>NC_056433.1:66438364-67790864 GCF_018296145.1 Oncorhynchus tshawytscha | reverse complement strand
GTAAAAGAGATGAGTGAAGTGGACCTTTCTGCTGTAAATAGATTAGCTAGCTACTCAATGAATGGATTTTCCCTGCTCTCAGCTGTTCTGTGCTCTGCATCCCCACTGCTCCTAGCTTTTGCATTTCAGCACTCTGAATACACAAGTGGTTTATTAAGGCCCCACTCTGCTGCCTTCCTGCCTGTGCTAGCTTCTCTCCTCTGCGGCTCGTTGAGGGCAAAAAAAAAGAGAATAAAACTCCTCCGCTATCAAGAATCCAGGTGTGTTTACCATGTATCTTTTATCTTCTCGCGTGGGTCAGGCTAAATCTTTGACAAGTTATTCTGCAAGATATAAATGACCTAGTCTTCGGACAAATAGGAAAACTAGTCGCTAGGCGATGGCGCAGCGAGCAGAGCTACAGCCGGGTGCTCTCCCGAATCTTCTTCGCTATATATTTCTCTCAGGGTTGACAAATAACAGCACGGAAGTTTCCGGGGGAAACTGAGAGGTTACGGTGACAGACAAGGAGCACAATTATCACACCATGATGAAGGAGGGCTGGTGAGGAGCGCAGCGCTCCGTTAATTACGCTCCTTTCTCTACCGGCCTCTAATGTGAGGAAAAAGACGCAGTGACAAGTGTGTAAAAGAGCAAGCACTAAATTACTGCCAGGAAAAATAAACGGAGGAAGACTCGGTCAGCATGGTGATTTACGGGGGCAATTAGTCACTGCCCCATGGAGATGCTGAGGACAGCAGTGTGGCGAGGAGAGGGGAGGGAGGGACCTTGTCAGGTAGAGAGAGAGAGAGCATGGCACTGCACCCCCCTCTGATCTACCCACAGAGTTAAAGAAACAAGGGAGAAAGTAAAAGGGTGGTTTTCTGTGCTCTTGTATTGACTGACCTTTGCAGGGCCCATCTCATCTCCACCATCCCTTCCTGGTTTTGAATTTAAGTGGATAGAAGCTAAGTAGAAGTTCCACCACATTTCCAAACCAGCATTTTCTGTGGTGGTGGTGGTGGGGGGGGTCCTTTGTGCTAAAAAGTAGGCCTACAGATTTAAGTTGGCAGTAAAAAGTAATTTTGGGTGTTATGTAGTTGGACATGAATAACATGATGTGGTATTGGTCAGATTATCTATATCTATTTAATGTAACATCACATACTGGTATTGTCATTCATTATATTTAGTAACAGGCCTTTTACCAGTACACAGAATTAGTATTGAAGCCTTTTCTCTTTTCAGTGGAAGACTTCAGAACACTTGAATCGCTAAACGTTTAAAATGAGCACAGTCCTACAAGCTTTACACACATCAATGGACCATAATCACAGCTAAAAGTGACACCAGCAAGACACTTCACACTAAAGGCTTCTGGGTTTCTCAGAATGACACTTCTTCTTGATTTCTTTATGTTATATCTCCAAACAGGGGCTCAGAAACAAGGGGTTACGTTTAAAGTCGTCACATGTCCATCACTTTTCATGCTCAACGCGAAACAAGGCTTTTATCACACATTAGAATACCTGCTGTACTTTTTAGTAAAGCCATTGGGAATATGCAAAGCAGGCGATGGAGCTCATTGATATGTAATGACTGACGACAGATTGTCAAATCATTTTTGTTAATTTCACTCATTCCAGATCCATTGAACAAGCGTGGCATGCCCACCTCTCCCAGAGAGAGGAGAATACTCTCTGATGTGATATTGTTGAACAAATTTGAAACTGTCCTCAGTAAGACATTGTCACATTGTGTGATATTGTACAGAGAAGTGATGAAATGGAGCATTTGTCAAGAAAGGGAATATAAAAGATGTGTTGGAGAAAGTTTTGCATTTACCAGCATCTGCATGTTTCCATCACAGTAAGATAGATGAGTGAATTAGACCCCACTGGAATTCCACTCCTGGCTGTACACATTTAGATCTTTATCAGCCTGTACGCTCCAGATCATATGATAAGAAACCATAAAGATGAAAAAAAACTGATAAAATGTAAGGAGTAACCCATGTATTCTTCTGTTTAGTTGTGTATCTTCAGTCATTTACTGTGAACCTTTACGTTGTGTTTAGTTGTGTATCTTCAGTTATTTACTGTGAACCTTTACGTTCTGTTTAGATGTTTAGCTGCGAGTAGGACAATGCTAACTATGGAGCCCTGGCTTTTGAAAAGGTTGTTGTCGTAATAATATACGGTACCATAAAGACAGTCTATACTCTCCGTGTTTGTCTATTTTCCTTTTTATTGAGGGAAAGATCTGTTGTGAATACAAAAACACTGGAAATCTGATCAAATGTAAGGAGTAAGCCATGTATTCTTCTGAAAGACGTTGTGAGTGATGGTCGAAGGGAGGCGGGTCCTTTCCTTCCTTGGCCAGCAGTTCCAGTAGACCGGGCCGGGGATACTGAGTAGATCAGTGAGGTTGGGCCACATTACCATTTCCAGGTCAGTAGACTTGATCATGCTTGGTTACAGCTGTCTTGCCCATACATATTGACAGAGGTGCCATAAGACAGGACTGCAAGGAGCAGTAGCCGAAGTGGTGGAGGAGGTGGAATAGATGGGAGGAACCACAAGTATGTCTTTGTCCAGTAGACCTCAGTAGAGTGTTCACCACATGCACACACACACACACGCACATACACGCTTCACTGCATCATTAACTTTTTCTACAAGCGTCAGGACATCAAGCTTCCCTCCTCAAACTGTCATCTATGTCTACATCCCAAATGGCACCCTATTCGCTGTATAGTGCACTACTTTTGACCAAGACCCATAGATTGCCATTTGGGACACAACCCATGTCTTTCCACTGCACTGGAACACAAAGAAAGGAGGGATGAGGAGGAAGAGAGAAACAATGTAAACAGCTGGTGGAGTCGAGAGGTTTATTTTGTAGAGGAACTCTGGCAATGAAATATAAAAACTGTTTCGTAACTTAGGCAGCTAACTGTGTTATCTTCAGCAGACAGACTGTGGCTGGTCAAGGGCATCTTTTTCTGTGGTTGATGCAGGTCAATACATACATGACAAACACTCTCACATCTTATGTTTTATCTTTAGCAGCACCCTCTCCTCTCCTCTCATCCCCCTCTCCTCTCCTCTCATCCCCCTCTTCTCTCCTCTCATCCCCCTCCTCTCCTCTCATCCCCCTCTCTCCTCTCCTCTCATCCCCCTCTCCTCTCCTCTCATCCCCCTCTCCTCTCCTCTCATCCCCCTCTCCTCTCATCCCCCTCCTCTCCTCTCCTCTCCCCCTCTCCTCTCATCCCCCCCCCTCTCCTCTCATCCCCTCTCTCCCTCTCCTCTCATCCTCCTCTCCTCTCCTCTCCTCACCCTCTCCTCTCCTCTCCTCCCCCTCTCTCCTCTCCTCCTCTCCCCCCTCTCCTCTCCTCTCTCCTCTCCTCTCCTCTCCTCTCCTCTCCTCACCCTCTCCTCTCCTCTCATCCCCTCTCTCCTCTCATCCCCCCCTCCTCTCTCTCCCCCCTCTCCTCTCCTCTCATCCCCCTCTCCTCTCATCCCCCTCCTCTCATCCCCCTCTCCTCTCCTCTCATCCCCCTCTCCTCTCATCCCCCTCCTCTCATCCCCCCTCTCCTCTCCTCACCCTCTCTCCTCTCCTCTCATCCCCCTCTCCTCTCCTCACCCTCTCCTCTCCTCTCATCCCCCTCTCCTCTTTCCCCCCTCTACCGTCCTCCTCTACAACTACAGCCATTCCCAGATCCCTGCTTGTTGGGGAGATATTTTTCACAACAGACATTCTTTAAGTCAGTTCAGTCCAGAACTGTCAACACACACTGACATTTACAATCAATATTAGTAAAAAACAACCGTAGTTTATCCTCTCCCTATAAGCTGTGCTTTGTCAATATATCACTGTGCTAGGTTGTGTATCTTCAGTCATTTACTGTGAAACTTTATGTTCTGTTTAGATTGTTTGCTCTCAGAAGGGCAACGATAACTACAGAGCCCTGGCCCCTGAAAAGGTTGTAGTGCTTCTCATTATGACTGTAATATTTATTATGCATATGTAAATGTATACTACATATACATGTACTATTACATGATTTTAACATTTGTGGGATGTAACATTGGACTTTTGTTGCTGAAGGGACTTGATGGCAGTAGAAATGATCATTCTTAAAAAGATTAGCACATGTGTGGTATAGCCTAAACATTCTTCTTGCATGGGGATTGATGGCAGCTAAAATAAAATCCATGTATTTAGAGACATTGTTTAATAACTAGGCCAGTGGCATGATATAAAATGTTACCTTCAGTTGTTCAGTTCCTTTCATTATTGGCCTTGTTTCAGGGTAGATTTGCTTGAATTGCTTTAATTTGAGTCAATATAAGAGCATGTTCTAAAGGAATAAAACACAGCTAAGACAACTGGCTGCATTGATGTTGACTGGTGTCCAGGGAAAAGTCTTTGAAGCCATTCCAATACCAACATGTTTTTCTGTGTATTTACATTTTTTGTCAGTGTTTCAGTATTGCATTGTGATTGGTACTAAAAACGAAGGTGTTAGTTAAAACAGTTTCTAGATTTACATTCTAAACAGTGAAAACAGTGTTGATGAAATGATGTGTTTAATGTTTGGAGGGGAAGATGTGACTAAGTCAGTCATCGATTAGTTTAAATATTGATTCATTTGCTTATTATTTATGATTTAATTCCTTTCTTTGTAGTATATTAGATAAAACAGGCCATATTAAACCAAGCCCACTTACTGTACCAAGTTTGATTATAAGCAATAGAGAGCCACTGCACTGAGAACAGGAGGTATAAAGAAGGCCCATGAATCAATCAGGCTAATGGGGGAAGGCCAAAAGTAATAAATAATACAATAACAAGCCTAACTAATGAGCCGTTGCCATGGTGAGACGTCTCACAGCAATATAGTCCCCTCGTACCCGCTAATAATCTCAGGGAGCTTCTCCTCAGCCACCTCGCCGTGCTGTGTTCTCTGGATGATGAAACGTTGCCATAAGGCAACACCTGTGCAATTAAATCCTCAGAATTATTTTCTCACGTTACATTAATTTCAGGCCTTTTGTAAAGGCACAGCGATGAGCGCACTAATAATGTGGTCTACTTGACTCTGCATCTCACTGAAACAGGGCGTCTAATTAGGTAAAGGTAATTAATTAGAGATAAACGGAACTAATCAGGGTCTGTTAGCACTCCTCTCTTCTCTTCTCTTCTGTTCTCTTGGCATTAAGACACCACCAAGGTCTCCTGCTCTCTCATTGGCTGGCCCAGTGGCCCTGTCATCTGTGGAAAAGAACATGAAAAATACATCTTTTTAATAGAAGCACTGCTTGAATCCCTAAGGGCACCCTGTTCCCTATATAGTGCACTACTTTTGACCAGAGTCCTAAAGGAAATAGGGTGCCATTTGGGAAGCACACACTCAGATCTGGAGGAGGAAGAGAGGAGACACCCCTTTGCTTTGGTTGAGATCAAGTTCTCTTTCTTGTTAACTTAATTATTTGTTTGTATGTCATTGTGAGGACAGACTCTGGAGAAGAGAAGCAAGTACAGGGAGTGAACTTTTAATGAAACACGGACAGGAACAGAATACGGACAGCGTCTGGACAGGGGAAAACAAAACAACAATAATGCTGACACAGGGATCTTTATTTTACCTTTATTTAACTAGGCAAGTCAGTTAAGAACAAATTCTTATTTTCAATGACGGCCTAGGAACATTGGGTTAACTGCCTGTTCAGGGACAGAATGACAGATTTGTACCTTGTCAAATATGGGGATTTGAACTTGCAATCTTTCAGTTACTAGTCCAACTCGCTAACCACTAGGCTATCCTGCCTCTAACCGAGGAATAGACAGATATAGGAGAGGCAATCAACATAGTAATGGGGTCCAGGTGAGTCCAATGAGCGCTGATGTGCGTAATGATGGTGACAGGTGTGCGTAATGATGGGCAGCCTGGCGCCAGAGAGCTCCAGAGAGGAGGAGCAGGAGCAGGCGTGACAGTATCCCCCCTTTAGGGAGCCACCCGGCATCCCACCTGGATGAGCCTGACGGGCCGGCTGAGGCGTAGAAGCCCGACGAGCCGGCTGACACATGGGAGCCCGACGAGCCGGCTGAGGCGAGCGAGCCTGACGATCTTGTTGAGGTGTGACAGCCTGACGAACCAGTTGAGGCATGATGTGGGATTTGAGCCTGATGAGCCGGCTGAGGTGTGGGAGCCCGACGAGCCGGCAGAGGCATGACGTGGGATGGGTGCCTCCCGAGCCAACGAGGTCGAAAGCCCAATGAGCCAGCTGAGGCACCCCCGGTTCCAACGGCAGGGGCACCCGGACCCGACGTCACCAACAAAACAAAAAACCTCCCTTATGCTTCAGATATTGGTGTCAGCATTCTCTGAGGGCAGACGCTGGAGACGGGAAGCCAGTACAGGGAGTGAACTTTTAATGAAACACGGACAGGAACAGAATACGGACAGCATCTGGACATGGGAAAACAAAATGACAATAATGCTGACACAGGGATCTAACCGAGGAACAGAGAGATATAGCAGGGGCAATCAACAAGGTAATGGAGTCCAGGTGAGTCCAATGAGCTCTGATGCGCGTAATGATGGTGACAGGTATGCGCAATGATGGGCAGCCTGGCGCCCTTGAACGCCGGAGAGGAGGAGCGGGAGCATGTGTGACAGTCATTGTAGGGCACCCGCTTCTTTAAGGATAAGCACAATTCCTTTTATATCTACAGTACTGTATCAGCTACTGTACTGTATATTAAAATTCAGTATGAATGCATTTGGAAATAGCAGTTGGGATCGACATTAATCAAACATTTGAGATTTAAAATAACTTCTAACAGGAAAGCTTCAGTGCATCAGTAAAACTGGAATGTGATACAATGGTAATAAAAAGGATAAAAGCAAACTTAGCAGGCTCCAACATTTCCCCTCACCATTAATTGGCAGTATGATTTTGCGGGGACTGTAGATGCGGTGCAATGTTTAACACAGCATCACATTAACAGGGTATGGCTATGAATCTGTGTCTGTGAGTGTTTCATACCCCCATCGTTTCATGAAGAATACATTATACCCCTACGCACCGTACATTCAGCTTGCTATCATTTCACTTCTAATTATAAAACAGTCTGAGTTACGAGAGGAGCCTAAAATACACACACACACACACACACACACACACACACACACACACACACACACACACACACACACACACACACACACACACACACACACACACACACACACACACTACACAAACTACACATTGCTGTTCCAGTAGTGTTGATACCCGGAAGATGTTGTACCAGTAGGAAGGCCTCTCTCTTCTTCTGCTGCACGCCACTGTACCTATCATGGCCAATTGTCCCAATTTGATTATCCAAGTCTCCACAGAGGTAGTGGGAACAGATAGAAAACAACAAGTTAATGGTTATCGTAATGAATGTTGACTTTGTGTTGCAACATAATGAAAATGAAGCGGAACAGAAAGTGAAAATAGAACGAGAAAGTGTTAGAATAAATATTAATGATAGAGGGAATAAGAAGGAGTGGATTGTTGGGATGCTGCTGTCTCCTCTCCTCTCCTCTCCTCTCCTCTCCTCTCCTCTCCTCTCCTCTCCTCTCCTCTCCTCCCTCTCCTCTCCTCTCCTCTCCTCTCCTCTCCTCTCCTCCTCTCCTCTCCTCTCGGTACACAAGGGAGTGTTCAGCCTGCTACAAGGAGTCAGGGTTGCTCCCTCGGCACTCATCATTAGACAGGGTTTTACTAGCGACAAGCAGGCTATTTGGCTGTCATTGGGATTGTTTGAAGATAATATGTTTCTGTAGCGTACTCAGGGGAGACCCGTCGCATCAGGAAACAGAAAAAACCCAGGCAGATCACCGCTTGACACTGCTGTTATGCATTTGTCAATATTAAGGCTAATAGATGAGGGCTCGGCTGGCTGCATGTGTAAATTGGACGCTTGCCGACTGCTAGCTGCCCACAAATGTTACTTGACCTCTAACCCCTCTTGTCAGTCTCTCCCTGACCCTGTGCTTGCTAATTAAAGTGGAGTGTATTATGGTATTATTTCTTAGGTGAACAATGTGTGTTTATTGGGCTGGAAATGTTTTACATGGTGGGGTTGGAGTACAGTCTTGTAGCTGTATGTAATGTAGCTCAGGAACAGTGGAATGTAAAAACATGGGTTTGTAATGTTTAGAATACAGTATGTATGAAGCTTGTACTGTTTCATATAATGAAGTCTGACTTTAGCATGGATGCATTTGTAATGATTTTATTAAGACATAGCTAATTTACTACCACCCACTGAGACGTACCTATATACAGTGATGTAGCTGGAGGAGCTGTAAAGTAGTACTAATGGGGGAATAAAAGCACAATTTCAAATAAAATAACTTAACTATAACGAGCAGAATCTAGAGGGAGCCCCTACGCAGCTGCATAAAAAGCCTAACGCGTGTAGCCTACATTGATGTAAAGTAGACCGTTGGAGACAGCAGTAGTGAGCAGTGAAATGGGGCCTAGCCTGGTGTCTGACTATGTCGTTGTGTGGACATGATGGACTGTCAGAAGGAGAGCGTGGCCCATAATGCTGCCATCACCAGTCCAAAGTGCAGGGTGTTTCAGCAGAAGCAGCAGCAGCGTTTACAATTGAAATGAGACAGAATGGAGGCAGAGGAAGAGTCCCAAATAGCACCCTATTCCCTTTATACTGCACTGCTTTTGACCAAGGCCCATAGGAACTACATAGGAAATAGGGTGCCATATGGGATGCAGACATCCTCATTATGCTGCCTCCCTGAGGGCCATGTGGCTGTGGCCAGCCTGAGTCTCCACTGCTGCGTCAGATGAGGAGGAGGAGGAGGAGGAGACAAGTGCATCCTCTCAGTGCTACAAAGAGACAGGGTTGGTACAGTTAATAGACAGGGTGCTAGAACAACAAGCAATTCTCAAATGAGATGAAAAAATACACACACACAGACACAAGCAGTGGATAATATTAATATGTTTTCTCTTATTGATGTCTGTATGATGTTTGTGTTCCATTTTTCTTTTGCTCACCACAGGCAAAACAGGCAGACATGATGAGAACATGGGCCACATCTGATTCCCAACCATTAGAGGAGAAGAGAGAGGAAGAAAGGAGAGGAGAGAGGAGTAGAGAAGAGTGGGGGTGGATAGAAGATGGGAGGGAGAAAGGAGAGGAGAGAGGAGTAGAGAAGAGTGGGGTGGATAGAAGATGGGAGGGAGAAAGGAGAGGAGAGAGGAGTAGAGAAGAGTGGGGTGGATAGAAGATGGGAGGGAGAAAGGAGAGGAGAGTGGAATAGAGAAGAGTGGGGGTGGGGTGGATAGAAGATGGGAGGGAGAGGAGAGGAGAGAGTAGAGAAGAGTGGGGGTGGATAGAAGATGGGAGGGAGAAAGGAGAGGAGAGAGAGGAGTAGAGAAGAGTGGGGTGGATAGAAGATGGGAGGGAGAGGAGAGAGGAGTAGAGAAGAGTGGGGTGGATGGATGGGAGAAGATGGGAGGGAGAAAGGAGAGGGGAGAGGAGTAGAGAAGAGTGGGGGGGTGGATAGAAGATGGGAGGGAGAAAGGGGAGAGGAGAGTGGAATGGGAGGGAGAAGAGTGGGGTGGGGTGGATAGAAGATGGGAGGGAGAGGAGAGAGGAGTAGAGAAGAGTGGGGGTGGATAGAAGATGGGAGGGAGAAAGGAGAGGAGAGAGGAGTAGAGAAGAGTGGGGTGGATAGAAGATGGGAGGGAGAAAGGAGGGGAGAGAGGAGTAGAGAAGAGTGGGGGTGGATAGAAGATGGGAGGGAGAAAGGAGAGGAGAGAGGAGTAGAGAAGAGTGGGGTGGATAGAAGATGGGAGGGAGAAAGGAAAAGAGAGGAGAGAAAAAAGAGGAGAGATGGGGATGGATGGATGAGGGGTGGTGGTGTTAGACAGCATTGCAGCACTCGGCCACGTGTCCAAAAGTATCTGCGTCACTGGTGCTGATTGCGAGGCACCCGCTGGCGCTGTTTAGATAGTTTGACTACATTAAGTTCTCTTCCAGACGGCTCTTACTGGTGCCATTAGACGAGGCTGAAGATGAAAGGTGTTCGGTGTATTTTTAAAATTGTTGATTTTCCGTGTAATGATAGCTCGTGCAATTAAGCACTGGCTTCAGGCTCAGCATGTCCTTGTGTGAAAAATATCAATGATATACAGTATGTGCATGCGTGTGAAAGTGTGTGTGTGTGTGTGTGGGGGGGAGTGTGTGTGTGCGCGTAAGTGTGTATGTGCGTGTGTGAGTATGTGTGCCTGCATGCATAAATACTCTCAGATTGATTTTCTACATAGGAAATTAGTATGTTCATAGCATCCACTGCACAGGTTTATTTTATTAACAGCGTTTTGACAGTTCTTGAATTTAATTACTATTTTTATTCATAGAATTCTATGGCACAGAAATTACATTTGTACATTTTCTTTGAACATATTATTCAAAGCCTTTATCTCACAAAGATCTGTAATGATCTTAAAATATTAGTCACAAAGAAATACTATTTAATATGAAATACAAAGAAATCCTATCAAAGTTTAGACATTAGTGATTGATTAGTTGAACACTAATTGTTCGGTAGTTCTGTAAAGCAATCCTTATGCTGGAAGTGTCCACATACTGTACTTAAATGTCAGTGTCATACAGTATGCCCTCATGGCATTTATTGAATAAATAACTTACTGACATCAACTATTTCACCTTGGGTAGAACCATTTTCTTTGTTTTCCAGTGTAGTTTTCATGGTGTGGATGATATGATACGTTAGTGTTTGTTTGTGTGAGTGTGTGTATGTGTGTGCACGTGTGTGTGTGTGTGTGTGTTTGTTTTACTGCAGGGCTATAGGGTAGATTGTCAGAAGGGCTGAAATTGCCATGAGAGTAATTGCAGTTCCATGACATTCACTTCTGCTAAGTGTAATCACTTTAAATAATGTCAGTGACATCTTGTGAAGTATTTGGTGGAAGAAAATACACTATGTAGGGCAGGCATCATAGTGTGTGATCCTGACTGTCTGCCTTATCCTCCCTTTCATAAGAGATGAACAGCCCGGGGTGGTAGGGGTGTGTGTGGGGGGGCTTGTGTGTGTGTGTGTGCATGCAGGGGGTGGGCAGTGGGTACGTAGGGGGTGGTTTCGCCTCAAATGGTAAGCAGGATTTTAACAGTTACAGCTCCAACGTTCTGCCCAGAAGACAAAAGTGACTGATGATTAGCTTAATATTTGTTGCACAATGCACCATAGGGCTGAACGTTGTGAACATTTATTGCTAGTGCCAGGCTCTTTCAGATAGCATTTCATCACACCAACTCTGGCCCTGTGAAATCCCTTGTAATTTTACTAGCAGTCACACAGTGTGTTTATTAGGGAAAAAAGAGACTATATCTTATTGCAATGGCTGCCTGATGTGCTCATTCCATTCATACCTCGAGGCAAAGTGCTGGAAATTTCGGCGTGAACTTTCGACACTTAAATGCTAAAAAGCGACTGATTTTGAATGATAATAAGGGCCTTAATAAAAGCAGATTTCTTTGCAATGGTTTGGAGGAGTCGTCCTATCGTATCACACGCTGGCTGCCGTAATGCAATGTGAGTGGACAGCTTCGTGGGAAAAAAAATATGAGGAAGGATAGAAGGGTAGAGATACTGAGGGATAACACAATGCGCAATCCTCCTCACTGGCTGAGAGGGAAACATGTCTATCAGTGTTGCTATGTATCAGGGTGAGAGAGAGGAGAGGGGAGCAGGAGACTAGAGCAGTAACAGGAGACAAGGAGAGAGGGTGGGAAGAAGAGAGGGAGAGACAGTAAGTGTATCTGGCAGAGTGAGGATCGAGGCGAGGGGGGGCTTGACGGTGTAAAAATGGAGCTGACCCTTTAGCCCTCTAAGAACCACAAATGGACGGAGGCGTCAAACAGGACAGGCTTGGAGTCAGAGACCGACCTGCTCAAGGTTGTCAGCAGCCAGGGTCAACCTTCACCCAGCCCCCCATGAATACTGTAAACAAGCTGCTGCCTGGCTGGGTGGAAGAAGAAGCAGCCTAAAGAGCCAGGAGCAGGGTTCCTCCATGGTAATTCTCAGCCTCTATTGTCATGGTGAATTGGCCCTGGATGGTTGAGGACATATCCAAAATGGCACCCTATTTCCTATATAGTGCACTACTTTTGACCTGAACTCTATATAGGTGAATAGGGAGCCATTTGCGACACAGCTCTGGATTGCCTTGCAGGAAGGGAATGCTCCTCTTGTCATCATGAGACTAACAGAGCTTACAGGCATCCCCTCCCTCCCTCCAACAGGGAGGGAATGAACACACAAAACGCTGAGCGATCATGGTAATGATATGGTAATTACTGATGTGGCTACAGTCTAATTAGTGTCCTCTTAATGAAAGTGATACTAATGCTCTCACAATAGAGTGATGATATACATTGGGAAACAGACAAAGGATGCGATGTAGATGAAGCATGATTTTAAAATACTTTTAAAGACATAGATGAAAAGGGTATAGATAGACCATTTTCCTAGTAGAGTAGAGTCTTTATTATCCCAAGGAGCAATTCATTTAGTAGGAAATATAAAAAAACACAATGAACACTTGACATTAATATACACCAAAACCAGTATGTACAGCAATATGTACACAGTACACAATAATATCTTGTTGAGGAAGCTGAAAACAGATGTGATGAAGGTGAGTGTAGACCTGTTAGTTTTAAACTTAGGGAGCTTGTATCTGCGCTCTGAAGGAAGCATCGTCAATTCATCAAACAAGGGATGCTGGGAGTCCCTCAGAATGGATTGCACCTTGCGTATGGCTCGTGTCTGATACAGGTCTGATAGAAGGGCCGTTAAGTTTATACCAATGATCCTGCTACTTTGTTTCACAATATTACCTAACCCATTCATAGATGCTAACTAGCGCCTATTGATGATAGTATCATCTGGCCAGGGGAGTTTTGTTAAGAGCCCCGATACTCGTTCTGAATGCTAAAACGCATCACTTGCGGAACGGTTTTGGAAACATAAGTAACATATCTTTCATATCAACAATAAATAATTTTCTAAAAACAAAAGGTTAAATTACTACACACTTTTATAGGTTAAGGTTCCCACATGGCCATATTTCCAGGACACGGCGCTTGTTTACAGAAAACAGATGGAAGACAGAGGCGTACCTGTGCTAATTAGCTATCTGCATCTCTGAACACCTGTATGTTAACGGAAGACGTGTTGTCACTGAAAAATACTGTCGGCTGCAACTGTGTTAAAACGGTTAAAGTGTGTATTTTGCATTTCAAATGATTTTTTATATATTATGAAAGTAGAGGGCTTTGTGTTTCTAAAACCGTTCTGCAATTAAGAATCGATCCACGTTTAGGTGGAATATTTGGCAGTTTCTTCGACCAGAGCCAATTCGCCTCTAAACAGAACCTGTAAGTCCCTTACCCTTAGACTATAAAGAATTACGTTAGGCTCCTTTAGTCCATTATTTGGCTAAATGTTACCCAGCCTATTCTTACCCTTTAAGTTAAGATTATCAAAACAGCAGATCATATTGAATGTTAAAATGGATTCAGTGAACGCTCCGTAAACGATGGTCATCAGCGTCCTTTAAACCCTGAAACTCAGGACTTTCCTCAGAAATAACAGGCTGGTTTTCCTTTGCACAGATAGCATGCACATTGACCTCAAAACTCAGTTTGCTGTCAAGGAAAGTGCCAAGGTATTTGTATTGATCAGCGATCTCCACTGGCTCAGCATCAATCAGCGTCTGCATTGGTGGCAGAGGGCTCCTCCAGAAATCAATTGCCACATCCTTGGTTTTCTTGAAATTAAGTTTTAAATAGGAGTGGTCACACCACCCAACAGACTCCTCCACCACTGGGCTATGGCTCACCTCCTCATCCTGTAAAATACACACAATAACTGAGTCATCTACAAACTTACTGATATGTGTAGAGTCATGGTTACTCTGACAATCATTAGTGTACAGTAGAAAAATCAGAGGGGAAAGGTCACACCCTTGTGGTAAACCAGTGGAGGAGGATATTGATTTGGACAGGGAACTGTTGACTCTTACCCTTTGAGTTCTGTTGGCTAAAATCAAGATCCAAATTGGACAAAAAAGCTGAACAGAACTGTATTGTTGTCCTTGACATATACCTGTCATTACAATTGCTATTGGTCTAGCCAGCAGGGTAATGTACAGTTTGTCAGAAGTTTATATACAACTTAGCCAAAAACAATTAAACTCTGTTTTTCACAATTCCTGACATTTACTCCTATAACATTTTCCCTGTCTCAGGTCAGTTAGGATCACCACTTTATTTTAAGAATGTGAAATGTCATAATAATAGTAGAGGGAATTATTTATTTAAGCTTTTATTTCTTTCATCACATTCCCAGTGGGTCAGAAGTTTACATACACTGAATTAGTATTTGGTAGCATTGCCTTAAAATTGTTTAACTTGGGTCAAACATTTCAGGTAGCCTTCCACAAGCTTCCCACAATAAGGTGGGTGAATTTTGGCCCATTCCTCCTGACAGAGCTGGTGTAAGGCCTCCTTGCTGTCACACACTTTTTTAGTTCTGCCCACAAATTTCCTATGGGATTGAGATCAGGGCTTTGTGATGGCCACTCCAATACCTTGACTTTGATGTCCTTAAGCCATTTTGCCACAACTTTGGAAGTATGCTTGGGGTCATTGTCCATTTGGACGACCCATTTGCGACCAAGTTTTAACTTCCTGATTGATGTCTTGAGATGTTGCTTCAATATATCCACATAATTTTCCTACCTCATAATGCCATCTATTTTGTGAAGTGCACCAGTCCCCCCTGCAGCAAAGCACCCCCACAACATGATGCTGCCAGCCCCGTGCTTCACGGTTGGGATGGTGTTCTTCGGCTTGCAAGCCTCCCCCTTTTTCCTCCAAACATAACGATGGTCATTATAGCTAAGCAGTTCTATTTTTGTTTCATCAGACCAGAAGACATTTCCACAAAAAGTACCATCTTTGTCCCCATGTGCAGTTGCAAACCGTAGTCTGGCTTTTTTATGGCGGTTTTGGAGCGGTGGCTTCTTCTTTGCTGAACAGCGTTTCAGGTTATGTTGATATAGGACTCGTTTTACTGTGGATATAGATACTTTTGTACCTGTTTCCTGCAGCATCTTCACAAGGTCCTTTGCTGTTGTTCTGGGATTGATTTGCACATTTCGCACCGAAGTATGTTCATCTCTAGGAGACAGAACGCGTCTCCTTCCTGAGCGGTATAATGGCTGCGTGGTCCCATGGTGTTAATACTTGCTTACTATTGTTTGTACAATAGTCTTGGCTGATTTCTTTTGATTTCCCCATGATGTCAAGCAAATAGGCACTGAGTTTGAAGGTAGGCCTTGAAATACATCCACAGGTACACCACCTATTGACTCAAATGATGTCAATTAGACTATCAGAAGCTTCTAAAGCCATGACATAATTTTCTGGAATTTTCCAAGCTGTTTAAAGGCACAGTCAATTTAGTAAACTTCTGACCCGCTGGAATTGTGCTACAGTGAAACAATCTGTCTCTAAACTATTGTTGGAAAAATGTCTTGTGTCATGCAGAAAGTAGATGTCCATCCTGCCGCTCTCTCTGATGGGCACTAGGGCTCACGCTGATCTACAGTAACAACAGAAGAGAAGGTTTTATATCTTTCATTTTGTAAATCATATGACAGCCATATACATTTTGTCACATTCTACTCACAGTATAGTAAGTGCAGTATACAGGCTACAATAGTTGGAATAGTAGTTATGTATTACAATTATCTTTTCCTCCTCAGTGTGAATATTACAACAAACAGCAGGCCCACTCAGAGAAGAGAGAGAAAGAGAAAGAGAGAGAGAGAACCAAAGAGAGAGAGAAAAAGAGAGAACAATAGAGGAGAGAGCAGGAGAGAGAGAGAGAGCCAGAGAGAGAAAGGGAGAGAGAGGGAGAGAGGAAGAGAGAAAGCGAGAGCGAGAAAGAGAAAAAGAAAGAGAGAGAAAAATATAGGAGAGAGCGAGAGCAGGATAAAGAGAGAGGGAGAGAGAGAGAGAGAGAGTCCAAGGCAGAGAAAGAAAGGAAGGAAGGAAGAGAGAGAGAGAAAGGAGAGAGGGGGGGGTGAAGGAGGGAGAACAGGAAACCGCCAGCAGTGTCATACACTTCTCCCATTATTATTATTTCTGATGCATTCATTTCCTCAGTCTTAACTTTGAAGACAATCTTTGGGGAAAATTGAAATAAGCATTCTCTTCTGCCCTGCTTTCCCTTTCTCGTACAGATGGAAACTTAACTAATTAGCCTCATACCTATAGGCACACTTTTTTCATTTTCCCACATTTTTTTCTCCTTCTCAATGATATTATGAAGGAGGCTTTGGCTCTTGCTGACTCCCACTCTCTCTGCCCTGTCCCTTTCTTTACCCTCCTCTGTTGTCTTGTTACCCAACTGTGCCATTGGCACTTTCTTTTTTTTTATTCATGCAATTTGGTGCTGAGTGCTTTTTACCAGTATCCTCCCATCCTATTAGTGGTTGCGGACCACGGAGGGCCCTGTTCTACACTCAAGGAGGCTGATGTAGACAGGCCAGCATACCGTATCCCTGTAGCCTGGTACTCTCTCTCTATCCAGCACCATGCCTCCTTAACCTCTTGATGCTACCCATCCCGGATCCGGGATGTGACTCATTAGCATAACACAAAATGTGAAAAATATTCTTAGACATATTTAACCTCCACACCTACACAAGTCCAATAGCTCAAATGAAAGATAAACACCTTGTTCATCTACCCAGCAAGTCAGATTTCTAAAATGTTTTACGGCGAAAACATAGCACACATTTATATTAGACCACCACCGAAACAAAAGGCAAACGGCGGCCATTTTGTCCCAGAAAATATAAAATTTAAAAGTAGGATTAAAAAATAAATAATTCACTAACCTTTTGAAAATCTTCATCAGATGACAGATATTACATGTTACACAGTACATTTTTTTTTTTTTCAATAATATGCCATTAATATCCATAAATCTCTGTTTACAATGACGACATTTCAAAAAATGCTACTCAAAATGTCCGGAGAAATTATGATAGCTCGGACAGATAACGTCAGATAACAAGCAATAAACATGACTAAATATACATGTTCTACATATAGTTACAAAGATACACTTCTTCTTAATACAACCGCTGTGTTACATTTATTTTTAACGTTACAGAATTCGTTCACTAGTCTATGCTATGAGTCTCAGATATTAGCAGTGTCTCCTCTACGTTTGGAGTCCACAGAAACCCAAAATAACCACATAAATATTCCTTACCTTTGATGTTCTTCGATCAGAAGACGTCATACTTACCCAATACATCGTTTGGTTTCAAGTTGTGCGTCTTTGTATTAGCATATGCTAACAGCTTCAGCTGAAATGCACCCAAAATAACTTCTGCTCCTTCTGGTCCGCACTCTTGCGCAATCAAACTTCAAAATTACATATTATATGTCGACTAAACTGGTCAAACTAAGTGCAGAATCGAGCAAATGATGTTTTTATCATGTAAAACAATGATAATCGCAAACAAACGAACCGGCTTCAACTGGTGTCTATTGGAAAAGAACGTTCCCCAAATCGGAGGCAATAGAGTGCATGTATGTGAGAGTGAACCGGGCATTTTCGCCCGCCAAAGGATGAGGGAGCGCGAAATTCAAACAATGAACGTGCCAATTGAAAGCAGACATGCGCTGAACAAATACATACTGTTCCCAGATCGGTAGCTGCCTGGGAAGGGTGGGGGCGATGACGTCACCCAACTTTTCTCTTGACCAAGAAAGGCTGCCCTGAGAGTTCTGCTTTACATACAGACATAATTTAAACTTTTAGAAACTTTAGGCTTTTCTATTCAATAATTGTTATTATATGCATATATTAGCAATTTTGGAAAAAAATATTTTCCTACACGCTTCCTCCGTCCATAAGCTCAAGAGGTTAAGGCTCTTTTAAGAGCTCCTCCGTCTCGTTAGAGTAGCATTCCGGCTCTACTGCTCTGCAGGAGTTCAAAGTTACATACAAATCCTGCTGTCATACTGAAGTTAAGCTTGGGACCTTTTAAAATGCATTTGTGAAATCAATAGGGTTGTCCCTAGTGATGTTTCCCCCCCCGCCTCTTTCTTTCAACAACCCACTGCCACCCTCCACCCCATCCTTCTATGAACTTGTCACAATTTCCTTTAAGAATACCGCAGTGATAACCTGCAGCTATATGATACAGACTAAAGAGTCTGTTTTACATAGCCAAAGGGCCCAATGCAAGGTTCTCCCCATCACGTTAACGGTTGGTTATTCCCAACAATATGCTAAGTACTGTCACCTGGGAACGCCTTAAAAGGAAGTAGATTTGTATATTAAAACACTCGGAAAGTAATTATTTACAGAAGTTTCATGACATGTTTATATACCGTTGGATCCAAAAATGTATCCTACCAATATATCATACAATCCATTGGTAAATGTTGCCTTAGATTTTGTGCCTTCTTCCAAGGCTAGTAGCTCCTTTGTCTTGCGGATGCCAGGTCACTCACTTCCTCCCTATAAGCTGTCATTGTCATCACTGATTAGGCCTAACACCATTGTGTCGTCAGCAAACATAATGATGGTGTTGAAGGGAGTTTAGGAGGGGACTAAGCAAGCACCCCTGAGTGGCCCCCGTAGTGAGGCCTGTCAGGAAGTCCAGGATCCAGTTCCACAGGGAGATGTTCAGTCCCAGGGTCCTGTGCTTAGTGATGAGCTTGGAGGGCACTATGGTGTTGTACGCTGAGCTGTAGTCAATGATCAACATTCTCACATTTGGAGTTCCTCTTATCCAGGTGGGAGAGGGCAGTGTGGAGTGCGATAGAGATTTAGTCTGTTTGGGCGGTATGCGAATTGGAGTGGGTCCAGGGTGTCTGGGATGATGGTGTTTATGTGAGCCATGACCAGACTTTCAAAGCATTTAATGTCTACAGATGTGAGTGCTATGCGTACCAGTCATTTAAACAGGTTACCTTGGCGTTCTTGGGCACAGGAACTATGGTGGTCTGCTTGAAATGTAGGTATCACAGACAGGGAGAGGTGGATACTTCACCTAAAGACTTGAAACTTTGTATGTAGGTGTCTTTCCTCATGCTGAACAGATTTGCCTCAAGGATCCTTAAGGTTTGTCAGGGTATATTTTCCCTAATCTTGGACATTTTTAGAAAGCCTTCTTCTCATGAACCGTAAGTCCAAATAACACACCATTTGGTATGTAGGCACATTGTACATTTCTTAACTTAGTTTGAGAAAAGCTAACACCATGCCCAGACCGGACAGACGCGTGCTCCATCGTGCGCCAGCGTGCGCCATTGTGCGCCATCGTGCACCATCGTGAGCAAATTGATTTTGTCCCCCCACACCAAACACGATCACAACATGCAGGTTGACATATCAAAATAAACTCTGAACCAGCTGTATTATTTTGGGGACAGGTTGAAAAGCATTAAACATTTATGTCAATTTAGCTAGCTAGCTTTCAGTTTCTAGCTAATTTGTCCTGGGATATAAATGTTGAGTTGTTATTTTACCTGAAATGCACAAGGTCCTCTACTCCGACAATTCATCTACACATAAAACGGTTAACCGAATCGTTTCTAGTCATCTCTCCTCCTTCCAGGCTTTTTCTTCTTTGGACTTTATATGGCAATTGGCATCTAACTTTCATAGTATTACCACGACCGACCGACCACAGTTCATCTTTCAATCACCCACATGGGTATAACCAATGAGGGGAAGGCACGTGGGCACCTTCTTCTATAAACCAATGAGGAGATGGGAGAGGTAGGACTTGGACCATGTTCAGCGTCACGAATAGAACTGACTTCTGTGTTAGCGCTTGGCAACTCAGATGCTCGTTGGCGCACACGAGCAGTGTGGGTGCAATGATTGAATAACATGTATGTGTACATTTACTTTGCAACGCTCGTGCACACAACACGAGTGGTGTGGTCAGCATGTAAGAGATTGGTTAAAGAACAACTATCCCTAAAAAACAACTAATCCCTTTGAAAACAGCCTATGTGACATTAATATGAGCCAGAAACATTTATTCTAGTGTCAAAATTTACTACAAAGTGTAAATAGGATTTTTTTTGTCATGAAGTCAGTCTCATCTGTCAAAATGGGTGGGTGTAGCTGGTGCATGGAAGTCAGGCGCAGGAGAGCAGAGTGGACAAAGCACTTTACTCAGGCAATTATTAAAACAAATGCCCAAAGAAGAAGTGAGGCAGCACAAAGTACACACAACCAAGTACAAAATGCCGGCTGCCACAAAGCATGGGAACAAAACAAAACCTGGCTTACACCAGCTGGAAGCGTACCAACCTGACAATAAACAATTTCACACACAGACATGGGGGGGAACAGAGGGTTATATACATGACAATTAATGAGGGAATGTAAACCAGGTGTGTGGGAAAACAAGACAAAACAAATGGAACATTAAAGGTGGATTGCCGATGACTAGAAGACCGGTGACGTCGACCGCCGAACGCCACCCGAACAAGGAGAGGAACCGACTTCGGCGGAAGTCGTGACAGTATCTCCCCCCCCTTGACGTGCGGCTCCAGCAGCATGCTGACACCGGCCTCGGGGACGACCCGAAGGGCGGGGTGAAGGGCGATCCGGACAGAGACGGTGGAACTCCCGCAGCTTTGAAGGGTCCAACACGTCCTCCACCGGAACCCAGCATCTCTCCTCCTGACCGTACACCTCCCACTCCACGAGGTACTGAAGGCCCCTCTCCCGACGCCTCGAATCCAGTATGGAGCGAACAGAATACGCCGGGGCCCCCTCGATGTCCAGAGGGGGCGGAGGAACCTCCCGCACCTCAGACTCCTGGAGCGGGCCAGCCACCACCGGCCTGAGGAGAGACACATGGAACGGTGGCGTACCCGAGCGCTGAGAGAGCACGGCTCCTATCCTAGCCTGAGACGGTCCACCTCCACTATGAATGCCAAAGAGGGATCCGGATGGGCCAGCATGGGAGCCGAGGTAAACAGAGCCCTCAGGTGACCAAAAGCCCCGTCCGCCTCAGCCGACCACTGCAAACGTACCGGTCCCACCTTCAGCAGTGAGGTAATGAGACCCGCTACCTGACCAAAACCCAGGATAAACCTCCAGTAGTAATTGGCAAACCCTAGAAACCGCTGCACCTCCTTTACCAAATGCGGTCACTCTCCATCTCCACCCCTGAGGTGGACATGCGGTACCCTAGGAAGGAGACAGACTGTTGGAAGAACAGGCATTTCTCAGCCTTGACATACAGGTCATGCTCCAACAGCCGACCAAGCACCCTGCGCACCAGGGACACATGCTCGGCATGTGTAGCGGAGTATATCAGAATGTCATCAATATACACCACTACACCCTGCCTGTGCAGGTTCCTGAAAATCTCATCTACAAAGGCTACAGAATGACAAGGTAATGCCCTGAGGTAGTACTGAACGCCGTCTTCCACTTGTCTCCCTCCCGGATACGCACCAGGTTGTAAGCGCTCCTGAGATTTAGTTTGGTAAAGAAGCGCGCCCCGTGCATTGACTCAATCGCTGTGGCTATGAGAGGTAGCGGGTAACTGTACCTCACAGTGATCTGGTTAAGGCCTTGAAAGTCAATACACGGGCACAAACCTCCCTCCATCTTCTTCACAAAAAATTAACTTGAGGAGGCGGGTGAAGTAGAGGACCGAATGTACCCCTGACGCAGGGATTCGGAGACATATGTTTCCATAGCCGCTGTCTCCGCCTGTGACAGGGGATACATGTGACTCCTGGGAAGTGTGGCATCTACGAGGAGATTTATCGCACAATCCCCCCGTCGATGGGGTGGTAATTGAGTCGACTTCTTTTTGGAGAAGGCGAGAGCCAAATCGGCATATTCGGGGGGGAATGCCTGGTCTGGACTTTCCACCATAGTAGCACCAACGGACCTAAACACCTCCCCGATCACTCCCGCGACCACCCTGCGAGAGCCCTCCGTTGCCATGAAACCGTGGGGTCATGACAGGCTAACCAGGGTAGGCCTAGCACCACGGGAAACGCAGGAGAGTCAATAAGGAAGAGACTGATTCTCTCCTTGTGACCCCCTTGCGTCACCATGCCCATAGGAGCGGTGCCCTCCCTAATCAACCTTGACCCTAATGGTTGACTGTCTAAGGCGTGAATTGGGAAGGGCATAGTCACTGGAACAATGGGGATCGCTAAATTATGGGCGAATGATCTGTCTATAAAATTCCAAGCTGCGCCTGAATCGACGAGCGCCTTATGCTAAGAATGCGGGGAAAACTCAGGAAACGTAATATACAAAAACATGTGTTCAACAGAGGGCTCTGGGTGAGAATGTTGCCTGCTCACCTGGGGTGACACCAGAGTAAAAGCTCTATACGGATTATTTAAAAATATATATATATTTCACCTGTATTTAACCAGGTAGGCCAGTTGAGAACAAGTTCTCATTTACAACTGCGACCTGGCCAAGATAAAGTAAAGCAGTGCGACAAAAACTACAACACAGAGTTACACATGGAATAAACAAATGTACAGTCAATAACACAATAGAAAAATATGTTTACAGTGTGTGCAAATTAAGCAAGGAGGTAAGGCAATAAATAGGCCCTAGTGACGAAGTGATTATAATTTAGCAATTAACACTGGAGTGATAGATGTGCAGATGAGGTATGTGCAAGTAGAAATACTGGTGTGCAAAATAGCAGAAAAACAAAAACAAATATGGGGATGAGGTAGGTAGTTGGTTGGATGGGCTATTTACAGATAGGCTGTGTATAGCTGCGGCGATCGGTAAGCTGTTCTGACAGCTGATGCTTAAAGTTAGTGCCAAAGGAAGTGTTGACTTTGGGGATGACCGGTAAAATATATCTGCTGGAGTGCGTGCTACGGGTGGGTGTTGCTATGGTGACTAGTGAGCTGAGATAAGTCGGAGCTTTACCTAGCAAAGAATTATAGATGACCTGGAGCCAGTGGGTTTGGTAAAGAATATGTAGCGAGGGCCAGACAACAAGAGCATACAGGTCGCAGTGGTGGGTAGTATATGGGGCTTTGGTGACAAAACGGATGGCACTGTGATTGACTGCATCCAATTTTCTGTGTAGAGTGTTGGAGACTATTTTGTAAATGACATCGCCGAAGACGAGGATCGGTAGGATAGTCAGTTTTACGAGGGTATGTTTGGCAGCATGAGTGAAAGAGGCTTTGTTGCAAAATAGGAAGCAGATTCTAGATTTAATTTTGGATTGGAGATGCTTAATATGAGTCTGGAAGGAGAGTTTACAGTCTAGCCAGACACCTGGGTATTTGTAGTTGTCCTCATATTCTAAGTCAGAACCATCCAGAATAGTGATGCTAGTCGGGCGGACGGGTGCAGGCAGCGATCGGTCGAAGAGCATGCATTTCATTTTACTAGCATTTAAGAGCAGTTGGAGGCCACAGATGCAGTGTTGCATGGCATTGAAGCTTGTTTGGAGGTTTGTTAACACAGTGTCGAACAGGCCAGATGTATACAGAATGGTGTCGTCTGCGTAGAGTTGGATCAAAGAATCACCCACAGCAAGAGCGACATCCTTGATCTATACAGAGAAAAGAGTCAGCCCAAGGATTGAACCCTGTGGTTCCCCCATAGAGACTGCCAGAGGTCCAGACAACAGGCCCTCCGATTTGACACACTGAACTCTATCCAAGAAGAAGTTAGTGAAACAGGCAAGGCAGTCATTAGAAAAACCAAGGCTGTTGAGTCTGCCGATAAGAATACGATGATTGACAGAGTCGAAAGCCTTGGCCAGGTCGATGAAGACGGCTGCACAGTACTGTCTTTTATCGATGGCGGTTATGATATCGTTTAGGACCTTGAGCGTGGCTGAGGTGCACCCATGACCAGCTCGGAAACCGGATTGCATAGTGGAGAAGGTACGGTGGGATTTGAAATGGTCGGTGATCTGTTTGTTCACTTGGCTTTTGAAGACTTTAGAAAGGCAGGGCAGGATGGATATAACAGTTTGGGCTTAGAGTGTCTCCCCTTTGAAGAGGGGGATGACCGCAGTCGTTTTCCAATCTTTAGGAATCTCAGACGATAAGGATTGACAATGGCAAGGCATACGTTCAGCAGAATACACATTCAACTATGGTGTGCATGCCCTACTGAAGGACCCTACCTTACAGAATTGTTTAATTTGTATTTAACTAGGCAATTCAGTTAAGAACAAATTATTATTTTACAGTGACGGCCGACCCCGGCCAATCCCTCCCCTAACCCGGACGACGCTGGGCCAATTGTGCACCACCCTCTGGGACTCAGCATCACGGTCGGTTGTGATATGGTTGTGATTACCATCTCTCTAAAGTAAATTTGATGATATCATAATATGGAAAAGTTGTTTCCAACTTGTTATTTGCCTACTTTATCAATGTCATTGTATTTCCATGCCACTGTTAGTCAGTGTAATTTAGACAAAAAAGTCACTTTAGCCTCTGAGGTGCAACCCATCCAAATAAATATTGGATGCAGCTATGGTGGTACTAGCTAACTCATGTCTGACTACATCCATGTACTATCTAGCAGCAACAAACCCAAACCAACCCAGGGCCATAGCAAAGCATGTCACATTTGGTTACGTAGTGTAACGGTGTCACCGGTCTGAATCCAATCTGGAGCCAGTCAGTCTAAATCTGTAAATCATAGATTTAGTTTCCAAACAAGATTACATTATTTTATTATTACACTATTTACATTATGTTTATATTTGAGGTTTAATGACAATCGTTCACCCTGTTTTTCTGTTAGACAAAGTCCACAGTTGGGTGCCAGACTGATCCCGCGTCATTAACAGATGCCGGAATTTACCAGAAGGAGTAAGGTGGGTATTATAACATGTCCAGCAATGATATCAATGACATTCAAGGTTCACTTTTTTTCGCACAAGACCTCAGAATAAAAGTGTGTCATGGGTGTCCAATCAAAAATGTATAGTTAGACCAATTGGTAAAATAATATGTTAACTGAGTAGATACACCTCTAATAAAAACAATAGTCCACACGTCATGTCTCTATCATAATCTGTTCAAAGGTTTAGGGTGACTAAATCAATGGAGGCCAGAGAAAGAAAGTGGTCAAAAATCATCGAGGCTGGATGCTGTTCGAGAATTAAGGCTAGCTGACAGACTCACCGTTGAACTCATATCTTTCTTCTCGAATCTGGAGGACATAAAACAATGTATAGGCAAGATGGATATTGATTTTGAGACATGACAGGTAGTATTTTCATATTTTAGAATACGCTTTTCATATTAATGTGAAATTTCTGTTTTTAATTCTCACAAATACAAGTGTATCTCCATGAGATGTCAATGGAGCACTGAGCATACTACAAGCTTTTTATTTTCAAAGCTTTTTATATTTAATTCAGCTTGCGTCATGTACATTTTTCAGATGACCTCCACAACATGTAAAGTCCTCTAAAGTTGCTGCGAGAAAGAGCACGGCTCTATCAACAGAGCTCGGTGCTTATTATCAGATGTATTAGGTTATGAAATCACACTTTTGGGATATAATCTTCATGATATGTTAGAGAAAGACCCCACTGAACATTTCAGAACATGAAGAATCATGGAGAAATGTATTTTATAACGTAAGGAAGTGTAATTTCATTAACAAAGTGCATTTTTAACCATTCTGGGCAGAGTGGGTGGACACTACCTTGTGACACCTCATCCGTTGTTGCTAGAATCTCCCTGGACTGCTATGAAAAAGACATGCCATCACGAGGCCAATGATAGTGACCAGTTACTGCCCTGATGACACAGATGGCTTCATCAACAACAATAGATAATGTGTTATGCGAAAAGTTGCATTCAAAAATATCTTTGATAAACTAGTAGGCTAATTCCCCAGCCAACCAGATACAACTGAGAGTAATTTTGGTTGTGAAGTGCATTAGCAAAAAACTTGTTCCTTTCTTTAGAACAAAATGCAATTTATCACTTGGCTGTCTATTATATCACCCTGTCACAGGCCCTCCCAGTCAATACCACCTCATAAGATTGCCTTCTGCAGTTGTTAGAGAGATGTCCAGTTTGCAGCCGAACATGCAGCGTAGAGAAGACCAGGAAGGGGGCCCTCATCAGCATCATGCAGACATGCCCCCACTGTGAGCATTCCTATGAATGGAACAGTTAGCCACATGTTGGCAAGTATCCGGCCAGTAACCTTCAGCTTTCAGTGACAACAGCTTCCACTGGCTCATCATTTGTACAAATACAGAAGGTAACACACTTCATGCCTGATTGCTGGGCCCTCCATTCTATTTCACTTCAGATTTTATGCAGAGATAAGGTTGGTTCCACCAGGCTAATCATAACCACCATTGATAATGTAATCAGTGCTTTGTGGGTGTTTGTGTGTGTTTGTGTGTGATCGACCAGTATCTTTGAGGGGCCTGGAGCTGATATACGCATCTATGCCCATCAATGGAGCTCTGGCAAAGACCTCACCTCTTGCCTGCTCACCAACGGTCGTCAATGGGGAGAACAGAATTAGTTAGGTTTAGCCTTACCTGTTCCACCTATTCCAATTTCAACATAGTATTAGATATCACCTATTCTAACTGTAAGTTGTAATAGAAAAGTGACTATGTGTGTATGTGTTCACAAATACCTGTATGGAGCCAGCACTTGGGAGACTTGCAAATGATGTGATGGAGTCCAAGAAGAGAGATGGGCTTGATGCTGAGCACTCAGCAAAACATTGTAAAAGTCACATCTATTAATTTTGAAAATCATTTGTTATTTTTGAATGTAACTATCAATGGGGAGGGGGAGGGGGAGAGATATGGGACACCATACAGGAAGGTGGCAAGGTACCCCCAGCACCACCAGACAAAATGTTAATAGGTGGAGTATCTGTATTGGCTGTGAATGACATCAAAAGATTAGTGTAACATTTGCACATTGTTATATTAGCAGAACACTTTTTCCACAATATTAAGTGAAGGATGGCTTATTCTACATGGAGCTGTCACAATTTCAAGTTAGCGAAACACTTTGTTTAGAATATCTACATAAGTTCAGCAATTTCATTCTTCTCATATTACACTTGTAGGCTACTCAGTATGAGAAGAGTTCCATCCTCATACATCTCACATCTGCCTGTAGTTATTGAACTCTGCCTGCTGGATCCATGAGGCAGACTCTGACATATTCAGGATGGAGTGTCATGCACTCCACCCATCCTGCCACCTGACTGCACATGTCCATAACCTGTAATACATTACAGGAAGGGACTTCATCACCCACTGGAGACTTGGCAAGAAACTGAAGATCTCGTACAATGCTGTGTACTACTCCCTTCACAGAACAGCGCAAGCTGTCCCTAACCAGAATAGAAAGAAGGAGTGGGAGGCCCCGGTGCACAACTAAGTAAGAGGACAAGTACATTAGAGTGTCTAGTTTGAGAAACAGACGCCTCACAAGTCCTCTACTGGCAGCTTCATTAAATAGTACTCTCAAAACACCAGTCTCAACTTCAACAGTGAAGAGGCAACTCCGGGACACTGGCCTTCTAGGCAGAGTTCCTCTGTCCAGTGTCTGTGTACTTTTGCCCATCTTATCCTGTTATTTTTATTGGCCAGTCTGAGATATGGCTTTTTCTTTGCAACTCTGCCTAGAAGGCCAGCATCCCGGAGTTTCCTCTTCACTGTTGACATTGAGACTGGGGTTTTGCGGGTACTATTTAATGAAGATGCCAGTTGAGGACTCAAACTAGACACTCTAATGTACTTTTCCTCTTGCTTCTCACTTGTGCACCGGGGCCTCCCACTCCTCTTTCTATTCTGTGAAGTGAGTAGTATACAGAGTTGTACGAGATGTTCAGTTTCTTGGTAATTTCTCGCATGGAATATCCTTCATTTCTCAGAATAGACTGATGAGTTTCAGAAGAACGGTCTTTGTTTCTGGCCATTTTGAGCCTGTAATCGAATCCACAAATGCTGATGCTCCAGATACTCCACCAGTCTAAAGAAGGTCAGTTTTATTGCTTCTTTAACCAGGACAACAGTTTTCAGCTGTAGTAACATAATTCTAATGATCAATTAGCCTTTTAAAATGACAAACTTGGATTAGCTAACACAATGTGCCATTGGAATACAGGAGTGATGGTTGCTGATAACGGCCCTCTGTATGACTACGTAGATATTCCATAAAAAGTCAGCCGTTTCCAGCTACAATAGTCATTTACAGCATTAACAATGTCTACACTGTATTTCTGGTCAATTTCATGTTATTTTAATGGACAAAAAATGTACTTTTCTTTCAAATACAAGGACATTTCTGAGTGACCCCAAACTTTGGAACGGTAGTGTATATAACCTTTCTAGCGCAGGGGTTCCGACCCCTCGACAACATTCCGCTGAAAAGGCAGTGCGCGAAATTCAAAAATAATTTTTTGAAATATGTAACTTTCACACATTAAACCTCTTGAAACTAAGGGGCACTATTTTCATTTTTGGAAAAATAACGTTCCCAAAGTAAACAGACTATTTTGTCAGGACAAGATGCTAGAATATGCATATAATTGACAGCTTAGGATAGAAAACACTCTAAAGTTTCCAAAACTGTAAAATATTGTCTGTGAGTATAACAGAACTGATATTGCAGGCGAAAGCCTGAGAAAAATCCAATCAGGAAGTGACTCATGTTTTGAAAGCTCTGCATTCCGATGCGTCCCTATTGAGCAGTGAATGGTATATCAACCAGATTCCTTTTTCTACGTATTCCCCAAGGTGTCTACAGCATTTTGACGCAGTTTCACGCCTTTATGTTGAAGAATGAGCGTAAGCGACTACATTGCGTAGGTGGCCGGCTGAGTGCTCTCAGAGTAATTCTTGCGTAATAGACAGAGGTAGCTATTTTTCCTCCCGGTCTTACTGAAAATTCAGCTGTCCCGGTTGATATATTATTGAATAGATATTTGAATAACACCGTGAGGATTGATTATAAACAACGTTTGCCATGTTTCTGTCGATATTATGAAGCTAATTTGAATTTTTCGGCGTTGTCGTGACCGCAATTTCCGGTCGAATTCTCAGCCAAACGTGAAGAACTAACAGAGCTATTTCGGCTACAAAAATAATCTTTATGGAAAAAAGGAACATTTGCTATCTAACAGGGAGTCTCGTGAGTAAAAACATCTGAAGCTCATCAAAGGTAAAGGTAAAATTTAATTTGATTGCTTTTCTGATTTTCGTGACCAGGATTGCCTGCTGCTAGCTAGGCATAATGCTATGCTAGGTTATCGATAAACTTACACAAATGCTTGTCTTGCTTTGGCTGTAAAGAATAATTTCAAAATCTGAGATGACAGGGTGATTAACAAAAGGCTAAGCTGTGTTTCAATATATTTCACTTGTGATTTCATGAATATGAATATTTTCTAGTAATATTTTTTGTCCGTTGCGTTATGCTAATTAGTGTCAGTTGATGACAATTCTCCCGGATCCGGGAGCGGTAGTTCCAAGATTAACTAATTAATTAATTAAGTCCAATACAGCAAATGAAAGATAAACATCTTGTTAATCTACCCATTGTGTCTGATTTCAAAAATGCTTTACAGCTAAAGAACAACATATGATTATGTTAGATCACCGCCAAGTCGAAAAAACACAGACATTTTTCCAGCCAAAGATAGGAGTCACAAAAAGCAGAAATATAGATAAAATTAATCACTAACCTTTGATGATCTTCATCAGATGACACTCATAGGACATCATGTTACACAATACATGTATATTTTGTTCGATAATGTGCATATTTATATCAAAAAATCTAAGTTTACATTGGCGCCTTACGTGCAGTAATGTTTTGATTCCAAAACATCCGGTGATTTTGCAGAAATACTCATAATAAACATTGATAAAAGATACTAGTGTTATTCACAGAATTAAAGATAGACTTCTCCTTAATGCACCCGCTGTGTCAGATTTTTAAAAAACTTTACGGAAAAAGCATAATCTGAGAATGGCGCTGAGAGCCCAAAACAGCCAGAGGAATATCTTCCATTTTGGAATCAACAAAGTTAGAAACAACACCATAAATATTCACTTACCTTTTATGATCTTCATCAGAAGGCCCTCCCAGGAATCTCAGTTCGACAATTAATGACTGATTTGTTCCATAAAGTTCCATCATTTATGTTCAAAGCCACTTGTTGTTAGCATGTTCAGCCCAGTAATCCATCTTCATGAGGCGCAGGCACTTCATCCAGACAAAAACTCAAAAAGTTCCATTACAGTCCTTTAGAAACATGTCAAATGATGTATGGAATCAATCGTTAGGATGTTTTTAACATGAAATATCAATAATGTTCCAACCGGAGAATTCCTTTGTCTTCAGAAAAAGCACTGGACCGCGAGGTAACTTGAAACCAAGGCTCTCTGCCAGACCACTGACTCAAACAGATCTCATGAGCCCCTCCTTTATAGTAGAATCCTCATTCAAGTTTCAAAAGACGGTTGACATCTAGTGGAAGCCCTAGGAAGTGCAACCTCATCCATATCTCAATATGTATTCGATAGGCCAAGCTTTGAAAAACTACAAACCTCAGATGCCCCACTTACTGGTTGGATTTTTCTCAGGTTTTCGCCTGCCATATGAGTTCTGTTATACTCACAGACATCATTCAAACAGTTTTAGAAACTTCAGAGTTTTTTTTAATCCAATACTAATAATAATATGCATATATTAGCATCTGGGACAGAGTAGGAGGCAGTTCCCCCTATCCCAAAACGGTTAATAGTGAAGACATCAAAACTATGAAATAGCACATATGGAATCATGTTGTAAAAGTGTTAAATAAATAAAAATATATTTTATATTTTGCCACCCTCAAATAGCTACCATTTGTCTTAATGAGAGCTTTGCACAAGCTTGTAATTCTCTCAACCAGCTTCACCTGGAATGCTTTTCCAACAGTCTTGAAGGAGTTCCCACATATATGCTGAGCACTTGTTGGCTGCTTTTCATTCACTCTATGGTCCAACTCTTCCCAAACCATCTCAATTTGGTTGAGGTCGGGGGATTGTGGAGGCCAGGTCAGCTAATGCAGCACTCCATCACTCTCCTTCTTGGTAAAATAGCCCTTACACATCCTGGAGGTGTGTTGGGTCATTGTCCTGTTGAAAAACAAATGAAAGATGGGAAGGCGTATCACTGTAGAATGCTGTGGTAGCCATGCTGTGTGCCTTGAATTAAATCACTGACAGTGTCACCAGCAAAGCACCCCCACACCATAACAGCTCATCCATGCTTTATGGTGGGAAATACACATGCGGAGATCATCTGTTCACCCTCACCACATCTCACAAAGACACTACAGGTCTAATGTCCATTGCTCGTGTTTCCTTGCCAAAGCAAGTCTCTTCTTATTATTGGTGTTCTTTAGTAGTGGTTTCTTTGCAGCAGTTCGACAATGAAGGCCTGATTCCTCTGAACAGTTGATGTTGAGTTACTTGAACTCTGTGAAGCTTTTATTTGGGCTGCAATTTCCGAGGCTGGTAATTCTAATGAACTTATCATCTGCAGCAGAGGTAACTCTGGGTCTTCCATTCCTGTGGTGGTTCTCATGAGAGCCAGTTCTTGAAATTTTCCACATTGAATGACCTTCATGTATTTTAAAGTAATGATGGACTGTCGTTTCTCTTTGTTTTTTGAGTGGGTCTTGCGTAATATGGACTTGGTCTTTGACCAAATAGGGCTATCTTCTGTATACCACCCCTACCTTGTCACAACACAACTGATTGGCTCAAACGCATTAAGAAGGAAATCAATTCTGCGAATTAACTTTTAAGAAGGCACACCTGTTAATTGAAATATATTCCAGGTGACTACTTCATGAAGCTGGTTGAGAGAATGCCAAGAGTGTGCAAAGCTGTCATCAAGGCAAAGGGTAGCTATTTGAAAAATCTCAAATATAAAATATATTTGGACTTTCTTGGTTACTACATGATTCCATATGTGTTTTTTTGTCGTTTTGATGTCTTCACTATTATTCTGCATTGTAGAAAGTAGTCAAAATAAAGAAAAACCCTTGAATGAGTAGGTGTTCTAAAACTTTTGACCGGTGTATTATTTTGGGGATACCTAAAAATTCAAAATCAAATAGCTGAAATCCAATCTTAGCCTGTGACCCGATCTTCACTGACATCACTATGGTGGGTTTATATGCTTATTTATGTCCTTTATAGTTGTCATTTTCACTTTCATATTAGTACATCATTTTTATTTGAACTAAGTGACTGGACCAGTTTTACCGCTATCAAGCCAGTCTGAAACTGATGATGGGAAGATTTCATCTCGCAAGCCTGTGTCACACAAAGCAATCTGGATGCAATTTCTGTTGCATATGCAATTTCCAAGTGACATCTCGAGCAACTTTGCATATACACGAAGCAATTAAAACACATGGTTTCATAAATTATTTGTTTATCCAAAAGTTTGGTAATTGCAACTGCGTTGGTATTAGAGGTCGACCGATTAATCTGAATGGTTTTCAAGTTTTCATAACAATCGAAAATTTGTATTTTTGGGTGCCGATTTTGCCGATTTGTAAAAATTATTATTATTATTATTATATATATTTTTTTATACCTTTATTTAACTGGGAAAGTCAGTTAAGAACACATTCTTATTTTCAATGACGGCCTAGGAACGGTGGGTTAACTGCCTTGTTCAGGGGCAGAACGACAGATTTTCACCTTGTCAGCTCGGGTGATCCAATCTTGCAACCTGACAGTTAACTCGTCCAAAGCTATAACCACCTGCCTCTCGTTGCACTCCACGAGGAGACTGCCTGTTACGCGAATGCAGTAAGCCAAGGTAAGTTGCTAGCTAGCATTAAACTTATCTTATAAAAAACAATCAACCAATCATAATCACTAGTTATAACTACACATGGTTGAAGATGTTACTAGTTTATCTAGCGTGTCCTGCGTTGCATATAATCAATGCAACGCTGGGGGATGATTTAACAAAAGCACATTTGCGAAAAAAGCACAATCGTTGGGCGACTGCACCTAACCATAAACAACAATGCTTTCTTAAAATCAATACACAGAAGTATATATTTTTAAACGTGCATATTTAGCTAAACAAAATCCAGGTTAGCAGGCAATATTAACCAGGTGAAATTGTGTCACTTCTCTTGCGTTCATTGCACGCAGAGTCAGGGTATATGCAACAGTTTGGGCAGCCTGGCTCGTTGCAAACTAATTTGACAGAATTTTACGTAATTATGACAACATTGAAGGTTGTGCAATGTAACAAGAATATTTAGACTTAGGGATGCCACCCGTTAGGTAAAATACCAAACGGTTCCATATTTCACTGAAAGAATAAACATTTTGTTTTTTAAATTATAGTTTCCGGATTCAACCATATTAATGACCAAAGGCTCGTATTTCTGTGTGTTATGTTATAATTAAGTCTCTGATTTGATAGAGCAGTCTGACTGAGTGATGGTAGGCGGCTGCAGGCTCGTAAGCATTCATTCAAACAGCACTTTAGTGCGTTTTGCCAGCAGCTCTTCGCAAGCACAGCGCTGTTAATGACTTCAAGCCTATCAGCCTAATGGCTGGTGTAACCGATGTAAAATGGCTAGCTAGTTAGTGGAGTGCGCGCTAATAGCGTTTCAAACGTCACTCGCTCTGAGACTTGGAGGAGTTATTCCCCTTGCTCTGAAAGGGCTGCGGCTTTTGTGGAGCGATGGGTAACGCTGCTTCGAGTGTGGCTGTTGTTGATGTGTTCCTGGTTCAAGCCCAGATAGGGGCGAGGAGTGGGACGGAAGCTATACCGCTACACTGGCAATACTATAGTGCCTATAAGAACATCCAATAGTCAAAGGTACATGAAATACAAATGGTATAGAGAGAAATATTCCTATAAATACTATATTAACTACAACCTGAAACCTCTTACCTTGGAATATTGAAGTCTCATGTTAAAAGGAACCATCAACTTTCATATGTTCTCATGTTCTGAGCAAGGAACTCAAACGTTAGCTTTTTTACATGGCACATATTGCACTTTTACTTCTCCAACACTTTGTTTTTGCATTATTTAAACCAAATTGAACATGTTTCATAATTTATTTGAGGCTAAATAGATTTTTATTGATGTATTATATTAACTTCTTATGGTATAGGGGACCCTTGCGTCCCACTTGGCCAAAAACCAGGGAAAATGCAACGCGGCAAATTCAAATAAATTGATATGTCACGACTTCTACCGAAGGTAACTCCTCTCCCTGTTCTGGCGGCGCTCGGCGCTCGGCGTCGCCGGTCTACTAGCCGCTACCTATCCCTTTTTCTTTTTCTGGTTGTTTTGTCTGTGTTCCTTTTCACACCTGGTTTCAGTTGCTTTGATTTCTGTGGGTATATAGGGCACCTGTTACCTGCCGTAATTCGTGCAGGATTAGACTTGTGTGCATTGCGCTCGATTGTATTGGATGTTTGTTGTTTTTTCGCTATTACGCACGTGTATGTAAAGTGTCGGAACTGTGTTTGTGCCTCCGTGCGTTTGCACGAGTTTCTAATTATTCGAGAGCGTAGTTTTGGGGTTTTGGTCTGTGCCGTTTTTGTATTGCTGGACTATATTATTAAACACGCTTCTCAGACATCCCTGCTCTCTCCTGCTCCTGACTCCTACACCTCTCACCAAGACGCATGTTATCACATGATAGAAAAATCTAGCTTTCATTAAATCACACATGTAAGATATTCAATTAAAGCTACACTCGTTGTGAATCCAGCCAACATGTAAGATTTTAAAAAGGCTTTTAGGCGAAAGCATAAGAAGCCATTATCTGATGATAGCACAACAGTAAACAAAGAGGGTAGCATATTTCAACCCTGCAGGCGCTACACAAAACGCAGAAATAAAATATAAAACATGCCATGCCTTTGACGAACTTCCTTTTTTGGCACTCCAATATGTCCCATAAACATCACAATTGGTCCTTTGTTCAATTAATTCCGTCCATATACAGTGGGGAGAACATGTATTAGATACACTGCCGATTTTGCAGGTTTTCTTACTTACAAAGCATGTAGAAGTCTAAACAAAAATCCAGAAAATCACATTGTATGATTTTTAAGTAATTAATTTGCATTTCATTGCGTGACATAAGTATTTGATCACCTACCAACCAGTAAGAAATACGGCTCTCACAGACCTATCGTTTTTCTTTAAGAATCCCTCCTGTTCTCCACTTGTGTTAACTGCACCTGTTTGAACTCGTTACCTGTATAAAGACTGTATAAAGACCTGTCCATACATTCAATCAAACAGACTCCAACCTCTCCACAATGGCCAAGACCAGAGGGCTGTGTAAGGACATCAGGGATAAAATTGTAGACCTGCACAAGGCTGGGATGGGCTACAGGACAATAGGCAAGCAGCTTGGTGAGAAGGCAACAACTGTTGGCGCAATTATTAGAAAATGGAAAAAGTTCAAGTTGACGGTCAATCACCATCGGTCTGGGGCTCCATGCAAGATCTCACCTTGTGGGGCATCAATGATCATGAGGAAGGTGAGGGATCAGCCCAGAACTACACGGCAGGACCTGGTCAATGACCTGAAGAGAGCTGGGACCACAGTCTCAAAGAAAACCATTAGTAACACACTCTGCCATCATGGGTTAAAATCCTGCAGCGCTCGCAAGGTCCCCCTGCTCAAGCCAGTGCATGTCCAGGCCTGTCTGAAGTTTGCCAATGACCATCTGGATGATCCAGAGGAGGAATGGGAGAAGGTCATGTGGTCTGATGAGACAAAAATAGAGCTTTTTGGTCTAAACTCCACTCGCGGTGTTTGGAGGAAGAAGAAGGATGAGTACAACCCCAAGAACACCATCCCAACCGTGAAGCATGGAGGTGGAAACATCATTCTTTGGGGATGCTTTTCTGCAAAGGGGACAGGACGACTGCACCGTATTGAGGGGAGGATGGATGGGGCCATGTATCGCGGGATCTTGGCCAACAACCTCCTTCCCTCAGTAAGAGCATTGAAGATGGGTCGTGGCTGGGTCTTCCAGCATGACAACGACCCGAAACACACAGCCAGGGCAACTAAGGAGTGGCTCCATAAGAAGCATCTCAAGGTCTGCGAGTGGCCTAGCCAGTCTCCAGACCTGAACCCAATAAAACATCTTTGGAGGGAGCTGAAAGTCCGTATTGCCCAGCGACAGCCCCGAAACCTGATGGATCTGGAGAAGGTCTGTATGGAGGAGTGGGCCAAAATCCCTGCTGCAGTGTGTGCAAACCTGGTCAAGAACTACAGGAAACATATGATCTCTGTAATTGCAAACAAAGGTTTCTGTACCAAATATTAAGTTCTGATTTTCTGATGTATCAGAAATACTTATGTCAATGAAATAAAATGCAAATTAATTACTTAAAAATCATACAATGTGATTTTCTGGATTTTTTTTTAGATTCCGTCTCTCACAGTTGAAGTGTACCTATGATAAAAATTACAGACCTCTATATGCTTTGTAAGTAGGAAAACCTGCAAAATCGGCAGTGTATCAAATACATGTTCTCCCCACTGTATATCCAAAATGTCAATTTATTTGGCCCGTTTGATCCAGAAAAAAAACAGCTTCCAAAATGCCAACGTCACAACAAAATATTTCAAAAGTTGCCTATAAACGTTGCCAAAATATTTCAAACTACTTTTGTAATACAACTTTAGGTATTTTTAAACGTTAAAAATCGATCAAATTGAAGACGGGTCTATCTGTGTTCAACACAGGAACACAACAAACCAAGCTACTTTTCAAGTCTTGTGCAACCCTCAACAGTGTTACGCAGTTCCGAGTTGGCCCTACTTCTTCATTGCACAAATTAATAACCTCAGCCAAATTCCAAAGACTGGTGACATCCAGTGGAGGCAGTAGAAACTGAAAACAAGTTCCTAAGAAATATCGTTTGCCAATAAGAACTTAGTGAACAGACAGAGACCTCAAAATATATTCTGAACAGTTAGTCCTTGGGGTTTTGCCTGCTACATAAGTTCTGTTATACTCACAAACATGATTCAAATAGTTTTATAAACTTCAGAGTGTGTTCTATCCAAATCTACTAATAATATGCATATCTTATATTCTTGGCATGAGTAGCAGGAAGTTGAAATTGGGCACGCTATTTATCCAAAAGTGAAAATGCTGCCCCCTATACCTTAAAATAAGTGTTCATTCAGTATTGTTGTAATTGTCATTATTACAAATACATGTAAAAAATTGGCCGATTTAACCGGTATAGGCTTTTTTGGTCCTCCAATAATCGGTATCGGTATCAGCGTTGAATAATCATAATCGGTCGACCTCTAGGTGGTATACACAAAATTCTAGTTGTACAATTTAGCTAGCTAGCCACAATGTTGCCTGTTTGACAACCATGTTTTACCAAGCCACATGTCATTGGCACCGGAGGCACCATAAGATACAAGAGCAATAACTATTGATCAAGTAGACTTTGTCTGATGTAAGGGATGTTAGATTTAAATTATGCAGATGAACAATGTTAAATATTGTAATTGTTATATCTGTATAAGAACAAAGTATTGACATTTTATGTGGTCTGAATGTTGAGAAAAATGGAAAGTTTGAAAAAAATAGTAACCTGAAGTCCTGCCGCTTGTGCACTTAGCGTATTATATCTGTGAGAGTGTATTGAAGCATTTTGGAATGCTAATGTGGAGTGTACCCACTGAGATTTAAATCAACATGGTAATGCTTTCACTGATTGCACATAAAGGAAGATACAGTAGTTCCTAAATGATAGAGTGCTTGCTTTGTTATCCAACTGATCTTGTGTCCTGTCTGTCATCCTGTGAACCCCGTTAGTTGCTGCTCACAGCTATATCAATGTAGATCTTATAATTTTAGTGAGCAGTACAACATGATATTGATGTCTCTTTTCATTGTAAATGATTTAACTGAGTTAAATCTAACATCATCATGTTTTTGGAAAGATAGGGAGTTTTGAAGATATACCTTGCCTCGGTGACAGTATAGTGTAGTACACTACTCTGAAAAGTGCAGTTCAGATTTGTTCTGTGGCATCTCTATGTAGAAGAGATGTATTCTGAAATGCTTCATCCAGACATGTACACGGAGAGGAGAGGGGAGGGGAGGGAAAAGGGGAGAGGGAAGAAGAGAGAAATAACTGAAAAGGAGGAAAAGAGGAGAGGAGATGCTATCAAAGTCTCTCAATGTGCCATTTGTTATGATACGGGTAGCCTCACAGGACAGAAGCAGGCTTTAACTGCGCTGTAAAGCATTGTGACAGGGTCTCTGAAGAGCTCCATGATGACACTGGCTATAAACCTATGCAGATGGTTGCAGATTATCAGTACAGTGTGAGAGAAATACAATATAATGACTGCAGTAAGTCTTATTTGAAAGTGTAGATCATGACAGGACAAAAGAGAAGCAATGATTTAGCTGTGGGTTTGGTGATTTACACAGGACTATGATTAGAATACCACTAGAACTACTTTGTGGGGCCCCAGTGTTGAGGATCAGCGAGGTGAAGATGTTGTTTCTTACCTTCACCACCTGGGGGCGGCCCATCAGGAAGTCCAGAACCCAATTGCACAGGGTGGGGTTGAGACCCTATGGTGTTGAAAGCTGAGCTACAGTCAATGAAGAGCATTCTTACATAGGTATTCCTCTTGTCCAGATGGGATAGGGACAGTGTGCAGTGTGATGTTGATTGCAGTGTCTGTGGACCTATTGGGGTGGTATGCAAATTGAAGTGGGTCTAGGTTGACAGGTAAGGTGGAGGTGATATGATCCTTGACTCTCAAATCACTTTATGATGACAGAAATGAGTGCTACGGCGGCGATAGTCATTTAGTACAGGTACCTTTGCATTCTTGGGTACAGGAACAATGGTGACTATCTTGAAGCATGTGGGGACAACACACTGGGATAGGGAGAGATTGAATATGTCCGTAACCACACCAACCAGTTGGTCTGGGCATGCTCTAAGGATGCGGCTAGGGATGACGTCTGGACTAGCAGCCTTGCGAGGGTTAACACGTTTAAATATCTTACTCATGTCAGCCATGGAGAAGGAGAGCCCACAGTCCTTTGTAGCAGGCCATGTCGGTGGCACTGTATTATCCTCAAAGCGAGCAAAGAAGTTAGTTTGTCTGGAAGCAAGACGTTGGTGTATGTGGCGTGGAAGGTTTTCCTTTTGTAGTCCGTGATTGTCTATAGACCCTGCCACATACGGAATGTCTCGTGTCTGAGGCGTTGAATTGTGACTCCACTTTGTCTCTATACTGACATTTGGCTTGTTTGATTGCCTTGCGGAGGGAGTAACTACACTGTTTGTATTCAGCCATTTTCCCAGTCACCTTTCCATGGTTAATGCGGTGGTTCGTGCTTTCAGTTTTGCGTGAATTCCGCCATCTATCCACGGTTTCTGGTTAGGGTAGGTTTTAATAGTCACAGTGGGTACAACATCTCCTATACACTCCCTTATAAACTCACTCACCGAATCAGCGTATACGTCAATATTATTCTCTGAGGCTACTCGGAACATATCCCAGTCTGCGTGATCAAAACAATCTTGAAGCATGGATTCCGATTGGTCAGACCAGTGTTGAACAGTCCTTAGCATGGGTACTTCCTGTTTGAGTGTCTGCCTATAGGAAGGAAGGAGCAAAATGGAGTCAAGGTCAGATATGTCTAAAGTTTAAAAAAAGTTTTTTTAAATGAATTCATACATTTCCAAATGCACTGTATATTTCTGAAGAATATGTGTGTGTGTGCTTTTGTGTTTTGTAGTCTTTGATTTATAGCCTAGTTAGATGTGTATTTAGTATACATTCTAGATTTTTAAAAATGGCCTAGATCCTTGTAGTATACATGTTTAAACCATTTTTACCCATATTATTTTCATGGAAAATGCTTAAACTTTTCTTTTGTGAAACTCTAAAAATATTTATTTGATTTAATTAAACCCATTAAACCCAGGTCAGTCTAAGCTATTATATTGCATACCACATACTACTACTAATACTACAACATTGAGTACGTTTACTTGCACACTAATAATTAGATATTAAACTGATTATGTAGAGTGCCAACCAGTTGTGCAGGCCACATAAAGTGAGCACCGTGGCACACAGTGAGGAGGACAAAGAGAGGCAAGGAGTGAGCCTACAGAGGGAAGGGAACGAAGCTCCTGGAGGCACAGAGCCGAACATGAGAAGAATGACTGAGCCAACCCTCACTTATTTAGGTGTCATGTTAATTTTTGTTTCCTTGTAAAGTTCTGTTTTCTCACTAAAACCTTCCTGTCTCTGTGTCCATCTCTGCACGCTCAACCCAACACCCCACGGTTTACCACATATGGTGGAGAATGTGGGCAACTCATTAGCTTTGGGTGCCGTGTGGTCGAGCGTACGGAGATTACCCTGGAGGAACTGGTGACTCTGTTCGTCTTCAGCCAGCAGAAGCAACAGGCTCTCCAGCAAGGACTGTAGGAGCAGCGCCAACAAAACCTCAACCTGGTAGCGGAGGCAACCCAGTGGAAGGGTGATATGGCTCAAGAATCTAGCCCGAATCAGTTCCTGGTCAAGCTAATGGAGGAAGATGATATGGAGACGTAATTGTGCATTTTCGAGGGGACTGTGCAATGGGAAGGAAGGATGGCCCAAGCCCAGGTGTTTTGGTATCCTCCCTTTTGGCCTACTTCGACTTGAAATCCGACCAGGCAGCGAATTATGAGGGATTCAATAGCGAGATCTTGAGCCGTTATGGATTCAGCCTCGCACTCCGTGCACAACTGGTCCATGACTGGACCTTTGACTCCACCATCTCTCCCCGCGCTCAGATGAGTGACCTGGTCCGCCTTACCAAGGGCTGGCTACTGACCGACATACCGTCCCTCCTGATAATAGATAAAGTTGTTCTGGATCGGTACCTTTGGCCCCTCCTCTATATGACATGAAGAAGCAGCGAGTCTGCACAACCCCAAGAGCCTGGTTGAAATGCTGTCCGCGGTGGAAACCCACCTGAACACCCAGGACCTGCTGAAAGGGGCACGTGCAGAGAGAGTGGATGCATGGAGGGGGAAGAAAAGCATGGAGAGAGGCGAGGGGCTGAAGGGCGCCCGGACAGAACCAGCCAAGACCGGGAAGCAGGAGGGCGACCTCAACCGATGAAACCGTCTTCTGCTGGACCTAGATCAGAGGCGCTGCTATGAGTGTGCGGCGAGCAAAGGACCCCTCGCATTGAGCTGCCCTGGCCGGGAGGAATCCATGCCCTCTGCATTTAACCCGGAGGGTGAGTTATGTCACCTCATGTTGGGCACACAGAGAGATGGCCCCTCTGCTGGTTCCAGTATGAATCGATGGTGTCGACACTAGTGCTCTGATGGATTTCGTCAGCATGGTGACCGTGGTCCAACCGCATCAGACCAGGAGGAGGGAGACCTCAGGCTCCCATTTATGGAGGTGGGGGCACCAGACGGGCTGTCTGATAGGGGAATTCTCACGGGTCAGTTCAGGACGGCCCAGTTAGAGGACCCCAATCTCCAAGATGCAATGCGCCAGGTGAATACAGTGGACGGCATGCAGTTACCTGGGGTATGTAAGTGGCGCTACCCACACTTCGCTATCAAACATAATTTATTGTATCAAGTAGTAAAGCACAATGGGGAGACAAAAGACTTGTTACTCATACCCAGTATATTAGTACTGTCTTGCAGCTCGCCCACATCCACCTGCTTGGGGCACACCTGTGGATGGAGAAAACCAGGGAGCGGATCGGGAGCATGTATACAACCGGGGTGCACAACCACAAAAGTTCCACCCGGGTGAAAAAGGACATGGTGCTGATTCCCACAACAGAGAGCAAATTCCTGGCTATGTGGCATGGGCCATACGACATTGTCGAGCGGGTAGACGATGTCAATTGTAAGGTCCGCCAACCAGGGCGGAAAAAACCCCTCCAGCTTTACTATGCGAACCTACTGAAGAAGTGGCACTGTGCACAACGTGGACCCGGTCACAGCAGAACCTGCTCTCTGTCAAAGTTTCCATGGGGGAAGACCTCAGCCCGACCCAATAAGCGCTCCGGCTATACCACTACTGGGTTCTTCCTTTTGGGCACCACGGGGTCCTAGTGATCTTCCAGAGATTCTTGGACCGCATCCTGCACCCGCACCTTGAGTACGCTGCTGCTTACTTGGATGATATAATTGTGCACAGTGACATTTGGGAGTCCAATCTCTGTAGATTACAGGCGGTGATGTATGCACTAAGGGATGCGGGCTGACAACAAACTCCCACTAGTACAAGTTGGGCTACGCCGAGGTGGAGTACCTGGGCTATCGAATTCATTTTTTGGGGGGGAGGAATGGCCAGTTCCCCAAACCAAGAGGCTGGTGAAGTCGTTCCTGGGGTAAGCAGGCTGCTACAGTCGATTTGTACCTACCTTTGCCGCAATATCTTCTCCCCTCACAGACATAACAAAGGCACGCCTACCCCAGACGGTGCGATGGATGGACACAGAGGCGGCGTTCCAAGCCCTGAAAGATGCGCTATGATGCGCTACCCGGTACTCGTCATCCCGGACTTCTCACTAAAAAAAAGAGGGAGAAGATGTACTCGATTGTTAATAAGGAGTGCCTTGCCTTGATGTGGGCGCTGGACACCCTCAAGTATTACCTCCTCGGGAGGAAGTTCACCCTGATCACTGACCATGCCCTCCTTGTGTGGATAGCAAGAGGTAAGGACTCAAATGACCGCATCACCCGCAGTTTCCTGTCGTTACAGCGATTCTCTTTCTCTGTCATCCACAGTTCGGGGGCCCAGCACGGCCTCTCCAGGAGAGATGCAAACCTAGCCTTGAGCACGCATCCCTCCCGGTCAGGGGGGTTGTGTGATGTGCCGGTTGGTGATAGAGGGGAGGCATGTGCCACAACGTTAGCTCAGGCTGGGTACCCCGATGCCAACCAGCCATGCAGCCCATATAAAGGGAGCACCATGGCACACCATGAGGAGGACAAAGAGGGAGGAGTGAGCCTACAGAGGGGAACAAGGCACTGAGCTGAACATGAAAAGAAGGGCCGAGCCAACCCTAAGTTATTTTGGTGTTTTGTTTATATTTGTTCCCTAGTAAAGTTGTGTGTTTCTGACTAGAACCTCCCAGTCTCTGTGTCCATCTCTGCTCGCTCAACCCAACACCCCACGGTTTACCACAACACCTTAAACAGAGTTCCAATGGTGTATTTGATCTGCGCATGTGGTAGCACCAGCCGAGCGAGCCTCCCTCTTTAGCGCGGGTGAAGTAAGTTCGGAATAATATAAAGTGTGCATCTTAGAAGTAGTTGTCATGTACAAACTTCCCATCAGGTAGCCTGACTTCAGATGTGTCCATGTAAACACAATTATTAGGGAAATTATTATTCTTACAAATCATGTAAATGTTTTAACCCAACTATTTTATTAAAATCATACTCATTGATACTACTACATGTACAACTAGTTTTACTAATATTATTTTTCTTGAAAACTGTGAAACTTTCCTTATGTCAAAAATCTGCAGACACTTTCCTTATGCTACAAAATAGCATATACAAGATATGTTGGCCTTCAATTAAACCCATTAAAGCCCATATGAAGTGCAATTAAAGCCATACGAAGAGTTTGTCACTTCTGTATGTCCCAGATCTGTGGCTGGATGCCAAATGTAACCCTATTCACTATATAGTGCACACATTTTGACCAGAGCCCTATTGGCCCTGCTCAAAAGTAGTGCACTATATAGGGAATATGGTGCCATTTTGGCAGCTGCCTGCGTGTTCCATATGGATGTTTATGGTGGTAATTCAGGTTAAGAACCTTGGATACATAGTACAGGCCCACCTGGGAACACAACCTTCTGGTCTCTTAAGCAGCCCTGTGCTAATTGGGCTGGAGGTATAACTCACAGGGTTTTATATGTAATTACATCTACACCACAGGCTTCTGCTAATGACTCCCATGGTTGTTTGTAAGGTGGATGGCAAAGGCATATAATAAAAAGCAGTATAAAAGCAGTATAAAAAACATCATCATTAAAGCTCATCACTGCTTGTATATTCCGTAACAATGCTTATGGAAAAAGACATACCAGTAATTATTTTGTAAATATGTGTTTATTTCATGATGCACTAAAGTCATGTCTGGAGGAATGTTTTGTCTAAGATGTCAAATGGATTTAAGGTGTATTATGCATGAAGATTCTGGAAATAATTGTTGCTTGTTATAACCATGTTATATTATTATATTATTATATATAACAGTAAAATAATCTCACCAGGAGGCTGCTGCTGGCAAATTTGTTGTGTAATTAATGTAGAATTTAATCCCAGATTTAGAATAAAGAGTTGTAATACCAGTCTGGAAATGAGCAAGCTATATGCATTGTTAATGTCTTGGCTGTTTAACATTCAATTGTCTCAGACAGGTCTAACATTACAGTACTGGAGCTTCAATATTGTCAAAATGCACCCGTTGATGTGTTCGCTCCACTTACAGTCCATCAGTCTTTGTGATATTTGTGAGTACAGCGTGATACTGTATGTTTGTACTTACTGATTGTATGTGTGACACCCGCGGTACAAAGCTAATTTGTATAATATTTAGATAGTTTCCTATGTGTGTCATGCAGCAAGGTCTCCTTTAACCTCTGAATATTGACTGAACCGTGAGTAATTGGGTGGTCAGTTCCTTGGCTAATTAATGCTCAGGGTGGGGGGCGGTGTGTGTGTGTGTGGTGGGAGGAGGTGGAAGCCAGCCCTTATCTACCACTTGGTAAAGTAGAGCCATCACCCGTCCTATCAGTCCCTACAAGGCTGGGGGGTGTGGTTCAGTACACTGAGGGCTCCCCCCATTCAAGATCCTTGTAAAGGATGGTGCAGGTCACACAGAGCATCCATGCCACTATAGAGAGACGATGCGTTCCAAATGGCACCCTATTCCCTATATTGTCTCTGGTCAAAGTAGTGCGCTATAGGGAGATTTTGAGACGCAACTTGAGTTTCACTTCTCCAATCCTCATCCCTAAACCCAGCAGCTTTATAAAAATAATAATAACTTTATTTGTATGATTTATTTGTATGATATCATGACAGGCATGTAAGCCGCTCTCTGTCCTTCTAGCATGCTTTGCTCTCTGACCACTGGCAGACCGAACAAGTACAGCCCATGGCTGAGGGCAGGCAGGCTGCAGCTGAGCGCAGAGAACCGGATGTTGGCGTGAGGCTCCTTGCAAAGTGCCCTCGCTTGTACCATCATGGATGTTGATTTCAATTAACTCAATCACATGCTCCCAGATTGACCTTTCCTGTTAGGACAGCCAGGGCTGCAGTCTTTTGTTCCAGTTCCTCTACACATGCAACACCAACACCTTAGGCTAGTAGTGTTAAATTGTGTGGTTGGTTGGTGTTTGCGTGACTCCCGGTGATGGTCTCTTGTCTCTCCTCCTCTCAGATACTCGGTTAGATTTGCCAAGACATTTCAACATTTCAGCGGCGGTTTGCCAAGGCTCGTTGGTCAGCTTGACGACCACCAGTGGGGAAAGGGGGAGGGAGGGTGTGGATTGTGGGCTTATGATGTAAAGGACTAGGCTGGTAATCAGTGTGAGCAGTGGTTGGTCCTGTACTGGTGGCTGCGTGGTGGCACGCTGGTGGTTGATGACTGCTGCTGGCAGGATGGTGTTGGCGGAGTGATTGATGCTGGCCTGTTCCCTCATGCAGAGCGCTGCCATGTAGACCCTACTGTGTAAACATAGTCGCCGTGACGATTCTCTTAGCTCCTTAGACCCTGGATTGGTCAGTGGCCAGGGTTGCCTAGCTGAAACGCTGCCCAGATACAGACAGGTAGCCTAGCATGTAGCTAGCTCACTGCAGCTAATGAAATGCTGCCCCAAAATAGACCGGTAGCCTGGCATGTAACTAGTGTCTTGAGCCAAGTGTTTTGAGAGTCCCAGTCCCAGACTTTAAATATCATAATGTCACTGCTGGGGGCTGGGGCTGGGTCAGCCCAGGCTGGGTCTGGGGCCTATAGGGCCTTGCCTGTGTGGGTCAGAGTACTCCCTCCCTCCCCACCAGGCTCCCCTCTCTCAGAATGCCCCCTCCATCCCTCCATCCCAAATGCTGAGCTCAGGGCCTGAGATAAGTGCTTCTCCAGAGATGACACCTCGCCTGCAATTGCCTTCCACATCTGTGTAAAGATGTAAGGATGCCTGAGATGTACATGTTTTAACATGGTCACCATTAATCATCAGGAGCCCAACCAACAGCCATGGGAGCTACGGGAGCCACGGGAGCCACCAACCCAAATGGAAATGTGTCCTGGGTCGTGTTCAGTGGGCACAAAATAGAAGAAAACACTCCAAATCTGAATCGTTATTGTTAAAGAGAATGTGTTCTCAGTGACTTACCTGATTAAAGGCAATACATGAAATGGGGATAAAACAGTTTTTGTCAAATAAGAAAATAATGTTTTTGTTTTCCATTACAAAATGTTTTGCTACATGGAGTACCTAATGAACACAACCCTTGTGAAATAGAACACGGAGAACGAGAGTGGTACCATTAGAGGAGACCTCCTTATATTAGCATCACAGTTACTCAGCAGCACTTCAAGGTACACATGGCATGGTGAAGATATTACTCTGGCCAATGGGGCAAGAATGGACAGTTAGCATGTATGTTGTTAGAGATACAGAGGTTATTACAGAGGTTGATAGAGAAGTACACTGAGTGTACAAAACATTAGGAACACATGACTTCCATGACATATACTGACCAGTTGAATCCAGGTGAACGCTATGATCCCTTACTGATGTAACTTGTTAAATCCAGAAAGAAGGATGTTTAAGCCTTGAGACAATTGAGACATAGATTGTGTATGTGTGCCATTCAAAGGGTGAACAGGCAAGACAAAAGATTTAAGTGCCTTTGAACGTGGGGTATGGTAGTACACTCTTAGAAAAAAAGTTTCCAAAAGGGTTATTTGGCTGTCCCCATAGGATAACCCTTATTGGTTCCAGGAAGAACCCTTTTTGGTTCTAGGTAGAACTCTTTTGTGTTCAATGTAAAAGGGTTCTACCTGCAACCAAAATGGGTTTTCCAAAGGGTTCTCATATGGGGACAGCCGAAGACCCCTTCAAGGTTCTGTATAGAACTTTTTTTCCCAAGAGTGTAGGAGCCAGCACACCGGTTTGAGTGTGTCAAGAACTGCAACATTGCTAGGTTTTTTTATGCTCAACAGTTTCGCATGTGTATCAAGAATGATCCACCACCCAAAGGACATTCAGCCAACTTGACACAAGTGTGGGAAGCATTGAAGTAAACATGCGACAGCATCCCTGTGGACACCTTGTAGAGTCCATGCCCTGACGAATTGAGGCTGTTCTGAGGGCAGAAGGGTGTCACGACTCCTACCGAAGGTGGCTCCCCTTCCCGTTCGGTTGGCGCTCGGCGGTCGTCGTCACCGGCCTACTAGCTGCCACTGATCTTTTTCTCCCCCTCCTTGTCTGTTTATTAGTTACACCCGTGTTTAGTTAGGTTAATTAGTTGGGCTTTATTATCCAGCCGGCCCGCCTGCTGGGTGTGTGGGATTGTTTTATGTGTACTCGTGTACACGCCTGTAAGTCACGGTTGTTCGTGTACGTGAGTTATTCGGGACTGTTTAGTTCCCCTGTGTTTTGGGGCATTTGTTTGAGTGGCGTCGTTTTCACCTGTGTGGTGAAGAAAGAAATAGCGCTACTCTGAACTCTCTGTTTCCTGCATCTGACTTCTTCCTCCACTACCCCCCGGGCATTACAAAGGGGGTGTTCCTAAACACTCTGTAATGTCAAAGTGAAAGATTTATTTTATTAGTATATTAATAGAAATTAAACAACTAAAATATAGTTGCTGCATAAGTATTCAGCTCCCTGAGTCGTTAGAAACACATTTGGCAGCGATTACAGCAATGAGTCTTCTTGGGTTAACTTTACACACCAGGATTGTGCAATATTAGCACTTTATTATTTTCATAATTCTTCAAGCTCTGTAAATATGTTGGGGTGACAGCAATATTTAATGTCTTGCCATAGATTTTCAAGCAGATTGAAGTAAAAACTGTAACTTGTCCACTTAGGAACATTCACTGTCTTCTTGGTAACAACTCCAGTGTAGATTTGTCCTTGTGTTGTAGGTTATTGTCCTGCTGAAAGGTGAACTCCTCTCCCAGTGTCTGTTGTAAAGCAGACTGAAGGTTTTTCTCTAGGATTTTGCCTGTGCTTAGCTCCATCCCGTTTCTTTTTTTCCTGAAAAACTCCCCAGTAATTACCTATGTCAAGTATACCCATACCATGATGCAGACACCACCATGATTGAAAATAAGGAAGCAATTACTCAGCGATGTGTTGGATTTGCCCTAAACATGAAGCTTTGCATTTAGACCAAAAATATATTCCTTTACGGTATGACTTTAGTGTGCCTTGTATTCTGTATATTTGTATTCTTCTTTTCACTATGTCATTTAAGTCATTATTGTGGAGTCACTACAATGTTGTTGATCCATTCTCAGTTTTCTCCCATCACAGCCATTGAACTCTGTAACTGTTTTAAAATCACAAATGGCCTTATGGTAACAATCCTGAGCTGTTTTATTCCTGTTCTGCAGCTCAGTTCAGAAGGACGACTGTATCTTTGATTTGTCTGGGTGGTTTAATACATAATCCACAGCATAATTATTAATTTGGCCACGTTTAATTTGAATAAGGATCGGCACCTTTTTTTTTTTAAATTTTCGACTAAATTGACATACCCAAATCTAACTGCCTGTAGCTCAGGCCCTGAAGCAACGATATGCATTCTTGTTACCATTTGAAAGGAAACACTTTGAAGCTTGTGGAAATGTGAAAGGAATGTAGGAGAATATAACACAGATCTGGTAAAAGATAATACAAAGAAAAAAACATCTGTTTACCATCATCTTTGAAATGCAATAGAAAGGCCATTATGTATTATTCCAACCCACCTGCAATTTAGATTTTGGCCACTAGATGCAAAGTTTTAGTCTGATCCAATGAACCATTGCATTTCTGTTCAAAATGTTGTATCGAGACTGCCCAAATCTGCCTAATTTGTTTATTAATAACTTTTCATGTTCAAAACTGTGCACTCTCCTCAAACAATAGCATGGTATTCTTTCACTGTAGTAGCTACTGTAAATTGGACGGTTCAGTTAGATTAACAAGAATGTAAGCTTTCTGCCAATATCAGATATGTCTATGTCCTGGGAAATGTTCTTGTTACTTACAACCTCATGCTACTCACATTAGCCTACGTTAGCTCAACCGTTCCGCAGGGGACCCACCAATCCTAAAGAAGTTTTAAAGAGATATTCAATGTCATTTTTACCCATCTACCAATGGGTGCCTTCTTTATGAAGCTTTTGAAAAGCTCCCTGGTCTTTGTAGTTGAAATGAAAATGACATTTTTGACTGAGGGACCTTGTAAGTATGGGGCGGCAGGGTAGCCTAGTGGTTAAAGCGTTGGGCTAGTAACCGGAAGGTTGCAAGTTCTAATCCCTGAGCTGACAAGGTACAATTCTGTCGTTCTGCCCCTGAACAGGCAGTTAACCCACTGTTCCTAGGCGTCATTGAAAATAAGAATTTGTTCTTAACTTACTTGCCTAGTTAAATAAAGGTAAATAAGACAGAGTTAGTCATTCAAAAATCATGTATTTTACATAGAGTGAGTCCATGTCATTTATTTTGTGATTTGTTAAGCCACATTTTACTCCTGAACTAATTTAGGCTTGCCTGAACGAAGAGGAAGATTTTTTTATTTATTAATCTTTCAAAAAATGTTAGAAATGTTCTTCCACTTTGACTTAGCAGAGTATTCTGAGTAGATTATCGACAAATAGTTGCAATTAAACCATTTTAATAAAATCACCCGTCAGCCACCAGTAGAGGAACCCCGCTCTAGCAGATATCCTTTATCTTGTGTGAAATAGTATCCTTCTCTTTCTTTCCCTTTCTTTCTGTCTCTGGTGCCTTTGTCATGGACACAGAAGGCTGTAGACAGAGAAGTCAAACTGGACCTCTGAGGTCATAGGGTCAGAGAAACTCTTCACTACTGTTGACCTTCATCCAGACAGATTTAGCCACTTGTCAATGACACACACACACACACACACACACACACACACACACACACACACACATGCACACACACACACACACGCACATGCACATGCACACACACACATGCACTCACACACAGTCAACATTTCTCTTTGAATACCCCCCTCCAATCTCTTTTGTGATTGTAGACAGCCATAATGAAGATATCACTTTTAGCTTTTTGACCCCTATCATCTTTCTGTTGGTTAGTATTCAGGAACTATAGTTATTTGGTCAAAGAGTGAGGTCAGGATGGTGAGGGCCCCAGCCCCACCAACTTATGTTGTGATCGCAGACAAACATAATGAAGATATCCCTTTTAGATTTTTGACCCGTGTCTTTTTAATGCAATAGCCAGGCAATACTCAACATACATATTCAAGAATAATCCTTAGAACAAAGTAGTGAGGTGAGGACATTGAGGGATAATAGTTGTTTTCTTCACATTGTCAAAGACAGGCTGTTAAAAAAAACAAGTCTATCCATTTGCCTGCGTAATCACATTAAATTGCTCGAAGCTCATTTGCAGATTGTTTGTTGGACGAGACGGAGCTGAGACAATTTACCCACTTGACAGCTTAGTTAGCGGTCCGGGAAGTTGTGAAATGTCACACTTCAAGTTTTTCAATTTGAAAGCCACACATAGAGATGTGAGAGGGAGAACCGTCAGATAAGACACAGGCTTAATTTTGCTCTTCAGTGTCCACCTCCTTGCATTATCTCTCAAATCTAGTCAAACTAAATGCAGCAAATCAGCATATCAACACTATGTACAAGATAAGGATATTTTACTTTATTTTAGAAGTTTGTCCCATTGAGGTCAGAAGACATGCGACACTATCAGATTCAGAACCATTTAAGAAGTGTGTTATGATAATCGCACACATTCGCGTTGCAACAAACAACACACATCAGACCAATAAGACACCACCACTGTACTCAGTAACAAAACAATAACCTCCTGCCTCCTCACCACCACTTTGTTCCTCCTTCGTCAGAGGTCAGAGGTCATTGTCGCTGTGTACCCAGGTCTGCAAACAGCTCATTAGCCAAGCTGTAGTCTCACTGGGTACAGAGCTCCTGGGAAAACTTGCTACTCCAAACACACACCCATGCACAGACACACACACGCTCCCTGCCCCTGTGCTGGTACATGTGTGTGTCTGGTAACCTCAGACCTCAGGTTTGTTTAGAGCCCTCATATGGGACTCACTCCTTCATAGTGCTAGTTATGTTGTTTGTCTGTCTCATATTTAATTAAAAATTAACTTGTGTCATCTGCGTGTTTAAACACATGCTGTAACATCATGGAAAAGACAGGAAGAAAAGGTAATGTCAGGATGATGAGCTTTGTTTGTTTAAATGGGCTCCAGAGTGGCGTGGCATCTCAGTGCAAGAGGTGACACTACAGCCCCTGGCTCGAATCTAGGCTGTATCACATCCGGCCATGATTGGGAGTCCCCAGGACAGCACACAATTGGCCCAGCGTCGTCCGGGTTTGGCCGGGGTAGGCCGTCATTGTAAATAAGAATTTGTTCTTAACTGACTTTCCTAGTTAAATAAAGGTAAAATACATGTTTTTTAAATGGTCAGGCCTTCTTCTTCTGTATTATTCTAACCCAATAATAGATGTCCATATAAAGAAAATATAAAAACCTCTCTCCATTAAATGTGAATACAAATTGTAGCCAATACTCAATGATTTAAGAAAGACTATAGAATCGTGTTGACTGTATATAAAAGCTATTCGTATTGGCCATCTCTTGACTTAATTCAGGCCATAAAGAGAGAAAATTACCTAATATAAAACCTGGATTTTCCCACATTCTCCCAATCTCTTGCAAAATACCACAATTGGATCCAATGTTTCTCCCTGATCATCCTCAGAGGTGGAGGTGTTTGAAACACTAATAACCACTGTGACAGTTTGATAGCTTGAGGAAAAGACCACATTATTTGTGTTAGAGGATGGCGGGTGCTGGGAGGTGGTACTGTACGGTCACCACCACCTTGCCCAGGCAGTGAGTGTATGTGTCCTAAATGGCACCCTATTCCATATGTAGTGCACTACTTTTGACCTGGACCCATGGATCTCTTATCAAAAGTAGTGCACTATATTGGGAATAGGGTTCCTTGAAATGGGAGACAATAACAGTAAAACCCCAGTTAATGAACCCCTCCTGGTATGATATCAGGTGGTCTGATCTCTCCCCTTTTGGGTCTGCTGGCTCTGCTGAAAACAGGCCATACTGCATCCCAAATGGCACGCTATTCCCTATATAGTGCATTATATTTGACCAGAACATTATTGGCCCAGGTCAAAAGTAGTGCGCGACAGAGGGAATAGGTTGTTATCTGGGGTCCCATAACAATAATAATTACCCGTTTCAGATTTACTATTTCAACCTGTTTGAGTCCCTGATTCAGTCTGATTATTATCTACCAGCTTCATCTGTCTGGTGTGTTTAGCTCCATCCTCCATCCTATCTTCATAATTACTATGAGGTCCAGGGTTAAAAACTCATTTAATTGCCTTTATGTTAATAATATTATGAATAGCTGGAGCGGCTGAGGCGGATTGCAGAGGAGAGAGAGGGGCTGCGTCCCAAATGGCACCCTATTCCCTTCGTAGTGCACGTGCACTACTTTTGACCAGAGCCCTATGGGCCTGGTCAAAAGTAATAATATGTCGGGAATAGGGTGTCATTTAGGACGTAATGAGAGAGTGTAATTCTGTTCAATAGCTAGCTTGCACGTTGCATAGCCCCCTGGAGGCCTGTTCATTTTGCCTGCATTACAGAACTTCCAACTCTGCTCCGCTCTGCTCTCCCCTTGCAGGTGGGTTTCTCTGCTCTGCAAAACCAGAATTCATGTGCAGGACACTTTATCAGCTATGACAAATATGCTCTCCAGCAAGGAATTATCTTGTAAGATTGGTTGAGGACACAGACACACACGTACGCACTCACACACACACACACACACACACACACACACACACACACACACACACACACACACACACACACACACACACACACACACACACACATACACGCAAGCACTCATACAAACACTTACACAAACACATACAGACACACACACACAAACACATACACACAAGCACTCATACAAACACTTACACAAACACATACAGACACGCACACACCCCTCCTCCCCATCCACACACACACACTACCCTCGCTCGACTCAATCTAACTAATATAGATTTGTACATTCTTAAATGCCTCTTCAGTAAACATGGATCACATAGCAACTCATATTCAGTCTTCTCCACCTCCTGTCTCCCTCCCAGGCCCCCACGTGTGATTAAAGTTTTTACATTGTTAGGTCCTGTTAAAGGACATTCCTTCCCATCTCCTGAAATGTGTAAACCAGTTGGGCTCCAGCTAAATGAGCCAGCATAAGTCTGCTAAGCTTAGGAATAATGATAATGGAAATGCCTCTCAGCGAAGAAGCTATTTTACACATAAATATTGCAGAGAGGTGATTTCAGAGGAGCTTTGGCACTTTAACTAATTCAAATTCTCATTAGCCGAGCAGCCGCTGAGAGAACCGGTTTCTCATTTGTGAGGCTGGTTTTTATAAGCTCAAAGGAAGATATGTTTTTGTTGTTTGTGTTTATTACAACAACAATGCCAACTACATTCACTTTAATTACATATAACTAGAGAGTAAAATTATGAATTGTAACTTGAATCAAATATTCAATACAATTTACCATACGAGTAACATATGAATTACATAAGTAATGTACAATCCAATGTAAGTCCTTGCAGACATCCAACAACCCCTCTTGTCCCTTTCAGACATTGGAGCACCTCTCTCCAGGATGGAAAATTCCCTGTCTTTGGTCAGTTTAGATAACCACTTCATTTTAAGAATGTGAAATGTCTGAATAACAGTAGAAATAATGATTTATTTCAGCTTTTATTTCTTTCATCATATTCCCAGTGGGTTAGAAGTTTACATTCACTCAATTAGTATTTGGTAGCATTACCTTTAAATTGTTTAACTTGGGTCAAACCATTTGTGTACCCTTCCACAAGCTTCCCACAATAAGTTGTGTGAATTTTGGCCCATTCTTCCTGACAGAGATGGTGTAACTGAGTCAGGTTTGTAGGCCTCCTTGCTCACACGCGCTTTTTAAGTTCTGCCCACAAATTTTCTTTAGGATTGAGGTCAGGGCTTTGTGATGGCTACTCCAATACCTTGACTTTGTTGTGCTTAAGCCATTTTGCCACAACTTAGGATGTATGCATTGTCCATTTGGAACACCCATTTGCGACCAAGCTTTAACTTCCTGACTGATGTCTGAGATGTTGCTTCAATATATCCACATACATTTCCCTTCCTGATGACGCCATCTATTTTGTGAAGTGCACCAGTCCCTCCTGCAGCAAAGCACCCCCACAACATGATGCTGCCACCCCCGTGCTTCACAGTTGGGATGGTGTTCTTCGGATCTTTTTCCTCCAAATATAACGATGGTCATTATGGCCAAACAGTTCTATTTTTGTTTCATCAGAACAGAGGACATTTCTCCAAAAGGCACGATCTTTGTCCCCATGTGCAGGTGCAAACCGTAGTCTGGCTTTTTTTATGGCAGTTCTGGAGCAGTGGCTTCTTCCTTGCTGAGCTGCCTTTCAGGTTATGTCGATATAGGACTCGTTTTACTGTGGATATAGATACTTTTGTACCTGTTTCCTCCAGCATCTTCACAAGGTCCTTTGCTGTTGTTCTGGGATTGATTTGCACTTTTCGCACCAAAGTACGTTCATCTCTAGGAGACAGAACACGTCTCCTTCCTGAGCGGTATTGTCACGACTTCCGCCAAAGTCGGTCCCTCTCCTTGTTATGTCGGCGTTCGGCGGTCGACGTCACCGGCTTTCTCGCCACCGCTGATCCACTTTTCATTTTCCATTTGTTCTGTCTTTGTCTTATCACACCTGGCTTCACTTAATCAATTACTTATTTATTATTTTACCCCCTGTTCTACATGTTGTATTTGTGAGTGATTGTTTGTTGTATTGTGGTCCGTATTGTGTGGCCGTGTATTTACGTGTTATGTTTGAAAGTTTTGAGTAAAGTATTTTATTACTCATATTTGCTGTCCTGCGCCTGACTCATCTCACCAGCTACACACAGACGCCTTTACAGGTATGACGGCTGCATGGTCCCATGGTGTTTATACTTGTGTACTATTGTTTGTACAGTTGAACGTGGTACCTTCAGGTATTTGGAAATTGCTCACAAGGATAAACCAGACTTGTGGACGTCTACAATTTTCTTCTGAGCTCTTGGCTGAATTATTTTGATTTTCCCATGATGTCAAGCAAAGAGGCACTGAGTTTGAAGGTAGGCCTTGAAATACATCCACAGGTACACCTCCAATTGACTCAAATGATGTCAATTAGCCTAACAGAAGCTTCTAAAGCCATTACATAATTTTCTGGAATTTTCCAAGCTGTTTAAAGGAACAGTCAACTTAGTGTATGTAAACTTCTGACCCACTGGAAATGTGATGCAGTGAATTATAAGTGAAATAATCTGTCTGTAAACAATTTTTGGAAAAATGACTTGTGTCATGTAGAAAGTAGATGTCCTAACCGACTTGCCAAAACTATAGTTTGTTAACAAGACATTTGTGGAGTGGTTGACAAACACGTTTTAATGACTCCAACCTTAGTCAAATCAAATCAAATCCAAGTTTATTTGTTACGTTAGCCAAATACAACAGGTTTTGACCTTACAGTGAAATGCTTACCTTCAGGCTCTAACCAATAGTGCAAAAAAGGTATTAGGTGAGCAATAGGAAAGTAAAGAAATAAAAATAACAGTAAAAAGACAGTGAAAAATAACAGTAGCGAGGCTATATACAGTAGCGAGGCTATAAAAGTAGCGAGGCTACATACAGACACCGGTTAGTTGGGCTGATTGAGGGAGTATGTACATGTAGATATGGTTAAAGTGACAATGCATATATGATGAACAGAGAGTAGTGTAGCGTAAAAGAGCGGTTGGTGGGTGGTGGGTGGAGGGTGGCGGGACACAATTCAGATAGCCCGGTTTGCCAATGTGCGGGAGCACTGGTTGGTTGGGCCAATTGAGGTAGTATGTACATGAATATATGGTTAAAGTGACTATGCATATATGATAAACAGAGAGTAGCAGCAGCGTAAAATATGTGTTGGTGTATGTAGCATAATGAAGAAGAACTAAAGACCACGAGGAAGAAGTTCTTGGTGTACGTCACAAATGGCATCATATTCCCTACATAGTGCAATGCTACTTTTGAATGGGCCCTAGTCAAAAGTTATGCATTATATAGGAAAAGGGTGCTATTTGGGATGCAATCCTTAGTTTACGACAACGATGGCCAGACGAAAATGAGTGCATGATGAATGGTTGTATCTCCCCCAAGCTAAAAGATGACCTGGATACCACTTTCTCTCCCTCTTTCCTGCTCTCTCTTCCTTCCTTCCTTCCTTCCTTCCTTCCTTCCTTCCTTCCTTCCTTCCTTCCTTCCTTCCTTCCTTCCTTCCTTCCTTCCTTCCTTCCTTCCTTCCTTCCTTCCTTCCTTCCTTCCTTCCTTCCCTCTCTCTCTTTATCTCTCTCCTCTGTGCCAAGTTGTCCACCATTTTTCACTGGTCTCACATTTAGCCATGGACAGGCTGCAGGCTTCAGGCTGGGGCCCCTCCTTTCCTTCTCACTGTAGCCCTGACCTGCAGTATAAATACATATGCCTCCATCCTCCCTCCCTATCCACTTCCCTTCCTCTTTACTTACATGCAAACGCCTCCTCCATCCATCCCTCCTCCCTAGTTCTTCCCCTCCTTCCCCCTCCAAAAAACAGTAATCCCTTCTCCTATCTGGGCTCTGTAATTTGATCAAATAGCATGCATCCTTCCCACCACTTATTGGCCAATTAAGTCAAGTTCTCAGGCAGGGGGTCCAGCTGTCTGGGTGTTATCTGGGGATGAATTGATTGAAGCCATTCCATGTCTATGAAGGCCTGCTTTAATGATCTAGGTGATAATACTTGTAATTCTTCTCAGTCAGGGGACTCACAGGCCCCAGCTGTTGCCACAGTAATCCTGTGCATCCCAAATTGCACCCTATTCCATATATAGTGCGCTACTTTTGAAGAGAGCCCAATGGGCCCTGGTTAAAATTAGTGCGCTATGTAGGGAATATGGTACCATTTGGGATGCAACGTTGTCCTGATACACTGAAGTACTGGCGAGGCATTAATCTGTTCCTCAGATACGAGAAGATCTCACTTGTAGTAGGTTTTATTTGTAGTCTTCCCCCCTCCCCCTCCTTTCTCCATTTTCCCCCTTTCTCACTTAAATTTTTTTTTTTTACTCCAGCCTGTCCCTCATCACTAAGACTAGCTACATCTGTGAAATGTGACATTTAAGGTTTAGGCAAAAAAGAGAATATCATTGTGAGGGATTCTTAGAGGTTGAATATGCAGCATAAACACAACATCAACAGTAGCCTCACAGATTATCCAGTCCATACCTACAGTCCGTTTCACACTGAAAAATTACCCTGAACCACTACAGTCCAGTAAATTTAAGGTAAAAGATTTACGCCTGAATAATCTATAAATACATGCATCATTTTTAAAGGCAGGGCATTACCATTGTTAAACAGGTTTCGGCTTTAGTTCTGCCTCCAACCATCCAGCCAAATATCACATTACCATAATGAGCTCCAAATGCATATAAATGTTAAGCATTATAAATCAGAGGAGGTTAGTTGTAAATGTGTTACGTTATTGTCTTTTCACTATTGTGAATGAATAGTTTGATGATATAGTTTCCTGCCTTTTCCTAATAAATGCAGGTATTCTACAGAACATCACACCTTCCAGTTACAGTACTCTTCTATTCCATCATATTTTAAAAATAACTTTATTAACGATGAGAATTAATAATAAAGGTGCAATAGTATAATCTCTTTATTCCTTTAACACATTCTTTCAGAAAGGTGCAAACTTACATTTTTATTGCCCAAATTAAAGATCCAACATTGAAGCGGAATTTTAAACATATCATGCACCAAAACTCTGTGGAGCAGATGTCAGAGCTGGCTAAATTATATTTTATCCAGAAATCAGAGAGAGACCACATGGAAGCAGTAGTAGGGCTCTATTCAGCCACTGGGATCTTCAACAGGGTATTTTTATCCAGTAAAACCACTAGCCTTCTCCCATGGAGTAGAGCACACACACACACACACACACACACACACACACACACAGAGAAACTAATTTTAATAGACAACACACACCCCCTCCAGGCCACGGTGGGGTCAGTATGAGGATCCTCAGGGGTGTTCTGTTCTACAGGGGTCAGGGGTCGCCAAATCCAGGTGGAGTCTGAGACAAATGTATCAAGGGAATGAGATCATGTAGACTTTTAAGTATCGTCAACAAGGGCAAACCTAGGCAGACCAGCTGGTGCTCTGTGGCAGAGACAACACTCACCTGCCAATAAAGAGTAAAGATGCTCTCCTCTCGGCTCTTGCTACGCACTAGGGATTCATTTACTTGGAGGGGCGGTTTCCCAGACACAAATTAAGCCTAGTCCTGGACTAAAAAGCATTTTCAATGGAGAATGTCCACTGAGCTGTTTTTTTTGTCCACATTGTGTCTTATTTAGTTATAATAAATTGCCAAATGTATGTAATATTCATTTCCCTGAAAGCCATTGCAGTGTCTTGTAGGGAAAACATCTACAAAATACGTGTGTAAACGTAAGTATACTGATACAATTTGCACAGCATTCTGAGATAGGATGCATTGAAGATGAATTAATTATAAATAAAGAGCTGAACAAATTTGGATGGTTTCAGATCCAGTCTCTCCCCTCCTTAATGTGTTACACAGAGTATAATAGTACATCCCAAATGGCACCCTATTCCTTATATAGAGCCCATAGGGCCCTAGTCAAAAGTAGTGCGCTATATAGGGGATGGGGTACCATTTGGGACACAAACATACAATGCCACAAAAGATCTCGCTATTAAGGATGAAAAATTGGGCAAGTAAGCAGTCCTGGCAGAGCGGATCAGTCTCATGGTAAACAATTTGGTTAGTGAGGGGTCGTAATGACTATCTACTGTCTCGTTTAGAACGCCTGTTGGTGGCTTGTGGTGGGTACGTCTCCCCATTGATGCTGCATGTACAGATTTGAAGCGTGATTGCAGTGACAGGACATTTTAGCTGCCACAGCGCGACACCTATTTCAGTCTGAAAGCCATCCTTCGTTTCTGCCTCCCCGCTAATGTAGCAAAATGTCACACCTTCTCATGTCTAATGGCATATTGCACAGCTTACCTTTAGCATGCTGCCTTTTTGTCTTAAAAATAGTTGTGTGTTGAGGGGGTTAGAAAAGCAATACATTTCAATCAACCTTGAAGGCTTGTTATGTGTGCTGAACTGATGCAGGGGGTCACTGGGCAATCAAATGTAGAAATACATTATGCACGTAAATAGCAAATTATGAAAAACATGGTTTGTGTGTATTTCCTGCATGTGTGTACTTTTCTGTGTGTGGCTCTGTGTGTGTGCCTCGTGCGCGTGTGTTCATGCTGTGTATGTGTGAGTCTGGAGGGTTATAATAACGCATCAAGTTAATTATGTGGCCTGTAAACACAACATGCACAAAGGCTAGAGAGGAGAGAGAGAGCTTCTGTTGGTTGTGCTCCTTATCGTTTTTGGCAGGGTTCCATATGTTCGCAGTGCTGGGTAGCAGTGTGATTACCATCCCAATCAGCGGAGAGAGTCACATTAATTTGTAGTAATTAATAGCAGTGATGCATCTGACAGTGTACGCTAACGAGGATCAGCCTTTGATTGTTTGGATCTCTAAGTACGCCTCTCATTGTTTGCATCACCTCAGAGGAATTCATAACATCAAAGCTTAGCAGCTATCTGATACTTGTCAAAATGCAATTTATAAAAGTTTGATTCTTTTATTGATTTAGTTTGGGTTTGATGCCTGCAGTGTCAGCTCCCCTGGTAGGACTTAGTGGATTCAAATGCTTGTCACCAGCACGGCCTCCTTTTTACTGAGAACAATCGCCATAGGCCAGCCCAACAGGCATGCTTTAATTGCCTTTAATTAAAAGCATAAATCTTTTTTTCTTCACTTGCTCTGCTCTTAAACAGGGGCTTTAGTATCTGTTTTTTTCCCTGTGCTTGTCAGAATCCCTCCTGGCTAGTAAGGGTTCACCCGCTCCCCCTCCTCTTCCCATTCTCCCTCTCTCTCTCCCTCTTTTTCTCTCTTTACCAGACGTTTCTGGAATCATCTTTTTAGCACACTCCTCTGCATGATCTGACGTGGCGTGCGTCTGTTCGGGCGGCGTGGTGATATTTAGTAAACCGGGTTCCTTCTTTATTGCAGTATAATGAGGTCAAATGAATCCCCTCATACGCATGCTTAGATGGCTCCTTGCTTCAAATCCACGCTGACAGCCAGTAAAACAGCCGGCAAACACAGTGCAGGCTCCCAGACATGGCCGTGAAAAACCATGCAGCTAGTGCGGAAGAAAAAAAGCTTTCATACGCTGACAACTTCCCTCCTCTCTCTTTCTTTAATTAGGCGTTTTATAAGCCTCTGTTTTTCTCTCTCCTCCACCCAGACTGGGGCGGGCTAAATACCCTCTGTATAATGTAATACTGCTACACACTGGCAGTAGAGCTGGGTTATACGTTACAGTAGCTAGGCAGTTTAGTCCACATCATACTGTGCAACCTGTCTGAATAATGGCTGCTTTATATTGAAGCAGTTTAGATCATATTAAACATCCTGTCTGAATGTCCAGCTGGTTTATACATTACAGGACATAAGCAGTTTAGATCAGATCATCATCAGATTAGTCCTCTGTAGTTCATTTGGTAGAGCACGGTGCTTGCAATCTCTGGGTACGTGGTTCAACTCCTGGGACCACCCATGTGTAAAATGTATGCACACGTGACTAAGTTGCTTTGCATAAAAAACACCTGCTAAATGGCATATTTTATTATTATATTATCAGACAGCAACAACTCCATTTTCTTTTTATTAAACCAAAATGTATTTGGCTTGGCCATATAGATTTGGAAGGGGTTCTTTTTGTTGTTCATTGTTTTGTGTGTGATAAATATTTACCCCTTTTTATTTTGACGCAAGCTGTTCAGTCACAAATCTCCCTCTTTGGGGCAGACGAGGGATGGTGGGATATATGGATGGGGTGCCGCTCAAATCCGTTTAAAGCCAGGGAGGGGTTCCACGGTTCCAAAAAATGGTATCAGTGAGTGGTGACTTGGATTCATGGTGTCAAAACAATTCTGTTCCCTTTTGCTGCCAAGCATCGTCCTCTAGCCCCCTAGCCCCTAGCCCCCTAGCCCCTCAGCCCCAGTCATACCCAGTGCTTTGGGTGGCCATGTCACCATCAACAGCTCATCCAAGCTGCACGGCCGTTTACGCATATTAGCTTTTGTCGCATCTGCCAGCGTTCGCAGCCCTTCTCCCCGCTTAGACGGGAATTGATTAATTTTATTTGCCAGTAAAAAAAACATGCATATGTTTAAAAACGTGACAGCGATATCACAAAAAGTCTGAGACTTATTTCCATTGTGGTTCCTAAATTCCAGGTGCAAAAACATTACATCATTATACAGACACATTACATAGATATACACACATTACCTAGATATACACACATTACCTAGATATACACACATTACATAGATATACACACATTACCTAGATATACACACATTACCTAGATATACACACATTACATAGATATACACACATTACCTAGATATACACACATTACATAGATATACACACATTACCTAGATATACACAGCCCAGAACTACACGGCAGGACCTGGTCAATGACCTGAAGAGAGCTGGGAACACAGTCCCAAAGAAAACCATTAGTAACACACTACGCCGTCATGGATTAAAATTCTGCAGCGCACCCAAGGTCCCCCTGCTCAAGCCAGAGCACGTCCAGGCCCTTCTGAAGTTTGCCAATGACCATCTGGATGATCCAGAGGAGGAATGGGAGAAGGTCATGTGGTCTGATGAGACAAAAATAGAGATTTTTGGTCTAAACTCCACTCGCCGTGTTTGGAGGAAGAAGAAGGATGAGTACAACCCCAAGAACACCATCCCAACCGTGAAGCATGGAGGTGGAAACATCATTCTTTGGGGATGGATGGATGGGGCCATGTATCGCGAGATCTTGGCCAACAACCTCCTTCCCTCAGTAAGAGCATTGAAGATGGGTCGTGGCTGGGTCTTCCAGCATGACAACGACCCGAAACACACAGCCAGGGCAACTAAGGAGTGGCTCCATAAGAAGCATCTCAAGGTCCTGGAGTGGCCTAGCCACCTGAACCCAATAGAAAATCTTTGGAGGAAGCTGAAAGTCTGTATTGCCCAGCGACAGCCCCGAAACCTGAAGGATCTGGAGAAGGTCTGTATGGAGGAGTGGGCCAAAATCCCTGCTGCAGTGTGTGCAAAACTGGTCAAGGACTACAGGAAAAGTATGATCTCTGTAATTGCAAACAAAGGTTTCTGTACCAAATATTAAGTTCTGCTTTTCTGATGTATCAAATACTTATGTCATGCAATAAAATGCTCATTAATTACTTAAAAGTCATACAATGTGATTTTATGGATTTTCTTTTAGATTCCGTCTCTCACAGTTGAATTGTACCTATGATAAAAAATTACAGACCGCTACATGCTTTGTAAGTAGGAAAACCTGCCAAATCAGCAGTGTATCAAATACTTGTTCTCCCAAATATAGATACAGATACATTACATAGATATCGCCACATTATATATATAAATACAGATACATTACATAGATACAGATACATTATATAGATACAGACACATTACATATACAGTGCATTCGGAAATAATTCAGCCCCGTTCCCTTTTTCCACATTTTGTTACGTTACAGCCTTATCCTCTACGGGATCGGTGTCCCTATACCGGGACAGTTGAGCTAACGTGCGCTAATGTGATTAGCATGACGTTGTAAGTAACAAGAACATTTCCCAGGACATAGACATGTCTTATATGGGCAGAAAGCATAAATCCTTTTTAATCTAACTGCACTGTTCAATTTACAGTAGCTATCACAGTGAAAAAATGTAATGCTATTGTTTGAGGAGCGTGCACAACAACAAAAAATGTTTATCATGGCAACTGTTTTGATACATTCACCTCTGAATGTAAATAATGTACTTACATTCAGTAATCTTGCTCTGAATTATTATCCTGAGGGTCCCAGAGATGAAATGTAGCAATGTTTTGATTGAAAAAAAAACATTTTTATATTCAAATGTAGTAACTGGGTTCTACAGTGTGAACCCCTGTTGTCTCTGGCTCCACACCCACCCCGCCGGGTCATCTAGATGTGTGAAAGTTAGTGTATAAGCTAATGACCCATCATGTATGACATTCCTGGGAGTGTGTAAACTTACATTTTGTTTTACCATATCATTTTTGTATGTTCTCTATAGCTGTGTACTTGAAAATGTATCAATTGACCAATTCGACACGTTTGGGCACATTTGGGACAAAATATTGATTCACTGGATCAATCTGAAACTTTGCACACACACTGTTAATTGCGCCTAAACTTAATTGCGCCTAAACTGCAATATTACATCGTGGCCTTTCTCTTCCATTTCAAAGATTTGAAAACAAATGTTTTTTTGTTTGAATTATCTTTTACCAGATATAATGTGTTATATTCTCCAACATTATTTTCACATTGCCACGAACTTCAAAGTGTTTAATTTCAAATGTTATCAAGAATATGGGCGGCAGTGTAGGCTAGTGGTTAGAGCATTGGACTAGTAACCGAAAGGTTGCAAGTTCAAATCCCCGAGCTGACAAGGTACAAAATCTGTCGTTCTGCCCTTGAACAGGCAGTTAACCCACTGTTCCTAGGCCGTCATTGAAAATAAGAATTTGTTCTTAACTGACTTGCCTCGTAAAATTAAGGTAAAAAAAAAAAAAGAAGATGCATATTCAGATTCTGAGCTAAAGGCAGTTAGATTTGGGTATGTCATTTTAGGAGAAAATTGAAAAAAAGGGTCTGATCCTTTATTCTAAAATGGATTTAAAAAATAAAAATACTCTTCAATCTACACACAATACCCCACAATGAAAAAGTGAATAAAGGTTTTTAGACAAATTTACAAATGTATTAAAAATAAAAAACAGAAATACCTTATTTACAGAAGTATTCAGACCCTTTGCTATGAGACTCGAAATTGAGCTCAGGTGCATCCTGTTTCCATTGATTATCCTTGAGATGCTTCTACAACAAGATTGGAGTCCACCTGTGGTAAATTCAAATGATTGAAAATGATTTGGAAAGACCCAGTGGCCTCCATCATTCTTAAATGGAAGATTCTTGGAACCACCAAGACTCTTCCTAGAGCTGGCTGCCCGGCCAAACTGAGCAATCGGTGGAGAAGGGACTTGGTCAGGGAGGTGACCAAGAACCCAATGGTCACTGTGACAGAGCTCCAGAGTTTCTCTTTAGAGATGGGAGAACCTTCCAGAAGGACAACCATACTCTGCAGCACTCTACCAATCAGGCCTTCATGGTAGAGTAGCCTAGTGGTTAGAGCATTGGACTAGTAACCAAAAGGTTGCAAGTTCAAATCCCCTAGCTGACAAGGTACAAATCTGTCGCTCTGCCACTGAACAAGGCAGTTAACCCAGTGTTCCTAGGCTGTCATTGAAAATAAGAATTTGTTCTTAACTGACTTGCCTAGTTAAATATAAAGAGTGGCCAGAAGGAAGCCACTCCTCAGTAAAAGGCACATGACAGCCTGCTTGGAGTTTGCCAAAAGGCACCTAAAGGACTCTCAGACCATGAGAAACAAGATTCTCTGGTCTAATGAAACCAAGATTGAACTCTTTGGCCTGAATGCCAAAAGTCACGTCTGAATGAAACCTGGCACCATCCCTACGGTGAAACATGGTGGTGGCAGCATCATGCTGTGGGGATGTTTTTCAGCGGCAGGGACTGGGATACTAGTCAGGATCGAGAGAAAGATGAATGGAGCAAAGTACAGAGAGATCCTTGATGAAAACCTGCTCCAGAGCGCTCAGGACCTCATACTGGATTCTGTTTTTCCAAGATGCAGAGAAAGTTTGTTATCTGAAAGCCATTTACTGGTATTGGATAACTCTGCACTAAGGATCTATTCCACTGAGGCTTGGTTCTTATGGGACACAAGTAGAGCAGCGTCATCTGCATACAGCAGGTAGCCTAGTGGTTAGAGTGTTATACTAGTAACTGAAAGGTTGCTATATCGAATCCCTGAGCTGACAAGGTAAAAATCTGTTGTTCTGCCCCTGAACAAGGACGTTTACCCACTGTTCCTAGGCCATCATTTTAAATAAGAATTTGTTCTTAACTGACTTGCCTAGTTAAATAAAGGTAAAATAAAATTCAAAATTCAAAACTATTTACAAGTGTTGAGGGCTGGGGCTGCCCGCACGCACACACACACCCAAAACCTCACAACCTCCCACCCAGGCCTTACTGCCTTATTAAAAGCAGTGAGTGTTTCGAGTTCAGGGTCGCTGAGAGAGTACAGAGCATAAATATCTGATGGCGGCAGCACTATCAGCCGGTCAGTTTACGGAGTGTGATCGATGATAGCCCAAGCCGACACACTCCCTACAAACATCTTAAGCGGATGCTGTTTTGCCTAATTGGGAGCTTTGCAGCACAGATCAGATTCGGCCTTTTTTGATGCTGATGATGTCCCAGGAAACAGCCTGTGAGATTTCTGCTGGCTGCTTGCTGTCTTCATTTGTAGGCCGGTTACAGCTCTAACCTGACAATTTGACCTACATAGTATTATACCTGAAAGATAATTATCTCCATCCCCTCCATTCTAGAGGGGTTATGAACACAGGCACACACACACAAGCAAGCAAGCGGGAGTGCACACACATATGCTCTCTCTCTCACCATGGGGCTGAGCTTCTATTTTAATCCTGGCGGCTCCCTGTGAAGGGAGGAGGAAGTTCCAATTAAAATTAAAATAAGCTCTTTTAACGGTCTCTTAAATTGACAACTGAACAATGATTTTCGTATTGGTATCTGTCAAAGGTCTTGGAAAATCCTCAGTTGATAAGGCCCAACGCATCCAATTAGGACCAGAGCAGGGCCTCAGCCAGTAATGATTTCCTCCATGTCCCTGAAGATGTGGCTCGGACACTTATTGCAAATTACTGACAAAAATGCCTGCTGTATTGATGAGGGGGAGAACAGATTGTTCACCATGTTCCCATCAGGTAGAGGAGGAACTAGTTTACAGAGAAGGACTGAGGTGCTTGATGTTCGGCCCCTAGCCTCTCGCCTGTCTCACTTTCTACAGTAACTATTACTCTCTCCCCTTTGCTCTCTCTATCTCGGCCCTAGTATCTCTCTCTCTCTCTCTTTCACTCTCTCTGTGTCTGTCTGTCTGTCTGTCTGTCTGTCTGTCTGTCTGTCTGTCTGTCTGTCTGTCTGTCTGTCTGTCTGTCTGTCTGTCTGTCTGTCTGTCTGTCTGTCTGTCTGTCTGTCTGTCTGTATATATATATATATATATATATATATATATATATATATATATATATATATATATATATATATATACTGCTCATAAAAAGGGAACACTAAAATAACACATCCTAGATCTGAATTAATTAAATATTCTTATTAAATACTTTTTTATTTTATTTTATTTTTCATAGTTGAATGTGCTGACAACAAAATCACACAAAAATGATCAATGGAAATCAAATGTATCAACCCATGGAGGTCTGGATTTGGAGTCACACTCAAAATGAAAGTGGAAAACCACACTACAGGCTGATCCAACTTTGATGTAATGTCCTTAAAACGAGTCAAAATGAGGCTCAGTAGTGTGTGCGGCCTCCACGTGCCTGTATGACCTCCCTACAACGCCTGGGCATGCTCCTGATGAGGTGGCGGATGGTCTCCTGAGGGATCTCCTCCCAGACCTGGACTGAAGCATCCGCCAACTCCTGGACAGTCTGTGGTGCAGTGTGGCGTTGGTGGATGGAGCGAGACATGATGTCCCAGATGTGCTCAATTGGATTCAGGTCTGGGGAACGGGCGGGCCAGTCCATAGTATCAATGCCTTCCTCTTGCAGGAACTGCTGACACACTCCAGCCACATGAGGTCTAGCATTGTCTTGCATTAGGAGGAACCCAGGGCCAACGGCACCAGCATATGGTCTCACAAGGGGTCTGAGGATCTCATCTCGATACCTAATGGCCGTCAGGCTACCTCTGGCGAGCACATGGAGGGCTGTGCGGCCCCCCAAAGAAATGCCACCCCACACCATGACTGACCCACCACCAAACTGGTCATGCTGGAGGATGTTGCAGGCAGCAGAACGTTCTCCACGGCGTCTCCAGACTCTGTCACGTCTGTCACGTGCTCAGTGTGAACCTGCTTTCATCTGTGAAGAGCACAGGGCGCCAGTGGCGAATTTGCCAATCTTGGTGTTCTCTGGCAAATGCCAAATGTCCTGCACGGTGTTGGGCTGTAAGCACCTGTGGACGTCGAGCCCTCATACCACCCTCATGGAGCCTGTTTCTGACCATTTGAGCTGACACATGCACATTTGTGGCCTGCTGGAGGTCATTTTGCAGGGCTCTGGCAGTGCTCCTCCTTGCACAAAGGTGAAGGTAGCGGTCATGCTGCTGGGTTGTTGCCCTCCTACGGCCTCCTCCACGTCTCCTGATGTACTGGCCTGTCTCCTGGTAGCGCGTCCATGCTCTGGACACTATGCTGACAGACACAGCAAACTTTCTTGCCACAGCTCGCATTGATGTGCCATCCTGGATGAGCTGCACTACCATAGCCACTTGTGTGGGTTGTAGACTCCATCTCATGCTACCACTAGGGTGAAAGCACCGCCAGCATTCAAAAGTGACCAAAACATCAGCCAGGAAGCATAGGAACTGAGAAGTGGTCTGTGGTCCCCACCTGCAGAACCACTCCTTTATTGGGGGTGTCTTGCTAATTGCCTATAATTTCCACCTGTTGTCCACATGTGAAATTTATTGTCAATCAGTGTTGCTTCCTAAGTGGACAGTTTGATTTCACAGAAGTGTGATTGACTTGGAGTTACATTGTGTTGTTTAAGTGTTCCCTTTATTTTTTTGAGCAGTGTACATACAGTACCAGTCAGAAGTTATTTTACTATTTTCTGCATTGTATAATAATAGTGAAGACATCAAAACTATGTAATAACACATATGGAATCATGCAGTAACCAAAAAAGTGGTAAACAAATCAAAATAGATTTGAGATTTGAGATTCTTCAAAGTAGTTACCCTTTGCCTTGATGACAGCTTTGCACATGCTTGGCATTCTCTCAACCAGCTTCACCTGGAATGCTTTTCCAACAGTCTTGAAGGAGTTCCCACATATGCTGAGCACTTGTTGGCTGCTTTTCATTCACTCTGCAGTCCAAATCACCTCAAACAATCTCTATTGGGTTGAGGTTGGGTGATTGTGGAGGCCAGGTCATCTAATGCAGCACTCCATCACTCTCCTTCTTGATCAAATAGTCCTTACACAGCCTGAAGGTGTGTTTTGGCTAATTTTTCTGTTGAAAAACAAATTATGGTCCCACTAAGTGCAAATCAGATGGGATGGTGTATCGCTTCAGAATGTTGTGGTAGCCATGCTGGTTAAGTGTGCCTTAAATTCTAAATAAATCACTGACAGTGTCACGAGCAAAGAACCCCCACACCATCACACCTCCTCCTCCGTTCACCTACTCTGCGTCTCACAAAGACACGGCGGTTGGGACCAAAAATCTCAAATTTGGACTCATCAGACCAAAGGACAGATTTCCACCGGTCTAATGTCCGTTGCTCGTGTTTCTTGGCCCAAGCAAGTCTCTTCTACTTTTTGGTGTCCTTTAGTAGTGGTTTCTTTGCAGCAATTCAACCATAAAGTCCTGATTCACGCAGTCTCCTCTGAACAGTTGATGTTGAGATGTATCTATTACTTGAACTCCGTGAAGCATTTATTTGGGCTGCAATTTCTGAGGCTGGAACTCTAATGAACTTATCCTCTGCAGCAGAGGTGTCTCCGGGTCTTCCTTTCCTGTGGCGATCCTCGTGAGAGACATTTTCATCACTGCAGTTGATGGTCTTGCGACTGCACTTGAAGAAACTGTCTTAAGTCTTAAACTAATGATGGACTGTCATTTCTCTTTGCTTATTTGAGCTTTTCTTGCCATAATATGGACTTAGACTTTTATAAAAATAGGGCTATCTTCTGTATACCACCCCTACCTTGTCACAACACAACTGTTTGGTTCAAATGCATTAAGGAAAGAAATTCTACAAATTAACTTTTAACAGGGCACACCTTTAATTGAAATGCATTCCAGGTGACTACCTTATGAAGCTGGTTAAGATAATGCCAAGAGAGTGCAAAGCTGTCATCAAGGCAAAGGGAGCCTACTTTGAAGAATCTCAAATATAAAATATATTTTGATTTGTTTAACACTTTTTTGGTTACTACATGATTCCATATGTGTTATTTCATAGTTTTGATGTCTTCACTATTGTTCTAAAATTGAGAAAATAGTACAAATAAAGAAAAACCCTGGAATGAGTAGGTGTGTCCAAACTTTTCACTGGTACTGTATATACAGTTGAAGTCAGAAGTTTACATTCATCCTAGCCAAATACATTTAAACTCTGTTTTTCACAACTCTTGACATTTAATCCTAGTAAAAATCCCATGTCTTTGGTCAGTTAGGATCCCAACTTTATTTTACAAATGTGAAATGTCAGAATAATAGTAGAAAGAATTATTTATTTCAGCTTTTATTTCTTTCATCATATTCCCAGTGGGTTAGAAGTTTACATACACTCAATTAGTATTTGGTAGCATTGCCTTTAAATTGTTTAACTTGGGTCAAACTATTTGTGTATCTTTCCACAAGCTTCCCACAATAAGTTGGGTGAATTTTGGCCCATTCCTCCTGACAGAGATGGTGTAACTGAGTCTGGTTTGTAGGCCTCCTTGCTCACACATGCTTTTTCAGTTCTTCCCACACATTTCCTGTATGATTGAGGTCAGGGCTTTGTGACGGCCACTCCAATACCTTGAATTTGTTGTCCCAAAGCCATTTGGCTACAACTTTGGAAGTATGCTTGGTGTCATTGTCCATTTGGAAGACCCATTTGTGACCAAGCTTTAACTTCCTGACTGATGTCTTGAGATGTTGCTTCGATATATCCACATACATTTCCATCCTCATGATGCCATCTATTTTGTGAAGTGCACCAGTTCCTCTCCTGCAGCAAAGAACCCCCATAACATGATGCTACCACCCCCGTGCTTCATGGTTGGGATGGTGTTCTTCGGCTTGCAAGCCTCTCCCTTTTTCCTCCAAAGATAACAACGGCCATTATGGTCAAACAGTTCTATTTTTGTTTCATCAGAGCAGAGGACATTTCTCCAAAAAGTACGGTCTTTGTCCCCATGTGCAGTTGCAAACTGTATTCGGGCTTTTTTATGGAGGTTTTGGAGCAGTGGCTTCTTCCTTGCTGAGCGGCCTTTCAGGTTATGTCGATACAGGACTTGTTTTTACTGTGGATATAGATACTTTTGTACCTGTTTCCTCCAGCATCTTCACAAGGTCCTTTGCTGTTGCTCTGGGATTGATTTGCACTTTCCCCACCAAAGTATGTTCATTTCTAGGAGACAGAATGCGTCTCCTTCCTGAGCGGTATGACGGCTGCATGGTCCCATGGTGTTTATACTTGCGTACTATTGTTTGTACAGTTGAACGTGGTACCTTCAGGTATTTGGAAATTGCTCACAAGGATAAACCAGACTTGTGGAGGTCTACATTTTTTTTCTGAGATCCTGGCTGATTTCCTTTCATGTTCCCATGATGTCAACCAACTGAGTTTGAAGGTAGGCCTTGAAATACATCCACAGGTACACCTCCAATTGACTCAAATTATGTCAATTAGCCTATCAAAAGCTTCTAAAGCCATGACATCATTTTCTGGAATTTTCCAAGCTATTTAAAGGCACGGTCAACTTAGTGTATGTAAACTTCTGAGCCACTGGAATTGTGATACAGTGAATTATTAGTGAAATAATCTGTCTGTTAACAATTGTTTGAAAAGTTACTTGTGTCATGCGCAAAGTAGATGTCCTAACCGACTTGCCAAAACTATAGTTTGTTAACAAGAAATTTGTGGAGTGGTTGAAAAAAACGAGTTTTAATGACTCCAACCTAAGTGTATGTAAACTTCCGACTTCAACTGTATAACATAACCGTGGCCTTGCTCATATGTGAAATCCCCTGCTGGCTTCGACCCTGCCAGACTTGTCTCTGTTGACGTGTATCTCAACCCTCCCAGACTAGTGTCTGTTTACGTGTGTCTCAACCCTGGGAAATGCTCATGCCAAAAGGAGGGCCTTGAGTGGCTCATCAATAACTTCTGGTAATGCATTTCAAACTGAATGTATCAATGTGTGTGAGATGGTGTGTTTCAACGTTGATCATATCAGGGAGCTATTGAAGGCCATTGTGCTCTTGCTAGCTAGGGGGTTATTTCTATCATTTAATCTTAGTGCTTAAGCTCCTGTAAACCAATGCTGTTTTGTTGTACTATGCTTTGCATTATACGAAGTCCAGTCTATACCCCCCCCCCCATATCATATCATATTGGATTCAGGAGGCAGTCATTTCCAAGGATTTACTTACTGCTTTATGCAACATCACATAAAGCCGGAAATGTAATACACTAATGGTAGAGTCTTATCATTTGAACTAATTTGAATATGTATCACCTTATTAAAACCGTCATCAAATGTGCGCCAACACTTTGCTTTGGCTACTAGTAGCTAGCTCAAGCAGAATGTACGACCAAAGATACTGAAAACCTTTCATCTGTGGTGTGACTGTTAGCTAAGCTACTTACCAGCATGCAGGCAAAAGCACACTGTGTTGTGACTGGATGCCATATTGTAAATTTGACTTTACACTATTAACCCAAATAATGAAGACATCCGACAGCAGTGGCTTCTTTTCGTCCCGGGTGGACAGGCTGCATAGAAAATTACGATCCTGTCACACATGTACAGTGCACATTTCGAGCAAAGTTGCTTTTTCAATTGGGGAGAACATTCAACGGGTTTTTCCAGGAAGCTAATCCCGAAGACGGATGTTGAATCATCATGACAGTGGATCTTGCAAGCGCTGACCATAATGTAAGTATCAGAGTTTGATGAGTCTGATTCGGTGGGGGGGTGTAACATTAGATAATGCAACTGTGGCTGCTTTGACTTGTGAACTGTATATTTTCTGTAACGCACCTGTGTTTTTTTATTCCATCCCTAAGTCCCCTACATTGAATCTGAGAACTGTCAGTGCATACAGTTGAGGTCGGAAGTTTACATACACTTAGGTTGGAGTCATTAAAACTAATTTTTCAACCACTCTACAAATGTCTTGCTAACAAACTATATTTTTGGCAAGTTGGTTAGGACATGTACTTCGTGCATGGCACAAGTAATTTTTCAAACAATTGCTTAGAGACAGATTATTTCACTTATAATTCACTGTATCACAATTCCAGTGGGTCAGAAGTCTACATACACTAAGTTGACTGTGCCTTTAAACAGCTTGGAAAATTCCAGAAAATGATGTCATGGCTTTAGATGCTTCTGATGGTTAATTTACATAATTTAAGTCAATTGGAGGTTTACCTGTGGATGTATTTCTAGGCCTACCTCCAAACTCAGTGCCTCTTTGCTTAACATCATGGGAAAATCAAAAGAAATCAGCCAAGACCTCAGAAAAAAATAGTAGACCTCCACAAGTCTGGTTCATCCTTGGGAGCAATTTCCAAACGCATTAAGCTGCCACGTTCATCTGTACAAACAATAGTATGCAAGTGTAAACACCATGGGACCATGCAGCCGTCATACCGCTCAGGAAGGAGACGCGTTCTGTCTCCTAGAGATGAATATACTTTGGTGCGAAAAGTGCAAATCAATCCCAGAACAACAGCAAAGGACCTTGTGAAGATGCTGGAGGAAACAGGTACAAAAGTATCTATATCCACAGTGAAACAAGTCCGATATCGACGTAACCTGAAAGGCAGCTCAGCATGGAAGAAGCCACTGCTCCAGAATTGCCATAAAAAAGCCAGACTAAGGTTTGCAATTGCACATGGGGACAAAGATCAAACTTTTTGGAGAAATGTCCTCTGCTCTGATGAAACAAAAATAGAACTGTTTGGCCATAATAACCATCGTTATGTTTGGAGGAAAAAGGGGGAGGCTTGAAAGCTGAAGAACACCATCTCAACCGTGAAGCACGGGGGTGGCAGCATCATGTTGTGGGGGAGCTTTGCTGCAGGAGGGACTGGTGGACTTCACAAAATAGATGGGATCATGATGAGGAAGGAAAATTATGTGGATATATTGAAGCAACATCTCAAGACATCAGTCAGGAAGTTAAAGCTTGGTCACAAATGGGTCTTCCAAATGGACAATGACCACAAGCATACTTCCAAAGTTGTGGCAAATTGGCTTAAAGGACAGCAAAGTCAAGGTATTGGAGTGGCCATCACAAAGCCCTGACCTCAATCCTAAAGAAAATTTGTGGGCAGAACTTAAAAGTGTGTGCGAGCAAGGAGGCCTACAAACCTGACTCAGTTACACCAGCTCTGTCAGGAGGAATGGGCCAAATTCACCCAACTTGTGGAAGGCTTGTGGAAGGCTACCCGAAAAGTTTGACCCAAGTTAAACAATTTAAAGGCAATGCTACCAATTCTGTAATTGTGTATGTAAACTTCTGACTAACTGGGAATGTGATGAAAGAAAGAAAATCATTCTCTCTACTATTATTCTGACTTTTCACATTCTTAAAATAAAATAGCCATCATAACTGACCTAAGACAGGGAATTTTTACTAGGATTAAATGTCAGGAATTGTGAAAAACGTAAATGTATTAAATGTATTTGGCTCAGGTGTATGTAATCTTCTGACTTCAACTGTAGCTGGCACCAAGGAATGCTGTACACAAAAGGAGTTGCATTGTGTACAGTATTTGTAATTTACCCCTGAAATCCTATTTGCCTTTCCATTGTGTGGGTTGTTGTCTTATTTGAGGTAGTGTGTCATTGGGGCTAATCATGATAATTAGGTTGTCTTCCCACTATCATTAAGCTGTAATGATAGACATTTTTGAAAATTCAACATCTACTCTGTCTGCACAGTTTCCCAGGCAACCACCGGAATAATGTGATGCAAAATTAGCTTTCCCAAGGCAAAGAAGGGGGATATGCTGTGAAACTCCAACATACAACAAGACATAGTTATTCATTTCAAATCTGCATCAATTAAGCATTTCAGGCATCCACAAATTCCAAATACAATCATTCACAAAAACGTGTGTAACCAAATATTGCATATTTCGAATTGAGTACTTGAAAAACACCAGAAAACACACTGTAGAATGAGTAGATCACTACATCAACGAATTGATAGCATCATAACTCAGAACAGGAAATAAAGGAAATAAAATTCTCAACCCATTACAAGTTGTTAAATTTGAACAAACATTTCCATTTTCATTAACATTACAGGCTACATAGACAGGCTCCTGGATCTCCTTTTCAACGAGGTCACCCTTGATCCAGCGAAGCTGTGTGAGTTGTCCATCCCAGGACCCTTGTCTACCCAGTGTGACAGGCCTGACAAGGAGGAGGCCATAACTGGATTTGTCTTTCTCTTACATTTTGGGGGTGACTGAAGCCAAGTGGATGACTGAAGCCTGCTTGATTGAATTTGGGTACATGGCTCCCCTTCCTCTAGTTGGTTGCATTTCCTAAAGCCTAAGTAATTCACTTTTACGTGATATGATATCACATTTTATTACTTTGTATAGTTTTTTAAGAACCATTCGGGCGGGAGATGAGCGTTGCAAATTGTATGAATCAATGGGACAGTAAGCAATGAGTGTTCATCTTGATATATTTTTCCGCTATGCTGGCCTATTGTAAATGATCAAATAAATGTCTGATCAATACATACCATTCTAAGCATATTGTCATTTATAATGCTAATACAGAGACACCAAGAAATGGTCCAGTACACTTATTGTTTGTTGTTTTCATGCACTTTCCCTTATGCCTAAGCTTGCAAGGTTACTCAGTGAACTGTATTTTGTAATTAGCTACAAAACAATATAAATACAATTGTGTATTGCTGCTGTTTTTCTGACATCCAACCGTCCATGATCAGCTCTGTTGACCAAGAGAGCATTTTGCATAATGACATGTGGCCCATTGTTTACCTTGTTACCTGGCAACGACCACAGGGGCTTTCAAAGAGCTGTCAGTCAAGGTGAGCTTACGAATATAAGCTCCCCGCCCACTCACCCTGTTATTTCGGGCTTCCTGAAAGTTAGAGATGAGAGAAGACACCATTTTCAATTCTGAGTGTTTTAATAGTGTAAAAATATAATGGGTGATGTTTTGGTCATTCAAAGGCTATTATTACTTGGCAATAGGATGACTGTGAGGGACCTTTAAGATTAGGGAGGATGTCATTTTTTTATGAGCATGACCTTATTTATACTGAACAAAAGATTTTACACAACATGCAACAATTTCAACAATTTCAAAAAAAATAAATCAGTCAATTTAAATCAATTCATTAGGCTCTAATCTATGGATTTCACATGACTGGGCAGGGGGGCACCCATGGGTGGGCCTGGGAGGTTATAGGTCCACCCACTTGGGAGACTGGCCCAACCACTGGGGAGCAAGGCCCTGCCAGTCAGAATGAGTTTTTCCCCACCAAAGAGATTTATTACAGACAGATAAACTCCTCAGTATCGTCAGCTGTCTGGTCTCAGATGAACCTGCAGGTGAAGAAGCCGGATGTGGAGGTCCTGAGCTGGCATGGTTACACATGGTCTGCGGTTGTGAGGCTGGTTGGACGTACTGCCAAGTTCTCAAAAAAACGACGTTGGAGGCAACTTATGGTAGACATTAACATTACATTCCTGCAGTCAACTTGACACATCTGTGGCATTGTGTTGTGTGACAAAACTGCACATTTTAGAGTTGCTTTTTATTGTGGCCACTTCTGTAATGATAATGCTGTTTAATCAGCTTCTTGATATGCCACACCTGCCAGGTGGATGGTTTATCTTGGCAAAGGAGAAATGATCACTAACTGGGATGTAAACAAATATGTGCACAAAATAAGAGAAATAATGTTCCGTTTTTGTCACGAATCCCGCTTCCCGAGTCTAGGTTTGCCTGTGTTTCTGTCCTGGAGTGTGTTTCCGGTGTCCTGGAACGCACCCTGTCTGGTTGCCGGGCGAATTAGCTTGTTGGGAGATCGATGTTCACCCGCACCTGTATCCCATCAGTAATCTGCACACCTGTCCTGATCATCAGCTCTGACATCCATTCCCTGCCGGATCGTTAGCCATGAACAGTATGTTGTGCCATAGTATCAGCCTCAAGTTGGATAGAATTTGTTTTGTTGTTTTTTACGTATTGCTTGCCTTAAATTTACCTCCGTTTGTTCTGTCTTCAGTTACTCACCCGGGTCATTTACCCCATTCCCGCCTGGTCGTCGGAGGATTCCGCTACCCCATTGGATCCACCTATTTACTCCCATCAACTCACCACCGCTGCCCGCTACGCCACCTGGATATATCTACCCATTCACATTCACTTGTAAATAAATACTCACCTTCTTCCTACTCTCCTTGTCCTGGTCTGCTTCTGGGTTCGATTTTGAAAGAACGTGACAGTTTTGTTACTAAAATAAGTGTTTCTATTGGGCAAATTCAGGTAGTTCCCGCACTGTTACCTTCTGTTTGCTTCCGTTTAAGAAACTTTTTGTCACAGAATCAGCAGAATGAATACACCCATGATAACCCGCATACACAGTTTACTTTCACCCCCAATCCATGTGTACAATCACGCAGTACTGTGTACAGCAACCAGTTTAGCAGTTATACCGGCGGGCCCCGGTAGCAATGAATTAATAAAACTGAAAGCTTACCTTGACTTCGAAGAATACCAGTGTTGGCTATGCCAGCTAGCTAACATAAATAGCATTCCTCTCTGAGTCAGGTTGTTGAGTAGGCTAAATTTACTGCATTAGCTAAGTAAGTAAAAGGTAAACGAAGAAGGAAAAATACAACTCTCTCCCGCTCTTTATCTGTGCTGCTTTTCCTTAATTTTTGAAGAAATTGATTTGTTCAACTTTTTATATTTCTCTCTACTCACCACACTTTATGGACTGCAGGGCTAGCTAGCTGTAGATTATGCTTACAGTACTGGATTCATTCTCTGATCTGATAGGTTAGAGGACATCCTCCGGAAGTCGTCATAATTACTGTGTTAGTCTATGGAAGGGGATGAGAATCATGAGCCTCCTTGGTTTTTATTCCTACTGTAGAGGAGGATGGAAAATAGCTGTCCTCCAGCTAAACCATGGTGCTACTCTAGAGGGTGCTGTTGAGGCCACATTGTAAAACAATGTGTTTTAATCAGTTATTTAATGGCATATTTATTAGTGTAGTTTTATCTAAAATGTCAATGTTATACAAATGTTATTTGTATGAAATTCACTGAGTAGGATGGTGTGTGCGTGTGTTTGTGTGTGTTTAATAAACACACCTCTGTTCAGTAAACCACCATCCACCAACTTTTCTTTCAATAACAGGAGTTGATAGTGAGGTAAGCAAACACGTTACACACAACATCCAGGAGCAACATTGATGGTCATTGTGCATTTCCTACATACTAATTCTTTGTCTGTATGGAGTGCAGCTGCAGGGCTGATAACAACAGAGCTCTCTGACCATGTCAAGTCCCTGTCAAGTCCCTAGGTCTGCGTCCCAAATGGCACCCTATACCCTAAATAGGACGCTGGTCGAAGTAGTGCACTATGTAGGGAATAGGGTGCCATTTGGGACACACCCTATGGCTCTCCCGCTCTCCCTTCATGTTACTGTTGTGTAGCATCACGCTGTAGGCTGGGTAAGGAAGGTGTTGACCTCTGGTGACCTGCAGCTTGGCTTCCATTGGAGGAGAGAAGGTTGCTTCATCCTCACTGCGTCAGGGTCAAATAATTGGTAGTTTGTAGTTTCCTGCAGCTTCAGTCAGATGTCTGCTGGTGCACTGGAGATGATGAGGTGATAAAGGAGAATTCAGGTTTGTAGGAGGAAGCTGCAGTTTGAAGATTTTCATATGTGTTGTTTGATGGTTTAAAGACCACAGGAAAAAATGCAGTTTCGAAAAATTGGACTGTTATGTTTTCCTAATGTTTATCATTTTGTTTTGCAGCCCAGAATTAGTTGAAGTACATGATGTAATACCAAGGTTATTTTGTCTTATTTTTATTGTATATTTACAATAGCCTATGTGTCCAATTGATTTAGTGAAATACAATCTGTTTGAAATTGTCCTGTGTCCTCTTTTGATTCCTACAGATTTAGGATCTTAATTTGAGGCAGTTTGCTGCAGCAGGAACATAATCCTATAGCAACAGGAAATGTGAATTATGTGGATTATAATTAATAGACATTTTTTTAGGAGTTGCTACATTTCAAAGTGGAAATTACAACCTTCAGAAGCCTTTTTAAACCTCAAATTTACACTACAAGTTTAACATTTTCTGCATTGTAGGAAAGTTCTCCAGCAATGAAGATCCTACATCGGTATGTGTCACTCTGACTGACACACTCTCTGACTGACACGCTTTCTGACAGGTGTGCTTAAAATTGTGAAAATTGTGCATGAGAATCTAGTCCGTCTCAATCCCTAGCCCAGGGCAGTAGAACGCCAAAGACAGAAGTCAGTCTCAATCTCTAGCCCAGGGCAGTAGAATGCCAAAGACAGAAGTCAGTCTCAATCTCTAGCCCAGGGCAGTAGAACGCCAGAGACAGAAGTCAGTCTCGATCTCTAGCCCAGGGCAGTAGAACGCCATAGACAGAAGTCAGTCTCAATCTCTAGCCCAGGGCAGTAGAACGCCAGAGACAGAAGTCAGTCTCAATCCCTAGCCCAAGGCAGTGGAACACCCTATTTAGTGCACTACTTTTGACGAGGGGGGCCAGGGACCATAGGGCTCTGATCAAAAGTGGTGCACACTATAGAGAAAAGGGTGCTATTTGAAAAACATAAACATAAACCCCACCAACTGATACAGAAAAATGACACTGATAATGAAGATAGGCTACTGCGCTGAGGTGTCAGGCAGGCAGCAGAGAGAAACCTCTGACAAACCAGGCAGTGTCTTAAGCGAGCATGCCCTTTGTTGTCGTGCTAAAGAGACACAGACGGGCTGAGATCTGTTGTTGTTCTCACTTTCCTCTGTCTTCAACCATTCACTCTTTCTTTCCCTCTTTTAGCCAGAGGTGATAAACCTGGCCTCCTTTACTCCTCCTCGGCCAACTTGCTTCTTCCCTTCTTCCTCTGGCCATTTGTTATCTCCTCTTTGCGTGCATCCTAAATAGCACCCCATTTCCTATATAGTATGCTACTTTTGACCAAAACCCTGTTGATTAGAGCCCAAAAGTAGTGCACTATAAAGGGAATAGGGTGCCATTTGGGAGTTGGACACAGGCTCTGTTGTGTTTCAAAAGGGCAAGGCGGCTGAGCAGTCTCTGGGTTGGCTGAGCAGTTTGCCCTGCAGAGCCACGCCGTGCCACGGGCCATGCCCGCCTCAGCTGCTCCATCACCGAGGGAGTGGGCTAACGCCGTCTGACTGCACTTAGCTGTGTTTCTCTGAGACAGTCATATCAAATCAGCCTGGACACTGGGACATCACAGATCACAGATCACATGCCCCTCACTACTTTAAGCAGTTTTGGAGGCATCCCAAATGGCACCCTATTGCTTATATTCCCTATTCCCCTATGGGTCCTTTTCAAAATGTGTGCACTACATAAGGAGTAAGGTGTCATTTGGGACATAGGCTTTGTTGCCATGTTGCAACATTTTTTTCTATTATCGAGTGATGTTGTGATTTGCTGCAGTATTTTCCATCAGCTCTGCTGCCACATTTGTGTCGGGTAACAGGGTCCTATTACAACTTATGGTCTCCCTCGATCTGGAGTTTTTTTTATTCTTTAGGCCTCCCCCTCCCTTCCTAGGTTTTGTCCATCCTCTTCTTCATCCTTACCCCTGAATTTGAATCTTCCAGATAATAGGCTTTGACTTCTGGCTGCACGTTTATGGGTCTTTTCATGTTATCAGCTTAGCTCATAGCGTGGAGCTGCTGAACACAGAGTTCTAGTGACAGGCCAGCCAGTCAGCAAGGCCGGTCTGTCAGGCAGGAGCTCTCATACGCTAATGATTTCCCTTTAGTCTGTTTTCTGTCTCATTGGCCGTTTCCTTCAAAAACAAATTGCTCATTTAAATTCTCATGCCTGAGGCATTTTGGTCTTCAAATATTGTTGGAAAGTGAAAGGATTAGGCAAAATATGCTTTTTTAAAATGTTAATATATTTTCTGGTTCACTTTCTCCTCTGAGGCCAATTAGGGAGTTTCTGCTGGCTGTATTAATGTCAAACTGACATCCCCCTGCTATAATTACACAGAGCTTGAAACCTAACTTTCACTGGCTGGGAGATGAGGAGCACACCTAGCAGTGACACACATTCTCTCTGCCAGCTTTTGATCATTTAATCATTGCTTGCTTTCTTTCCCTCTTTTCTCCCCCCACTTCCTTCTACTCGCTGGATGATTTCACCTTTATTCTCTCTCTCTCTCTGTGTGTTGCAAAATGCAGTGTTATTTCATTATTCACAGTTGTGTTTTGCCTGGGCTTATTAGTGACATCGTCTCTCCACTTTGCTTCTGCCTGGTGAGGAGGAACCGATAGTCCCTTCAGGTGCAAATACCATATGTACATTGTTTACTTACTTTATTCACAATTTACATTGTGTTGTTTGTGTTTTCCCCTTGTTTTTACAACAGCAGCCAGCATGGAGTGAGCGTGCTGTCAGTTAGTTGAGGGATGGGGAACGTGTGGAGCCATGACCCGCCGATCCTCCCTCATTGTGCTGGCATTGTGTGTCAGGAGAAGGGAGACTTGTAATGATGGTTAACACTTCCTTTCCATGAATATGAATGCTCCCACAATGCACCCCTGTACAGCTACAGGATGGCAGCTCCATTAGTGATGTGTTGATGCTCTATCCTCTCCTCTCTCCATCCCTGCCAGTTGCCATGGCTCCACATACACAGCCAAATACGCATTGAATCAAATGTAGACATATCTATCCAGATTGGTGACTTCATTAAGGAGTTAGGGTCATCTTAGTCAAACAAGGTATAAATGCGTTAACTACCACTGAGAATTATGGGATTCTGCTATTAGACACTAATTGGACAACTGGACCCGGCTAATAAAGAAGAAGAAGCTATGTTAAGTTATATTCATTTGTTTTATGTCTGTTTTAATTTAGACAGTCTTTGAGCAGACGTCAGTTTGTCCAATATTTGTTTTTATTTTGTCATTTATATTGAATATATAAATACATAAAGACTGGCTGGAATTCACTCGCACTCACCATAGCAATCTTTAAGCTGTACTGTTAATTTCTGCATTAAATATTCACTTGAACAGCTTAAACAGCATTGGTTTTGGTTATAAAGTAATTCGTTATTAGTTAATTTACAAGTAATTCCACATTACTGTAATTTATAAGTGCATATAAATCAATGATGTAGAGCCCTCAAATTCAACTCTGGACCTCAAAACCTTTTCTAATGCATGTTTTCATTGTTCCAATCTCATCAGGGTCCAGGACACGAGGTAGGGGCAATTAATTATCAGGTAGAACAGAAACCCAGCAGGCTCCGAACCTCGTAGAGTAAGAGTTTAATTCCCCTGGTGTAGAAAATAATTTGATAATTTGTTTTTTTCTTATGGATAATGGAAACCTTTCCAGTTCTTTGTATGTTTCCCAGAGAGCAGTGCAGGCTGTGAAGGCAACACAACACACTGAGAGCAGTGCAGGCTGTGAAGGCAACCCAACACACTGAGAGCAGTGCAGGCTGTGAAGGCAACACAACACACTGAGAGCAGTGCAGGCTGTGAAGACAACACAACACACTGAGAGCAGTGCAGGCTGTGAAGGCAACACAACACACTGAGAGCAGTGCAGGCTGTGAAGGCAACACAACACACTGAGAGCAGTGCAGGCTGTGAAGGCAACACAACACACTGAGAGCAGTGCAGGCTGTGAAGACAACACAACACACTGGGAGCAGTGCAGGCTGTGAAGGCATCACAACACACTGAGAGCAGTGCAGGCTGTGAAGGCGACACAACACACAGAGCAGTGCAGGCTGTGAAGGCGACACAACACACAGAGCAGTGCAGGCTGTGAAGGCGACACAACACACAGAGCAGTGCAGGCTGTGAAGGCGACACAACACACAGAGCAGTGCAGGCTGTGGAGGCATCACAACACACTGAGAGCAGCTTAAAAGATTGAACATCCCATCAGCAAAGCTGTTATGACCATTAGAATACATTTGACTGTTCGGAACACAAAACAACTACGCTTTCTATTAGAGTAAAGTATGGTCCGAATATACAGTACCAGTCAAATGTTTGGACACACCTACTGATTCCTGGGTTTTTCTTTATTTTTACAATTTTCTACATTGTAGAATAATAGTGAAGACATCAAAACTATGAAATAACACATATGGAATCATGTAGTAACCAAAAAAGTGTTTAACAAATCAAAATATATTTTATATTTGAGATTGTTCAAAGTTGTCACACTTTGCCTTGATGACAGCTTTGCATACTCTTGGCATTCTCTCAACCAGCTTCATAAGGTAGTCTTGGTTTTTTATGTAACTTAGTGCAGAGATCCAAGCGGGATTAAATTCGACAACATCTGGTGAAATCGGAGCGCGCCAAATTCAAAATACAAAATTGTAATATTAAACATTAATGAAAATACAAGTGTCATACATGATTCTTTAGCTTAGAATATTGGTAATCAAACTGCATTGTCAGATCTCAAAAAGGCTTTACGGCAAAAGCATAGCATCCGATTGTCTGAGGACAGCGCCTCACATTAGCATATTTTCCAAATCAGCACAGGCGTCACAAAATAACAAATAGCAATACAGTAAATCACTTACTTTTGAAGATCGTCCTATGTTTGCAATCCCAAGGGTCCCAGCTACACAATGAATGGTCGTTTTGTTTGATAAAGTCATTCTTAATATCCCAAAAACACTGTTAAATTGGCACCATTGAATTCAATAATCCAGTCCTTCAACATGCATACAAAGGATTCCAAAAAGCTACCAGCAAAGTTCATCCAAACGAGTCAAACTATGTTTTTTCATTAATCCTCAGATTGTCTAATATCTAAATAAACGATAATATTTCAATAGCAGATTGTCTAATATCTAAGAACTTTGAAAGTTTCTTCAAGTGCAGTCGCAAAAACCATCAAATTGCTAAGATGAAACTGGCTCACATGAGTACCGCCAAAGGAAAGGAAGACCCAGAGTTACCTCTGCTGCAGAGGATAAGTTCATTAGAGTTACCAGCCTCAGAAATAGGCAAAAGCCCAAATAAATGCTTCACAGAGTTCAAGTAAGAGATACATCTCAACATCAACTGTTCAGAGACTGTGTCAATCAGACCTTCATGGTAAAATTGCTGCAAAGAAACCACTACTAAAGGACACAAATAAGTAGAAGAGACTTGCTTGTGCCAAGAAACACGAGCAATGGACATTAGACTGGTGGAAATCTGTCCTTTGGTCTGATGAGTCCAAATCTGAGATTTTTGGTTTCAACCGCCATGTCTTTGTGAGAAGCAGAGTAGGTGAACGGATTATATCTGCATGTGTGGTTCCCACCGGGATGCACGGAGTAGGAGGTGTGATGGTGTGGGGGTGCTTTGCTGGTGACACTGTCTGCGATTTATTTCGAATTCAAGGCACACTTCACCAGCGTGACTACCACAGCATTCTGCAGCAGTACGCTATTCCATCTGGTTTATGCTTACTGGGACAATCATTTGCTTTTCAACAGGACAACAACCGAAAACACATGTCAAAGCTGTGCACTGGATCAGATGACCTGGCCTCCACAATCACCTGACCTCATTCCAAGTGAGATGGTTTGGGATGAGTTGGACCGCAGAGTGAAGGAAAAGCAGCCATCAAGTGGTCAGCATATGTGGGAACTCCTTCAAGACTGTTGGAAAAGCATTCCTCATGAAGCTGGTTGAGAGAATGCCAAGAGTGTGCAAAGCTGTCATCAAGGAAAAGGTTGGCTACTTGAAGAATCTAAAATGAAAAATATATTCTGATTTTTTAAACTTTATGGCTGCAGGGGCAGTACTGAGTAGCTTGGATGAAAAGGTGCCCAGAGTAAACTGCCCTCTCCTCAGTTCCAGTTGCTAATATATGCATATTATTATTAGTATTGGATAGAAAACACTCTGACATTTCTAAAACTGTTTGAATGATGTCTGTGAGTAAAACAGAACTCATATGGCAGGCAAAAACCTGAGAAAAAATCCAAACAGGAAGTGGGAAATCTGAGGTAGGTCGATTTTCAACTCAGCCCCTATTGAATACACCGTGGGATATTGGTAAAGTTGCACTTCCTGAGGCTTCCACTAGATGTATACTGTCTTTAGAAACTTGTTTGAGGCTTCTACTGTGAAGTGCAGCCGAATTAGAGGGGAATGAGTCAGGTGTCGGGCAGAGTGCCACAGGCTGGTCACGCGCATTTCACATGAGAGGGAGCTGAGTTCCTTTGCTTTTCTGAAGACAAAGGAATTCTTCGGTTGGAACCTTATTGATGATTTATGTTGAAAACATCCTAAAGATCGATTCCATACATCGTTTGACATGTTTCTAAAGGACTGTAAATTGAACTTTTTGACATTACGTCTGCAACTAGTGAACGCGCTTTGTGAGTTTTGATTTGTTTACCAAATGCGCAATTTGGAAAGAAAACTAGCAATTTGGAAAGAAATGAAAGATATTATCGAACAAATCAAACATTTATTGTGGAACTAGGATTCCTGGGAGTGCATTCTGATGAAGATCATCAAAGGTAAGTGAATATTTATAATGTTATTTCTAACTTCTGTTGACTCCAACATGGCGGATATATATAAATGTTTTCTGAGCGCCGTACTCAGATTATTGCATGGTTTACTGTTTCCGTAAAGCTTTTTTGAAATCTGACACAGCAGTTGCATTAAGGAGAAGTATATCTATAAATCCATGTGTAACACTTGTATTTTCATCAACATTTATTATGAGTATTTCTGTAAACTGATGTGGCTATGCAAAATCACTGGATGTTTTTGGAACTACTGAACTTAACACGCCAATGTAAACTCAGATTTTTTTAATATGAACTTTATCAAACAAAACATACATGTATTGTGTGACATGAAGTCCTATGAGTGTCATTTGATGAAGATCATCAAAGGTTAGTGATTAATTTTATCTCTATTTGTACTTTTTGTGACTCCTATCTTTGGTTTTAAAATGGCTGTGTTTTTCTGTGGCTTGGTGGTGACCTAACATAATCGTTTGTGGTGCTTTTGCTGTAAAGCCTTTTTGAAATCAGACACTGTGGCTTGATTAACGAGAATTTTATCTTTAAAATGGTGTAAAATACTTGTATGCTTGAGGAATTTTAATTATGAGAGTTTTGTTGTTTTGAATTTGGCGCCCGGCACTTTCACTGACTGTTGTCATATCGATCCCGTTAACGGGATTGCAGCCCTAAGAAGTTTTAACACTTTTTTTGGTTACTACATGATTCCATAGTTGTTATTTTATAGTTTTTATGTCTTCACTGTTATTCTACAATGTAGAAAATAGTAAAAAATAAAGAAAAACTCTTGAATGAGTAGCTGTGTCTAAACTTTTGACTGGTACTGTAATTGGTCTCGGTAACATGTAGCCTATTCTTTGTTGTCATTATAGGACATACATACACGATTACCTATAGAACTACTTGGTGAGAGAATTCCATCATGTCTAAGCACTAGCATCCAGGTTGAATGTCTCAACTGGTTTTGAAAAAGCAGATTGTTGCTATTGGTGTCTGTCTATATGACAGCAGTTGAGACAAATTTCTGGTAAACTAGACAACCTTTCTGTCAAGCTCTAACGCCAATCTAGATAATAACCCACAGGGAACATTTTAAATTTGACTAAACCTGTGTTGGACGATATCAAGCTGCCATTTGTTGGCTTAGGTGAAAAAAAATCACCTGCTTTGACGAAGTGTGCATGTGGCCCTCCAGCAATCCTTAATCTCCTCAACCCACACCACCTCCTCCTTGTCCTTCGCTCCTCCTCCTCTGTCATACTTGCCTCTCTCCTCTCATTTGCGTTGTTTGATCCTATTGCTTGGACTTCAGGTAATAGGAAATGGCACTGACCCCTTCTGATCCCCACGATTACCTTTGTGAAGCGTGAACGTGCTATGGAATCACACATCAGGAGGCGTGCAGTAATTATTTTGCGATGCCATCAGCATGGATCAATCAAGCGGGGAGGCCAGTAGTGGGATGGCGCTCGCAGCCATGGCCGGGGCCAGCCGAGGCCCTCTCTGACTGACAGCTTACGTAATTAAGTGATTGTATAGACCCCTCCGACTGTTCTAACAACCTTGTCAGGCGGCAGGCCCAGGCTGCTGTGGCTGTGGAAATGATGCAGGGCGGAAAGGAGGGACGGAGGCTAAACTCACTCAAATCAATGTGCCCTCCACTGCTTGAGCGTCTCTGACCATTGAACATCTTGTACCTCAAGACTGGATGGATGAGGAAAACTAACCAAGAGGAAAAGGGTAAGAACATGGCCCACATGTATTTTGATTAGAGGGACAGTGACGGTGTCCGAAACAAAAAGTGTCAAGGCAAAACTGTTGGAGCAAACACGCACGCGCACACACAAGTAATCCACAAACACACACTCTCAGGAGGCACACAGCTTTAACATTTTATTTTGGAATCAGATTTAAAATGTGCATGATGTCTGTTTCATACATGAGCCTAGTTACAGCACAGTATCTCTTCCCTGTCTTATAATCTCTGTTCCATGTGTGCCTTAGATTAATACTGGGCCGCTCTTCAAATTAAACTTGAATGCCACATGTTTTATTACACAGTACATTCAGGCAGAGAAAAGACTGGTAGGCCACAGCATGAAGAAACATATAATATTGGGATTTGGAAAGAACCCATTGTAAATGTCACATTGCACTGAAAGCTCAATACCTTTAATACCATAGCTCCTACGATAGGATTTCATGTTGAATTTTGCGGCACATAACCATTTCATGTTATCTTTTTCCAACCTGCTCAAATGGAGGATGTACTGCATATTTTATAAAAAGAGGTAATTTGTCTATAGTGTGGTTACCGTGATAATCTGCTCACTAATAATACTTGTATAAATTAGTAATTGGTGTGTGGATGTCTGCCAAGCCAAAAACTATCTCAGCTCACGGTCACACAATACCCACAGATCCACATTAGACAGTGTTCCTTCCAATCGGCTGTCAAGCCCACAAACAAGTTCATGTTTTAATGAGAATCAGGGTTCAAAAACATTAATGAGGAAATAAAAAGGCTGTAAAAGTCTTTAGAGATTTATTGACCGACCCTTGACCTTTCCCCTTCTGTTGGTAATTGGCCCATCTGAAAGTAATGTCTCTGACATCTAGTCAATGTCACAACAACACTAACCACACAACTGTCACATCATCCCCTCCTTCATGTCAAGATGATGTCATGAGTTGGCACTGAGAGATTGTTTTATAAAGTAAACAATCATTAAATAATCAAGTTGTGCTGGAAATGTAATCTATTTCAACTGTCATCAAGTAGTAGTAGAGTGCCACTTACTTTATGCCACTTAACTATTACAAGTATTATTAATCACTTCTAACACGAATTAACCCTTCACTACTTCTAACTACTTCTAATTACTGTAAGATTACAGTAGCACTCACTGGTGGTAGCAATTAAATTGTTATTTTCCATAATACTATCACACCCACACCCAAACTGTTGGCTGTTAGTTGGCTGTTAATGTATCATCATCAAGCTATCAGGTCTCCTGTAAATCTGATTGACAGATTCTTTGAGGTCTCAATCTGTCCACTGTCAGTTGCTTTATGATTATAGTATTGTATCCAAGGGACACACTTGTGTTACATATTATCCTGTTAAGAGTGTGTTGTGGCTACTCCAGCTACTTCTTCAAGTTCGTAGAGCTATTTGAATATAATGTTAGTACTTGTGTATTTATTTTTCTATAACTTTTACAATGCATATCTTATCACAATATCCATGCTTATTTCAAACATTATTTTCATAGTCTCTTTACACTCCAAATAAAAATGTAAGAAGACATATACATTAACTTATGTGTGTGCTGCTGAAAATCAAAACATTATAGGAAATCATTTAACCTGGCAACAGAAAATGGGTGTTAAAACTTGAATCAGTATAAAATGTCACTCTGTTCACAGGATTGATCCATTTCACTTTTCATTTTGGGAGACAATTAAATTAAATGTATATGTATTAACCTAATTAATTGATACAGTCCCATAGGTATCATTCACTAGTTGAGTTTCAGTTTAAATAAAATATGTGGGCTAAAGGTGGAAGAGTCAATTTGGTGAGTAGGCCTATTTGATATCTAAATGTTGAGCTAATTTCTGCTGGAGGGATTGAAGCTGTTTATTAAAAAATAATCTGTTTTACTTTTCTAATTCAGTGGCCTATACTTTAACATAATGCAGATGGTTAAAGGCATCATTTGTAATTTGACCCTGCATGTAAAGTGTGATATTGGTGCCTGGACATTGATCAACTGGAAGAAGAAAAGAAAAGATAGGCTACATAATGTATCATCATACACACACCTAATGTATACTGGCATGTGAATTGTTAAAGGTACAATATGTCATTTCAACAGTCTGACCCTGCCACTTTATTTTGGAAAGGGAAGGGAAAGGGGGATACCTAGGCCATTGTACAACTTCATGCCTTCAACTGAAATGTGTCTTCCGCATTTAACCCAACCCCTCTGAATCAGAGAGGTGCGGGGGCTGCCTTTGGTAAAGGGGCTGGGGAAACGCAAGCCCTCTAAAGAAATTATAACAAAACATTGTGGGCTAAGATAATACAGTTATATGAAGGTTGTACTCAAAGTACACCTTTCCCTAAAACCTAAGGGTAATGTGTCTATAATTTAAATGACAATTGGACAGGAGGAAATCTTACAGATTGTCAACACACACACATGTTTGTAGATCATTTGTTTGAGTTTGAAGCAATATTCACAACATAGCTAGTCTACTGTACATTTAAAACGTATTCCTATAACCGACATTACGAAAGTATGCAATCAAAATGTTTGCTTTAGTTAGTTGGCCTGGCTTTGGTTGGCCTTATGTGCCTGCATTGATTGACCGCCTAATGTGTCTTGCCTCTGTATAAAGGCTGCAACTGGCCAAAGCAAAGGTCGACCGATCGGCAGTGGACTGGAGTGACAGCTTCGACGCGGAGCAGCGAGGTAATCAATACGGTGCAAACTACTATTTCACTGTCCGATCATCGACCATCAGTCGCGGCTAATAAGATGATACCTTAACTGGTAGTATTCAATTTGTTCCTGCTGCGACCTTAAACCTAATAAAGCGATTGATTATTGCTCAAAGAGCCGTTTCAATTAGTTGGCTGTTAATGAACATGCAATGTCCACTTTAACAGACTGACTGGCATGCTTCACCATCGCTTTGATCGTCTGTAGTGATTTGTACTTTAGAGAAAGGTAAATAGAAAAATTAATTGCGTATAGATTGTTCCCTCTCCCACATTGTGGTGGAATTAGACATTGTAAACACGCGAACTATGTGTTCTGGCACATCATTCCTATTCTAATCTTGTTTTGACATAATGTTATCTATTTTGGACTTACCTATAAACTGAAATCAAGGTAACTTAAACCTGAGTTAGGGTAATAAGAATGTTCTTGTTTATTTTCTCACCTGTAGCCTAAATGTACGCTAGATAGATAGACCTGTGTCCATCATTCTTCATAAAGGTTTGTACAGGCCTACCACGGTTTAAAACAATTTGATATTGTTATTAAAATCGATAAATCACAACAGAAGTTTCGTTAATGATCACATTTTATCAACTTGAAATTCACCTGACATATGGCTTTAGTGTGCATAATAATCTAGTAGGATATCTTTGTCGCCGCCTTGTGTGGAGAATTCGTCTGATCAAGCCTGAGCTGTCTGTGGTGCACCAGAGGAGCGCATTCCAAAAGAGCCCCTCAAGGAATCACTTTTGATATTTAATAAAAATGTGTGTAAATATTACATTTTACTTTCCACATCTTTCCATTTTATTTGATACATCTCGTAAATTTGTCATTGTAAATTATTGTTAATTCCACCTACACAACATGTTTAATGGTGTCTTGGAAAAAATATATGCAACATCTATAAAATGTATATAATATAGGCTGTAATTATAGGCTATTCAACCACAGATCACCATTGCATGTCTATGTTTATTTGAATGAATAGCCAGCAACAAAATATCATATACTGAATATAGCAATAGAAAATATGTAGCCTATATGGGACTTGGATTGGATAGAAATAGCTGAAAATATTGAAAATGTTAATAAGAGCTTAGTTTCCAAAGATGTCCATTTTGTCGATATCCTGTCTGTGTCGGTGAACAACGTTAACTGATTTCCATCGAACACCGTCTTTGCCATTATCGATAATATTCATAAGCCGAGCATTTCATCAATTCCCTCAAAGTTTAAGCCGTTTCAGGATGAAATGAATAAATGTATGCTATTAATTGGCCCAATTAATTAAGAAAGACATTCATTGATTTTACGAATCATTAATGTTTGTAACAGTGTACTTTTTACAACTTACGTGCAATACGTGCTCGATGGTTTTTAAATTAGACCTATGAACTCTCACAATAAATCACCTTGTAGCTTCGAATGAAATAACAAAATTATAATCATATGTTGGTTTAAAATGTCTATACCCAAATAATCCTAATAAAATACAATTAACAAATAACAACGAGTAAAATCAATGATAATTCAATGTTCTCAGTTTAATTGAATTTGAAGTCAGAAAACAGATATCAATGGACTACCAACCTAGGATGACTAGTCCCACGCCAGTGTGTCAGTGGAACCAGACCCGAAGACCAAATCTCAGCTTGATCCGTTGCAGAATAATGTTTCTAACAGGTATGGTACCGCCGCCGCCAGCTCGGGAAAACACCACCACCATCATCACACTACAAACCTGCGGTAGTGAGAGAGAAAGGGAGAGGAAGAGTGAGGAGAGAATCTGCAGGAAAAAATGCCAATGTTGATATCTCCTCCTCAGACCCAGGTGTAGCGTGTGTCGCACAATCAGGAAAAATACCAAAACAAGAAATTCAGGAATCTTTTAGAGCACCAATAAACCGCATAGAATAGACTAGAAATATATAGAGCCTGTACCCACAGCATGCCATTCTGTCAAAGAAAACTAATTCCAGAAAGGAACGTAACGTTACCATCTGTCCTTCAATTCCTCATCAGAAAGTAGTACAATTATAATACTTTTGATCCTTCATTAGTGCCTCATAATTACTGTACTAATTAGAGTGGAGAGCTGTGTGCTGTCATGACAGTTACCACTCCTCCCATTTAACAAGATATGTAATGCTAAATCTCATCACTCCTGTCTCCGTTCACATCCCTGCAATGTATTACCACTGGTACAATCCATACATGATAGGCTAGACATGGTTTAGGATTATAGAAAACCTAGCAATGCAATACACAATTGATAAAATATGATTACAAATAATAAGGAAAATAGGCTAAACCAAAATGTGGTTTGGCAAATGCACAATATTCACCCCACAATTTCCCTAAATTACGCAACTCTGTTAACAAAGCCTGACACAAAAAAATACAACCAAAGATCATTCTATGTAACGGAGATAAACCATTGACATATTAGAAACGTCAAGCATGTTACAATTTAGCAGAAAGATATTGTAATGCTATTTCGAAAGTGTTGAATCCATTCTTGCAGTTAGAAAGTGTAAGATAAAAGCAAATCAACACGTGCATAAAACAAACTCTGTATAAAAACAGACTGATGCAAGTGAATTTCCAGTGTTTAGTTTTAGTCTTCCTATTTAACACTCCTTTAAAACACAACAATTTAGGTTGTTTTTTTCCTGCTTACATGAAGAAGGCTTATGTCAAGGCACAGTCCTATAGGCGACGCATGGCTCAAACGAGCATCAAGAATTCAATGGCTGGCTCGAGATTGTCAAGATGAAGAAACAACTCCCTGATTGGTGAGGTGCGGGGCCCGTCACGCTGTAACCAATGACAGGAGAGGAAGAGAGAAACGCGGAGAGCGTTATGATAAGGAGAAAATATTAATTCCCCTCGCGGTGGGCCGTGACGTCAGTATAGGAAGTCAATGTAGAGCAACACTAGAACGATTACAAGCAAAGGGGGAGCGTGATGTCCAGGAGTTATCCCTCCGAATCTCCACACCTCAACTTAGAGAGAAAGTTCAATAGCCATAACAAAAGGACGTGGACTACACAGACAGACCCACTGCTCATTTACAATCGAATGTAACAACATCTTCTTGGACCTTATTTTTTTCTTACCATTTTATAGAAATATAAAACGTGGATTTCGGCTTTGTTTATTTTCCCGACCATTTCAACTCATAAATTCGTTTGACTTTTAGGTGTACATGTGCCTCGGTTTGTGTTCTATTATAATTTTCATCGGTTTTGAATAAAATGGAGCATATAACCGGTGTCCTAATGTTGTTATGAAGACTTAAATCTCCATCTCTTTTGCTTTTCTTACTATGGAATCCTCCAGCGGCTCTAACTTTGGAATAGACACTATTTTATCCAACCCTACTAATTCTGTTAACCCTGCGCTAATGAACGGAGATTTCCGCCTCGGTGACAGCAGGACAACGGATTTCAGTCGGAGCCAGGTCACCCCGTCCCCATCATGTTCGGACATAGATACGGTGGGAACGGCCCCCTCTTCCCCAATCTCCGTCACCATGGAGCACGCCGAGCCGCATCTGCTCCAAGACAGCTTACCGCACCACCACCACCACCACCACCTGCAGCCAGGGAGTTTGCAGCTATCGCCCCAGCCACAGCAGCTAGGGGCTGGAGCCGGTTGTGCCCCCAGGACTGCCACCTCTTCGTTTTTAATCAAAGACATTTTAGGCGACAGTAAACCTCTAGCAGCGTGCGCACCTTACAGCACCAGCGTACCGTCACCCCATCACATCCCCAAACCAGAGAGTGCTAGGGACAGTGGGGACTGCTTCAGGGCCAAGTTGGAACAAGATGAAAACAGGAGCAAGTTGGACAAAAGAGAGGATATGGAAATGAAATGCAACGGTAAGTGAATATTTAGGATACATTTATATGGAAATATGTTTTTATGGTATAGTTATTAGATGGAGTAAATGAGGTTTTAGTGTACACAAAACCTTTTTTTTATTGGGTAGGCTGTCATAGTATAAGCTAATGGTGTGTAGCATACATCCAAAGCATATTATGAAAAGTTGATAGCAGCCTGTAGAAATATTTTCCTGGGAGATAACCATCAAATTGAATAGGCCAACTGCGCAAATAATCGTCTAACAACAATCATGTGTCTGTAGTAGCCTACGGTTATTTGTAAACTAATACATATCTATTGTACAGCATAACTGCCTTGAATGTAGACCACGTTGAAAACTAATTCCAGGAAGGAATATAACGCTATCATCTGTCCTTCAATTCCACATCAGAAAGTAGTATAATTATAATACTTTTGCATTTTCTGTCCATAAATAAGTTGATAGCAGCCTATAAAATATGTTTCTGGAAGATAACCATCAAATTGACGAGGCCAACTGTGCAAATAATAGTCTAACAACAATAATGACAACAATAAGAATAAGACTATGGACATCTTAAATTCAAATTAATAGTGCAGGCTAGTTGGTTATATGTTGGTAGTAGCCTACAGTTATTTGTAAACTAATACATATCTATTGTGCAATATAACTACCTTGAATGTAGATCATGTTGTGTGTTTATTTGAATTTTTTACGACATTTATCAAAGGCTGTCTTATTAGACAATGATATTTAAGAGTTGATTTTCATTTTCCCTTTTTTATTTAGCATAACAGAACCGAAAACAGATGTAAGGCTGGCTAGATATGTTCCCCGTGCGCAAAACTCCCTAGTGGGTCAATTAGAGAGATTATTGTTCTTCCTAGAGGGGGGATCACAAGCGGGCAGAAACTGCTACAAATATAGATGGATTGACACATCGATTTCCCAGTTTTACTGCTAAAAACTTAAGTTGACAAATACAGTCCGAATTTCTTATAGGCTGTTGATTTTTCCCCTAGCTGTCTGACAGGTGCAGTCAGTGACTGCAGTGCTTCAGTTTCAACTGGACTGCTCATCTTTATGAAATAATAGGCTATTGTGAGAGGTTCAACGTTTAAAACCAATTGTTTAATTCGATTGGTTTATATTTTTCCTTGTTAGAATACGTAGGCCTATTTGACCTTATTTTGACTCAGGACTAATAGACAATGTATTTGTTGCTAATTTAATTTTCATTGAGCCATTGAACCATTAAGGCTTTAATTATTTAAAAACTGAAATGATTGTCCACTAATGAATATGTTCTATAATTTTTCACATTCAGGAACAAAAGAAGAGAATGAACGGGAAATTTCAAGTAGCAGAGATAGTCCTCAATCACGGTCAAAAAAACCTCGCAAAGCACGGACGGCCTTTTCAGACCACCAACTCAACCAGTTAGAGCGAAGCTTCGAGCGCCAAAAATACCTCAGCGTGCAGGATCGCATGGACCTCGCGGCAGCACTCAACCTGACCGACACACAAGTAAAAACCTGGTACCAAAACCGACGGTATGTCACACCTACTTCAAAGCATTATTATCTTCATCATTTAATTTAAATGTAATTTAATTTGTATAATTTCTATTATTATTGGGCTATTATAATTAGAATATTTTTTTTTTGTTATGATTATTTGATGGTTTTTGTTGGTGGTGACGTTGGTATTATTATTTACATTAATATAATACTATTATAACATTGTAATAACAGTAGTAGGCCTATGCAATTTCAGACCATAATAACACGATTTAAGGTGGATGCATGTGTTGTTTAGTTAATTTCGTTCCTAATTAATAGTGCAGTTTAGTGTATTTTTATATTTCAAGTGTACTGCCTTTTCATGCAGACCCATAACGTGCATGGATTTAAGTTAATTAGGCCTACTGAACAGACAGAGTAGAATAGAATAACTTAAGAACAGATCAAGGGGAATAATTAAACAGGCCTAATGAAAACGGTTGTCATGGAACAGACAAGGATATATTTACAAGATGAACCCACATCGTTTTATTCCATGGTATTGGTTATTGAAATACACGTCACTCTGGGACTATTAAAGTATGTCTGAACAACACATGATGTTGGCAATGCACAATTTGCCTCTCTGGCGTCATTGTTAAGATTTCCCCAATATGTCAGCCAAGATTAGTGTTAGCAGCGCCCACCTAGTAAGACAAAGACACAACCCAATATAATGACGAAATATGTTATGACTACAATCATTTTTTCGATCCTGCAGTTATCTTTCTCGTTGAATGTAGCAGCCTATAGTACAACAACACATACGTTTTTATAAATTATTTAGGTATAATATAACATTTTCAAGTAAATCTGCCAATGTTCACAGCATACTTGGTTAGTTTATGCAGAGTCCTAACGAGAAGGATCAATGAGCGAGTAATGACCTGAAATTAATCTATGATCTTATCAACCAAATATAGGCATTGCACTGTACACTTGAAATACATTTTCTGGATGTAGCTACAGGTCCTTTGCCTGGGCTAATTAAAGGCATAACCACCGATTCATGCTGCAAATAATTAGGCCTCACCAATTAAGGGCCCGTTTGGGGAATTCTCGGAGCCTGAACCGGTTAAATAATTGATTTGTTGTATTTTGATCTGATTTCAGGACGAAGTGGAAAAGACAGACAGCGGTCGGATTAGAGCTACTGGCTGAAGCCGGAAATTATTCCGCCTTACAAAGAATGTTCCCGTCGCCCTATTTCTACCACCCGAGCTTGTTGGGTACCATGGACAGCACGACAGCAGCCGCCGCAGCCGCAGCAATGTACAGTAGTATGTACCGGACTCCGCAGCAACCACATCCCGGTCTCCAGAGACCCCTTGTCCCGAGAGTACTCATCCATGGCCTTGGGCCGGGGGGCCAACCGGCATTGAACCCGCTGGGTAACCCCATGCCCGGCACGCAGCATCAGCGGTAGAAACTAGAACAAGACGATTCCTGTCAGAAAAACTGTTTTAACCACATTTGATGTGAGTAACTGCGTTGAACGATGAACAATACATTTGAAGATGACAATATATGACAGACAATTTTACAGAAGGAGAAGGAGGTAATATTTAATGACTGAGAGACAGTTCTGACGTAACCACGAACTGTCTGCAGCATCGAGTCGAGGCCATGACAGAAAAAGGACTGTTCATATGTATGATTGTTTGTTTGTTTTTTGTACAAATTCACTTATACTAGCAAATAAACTTATAAAGTTTATTAGATGGAGAAAAGGGTTGAATAAAGACGGAATGATATTAAAATGAATATTCTTGGATACTTCTATTGGGTCAGACGTCCGGGGCTGCCAGTCTGAACTTGGAACTGCATTGCCATCCAAACATTCAAAACCCCATGTGGCATTAAAATGTCTGCAGGCTAAAAGCGTATGGTGTTAATATGAGATAGGCCTACAAAGACAAAATAATATGTTTATATTTTGATAACGTGCAGTCAATTAGGTTATCAAGGAGCCAAAACGATAACTCCTAAAAGTACCTCTGTAGCCCAAATGATAACGATAATATTCGTTTTCATTTTACATAATGAGCATACATCAAATTTTCGTTTTTTTCTTCGTTTTTTATCTGAAGCCTAATCTTCATCTCGAATCCCTGGATTTAAAGTGTTACAATTTATTTCCTATAGATTTAAAAGTCACCTACAGATTCAAAGTTATGAGTACATTTTTATTTAATGGAACATGAGGATATATGAGACTTTCTTTAGGCTACTTTCCAGTTTATCTTGTGACCGCATTCATTTTGCGAGAACTGTACCCCTGTGGCCTAAATGCAAATGCAGCAGGCAGATATCTCTCCCTCTCTCTATGATGGTGAGAATTAATGGTTTGATTAGCTGTGATGCTGGGTTGCTGCGGTGGGAACCGGGAAGGTGGTCCTCGCGCAGCAGCTGTTCTATGGGAGCACAACGCTCGAGACAAGCGCTCCGGACAGACAGCAAGCGGGAGGGTTCTCAGCGTGAGCGATCAAAAAGTCCACCAACACTAAAACCATACTTAAAAAAAAAAAAACACATCGCTGCACATTATCCGTTGTTCATGGTCCTTATTTTGGCCACCGTTATCCGTTGTTCATGGTCCTTATTTTGGCCACCGTTATCCGTTGGCTTTACGGTGAAAACAGAACATTTTAATACATTTTCTTGAAGAAAAAAATTACGTTTAGCCTACCTAAACCAGATTCAGATGTATGATCATGCCTAGTAAGCGAACCCATTTGACTTATAAGAACCAGGAAGGGCAGTGATTTATGAGATATAAACAAACCAATATTAGAGCTACTGCGCAAAATATCAGAGCCTAACCTTTTTCCTTAGTTTATTGCAGTGGGTTATATCAGGGTCACACAGTGTTTCTTGGTAGTCTAAAACACATCTATTTGATACAAAAGTATACACCTCACACACATGGTTATGGGCTTACAAAAACGATGTTACCTGTACCATGTCAGATATAGAGCTGAAACTTATTCCATTTTGAGTTTGCTTCCCAATATTATACTTTATATACATCACAGAAGACTGAAATATAGCACAACTGTTTGACATAGAAACACCAGATGTTGTTGTTGAAATAATGTTTATTAATTACGAAATTATGAAAAATATCAATAACATTCAACCCATGAGGCTACTAGGTCATTTGACTGCATGATAAGACTACACAATAATTCAGTTGGCCTCAGTCTTTTGCACCTGTCTTGGGTCTTGGATACTCTTATGATTCTCTATCTAGGACAGCGTGTATGTTGCTATCTGTGACAGAGCTAAACCAATGCCACGCGGGACTATAATTAAATGAACATTAGAATAGTTTCTTTTTTAAGTATATTCACGTCCTCTGGAGAATAGTGGTGAGGGGGCGCTTTCATGTGAATTGACTCTCGAATGGAAGCGCCTCGGGGCACGTTTGTTTGCGCTTCCCTAATTGGTGAATCGTTTGCTGATTTCTGTGTTATTAAATTCCTGTTCAAGCCAAGTTGACCTCTGCTGGTCTCAACAGTGACAAGGGAACGCTATAGGCTGCTTTACGTAGGCTGTAGCCCTATCGCAGTTTCTTCTCAGTTTATCAACGAAAGAAGATTATAACCTGGCCTTTTGTCTTTATGGTCAGGCTATGAATATCCAGATAAAACTTAAACGGCAAAACAAAAGGTAGCTCTTCAAAGCAACGTTGAAAAAATAACGAAAAGCAATAGGCTATACATCGAAGGGCACTTAAATATACGGATCATGTGTCCCATAAACAAATATTTTTTTGTCATATTTCCTGCAGCGTTATTTTCTAAATCATGAATTGGTATTCTCAACAGAGACTGGAAGAGCCGGCGATTGGTGAAGTTCATCACAAGAAACATCAAACGTTCTTCCCATTCGAGGATAGAAAAACGGCATAGTTCAGTCGTCCACCATTAGATTTCGTAATTAAAAGCTAACATACAGATAAAACAATGTATGCTCCCTCAGGCGAGGGACTAAGGAGGTATTCGCACAGCCACCGCATGGCAAATAATTTATTAAGGGGTTGGATTGAATAGCATAGTGAAGAGCAGTGATTTTTATTGGTGCATATCATCATTATTACTACTGCAACATTTGGATGAGTTAGGCTAGTATTAGGGTTTACATTTCCTTTTTCGTATAATTTATTTGGAAATAGGGAAAAATAGAACATGTATTAGGAACACATATATTGCATCGAATTACGCAAAGTACAAAATCATTGTTTAAAAAAAACTTTCGGACTAATTGATCATTGTTATTGTACCTTGCCTACGTGTGCTCTGCTGTTTCAGCTATATGCACATCAACAGTATTGCAAACAGCACCCATGTCCAATTGAGCACCAATAATGAGACATTTTATTGTATGCATGGATTCTAAACATTATTTATTTATTGCTCTGTGCAAAGAATGGGAGTGCCATTCTAATTCCTTAATAATAAGCCGTTCAACCCTATCTGAATTAATAGTCTGTTTCCTCTCATAGCCTATAGTCAGCCATTGCCCCCTTTTTCTCATGTCGGATCATGCAATTGAGATTATCCTAACATTGACAAAATATTAATAATTTACAACAAATAGCAAGACATAGTCAACCACTTATGCTGGCCTGACTAAAATATAAATCAATGTTGATTAAAATGCTTCCTTTTTCGCATTATTATTAAATTGACCTACACATGTTCACAAGAACTCGAGTATAAAATCCCTAGTGGCCATGCAGACAAAATACAACGTTTGCAGAAAGAAATGAACTTTCCGAAGTTCCCCGTGTCGCCAAGAAAAAAAGTTTCAAAGATCAATCTGTACGCTCAACATTTGTATGGCTCAAGTAATTGTGCTCTGTTGAAACATTCAGTTTTATTATTCATCTAAATGCATTGCACCCGAGGCCGACCACCCATATGAAATCAGCGGCACAGGGGCATTATAAGCCAAACAGAACTGCATTGCATATTAATACCAATTATGATATCCACATAAATAATTGGAGTATTAGCTGATTTATAACCTATAGTTGTGGTATTTCGTTCATGTAGCTTTTGATAAAGGTAGCCTGGACACTTTTCTTGAGAACGTATTGTTGAGAAGGCCAAGCGGTTGGTTTGTTGGTTGGAGAGGGCCAAAGGAACGGGTGTTAAAAATGAAACGAAGATGTTCAGGCCTTTCATTGCCATGAAACACATTGGTCAGAACAGAACAGACTGGTTACAGAAGGCTGGTTTGTTCTCGTTGCCTCCAGGAACCAACAGCGAAGGCCCTCTTTAATTGCTGCTGTATTTGCCAACTGATGTAATGGCGGGGATATTCTAGTCATTATCTTAATGAGGTAACACTTACGCTCTCTTCGGCCCTCTCATTACCACGCCACGTGCGTCACTCTCTTAACACGAATATCACCAGATCGTTTTTATCCCAAATAATACAAACACTTCTCCAATAATTAGGCGCCCGAGACGAGCGAGGTGACTTAGTTGGATCTTGGATGGTGGTGTGGTTGGCTTTGACTATTTACGCGCACAGTTCAACAAACAGACTAGGAATGGATTGTGTGGTGATTTTTTTTAACTTGTCCTGTTTTTTTGTGTCCTCCCTCAATTATCGTTGGTTGGATCCTTAATCTTGCCCGGTGGTGATGGCTGGGTGTCAAAGTGATGAATGTAAGATGATGGGTTGTCAACATGTGCGTTTTCAAAGCTGGTGGATTTGGGAAAATAGTAATAACAAGGTTAGATTCAGGCGAAGTGTGAATTGGGATTTATGCAAAGAGGCTGTTATTGTTGGCAGTCGCTGTGGTGTAGGACCAGGGCCAGCTCTAGCCTTTTGGGGTCCCTAAACTAGATTTTGTTGGGCCTCCCCCTCCTGGCAAAACATTTTAGTGGCCCCTCTTTTGACAGTGGAGAAAAACATTTACGTTTTAAGTTCATTTCCTGTAGTTCTACACATTTTGCCATGGGGCAGAGAGAGAAAAAATTTGCAGTTTACAGCAAATCTTCTACAATTCTACCATTATTGTCATGGGGTGGAGAGATGTTTTTGTAGTTTTAAAGCTAATTTCCTGCAATTCTACACATTTAGAAATAATTTATGCTATCTTAATATGATATCTGGGTGAGAATGACTAACAAAATCAATGGGGGCCCCTGGAGGTTAAGGTCCCTGGGCATATTCCCTGCAGGTCTGGTTCGTATTTGGCCATGATTACTACAAGTTTAGATAGTTGGCTAGACTAACTACCAACCTAATTTAAAAAAAGCTTACATGGCTAATTTAGTGACATGACAAGAGAAAAACTGCTAATGCACAACCAAATGTCAAAATTGCACCCGGTGTATTCTACTATTGTTACTCTTGACAATAAATTGAGATCCCGACTGAGTCCCCCCCCCCCCAAATAAAAAAAACAATAAAAACAATAATTGGGCCTTGGGACCCTTGGCGGCCGGGCCCCTAAGCAAAAGCTTATGTCGCTTATGCCTGGAACCGGCCCTGTGTAGGACCTGTTGCATACACTCAAACCACATAGGCCTACTGCTATAGGTGTGAAATGAACCAATATTGTCCAAGTGAATAATGCAAATATTCAGTTTTTGTGTATAGGGTATGTAGCCAATATAATCATAAGTGGCAAGAATCTGCACATTGTAGGTTATGTCATTTGAAATATTATTTAGGCTGGGGAGGGATTATTTAGGCTACTGTTCAACACGTGCAGTTAGACACACACCAGACATACAGTACATGTTAACCTTGTGTGTTTCTTTGCCATTGTTAATCTATGATATTACCAATATTGATATTTTCATAAACCGCAACATTGTCAAATTGTGTCAGGCTGATAAGCATTGTTGAAAAAAATACATCTCCAAATGTTTTTTTTTCTATGGACTACTTTACAATGTAACCTTAGTCAGAAATGAATAAAAGATTGATTATGAGCAGCGGTATATCTATACCTGAGCTTTCCCTGTCAGCTTCGTTCAATTAGGCCTGACTTTGATTGTGCTGCGGCTAATACAAATTGACAAGCAGGTGTGTTAAGTGTAACATAATAAGGTGCGTTTCAGTCTATTAGTGTGCTATTAGATTTCCACCCCCATCAAGCAGTCCTTCCATCAGAAACGTATTGGTTGGAAATATAATAGGCTCAAATGTAGTTGAAGCCTGCTTGTAATATGACCTTCTGCTAAAACTGTACAGTTTGTCACATTGAGTCAAGTAGATTTTTAAGTAGTTTACAATACAGTTAATTGCAATTCGTATTTAAATGGGTCCATATCATAATTACATGGAACTTGTTTATCTGCAGATGGCATATAGCCTACTGAATATGAGTGTGTTAGTGTCTTCACCATGGTCATAGACATGTAACACACAGGTTGCAACTTAGTCTCATGAGCTATATGTTCCATTTCAATGCTTTGAGAAAGCACGTAAGTCATCCTCCATGCCATAAACACAACCTAGTTTCCTGATCTATTTGTTCCATTTCAACGTTTTTCAACATAAATAGGTCTCCCCCAAATCAGTATGGACGTCTCTGACAGTCCTGTTCAATGACGCTGTAGCCAAGTCCTATCATGAGGCTTGAATGGCCTCATCATTTCAGCACATCTCTTGCTCTCTTGCTCTCTTGCTCTCTTGCTCTCTTGCTCTCTTGCTCTCTTGCTCTCTTGCTCTCTTTCTTTCTTTCTTTCTTTCTTTCTTTCTTTCTTTCTTTCTTTCTTTCTTTCTTTCTTTCTTTCTTTCTTTCTTTCTTTCTTTCTTTCTTTCTTTCTTTCTTTCTTTCTTTCTTTCTTTCTTTCTTTCTTTCTTTCTTTCTTTTTCTTTCTTTCTTTCTTTCTTTCTTTCTTTCTTTGCTCATTGCTCTCTTGCTCTCTTGCTCTCTTGCTCTCTTGCTCTCTTGCTCTCTTGCTCTCTTGCTCTCTTTCTTTCTTTCTTTCTTTCTTTCTTTCTTTCTTTCTTTCTTTCTTTCTTTCTTTCTTTCTTTCTTTCTTTCTTTCTTTCTTTCTTTGCTCTCTTGCTCTCTTGCTCTCTTGCTCTCTTGCTCTTTGCTCTCTTGCTCTCTTGCTCTCTTGCTCTCTTGCTCTCTTGCTCTCTTGCTCTCTTGCTCTCTTGCTCTCTTTCTTTCTTTCTTTCTTTCTTTCTTTCTTTCTTTCTTTCTTTCTTTCTTTCTTTCTTTCTTTCTTTCTTTCTTTCTTTCTTTCTTTTTTTCTTTCTTTCTTTCTTTCTTTCTTTCTTTCTTTCTTTCTTTCTCTCTCTCTCTCTCTCTCTCTCTCTCTCTCTCTCTCTCTCTCTCTCTCTCTCTCTCGCGGGCTCTCTCGTGGTCTCTCGCTCATGACAGCTGATGGTGATGAATCTCCGCTACCTTTCATGTTTTCAAACCCAACCATGCTGTCACATGCGACCGGATGAAGGGGGAAGAGACGAAGAGAAAAAAGTCTGTCAGCAGTGATGTCAAAAGCTTCAATTTTCTCCGGAGCAATTAAGGGTTTCATCACAGCGGAGTGATGTCAGGATTCATTACAGCTCAACAACAGCTAATTGGTTCAAGGTTAAAGAAACGGATCTGACAGCATTATATTTTAAGTGACAGACTCAGTTTCTGGTGCTGGCATTTTCACAGAGCACAGCACTGACATTAAGAAATAGAGGGAGGGTGGGATGGAGGGAGGAGGAGGGGGTTGAGAAGCAATTGAAATTACTGCACATTAGGAGTGTGATCGGTTAGAACTAACATACTGTATCCACGTAGCTCTCAAAGTGAAACTGCACAGGGACTGGTGGCTGGGTCCTCTAACGGGAGAAATGACTAATACTGTAGCAATGAATCATGCACCACTTTCATGGCCAAGTAGCCTAGTACAACTACAAGCTAGATTTACATTGGATGGACGCATGACTACTAACTACCATCTAACATGTGAATTAGAATCCAGAGCAGTTTGACCATGTGTCTGGTGTCTTTCTATCCTATTCGCCCAGAGAATCTTATCACTCGACCTGCTATCACTGTTGGCCAGCTACCCATGTCATCCAAAATGTCAAACCTTTGACTCATCTGTCCATATAACATTCTTCCAGGATTCTTGAAGATCATCCAGGTTCTTCTACTTTCTTTTTTGGTAAACATGAGTCGACTTCTTAGAAAGACATGGGTCCCGTTTTGTCTGACGAAAACACTGCATACCAAACACTGAATTCCATAGTAAGAACCTCATACCAATGGTCAAGCATAGTGGTGGTAGTGTGATGGTTTGGGGATGCTTTGCTGCCTCAGGACCTGAATGATTGCCATCCTTGAAGGAACCATGAATTCTGCTCTGTATCAGAGAATTCTACAAGAGAATATCAGGCCATCCACCCAGCTTGGCCATGCAGCAAGACAATAATCCAAAGCAAACAAGCAAGTCTACATCAGAACATCTGAAAAGCAATACATTTTAAGTTTTGGAATGGCCTAGCAAAGTCCAGACCTAAACCCCATTGAGATGTTGTGGCAGGACCTGTTAAAGTAGAAGAGTACGCAATTTGGGATGCATACATTGTTACAATGTTCCTTGCCTCTTTCCTTCTTTCCTCATCGGCCTTATTATTCTTATTATTAGCTCAGCGCTATCCGCCAGACAATATCATTTAGATTTTTCTTTAAATTAGTGGGCCCCAATCTGAGAAGAGAAATGGAATGTTATTGAGTGAAATTAATTATAGATTGGATCATCCATAATGTGGAGCTGCAGGAACCGTTTCTTTCAAGTGAGCAGTTGTCTACCCTTTGCCTTTCTTTCTTTTCTTTCACTCTCCCTCTTAAAGTGGAAAAGCTGATCCTTTGTACTGATTGTTTGTTTAACTGCTATAGCAGGTTCCCCAAGGTCTGATCAAGTGTTGATCTAAGATTGGATTTCAAATCGCCTAATGAGAAACTCTTTGGATAATTAGTGGTAGCTGGAATGCTTGTGGATAATTTGAGTACTTCGCCACCGCACAGCGGTACGAAGAGGAGGGCGGGAGGGAGACGGGGATGATGATGAAAGAAGAGAGAGATCAGGGTTAATGAACATTATCACGTTGACTTGCTCTCTACCTTTCTGTTTTTATCCTTTGTTCTTCCCAGGGCTGCGTCATTATTGGTGTAACAGAACAATTAGCTGTATAGTTCATAGCGGGGATAGATGGAGGGAGGGAGTGGAGGGGGAGGGGGAGAAGGGAGGGCTGTTGTTGGGACTGTGGTAATAAGACTGTATGAAGGTGTCTGCTGGGGAGGACGGGGACTCTCCCTCCTCTACCCTTTCTCTCTCCCTCTCCCGCTTATCTCCCTCTCCACCATCTCTCTCTACTCTCCTCCATCTTCCCTGTCTCCCCCCTCTGTTCTCACTCAGCAGTCAGCAGGAGACTATAAACAAGAGCTGTGTCCAGTTTAGACAATCATACAAGTCCTGACTGGTCCCCTTACTCCCCTATAAACCGCCAGTAATAAACTGTGGCTGCTATTTTCCTTCCATGATTGATCCATCAGGACTGTGTGAAGATGGGTGAAGACTACTACCCTTGACTTGTGTGGCTGAATTAGATTTTTATCAGGTTTATAGCACAAAGAAAGGATCCGCATTGAGAGGTTTGTTTGTTTCTACATAGTGTTATACAACATTATTAGCCATTAATTCAGAGGGTAACGGCACCATTCCGTCATGTTGCATGAGTTGGTGATGCTGCAAGATTTTCTGTTTTGTTCAATGTGAAAAACGACAACCCCATGTTGTTTATCTAATTTCTATCCCGTCATTGTCTGTTTTCAGGCTGGAACCAAAGTAGTGAGAGAGAGGCCCTTTACTGAAACTAGCCTGTTTTGTGTTAGATTTAATTACATAAAAAATTACGGTTGACTCCAGTCTCCAGTCCAGATCCATTTCTGGCAAGGACAGAGTGACAAAGCCTGGCTATTAAGTGCAATGAAGGTGTGAAGAGATGGGTGATAAGATGTTAGCAGATACCTGTGAGGTATACAAGCCTGGGCCTGCCACATGGTGAAAAGTGATTCGCGGCTAGCTGGGCTAAAGCATTATTGGCCATGTCCACTTCCCACTCCTACTGCTGCTGTGGGCATCAGGGTGGAAAACAAGTTGTTGATTAGTGCTGTATTGCCAGCATGCAGCTTTTTCATGACATGCAACAATCAAGGCCTGTAAAGACTAGCAGAGAGACGGTTTCTTTTAATAAAATCACTCACATAAGCTTTGCACGTCGAAGACACACACACACACACACACACACACACACACACACACACACACACACACACACACACACACACACACACACACACACACACACACACACACACACACACACACACACACACACACACACACACACACACACACACACACACACCTACTAGGATATGGGCAGAAATAAAGGTACATCCAATGAAGGACCAGGGTTTGCAGAGTTTATGTGGAGCCATAGCTCTGCCCCTTGAGAGGCTCCTGCCTCCTAATATAAGGCACGGTAGTAAACTTGATCCTCATTATGGTTCAATGTACTAGTAAACACCAGAGCATTTGTTCCTATTTCTCTCAGCCAGTGGGAAAGAGGACTTACCTCCAATAGACTAGCCTGGAAACAAAACTGGTCTGTCTCTCCGTAAACTATGGGGATGCTCTTTTTATTATGAGGTTTATTATCTTCTCTGTAGCCACACACACAAAGCAATCCCCCTCAGTTGAAGCGATTTGCTGTTCACAATACGTCAGCTTAACCAGCCAGGTCAGGTCAAGTTGACTCAAAGAATAGAGACTTTAGTGTCCCACCCACCCAAGACTGCACAACTAGATTGCATCCCAAGTGGCACCCTATTTCCTACATAGTACCCTACTTCTGTAAAGTAATGCACTATACAGGGAATAGTGCCATTTGGGACACAATATTTACAGCTTTAAGGCTCACTGTGGTGGATACCAAGCCAAGGCACAAAGTGTCACAGAGACAAAGCACCTCTTGCTCAGTGTGGAGTAAAGATCTCATCAAGTGGCTGGGTGCTCATTATGTGCTTCAGCTTATGTCCTTCCTCTTTGTGTTTTTTTGTTCATAGCTTTTTTACAACGTTAAATGTAGATGTTACTTTTCCATAGGCAACATCATTGTTTAAAGATATTTCCCTATTATTTACCATTCAAGTCTTGCAGTTTTTTTGCATTGTCCAAATGGGGTCCCAACTGTGTCAACACTTACACCTATCACACAAGGATACTCAGTCATAGATATTCTATGCCAGAACACGCATATACCATCATTGGTACACAAACACATACTTTATGGATGCGCACACATGCTCACACAAGCCTACTCAGACACGGATCCTCGCGGCAAACTACCCACAATGGCGTCGGTTGAGCGGGATGTAGGGAAGGAAGACGAACATCTGATTTGTCACATTCGAAACGCTAATGTTTAAACCAAAAGGAAGAGCACACAGTAATGTGTTCATTCATCTGCATAAACACCACCTGTCCCGGCGCAGACAGATCCTCAAGCACTAGAAAGTTTACAGGCAGCCTGTGCAGAGCCAATCAGAGTGGGCCCAGCTGTGGTTTCACGAAACCACATCGTTTTCAAGTGTCAGAATGCACTGTGAGGACTGCTGGTGGTGCTGGAGAGAGAATATTTTCATTTCATGTCATCCACCAACGTGCAGTGAGTTGAAGAGGCTACACGATAACAAAAAGAAAACAGGGTGCGCTACGTATCACGATTGACATCCACCAGGTAATTTATGCTGCCCCTTTATTTTATTTAGTCACTCCAGCGGCTTCAGTATAGACGCTGAGGAGTTGTTCTTGAAGGGTAATTTGGAGAGCATTTGGCATATTGGAGCCACTCTTCGCTTCAGAAATTCCCTCATTTGTCTCAGACACAAGCATTCAATGACTAAGTTATCAAAATCCCCAACAGCATTGATCAGTTTGCCTTTCTTTTATAATGTTATCTCTGGAACAGCTCTTTAATGCCAAAGACCTTGTTTATTTTGTTGTTGTTGTTGTTTTTCTTATACTGAGGCTGGAATAACACTTTGTCAGTTTTCTTTCTTAACTTCATTTCCAGGAGTTGAATATGTGAATATGCCGTGTTTGGAATGAAAAGTAGAGCTTGCCTCACGACAAACGCTCTTCAATACTCCTCACCAACACAGAATGAGGAGCAGATACTTTTGCACAGGGGACTTTCAGGATAGCTGAACTCTTCCTTTCTGTAAAACTGATGAATAGCTGGGTTGCCAGCTTGAAAGCAGGACCCAAGATAGATAGGAAATCTCATGATCTCCTTTACATGAACAAAATATGAATGCACATGCTGAAATTAAATCTCTTAACACGTTTCCCCGTTTGTAAGGGAAGTTGTATATTGTCCATCATTTTCTGTGTTGTTTTCAAGTGATCAAATATAAAAAATAAAAAAAACATCCAAAGTTTTTCCCTGTCTAGCTACAGTATCTCTCCTATTGTCGACTCCAGATCAGGCATTTTGGGGCACTGCATCCATTACCTCTGGGTTCTGCACTTTGTTTTTCTGTCCTTCAAAGACATCACATCAATTACCCATTGCCTTTGATAATAATAATCCAACTAGGACAATCATCTTTTTGTTGTAGTACAAGTGTTGTTAAGATAATAGGTCTCTTTCAAGCTGCCTACTTTCAAGGGTATTGGCTTTTAAAGGTAGAAATTGCGGCGGGCTAAGTAAGTCATCCTCCCGTCACTGCAGAAATCATACGAGTGATCCGACAAGGAAGAAAGAGAACAATTAGAGATCATTTGGCAAAGAAGCTTTCCATTGCTTTCACTCTAGAGCCCTTTGTCTTTTGTGACCCATTCTCTAAGAGCAAGGGGGGCGGGAGACTCGCAGAGAACCAGGATAGGGGCCTCAGTCACAGCCTCATGGCCTCGTCTTTCATCTAGCATCACAGTGAGAGCAGCACAAGTGCCAGTGTCTGCCAAGCCAGCCACTTTAATCAACTTAATGCAACAGATGCTGACGGTGGTGGTGGCTCGCGAGGCCCCAGGTCAGATTCAAAGAGGCCCACCGATGGATGGCGATGATGACACTGAGTGGATGCTTTTACTTTTCACTGCATGGGCTCTGTCTGTGGCTAGGGAGTACATGTAGTAAGAGTCAGGGATGGAGGGATATAAGGATGGAGGGATGGGGGAGATGAGGGTTGGGTCGTTGGACATGCAGTCAGACAACAGTCAGACAACCTGTCAGCCAGGCCAGGCCATGCTGGTCCCTTATCCTCGTCTGTACAAGGGGATACACAGTCCTTCTGATATGAAGTGTTGGTGATGGACCTTTGTTTAGTTCAAAGGTTTATACCTCTTTATTCCAAAATCCCTTTGTTGAGCCTTGGGCTTGAAATATGTATCACTGTCCCTTTCATTCCAGCCCTCTGAGGGAAAAGTCTAAGCTTGAAGTTTCTCTCCGAGAGTCAGTTTGAAATGGAGAGTCCATCCACACAGTGTCATAATCTGGCTAACCTGATTCCCAGTGCTAGGAAGAGGTGGGAAGGGAAAGGCCAGAAGTGATGCCTGACCTTCGGATATGGAGATACACCAGACCTTTACAACACGATGATACTATGGCTGGTACCCTTATTGGACATATGTATTATTATATTGTTGTTTGCTTTTTTGCTATTTTGATGTATTGCTGAATGTTTTTTCTTCATTTAAGCTTCATGCTGAACTTAGTTTATGCACTCCAGCATATTTAGCATTTATCTTTCAACTCAACCCTTTCCATTTATACAGACATTTGTGTCAGATAGTGCATCAGTGTGGTTAAGTGTGTGGTAATGTGGTGAGGTGAAGTGCACCATGTTTTGTAAACTGTTCAAATCTAGGCCAGTGTCAGGATCGTTTTTAAGGGTTTGAAGTTTGATCCCGCCTTCTCAGAAATCTTAGTTTAATGTAACATTCTGTGCTTACGGAAAATGCAAGAATATTAAAACATTTCACAACCACATACAATGGAAATCACTTTTCTGCCTACCATACCTTCAAAGGCCCACGGTAAAAATCCCTGAGCTGTGTAACGTGACATCGGCATCTCTTAGAAAAAATCTTCTAATTGAGTCATAGAGAGCTAATGGTGTTTCTGCCTGTCTGTATCTCCTGTTGTAGATTAGACAGACAATTGAATTGAGCGGTGTTAGCTGCCATAGGAGAGGACAGAGAGACATGCAGAGACACGCTGCTCCCAGGCATGACATTGTTTTGGACGTAGCAAAGTGCTGAGCTCTGCACCTGACCGAACACAGAGACAAGGAGACACTCGACCCCTGAAGGAACTGGGAACTAGCTACCCAGACAGACTAGTGAGAGGACTCCCCTTACCTTATCCAGTAATAACATAAACACGACCAAACTGAGCCGAACCAAGCCAAGCCAAGCTGGCCTGGATCCACATTCACCTCACCTTCTCGAATAACATAGTGTAATCATCCAGAGAGGGACCAAGACCTTGATATTCTAACACAGGGGGAAGATCTTTTCTCTGCTTACACAGTTCTCATCTATTGTATATCAGTACTGTTCTTTAACAACAACATCAACTAAAAGGTAAAGACATGTGTCTTATTAATAATTAATCATTCATACTTTTCTTGCACTTCAGCTTTATAAAGTCATATTTTCTATTCTATTGAACTGGCATTTAGTTTTGTTGTTCCTGGAACAACACAATTGAGGGTTTGTTTTCATCTTTAGCTAGGTCTTCTTTGGGGAGTTTCTCTCACAGGGGTCAAACCACAGATTAATAGGGCTGGGTAATGAGTTCCCTGGAGTAAGTGTCTGGGTCTACACCTCCACCTCCCCCCCCACCTTTCCTCATCCTCCTCTCCAGTATCTCCTTCTATCCTCCTGTGATGGATGAATGGATGGTGGCAAGTATCATTCACACTCACACATTTCAAAGAAAAATGGATAGGATGCTCCTTCTGTGGAGACATCAGCTATACTACTGCTGTATTTGCTCAGAGGCTGCATTGTTTTTCTTTCTATTTGTGTTTGTTGTCATCCATGTTGAACTGTCACAGCTGTCGCTCTCTTGTTGTTCGGTGTTTCAAATACTGCATCCCAAATGGCACTCTATTCCCTATTTAGTACACTACATAGGGGAAGGGTGCCATTTGTGACACAAAGTAGGAAGTACGAGCAACAGGAAGGAATGTTAAGTTGCTCCTTTGTTTTTCTCAGGTACTTAAAGCAGCAGCTTAGTGTAGTTCCATATCTGGTAGATTCCCACCAAGTCTTTGATGTAATCAAAGCCCTTGATGCTCAGACCAGAACGTTGAGATGAATATGAAACCCATCAAGAGCAATATGAATGACAAGGCATTACGCTTGCAGATTGATAAGGCCTAATGGAAGTACAGCATTATGCAATGATACAAGGCTCTATTCCTGGAGGAGCAATAGTCTTCCAGGAATCTTCTATGTAGGAACACTGAATATGTTCTTTTGAAAAGTGTAAAGGCCATGCTGAGGTTGTACTGTGAAATCTTCAACAGACTATTGATGATGATGGAGATTGGGATGCTCAGTAAGGCTGACTGAAGTTAGTGCTTCTCTGTTTTTAGACTGGGAGTGCTTGGCCCATTATGAGATAGCTATATAATGGAGAACTGTAGATCAGTAAGCAAGTAAGCTACACAAATAATGTATTGAAAAAAGGTTACGTTAGCCTCATGGAATTTCAGTGATGCTGTTTAACACTTGACCATGGACTAATTTATATAATGGACCAAGTAAACACCTGCCTTCTGCCCCATTGCACTGTACTTGGATTGATCAGCAAAATTCCTCACACATAAATTATGATTAAAATGTAAAAAGACACCCACACAGTAATGGTAACTTAAAATGTAAAAATCTCTCTGGCGAGCAATGCCGTCCTCTGAGATATGTCTAGAATCCTAAACAGTGTAAGATGAAGAGGTTTGGGGAATGAGGTTATAATCAGAGAGGTGGAGTAGACTCCCGTGGTCAGACATCTTTGTCCGGCATCATTAGCTGACCTTCCACGTGTAGTGAATAACCACAGGGAGCAGGACAGATAGGCCAGTCATCACAGGAGATACAGGAGACAGATACTGGGAGGTGATTGCTTTATGCTAAACCATGGCGAGATGCTAATGACCTCTGTGCTTTTGCATTAATGGGGATTGGGCAGAAAGGCTGCAGACTACACCACCTGTCCGTCATAATGTATGTGTCCCAAATAGTACTTTATTCCCTATGTAGTGCACTATGGGCCCTAGTTAAAATTAGTGCACGACAAAGGGAATAGGGTGCCGTTTAGGACACAGACATTACCATGCAGTAGAGGTAGAGGTCTATGGAGAGGTTTGTACAGCGCTTAGGCAGTTTAACCAGGGAATGGGTAGCCATTGGTACTCTGTAGAGGGAGAGTTAAGACAAACCAGTATATTAATGAATATAGCGTTGATCACAGATGTTTAAAGTCATCGGTTCATCATCATATTAGAACTGAAACATCTCTTTGTCATGTCATTGTTTCTACCCTTCCTTCTGTCTCATCCATTTATGTGAACCATGTAACTTTTTGTTCTTTGTGACAGGGCCCTTGGTCTTGTCATTCCTCTCTCATGCAATGGCTACCAAAACGACTCCATTTTGTTGATCCCTGCCTACAGACAGAAACTAAAACAAGAGGCTCCCACGCTGAGGTCTGTCCAACGCTGGTCCGACCAAGCTGACTCCACACTCCAAGACTGCTTCCATCACGTGGACTGGGATATGTTTCGTATTGCGTCAGATAACAATATTGATGAATACGCTGATTCGGTGTGCGAGTTCATTAGAACGTGCGTTGAAGATGTCGTTCCCATAGCAACGATTAAAACATTCCCTAACCAGAAACTGCGGATTGATGGCAGCATTCGCGTGAAACTGAAAGCGCGAACCACTGCTTTTAATCAGGGCAAGGTGACTGGTAACATGACCGAATACAAACAGTGCAGCTATTCCCTCCGCAAGGCTATCAAACAAGCTAAGCGTCAGTACAGAGACAAAGTAGAATCTCAATTCAACGGCTCAGACACAAGAGGCATGTGGCAGGGTCTACAGTCAATCACGGACTACAAGAAGAAATCCAGCCCAGTCACGGACCAGGATGTCTTGCTCCCAGGCAGACTAAATAACTTTTTGCCCGCTTTGAGGACAATACAGTGCCACTGACACGGCCTGCAACGAAAACATGCGGACTCTCCTTCACTGCAGCCGAGGTGAGTAAGACATTTAAACGTGTTAACCCTCGCAAGGCTGCAGGCCCAGACGGCATCCCCAGCCGCGCCCTCAGAGCATGCGCAGACCAGCTGGCCGGTGTGTTTACGGACATATTCAATCAATCCCTATACCAGTCTGCTGTTCCCACATGCTTCAAGAGGGCCACCATTGTTCCTGTTCCCAAGAAAGCTAAGGTAACTGAGCTAAACGACTACCGCCCCGTAGCACACACTTCCGTCATCATGAAGTGCTTTGAGAGACTAGTCAAGGACCATATCACCTGCACCCTACCTGACACCCTAGACCCACTCCAATTTGCTTACCGCCCAAATAGGTCCACAGACGATGCAATCTCAACCACACTGCACACTGCCCTAACCCATCTGGACAAGAGGAATACCTATGTGAGAATGCTGTTCATCGACTACAGCTCGGCATTCAACACCATAGTACCCTCCAAGCTCGTCATCAAGCTCGAGACCCTGGGTCTCGACCCCGCCCTGTGCAACTGGGTACTGGACTTCCTGACGGGCCGCCCCCAGGTGGTGAGGGTAGGCAACAACATCTCCACCCCGCTGATCCTCAACACTGGGGCCCCACAAGGGTGCGTTCTGAGCCCTCTCCTGTACTCCCTGTTCACCCACGACTGCGTGGCCACGCACGCCTCCAACTCAATCATCAAGTTTGCGGACGACACAACAGTGGTAGGCTTGATTACCAACAACGACGAGACGGCCTACAGGGAGGAGGTGAGGGCCCTCGGAGTGTGGTGTCAGGAAAATAACCTCACACTCAACGTCAACAAAACTAAGGAGATGATTGTGGACTTCAGGAAACAGCAGAGGGAACACCCCCTATCCACATCGATGGAACAGTAGTGGAGAGGGTAGCAAGTTTTAAGTTCCTCGGCATACACATCACAGACAAACTGAATTGGTCCACTCACACAGACAGCATCGTGAAGAAGGCGCAGCAGCGCCTCTTCAACCTCAGGAGGCTGAAGAAATTCGGCTTGTCACCAAAAGCACTCACAAACTTCTACAGATGCACAATCGAGAGCATCCTGGCGGGCTGTATCACCGCCTGGTACGGCAACTGCTCTGCCCACAACCGTAAGGCTCTCCAGAGGGTAGTGAGGTCTGCACAACGCATCACCGGGGGCAAACTACCTGCCCTCCAGGACACCTACACCACCCGATGTTACAGGAAGGCCATAAAGATCATCAAGGACATCAACCACCCGAGCCACTGCCTGTTCACCCCGCTATCATCCAGAAGGCGAGGTCAGTACAGGTGCATCAAAGCTGGGACCGAGAGACTGAAAAACAGCTTCTATCTCAAGGCCATCAGACTGTTAAACAGCCACCACTAACATTGAGTGGCTGCTGCCAACACACTGACACTGACACTGACTCAACTCCAGCCACTTTAATAATGGGAATTGATGGGAAATGATGTAAATATATCACTAGCCACTTTAAACAATGCTACCTTATATAATGTTACTTACCCTACATTATTCATCTCATATGCATACGTATATACTGTACTCTATATCATCGACTGCATCCTTATGTAATACATGTATCACTAGCCACTTTAACTATGCCACTTTGTTTACATACTCATCTCATATGTATATACTGTACTCGATACCATCTACTGTATCTTGCCTATGCTCCTCTGTACCATCACTCATTCATATATCCTTATGTACATATTCTTTATCCCCTTACACTGTGTATAAGACAGTAGTTTTGGAATTGTTAGTTAGATTACTTGTTGGTTATTACTGCATTGTCGGAACTAGAAGCACAAGCATTTCGCTACACTTGCATTAACATCTGCTAACCATGTGTATGTGACAAATAACATTTGATTAGATTTGATTTAGATAGTTCAGTAGATAGGAATAACTTAACACTACCCCTCACACAAAAGACTGTTCTTAATTCTGCCATGTTCACCTCATTGAAAGACCCAATATATCTCCTGCAGAGATGCAAAGCCTTCTGTCTAATAGCTTATGACCCTTTTTTCTGTGTGTGAAGGGAGATAGCTGATTGTCAATGGATCATTGGAGCCCATCACCTTTCTCTCCCGTTGAACCCCTGATAAAGAGAATGGAGCCCATCACCTTTCTCTCCTGTTGAACCCCTGATAAAGAGAATGGAGCCCATCACCTTTCTCTCCTGTTGAAACCTTGATAAAGAGAATGCAAATCAAGGTAGATACTGTATATTAATGGTCATCTCCCTCGCACTTTGAAACTGGGACCCAACATCCTAATAAATTGTTTGTCTTCTGCTCCGAGCTGATCTCTTCATTATATGACTCTTGGAGGATTACAATAGGATTTGGAAAGATAATGTAGATCTCTCTGACTCATAATTTGAATGATGAAGCCCAATCTAGGTGCAATATTTTCAAGTGTCATAAGAGCAAATAGCACGGCACTATGGGCTTTAAGGTATTCTGGTTTGAATCACTTCACTTATCCAATTTATGGTCCACTTTCTCTTATGGTGTCACGTTCATTATAATAAGTGGACCAAAGCACTGCGTGATCTGGGTTCCACATCTTTTTTTATTAATAAGTGAAACTCACAGCAAAACCAAAACAATAAATCTGAAACGAAACGTGACGCTAAAAGTAGTGCTAACAGGCAACTATCCATAGTCAAGATCCCACAAAGCACAAAGGGGAAATGGCTGCCTAAATATGATCCCCAATCAGAGACAACAATAAACAGCTGCCTCTGATTGAGAACCATACCAGACCAACATAGATGTATAAATCACCTAGATAACCCACCCTAGTCACACCCCGACCTAACCAACATAGAGAAGTTCTCCATGGTCAGGGCTTGACATATGGTCATATACTCCAAACTGTTCTGAGGGATTGAGTCTATTTACAAAACCGGCTAAACATGACTTAATCGGCTAAATATCATTTGTGAAAATATCAATTTAACATGCATTTAATAAAATGTTAATGGTGCTGGTACCAAGAACGATAATGATTAGATATTTGGGTATTACTAAGGTTTTAAAATGAGCTGTTTTATTTGTTTTTTTTGTAATCATTTAGAATATGCTACTGTTTTTTTTCACTTGTGTAACCTTAAAGGCAGATAAGCTATATTGTCTGTGCATCACTTCGTTTCACACTTTCCAATCAAGTGGGGTCACAACTTGTGTGTATGGGTTGACCAAGGTTCGGCCCTACCGATGTTGATGTCAACACGGCTCTGTCCCTGTGCTTGTGTGTGTGGTGTTTGTGTGTTTGTGTGTGTGTGTGTGTGTGTGTGTGTGTGTGTATCTGTGTATCTGTGTGGAACCATCAGGCCCTAAGGGCGGTTGTGCCCGATGTGCCCTCTCATTCAGGGGGTTCAACGGCCAAGGCTTTCTGGGTGCATGGATCTGATGTACACACAATTCAAGGAGCGTTGCAGAAGAGAAGGTTTTTTAACCATTTCTTCAGCTAGGTTTTACTCAGATGTGTTCAGTGTGGACCCATTGTATTAGAGTGATGTGAAGTGTTTCAAACACACTACACATGTGCTAGTTACAGTACTTCTTTTCAATGTATTTTTCTCATTGCAAGGATACCCGCAAATTCATTGATTAAACTACATTTGTTGGACTGTGGATTGTAATCATATTTTATATTTTTGTTAGAGACAGACTGGCGGTAGAGAGGACGTCTTCCCGGGTCTCTCTTCATACTTCTCTCTATCCCTCCATCTTCTATTCTCTCCATGTCTCAGTGGCAGACAGTAGCAGCAGTTAAATGACCGTCGTGTGATTCCTGCATCGTTAGCAGACCAGTCCAGACCCCGGCCTGAAGGAAAGTGTCGCCTTTGAATTCTACTGCCGAGACACAGGCAGGCTGAGACTAAAAGACTCATGCCCCCTTTCTCCTCTTTCTCAACTCCTCTCAACTTGCCCCTTGAAGTTTTATTTTTTTTCTCCTACGGTGAAAAGAGAGAGCAGGATCGTGCTTTAAAAAAAAGTTGTGTTTTTTTAATCTGGGGAATGAGTGCTTCACCATGGAGCGGGCTCAACAGAGAGTGCCAAGCAGGGCCGCGGAGTGTATTAATATTTAAATTCCTGTCCAGATAATCAATAGAAAGGGGTACTTCTGTGTGCTGTTACCCTCAGACGGGAGGCGATAATAGGGAGAAAACCTGCTGATTAGCCTCCTTAGAAGCTTTCTGCTCTGTGTAGTACTCAATACTTTAGCAGTGATTATAACCTATTGAGGCAGAAAACTTGATCGAATATAACCTCTTTTGAATTCCTTGTTCCCTCAATGGTGTGTCCAAAAGAGCATTCAGCGGTTCAAGAAACAAAATCACCGCCTGTCTAAATTATTCTCATTTCTTCATTGCATATGGTGTGCAAGAAGAAAATACAGAACCCTTTATGTGGTAACATAATGCTTTGATATGGGTTCCATTGCCATAACGGGCACCAATAGAGAACTTATATTTTAGTCTTCTTTTCAGTGTACATAAAAAAATCCCAGCTTAGTCCTTTTTGTCTTTTGAATGCTTTGAACTCTTTTCAGCCTTTAGGGGGACTTTTTGTGCTTTGGACTGTGGTGTGCATTCACTGTAAAAGCACTCAATGACGCAATAAGACCACAAGCAAAACTGTGAGTGTCTTAAGCGGGACCACACATCTAAAGCATTTGCATAATTTAAGGAGAAAAAAGAAAAAGCAAAAAAACCAACCCTCTTCATTTAAGATTTGAAGAATTGAGGCAACGTTGCATACCTCTCTCGACCTATAGGGTTAACCGCTCCTTTGACGGTCAAACTCTGACCACAAACTTTTGGTCCAAAACATCTTGGTGTTTCACATTTTTTAGAACGCTAGTTTTATTCAATATAAGCCATCAATTTATATACATTATCCAAGATATGAAATGCAATAAAATGATTGAACATCTTAATAAATCCTAAATGTTTGAGAGAGAAAAGGGTCAGGATTTCGGTGTTTTCGGTCTTTGTCTTGGCTTAGTTAAGGAGTCGTAGATAAAGAAAGATGGAGGGGGCCCTATGCTTGAGTCTGGGGATAATATCTTGTTTGAAGGGCCAGTGGAAAGAAAAGCAGAAGGAGCTGAAGTAGTGGTGGTAAGGATCTTGAAAGAGATGCAAGGCCGATTCTGAACTGCTCAGTTCATTTTCCACCTGACTGGCTGGCGTAATCCATCGTGGCCAGCTGCTAACAAGATTGGGTCTGAAGTTTACCTCCACAATGACATAATCAGATTAAATGCCACAAAGATCAAATAATGACCTGGCTTCAGGGCAAGTTCACCAGGCCCTTGATTGCAATGTGTGGTCCTTGAGATTTATTAAAGAATTAAGTGTGGGTTGTCTCAGAAATTGTATAATGAAATCACCATAGTGGTGGTAAACTACAGTATCTCAATTTGTTGAGGTTGGATCATGTGGTTGGGGCATCCAAAATATCTGACTAAACTAATTTGCTTTTTCCAAATCGGTAATAGATGTTTAGGTTGGGAAAAAGTCTTGAAGTAATTTCTGCACAACAATTTAGAGTGATCAAGCCGTTAAATGTGGGGAAGTGTCTGGGGAAGTAGAAAAAGCACATTTGGCAAAATTCCTACAGATTAGCGGTATGCTAGCTGTCTCAGATTGTGATTTAATGATTTGGATTTTTTCCCCTTGTGATTTCATCTCTCTCTCTCTCTCTCTCTCTCTCTCTCTCTCTCTCTCTCTCTCTCTCTATCTCTCTCTCTTTCACTCTCTTTCAGCCTGCACAGCCCTGTGCTTAAATTGAGTAAGGGGATTATAAGGAGAGGCATAATAATGTGATTGTCTCCCAGCAGATGGTGCGCACTGCTTCACCTTTGAGAGAAGTTAATTAAGCCCACCATATTGTGTCTATCCAGGGGAAAAATGTAGATGAATATTGAGCAATCGAACTTTGTGTCTCCTTTTCAAGCCTCCGTGCAGGGACAGAGGAGGCCATTGAGGCAGAATTATGTACAGAATTAAATTAATTCACGTCCTGCCTCCCAACTCCCTACAACTCCCTTCCCACGTCTCCACGGTGCAGCGCAACAGGACTCAGGAAAGTTCAGCCCCCACTAAATGGACCACACCACGGAGTCTGCCAAATTAAATTTATCTAGAAATTAAAATCTGTTGTGGGATATTAAAGGCCCAGTGCAGTCAAAATGTGATTTCCTGTGTTTTATATATATTTCCACACTATGAGGTTGGAATAATACTTTGAAATTATGAAAATTATGATAATGCCCCTTTACTGTAAGAGCTGTTTGAAAAGGCCACCTGAAATTTCAGCCTGTTTTAGTGGAATTTTTGGCCTGCCTGGTGGCATCACCAGGCGGTAAGCTAGTTAATAGGCCAATAAGAAAGAGAGCTCCAAATCTCTCTGCAACAGCTAGTTTTACCCTCCCCACTCAGACCACTCCCAGGCAGTCCTAGCAAAATTCTTGCTTGAGTAATTGCTTTGCTAGGAAGCCATTTTTGTTGACTTTTGACCTTTTTGATTGAAAACAATCACAGTAAAGTAGCCAGAAATGCTTTAATATTGACTTTTAAATGTGTTGGTAGGAGGGGGGTTTGAATCGTTCGAAAGGGCTCTCACTCTGTCGTCGCCGTCACCAAAGTACTTTGTAAGTAATAAACAGAATTTTCACGCTCACATTTTTTAAAAATATTGTATGTAGAATGAAAATACAAATAAAGATAGACTTCCGTTGACAATATCAACCAAAACCACAACAACGAGTAACAAGAAAAATAGCCATTTCATGTATTCTAAAAATATCAAAGAAAAAGTGTGCTTTAGAGTTCTAGAAAGAAACCGGTTCAGGGGAGCGCCGGTCGGATTACGAAACCAAGTTGAGTCAGAATTACAAAATAGTGTTCAAAGTGCACAACATGGAGGGGAAAGCCAGCTGGGCGCAATATAAAAGTAGGGGTTAAGCTTATTGTAAACTCCCTCTGCTACGTTCCAAAGGTAGATGTTACATATGATTAGAGAGCCCTCCTCTGTAGCGGTCTCAGCGAGGTACTTCCGTTCCAGTTGAGCATTGCTAATTTTCTTAAACCCTTGACCACAGCTACGGCTACTTGTGGGTCTACTTTTTTACTCTTATCCTTTTTTTCTTCTTCTTCTTGATCTGTTTTGGGACTGGAGGATGGGGATATTATGGTAAAACTCTTGAGTCGTTTCCTCAAATATTTAATCCTGCTTAGCCGCACACAACATGTGTAAGGAAATTCCAATTGGTTACGAATTCTCACGTTTAAGTGGTAATTGAAAAGGAGTAAAACCATTTTTTTCCCCCAAACTTAAAGGTGATTCAATCGATTCTTCACAGCTGACTAAGGATATCTTCACAGCTGACTAATGATATTTTTTACAACTGCACTTTCCTGCAAAGTCCTTCAGAGTTTTGGTGATTTTGAAAATATGCCCATCAATTACTCTGTTTTCCAGTTTTTTTGTTGATATCCCGCCTAAAATAGATAAGTCAAACAGGTTATTGTGGGTGTGTGTAAGGGGGACTGATGTTAACCAAGTCACTCGTTCTCTTCATTGAATTGCTACTCATCCCTTTGAATGTGTTTAAGGAAAGCTGCTTGGCTCTTGGTCTATCCGTCTGTTTGTGTGCACAGTCTATAGAGACCCACAGTGGAGGTGTCATAATACCCATAAAACCTAGCGGTCAAAGAGGGAAACGGTTCTAATTGTTTTTCCACCATTCATTTTTCCCATAGGGAATTTATAATAACCATGTAAATCTCTCTCGGACAAGGTGACTTTTAGCAATATATTAGGCTCTATTTACTTTCAGATTCGAAAATGCTAATTAGCATCAAAGTAGACATCATGCAAGACTACAAATCCCTCCAAGCTCTTTCATGTCATCTCTAGCTGACACCTTTGCTAACAGGTATTGTGTCAATTTAAAACTTGCACAAGACATTTCACAGAATTGTCTATATAATGAAATGTAGCCAATTCATTACAAAATGTACCTAACATTAGATAGTCAATCAAGAGATTCTTACCTTTGCCTCGATTCGGCAGTCTCGTCCAGATCATCATGGCATTTGGAGTTCTTTATGTTAGCCACATTAGCAGCTAATTAGCATGACATTTTGGGAGGTAAATACAGGCAAATATATTGATAAAAGTAATCTTGTCCTAGAGAGATTTACGCGGTTATCAAAACGTCATGCCAGGGTAAGCCTACATGAAACACAGCCTTTATTTTAAGAGTTTCTAAAATCCCATATGGGAAAAATGAACAGTGGAAAAACAATAGGAACCATTTTCTTGTTTGAGCGCTAGGTTTTATGGGTATTATTACTTATACTGTGGTACTCTATACTCCATAGAAATGGCCTCCTGACAGAGATAGCATTATTCCAGACATAAACATATCTTTGGAATCTATTTTCCGTAACACTTTAAGTGGATAGTCCCAAATATATGATTTGTAGAATTCAGTAGATGTTCAACTGTCAACATAATTTAAATGAACTAACCCTATCCTTAGCTCTGCTCTGTTAGTTTTCTAAATGATTTTAATCTCTTTTATGTTAATACCTATCTATGAACTAAAGCTGCCTATTTCCAGTGTATTTTTAGCTAACCAGATTCCTCCAGGAATGTGTAGTTAGCTATCACAAGTGGGGTGAATGTGACCTTTCCATGTTTGAACATTACAACATATGCTGTCTTACCTAAACCACATAATTCAGTCCAATTAAAACATGGTATCACACAAAATGTAATTATTTCATTTTATTACCAGTAAATACATAGTTTATACCAGAACACTTCAGTAATTTTAGGGAAGACAAAAAAGGAGCACAGACAGTAACGCTTGACCAGCTGTCTAGCAAATGTTATTGTCCCTCTTTTCTTTTTAGCTATGGGTATAAAATACACATGAAATGAAGAGCAAAGGCTGGGGGAGCATAGAGGCCTAGGCTAGATGGTGAGATAGATAGGCTAGATCTCAGCAATGACCATCCTATTTGAGTCATTGAGTCACGCTCTCCTCAGTCCCAACCCTCATTAAAACATAGAAGGTGAAGAGGTCTACAGGGTGGCCGTCCCAGGTTAGACATCATGCTGCTCTGTCAGCAGTAAATTGACAACATGGAGTTATCCAAATCTCTAATTGAAGTTCTGTTATCTTCAGTTACTCTGGCTAATGATAGAGGAGAAACTTGAAGGCTGGTCTCTTGGCTATATAGTTTTAATGAGACCCCCTTTTCCTTTAAAGACCACAAAATGCCACCAATTTAAGTTCTGCCAATTTCCTCAACTTCTCTCTTGAGAAGAACCCATGGAGAGGATGACATCACATTGGTGGCCGGTAGCAGATCAAGACTGCAGACTCAGACGGCTGCAGCTAAAAAGGACCCCAGCATGGGGGACCCTCCTCCCTCTGTGAAGGAAGAGAACACTAGATTCAAATCATCCAGGAATAATGGCTTCCTGTCATGTGTTCATCTCATCATGATGCTCAAACTTTTTCTTAAAATAAAAAATAGTAACTTTATATGGCCACCATAACACTTAGTCTGAGAGGAGACAGGTTATGCGTCCCAAATGGCACCATATTCCCTATATAGTGCACTACTGTTGTACAGTGCTCTGTTAAAAGTAGAGCACAATAAAGGGAACAGAGTGCCATTTTGGACGAAACCAGGATTGTATAGAAGACAGGAGAAGATAGGAGAAGACTAAATATGATATATGCCACTTAGCAGACATTTTTATCCTAACTTCACTTGATTTTGCAACAACAGGGCTGTTGGTAAAAAGGCCATATTTTTTTGTTGCACTACAATCTCATTCTGTATCCTGTGCATACTGCCTCTCTCTCTCTCTCTCTCTCTCTCTCTCTCTCTCTCTCTCTCTCTCTCTCTCTCTCTCTCTCTCTCAACCCCCTGTCTATCTCCAAAAATGAACATTTTGCAGAAAAAGTAAGTAGCTCTTTAAGTACAAAAAGCATGATGTTGGACAGCTGGACCGATTTGATTTATGTTTGATTCAAGAGAGCAATTAAAATACATTTTGCACACATCACCAGGGTGGGGTTCACTTCATTACTTACATTTATTATAAATGCAAATTTGAATTCATATTTTGTGTGGTGGTCTAAAAAACTCTCCTGTTCAGAAATAAATGAGGCATTGCATTGTGGGAATTGGCTTTGCCATGTTAGCATGTTAGCGTATTAAGGCTGCTTCGGTATTCACCCATGACAGCTGTTCTTCCACCCAAAGCTCTTCTCGCTCTCCACTACTGAAACAATAGGACCGAGGAGAACTTCCCTGAACACTGCCCAACTGTCTAGCCAAAGAACCATGAGGGGATGAGGTGAGGGATAAATCCCAAATGGCGTCCTATCGCCTAATGGCACCAAACACAAATACACTCACTCACTCACTCACTCACTCACTCACTCACTCACTCACTCACTCACTCACTCACTCACTCACTCACTCACTCACTCACTCACTCACTCACTCACTCACTCACTCACTCACTCACTCACTCACTCACTCACTCACTCACACACACACACACACACACACACACTCACACACACACACACACACACACACACACACACACACACACCTTTACGCTACTCTGTTCTTTATTTTAGTCTTATTATTATCTATCCTGATGTCTAGTCAGTTTACCCTGCCTTCAAATACCTCATACTCCTGCACATTGATACTCAATTATTGTGTATTTTATTCCTCTTGTGTTACTAGTTTTCATACTCCTGCACATTGATCTGGTACTGGTACTTCCTGTATATAGCTCAATTATTGTGTATTTTATTCCTCTTGTGTTACTAGTTTTCTTTTTCTATTATTTTTTAACTCTGCATCGTTGAGAAGGGCTCGTAAGCAAGCATATCACGGTTAAGTCTACACCCGTTGTATTTGGTGCATGTGATAAATAACATTTTATTTGATATTGTAACTTGCAGTATTCATATTTGTGAATTTATATTTGCCCAACAAACAGTACTTAGAGGACTGTTTTGTTGGCAGCCATGTTTTGAGAATCAGAGGACCCCTGGTTTTGATATTATATATTTCTGTTGTTCAAAGTGCTCCTGAGTATTCAGATGGGGTGTCATGACATTGGCCTGGGGGGTAGGTTTATGACAGTCATAAATACAACCGCAGCTGCAAACGCAGGTTAGGAAGGAACAGACAGAGTAGTCCCGTCTACCACACAACAACGTTACTACAACGTATCCAATTGACCACCAGAGACATTCTTCAAAGGACTCGGTTGGGCAACACGGCCTTCCATCTACCACCAACCTACCGAAGCGCAGCTCAGAGTAAATATTTATTGCATTTTCCTTTTCCAAATGGGCGGTAATTTAGAATACATAAGATACTGTATTTACGATAGCACAGCTTCTTCCCTTTGTTCCTCAGTCTTCCCGCTCTTTCACTCAAACCCAGCCCCTTTTCTTTTGTGTAACAAGTTGTCATATCGGTTCCGCCCGCTAGGGACGTTTTCCTTTATGACATAATTTGTAATCAAGTTATGATTAATTGTGTGTATGTGTAATTCTGTGTGATTAGTTAGGTATTTAGTAAATAAATAATTAAATCCAATTTTGTATTGCTGATTCAACTTGTTAGCCAGGGTTCGTGCAGATAAAAGAATTTACAACTTTCAGATGAGACTGAATTAAGATGACGATTGATATTGATTGATATTGATGTAAAATATTACTAGGTCTTTAAGAGTTTATACAGACGATAACAGCTCTATAAATATTATTTTGTGGTGCCCGACTCTCTAGTTAATTAAATTTACATGATTAGCTCAATCAGGTGATATTAATTACGGAGAAATTATTTTATAGAATAGCATAGAATAGTCATATCACTTAATCCGGCATAGCCAAAGACACGACAGGGGGATATTGTAATACAATGTTTTTGAATTACATAATGTAGTAGTTTATATTTTAAGGTTGGGAAGTTGTAGATAAATAGAATAAATGCAGAGCTATTTGGCTTTCAGATCACAACCTCCCTTATCGCACTTCTCCCCTGTCTCCCCTTTTTGCAGAAATGGCAAGAGAAGTGCACATTTGTAGCTTGCAGGTTGTAGTGGACTGGGGGTACAGATTGAAGCTATGATATATGACATGTGTTGCAAGCAGTCTGTGTATGTTTCTCAGGGACCTGTCACAGCTCCAGCCTATGCTGCTAAAGACTAGGTTATACTCAGCATAGTTTAATCCTCCATTTAAAATGGGGTGTATGGGCTAACATGCAGTGCCTGATATTATTCTTGCAATAATCACAACCTTTTTTCAAATTAAAGTTGAATCTCAGTTCTTTATAAATTCAGTTCCAAATACTAAACGAGTTAAAGGCCAAATGCAGTCGCTTTTATCTCAATATCAAATCTCCAGGTAACAATTAAGTATTAACCTTACCTTATTAAGAATTAACCTTACTGTAATAGTTGTCCATTAAAATGGTCAACATTTTTGCAAAAAAAAAACAATTTCTAAATAAATAATTTTGCTAGGACTGTCTGTGAGTGGGCTTATTGGGGAGAGGAATGGCACCAAAGCGGTGGACGGGCATAATGGGAGGGATATGTAATCTGAAAACTAGCTCTTATTGGCAGAGATATTTGTTATTGGTTTACTAATACCGCCTGGTGATGTCACCAGGCAAGCCAAAACTCCACCCATGCAAAACCCGCTGATTAGAAGGTCCTGTGTTGATTGTATTTTCAAACAGCAACTATTAGGAAATAACAATTATCACATTTTTTCACACTATTACAGTGTTAGTTTCATTAGCTGTGGTACAATATGATACGAAACAAAGGAAAAATCATATGTTTATTGCACTTGGCCTTTTAGAATTGGTCAGTAGTAATGTTATATTGATATAAATAATCTCTGTGTAACAATAAAATACCTTATTGTAATAGTTTTCTATTAAAATTGACAAAAATGTATTTTTAGCAAAACAATATTTCTCAAGCAAGAATTTTGCTAGGACTGTCTGGGAGTGGTCTGAGTGGAGAGGGGAAAATGTAAAACTAGCTGTTATTGGCAGAGAGGTTTGGACTATGCTCTATTAACCAATTTACCACCAGGTGATGTCCCCAGCCACCCATGCAAACAGGCTGATTAGAAGGTCCTGTGTGGATTGTATTTTCAACCAGCAACTATCAGAAAATAACACTGATTAAAAATGTTCTGACTTTTACAGTGGTAGTTTCATCAGCTGTTGTACAATATTATTTTTTAAATTTAACTAGGCAAGTCAGTTAAGAACAAATTCTTATTTTCAATGACAGCCTAGGAACAGTGGGTTAACTGCCTGTTCAGGGGCAGAATGACAGATTTGTACCTTGTCAGCTCAGGGATTTGAACTTGCAACCTTTCGGTTACTAGTCCAATGCTGTAACCACTAGGCTACCCTGCTGCCCCAATATATATGATACAATACACAAGAAAAACATAATTTTGACTGCACTGGGCCTTTAAAATGTTATAAATATATTTTTATTTACCTATTTGCATATACGTTTTCTACTTTGAAATAATTTCGCTGATTGCAGGAAAACATAAGGATATCCCCATATACGTATATAGCTGTACTCTCCAGTGCATTAGCCATACACAATTAAGCAGCCTAATTCTTCTTTGTTACATGTTATGCAGGTTCTGATTGTCCCCCAGGTTGCTAGCCCTCTGATCCCATCTGATGGCTGATGATTGGGTTTGTGTTAGTCATCCAAGGTCGTGTCATTGCTAGGAGCCTCGTTGAGCTTAAACCTTGTCCAACTAAGTCTAACTCAACAGTTAAATGCACATGCACACACATTAAACAGCAGATATCACATACCTCACACACACACACACACACACACACACACACACACACACACACACACACACACACACACACACACATATCCCTATACACTCTCAAACAGTGGTTCCTTCCTCATAGGCTCAGATGTGATGAATTCCAGAACTTCTGCGAAATAAACAAAGATTTTACAGCACACCATCTCTTCCCCTGGTGCTGCCAGCCTAGCCTAACCTATATTTTCTAGCGACACCCGGGTCCTGGCTATTTATAAAAAGCAAGTCGGGGGCCTTTCTCTGTTATGGCACGGCAGGTTGAGAGGAAGGGAGAGGGGGGCACATCCTCTGGAATGCAGTCTGAAGGTGTCTGACGTGGCTCTGAGGGTACAACGGTCTGTGTCCCAAATGACACTCTATTTCCTTTGTAGTGCACAACTTTTTATGGGGCCCTGGTCAAAAATAGCACTCTATATAGGGAATAGGGTATTTTTTTGGGATGCACACAACCTGTATACATGACATTCTACCAGGCTATCTCCCTCCATGTTGGCACGGCAACCTCTAGGCTGGGGGGTTAGGGGTTTAGGGGGATAAGAGGTTTGGGGGTTAGTGGTGGAACTGGATGAGGGCATACGGCTCTAGATCTCCTCTGCACCACCATAGACTCAGGTCCATCTTGGAGGAGTAGCTACAGTAAACAGAGATCTAGCAGAGCATCTTCTTCCTTTCTCCAGAGCCCCGGGCCTGCTGATGCTGAGTAAGACCAAGCAGCAGTAGGATGCCCTGGCTCTAATACTCTCAGACAGTAAATGTCATCTGAATTTAAATTACACTAGGCCTGCTCGCTCTCATAACCATGAGAGGCTTCTTCCTTAACCTATATCGGGATGCCAACATGGCCAGAGGAGCCTGTGGGGGGGAAATGTTTTTGCTCTTCAGCCAACCAGGGAGGAGGGCTCTGATGGAGTTCCAAATACACCCTATTCCCTACATACTGCACTACTTTTGACCAGAGCCCTATGGGAATAGGGTGCTGTTTGGAATGCAACCTCTGAAAGCGACCAGCTCAGTATTTCTGGTGGCAGATCTGGGAACGTGCGAAGGATCCATCAGGCAGGCATACAAGGTGGCTAATTTAGTAGGATTCAATTAGGATGATCATTAGCGTTGTGGACAGATGTGTCACACACCCTCCCCTCTCCTCTCCTCTCCTGGCCAGTGGAGCGTCTCAGTATTCATTAGAGTAGGGAAGAGATGATGGAACAGACTAGGCTGGCTGTGCTGTTGTGCTTCATACCCACAGCAGCTGTGTCAACATCACAACTAACTTTCATTTAGAAGAACATCGGTTACACTGATGACAACACTGTTTGGCTGTATGGGAGAAATGTGCATTTTGTGTTCACATAATTGGAGAGCTATGTACATAGACAAAAATGAAATATATGTTATACATTTATGTAGATGACAAATATAAAGGTACAGTATATTATACAAATCTCGTTCAGACATTTGTAAAGAGCATAGTCCATAGTCCAAAACGAACAAATAGAAAAGATGTACTAAAATATTACGATATGTACAACTGCATTCAAATGTTATTTGTCACATGCTTTGTAAACAACAGTTGTAGACTAACTGTGAAATGCTTACTTATGGCCCTTCCCAACAATGCAGAGAGAAAATGTAAAAAAAAAAATACATATGTACAACACCACTACACTTATATTAGAAATGATGTAGACATGTTGTAAAATAGCACAGTCTAAAGTCTAACAGTGTCAATGTGTTGACCTTTATTTCCCATTTCCTGAGGTGTTTCTTCTTCTCTGGTGTTTTTAGCCTCTCCTCCATTCTCCTCCACTCTTCACCTTGCCATGACTTATCCCTGGTATGTCACATGATTTTGTAGTAACCCAGATAACATGGATTCCATGAATGCCTAGAAAGCCAACAACTGTTTGTAAACTGCCTTTTCTATCTGAGTAGGGGAGGAGTCCCACTTCAGATTGTAAATAAAACACAGGTACATTTTCAGGCCTTACATCCACTTAAAAATGTCATAAAATATGTTATGATTCATTGCCAATATCAGGGCCTGTTATAAGGTAAGGGAAGGGTTGTAATGTCTCAGTTTTACAGTGCTTATTGGCTATTGTATGTGGTATGATGAATTTACCATCACGTTTGGCATTAGCACCAAAATACAAACCAGCTACTCGATGTCAGTGTTAGGGTTCGATTTGGCATAATGTACAGCACGTAAAGTTTGAAGATAAGCTCCAATTTGAAAATGATTCTGGAGCAGTCAGAGATCGGAGAGGAAATGATATTAGATGTCAGCAGCATGGAATCACCTTTAGCTGAATGAACAGTAATAAGCTGAATGACCTTTTCTCACTGACTGCTCACTCGTCCAAGGCATTTACAGAGAGAATCTGCAGAAGTATAGTAGATGCATTTCTCAATGTCAACTGTCTGTTTGTAATAGATAAACAATAGCTGACGTGGAGTTAAGGGCAGATGTTTCGTCAAGCGTTTCAGACATGGGTGTCTAAAGCTAAATGAGCAAGTTTCTCTTATGGTGCATTCATTCAGTGTGGAGGACATTTCTCAAGTCTGGATTTATTTTATCACAGGCCATCCACATCAGATGCCATTCCTACACAAATAAAACTTTAATTCCCCCGTCTGTGCTCGCAGGAGACGGAGGGAAACGTCTCTCCTCATAATGCTCCTCAGTAATAGCATTGTGGAGTGGGAAAGAGCGGAACATTTACTAAGCTATTTATAAATGGAGCTGGAATATAGGCGCGTCAGATGGGATTCCATTCCTATTCCATGTGTTCCAGCGGTGTTTCACAATGTTCTACAGGAAGGCCATATTATAACCTATAAACATCAAAAAACATTTCAAGAAGGCTTCCCGAAGCGGTTGTGTTCAGGAAAATGCATTCGTGACACCCTTTGGTTTGAATTCCAAAATGTATTTGCTTAAGCCTTGTCTCTGGAGGTATTCACATCTGTCCTAGAGTTCCCCATCCTACGAAAATTGTGGCGCTAGAAATGTCAAGATGGATCTGAACTCCCTGTCTCCTCCCCCCATCCTAACCCCCTCTAAAACCACTTATCCATGCTGAAGTGCACTCGGTCCGTAACTAGATGTAAAGGCTGTTGTTTTGCTCCTGCCGTTTGGAAGAAGAGAAGCCGCGATGTCCGAAGCATTGAGTGTAAAGCTCACTTCTCCTTGTATTTGTAATTTTCTGTGCAAATATGTGTTTTGCTTACAGAAGGGGAAAATGTTCTTTGGTGATCCAAGCATGAAGTGGAAAAAATATGATTCTGATGGAGCATGAGTGGTCAGTTAGAGATGTGTGTGTTTTCCTTTCCCCATTTAGACTACTGTGTCCTCAGGTCATTTCTTTATTCTGTTGACTTCCCTTCTTCCATCTTCCTTCCTCCACCCCACGCCATGATTTCTGATCACGTTAAGGTCTTCTTTGTGAGCAGACACATAAGGAAGCCTAAATAAATGTGGTATTGGATATCAACACAATAGTTGGCTCACTTCATCTTTGCGTCTTTGACATGGGTTCCTTATGCTTTTTTTTGGGAGGGGATTGGACAGATCCATACTTTACAAAGTATTTGCAAATTGACCGCCCAGGGTGGAAAGGATGATGCCAGCACGTAATGGAGAGGTATAGTGTTGTCATCGTACATAGGTTTTAAGTAGCATATGATCGGGTGACTCCAATGGCACTTGATATGTTCCTGTATGTACAGTATGTAGGTGGCGTATAATCTTCTTCGCCAGTGTGGATGCAATGCAAACACTCTGCTTGCAGACCTGGCAGACATTTTACGTTTTGCACGTTTCAATTACCCAGACTCACTCAACATCACTCACAATTCCCCATTTTCACAAACCCTGATGTTTAAAAACATTTCTGGAGTTTGTAATTGCACGAAAACATTTAGGTTGAAATAAAAGCACAGTGAAAACCGAACTGTTCCCTTTGGGGCCAGTGGCATAACCACTTTAGTCACACAAATTGAACTTGCTCTACTCCTAAACCGACATGCACATCTCTCTCCGTCCCTCAGGTGTTTAGGCCCTAAGAGTTCTCCAAAAAGAAAAGGAGCTAGTGCATTTATCCAAGTGTTCTTGTTTATCAGCGGCATTAGTGTCCCAACATTATTAAAAGCACAGCAGAACCACATTAAGGTAATCAGATACATGTTTGTACACACCTATTCATTCCAGTGTTTTTCTTTATTATTACTATGTTCTAGATTGTAGAATAATAGTGAAGACATCAAAACTATGAAAAAACACATATGGAAACATGTAGTAACAAAAAAGTAGCCACTCTTTGCCTTGCACTCATGGCATTCTCTCACCCAGCTTCATGAGGTAACCTGGAATGCATTTCAATTAACTGGTGTGCCATTGTTAAAAGTTCATTTGTGGAATTTCTTTCCTTCTTAATGAGCCAATCAGTGTTGTGACAAGGTAGGGGTGGTATACAGAAGATAGCACTATTTGGTAAAAGACCAAGTCTATATTACGGCAAGAACAGCTCAACTAAGCACAGAGAAACGACAGTCCATCATTACTTTAAGACATGAATGTCAGCCAGAAGATATGTTCTTTGGAGTTACCAGCCTCAGAAATTGGAGCACAACTAAATGCTTCACAGAGTTCAAGTAACAGACACATCTCAACATCAACTGTTCAGAGTAGACAACATGAATCAGGCCATCATGATCGAATTGCTGCAAAGAAACTACAACTAAAGGACACCAAAAATAAGAAGAGACTTGCTCGGCCAAGAAACTCGAGCAATGGACATTAGACCGGTGGGAATTTGTACTTTGGTCTGAATTTGAGATTTTTGGTTCTAACCACCGTGTCTTTGTGAGACGCAGAGTAGGTGAACGGATGATCTCCGCATGTGTGTTTCCCACCATGAAGCATGGAGGAGGAAGTGTGATGGTGTAGTGGTGCTTTGCTGGTGGCACTGTCTTTGACTTAATTAGAATTCAAGGCACACTTAACCAGCTACCACAGCATATACGCCATCCCATCTGATTTGCATTTAGTGGGACTATCATTTGTTTTTAAACAGGACAACATTCCAACACACCTCCAGGCTGTGTAAGGACTATTTGACCAAGAATGAGAGTGGTGGAGTGCTGCATCAGATGACCTGGCCTCCACAATCACCTGACCTTAACCCTTAACACCTGACCTTAGCCTGTGTGTAAGACAAACGAGATGGTTTGGGATGAGTTGGACCACAGAGGGAAGGAAAAGCAGCCAACAAGTTCTCAGCGTATGTGGAAACTCCTTCCAGGCTGTTGGAAAATAATTCCAGGTGAAGCTGGTTGAGAGAATGCCAAGAGTGTGCAAAGCTGTCATCAACGCAAAGCGTGGCTACTTTGAAGAGTCTCAAACCTCAAATATATTTGGATTTGTTGAACACTTTTTTGGTTAATACATGTTTCCATGTGTTATTTTATAGTTTTGATGTCTTCACTATTATTCTACATTGTAGAAAATAGTACAAATAAAGAAAAACCCTTGAATGAGTAGGTGTGTCAAAACTTTTAACTGTTACTGTATGTGTGGCATGCAAGAAGAGTATCCAAACACCCAATGCAAAGATGCACTGTAATGTTGAGTTTTCAACTGTGTGAATGTGAAGGTATTACAGCAGTAAAGTAGGTATCAGAGAGAGTAAAGTCCGAAAAACAGGGTAGCAGTAGCTTTTATTCTCTGTCCTCCTAATGCGACAGCCGGGCTACGTCTCAAATGGCACCCTATTCCCTATGTAAGCGCACTACTTTTGACCAAGGTCTATAGGACTCTGGTCAAAAGTAGTACACTATAAAGGGAAATGGGTGCCATTTGGAAGGCATTCCTGGTGTCGTGTCGTGGTTGTCTCTGATTACCTGAGAGCCTGGTGGTATAGGTGGATGGTACCCTGACTAAACAGCTCCTCTCCGGCAGGCCCTGGCAGCTGAGACAGGGGATGAAGACAGAACAAACACACTGTGACAATCTTGTCCTCCTTTTCTTTCCTTCTGGAGCTTTCAGTGTTGCCGTAGCATTGGTTCTGCAGGTTAATGCCCTCATACAGCATGACACACACACACACACACACACACACACACACACACACACACACACACACACACACACACACACACACACACACACACACACACACACACACACACACGCACACGCACACGCACACTCACACCCACACAGACACACGCACCACACACACATGCACACGCACTTACTCCCACACAGACACACACACACACACACAACACACGCATGCCACACGCATGTGCACTCACACCCAAACAGACACACACACGTACCACAAACACGTGCACACGCACGTACACCCACACAGACACACACACCAAATACACACGCACTCACACCCACACAGACACACACACGCACCACACACAGCAACAGCTTCTCCTGAAGAAGGGCGCACGGCTGTGACTTGCCTCTACGCGACGCCTGGCCTGTTAAGTTTGGAAAACGTTCTACTAGATCTGTACCAGAGGAGGAAAATATACCCTCCTTTCTAATTGTGTCAGATGCTCACAGGTATAGGTTATATTGCTCAAATGCGCAAAATGACACATTAAGGTTTTTGTGTCCGTAGGACACATAATGTGTAAAAGCAGGCAGCTTGTATTACACTGTAACAGTATGGCGCCATTTCCTTTATTATTTTCTTGTCTTTCCTCTCAGTGAGCTGATGTCAAACAAGGTCATTGACATTGTGAAAGGCCATTATAATCCCACACCATCAGCATCACATGGTTGAGGAATTGAGCTCCTTTCACAGGTACTTACAGTAGTTTAGTTCAGAGCAAACAGAGGGACCTTTAGAGAAATCAAGGAGGGAGAAGGGAGTTGTTCGTCTAGGGAGAAGGGAGTTGTTTATCTAGGGAGAAGGGAGTTGTTCATCTAGGGAGAAGGGAGTTGTTCATCTAGGGAGAAGGGAGTTGTTCATCTAGGGAGAAGGGAGTTGTTTATCTAGGGAGAAGGGAGTTGTTCATCTAGGGAGAAGGGAGTTGTTCATCTAGGGAGAAGGGAGTTGTTCATCTAGGGCGAAGGGAGTTGTTCATCTGTTTGATCTGTATGTCCAATTTGTTGAACAGTATCACACCATTCTGTCCACATGAGCTGGGAGATAAAATGAGTGAATGCTCTTCAGTGTCCTACAGCTCCATTTCCCCTCCCTGTCCCTGTATTGTTTGGCTGAACGTCACATCCCAGTATGCTTATTGGGAGAAATGGCTGCCTTTTAGACTCCACATTAAGGCCATTTTGGACGAGTGGCTTTGTGAAGGTCTGCAATTCTCAGGGTTTGCCGCGCAAATGCACCCATTTATGGATTCACTCGTTTGGCAGGGGAAGCAAGTGTTCATTTTATCCTAAGTAGATTTGGTATGGTTGTGTGGCACAGAGGCATAGGCCAATTTGCCTCGACTGCTCAACGTCTTCGGCTGACCATGCGCCTGCCGTGAATGGACATTTAGTCTACATATGGAACTGAACTGTTCATAAAGAATCGTTGTTAATGTGCTTTGCTGAATGTGAAATTGCATCCAAGTTGTTCATGGTTGCTCTGTTATTATGGCGAGAGTAGGAAACAGTGTAAAGTGGACACGAAATTAAGCCTTTCATTGCTTGTCATCATCTATCCAGGGTCAGTGTCTCAGCTGGGTTATAATCATGTTCATAAAACCCACAATGGATTATTACTGAAATGGTTAAAAAGGCATGAATACGTTTATTCATACGTACGTATGAATAAAAATATATTATCTTCATTGTTTGCATTGAAATTTACTGAAGTACATTCATTCAGTTATCAAAAACAACTTATTTCACAGTTATTTTATTTTTATAAACTGTAAATTCTGCATCAGAAACATTACAGTTTTGTATTTAGATATGTCTCTAGTTGAGTAATGGATTTATAACATCGGCGTCTTTGTGTCAAAATCAAAGTGTTTTTATTCATTTTCTCTCATGGATGTTTTATCTCTCCCCAGTGAATGCCTAAAAGGCAGTCATGCTCTGTATTCTCCTTCTCTCAGAGCTGACAGCTTCTGAACATCTCACAATGCAAAAATACATCTGCTTCTGCTGGTTCTGTTTGTTACTGATGTTTGTCAATGCAGAAGTTGTCGACAGAAGGACAAAAGCAAATGATGGTTTTGAGCTGCAGTGTCTAGGGAATCCATCTGATATTCAAAAGGGAATGTATCTGAAACACAATTAAAACAGAAGACAACATATTAGCCTTTAAATGGGACTACTATACAGAGTCAAATTGCTCAAGGGATCAAGCCTATAGTATGTCTTGTCAGAGAGATGTTGTACGTCGCTCAATGTTCATTCCTGAGTTCTTTGATGGCCGGTGGTCTCAGCAGTGTGTGAGGTGTAAATAGAGAAATATATGCCGGGGCACAGTCCCTCAGATCCAGCCATGATTAGGTTGCTTAACAGTTTAGAGGAGGCTTTGAAAGTGAGATTCCTCCTCCCTTTAACTCATTGTCACGTTGTTTTTCAGGTCTATAGATCCCTGCCTTAATCTGTTTATCTCGACTCAAATTGGCGACGTTCGTTAGTCGACACCTCCTCACTTTAACACGGGGAGATTTCTGTTTGCTCCTACTCCGAATCCCCCTTTCATGTAACTTAACGTGCCACCTTGGTCTCTCTGGGACAATAATTGAGTTTAGGGAGAGGTATAAAGGACGAAGGGTAATACAGATGAGATTGCATCTCTGTGATTAGCACACAGCTCCAGCCCGTCCCACAGCCCTCTGTGTCCTGCCCAGGATTAGGACATTACGTAGAGAATGACAGAGCTTTTTGGCACTTTATACCCTCTCAATAACATTCTTTCACATATTAGGTTAATTCCACCCCTAGGTAGCTACTTCATCATGCAGAAGACCTTAATCCAGTGCTGTTGAGTCCATCTCGACCTGGCTTTGATGCCCCCCCCCGTGTGGTGTGTGGGTGCACTGGGCTGTGCTGGGGCCTGTGTGTAAGACAAAGCACCCGTGACAGGGACAATGAGACACAGCAGCTCAACCCACAACAGAACAAGAGAGGCTTCATCTGTTGGAGTGGAGAGGAGAAATAAGAGGTGTCGCTCGTTGAAAAAACATGATTAACCCCCCAAAAAAAAAAAACATCAAAGGATGAAGGAGTAAAAATAACAAAAAAGATGCCACGACAAGACTTAACACCTCTTCACGAACAAAAAATATCAGTTTCAATTTCAAAAGTGTGTTTTTTTATGTTGTCGTCCTGAAGAGCTCCTCCCCTCTGATCTCCTTGTACACCACTTTATCTGAGAAGCACCTATGACCTCCTGTTGAAAAGGCCCAGGAGATATGATGAGCGTAAGCCGGCAGTGGTCTTTAGATGTGGGATATCTATCCCCTATGCAGGGTATTTCTGGTGTCGTTGGCCAAGCCTTAGCCATCCCCTGACTTCTGCTTCTTTCCATGGGAAAAAAGATTAGGAGTCAGTTCTCCCCCTATTACACAACCACTCACAACCACTTTTGATGATCGAAAAACTGTTCCAATTTATTGTGGATCCCCCGAAAAAGCATTTGGAGAAAGATGGTGGAGTGGTGCGGTTTGATGACGTAACCTTATTTAGGTGGAGATCTACTTGCTTCTGGACTGTTCACTCAAAGCATAGAGTATACCTTCATAATATGTTTACTTCAATAAACAATAATATAACAAATATAATTTCTAGAAGTGACCCACTTAATGTATTGCAAAAACAAACCTCAAAAGATCTGACAAACAGTTCAGGAGGTGCCATTTTAGTATATTGTAGGGCCAGGGAGGGCTGAGGAGCTATAGGGTCAGGGAGGGCCAGGGATCTATAGGGCCAGGGAGGGCCAGGGATCTAAAGGGCCAGGGAGGGCCAGGGATCTATAGGGCCAGGGAGGGCCAGGGATCTATAGGGCCAGGGAGGGCCAGGGATCTATAGGGTCAGGGAGGGCTGAGGAGCTATAGGGTCAGGGAGGGCCAGGGATCTATAGGGTCAGGGAGGGCCAGGGATCTATAGGGTCAGGGAGGGCCAGGGATCTATAGGGTCAGGGAGGGCTGAGGAGCTATAGGGTCAGGGAGGGCCAGGGATCTATAGGGTCAGGGAGGGCCAGGGATCTATAGGGCCAGGAAGGGCCAGGGATCTATAGGGTCAGGGAGGGCTGAGGAGCTATAGGGACAGGGAGGGCCAGGGATCTATAGGGTCAGGGAGGGCTGAGGAGCTATAGGGTCAGGGAGGGCCAGGGATCTATAGGGTCAGGGAGGGCTGAGGAGCTATAGGGTCAGGGAGGGCCAGGGATCTATAGGGTCAGGGAGGGCTGAGGAGCTATAGGGTCAGGGAGGGCTGAGGAGCTATAGGGTCAGGGAGGGCTGAGGAGCTATAGGGTCAGGGAGGGCCAGGGATCTATAGGGTCAGGGAGGGCTGAGGAGCTATAGGGTCAGGGAGGGCCAGGGGTCTATAGGGTCAGGTAGGGCTGAGGAGCTATAGGGTCAGGAAGGGCCAGGGATCTATAGGGTCAGGGAGGGCCAGGGATCTACAGGGTCAGGGAGGGTTGAGGAGCTATAGGGTCAGGGAGGGCCAGGGATCTATAGGGTCAGGGAGGGCTGAGGAGCTATAGGGTCAGGGAGGGCTGAGGAGCTATAGGGTCAGGGAGGGCTGAGGAGCTATAGGGTCAGGGAGGGCTGAGGAGCTATAGGGTCAGGGAGGGCCAGGGATCTATAGGGACAGGGAGGGCTGAGGAGCTATAGGGTCAGGGAGGGCCAGGGATCTATAGGGTCAGGGAGGGCCAGGGATCTATAGGGTCAGGGAGGGCTGAGGAGCTATAGGGTCAGGGAGGGCTGAGGACCTATAGGGTCAGGGAGGGCCGAGGAGCTATAGGGTCAGGGAGGGCTGAGGAGCTTTAGGGTCAGGGAGGGCTGAGGAGCTATAGGGTCAGGGAGGGCTGAGGAGCTTTAGGGTCAGGGAGTGCTGGGGAGCTATAGGGTCAGGGAGGGCTGAGGAGCTATAGGGTCAGGGAGGGTTGGGGAGCTATAGGGTCAGGGAGGGCCATGGAGTTATAGGGTCAGGGAGGGCTGAGGAGCTATAGGGTCAGGGAGGGCTGAGGAGCTATAGGGTCAGGGAGGGCCATGGAGTTATAGGGTCAGGGAGGGCTGAGGAGCTATAGGGTCAGGGAGGGTCGGGGGGAGCTATAGGGTCAGGGAGGGCCATGGAGTTATAGGGTCAGGGAGGGCTGAGGAGCTATAGGGTCAGGGAGGGCTGAGGAGCTATAGGTTCAGTGAGGGCCAGGGAGTTATAGGGTCAGGGAGGGCTGGGGAGCTATAGGGTCAGGGAGGGCTGAGGAGCTATAGGGTCAGGGAGTGCTGGGGAGCTATAGGGTCAGGGAGGGCTGAGGAGCTATAGGGTCAGGGAGGGCCAGGGATCTATAGGGTCAGGGAGGGCCAGGGATCTATAGGGTCAGGGAGGGCCAGGGTTAGGGTCAGGGAGGGCTGAGGAGCTATAGGGTCAGGGAGGGCTGAGGACCTATAGGGTCAGGGAGGGCTGAGGAGCTATAGGGTCAGGGAGGGCTGAGGAGCTTTAGGGTCAGGGAGGGCTGAGGAGCTATAGGGTCAGGGAGGGCTGAGGAGCTATAGGTTCAGTGAGGGCCAGGGAGTTATAGGGTCAGGGAGGGTCGGGGAGCTGGGGCTAGAGCTGGGAATCAGGACTCCCCAGCAGCAGCAGACAGAGAGAAGGGTATGTGGGGGTAGAAATCCCTTAAGAAGACCATAAGCTTGAGCAGAGAAACAGAAAGGGTCTGCTACTGCTGCTAATTACCCAGAAACCACACAGAAAGGGCCCACTGTCCCTTACTGAAGAGGTTCACATCCCTTCCTCCACACATAAAAGGCGTAGTATGAAAACATTTCGCGGGGGACAAAGGAAGGAAGATTACCATAATCTTTTGGTTTGTATCCCCTGTAAGCTGTCCATGTGTGAGTCTCTTTTCTCACCTCTTTCTCCTCCTCCCTCCTCCTCCACCCTCCCCCTCTCTTTCTCTCACTTCTCCTATGCTCACTCCTCTAATGTCTGGTTTTAAGGAGTAGGCACGGCGGGAATTGGCTTTGTCGCCTAAGCCCGACAGTTGTGTTTTTTCCCGCCTTTCTGTGATCATCCCTGTCGATGCTGAGCTGCTGCTTGGGGTAATCAGACAATGGCAGGCGAAACGAGGTGTCAGTGCGCTGACAGACCCCTCTTCATGTTATGTCATTGTTAATCCCCAGCCCCTCAGCGTCCTGTTTTTTCCTTCTCCCTCCTTCTCTCTCCGCTACTTTCATCCCTCCATTCCCAGTTGAGGGATGGGGGTAAATATGACGCCTTCATATTTCTACATATCAAAGCTCCGCTCTCAAGCTCGGGCTGTTTTCTCCCTAAGTGGCGAGGGGGATTGTACAGCACACAACTCGGAGCGAGAACTTTTATAAAATGAGGACATCACAGCTAGCAGCGGAGGCAGCAGAGACAGCTGCTGTTGCATCGTATTGGCTCCTTCCATTTCTCAGTCTCTCAGTCTTCTCAGTCACAGGAAGGAATCCTGCACCAACGCCAGACACACAGGCAGGAAAACAGCTGGTTGGTTGGCGTCTTGTAAATGCTGATGCCTTTTCTTTCCATCTCTCCTGCCATCCAAGGATCACTCCTCCGGAAGTCTGATCCTTTCAGCTTGCCGTCTGTCTGCCTGCCTGACTCATAGACCCTCTGAGCAGCACCTCATGGATCTCATAGGGGAGATAGTAGGGTGGAGGGTGGAGGGGAGGTGAATGCTTTAGCGTTGGTGATGGAGGAAATTGTTTCAATTAAGAGGCAGAGAGTGACGGGCGACACTGGGAATGCAGTCTCTCAGTGAGAACAATGGAGAGTGTGAGAGAGTCTAACGGCAATCATTGTCTGTCACTTTCATATTGAATCTTCTGAAAAGCCCAAGCCACATGGTGATGGAGTCGAGAGAGTACTGTATGTGGGATCCTTCCGTGTCTGAGATGAACGAGCCATAAACTGCTTAGCTTTTCACATTCTCACAGGGTTATTTTCTCATTCTCTCTCTCCGTCTCTTTCACATGCCTCTCTCCCAGGCCTCTCTCCCTCTATCCCTCTCGCTCTTTCCTGCGCTCTCATTCTCTCTATGCTCTCTTGTTCTCTCTCTTGTTTTCTCGCCATCCGTCTCTCTCCTGCTCTCTTGTTCCCTCTCTCCGTCCTTCACAGGCTTCTTTCATTCTCTCTCTGTCTCTTTCCTTCTCTCTCGTTCTCTCCATCTCTCTCCTGCTACTTTTCCCCTGAAAGTGACAGAGCACTTGCTGGTTTTAGTAAAATCTGACGTTTAGAGCATTTAGGTGACTTCCCTGCAGATGTAAAAGGCGGAACAGTTATTCAGTTTTTCATTTACATATTTCCATGCTGACAGAGGCGAACTAAGTTACAAATTGAGCATTTTTACTTTCCCCTGTTTAGTTCAAGGAAAGCTCTGTAGCTCAGTTGGTAGAGCATGGCACTTGACACGCCAGGATAGTGGGTTTGATTTGCAGGACCACCTATACGTAAAATGTATGCACAAATGACTGTAAGGCGCTTTGGATACATGTGTCTGCTAATATGGCACATATACTGTAACTGTTTTAATATAAATTATTGGATGCCTAATTAGCTAGAATAGTAGGACCTCAAATTATTTTGGAAGATAAGACCTTGAATTATGTATGTTTGGGTTTGTTTTGGTGTGCTGCATGTGCACCACTTGCATTTGAATGTTCTACCACAGGTCCGATCCTACAATCCCATTCTGGGTGCTGTCAGGCTGCGCTTTGAGGCTGCTCCTCCCTGTCTCAGTATGAGTCTGAGGTATCAGAGGTTTCGACACGGGTGCTCCTGGTAACGCTCCCTGTAACTCTGTTTATACAGCCTCCCCATCAAGACTCCTCTCTCTACCCTTTATATGTTACATGGAGGAGCACAAAAGGCCCCGGTGAGACAGCACTCCCCTCCTGCTGCTGTAACAAGTATGTCCCCTGTGTGTGTCAGGATCAGGGGAAAGGCATGAACTAGTCCTACACACCTGTTTTACCAACCTTACTGTAGGATGGAACTGGTGTCATTGACTTGGGTTTAAATTGAACCACATTTAAATGGATAAATATAGTGATAGCACAATCTCCTATAAACGAGGAGTTGGCTGTATCTGGCCTTAAAGCTGCAACACTTGCAACACAGTTGAATTGGAGCTACTGCTAAGAGATGGAAGCTACAGGATTTGATACTGGTGGATGTAAAAGGCTTTTGGATGGATTGAAGCTACAGCCAGCCGAGTGGACGCTAGAGTCCATGTCTATCTTGTATCTCCATTCCAGTCAAACTGCATCTCTTATTTAAACTGTGTTCATTTACAGAACTCAGAACTGGGCATGCTGAATTTTTTATCCAAGTAGTAGATTCCTCTGACAACAAACACTAAAAGGTGTGTTTGCGTGAAATCCTACAGTACCCTCAAGCCTTGTTCCTGAGATACTGCTCGACAGTGGAGAGAGTATATCCTCAACCCTAAACCTAAGCAAAACATTTTGGCTTTGGTTTCTGCATATATAATTATGCTATACCAAAATAAACACAATGTTCAAAAGCAGAGACTCTGAGATCATTGAGTGCTTTTGAAATCTGTAGCCTATCTGCTCTGTATCAGCTCAATGGACAGCACCCTATAGCAAGGCTGTTTTGATAATAAATATACGCTACAAGATACAATATATACAAATGTATGTGGACACCCCTTCAATTTAGTGGATTCGGCTATTTCAGCCACACTTATTGCTGACAGGTGTATAAAATCAAGCACACGGCCATACAATTTCCATTGACAAACATTGGCAGTAGAATGGCCTTACTGAAGAGCTCAGTGACTTTCAACATGGCACAGTCGTAGGATGCCACCTTTCCAACAAGCCAGTCGTCAAATTTCTGCCCTGCTAGAGATGCCCTGGTCAACTGTAAGTGCTGTTACTGTGAAGTGGAAACGTCTAGGAGCAACAACGGCTCAGCCTTGAAGTGGTAGGCCACACAAGCTCACAGAACGGGACTGCTGAGTGCTAAATCGTCTGTCCTCGGTTGCAACACTCCCTACCGAGTTCTAAACTGCCTCTGGAATGAACGTCAGCACAAGAACTGTCTGTCGGGACCTTCATGAAATTGATTTACATGGCTGACAGCCGCTTACAAGCCTAAGATCACTATGCGCAATGCCAAGCATCCGCTGGAGTGGTGTAAAGCTTGCCGTCATTGGACTCTAAAGTGATGAATCACGCTTCACCATCTGGCAGTCTGACGTTTGAATCTGTGTTTGGCAGATGCCAGGAGAACACTACCTGCCCGAATGCATAGTGGCAACTGTCAAGTTTGGTGGAGGAGGAATAATGGTCTGGGGCTGTTTTTCATGGTTCGGGCTAGGTCCCTTGTTCCAGTGAAGGGAAATCTTAACGCTACAGCCAGGGGCGCAACTTTGGTTTTAGAAGTGGGGGGGACATAACTTAGTGGGGGGTCTATGGGTACTCCCTACTTGGGCATCTAAAGCTAATTTCCTGCATTTCTACACAATCTAATATGGCCCATTGTCGTTCTATCTCTCTATTTAGAACAATAAAAGTAAGCAAAAATGCCCACAGTCATCAAGCTAGGTAAAATATAATTATTACATATGTTTAAGTGATTGATAATTCAATAATCATAGTTGCATAGTTGCATAAAAGCATTTCGCTGCACTCACAATAACATCTGCTAACCATGTGTATGTGAACAATACAATTTGATTTGATTGTGTTTCCCCTTTAACCAATAGCCTAACAAATGAACAACTTACAAAAAAGTACAAAGACTTAACTTTTGATTGTCTTTATTAAGACATCCTCTGTATCAAATTTCAGCCAGACCTCCCAGCCAGCCCGAGCCGCCTGCACACACCGACCCCAACCAGTCTCATCATTAAGGTAGTAACAGCAGTTACCTTGCCAGCTAGATCAGTCAACTTAAGAGTAAGCAGTTTCTCCTCTGCTTGCTTTTACAACTCTGAGAAAAAGCGCACCATCTCTTCTATTTGAGTACTTTCGAAGCCAATTTCTGATTTCCATTGTGGCAGATTAGCTGGTTTGAGCTAGTTAAATAGGCCAAGGCTAATAACACTAACGCTTTTTACAGCTAGCTAAGAAGCTAACTAAACTCGGTAGTGGGGGGATATGAGGCAGAGTTGAGTGAAGTAGCTTTATAAATCAAAATCAAATATTACAGGCGGGTCACATATTCACTTATCCTACCACAGAGATGAGCAATGAGACAGATATTTTCCCCTGATTTTTATCAGATTTTTATCAAAGGAGTCATACCTAACTGCCCAGTGGCTTTGCATAGCCCCCCTACAAACACCGTGGCGTGCCCTGTCCATTGTGCTGACAGAGCTCAGCGGGTTCCATACTTAGCATTCTTCATGAAGGGTTTATTGTGTAAACTACTGTAGTGTGCTAGTACATCTAACCGTAGCCGATGTGGGACAGCTAGCTAGTTAGCTGTGTGTGCATTAGCAGAGTCCGTTACAAAAAACACAAATAAAATAAAATTGTATTTCTCAAATGCTTACTTACAAGCTCTTAACCAGCAATGCAGTTCAAATAAATATAGCTAATCAAATATTTATAAAATAAACTCAAATTTAAAAAATAGAATCAATCAAAAGGTAACACATAAATGTATATAACAATAACGAGACTATATACAGCGGGTACCGGTACTGAGTCAATATGCGGTGGTACAGGTTAGTCTAGGTAATGTGTAAAATGACTATGTAGATAATAAACAGCGAGTAGCAGCAGTGTAAAAACAAAGGGGGTTCAATGTAAACATTCTACTTATGGCTTGGGGTAGAAGCTGCTAAGGAGAGTTCTGGTCCTAGACTTGGCGCTCCAGTACCGCTTGCCTTGTGGGAGCAGAGAAAACAGTCTATGACTTGGGTAACTAGAGTCTTTGACCATTTTTGGGGCCTTCCTCTGACACCGTGTAGTATATAGGCATGAAGCTTGGCCCCAGTGATGAACTGGACCGTATGCACTACCCTCTGTAGCGCCTTACGGTCAGTTGCCATACCAGGCAGTGATGCTACCGGTCAGGATGCTCTCAATGGGGCATCTGTAGAACTTTTTGAGGAACTGGGGAGGGGGAAAAGGTTTTGTCGTGCACTCGTCACAACTGTCTTGGTGTGTTTGGACCATGATAGTTTGTTGGTGATGTGGACACCAAGGAACTTGAACCCGCTCAACTTTAGTCCCGTCGATGTTAATGGAGGCCTATTCGGCCCTCCTTTTTCTATAATCCATGATCAGCTCTTTTGTCTTGCTCACTATGAGAGAGAGGTTGTTGTCCTGGCACCACAGTGCCAGGTCTCTGAGCTCCTCCCCATATGCTGTTTCATTGTTGTTGGTGATCAGGCCTACCACTGTTGTGTCATCAGCAATGACATGCTTGGCCACACAGTTGTTGGGGAACTGGGAGTACAGGACGGGACTGAGCACGCACCCCTGAGGGGCCCCAGTGTTGATGATCAGCATGGCAGATGTGTTGTTGCCTACCCTTACCACCTGGGGCTGGCCCGTCAGGAAGTCCAGGATCCAGTTGCAGAGGAAGGTGTTTAGTCCCAGGGTCCTTAGCTTAGTGATGAGCTTTGTGGGCACAATGGTTTTGAACACTGAGCTGTAGTTAATGAACAGCATTCTCACATAGGTGTTTCTGTTGTCCAGGTGTGAAAGGGCAGTGTGGAGTGCGATTGAGATTGCGTCATCTGTGGATCTATTGAGGCGGTATGCGAATTAGAGTGGGTCTAGGGTTTCTGGCATGATGGTGTTGATGTGAGCCATGACCAGTCTTTCAAAGCACTTCATGGCTACCAACGTGAATGCTACGGGGCGGTAATCATTTAGGCTGGTTACCTTCGCTTTCTTGAGCACAGCGACTATGGTGGTCTGTTTGAAACATGTAAGTATTACAGACTCGGTCAGGGATAGGTTGAAAATGTCAACGTAGACACACCAGTTAGTCTGCGCAATGTGGGGAAGACGTCGTCAATGCACTTACTGATGAAGCCGGTGACTGAGGTGGTATACTCCTCAACGCAACTGGATGAATCCCGGAACATATTCCAGTCTGTGCTAGCAAAACAGTCCTGTAGCGTAGCAGCCGCGTCATCTGACCACTTCTGTATTGAGCGAGTTGCTGGTACTTCCTGCTTTAGTTTTTGCTTGTAATCAGGAATCAGGAGGATAGAATTATGGTCAGAGTAGCCAAATGGAGGGTGAGGGACAGCTTTTGGGCTCTTGAGTGGCGCTACAGTCTAAGACACTCCATCTCAGTGCAAGAGGTGTCATTACAGTCCCTGGTTCGAATCCAGGCTGTATCACATCTGGCTGTGATTTGGAGTTCCGTAGGGCGGCACACAATTGTCCCAGCATCGTCCGGGTTTGGCTGGGGTAGGCTGTCATTGTAAATTGGAATTTGTTCTTAACCGACTTGCCTAGTCAAATAAAATATTATAATTGAATGCGTCTCTGTGTGTGGAGTGAAGGTGGTATAGAGTTTTTTTCCCTCTGGTTGCATGTGACTTTCTGGTAGAAATGAAGTCAAACTGATTTAAGTTTGCCTGCATTAAAGTCCCCGGACACTAGGAGCGCTGCTTCTGGATTAGCATTTTCTTGTTTTCTTTTGGCTTATACAGCTTGTTGAGTGCGGTCTTAGTGCCATTATCAGTTTGCTGTGGTAAATAGACTGCTACGAATAATATAGATGATAACTCTCTTGGTAGATAGGGTGGTCCACAGCTTATCATGAGGTATTCTACCTCAGGCGAGCCATACCTCAAGACTTCTTTAATATTAGACATTGCGCACCAGCTGTTTTTGAGAAATAGACACAAACACCTGCCCCGTGTATTACCAGACGTAGATGCTCTGTCCTGCCAAAACACAGAGAAGCAAGCCAACTCTATATTATCCATGTTATCGTTCAGCCAAGTCTCTGTGAAACATAAGATATTACAGTTTTTAATGTCCCATTGGTAGAATAGTCTTGATCAAAGATCATCCAGTTTGTTTTCCAATGATTACACATTGGCCATATTGGGCTCTGAAAATATTAAATATGCTTATTTAAGTCACTGAGGGAGAGAGGGGAATGTATAATGTTTACATTCTGTCTGGATATGCTATTGCTTGCCATTAGGGATCCTATGGGAGGAGAAGAGACATAGTCTGGTACAAGTTAACATGACAGCTGTGAGTTGGGGAGGAGTGAGCAATTTGGGGTCGAAGTCAGGTCAGATGAAGTGAGGAAGAACAGATATCACTAAGGTTCTGTCTAGCAACATAGATGCATTGGCTGTTCAGATGTGTAGGAGGAGGCCCAGCATAGGAGAAAGGGTTAATTATCAATGCTTGTGTGAGTATGTCTTTTCTGTTATACAGCTATATGACCCAATGGGTGAATAAACTTGGTTCAAGCTTTACTAATCGTCCGTGAGTTTTACGAGGTTCATTTAGAACCTAACAGACAATACTACCGAAGGTAGTGGGGGTTTACCTACTTGTCGGCGTATTCTTACAAGGCACCCCACCCTTCTCCCTCTTTTAATCTGTCTTTTCTTCACTCTGATGACAGGGATTTGGGCCTTATCTTGACAAAGCAGTGTATCCTTCGCGTCGGACTCATTAAAGAAAAAATATTTGTCCAGGTAAGTAATTGCTGTTCTGTAATCTTTGTCCCGAAGCTATTTTCGGTCATAAGAGACGGTAGCAATATTATGTATAAAATGAGTTACAATAAATGCGAAAAAGCTATCAAAATAGCACAGTTGATTAGGAGCCCATAAAACGGTAGCCCCTCCCTCCGGTGCCATTCAAATCTTATTTTAATGCTAGTAAAAACATATACTTAAAAAAAAATATGCCAAAATGTAGATAACTTTGTATATTTATCCATGCTTCTGGATGACAATGTAAATACCAAATAATAAATCCTGCTGTACTAACTATACCACCAGCTCTGGAAAGTACATTAGTTTGATTTGATTCTCACTAGTTGCACCCAGATTATCTGTCATACACTGTTGAACGCAGCAGTGGTAAAAAGGGAACTGGTAAGTGGCACAGTGGGATTTTGCTGTAAAAGTGTTTTCGACCATGAGTGAGTCTTGGAGTCGCTTTGGAAAGTGTATATATATGCACCCACACACATGCACGCACACGCACACACACACACACACACACACACACAGCCCTAATATATTTTCATCGTTCCCAAACAGTAATAAGAGTGAACAGAAGTTCAGTGTTTGGGATCCATCTGAATAAATTAAGCTCAGTATCCATAATTGAGAGGCAAATGCATGGAAAATGTTTGTACATCACATTTAATTTCAGTGACAAAGCATTTTAGAGCTGGCGGGTGGCTTGTATTGTGTCCTAGCTGAAGTTGGGGTGGTGTAGGCCTTGATTATGTGACAGTGTTAATTGAACTGATTTAGTTTGTAGCAGGAGGACCCCTGGGAATTGCTGTCCGAAGGTGTTGGGTGTTGAAGTTGAGAAGCTTTTCTGAGTGCTCTGCTGTTGCTTTGTTCTGGGTGCTAGAGTAGTCATGTGTGTGTGTGTGTGTGTGTGTATTTCTCATGTATGGCTGCTATTTTCATCAGAACATAAGCACTTTTCTGCTTTAGTGTACAATATAATATTTTGAATGCTATAAAATGTATAAATATTAAGTCTGTTTTCTATTTCTGTTTTCTAATTTTTGATGATGATCATTTCAAAAACATACTGTAATAGGGCATAATGCAAAAAGTCAAATAAGGTATAATATGTTTTATTTGAGTTTAACTGTTGTTTTCACTGTAGCTCCAGCTAATTCAGCCAATTGAGTTGTAATCCTTGGTTACTAAATGGAACCTGTGTCTCCTGATCACTAGCAGTTGAACCTCCCTGTATCTGTATCCGGTGTAAGTACAATCCTAGTATTGATGTGCAGTATGGCTTTGTGTAAGCACATACAAAAAGGGAGAGTTGACTTAAACCTCAACAAAAGACAGTAAGCTTGAGGTGAGTGGGGGGGTGTATGGGGCGGGAAGGGAGTTTTAGTTGTGGTCACTAAAGCACCCTATTACCTCTATGGAGTACTACATTGTACCACAACCATATGGGCCCTGGTCAAAAGTAGTGCACTGTAGGTAATAGGGTGCCATTTGGGACACAACCTAAGTCTACTGTCACCAGATGGGGTGTTTTGTTGGTTGGATCTCTGTCTCTTTGTAACAAAACAATGACAAATTTAGCCCTTTACCCCTCCCTCTCAACCTTTATTGTTCGGCTGGTGAAGAGATTGGGAAGGCATTTATTGTATCTGCAGCTCTGTAGTCTTAGATATGTGAGCGTGCATTGTGTCAGATGGCACTCAGTCTCACAGTCTGGTCTAGTCTGTGCACTCTTATGTAGACTACCGTATACCCCCTGATCAAAGGATAATGCACAGATTGTCGCTTGCCCTCCCCTGGGCTCTGACAGTTGGAGGGAAGAGTCTTGCATAATTGAAAAATCCTAGCATAAAGAGTTTTGCTGGTGCACAGGATTGTTGTCGGTGATGACTACTGTAGCATTCACCTCAATAGAACACCTAAAAGGCATCGGTTAATGTGTGTCAAGCAATGCATTAGTGTCAATACCAGTTGGTATTGTTGTGTGTACTTTTTCACCTCTCAACAACTCTGCTGATCAAGGGGAAGGCTGATTGTGAGAGAGAAAGAGAGAGTTAAGGAGGGTCACGGTTCATCAAGAACTGTGACTTGGAGTGAGAATTGGTTCAGCCCCTTAGCCCCCATGGCTATGTCTTGCTGATGGGGAGGGTTGGTTGTCAAGGACTGTGATCAGCGAAGTTGTTCTACCTTGGAGTGAACCTACCCTCATATCCAGATGGCTGAACCAGCCTTTAGTCTCTGGGATGAGGTGCAGTAGGGGGGTCAGGGAGGGGCAGTAGGGGTGCCTATAGCCAGAGCCACAGAGCCATCTAGGGAGGAGAGAGGAAAGATCAGTATATCACTCCAGTCCACTCACTACAAAGTAAGAGCCCATAGATCCAAGGAGCCTATCCTGCCAAGGAGCTGGGAATACCAGACCTTCATCCATAAACTGATAGTTGCGGAAATTAGGATTAGATTAGGATTAGCACTATGCTCAGATTACAGCAGGAATAAAGGTTATTCATTGGTAATTATACCCTAATGCACAAATGACCACATCCCGACAGGTTTGTAATTGGTTAAAGCTGCGATATTTAACTTTTTGGGCGACCTGACCAAATTCACATAAAAATGTGAGTTACAGATCTGTCATTCTCATTGAAATCAAGTATAAGAAGCGGTAGTTCTGTTCAATGTGTACTATTTCTATGCTTCCTGTTCTTAAATGTAGTTTTTGCATTTTACATTCGGTTTTGTACACCAGCTTCAAACAGCTGGAGATATTTCTGGTTATGGAAAAGACATTTCACAGCAATTCAGACTGGACAATAGTTCTCTACACTATACTTTCTTGCTTTGTCACATAAACTGCAATTAGGTGAACTATTAGAATTTCAGCAGCCAGGAAATAGCGGAGCGATTTCTGCATAGTGCACCTTTAAAAGATACCACATTGTAATGCCTTTCGCTGGAGACAAATATAACTTTCCCTTTTGATACTAGTGGTTTGTCAATGTTATCAATTATCATTCCAGCAATGATCTTGGCCCCGTCTGTTCTCCACACATTTGTTCCCTGTAACCATCCATACCAGCCCAGCCACAGTTGGGTTTGTTGAGATGAAGTGAGATGAGATGAATAATTCAGCAGTCGAGAAGCAGCTTCAGCACCAGTGGGGCCTTCATAGCTGCCAACTCCCGCTTACTGTGGCCATTAAGTTAACAAGCAATATTTGTATTTATCAGCAGGTCTGGGTGGTTAGCAGCATTCAAACTCCAAAGACGCAGACAGACAGACAGAAGAGAGAGAGGAGGGAGACACAGAGTCAAGGCAGCAGGTTGATATGTCAAGAAAAACTGAGGTGAAGTGCTGACACGCCAACGTCTTAGCAGATAACGCTTAAATCGTTTTTCCTCCAAAACATCAGCAGTAAAGGTTCAAAGAGATATAGCCATAATACAAATTTTCGGAGTAAGTAGTAGTGTTTGAAGTTATTTTATGGGATTTTGCTGTAAGGCCCAGAATTGATTTGTAGAAGGGATAAAAGGGAGATACTATATCGTCAGAGCTTTGTCGGAACAATCTTAGCATCCATTTGTAGTTCCGCCAATATGCCTGCAGGCTATGTAGGTGGGGTGAGGGGGGCTTGTTGGCATTGACATTATATAGCAGAATGAATTGTGCTGAGTTTACACCTCCTGCTGTTTACGCTCTGCTCTTTCATAATCTTTCATGAACCATACAATGTTTTATTTAATGTCCTGGGTCAGAGAGAAACTTGAGAAAAAAACAGATTAATAATGAAACGTATAGTACTGGGGAGGAAGAGAGGGAGAGGAGGAGAAAGAGATGGAGAGGGAAAAATGGATTTGAGGCTTCTCAGCAAACAGGTCAGCGGGATCTTTTCAAGTCTGCAGCTTCAGTGCAGTCAATAGTTTAAAAACTTGTGTTATTTCTGAATGTGAGGCTAGCTCGCTTATATTTTTTCTTCCTACATGACAAATGCCTTGCTGTCCAGTGCCTTGCTGCTGTGGTTGAAAAAAGGCTATTCTAACATAAAAGGCAAGAAAATAGAGTTTCTCAGGTCCTATACGGTGAAAACAATCCATATGGTTTTACCAAAGATAATTTAAATAAAGAGGCCCAGAAACTGCTTCTTCAATCGAGTTTGGAGTATTGAATTACAATACATATAGAATTGTGAGAATCGCAATTTAAGTATCTAAGTATCGTGAAAATATCATATCTTGAAGTCCATGGCAATTCCCAGCCCTGTTACATACACAATCTTACAAGGCCACAACACACACACACACACACACACACACACACACACACACACACACACACACACACACACACACACACACACACACACACACACACACACACACACACACACACACACACACACACATACACACACACACATGTAATACAGTATCTGAGTTCCCCACATCTCTCCAGGACATTTTAGGTCTACCAGATGAAAGAGTCAGAACTCAGAGTCTTGCCACCTTCAGAGGAAGGTCCAGGGGCTGTGTGACTTATTTATGACTCTCCTGGTACCTGGTGCTCCCTGTCCTACACTCCCCTCCCCTCCCTCTCCCTGGTCCCCTCCACTTCCATCTCTCCCCCTGCCCTATGCTCCCGTCTCCCCTGCTCCTTCTCCACCTGCACGTCCTACTATCCTCCCCTCTCCACCTCCCTCTACCTCTGTGGTAGGAGGTACCCCTCCTCCCTGTCCTATATACACTCTACCCCTGCGCCCTCTCCTCTCGCCCTCTCTTCCTCCCTGTTCTATGCCACTATCTCCCCCTCTCCTTCTTCACTCTTCCTCTCCACACTATAAGCAATGTAGGCTCACAGGGCTGGCTCCGTTGCTTTCATATGATGAAACTCCCCCTATTCCTGTCCCCCATCTCATCCTATTTAAAAGGTGTGCCTGTCGTGATAAGGTGTGCCTGTGCTAATAATTGCTGTGTAGGGAGAGAAAAATGTGTTTATATGAGTAATTGAGATGCCATTAACACCTGATGCAGCTGCTCCACTAAGGAAATAGCACCCCTCTGGTTTATCTGGGTCACTGCATGCTATGCATAGAGGTCCTATAGTGCTTAGATTAGAGAGCCATGTAAATAGATCTTTCAGTTTTGGCTTGATTTTATATTTCTATTATTATATTTGTATCTTTCAAAATGAGGTGCCAGTATACATACAGTCACTTTCTCAAAACCCTAAGGCAAGGCATGTTTAAACTTCATCTTTTATTTTTTAATTAACCTTTATTTAACTAGGCAAGTCAGTTAAGAACCAATTCTCATTTACAATGACGGCCTACCCCGGCCAAACCCTACCCCGGTCAATGCTGGGCCAATTGTGCACCGCCCTATGGGACTCCCAATCACGGATGGTTGTGATACAGCTTGGAATCGAACCAGGGTCTGTAGTGACACCTCTAGCACTGAGACGTAGTGCCTTAGACCTATGGGACCGCCAATCACGGACGGTTGTGATACAGCCTGGAATCAAACCAGGGTCTGTAGTGACGCCTCTAGCACTGAGATGCAGTGCCTTAGACCGCCACTCGGGAGCCCCAGGTAAGATGCATTTGTTCTAATGCTGTAATAAGACAAAGGTCCTTGGTTCAATGTAAACAAAGGCATTGTGGCATTGCACCACAGTTTATTGAAGTACAATGCTAACAGTTGTAATATTCCGTACACTGTATAGTACTGTATGATAATCATCATAGAGACTAAACTTTTCACATACTAAACAATCAGATGGCTTGTTTTTTGTTCAACACAACATCCTTAAATGTGCTGGTATAATTTAGTACTTTAGTACTCTCTTAGCCACAGTGTGTGACAATGGTTTGCATTCTACAGGGAAATAAATAAAACCATTACAAGTATCTCTTTGTTTATCACGATGGGTACATATTGTGTACATGATTTAGCCTGAGTGGTGTTAGCTAGCATTCCTGGGATGGGAGGAAAATTCTTCATATCTATTTGAACTGCTAGCTAACATACCCAAATATTTTATGCTAATATTCCTTCAGTTGCATCACTCAAGACATTGCATGCTCTAAGCTTTATCTTTTAAAACCTCTTTTTAATCGACCGTGCAAAAATGTTAATTCCATATGCCTACTCTAAAACACACTCCCTTCTATTTCCTTTGTCAGAGGCTTTTTGTACGGGAAATATGTTACTAATGGGTTATGAATTAATAACCATCCAAACTGAATTTGATTTTTATACAAGGTGATTCTAGAAAGCCATGCCACACAGAGCCGCCCACCGCATTTTCAGCATTTTCTGGACGAGTGCTTCCTTACATTTTCCTTGGTCCTATAATGCATCCTTTGTCATCATCCCCATCGTCCCAGCCAGTAATGTAACTCCCTAGGAACTTCTCCTGGTGTAATTTACTTACCAAAGCCAGGCCCATTAATTTTCTATTATTGTGAAAAAATGAATTGTGTTTTGGGGGCCTGTCTGTATGTTTTATGTTTTATTTAGTTCCTCAGCCGGGTAACATGAGGCACTGGCTAATGGAACATAGTCACACAGGCCTCATTCCCATTCTGACATTTAACTACTGAGCCGCTGTGCACTTGTTAATGTGTCCTCCCCAAGCACCTTAATTCAACTTGCAATTCCTAATGGAACTCACTATCGTTGGTGGTGGTGGGTCTTCAGAGACGTCGAGGGGAAGGGAAGGGGTGGGGGCTACAGCAACTTAACACGTAAATTCACTTGCCTGAGTCGGGGTTGTGTGTCTAGCGACTTAAATGCTCCAGTGGTTGTGTGTCTAGAGGGAGACTGGAGAGAACATCTTCTGAAATAACCTCTCCGGGTCCTGACCTGCTTTCGTAAGGGGGGTGTCTTTTTCTGATCCCCTATTTTTTGACTGCTACAGTCATATTTGTTTGTGATAGACACAGTGATATAAGATTGGACATGTTGGTACCAAATCACTTCAGTTGATGACTAGTTACATTTCCTCAACAACAATGCAGTTATTGTCTTTTATGATGCCTTTTGATACCTTATGATGGCTAGACAGACATTTGTTTCAATTTTAGCCATGCTCTGCCACAGCAAACAGTCATTACTATATTAACAACATTATGATTATATCATAAACATCACTATAATCCAAACTACAAACTGGAACTAGCACAGTTTCATTCCCTGGTAGAAACGGGAAGTTTCTACTTCCTGTGTAATTGTCTGCTCATAGTGAATCAAAAAGTCTGCCATTCATACCAAATGCAGTTACCTCTTGTTAAAGTACAGTGCATTCAGGAGAATTTTCAGACCTTTGATCCACATTTTGTCACATTACAGCTCTATTCTAAAGTGGATTATATATTTTTTTAACTCCTCAGCAATCTACACAAAATACCTCATACGTTCTTAGAAATGTTTGCTAATTTAAAGAGAATGAAAAACAGAACTACCTTATTTTCGTAAGTATTCAGACCCTTGCTATAAGACTTGAAATTGAGCTCTGGTACATCCTGTTTACATTGATCGTCCTTGAGATGTTTCTAGAACTTGATTGGAGTCCACCTGTGGTAAATTCAATTGATTGGACATGATTTGGAAAGGCACACACCTGTCTATATAAGATCCCACAGTTGACAGTGCATGTCAGAATAAAAAACCAAGCCATGAAGTCAAAGGAATTGTCCATGGAGCTCCGAGACAGGATTGTGTTGAGGCACCTATATGGGGAAGGGTACCAAACAAATTCTGCAGCATTGAAGGCCACCAGGAACACAGTGGCCTCCATCATTCTTAAATGTAAGAAGTTTGGAACCACCAAGAAACTTCCTAGAGCTGGCTGCCCGGCCAAACTGAGCAATCGGGGGAGAAGGCCCTAGGTCAGGGAGGTGACCAAGAATAAAATAGTCACTCTAATAGAGCTCTAGAGTTCCGCTGTGGAGAAGGGAGAACCTTCCAGAAGGACAACCATCTATGCAGCACTCCACCAATCAGGCCTTTATGGTAGAGTGGCCAGAAGAAGCCACTCCTCAGTAAAAGGCACGACAGGATGCTCTCAATTTTGCATCTGTAAAAGTTTGATATGGTCTTAGGGGCCAAGCCAAATTTATTCAGCCTCCTGAGGTTGAAGAAACGCTTTTGCACCTTCAACACCGCACTGTGTGTGGGTGGACCATTTTAGATTGTTGGTGATGTGTATGCCAAGGAACTTGAAGACTTTTTACCTTCTCCACTACTGTCCCGTCGATATGGATAGAGGCGTGCTTTTTCCTGAAGTCCACAGTCATCTCCTTCATTTTGTTGAGAGAGTTTATTTTCCTGGCACCACTCTGCCAGGGCACTCAACTCCTCCCTATAGGCTGTCTCGTCATTGTTGGTAATCATGCCTACAACTGTTGTGTCGTCTGCAAACTTGATGATTGAGTTGGAGGCATACGTGGCCACGCAGTCATGGGTGAACAGTGAGTACATGAAGGGGCTGAGCAGGTGGGGCCCCTGTGTTGAAGATCAGTGAAGTGGAGGTGTTGTTTCCTACCTTCACAACCTCGGGGGCAGCCCGTCAGGAAGTCCAGGACCCAGTTGCATAGGGTGGGGTTCAGACCCAGGACCCTAAGCTTAATGATGAGCTTGGAGGGTATTATGGGGTTGAAGGCCTAGCTATAGTCAATGAACAGCATTCTTATATAGGAATTCCTCTTGCCCAGATCGGATAGGGCAGTGTGCAGGGTGTTGGCGATTGCATTATTTGTGGATCTATTAGGGCGGTAAGCGAATTGTAGTGGGTCTAGGGTGGCAGGTAAGGTAGAGGTGATATGATTTAACTAGCCTCCCAAAGAACTTAATGATGAAAGAAGTGAGTGCTACAGGGCGATAGTCATTTAATTCAGTTACCTTTGCTTTCTTGGGTACAGGATCAATGGTGGACATCTTGAAGCATGTGGTGACAGCTGAATGGCATAAGGAGAAATTGAATATGTCCATAAACACTCCACCCAGCTGGTCTGCGCACACTCTGAGTACGTGGCTAGGGATGCAGTCTGGGATGGCAACCTTGCGAGGGTTAACATGTTTAAATGTCTTACTCACTTTGGCCACGGAGGTGTTTAGCTTGTCCGGGAGCAAAATGTCGGTGTCCGCGACGTGGCTGGTTTTCCCTTTCTATTCCGTGGTTGTCTGTAGACCCTGTGTGAGCCGTTGAATTACAACTCCACTTTGTCTCTGTAATGAAGTTTTGCCTGTTTGACTGCCATGCAGTGTCTTGCAAAATTATTCACCCCCTTGGCGTTTTTCCTATTTTGTTTCATTACAAGCTGTAATTTAAATATATTTTTATTTGGATTTCATGTGATGGACATACACAAAATAGTCCAAATTGGTGAAGTGAAATATAAAGTGAAATTATATTTTTCTTTATAAAAAAGAAAAACTGAAAAGTGGTGAGTGCATATGTATTCACCCCCTTTACCATGAAGCCCCTAAATAATTACCTTCAGAAGTCACATAATTAGTTAAATAAAGTCCTCCTGTGTGCAATCTAAGTGTCACATGATCTGTCACATGATCTCAGCATATATACACCTGTTCTGAAAGGCCCCAGAGTCTGCCACACCACTAAGCAAGGGGCACCACCAAGCAAGCGACACCATGAAGACCAAGGACATCTCCAACAGGTTAGGGACAAAGTTGTGGAGAAGTACAGGTCAGGGTTTGGTTATAAAAAATATCCGAAACTTTGAACATCCCACGGAGCACCATTAAATCCATTATTAAAAAATTGAAAGAATATGGCACCACAGCAAACCTGCCAAGAGACGGCCGCCCACCAAAACTCACGGATCAGGCAAGGAGGGCATTAATCAGAGAGGCAACAAAGAGACCAAAGATAACCTTGAAGGAGCTGCAAAGCTCCACAGCAGAGATTGGAGTATCTGTCCATAGAACCACTTTAAGCCGTACACTCCATAGAGTTGGGCTTTACGGAAGAGTGGCCAGAAAAAAGCCATTGCTTAAAGAAAAAATGAGCAAACACGTTTGGTGTTCACCAAAAGGCATGTGGGAGACTCCCCAAACATATGGAAGAAGGTACTCTTGTCAGATGAGACTAAAGTTGAGCTATTTAATAAGTAAAACATACTGCAAAGTTTCTCAGGAGCTAGAAGCAGAGCTGCCATGTCTGTCGGCGCCATCTTGCCAATCAGCTGCCAATATACTCTCGTTGTCCCTAAACCATACGCTAGCCGGTCCCATCTGGTTGACACCTTTACCAAAAAATGCATGTTGCTCTAAGTCCTTTCTGCAAATGTTTTAAAATTCTAACACCATAATCGACTTTCCAGGAGACGTGCATTACCAGCAAATCTTCTGCAAGAGGACCAAACAGTTGGTGGTTAATGCTAACTCAAGATAACTGGGTATTCAACAAGAACGTTATCTGTTTAAAGTAACATACACATTTTTTTTGTATGAACAGTGTACGGTAGGTAGTACTATTCAGTGTGTCCGAGTGTGCCTCAGGTGCAGAGACACACAAGTGCAGAGAAAATATTTTTACACCAGATAATGTGTATTTCACCTAAAGATATTTGCAGACATATTGTCTATTTCAAGTCTTTTCTCATTGATCAAGACAGGTGGGTGTCCACTCCAAAGTTCTGCATGGAATGATTCTTGAGACCTGTCTCGATCAATGAGAGAAGTCTTGAAATAGACAACATGGCAGTGTACACATTGTTGGATTAATTCATGGAGCAAAAAGTATATTTATTTTAAAACAGAGCATTTTCTAAATACAAACTGACCCTCTGCAACTGGACACAGACATTTTATGAGACTCTTCTTTCCCCAAATTGAGGACAAAGACGCCATCGCTAAGATTCGTCGAAAATTCTCTGTGCTACACCAAACAGTACCTATCATTTAATGGATATAAAATATCTATGGTTAAATAACATTATCAGGTGTAACAATCGCAAAGTAAGAAAATACAGTATGATAAGTGTAATAAAGTTCAGGGAATACTTGTATAGCTGTGGGAGGAGTGTTGTCATGATCAAACTGCCATTCAGCTCCTCATGAGTCATCTGCTTGAAATCTAGCATAATGTATAATCCCTCGGGATACTGTTCACAGGATACAGTTCTGCTACAATGACACACAGGCAAAGGAATTATGTTTCTGCATCTAGAATCCACTCCAGGAAGAAGCCCAGGTAGCACAGTATTGTCTTCAAGACCAACATTTTTATTTTACTCTATTGTAGTTTGAGTGACAGTTGACCTGTGCCAGCATAACATCAACATTAGGTTAGACTAGTTGAACATGCATATACGTGCACAGGCACAAAGATTCCACATATATCTAACCTAATAGAAAGTACAACAATATTTAACCTAATAGACAGAAAAATGGCATAACCTTCATCCTTTGCAAAGTGACGATACCGTACAAATGTACCTAGGTAGGTAGGCAGACAGCATCTACCTACAGCCATGTCTACCAGGCGTGCTTAGGCAAATATTTTTTATAGTAAAACCAGCTTCAGTTTTAGAGATTTACAACAATAAATTGTTTCTCCTCACTGTTTGTTATTTACATCTGTTTGGAACCCTATCTTGCAACATGCCTATAATTTTGTTTGATTGAAATACATCCACGGTCATAATCATAAACAATGTCAACCCTCATCAATAATGTTACATAGCTAGCTAGTAAAAGTTAGCAGGCGCCAGGCTAACTAGCTAGCCAACTCCAGTCATGTGCTAACGTTTGCTGGTAAAGCTAGCTTTAGTTGGCTGGTTGTACTGTTGAAGCAATCTGTTTAGTAGCCATATCTTCGACTAGATACAAAATATCTGATTGTAAAACCTCTTCTGTTTTAGATATGGCTACCAGTAGTTGTTTAGCTAACGTAGCTACCTAGCTAAATAGCTAAGTTAGTAAACAGAAAAATAACTTGATTTCCCCCTACTGTAACACAGTAGTATGTGCAAGGCACCATATTTGTCATCTGCCCTATTGGTGCTGGCATCAGCTGAAACATGTATGGATGAATGTAGCTAATAGAACAAATAAAAATTACTCCATGTTCGAATTCGTGTTGATGAGAGAAATCACTTGAAGCCATTGCGTTTGGTCAGTTATTTGAATTTTTTCCCAAAGGAATGTGTTGTTAATTTCTGCCTCCTTTTCAAAAAAGCCTGCCCTGGGGGAGGGACGTGGGCCAGAGCACGAAGCACTGCCCAACACAAGTTTTTGTCTTTCAAATATTGAAAAAAATGTGCCTGCTTTTATATTTAGCAAAAATTCCGCCTATAGGAAGATTGCTGAAAGACATCCAATGGCTCTAACGAACAAGGACAACCATATCTACATGCATAAAATATCTATATGCTATCATTATAGCATATAGCCTTTGCTAAATGCCGCAAAGCATGCTCCCTGCCTTCCTCGGGGGTAATTACAGTGCCTTCCCTTTATCCACACTTTGTTACGTTACAGCCGTATTCTAAAATGTATTAAAAAATATATAATAAAGCGAAAACAGATTTTTAGAAATTGTTGCAAATGTATTCAAAATAAAAAACAGAAATACCTTATTTACAGATGAAGTCGGAAGTTTACATACACTTAGGATGGAGTCATTGAATCCCGTTTTTCAACCACTCCACAAATTTCTTGTTCACAAACTATGGTTTTGGCAAGTCGGTTAGGACATCTACTTTGTGCATGACACAATACATTTTTCCAACAATTGTTTACATACAGATTATTTCACTTATAATTCACTGTATCACAATTCCAGTGGGTCAGAAGGTTACATACACTAAGATGACCGTGCCTTTAAACAGCTTGGAAAATTCCAGAAAATGATGTCATGGCTTTGGAAACTTCCGATAGGCTAATTGACATCATTTGAGTCAATTGGAGGTGTACCTGTGGATGTATTTCAAGGCCTACCTTCAAACTCAGTGCCTCTTTGCTTGACATCATGGGAAAATCAAAAGAAATCAGCCAAGACCTCAAAAACGAAATGTAGACCTAACACAAGTCTGGTTCCTTCTTGGGAGCAATTTCCAAATGCCTGAAGGTACCACGTTCATCTGTACAAACAATAGTACGCAAGTATAAACACCATGGGACCACGCAGCCATCATAACGCTCAAGAAGGAGACGCGTTCTGTCTCCTAGAGATTAAGGTACTCATCAATCCCAGAACAACAGCAAAGGACCTTGTGAAGATGCTGGAGGAAACAGGTACAAAAGTATCTATATCAACAGTAAAATGAGTTCTTTATCGACATAACCTGAAAGGCCGCTCAGCAAGGAAGAAGCCACTGCTCCCAAACCCCCATAAAAAAAATCCAGATTACAGTTTACAACTGCACATGGGGACAAAGATCAAACTTTTTGGAGAAATGTCCTCTGGTCTGATGAAACAAAAAATAGAACTGTTTGGCCATAATGACCATCGTTATGTTTGGAGAAAAAAGGGGGAGGCTTTCAAGCCGAACAACACCATCCCAACCGTGAAGCAGGGGGTGGCAGCATCATGTTGTGGGGGTGCTTAGCTGCAGGAGTGATTAGTGCACTTCAGAAAATAGATGGCATCATGAGGTAGGGAAAATTATGTGGCTATATTGAAGCAACATCTCGAAACATCAGTCAGGAAGTTAAAGCTTGGTCGCAAATGGGTCTTCCAAATGGACAATGACGTCAAGCATACTTCCAAAGTTGTGACAAAATGGCTTAAGGACAACAAAGTCAAGGTATTGGAGTGGCCATCACAAAGCCCTGTCCTCAATCCCATAGAAAATTTGTGGGCACAACTTAAAAAGCGTGTGTGTGCAATTAGGCCTACAAACCTGACTCAGTTACACCAGCTCTGTCAGGAGGAATGGGACAAAATTCACCCAATTTATTGTGGGAAGCTTGTGGAAGGCTACCTGAAATATTTGACCCAAGTTAAACAATTTAAAGGCAATGCTACCAAATATTAATTGAGTGCATGTAAACTTCTGACCCACTCGGAATGTGATGAAGGAAATAAAAGCTCAATAAATAATTCTCTCTACTCCTATTCTGACAATTCACATTCTTAAAATAAAGTGGGGATCCTAACTGACCTAAGATATGGAATTGTTACAAAGATTAAATGTCAGGAATTGTGAAAAACTGAGTTTAAATGTATTTGGCTAAGGTGTATGTAAACTTCTGACTTCAACTGTACATAAGTATTCAGGTAGGTGACCAATGGTTACTCTGACAGAGCTCTAGAGTTCCTCTGTGGAGATGGGAGAACCATCCAGAAGCACAACCTCTGCAGCACTCCACCAATCAGGTCATTATGGTAGGGGGGCCAGTCGCACGCCTTTCCTCAGTAAAAGCCATCCCTACGGTGAAGCATGGATATTTTTCAGTGTCAGGGACATGGAGACTGGTCAGGATCGAAGATGAACAGTGCAAAGGACCTCAGACTGTGGCGAATGTTTAAGTAGCCTTCATGATGCAAAATCAAACGTACAAAGAATAACAATAGATGCATTTTACCCCTCTTCCGTGGCCGAAAACCTACAATAGGTTAATGTTCTTGGTTAAAGTAACATTGATAGACATCGAAATACTTGGCCAATCTTGTACAATGCTCTTAATTTAAAATGCATTTGCCTATGAAATAGTACAAGTTCTTTAACAGTAAAATCTATGATTCAATCAACAACAAAGCGGTCATCACGCTACTTTTCTGGTGAGGGATGGGGCAGGAGAAATGTAACCACTCTCAAATTCAGACGCAGCTATGGGTGCAAGAACTGGCCATACATGAGACCAAAATGACAATTTATATTTTAAGCTATGGTATAGAGTGTTTATGTACAATTACAATGAATGGAGTAAAACAAGCTCATATTTTGGGTTGTGTTGGAGTACGACAGTTAATAAGGAGAAGTGTATCTAAAGTTCCATGTATAACACTTGTATTTTCATCAACATTTATGATGAGTATTTCTGTAAATTGATGTGGCTCTGCAAAACCACAGGATGTTTTTGGAACTACTGAACATAACGCGCAAATGTATACTGAGATTTTTTAAATATAAATATGAACTTTATCGAACAAAACCTACATGTATTGTGTAACATGAAGTCCTATGAGTGTCATCTGATGAAGATCATCAAAGGTTAGTGATTAATTCTATCTCTATTTCTGCTTTTTGTGACTCCTCTCTTTGGCTGGGAAAATGGCTGTGTTTTTCTGTGATTTGGCTCTGACCTAAAATAATCGTTAGTGGTGCATTCGCCGTAAAGCCTATTTGAAATCGGACACTGTGGTGGGATTAACAAGAAGTGTATCTTTAAAATGGTGTGAAATACTTGTATGTTTGAGGAATTTTAATTATGGGATTTCTGTTGTTTTGAATTTGGCGCCCTGCACTTTCACTGGCTGTTGTCATATCGATCCCGCTAGCGGGATCTCAGCCCTAAGAAGTTTTAATGTTAGGGAGGCTGCGAATTTTCGCAGCTTTTTGTTAAAAATCGCGCAACATTTCAGCGCCCTGCTACTCATGCCAGGAATATAGTATATGCATATGATTAGTGTGTGTATATAGAAAACACTCTGAAGTCTCTAAAACTGGTTAAATCGTGTCTGTGGCTATTACAGAACGTGTTTAGGAGTCAAAATCCTTCGAAAAACTGGTCACAAAAAAAAAAAAATATATATCCATCCACCAGTCATTGCATTGCCTAAGGCGAAGGAAAATACTTATCAAGCCCCTGTAAACGCCTACAGCTTCCACACGATGTCGCCAATGCTGTCGTTTTGGGCCTAGTTTATCCTTGGTTTGGAAACGTGACGCGTTTCCTTTCTTTGGGCTCACTCCACAGGATGTTTTGAAAGTGAAAACATGGATGACGATTTCAAGACTTGCTGCTATCGAATACAGATCGCCCGTGATCAATCTAATAGACTATTAACGTTTATTAATACCTAAAGTTGGTTTAGAAAAGCAATTTGAAGTGATTTGTAAAAGTTTATAGGTAACTTTTGTGATTTTAAAAAGTGACGTTGCGTCATGTAAAGGGGCATTTTTCTGGATCAGACCGGTCGTCAGCAAATCACATTTTGGGTATACAATGACGGATTTAATCGGGAAAAAGACCCAATTGTGATGTTTATGTGACATATAGGAGTGCCAAGAAAGAAGCTCGTCAAAGGTAATGAATGTTTTATATTTTATTTCTGCGTTTTGGGTAGCGCCGGCTACCGCTAAATCTGTTGTTTTGTTGACGGTCTGGTATTCGGGGGGGTGCATGCTATCACATATTCGCTTCTCATGCTTTCGCCGAAAAGCATTTTACAAATCTGACTCGGTGGCTAGATTCACAACGAGTGTAGCTTTAATTCACTACCTTGCATTTGTGTTTTAATGAAAGTTTGAGTTTCAGCGAAAACAATCAGTGGCGCTCTAAAATATCCGCTGATTATCCGCTGATTTGATCCCACCGGAGGAACATCCTCCCTATCACAATGATAACACATGGACTCCTCGCCAGGTAACAACGTGTAATTATTGAATAACAATAAAACAAATCTATGTTATTATAAAACTGAGCTCCTTGTACTTTTTTATTTATTACTGTGTCAAGTTTGAGCTTTGATTATTTAAATGTATTATAAATAGCCACTGTTTTATGAAGACTGAAATTACACATGAGCTTATGGCTGTGGGCAGTATTGAGTAGCTTGGATGAATAAGGTGCCCAGAGTAAACTGCCTGCTTCTCAGTTCAAGTTGCTAATATATGCATATTTTTAGCATATTTTGATAGAACACACTGGAAAAATCCAACCAGGAAGTGGGAAATCTGAGGTTGATCGTTTTTCAACTCATTCCCTATTGAAGATACAGTGGGATATTGGTCATGTTGCACTACCTAAGGATTCCACTAGATGTCAACAGTCTTTAGAACCTTGTTTGATGCTTCTACTGTGAAGTGGGGGCGAATGAGAGGGGAATGAGTCAGAGGTCTACCAGAATGCCATGAGCTCGTGATGCTCGTTCACGTGAGAGCGAGCTCTGTTCCACTGCTTTTCTACAGACAAAGGAATTCTCCTGTTGGAACATTATTGAAGATTTATGTTAAAAACATCCTAAAGATTGATTCTATACTTCGTTTGACATGTTTCTACGGACTGTAACGGAATGTTTTGACATTTCGTCTGCTCCTAGTGAACGCACTTCGTGAGTTTGGATATGTTTCCCAAACGCGCTAACAAAAGGAGCTATTTGGACATAAATGATGGACAGTATCGAACATAACAAATATTTATTGTGGAACTGGGATTCCTGGGAGTGCATTGTGATGAAGATCATCAAAGGTAAGTGAATATTTATAATGTTATTTCTGACTTCTGTTGACTGCACAATATGGCGGATATCTTTTTGGCTTGTTTGGGCTCCATACTCAGATTATTGCACGGTTCTGCTTTTTCCGTAAATCTTTTTTTAAATCTGACACAGCGGTTGCATTAACAAAAATGTGAACCGCTGCTTTGAAAGACCAGAGTCAGTGTGCTGCAAATTAATAACAGCATAGTTACAGCATGTACACAGAGAACGTGCATGTACCTGTTGTTGCCTTTTGCAGTACACATAATAGACCTACACACATTCTCCACATTCTGTATTAGGTGTTAATTTTCCAGTTCACCTCTGTAACACATACCACCACATTCCATTTGCCCTTTCTAAATATTGCAGAAGTTGTTCCTTTTTTTTTTTACAAAATTAAGACTTCAGTGATCTGTATGCCCAGGAGTCAGGTCTCCCCAGAGATGTTTGATTGGGACTCGACCCCGCCCTGTGCAACTGTGTCCTGGACTTTCTGACGGGCCGCCCCCAGGTGGTAAGGGTAGGAAACAACATCTCCACCCTGCTGATCCTCAACACCGGTGCCCCACAAGGGTGTGTTCTCAGCCATCTCCTGTACTCCCTGTTCACCCATGACTGCGTGGCCATGCACGCCTCCAACTCAATCATCAAGTTTGCAAATGACACTACAGTGCTAGGCTTAACTACCAACAACGACGAGACAGCCTTCAGGGATGAGGTGAGGGCCCTCGGAGTGTGATTTCAGGGAAATAACCTCACACTCAATGTCAACAAAACAAAGTAGATGATCGTGGACTTCAGGAAACACCAGAGCGAGCACCCCCCTATCCACATCGACGGGACAGTAATGGAGAAGGTGGAAAGTTTTAAGTTCCTCGGCGTACACATCACAGACAAACTGAAATGGTCCACCCACACAGACAGCGTGGTGAAAAAGGCTCAACAGCGCCTCTTCAACCTCAGGAGGCTTCAGAAATTTGGCTTGTCACCAAAAACACTCACAAATTTTTACAGATGCACAATCGAGAGCATCCTGTCGGGCTGTGTCACCGCCTGGTACGGCAACTGCTCCGCCCACAACCGTAAGGCTCTCCAGTGGGTAGTGAGGTCTGCACAACGCATCACCAGGGGCAAACTACCTGCCCTCCAGGACTCCTACACAACCCAATGTCACAGGAAGGCCAAAAAGATCATCAAGGACAACAACCACCCGAGCCACTGCCTGTTCACCGCGCTATCATCCTCCAGAAGGCGAGGTCAGTATAGGTGCATGAAATCTGGGACCGAGAGACTGAAAAACAGCTTCTATCGCAAGGCCATCAGACTGTTAACAGCCATCACTAACACTGAGTGGCTGCTGCCAACATACAGACTCAATCTCTAGCCACTTTAATAATTAATAATTGAATGTAATAAATGTATCACTAGTCACTTAAACAATGCCACTTTATATAATGTTTATATACTCTGCATTACTCATCTCATATGTATATACTGCACTCTATACCATCTACTGCATCTTGCCTATGCCGTTCGGCCATCGCTCATCCATATATTTATATGTACATATTCTTATTCATTCCTTTACACTTGTGAGTATAAGGTAGTTGTTGTGAAATTGTTAGATATTACTGCACAGTTGGAACTAGAAGAAAAAGCACTTCGCTACACTCGCATTAACATCTGCTAACCATGTGTATGTGACCAATAACATTTGATTTGATTTGTACATGTAATTTCTCTGATGTCCTGGAGTCAAGAGTTGAAGTTTCTCTTCTTCCTCTTGATCACAAACCAAATCGACCCAAAGAGTTCCAACAATCAAGACATTATGTAGCCTGCTTCCAAGTAAGACATCTCCATGTCCTCTCCTTCACACCCCTCCATACTCAACCTGAACCTACACACGTCTAATGAAATACACTGACAGTGGTTTATCAGAGACATACATCTCTGTATTGGATGCAGTAGTAGTGATAATGAGTGATTGGTTCATCAACACAGTGTTAGCTGTTTGTTTGTAACAGGCCTCCTATGAGCCAAGCGGACGTGCAGGGAAGTCTGGATTGACGTTTCTTTTTTGAAGCATGGGGGACAACATTCCTACATACCTTTTTCAGAAGAGTTCCAGATTTCTCTGGCAGGGCAGAGTTGGGCTTTTTACTCAAACGTCCAGATCTCAACATCCTGAAGAACAAAGTCCTCCTTTTTGGACAGCATGGGGTTGCCAAAGGTTTTACAAGGGTTACTTTTGCCGTGGTAGAGGTCTCCATCTAGCCACAGACTAAACTCACCCCTGGGGAAGAAAATAGGATAAAGAGATAAAGAGTTGACTGTCATGAATGACTGAGTACAGACAGAGATTGAGATCATTTTGAAATGCAAAGTCTAAATATTTACACACAATCAAATATTCTTGATAGATTTGTAAAACAAGAATTCATTAACGAGTCATATTTCTGCTCAATAACAACAAGTGATGGCTTAAATCTGTCCACTTACCCTCCACCACCAAATGCTAGGGAATCCATATCTCCTTTGAGGAAAAACATGTTGTCACCAGTCCAGTTGAATACCTACAAAGACCGTAAATGCATATGAGCACAGCACAGGACTCACAATGCATGCAAACGTATTAGAGAAAGGGAAGTTTTTTTTAAGTACCTAAAACTGGCAGAATATCTTTAACATATCTATTGTAAAAATGAATATATTGGGCTCCCGAGTGGCACAGCGGTCTAAGGCGCTGCATCTCAGTGCTAGATGTGTTACTACAGACCCTGGTTTGATTCCAGGCTGTATCACAACCGGCCGTGATTAGGAGTCCCATAGGGCGGTGCCTAATTGGCCCAGCGTCGTCTGGGTTTGGCTGGGGTAGGCCGTCATTGTAAATAAGAATTTGTTCTAAACCTTCCCGCAGGGCAACGACCCTAATCACACAACCAAGACAGTGCAGGAGTGGCTTCGGGACAAGTCTCTGAATGTCCTTGAGTGGCCCAGCCAGAGCCCGGACATAAACCCTATCAACATCTCTTGAGAGACCTGAAAATAGCTGTGCAGCAACACTCCCCATCCAACCTGACAGAGCTTGAGAGGATCAGCAGCGAAGAATGGGAGAAACTCGCCAAAAACAGGTGTGCTAAGCTTGTATCGTCATACCCAAGAAGGCTGTAATCGCTGCCAAAGCTGCTTCAACAAAGTACTGAATACTTATGTAAATGTGATATTTCAGTTATTTATTTGCAAATTTGAAATGTCCATATTCCCCCAGGGTGAAATTCCCCTTTAAGATGATCATTTGTCTAATGTAGTGGGAAGCTTTTTAGCAGAATTGCTAATCGTGGAGACTGTGGAGGTGAACAGGTTGACCAGAGTTGGACAGTACATACAATACATACACCTCTATGATGAGTGACAGGACTGGGCAGGCCAGTGAGTTGGTTATGAATCAGAGACTCAACACTCACTAGATATTACTGATAATGATGACAGTGTCTCGCCTGCATGAGGACTGTGATGTTATGTAGCCATGAGAGGCTGTCTCTTCTCTCTCTCTCTCTCTCTCTCTCTCTCTCTCTCTCTCTCTCTCTCTCTCTCTCTCAGGGTTAGGTAGGTTGCTTTCTAAATGTAATCCATTACAGTTACTAGTTACCTGTCCAAAATTCTAATCAGTAACGTAGCATTTGGATTTCCGGTGAACAGGTCTGGGTTCCATAGCCGCAGGCAGAACAGTTGAAATTGGAGCAGCAGCACGACCAGGTGGACTGGGGACAGCAAGGAGTCATCAGGCCAGGTAGTCCTGAGGCGTGGTCCTAGGGCTCAGGTCCTCAGAGAGAAAGAGAGAGAGAAAGAGAATTAGTGGGAGCAAACTTAAATTCACACAGGACACTGGATAAGACAGGAGAAATACTCCAGATATAAAAGACTGACCCTAGCCCCCCGACACAAACTATTACAGCATAATTACTGGAGGCTGAGACAGGAGGGATCGGGAGACACTGTGGCCCTGTCCAACTATACCCCCGGACAGGGACAACCAGGCAGGATATAACCTCACCCACTTTGCTTTCTCCATACCACTAGAGGGATATCTTCAACCACCAACTTACTACTCTGAGACAAGGCCGAGTATAGCCCACAAAGATCTCCCCCACGGCACGAATCCGATGGGGCCGCCAACCCGGACAGGAGGATCACGTCAGAGACTCAACCCATTCAAATGATGCACCCCTCTTAGGAACGGCATGGAAGAGCACCAGTGACTCAGCCCCCATAATAGGGTTAGAGGCAGAGAATCCCAGTGGAGAGAGGGGAACCAGCCAGGCAGAAACAGCAAGGGTGGTTTGTTGCTCCAGTACCTTTCCGTTCATCTTCACACTGGGCCAGACTACACTCAATCATAGGACCTACTGAAGAGATGAGTCTTCAATAAAGACAAAGGTAAAGACCGAGTCTGCGCCTGTCACATGGATAGGCAGACCATTCCATAAAAATGGAGCTCTATAGGTGAAAGCACTGCCTCCAGCTGATTGCTTAGAAATTCTAGGGACAGTAAGGAGGCCTGCATCTTGTGACCATAGCGTATGTATGTATCAGCTTCCTATTTCGCAACAAGTCTCCTTCACTCACGCCGCTAAACACACCCTTGTAAAACTAACTATTCTACCGATCCTCGACTTCGGCGATGTCATTTACAAATAGCTTCCAATACTCTACTCAGCAAACTGGATGCAGTCTATCACAGTGCCATCCGTTTTGTCACCAAAGCCCCTTATACCACCCACCACTGCGACCTGTATGCTCTAGTCGGCTGGCCCTCGCTACATATTCGTTGCCAGACCCACTGGCTCCAGATCATCTGTACGTTTATGCTAGGTAAAGCTCTGCCTTATCTCAGCTCACTGGTCACGATAAACAACACCCAACTGTAGCACGCGCTCCAGCAGATATATCTCACTGATCATCCCCAAAGCCAACACCTCCTTTGGCCGCCTTTCCTTCCAGTTCTCTGCTGCCAATGACTGGAACGAATTGCAAAAATCGCTGAAGCAGGAGACTTTTTTTCCCTCACTAACTTTAAACAGCTTACCGATTGCTGACGCTTTACATAGCCCATCTGTAAATAGCCCACCCAATCTACCTACCTCATCCCCATATTGTTTTTATTTACTTTTCTGCACACCAGTATTTCTACTTGCACATCACCATCTGCACATCTTTCACTCCAGTGTTCATTTGCTAAATTGTACTTATTTCACTACTATGGCCTATTTATTGCTTTACCTCCTCACGCCATTTGCACACACTGTATATAGACCTTCTTTTTTTCTATTGTGTTATTGACTGTACGCTTGTTTATTCCATGTGTAACTGTGTTGTTGTTTGTGTCACACTGCTTTGCTTTATCTTGGCCAGGTCGCAGTTGTAAATGAGAACTTGTTCTCAACTAGCTTACCTAGTTAAATAAATGGTTGTTTGTTTTAAATGTACGGCAGGACCAAATCGGAAAGATACTGATTATGTAACGATGTACGCTGAGAGTCAGGAAGCAAGTTCAGGGAGTGAATACATTTAATGAATAAACGAACACAGCAAGAAACACAAACAGCGCACCAACATGCAGAAACAATGACGACTGGGGAAGAAACCAAAGAGAGTGACATATGAAGGGCAGGTAATCAATGAGGTGATGGAATCCAGGTGAGTGTCATTATGCACAGATGCGCGTAACGCTGGTGACAGGTGTGCGCCATAACGAGCAGCCTGGTGACCAAGAGGCCGGAGAGGAAGCACACCTGACAGTACCCCCTCCCAGACGCGATGACGATCCCGGGGATCATGCGCGGACTGGTCACCTCTGCTAAGGCGCGGGAATCTGTCAATCCGGCTGAGGCACGGGAGCATGACAACCTAGAGCGCCGGAGAGAATGCATACATGACAGTACCCCCTACCCGGTGCGTTCGGCTCCAGCCGCAGGACGCCAACCAGAGGGACGATCCCGGGGATCCAGAGCGGACCGGTCGCCTCTGCTGAGGTGCAGAAACCTGACAAACAGGCTAAGGAGTGAGAACCTGATGAGCCGGCTGAAACCTCCCTGGTTGCCTCGGTTGAGCCACGGGAACCTGTTCACCCAGCTGAGGCATGGGAGCCTACAAACCCACTGAGCCCTCCCAGGTAGCTCCGGCTCCAACACCCGGACCCGACATCAACTCCAACACAAAAAAAAAACACTCCCTGATGCTTCCCTTTGTTGAGTCGTCATTCTGTAACGATGTACGCTGAGTCGGGAAGCAAGTTTAGGGAGTGAATACATTTAATAAATAAACAAACACATCAAGAAACACGAACAGCGTACCAACATGATACAGAAACAATGACGACTGGGAAAGAAACCAAAGAAAGTGACATATAAAGGGCAGGCAATCAAGGAGGTGATGGAGTTCAGGTGAGTGTCATTATGCACAGATGCGCGTAAGGCTGGTGACAGGTGTGCGCCATAACGAGCAGCCTGGTGACCTAGAGGCCGGAGAGGGAGTACACATAACAGATTACATCCCCAACCCTGCTATCTCCCCCCTCTCCCTCTCTACCCCCTTCCCCTTCCCCTCCCTCTCCCCTTCCCTCTTATTCAGAAGAGTGGGATGGCTCAGCCAGTGGGCCACTACTTTCTACCACAGAAAACTGTTCAGACATTCCAGCACAGATCTGATTTGAACACAGTTTCCCTTTACAACTCTGACCCTAAACAGTCACAATTGTACTGTTTTAGGTCAAGTGGAATATTGCTATTAATAAGATGCCTTTATTTCTCATTAACATACAGGACACTGTATTTTACAAAACATTAGGAACAGGAGACAGACTGACCAGGTGAATCCAGGTGAACGCTATGATCCCTTATTGATGTCACTTGTTAAATCCTCTTCAATCAGTGTAGATGAAGGGGGGGAGACAGGTTAAGAAGGATTTTTAAACCTTGAGACAATTGAGACATTGAGTGTGTACAATGTGTGTGCCATTCAGAGGGTGAATGGGCAAGACAAAATATGTATGTGCCTTTGAACAGGGTATGGTAGTAGGTCCCGTGTGTATCAAGAATGGGTCACCACCCAAAGGACATCCAGCCAACTTGAGACAACTGTGGGAAGTATTGGAGTCAACATGGGCCAGCATCCCTGTAGAATTCTTTCGCCACCTTGTAGAGTCCATGCCCTGACTAATTGAGGCTGTTCTGAGGGCAAAAGGGGGTGCAACTCAATATTAGGAAGGTGTTCCTAATGTTCTTTACACTCAGTGTAGGATGGGACAGAGACCTGACTGACACAGTTGTAATCAACATGGTCCCATTAGAATGCCAAAATAGTGACATTTAGCCATTGTAGTTATACTGTATGTCATCTATGCTGACTCATTAGTATAAACTGGGTGTGAATGCATTGGTCGGGCCTTAAGATAATTGCAGAGACAGAGGTAATCTTTGTGCGGATGCAGCGCTGGATAATTTAAAGAAATGGAGGCTGTAAAGACGTGGCGACAGTAGTGGTAAGGACGTGGCTATTAGCAGGTTAATTAGGCAATAATGAAAGTGATACCTCAGGGTACGGTAGGCTTTAGCACAATAAGGCTCTCAGGCAGGCCGGTATGAGGTGGGTGTTAAATGTAATCCCCACACATTAATAGAGACCGGCATACCTTCCCTTCCAGACGGTTATTGCCGAAAGACTTCACCTGCTCCTACACATTGACATAATGGAGAAATTAGAATATACTGTGTTTGGTGGCTGTCCACTCACATTAGTTTGATGAACACAGCTTTTAGACTGAAGGATATTTGAGAATTAAGCAGCAGGCACATTTCATCCAGCAACAGTGGCAGTACCATGTCACTAAGAGATATATTTAAGTCTTTCATTTAATAAGCCATTGGTTCAACCTTAGATGGTTTTTTGCCCACATATCTACATTATAAAAGGATGACAGCTTGGTATAATAATATATCATCTCTTCATACAGACTGGTTTAAAACAAATATTATAAGATATAGTACTTTTTTATCTTTTAAGGTGAAATTTGTTTGCACCAGCTACATAATACATACAACGCCAACATACACATTCCCTGAGGTATGGCCGTATAACGTTCATGAGAACAGATTGAGTAGATTTACCAGGGCAATGTAATGATGTGTATAGTACTCACATGTATTGACAGCATCAACCTCTACGGGATCGGTGTCCCCCCACGGGACTGTTGAGCTAACGTTGGCTAATTACGTAGCTATTACAGTGAAAGAATACCATGCTATTGTTTGAGGAGAGTGCACAGTTATGAACTTGAAAATGTATTAATAAACCAATTAGGCACATTTGGGCAGTCTTGATAGAACATTTTGAACAGAAATGCAATGGTTCATTGAATCAGTCTAACACCTGGCACATACACTGCTTCCATCTAGTGGCCAAAATCGAAATTGCGCCTAACCTGGAATAGTACATTATGGCCTTTCTCTTGCATTATGGCCTTTCTCTACTCTCTCTCTCTCTTCCCCCTCTCTCTGTCTCTATCTCTCTTCCCCTCTCTCTCTCTTCCTCTCTCGCTCTCTCCCTCTTCCCCTCTCTCTCTCTCTCTCTTCCCCTCTCTCTCTCTCTCTCTCTCTCTCTCTCTCTCTCTCCCCTCTCTCTCTTCCCCCTCTCTCTCTCTCTTCTTCCTCTCACTCTCTCCCCCTCTCTCCCCCTCTCTCTTTTCCCCTCTCTCTCTTTTCCCCTCTCTCTCTTCCCCTCTCTTCCCCTCTCTCTCTTCCTCTCTCTCTCTCTCTCTCTCTCTCTATTCCTCTCTCTCTTTCTCCCTCTCTCTCTTCCCCCTCTCTCTCTCTTCCCCCTCTCTCCCCCTCTCTCTCTCTTTCTTCCCCTCTTTCTTCCCCTCTCTCTTCCTCTCTCTCTCTTCCCCTCTCTCATATGCTCCCCCTCTCTCTCTCTTTTTCCCCTCTCACTCTCTTCCCCCTCTCTCTCTCTTTCCCTCTCTCTCTCTCTCTCTCTCTCTTCCCTCTCACTCTCTCCCCTCTCTCTCTCTTCCCCCTCTCTCTCTTCCCCACTCTCCTCTCCTCTCTTCTCTCCCTCTCTCTCTTCCTCCCTCTCTCTCTTCCCCCTCTCTCTCTCTCTTCCCCCTCTCTCTCTCTCTCTTCCCCCCTCTCTCTCCTCTCTCTCTTTCTTCCCCTCTCTCTCTTTCTTCCCCTCTCTCTCTTTCTCTCCCTCTCTTTTTTTCTTTTTTTAGAAAGCTATCCCGCTAACCTTGCAAGCTAATCCACAAATCCGACCTTGAATTTGAGCCACCGAGTTGGATGGGAAAGTAATTGGGTTGTGGCTAATAATTCGATTTTCTGCTGCTTGGTCAGAAAAACATAACGACCAATGTCCTAGTGGAGAGAGAACGGGACCTCTGTAAGCTCTTAGTTCAGAGGTCTGGCTGGAGCCCCAGGTTGCAATGTTATAAAATGATTAACATATACGATCAGCTTTAGAAATGTTGTCTTTGAGAAAGACTTCAATCTGTGGTTATGTGATTATTGTTGAACATGCAAAGTTGGTGAGAAAATAGTACTGAACTATCAGATACTGGTAATAACAAAATTGACTGAATGCACTTTGTTAATTTCAATTAATTGAACGTTGAATCGAGCTAACTTTGAGTTCTCAGTTCCCTGAATACTTTTTGGATTGTGTTTCTGAGAATCGTTGTTGTTTTATTACATCTTCCTTGAACCCAGTAAGATTGATAAGAGCCTTCAGTCTGTCTGTGAGAGAGTAGCAAGTAGTGTATGTATCTGTATCTGCCTGGCTTTGTTGTCGTTGTTGTTGTTGTCATTGTTGCTGTGGACAGATACACGTGTCAGGAGGGGGGTCTGGTGGTAGTGGAGGAAGACAGAAGGGTCATTCCATATGACTTCAATCACTTTCACTTTCTGAAATCATATATGTTGGCCATGGTAGAAGTGGACCGAAAGGGCCTTTTTGAAACTGAATTCCAAAACATTCAGGAGATAGAGGTGCTCAAAGATAACCTATTTTGCATTCATGTCTTCATCAATGAAAAATATAAAAAATTAGACAAATCTGAGTTGACGTGTGTTTAGGAAGTTGACGTTATTAAAGGTTATAATGATATCGAACTCAACTGTTTATCTTTCCAGTGATGAAGACCTGAATGTGTAATGGTATGGTGGGGTATGCAAAATGGTTAACTTTGAGCACCTCTATCTCCTGAATGTTTTGGCATTCAGGTCCAAAAAGTACATTTCTGACAACTTCTACCATGGGCAAACATGTATGGAAGGTTACGCTCAAATCTAAAGGGGTGCAGTCTGAAATGATTGAATTCATATGGAACGACCCATAACCGTAATTAGAGTTTGGTAGAGTAAGAGAGAAAGTTTACAGGGAGCCCGAGCAGGAGATGGAAATGAGCAATCTACCAATCTACCACACAGCGTGTCCATGGATGGAATCAGGGGGACAGAGTCTTTCCTCCCTGCAGAGACTTTGAGTCACACAGCCCTGCATTGTCTGAGCTGAGAGAGCCAACTTCAGACTGCTTTAAAGGAGTAGTGGATGGAGTGCAGCTTTTACACTGGTCCCTCGCTGGTTATGGGCACCCTGGCTGATAGGTGTGTATGTGTGTGGATAGCTGTGGAGTCACCTTGGTATAGTGTTCTCTTGTGAAGACCTTAGGCCTAGAGATATACTGAAGACATGCTGGTTTGGCAATACACTATTCAAAGGGCCAGTATGCCACACAAGGTCTGGGCCACTAACACAATCCACAGGCTGCTGCAGATAGCAATATAGAAACCATGGCTGTGGATGCATTTCATTTTCCATGTACAGAGGTAAATATGTATAAGAAATTGTCCAATATAAAGTATAAGAAAATAAACATAATATGAATCAATATCTTTGATCTGTGTTTACAAAACGCAGTGCATATTTTAACAGAAACAGGATTAACTTGAAGGACACAGGGACAATAGTTACAGTTAAAGTACCTTTGTGTCTTTGTGTTATTGTGAAAAGGTTATCTTGAGAGTCTCACTGCAGCTGCATTGTCCTTTTGTGGTCTCCAATTTAGCAAGGAGCAGCACTCTATTCGTTGTCAGCAGCGGTGTGAAAATTGGCGAGGGAGCGTGGTCCTTTGTACGTGGGGGAGGTTTACAGGATTGGGAGCTTTTGGCGCTGTTATTTCAAGACTGTGAAGATCAAAGAAGGGCAATTTTTTGCTCAGGAGTTTCATCCATTTTGCATCCATTTTGAAGACAGAACAAGGGTCCTGTCCTGCGCATGGAATCCTAATTTCACAGCAGTAACTCTGTGTCCCAAATGGAACCATATTCCCTTTAAAGTGCAATAGTTTCAACCAGAGCCCTATGGTCCCTGGTAAAAAGTAGTGCACTCAATAAGGAATAGCCTAAATCTCCCCTCTTGATGGAGGTATAATTGCTAGTGAAGAAACGTCACGCTGCACGGTAAAAAAAACAATATCAAAATAGCCCCAGCCGGATAGAACAGCCTCCGTACCTTCCTCTGAGATTGAGATGCAGGCGAGAGAGTAAGGGGTTCAGCCAGGCAATCTGCTCTCCATCAATTTATTATTATTGCACAGGAAAGGTCAGAGCTAAAATATCTTCATGGAGTGACTACAATTACCTATCATTTCAGGCAGAGAGGGAACAAAATGCTGCAGAGAGCACAGACCTTTCCGGGCAGTTATTTTCAGAAAGCCCTAATCTTGTCATGAAAAAAGGGCAAGTTGGAAACACTTGATGGTCATTCATGTAATGATAAAAACATCCTATAGATTATGGAGGCTGAAATTGGTGTGGTATTGAAATTGCTATAATGTAAGAAAGGGTAGAGAGGCATAAATCATGAGAACACACACACGCACTCACACAAACACAGTCCTATCCTTATAGCTACAGCTGTATATGCACAATGAATGTAGATGTATTCTTTGCTATGTAATAGGTTCTCTCTCATGTATGAGATAAAGTTGTGTCCATCATACATAATGTCCTCTCAGTTGTCACCATGACCACACATAACTCATGTTTAATACATCATTTGGGATACATGAAACAAGTCAACAGAGCAAAGGTCAATACATGGTTAATCATAAAAACAAAAATATGTACTTATCTTGATAATGAAAATTATTAGACCTTTCCCATGAATAGGACATTTTATGTACATGTTTAAGTACTGATGATTACCTACATATAAAATATTATTAATATTATTAATATACATTTATTGCAAAACACACAGACACATTACTTGGGGATTTTATTTATATTTTATCCTAATGTTCAGGTCAAGTGATGCAGGCCATGCTGCTGCTATGTTGCTGATAAGCCAAACTAATGATGCTTACTTGTTGTTGTAGTCCTGATGGGGAATTAAAGATGTGATTCACTATGAGGTAATCACCTTAACACCCAGTTAGCTTGGAATTAGCCTGGACTGAGCCAAGTCAGAGTCTTCGCCCCAAATGGCACCCTATTCCCTTTGTAGTCTACTACTTTTGATCAGGGCCCATAGGGCTCTGGTCAAAAGTAGTGCACTTCATAGGGCATAAATAGGGTGACATTTGGGACTCAAAAGAGACTCCACACTGTTAGGGAGAAAGGCTCCAGGAATGACCAAGGCTGTCAAATCTGTATACTTCTTATTTAGAAGAAAATTATGGAGAGACTTTGTTTCTTCACAACTGTCTGAAAGAGGCACCTCCTTGGTTTTTATTCTCAGTCAAAAGACCAGACCTGATCTATCACGACACAAACAAATCACTGTTCTTTTCTTTTTAATCTGTGGTTGGAAGAAAATAATTAAAAGAAAGAGAGAAGGACTGAATTATTTACAAGTTTGGATCCTCTGTTCAGTAAGCCACCTTTATCTACAACTTTATAAAAGCTATTCATTTCTAAATAATATGTTCTGCTTTGCTCAGGACTGAAACTGCCTCCCAATTTCCCAAATGACACCCCTATGGGGCCTGGTCAAAAATAGTGCACAACAAAGGGAATAGGATGCCATTTGGGATGCAGCCTGAGATCAAATGCTCTCTTCTATCGTTGAGGTAATTAGAGTTCTCTTTGTAAATGGCCTTCTAAAGCACCAGGCACTCTGAGACAGAGAGAGACGCTAGCTGCTCACTGCTGAGCCCATATTCGTTTCGCTGCTGCCTCCCTCAGGCCGCTTGTGTATGAAACACACACACTCAACTGCCGTAGGGCGACCCAAACTACGCTAGCTGCCACATCCAGAAACCGTTTGAAATAAAATAACACCAATGACTTCAGTCTGGTTAATGCTGCTGATGATCTGCCAAACGAGTCAGTCTCAATCAATCAGAGGAATCACTTCTTTCCTCAATAATTACTGTGGGGAAATCCAACAGTGCCAGTCATGTAGATCTAATTTGTTCTTAACTTGTTTAAATCTTGTCCCCTTATATAGATCATCTAATTGAAGCTCCTGACCTTGGAGGAGTAACTTACATAAAATAATATAGGTGCTATGAAAGTGCGGGCGGGCGCACGCGCGCGCGCGTGTGTGTGTGTGTGTGTGTGTGTGTGTGTGTGTGTGTGTGTGTGTGTGTGTGTGTGTGTGTGTGTGTGTGTGTGTGTGTGTGTGTGTGTGTGTGTGTGTGTGTGTGTGTGTGTGTGTGTGTGTGTGTGTGTGTGTGTGTGTGTGTGTGTGTGTGTGTGTGTGTGTGCGTCCGATTCAATATAAACTGCATCAGTGTTTCTGTGATGTGTTTGTTAGATAATCTACAGTATTCTTCCCAGATAGACCAGTAAGCAACTTAATTGCCAACTGACAACAGCTTTAGTTCTAAATGGATTCTTCATCATCCCGTGTCCCCAATAGATTAGATAAACATATGGCAGATTTCACTCACTTTAAGATTAAGCCATTTCTAATTAACTTTAAATTACTGATTTTCAAGAATGAATTAGCATGTGTTTATTGTCAAAATTGCTCTAAATTAAACTGATGGGTTGCTCTCTATGCTTGCAAATAATGTCGTACAATATAATGCTGTAATCCAAATTTGCCCCAACATTTTGTAATAATTGTAAAAATTATTTTAACGTGTGTGTGAGTGATTTGGACACAGTGCAGATACACACAAATAGACCAAGCTGTAGATTTCCCATTCTATTTGGGGATATCTTCTTAGTTCAAAAACGGTGATTTTCTCATTGACATCTCATTTAATTCTGTGGATTAAGCAAGGAGAGCAAAGCAAGACAGCAGCCATTGTCTTGGAAGGAGACAAAGGAGTGGGTGACATCACTAATAATTCAAAAGTCAACAGCAGGCTCTAGCAGCCCATTATGTGGTACAGTTTAAGCCAGGAAAGGAGCCCATATGCTAGGCTCTGGGCTATGCTGCTCCTCACAGGCTGACTGACTGGTCATACACACATTTTATATCACTGACAACCCAAAACTCTCCTCTCTTCCACAGCCTTGTCAAGCCTCTGTTGTAAAACAATTACGATCCTATTACATATATTTTATTAATTGCCCTATCAGAGTCGAAACACAAAGACATGTAAATGCTCTCGCCCGATGAGAGAAGAAAGCATGGATGGCAGATTTCTCACTGATCGTCACAGCTGAAGAATCAGGTCAGATTATATAGGCATAGACATGGTTTGCTATTGATAGCAGCAATCAATTAAATAAGCCGACCATTAAAACATTCAAAATACTGGACAGATTTTTTTGTTCTTAAATTACTCTTTTGTCAATGATTTATTGTTCGGTGGAGTGTATGATGTATGCATGGATTTCGCTCTTGAAAAAACAACACTTTTTTTGTAAAATGATCATTTCACAATTATTTTGTCACAGCTTTCTATTTCCTCTGGAGTAATTGGGATGCCCTCCCAGATTATCCGGTCTAAATTGCAATGCTAATGACAAAGCCTAACAGTCGCCTCGGCATCAATAGTCTATTTGGATTAATTAAAATAGGAAGGGACAGATGAGGATTAAGTGCATCGTTCGCAGTTCAACAATGTAGAGGTCAAACCATCAAGTTGCTATTCTTTCTCCATGATATTAGTCCTACTGTGTAATTTTCACAGTAACATTTTAAAAGCATCGGTGTTGATGATGAATTATCATGAATTATGATTTCTTTCCAACTCACACACGTACCAAATATTGGTAGAAAACATAACACACATTTTTTTTTATCTCATTCTAATTTCCCCTTGTATTTGGTAATTGATTATGCTTCTAATTACAAAGCATATAATTAGATGAAGTTATTGATAGTTGAGCTGCATGTGCCTGTCCCCTGGAGCTGTGATCTGTGCTGTCTGCTTCTGCCTGCTCCCAGAGGTAATGAGTGTCCTTCTCCTTTAATGATGGAAATGACTTTTAAATAACAAGGGTGTCAGAGAGAGAGGGAGAGTAGGGGGAGAGAGAGAGTGGGGGCGCTTTCAAGAGGATAACTTTTGTCGGTGGACATTGTTGGTTACCGCATTCCAGTGTGTTGCATTATTAGGATAAATATTTTCGACTTGCATGACGACTGCATGAACTTTACAAACACCATGTGATCAAAGTTCATGATGTTGTGACTGTAGTCTACTGCAAGTTTCTGCAGTTGCCCTTCACTAACTTCATCCTGCAACCATCGCCTGCATTGTGGGAGGCTCTACAGTCAATAATTAGGTGGTTTTTGTTTGACTCGCGCCAACGTGACCAAAGACGTGACTGAAACAGGAACCAACTTTGAGCGATTAATGTATAGAGTCATCAAATGAATGTGATATTTGAGGCTCTCTCTAAACAATTGATAGTACAGTGTACAATATATACAGTAAATATATATATATAAATGTACAATATATATACAGTTTGAATGTGGGATATGGTGGTTGGAAACATGTTTATTTCGACAGTACAAAAACAAACTACACGACAGCAACACTGCCATATTACACTGAGCCTTGTTGGAAAACCACATCAGTGTCCGACTTTCAGCTGTTGCAAATGCACTTACTTCGACATCACTCCCCGACTTTTGTCTGCAGCCGGGTTGCTTCAGCCTTACCACTCAAACGAGCAGAGAGTGGGAGAGAGAGAGTGGGAGAGAGAGAGAGAGAGAGAGAGAGAGAGAGAGAGAGAGAGAGAGAGAGAGAGAGAGAGAGAGAGAGAAAAAAGAGAGAGAGAGAGAGAGAGAGAGAGAGAGAAGGGTGGGAGAGAGGGATTGACAGACATTCACTCACATGATCTTTTCACTCTGTCTCTCTCTCTGTCTCTCCCCATTCCTCAACTGTTAGAGATAGAGTAATTAATTGACAGCCAATTCAAATACACATATATGCCTTTTTGGGGTTAACTAGGTTTGAATGCAACGTTTACACATAGAATAATACATAGAATGAGACACATTATATATATATATATATATATATATATATATATATATATATATATATATATATATACAGTGCCTTGCGAAAGATTCACATAAAACATCTCCAATCCAAAGTTAAATCTAGAATTGGCTTCCTATTTTGCAACAAGGCACCCTTCACCCATGCTGCCAAACATACCCTCGTAAAACTGACCATTTTACCGATCCTTGACTTCGGCGATGTCATTGACAAAATAGCTCCCAACACCCTACTCAACAAATTGGATGCAGTCTATCACAGTGCCATCCATTTTATCACCAAAGCCCCATATACTACCCACCACTGCGACCTGTACACTCTCGTTGCCTGGCCCTCGTTTCATACTTGTCGCCAAACCCACTGGCTCCAGGTCATCTCCACGACCCTGCTAGGTAAAGTCCCGCCTTATCTCTGCTCGCTGGTCACCATAGCAGCACCCACCCGTGGCACGTGTTACAGCAGGTACAGTGCCTTGCGAAAGTATTCGGCCCCCTTGAACTTTGGACCTTTTGCCACATTTCAGGCTTCAAACATAAAGATATAAAACTGTATTTTTTTGTGAAGAATCAACAACAAGTGGGACACAATCATGAAGTGGAACGACATTTATTGGATATTTCAAACTTTTTTAACAAATCAAAAACTGAAAAATTGGGCGTGCAAAATTATTCAGCCCCTTTACTTTCAGTGCAGCAAACTCTCTCCAGAAGTTCAGTGAGGATCTCTGAATGATCCAATGTTGACCTAAATGACTAATGATGATAAATACAATCCACCTGTGTGTAATCAAGTCTCCGTATAAATGCACCTGCACTGTGATAGTCTCAGAGGTCCGTTAAAAGCGCAGAGAGCATCATGAAGAACAAGGAACACACCAGGCAGGTCCGAGATACTGTTGTGAAGAAGTTTAAAGCCGGATTTGGATACAAAAGATTTCCCAAGCTTTAAACATCCCAAGGAGCACTGTGCAAGCGATAATATTGAAATGGAAGGAATATCAGACCACTGCAAATCTACCAAGACCTGGCCGTCCCTCTAAACTTTCAGCTCATACAAGGAGAAGACTGATCAGAGATGCAGCCAAGAGGCCCATGATCACTCTGGATGAACTGCAGAGATCTACAGCTGAGGTGGGAGACTCTGTCCATAGGACAACAATCAGTCGTATATTGCACAAATCTGGCCTTTATGGAAGAGTGGCAAGAAGAAAGCCATTTCTTAAAGATATCCATAAAAAGTGTTGTTTAAAGTTTGCCACAAGCCACCTGGGAGACACACCAAACATGTGGAAGAAGGTGCTCTGGTCAGTTGAAACCAAAATTTAACTTTTTGGCAACAATGCAAAACGTTATGTTTGGCGTAAAAGCAACACAGCTCATCACCCTGAACACAGCATCCCCACTGTCAAACATGGTGGTGGCAGCATCATGGTTTGGGCCTGCTTTTCTTCAGCAGGGACAGGGAAGATGGTTAAAATTGATGGGAAGATGGATGGAGCCAAATACAGGACCATTCTGGAAGAAAACCTGATGGAGTCTGCAAAAGACCTGAGACTGGGACGGAGATTTGTCTTCCAACAAGACAATGATCCAAAACATAAAGCAAAATCTACAATGGAATGGTTCAAAAATAAACATATCCAGGTGTTAGAATGGCCAAGTCAAAGTCCAGACCTGAATCCAATCGAGAATCTGTGGGAAGAACTGAAAACTGCTGTTCACAAATGATCTCCATCCAACCTCACTGAGCTCGAGCTGTTTTGCAAGGAGGAATGTGAAAAAATGTCAGTCTCTCGATGTGCAAAACTGATAGAGACATACCCCAAGCGACTTACAGCTGTAATCACAGCAAAAGGTGGCGCTACAAAGTATTAACTTAAGGGGGCTGAATAATTTTGCACGCCCAATTTTTCAGTTTTTGATTTGTTAAAAAAGTTTGAAATATCCAATAAATGTCGTTCCACTTCATGATTGTGTCCCACTTGTTGTTGATTCTTCACAAAAAAATACAGTTTTATATCTTTATGTTTGAAGCCTGAAATGTGGCAAAAGGTCGCAAAGTTCAAGGGGGCCGAATACTTTCGCAAGGCACTGTATGTCTCACTTGTCACCCCCAAAGCCAATTCCTCCTTTGGCCGCCTCTCAATCCAGTTCTCTGCTGCCAATGACTGGAACGAACTACAAAAAACTCTGAAACTGGAAACACTTATCTCCCTCACTAGCTTTAACTTCTTGGATATATTTAACTTCTTGGATAAATTTTAATTTATGGATGAAAAACGTTCCCGTTTTAAACAAGATATTTTGTCACGAAAAGATGCTTGACTATGCATATAATTGACAGCTTTGGAAAGAAAACACTCCGTTTCCAAAACTGCAAAGATATTGTCTGTGAGTGCCACAGAACTGATGTTACAGGCGAAACCCAGATAAAAACCCAATCAGGAAGTGCTGCATTTTTTGAAACAGCCTCATGCCAATGACTCCTTATATGGCTGTGAAGGAGCTAGGAGTCAGCTTACATTTTCCACGTTTTCCCCAAGGTGTCTGCAGCATTGTGACGTCTTTTTAGGCATTTCCATTGGAGAATGGCTGTAAGAGACCATATAGGGCGAGTGGACGCATGGTGTCGTTGCGTAAAAAAACGTTGCGTAAAATACTGAGGTAGCCATTTTTCCAATAGTTTCTTATGAGAAACCAACTGCCTCCACGGATATATTATTGAATACATATGTTAAAAACACTTTGAGGATGGATCCTAAACAACGTTTGCCGTGTTTCTGTCGATATTATGGAGCAAATTTTGAAAAAAGTTAGGCATTATAGTTGAAGTATTTTCGGTCGATTACTCAGGCAAGCAGGACGTTTTTCGCCTACAAAAATATTATTTTGGGAAAAAAGGAACATTTGCTATCTAACTGGGAGTCTCCTGAGTGAAAGCATCTGAAGTTCTTCAAAGGTAAATGATTTAATTTGGTTGCTTTTCTTATTTTTGTGAAAATGTTGCCTGCTGCCAGCACAGCCTAGCATAGCATTATGCCATGCTAAACTTACACAAATCCTTGTCGAGCGTTGGCTGTAACGCATATTTTGAAAATCTGAGATGACAGTGTTGTTAACAAAAGGCTAAGCTTGTGTTTCAATATATTTATTTCATTTCATTTGCGATTTTCATGAATAGGAAACATTGCGTTATGGTAATGCGCTTGAGGCTATGATTACGCTCCCGGATATGGGATTGCTCGTCGCTAGAGGTTAAGCACCAGCTGTCAGAGCAGCTCACAGCTCACTGCACCTGTACATAGCCCATCGATAAATAGCCCAAACAACTACCTCTTCCCCTACTGTATTTATTTATTTATTTATTTTGCTCCTTTGCACCCCAGTATTTCTACTTTGCACACTCATCTACTGTCAAATCTACCATTCCAGTGTTTTAATTGCTATATTGTATTTACTTCGCCACCATGGCCTATTTATTGCCTTTACCTCCCTTATCTCACCTCATTTGCTCACATTGTGTATACACTTATTTTTCTACTGTATTATTACTGTAGTATGTTTGTTTTACTCCATGTTTGTTTTACTCCATCTCTGTGTTGTTATGTGTCGAACTGCTTTGCTTTATCTTGGCCAGGCCGCAGTTGTAAATGAGAACTTGTTCTCAACTTGCCTACCTGATTAAATAAAGGTGAAATAAAATAAAGAAAGAAAATGTCCCATCCCCAAAGTTGATTTATTGTGGAATGTCTAACTAGTCTCTTATCTCCCACACTCCCCTGCATAGTTCTGTGTCAGTCACACAGACAGAGAGACAAAGGGACAGAGAACAACTAAAACTATATAATGAATATATATATTGTTATCTATAGTCTAGGAGCCTATACATGTAAGGAGGGAGGACTCTTACAACCCCTCCCCTTCTATTAATATAACATAAGCATAATCAATTATTCTAATACATCAAACATCTGTACAGCCCCAAATCATGACCGCTAGGTGAATCCTGACAGTGGCATTACCTTTAAATTGTTTAACTTGGTTCAAATATTTCAGGTTACCTTCAGCAAGCTTCCCACAATAAGTTGGGTGAATTTTGGCCCATTCCTCCTGACAGAGCTGGTGTAACTGAGTCAGGTTTATAGGCCTCCTTGCTCGCACACGCTTTTTCAGTTCTGCCAACAAATTTTCTATAGGATTGAGGTCAGGCCATTGTGATGGCAACTCCAATACCATGACTTTGTTGTCCTTAAGCCATTTTGCCACAACTTTGGAAGTATGCTTGGGGTCATTGTCCATTTGGAAGACCCATTTTTGACCAAGCTTTAACTTCCTGACTGATGTCTTGAGATGTTGCTTCAATATATCCACATAACCTTCCATCCTCATGATGCCATATATTTTGTGAAGGGCACCAGTCCCTCCTGCAGCAAAGCACCCCCACAACATGATGCTGCCAGCCCCACGCTTCATGGTTGGGATGGTGTTCTTCAGCTTGCAAGCCTCCCCCTTTATCCTCCAAACATAACGATGGTCATTATGGCCAAACAGTTCTATTTTTGTTTCATCAGAGCAGAGGACATTTCTCCAAAATGTACGATCTTTGTCTCCATGTGCAGTTGCAAACCTTAGTCTGGCTTTTTTATGGCGGTTTTGGAGCAGTGGCTTCTTCCTAGCTGAGCGGCCTTTCAGGTTATGTCGATATTGGACTCGTTTTACTGAGGATATAGATACTTTTGTACCTTTGTTCCTCCAGCATCTTCACAAAGTCCTATGCTCTTGTTTTGGGATTGATTTGCACTTTTCACTTCAAAGTATGTTCATCTCTAGGAGACAGAACGCGTCTCCTTCCTGAGCGTTATGATGGCTGCGTGGTCATATGGTGTTTAAACTTGCATACTATTTTTTGTACAGATGAACGTGGTAGCTTAATGCGTTTGGAAATTGCTGCCAAGGATGAACCAGACTTGTGGAGGTCTACAATTTGTTTTCTGAGGTCTTGGCTGATTTCTTTTGATTTTCCCATGATGTCAAGCAAAGAGGCACTGAGTTCGAAGGTAGGCCTTGAAATACATCCACAGGTTTACATCCAATTGACTCAAATTATGTCAATTAGCCTATCAGAAGCTTCTAAAGCCATGACATAATTTTCTGGAATTTTCCAAACTGTTTAAAGGCACGGTCAACTTAGTGTATGTAAACTTCTGACCCGCTGGAATTGTTATATAGTGAATTATAAGTGAAATAATCTGTATGTTAGCAATTGTTGGAAAAATGACTTGTGTCATGCACAAAGTAGATGTCCTAACCGACTTTCCAAAACTATAGTTTGTAAACAAGAAATTTGTGGAGTGATTGAAAAACACGTTTTTATGACTCCAACCCAAGTGTATGTAATCTCCTGACTTCAACTGTATATCCTCTGAACAAAAATATAAGCGTAACATGTAAGGGGTTTGTCCAATGTTTCATGAGTTCAAATAAAAAATGCCTGAAATGTTCTATATGCAAGAAAATGTCACGCCCTGGCCATAAAGGGGTTTTTATTCTCTATTTTGGTTAGGCCAGGGTGTGAGTAGGGTGGGCATTCTATGTTCCTTTTTCTGTTTTTGTATTTCTTTGTTTTTGGCCGGGTATGGTTCTCAATCAGAGGCAGCTGTCTATCATTGTCTCTAATTGAGAACCATACTTAGGTAGCTCTTGCCCACATGGGTTTTGTGGGTAGTTGCTTTCTGTTTTGTACCTGACGGAGCTGTTTCGGTTGTTCTTTTTGTTACTTTGTATTTAGTGTTCAGTTCTATTTAATAAATGACGAACACGTACCACGCTGCGCTTTGGTCCTCACCTTCTTCCACCAACGGCCGTTACAGAAAATATTATTTCTCTCAAATTATTTGCACAAATTTCTTTATATCCCTGTTAGTGAGCCTTTCTCCTTTTTCAAGATAATCCTGATAGGTGTGCCATATCAAGAAGCTGATTAAACAACATGGTCATTACACAGGTGCACCTTGTTCTGGGGACAATTAAAGGCCACTCTAAAATGTGCAGTTTCGTCACACAACACAATGCCAGAGACTTCTCAAGTTTTGAGGGAGCGTGCCATTGGCATGCTGACTGCAGGGATGTCCACCAGAAGTGTTGTCAGAAAATGTAACGTTAATTCCTCTACCGTAATTCGCCTCCGACATTGTTTTAGAGAATTTGGGAGTATGTCCAACCGGCCTCACAACCGCAGACCACGTGTAACCACACCAGCCCAGGACCTCCACGTCCACCTTCTTCACCTGTGGGATTGTCTGAGACCAGCCATCCGGACAGCTGATGATAAATTGTTTTTTGCCTGTAATAAATAAAACTCATCCTGATTGGCTGGGCCTGGCTCCGCAGTGGCTGGGCCTTGCTTCCAAGTGGCTGGGCCCCTGCTGAGTCATGTGAAATCTGTAGATTATGGCGAAATGAATATATTTCAATTGACTTGTTTCCTTATATGAACTGTAACTCAGTAAAATCTTTGAAAATTGTTGCATGTTGCAGTTGCATGTTGCGTTTATATTTTTGTAGTTTAATGAGCTGTGTATTTGTTTCTCTATCTGATATATGCATGGTTTTAAAACAGACACAACCAGATAGCAGAGAAGCTTTGAATTGTTTAGGTGATAGAATATCGTACATAAAATATGGTATCAACCTGGCCAGTACTGAGACGTTTCTAGATTTACTATCAGGGTCGTGGATGTGAGAATTTATTTGACTTGACCGTACAATGTAAATTACTGTTGTATGTACTTAAATACAGAAGTGTAGCATTTTAACCATATTCTTTGTACTGGCCTAGCCTGTGTATGGTATGTTCAGGAGTATGTTTATTTCTGAAATCTCAATCCATTTATGAAGATGAAACAGTTCCCTGACAGTAACGTTATCTCTTTTTTTCCATTCATCAGCTGTACAAAATACCCATCAAACTGTACTGTAGTAGTACATGTCTTATCAGGGAGTTAGAAGCAGAGATAGAAGCTTAGTCCCAAATGGCACTCTTTTCCCTACGTAGTGCACTACTTTTAACCAGAGCCCTATGGGCTCTGGTCAGAAGTAGTGCACTATATAGGGAATGGGGTGCCATTTGGGACACAAACAGAGACGGTAAGGCTTGTATTATGTTAGCTAGACGGTCGGGTAGTCTCGCTCTGTGTAAAAGGGCTTGAGTGCTAGGGGGCATACTTAGCCTCCAGTTCCCAGAAGACCAATGTTATTATTGGTAATAAAACCCTAAATACAGAGAGAGGAAAGATTAAGCCAACATAGAAAACATACTCCTCTGACTTAGATACACGGAGGTCTAGATCCTTTACCTGCAACACCCTTCAAAGTGTGGGACAAACAAATGAGGCTGATAAGAACTGTTGGCAAAGAAGGGACACTGTGACTATAACGATACAACCACACAAAGGTAGAGGGCATCTTTGCTTATCACAATCACAGCGGTTTAATATATTAACTGGATGACGGGGAGGGATAGGGGGAGTGATGCTAAACTACTGTCAATACAAATATTCCCATCAGATCCCCCTTATATAATGGAATTTAAATAACTATACGCTGCTATGTACTAAAAGTGTTTCTTCCACCTCTTGCCCCCTGGCAACCCAACGTTTCTCGGGCACAAAGAGTGCATTGTTTGTAGGGCCATTACCAACAGTTTTTTCCGACTCTCGCTGGAAATCATATGGCTCAAGGGAGACAGCTATAGATTGTGTCCCAAATGGCCTCCTTTTGTCTACGTAGTGTACTACTGTAAAGCGTCTGTGTGTAGCTGATGAGATGAGTCAGGCGCAGGACAGCAGATATGAGTAATGAAAGCAATTTTACTCAAATATATCACAATGCACGTATAAACACAAGGCCACAAATACGGACCACAATACAATAAACAATTACTCACAAACAAACATGGAGGAACAGAGGGTTAAATAATGAACAAGTGATTGGGGGATTGAAACCAGGTTTGTAAGACAAAGACAAAACAAATGGAAAATGAAAAGTGGATCGGCGATGGCTAGAAGGCCGGTGACGTCGACCGCCGAATGCCACCCGAACAAGGAGAGGGACCGACTTCGGCGGAAGTGGCGCCAACTACTTTTGACCAGAGCCCCATGGGGGTTGGTCAAAAGTAGAGCACTATGTAGGGAATAAGGTGTCATTTGGGAAGCAACCCTGCATTGCCAGGAAAGGGAGAAAAAACTTAATCAGACCTGTTTCATCTGACCTCTCTCAGTTCCCGGGGAAGAATGAGCCAGAACACTAGCCTGAATAGACAGATTTTCCAAATGTTTTGAAATCCATTTGGAGGCGGAGACAGGAAGAAAGGGGGAAAGGGGCGAGAGCCTGGAAGAAATGGATTTGGCCTATAAACAAGTAAGTGGTGTGATGCCCATTTCTTCAGGACATTAAGGGACCCTTTTTATTGATGGCTGCACTTAAAGTAGGACAGAGTGGGCACAATTAAGAGTCAATTGAAGACCTGGAGGCTGGAGGGGTCTGGGTGGTGGTGGAGTGGGGAGGGGGAAGGTATATATTAGCCTTATAGCTTCAAGTCATTTCATTTTGGGAGCATAAAGGAATAGAAAGAAAGTGTTCCGTCTTAAATCCTTTTCTTTTCCTTCCTCTGTTCTGTTCTCCTCCTCCACCTCTGTTTTTGGTATGTGTGTGGATGGTAGCCTTGCCCCCACTTGGAATAGATGTATTACTTATGACATCCCAGTTTTCATCCGTTCACAATTTTTACATTAGAGTTAAATCTCTGCAGCTGGAATCTCACGGCTGAGTTAGCCAGAGCCCATCAAATATTGAAACGTTGGGAGCCACTGGCAGTCAGGGCCTGCATCCCAAATGGAACCATTTTCCCGATATAGTGCACTACTTTAGACCAGAGCCCTATGGGCCCTTGTCAGAAGTAGTGCACTAACTAGGGAATGGGGTGCCATTTGGGACGCAGATAGGTTGAGGGGAGTTCATGTCCAAAGCCAAGCTTTAGATTCACAGACATCCCAATAGGAGTGTACTACTAGAGAAAAAAGCACTGATAAAAATTTTATCAGAATGAGCCGGGGATATTGCTAGCATTCTTCCAAGCATCACTATGAAATCTTAATCTGAGTTAATGGAAGAGATATGAAAGCCTTTCTCAATTCAAACAGAGGCCGTGCATAATTTATAAATTATTGTCAGAAAAGTGATTCCGATCTGAGATTTACTCTCCTTCAGATGGGTAGTGAACCCACAGGGGGCAGAGAATAAGTGAGTATTTTCAACCTCTGATGCAGAAAGATTTTACAGCAGAACTGTCGATATCATCAGGTAAACTGATCATTTCTCCCAGACTGCAGCAGGCAGAAAAAGCACTCACTGCACGGCAAGTAAATACCAACACAGCCTCACTTCCAGGGTTAGCTTCAGAACCACTCAGAGGGAGTAAATAAAACAAGCTGTAGAGGAGACAGTGTAGCCGTGTTAGAATCCTGCCTGCGTCGTTCCTTCCTGCTGGTTGACAGTCGCAAAAGCTTTGTTATGTCTCAAACATACCACCATCGCACCGATGTAACTAGCAACGACACAACCAACCGAAGGATTCTTTTTTCTTCCTGTCCTCATCCTCATCTTTTCACTCGCTCTCTTTTTTTCCTTTCTCCAATTACAGATGATAGCCTGTGTTTGCATGGCTGCGAGGCCTATGGTTAATTCACAGTGACAAGTTTCTTCTCTCTTTGCATGCCGGGTGTAAGACAAACGGTGTTCTGTGTTGGAGAACATTATCCACTAATGTAGCCTCAGTGTGTCCAGCAGGGAGCTAGGGGTTGTTACTACTCCTCTACATGGCAGGAACAACCCCTGATTCCAGTTACTACATGTACCTCGCCCTCTCTCAAGACAACCAGACATAGTCACTGTACTGTAGGTAGGCTACTCACACTGTTCACTTCTGCATGAATCAACTTCACAACGTCTTGCAACCTTCACCAAAGTCTGTTCTTATTCAATCACATCCAGTATTATGTCTGACTGTGGGTTCTATCCATTTCAATTAGACATTCAATAAAAAATTAAATAATATAATTATTATAATTGTTTATTATTTCATCAATGCACACCCTTAAATGTTGGTGATATGTAGGATTTGAAAAAGCATAAAGTGCCTGTAGTTGGTTTACTTGCAAGCTGATAGCTGGTTGGTGTACTTGGGTGGGCTGGGAGATTTGCCTGGATGTGGCTGATAAAGCAGTAGATGCATGCTTGACTGGGCTGGCCCTATTCTAGGTGATAAAAGCATCAAAGAGGGACATGAATGTTGGATGTGCTGCTGAAGTATACACCGCTACACCGAAGCAAACTTATTTAGGACAGTGCCATTAGACTCTTATCTCTCTGACGGCAGCCCCAAAGCATTCGTTTAATGTGGATAAATGGATGTAGATTGAGAGTTCTACTGCAATGTTTCCTCTGGCGTGTGCCATATCCTCTGTAGGAATAAAAATTGATGAGGCCCCAAAAGCGGAGCAGTGAGCTAAGCAACATCTGCGTTGTGTGTTGGGTACAGTACACGTCGTACCAACCTAGGATCATCCATCAAGCAGCCCTATTTCAACATTAAGGAAATGGAACAACTCAACATCTAAGCAACCTCCGTCCATGAATGGATGGGAAAACTCTGTTTTTAATGCTCTGGTGATAGTTTTGATTACTATTAATATCAGGTGTCTGTCTGTCTGTCTGTCTGTCTGTCTGTCTGTCTGTCTGTCTGTCTGTCTGTCTGTCTGTCTGTCTGTCTGTCTGTCTGTCTGTCTGTCTGTCTGTCTGTCTGTCTGTCTGTCTGTCTGTCTGTCTGTCTGTCTGTCTGTCTGTCTGTCTGTCTGTCTGTCTGTCTGTCTGTCTGAAGTCACAGTAGCATCTATACCCACCAGATGAGTGTGTGAGTGGAGACTTCACACAATCAGTAAGCGTAATCTGGTAAGTAAATCAATGCCACCAGCAATGTTTTCTTAACAACCAAAGTCATTTTTCTTTCTCCATGCAGTTTTATTCTGAGTGCTAGTTAATTCATGTGGCTGGGAATGGGTACAGGGAGACGTGTTGGGTGTCATTTAGATATCCCACAACTTCATCACCACAGCCACATCCATAATGCACCCACACTCCATGTGTGAGTAACAGGGCTTTATTTTAGAACTGCTTTAGCGGGTGAAGTCATGTGGAAAAAGGTATTTTGCGGTGCCCGAGTGGTCTCCATGTCCCATCAAGAGGAAGAGTAAAAGTGTGTAAAAGCTACCTTTAGAGAGACCAGGCTGGGCTGAGGAGGCTGTCCAGTGCTTGACCTGGAGGAGGAGGAGGAGAGGGATGAAGGTCAGACATTGAATGAAGGATGAGGAGGAAGATGAGGAAGAGGAGGAAGGTCACGTGGTGTGTGTGTGTGTGTGGGTGGGGGTATTCGGAGAGGGAGGGAGAGAGAGATGGGAAGGAGGGAGGGTAATGTGAAATGGGAGCAATTTTCCAACCTTCTAAGCTGCAGTGGAGGTGATGTTGTTCATCTTTGGAAAGGTACTTATGTCAGGCAGGGCTGGGGCTGCCAGGGGACCTGGCCAGTACTCCCTCGCCTCCCAGCGTCCCTGTGCCCAGAATGGGACATTCCTCTGAGACACTCCTGGACTGCTGCTCACTCACCTCCAACACTCACTCAGCTTCACTTTACACTGGCACTAGTGGGACCCCTTACCACATACCACTCATTCTTGTCTTTCTCATTCTCCTTCTCGCTCTTGTCTCTCTCTGTTTCTCTCTGTCTTCGTCTGTCTTTATCTCTCTCTGTCTCTCTACCCCCATGTTACCTTCCTCCTTTTCATTCTCTCTCTCTTATCTACCTAATTTCTTCTTCCATTCTTCCCTAGCCAGTGGCCCCCCATCACTCCTCTGTTTCCCAGTCTCTCCAGTTAACCCATCATCCCTTCATGGCCTCCCTGGTTGTTGTTGTTTGTTACATGATATTTGCAGTGATCTTTACTACAGCTAGCAGCACGACATGTTGGCTGATGTTTCAGCCTCTTGTTTATTAATTACTGAAGGAAAGTTGTGATGTTGGATAGATTAGCGGAGCTGGGCTGGTGAAGGGTCTCCATAGCCTCTCATTGCTAAACAAAGGGCCTAAACACATGCATATCCTGCTTATTACAAACATACAAGACCTGTACAATACTGTTGTTGGCCCATGTGAAACTGTTTGCATTTTATTTAGCATTAAAGACAGCTAATTAAGTTTGATAATGATCATATGTATTAATGTAGTTTAAAAAAATGCATTGTAGCATACCGCTGTAATCACAAACATCCACAAACCCCAAATCAAACCACAATAAAGAAATTGTATCGTGTCTCAATGGAGAGCCTTACATTAAAATGTATGTCATTTTTGTTTATGTTGACTATTGACTTCCACCTTATTTGGCTGAGTGCTCTGGTAGATGCAGGCTGGTACATTTTCGAGTGGTAATGTTCTGGCCCTGCTCCCAGTGGCGTGTTTATACTCATCTGGTCTAGGTGCTAATGTATGTGTTCCATGGATGTACTCACAAGGCTGTTTGCACGTCTGGTTCCACCTGGGCTTGTTGTGGAGTCCTGTCAAAACTTAGGCCAGCGGAAAAAAACCCTGTCTGTGAAAAAAAATCCATGCATGTTTAATTACGACAGGATACGCGTGCGCGCGCACACACACACACACACACACACACACACACACACACACACACACACACACACACACACACACACACACACACACACACACACACACACACACACACACACATGCACACGCCCACCTCTCCTCTGAGAGGGGGATACCTCCTGAGAACCCCACATTATCGCTTTTTTGAAGTATCACAAGAAAAAAAAAATCATATTAATATTTAAAGCACACCCCCTCACCAACATCCCATCTCTCTGCTCAATCCCTGCTTGATTTGGGATTGTGGAGAAGAGTAATTTATGTATGTGTTTTTATACAGGTGTCATCATTGGTGGAGATGAACTGCTCCATGGTAATATCACCACCAAATCTGTCCACTATCGTAAATATAGTGGTTGCATTCCAAGTTAATCATGAAATGGGTTATGGGACAACAATATTTGATTGGGCAATTTTGTCTTCATGCTCATTTTAGACTATATATAAAAGATAAAATATATTACAATTGAATTGAATACATTTTGGTACATGCATCAGAGGATAACACTTGAAAGCATTAGTTAAAACACTTAGAAGGCGTAATTTCATCGACAATCTGTCCTGGTAATTTGAAAATGTGAGGCATGCTCCCTCAAATCAAATTAAATTATAAGCATGACTTTCAGATAGCTAGCTTTGTGGTAACAAAAACATACAGCATGTTGTTCTGTAATACCACCCTGGCAGCAGCAAATAAAACACCAGAATCATCAGAGTGAGGGAGGGAGGGAGGGAGGAGGGGAGGGAGGGAGGGAGGGAGGGAGGGAGGGGGAGGGAGGGAGGGAGGGAGGGAGGGAGGGAGGGAGGGAGAGAGAGAGAGAGAGAGAGAGAGAGAGAGAGAGAGAGAGAGAGAGAGAGAGGGAGGGAGGGAGGGAGGGAGGGAGGGAGGGAGGGAGGGAGGGAGGGAGGGAGGGAGGGAGGGAGGGAGGGAGGGAGGGAGGGGGAGAGAGAGAGAGGGAGGGAGGGAGGGAGGGAGGGAGGGAGGGAGGGAGGGAGGGAGGGAAAGAAAGAAAGAAAGAAAGAAAGAAAGAAAGAAAGAAAGAAAGAAAGAAAGAAAGAAAGAAAGAAAGAAAGAAAGAAAGAAAGAAAGAAAGAAAGAAAGAAGGGATTAAGCACATAGATTGAGGGTAAGACTAGAGTCCTGTCCAGGAGGTGTACTTGTGCATCAAACTGCCTCACGTTACAGAAACACACACAGACACACACACACAGCTAGCAATGACACACCACAAAGAAAGAAAGAAAGAAAGAAAGAAAGAAAGAAAGAAAGAAAGAAAGAAAGAAAGAAAGAAAGAAAGAAAGAAAGAAAGAAAGAAAGAAAGAAAGAAAGAAAGAAGAGGTAAGGGAGTGCTTGTGTTTTCTCAGAGCCCTGACCTCTTTTTTTGAAGTGTCACGTTATGGTTGTACAGAACGTGTCTCCTTTGCATACAAAAGGTCAGGACGATAAATCAAAATCCGCATATATGACTTGCACGATTCATCACGCAGAAACAGGGCCAAAGTGTTAGGCCTACTCCAATTTATTTTTTTTAAACATAAGATGAATTATCCACTGTAGCAAGATGAATCTGTGATAAGGGGGAGGGGGGATTTGAGGTTTAATACAAACATACAGCTTCTCATTAAAAACAGCTAGTGATGACAGTGTGGTGCTGTGGGCTCTCGGCTGCTGTAAAGGAGAGAGAGGAGCGTGAGTTGTATTATTTTGTACCCGTCGTTGGTGTGTGAGGCAGGAGACTAATTTACCCCTGCAGTTCCTAGCGTTATTTGTTGGCTTAGTGACACTGTTGCTCGTTAGATAATCCATGATGATTCAACACTGTGAAATCTAATTCACTGCCAGGCGGTGTGTGTGTGTGTATCCTTATTGGCTGTGTGTGTGTGCCTGTCTGTGTGTGCATGCTACCTGTGTGGTGTGTCATTGCTAGCTGTGTGTGTGTGTCTGTGTGTGTTTCTGTAACGTGAGGCAGTTTGATGCACAAGTACACCTCCTGGACAGGACTCTAGTCTTACCCTCAATCTATGTGCTTAATGCTGAGTGCCAAGCAGAGATGCATCAGGTCACATTTTTAAAGTCTTCAGCCAGGGATTGAATTCACAAACTTCCAATCTGAAGGCGGACACTCCAACCACAAGGCCACTGAGTTGGTCTTGCAATTTGTAGTTTGTGACATTTCAGATTTAGATATAATAATCTTTCTGGAAGTACTTTTTCTAAGTAACTTTAGCTAAGTAAGCTATGTTTGTCTTAAGGGTAGCTTTAGTGTAGGTTAACTTCTTCCAGTGTGAAGTAATTGGTAGCATAGTAAACTATATTTATTTATATGTGTGTGTTCATGTCGTTCCTGGGTGTGTGTGCATATGTGTGTGTGTCATTCCTGGCTGTGTGTGCATGTGTGCATGTCTGTGTTTGTGTTGTTCCTAGCTGTGTGACTGTGTGTGTGTGTCATTCTTGACTGTTTCCCTGTTTGTTTGACTCCTGCTGGGATATTACTTAGGGTCCATTCATGACCTGTAACACCAGATGCCCCCGTAATGCCCTCACTTACCATCCAAACCTGTAAGGACAGGTGTTTCAAACCAGGCCTTGAGGTCAGGGTGTGTAATTAACTGACTGTTCTAATACAAGGCTACATGTTTCAGTGTTTGCTCTCTGTGTGTGTGTGCGTGTGTGTGTGTGCGTGTGTGTGTGCGTGTGTGTGCGTGTGCGTGTGCGTGCGCATGCGTGTGCTTGTGTGTGCACGTGCGTGTGTGTGTATCAATTAGCTAGGCATCACCGAAAAATCTGTAACCCCAACCCTTCTGTGCAGAACAGACAGATATTCAGGAAGGAGAGGCGGAGAGGAGATGAGGAGGAGAGGAGCGCAGCCACAAAGACAGGTATCACACCACATCCCACCTCTGCTAATTACACTTAACAAAAATATAACCGCAACATGTAAAATGTTGGTCACATGTTTCATGAGCTGAAATAAAAGATGACAGAAATATTCAATATGCACAAAAAGCTTATTTCTCTCCAATTTTGTGCAGAAATATGTTTACGTCCCTGTTAGTGAGCATTTCTCCTTCGCCAAGATATCAATCCACTGACAGATGTGGTATATCAAGAAGCTGATTAAACAGCAGGGTCATTACACAGGGGCAACTTGTGCTGCGGACAATAACAGGCTATTCTAAAATGTGCAGTTTTGTCACACAGCACAATGCTACAAATGTCTCAAGTTTTGAGGGAGCGTGTAACTGGCATGCTGACTGCAGGAATGTCCACTAGAGCTATCGCCAGAGAATTTAATGTTCAGTTCTCTCCCATATGCCGCCTCCAATGTTGTTGTAGAGATTTTGGCTGTACGTCCAACCAGCCTCACAACCACAGACCACATGTAACCATGCCAGCCCAAGACCTTCACATCTGGCTTCTTCACCTGTGGGATCGTCTGAGACCAGCCACCTGGACAGCTGATGAAAATGTGGGTTTGCACAACCAAAGAATTTCTGTACAGACTGTCAGAAACTGTCTCAGGGAATCTCATCTGCGTGATCGTCGTCTTCACCAGGGTCTTGACCAGACTGCAGTTCGGCATTGTAACCGACTTCAGTGGACAAATGCTTACCTTCAATAGCCACTGTCACGCTGGAGAAGTGTGCTCTTCACGGATGAATCCCGGTTTCAACTGTATGGGTCAGATGCCACAGAGCGTTTATGGTATAATGTGGGTGAGCGGTTTGCTGATGTCAACGTTGTGTTGACAGTGGGGTTATGGTATGGGCAGGGATAAGCAATGGAAAACAAACACAATTGCATTTTTTCGATGGAAATTTCAATGCACAGAGATATCGGGACTAGATCCTGAGGCCCATCGTTGTGCAATTCATCCGAACCCATCACCTCATGTTTCAGCATGGTAATGCACGGCTCCATGTTGCGAGGATCTGTACACAATTCCTGGAAGCTGAAAATGTTCCAGTTCTTCCATGGCCTGCATACTCACCAGACATGTTACCCATTGAGCATGATTGGGACGCTCTAGATTCACGTGTACGACAGCGTGTTCCAGTTCCCGCCAATATCCAACAACTTTGCACAGCCATTGAAGAGAAGTGGTACAAAATTCCACAAGCCACAATCAACAGCCTGATCAACTCTACGTGAAGGCATGAGGCAAATGGTGGTTAATCCAGATACTGACTAGTTTTCTGATCCACACCCCTACATTTTTTTAAAGGTACAGTGCATTTGTAAAATGGCACCAGAGAGGATGGCCGATGTTTTGCGTGCTCCTAACCAACTGTGTTATTTTGTTAGTTTTTTTGCGTTGTTTGTAACTTATTTTTCAACTTATTTTGTACATTAAGTTGCTGCTACCGTCTCTTATGACCGAAAATAACCTCTGGAAATCAGAACAATGGTTACTCACCACGAACTGGAGGAAGCTTTTTGCTTTAACGAGTATGACGTGTCCGATGTGAAGGATATACTGCTTTCCCGGGAACAGGCCCAAACCCGAGTCATTTGCGTGAAGAGAAGACTGAGAAAAAGGGGGCAGAGGTCGGGCTGCCTTCAGAGAATTCGTAGGCGAATTCAATGAGCTGTATACCACCATAAGCAAACAGGAAAATGCTCATCCAGAGACTGCGCTCCTAGTGGCCAGGGACTTTATTGCAGGGAAACTTAAATCCTTTTTACCAAATCTTGACCAGCATGTTAAATGTGCAACCAGAGGGAAAAAAATCTAGACCACCTTTACTCCACACACAGAGATGTGTACAAAGCTCTCCCTCAACCTCCATTTGACCTATCTGATCATAATTATATCCTATAACAAATTCAGGCAGGAAGCACCAGTGACTCGGTCAATAAAAAAGTGGTCAGATGAAGCAGATGCTAAGCTACAGGACTGGATCATGCTCCGGGATTCTTCCAATGGCTTTGAGGAGTACACCACATCAGTCACTGGCTTCATCAATAAGTGCATCGATGACGTCGTCCCCACAGTGACTGTACATACATACCCCAACCAGAAGCTATGGATTACAGGCAACATTCGTATTGAGCTAAAGGGTAGAACTGTCGCTTTCAAGGAGAGGGACTCTAAGCTTATAAGAAATCCCGCTATGCCCTCAGATGAACCATCAAACAGGCAAAGCGTCAATACAGGACTAAGACCGAAAAATACTACACCAGCTCCGACGCTCGTCGGATGTGGCAGGGCTTGCAAACCATTACAGACTACAAAGGGAAGCACAGCTGTGAGCTTCCCAGTGACACAAGCATACAAGACAAGCTAAATTATTCTATGCTCGCTTTGAGTCAAGTAATACTGAAACATGCATGAGAGCATCAGCTGTTCCGGACGACTGTGTGATCACGCTCTCCGCAGCCGATGTGAGTAAGACCTTTAAACCAGTCAACGTTCACAAGGTCGCAGGGACAGACAACCAGGACGTGTACTCTGAGCATGCGCTGACCAACTGGCAAGTGTCTTCACTGCCATTTTCAACCTCTCCCTGTCTGAGTCTGTAATACCAACATGTTTCAAACATACCACCACGATAGTCCCTGTGCCCAAGAACACTAAGGTAACATGCCTAAATGACTGACGACCACTCGTATCACTCATGTCTGTAGCCATGAAGTGCTTTGAAAGGCTGGAATGGCTCACATCAACGCCATTATCCCAGAAACCCTAGACCCACTCCAATTTGCATACCGCCCTAACAGATCCACAGATGATACAATCTCTATTGTACTCCACATTGCCCTTTCCCACCCGGACAAAAGGAATACTTATGTGAGAATGCTATTCATTGACTACAGTTCAGAGTTCAACACCATAAAACCACTAAGCTAAGGACGCTTGGACTAAACACTCCCCTCTGCAACTGGATCCTGGCCTTCCTGATGGGCTGCCCCCAGGTAATAAGGGTGGGCAACAACACATCCGCCACGCTGATTCTCAACATGGTAGCCCCTCAGGGGTGCGTGCTCAGTCCCCTACTGTACTCCCTGTTCAATCATGACTACACAGCCGGGCACGACTCCAACACCATCATTAAGTTTGCCGATGACACAACAGTGGTAGGCGTGATCACCGACAACGATGAGACAGCCAATAGGGAGGAGGTCAGAGACCCGGCCGTGTGGTGCCAGGACAACATCCTCTCCCTCAATGTGATCAAGACAAAGGAGATGATTGTGGACTACAGGAAAAGGAGGACAGATTATGCCCCCATTCTCATCGATGGGGCTGTAGTGGAGCAGGTTGAGAGCTTCAAGTTCCTTAGTGTCCACATCACCACCAAACTAACATGGTCCAAGCACACCAAGACAGTCACGAATAGGGTACGACAAAAACTATTCCCCCTCAAGAGATCGAAAAGATTTGGCATGGGTCCTCAGATCCTCAAAAGGTTCTACAGCTGCACCATCGAGAGCATCCTGACTGGTTACCTCACTGCCTGCTACTTATATTTCCAATTTTTTACTTATCTATTTTTTACTTTAAACGTATTTTTCTTAGAACTTCTTAAAGCATTGTTGGGGGCTTGAAAGTAAGTATTTCACTGTAAGGTCTACCTACACCTGTTGTATTCGGTGCATGTGACAAATAACATTTGATTGGATTCGGAAAGTATTCATACCCCTTGACTTTTTCTGTATTTGTTACGTTACAGCCTTATTCTAAAATGTACATAGTTTTTTTCCAATCATCAATCTACACACAATACCCTATAATGACAAAGCAAAAATGTGTTTTTATACATTTTTGCAAATGTATTACAAATAAAGGACTGAAATATCACTTTTACATAAGTATTCAGATTCCAAGCGGGCTGTCATGTGCCTTTGATTGAGGAGTGGCTTCCATCTGGCCACTCTACCATAAAGCCCTAATTGGTGGAGTGCTGCAGAGATGGTTGTCCTTCTGGAAGTTACTCCTATCTCTACAGAGGAACTCTAGAGCTCTGTTAGAGTGACCATCAGGTTTTTGTTCACCTCCCTGATCAAGGCCCTTCTCCCCCGATTGTTCAGTTTGGCTGGGTGGCCAGTTCTAGGAAGACCCTTGGTGGTTCCACACTTCTTCCATTTAAGAATGATGGAGGCCACTGTGTTCTTGGGAGCTTTCAATGCTGCAGACACGTTTGGTACCCTTCCCCAGATCTGTGCCTCAACACAATCCTGTCTTGGAGCTCTACGGACAATTCCTTCAACCTTTTGGCTTGGTTTTTGCTCTGACATGCACTTTCAAATGTGGGACCTTGAATAGACAGTAGTGTGCCTTTCCAAATCATGGCCAATCAATTGCATTTACCACAGGTGGACTCCAATTGTCACGTTCTGACCTTTATTTCCTTTGTTTTGTATTTATTTAGTATGGTCAGGGCGTGAGTTGGGTGGGCAGTCTATGTTTGTTTTTCTATAATTTGGGTATTTCTATGTTTCGGCCTAGTATGGTTCTCAATCAGAGGCAGGTGTCATTAGTTGTCTCTGATTGAGAATCATACTTAGGTAGCCTGGGTTTCACTGTGTGTTTGTGGGTGTTTGTTCCTGTCTCTGTCTTTGCACCAGATAGGACTGTTTAGGGTTTCACACGTTCCATGTTTATTGTTTTGTAGTGTTCATGTGTACATTTACATATTAAAAGAACCATGGACACTTACCACGCCGCATATTGGTCCTCTGATCCTTTTCGCCTCTCCTCTTCGGAAGAAGAGACCAGCGGGTCTGGTCGCCGGTACGCAGTTTTGGTCCAGGTTATCCTGCGCCGGCTCTGCGTGCTGTGTCTCCGGGGCGCTGGGAAGGTGCAGTGCGTCCTCTGCCTGCGCTCCGCTCGTGCCGGGCAAATGTGGGAGTGGAGCCTAAGGGAGAGGTGCGTGTAGGAAGCACTAGATCTCCCGTGCTTAACCACAGCCCGGTTCAACCTGTGCCTGCACTCTGGAGGGTCCGGGCTAGAGTAGTTGTCCAGCCTGGGGAAGTGGTGCCAAGGTTGCGCACCAGAGCTCCAGTGCTCCCCCACAGCCCGGTCCTTCAGGTGCCTCCTAACACCAAGCCTCCTGAAGGTCTCCCCAGCCTGGTGGTTCCTGTGGCAGCCCCACGCACCAGGCTGTCTCTCTGTCTCCTCCCTGCAGGTGGTCCTGTCTGTCCGGCGCCGCTGCCGGAGTCTCCCGCCTGTCCGGCGCCGCTGCCGGAGTCTCCCGCCTGTCCGGCGCCGCTGCCGGAGTCTCCCGCCTGTCCGGCGCCGCTGCCGGAGTCTCCCGCCTGTCCGGCGCCGCTGCCGGAGTCTCCCGCCTGTCCGGCGCCGCTGCCGGAGCCTCCCGCCTGTCCGGCGCCGCTGCCGGAGCCTCCCGCCTGTCCGGCGCCGCTGCCGGAGTCTCCCGCCTGTCCGGCGCCGCTGCCGGAGTCTCCCGCCTGTCCGGCGCCGCTGCCGGAGTCTCCCGCCTGTCCGGCGCCGCTGCCGGAGCCTCCCGCCTGTCCGGCGCCGCTGCCGGAGCCTCCCGCCTGTCCGGCGCCGCTGCCGGAGTCTCCCGCCTGTCCGGCGCCGGAGCCCCTCAGCCCAGAGGCGCCAGAGCTTCTGCCCCTCTGTCCCGAGCTGCTCCTCTGTCCAGTGGGGTCATTGAGAGGGGTGGCCATGGTTAGAAAGCCACGGAGGCGGACAATGAGGCGGACTAAGACAATGGTTAAGTGGGGTCCGCGTCCCGCGCCAGAGCCGCCACCGCGGACAGACGCCCACCCAGACCCTCCCCTATAGGTCAAAGTTTTGCGGCCGGAGTCCGCACCTTTGGGGGTACTGTCACGTTCTGACCTTTATTTCCTTTGTTTTGTATTTATTTAGTATGGTCAGGGCGTGAGTTGGGTGGGCAGTCTATGTTTGTTTTTCTATAATTTGGGTATTTCTATGTTTCGGCCTAGTATGGTTCTCAATCAGAGGCAGGTGTCATTAGTTGTCTCTGATTGAGAATCATACTTAGGTAGCCTGGGTTTCACTGTGTGTTTGTGGGTGTTTGTTCCTGTCTCTGTCTTTGCACCAGATAGGACTGTTTAGGGTTTTACACGTTCCATGTTTATTGTTTTGTAGTGTTCATGTGTACATTTACATATTAAAAGAACCATGGACACTTACCACGCCGCATATTGGTCCTCTGATCCTTTTCGCCTCTCCTCTTCGGAAGAAGAGGAGGAAATCCTTGACACCAATCAAGTTGTAGAAACATCTCAAGGATGATCACTGGAAACAGGAGGCACCTAAGATTTCGAGTCTTATAGCAAAGGGTCTGAATACTTATATAAATAAGGTATTTCTGTTTTTAATGTTTTATACATTTGCTAACATTTCTAAAAAGCTGTTTTTGTTGTGTTATTATGGGGTATTGTGTGTAGACTGCTGAGGATTTTTTTATTTAATCCATTTTAGAATAAGGCTGTAATGTAACAAAATGTGGAAAAATTCAAGGGGCCTGAATACTTCCAAAGGCACTGTAGTTGTGACTAACCGATGCATATCTGTATTCCCAGTCATATGAAATCCATAGATTAGGGCCGCATGAATTTATTTAAATTGACTGATTTCCTTATATGAACTCTAACTTAGTAAAAACTTTGAAAATGTTGCATGTATTTTTTTGTTCAGTGGAAAACAAATTATTTATACACTTTGATTTAGCCCAGCTCCCCTATTATCAGGGGCCAAAATATTTATTTGCCGTGATTTACAAATGGAATAGATTGATTGATTCAGAAGCTTTTTTCCTTCACCTCCAGACTTCAAATCAAAGACGCTGCAGCTGATTTCATTACTGGGTTATGAATGTCAATGTTTAATGATGTAGTGAGGAGTTAGAGCTGCATTAGTGGAAGAAAAACATGTGAATGAATTGCACACATGTGTAGAGTGTAATGGGGATTTTGTCTTTGTATTAAATGAGTAGATGTTAAAATATAACAGACTGATAGCTGCATAGAACACCGCACCTTTACACCACAGTTAGTGCCATGCCACATGAAGCCTCTCACTGCAATGCCTTGATCAGGCACTAGATCTATTTTTCAGGTAAAGATGGAATCCGCAGTAGGGGGAAACAGTGACACTGGCCGTCCCACCACTGCTGTTATTGTTTTCGTCACCGAGCTGAGGAGCCTCACGCAGCATAGTAAAATAATATTTCAGTACCTATTGTGCTCTTCTATCACGCGTGCAATGATGTCCAAGGGGAAAAAACTGTGTTTGTTGTTTGCAGTAACATCTTTGTTGTTCGCATATCTAATATTGCAAACGGACGTGGGTGTTTCACCATTAAGGATTCCATCTTTAAGGAATGAGAGGATGGAGGGATACATTCATGATGAATGGCATACAGGCCGAGAGGACAGAGGAGGAGAATAAACACAAGGTTAAACTGCAGTCACAGGCTGACCCTGTAATACCAGCCCAGTCACTTCTGATGACAATCTGACGCTATGAGCACATAGAGGACAGGGAGAGGGATGGAGGAGAGAAAGAGCTGCTATATCCAGGCTTGACAACAGTCGTGACCCATATTATAATAGAATAGAACAGAATTCAGGACCCTTGTGTCCACTGGCCAGCTTTCTGCCTAAATTGTTACGTTGAACCTGGATGTCGGAAAGTTGCCAGTACACCATCAAATCTAATCTATGCTGTGTATTTCGATAAGCAAGCCTACAGTACAATAATGACCATTCTTCGCTCTGTCTACTGACAAATCAAAGCTAATCTAAGAAAACAGAAGACGTACGCTCACTGATGCCTGGAAGGTGAGAAGGTTGAAGGAGTCTTTAGAGAGGGGAGAGAGAACAATGCAGAGAGTGAGAGAGAGAGAGAGAGAGAGAGAGAGAGAGAGAGAGTGAGAGTGTCTGTCCATGGTCGGTGGTGGTTTGAAGTTTCGCTATTTAACATCCCCCATCCTCCACCACCCTCTTCTATCCCTGCAGTAATATCACACCTAAATATAACTCCCCCATTAAATTACTGTGACTCCTCCACTGATCCTGATCCTGCTGTAGTATTCCCAGTTTGGAGAGCAGCCTTCTTCGCCTTGGACTACTTAGCTCAGCACAGAAGCCTGGCGCTGCTGAGGCGCTAATACCCCTGAACCTGGTGTTGTCTCGCTAGCTAACGCACAGCTCAGGTTCTCATCAAATAGAATCATCACCCCCCTCCCTGTAACAAAACAAAGAAATCCTCCCTGGAAGTGTGTTTTGATGGAGGTTGCCATGGTAATGAGTGTGTGTTGTATCTCTTCTGAGAGCTTGTTATGTGGCGGAGTGGTGCCGGGCCTCTCTGTGGCCTTGGTTCATCTGTCAAACTCATTTTTTCTGCTTCAAAATAATGATCCAGGGCTGCACAGAGGGCTTGGGCTAAAGTAAAAGCTTATTTAAGGTGGCTCTACATTGTTCCATGTAGGTAGTAGTAGCCTATAGTGCTGAGTGATTAAACACAATTTTTAAATAACTATTTGACGAACATTTGTACCATTTCTCTAGAGTGATCTCTCTCTGGGACATGTTGTCGAAGTCATCATAATTAAGAGCAGAAAGCATTGTAATTAACAAAGACCAGAATCCATTGCACCTATAACTGCCTGTTCTAATTGGTTCTTGCCAGACAAGCCTGTGTGGCCAGCAGGGTAGACAGACACAGAGAGAAAGAGTGATATAGGCACGACTCCAACACCATCATCAAGTTTGCCAATGACACAACAATGGTTTGCCGATGACACAACAGTGGTAGGCCTGATCACCGACAACGATGAGACAGCCTTGGTGTAGTCATATGGTGCCAGGACAACAACCTCTCCCTCAATGTGATCAAGACACAGGAGATGATTGCAGACTACAGGAAAAGGAGGACCGAGCAAGCCTCCATTCTCATCGACGGGACTGTAGTGGAACAGGTTGAGAGCTTCAAGTTCCTTGGTGTCCACATGACCAACAAACTAACATGGTCCAAACACACTAAGACAGTCGTGAAGAGGGTACGACAAAACCTATTCCCCCCCAGTAGACTGAAAAGATTTGGCATGGGTCATCAGATCCTCAAAAGGTTCTACAGCTGCACCATCGAGAGCATCCTGGTTGCATCACTGAAATTGTAAAATGATTATTATTTTGGGTATTATTTTTCCCAAACTGAACCAACCTCAAAAAATCGCTCAGCACTAGTAGCCTAACACCCCTGAGGAGAGGAGAAGTCTGTCTGCTGCAGTGTTAGCCGTGTGGAGTGGTCTGCAGTGGGTTAGCTGTGGAGAGGAGAGAGCCCCAACACAGAGACAAACATGCTCTGGTCACTAGTGGTATGGCTTATTCACTTGTAAGCGATACAGGGTTTGTTATTGTCTGTCTGTGGGAGTTTTGACCAAAAATACAGGCGATTCCAGATAAAGCTAACTTTGATTTCCTGCCGCAGTGGATTGTATTATGAATCCTATGAGCTTTAATCCAGTTGTATTATGGTAAACATAAGTTATACAGAGGCTAGGGAACCGGTGGGAGGAATTCCTTACCTTTTATTCCATGTTCTTTTCTTCTTCAGAATAGGCTCAAGAACTTGTTTTTGAGAATCACTGTTGTCAGAGATGGTCCTCATATAGAAGACAGCACAGGAAGTAGCAGGAGGATGTGACAGGGGCTAAATCTCATATAGTACCCTATTCTCTATTCCCTAACCTATTTTATATTTAGTGCACTACTTTTTACCACGGCCTCCTAGTGCACTGCATTTGGCCAGAGCCCTATGGGTAGTAGTGCACTACATAGAGATAGGGTGCCGTTGGGACACATGGCAGGAGGTAGTAGGAGGAGATAGCAGGGGGTGTCTCCCAGACAGTAATGATGGCAGCAGGTGAGACAGTGTTAGACTGCAGGCTGTAGACACAGACAGTCCCTGATACCTCAACCTGGTCTCATAGCATTTCGTATTATTCTGTACCTAAATTCGAGACACTCCATTTAATATGATATGTTACATTTCATATGGTATGTATTAATTTGTGAATGTCTATCACCCATTACGTATGATATGTTACGAATTACAATTCGTATTATATGTTACAAATTTGAAAATGTACAATAATCAAATGGCCACCCGGACAATTTATAGTGACACTACTTTAGGGTGTCAGTGTAAAGGGTTAGGGTTAAGTTTAGGAGTTAGGCTAAAGGGTTAATGTTAGGGTTAGGGCTAGCTAACATGCTAGGTAGTTGCTAGTAGTTGAAAAGTTGCTAATTAGCTTAAGATGTCTGTGATGAGATTTGAACTCGCAACCTTTTGGTTGCTAGACGTTTGCATTATCCGCCCATCTGCCCCCACCCTACTTTTTTTTGGTCCACCTTATACACCCCATCCATCCACCCCGACCAACCACCCTACTTTAGTTTTTTCCATAAGTAACCATCTGTCTTATGTAACCATACCAAATGTAACACATCATACTAGTTTGAGTATCACGGATCTACATTTACCATGTTATGTCTAGTCTATGAGAACAGGCAGGATACCGCCTCTGTAGCTCAGTTGGTAGAGCATGGCTTTTGCAATGTCAGGATAGTGGGTTTGATTCCCGGGAATACCCATTTATATGCATGCCTGACTTTAAGTGAAAATAATTTGCTTTGGATAAAAGTGTCTGCTAAATTGCATATATATGTATATGTATACATTGTCTAGCCTGAAGAGGGATGCTCCCCTGTGGCTACCCCAGGCCTGTCTCCTCCTCCACCCCATTCTCCATTATAATTGAGCAGAGCTTTGAGAGTTCTCCGGCCTGCCTGGTGTTTTCCCAAAGCACCGCAGCCTTATACCCACGATTCTCTCTGTCTTAAATAATCAAAGAAGTGCATGATGGGAATGCTTTCCGCACTCCTACTAGAACGCCAAGAGGACAGGATCAGGCACGTCTAGGAGGGAGTCAGTTACTGAGGGAGAAGAGTTCATAGTAGACCTGTTCAAGACGGAAGAAAAGAAAGCAGTAACCCCACCATGGTGTAACCTATGGTTGTGTTCCAAATGGCACCCTAGGGCACAGGGTGACACCCTAGCTCCTAGGGCTCTGGTCAAATATTGGGAATAAAATGCTATTTGGGATGTACCCTACCTTTTCCATTTATCATAACCTCCCCCTCCATCTCTCCCTCTCTCTTTCCTCCCTTTCTCCCTTCCTCCCTCTCGTCTCTAACAACACTCATATCCCCCCATTGCTTTGTCCCTTTAGAGTGAAATTACTGAGTTGATGGAGATTCATTAAGTAGATAAATAAAGAGCGTGAGTGTTTGGCCTCAATGCTGTTGCCGCATTGCTAATTGGCGAGGCGTGGCGGTTTGATGTGGAGAGACGGAGAGAGGAGCAGACGTCAGGGGCAGGCCCGAGACCACGACCCTGGGAGAGGAGCCAACCGCTGGGTAACACCGCCTCTCTCTTTGTTTTTCTCACTCTGTCACTCTACCTTTCACTATATCTCTTTCTCCCTCTCAGTTTTTAACCATCTCTCTCCCACTCTCTCTCTCTCCCCCTCTCTCCATCTCTCATCTTTCTCTGTTTCTCTCTCTTTCTCCCTCTCTCCTCTCTCAATCTCTCTCCCTCATATCTCTCCTTTCTCTGCTCTCTCTCTCTCCCTCTCCCTCTCAATCTCTCTCCATCTCCCCCTCATCTTTCCCTCTGCTCTCTCATCTTTCTCTCTCCTCTCTTTCTCCTCTCTCCATCTCTCCCCTCCTCCCCCTCTCTCCATCTCTCCCCCTCTCACCATCTCATCTCTCTCCCTCATATCTCTCCCTCTCTCCTTCTCCCTCAATCTCTCTCCCTCATATCTCTCCCTCTCTCTCCTTCTCCCTCTCTCCTTCTCCCTCTCCTCTCTCAATCTCTCTCCCTCATATCTCTCCCTCGCTCTCCTTCTCCCTCTCTCCTTCTCCCTCTCCTCTCTCAATCTCTCTCCCTCATATCTCTCCCTCGCTCTCCTTCTCCCTCTCTCCTCTCTCAATCTCTCTCCCTCTCTCTCCTTCCCTTTACGCTTTTGTTGGATCATGGTCTTCTCACCCATTTGAATGACTTCTCTTGCGTGTTACAAGAAACAAATTGATATTCTAACAAGCAAACAGTTAGCGGCTCAGTAATCAATACGTGCCTGTTTCTCCCTGCCATAAAAATGTACTTTACAGGGATAATTAATTTCCTCCTTCCTTCCTTGCACCAGTCACCCTGAGCGCCCACTGCTTCAAATGCTTGACATTTAACCTTTTGTGTACAGTTCAAATACTCCAAGAGCTCTTGTGATGAGGCGATGAGCGCTGCCTTATCTGCAAAGCAGAATAAGACTCCAACTAGACAAATATCCCTGAGAGATATGCCAGAGATACACATTTACATGCAAATAATAACTGAGATTGTTATTTACTTGTCTATCTTTCACCACAGACATTAACATATTTTGCCCCTGATGATGGACTTATGTGATGATACATTATGTAAATATTTGTCAAACTTATGTCCTTTTCTCATCACCCTCGTCTGTGTGAGACACTAAAACCATCTCCCCAATGGTAGCATCCCAAGTGGTACCCTATTCCCTTTATAGTGCATTACTTGTGACCAGGACCCCTAGTTAAATGTAGTGCACTTTATAGGGAACAGGGTGTCATTTGGGACATATACGTACCTGATGTTACTTGTTTAGGTCTGGATGGTAAACGTTGTGGAAGGAATGGCATTTACCCCTTCTCCCTATGCAGTGGTTAGTCAAATAGACAAACTCAGGTGCACCCTGCGACCCCCAGCACCACGCTGGACGTCTTGCTGGGACCTAACTGATCACACATCAGACTGAGGTGCAGCAGAGATCATTGGAATATTTGATTTCTTGTCAGGCGACTGAGCATAACTAACGCTTTAAGAAGCCTTCAATACCCCAATAACCCATTTGAGACGTCCACGCCTCATCTCTCCATCCCTCTATCTGTCCAACCCTCTGCATTTTGCCCCATATACAGTTCTCAAGAGGAAATGCTTACCAAAGCGATTGACAATAAATAGCTAACCCTGAGGGTATATCAGCAGATTTCTCAACATATGGTTTGAACCTGCAACCCTGCAGATCTGCCTAAACTATCCTCTGACTGTAGCCTCAGAAACATGCTGAAATAGAGGGTTTTAGTTTAACGCTAGCTAAGCCCTCTCGCACTGCTCATATACCAAATTAGGCCCTGGCTCCATGCACAAGTTATGGTTCCTGTTTAATCATTCATATCCTTCCAGTATGCTAAGTACTGTGACGCATATTTTCTGATATTTATTTCATAGTATCATGCTCCCTCTCAGAAACAAATAGATATTTCTGCTGCTGAGAAATGAAATATTAAAATCAGCTCTGTAAAATAAATAAGTAGAAAGACCAGTATCCATATTTACAACAGAGACATGGTGTGAGATTAGAAAATAAATGAGAGGCTCATCTGACATACTTAGAGAAATGATGTACAATGAGGCAAAAACTGCTTTGGGATATTTTGATCAAATTATTAATGAGTATAATAAATAAATCATTTACTCACCCGGGCGTAAACTATTTATCTGAAATGAATGCACCCAGTATTGGGTTTTCATAGCTCAGCGCTAAGGAGGGTTTAAGGAAAGCATTTTGGAAATAACCAGCAGCCGTCAGCTTTAATTCAGAGAGAGACGGAAATTGTTTTTGTGCTCAGAGAAGTGTAAATGTCAATAACTCAAAAGGTGGTTTTACGGTTCATTCAAGACCTGATAAGAAATCATTAGACTTTTTAAGGATATTGACTGCCTCCGAGAGGCGTTGAATGCATAAAAAAGCATTTTTCTTCTTCACTTCATTAGTTTGTGCATCTTAAATTGACTCGTCAAGATGCCTTTTGCACGAGTCAGCAAGCACATCATAGCAACTCAACATGACTATTTATTGCACACGTCGTCCATCTTCCCAAAGTGATGATTCTCCCCCTTTTGGAATCAAATGAATTTATTAGCACCCAAGTATTTACCAAAGTATGTATATTCTCTAAAATTGTTATAAATATGCACAGTGAGCGAATATAGATACTATACACAGAATATAGATACTCTATGACAGAATACCACATAGCCATAGAACCATAGAGATCCCATAAATTACAGGATATAGAATATATAATTAGAGTGATTCTATATGTAGTTTTATGCCCATATCTCTACCCAGAACCTATAAGGCACAGAATGTCCAACATTAATACAGATTTTGATCAATGAGAAAGCATCAGCTCTGCCTATTACAACTAAGTGGTCTTCAGATCTCATTAGGAATGACTACAAGGCCAAAAACAGGTCAGATTAACATAAAGTTGAAGAAAAATTGATTTGCCACTTAGTGTGGACTTTTTTGAATCTCTCGTCACTCTTACAAGTAAAAGCTGTTGCATTAAAAGCATTTAACCCATTTTGCTTCAACATATTTCACACATCAAAAGGCTGTTTTTGAAAAGAGTTCTGCTCTTTTTAACTGCAGGGTACACTTTGTAGGCTTTTTACCCTTCACCCCCTCCCCTCGCCTTCCTACCCTCCCCTCGCCTGGCCTGCCAACCTGCACCCCTTCACTCTGATTTCTGAAGAGAGAGATAGAGAGTGAGGAAGAGGGAGGGAGGGAGAGAGCGAGAGGGAGAGCAGAGATAACACTACAGAAGATGCATAGAGCCAGAGAAAGATCCTGCAGGTGCCCTGTGGGTATCTTTCAAATTAATCGTCTGGCTGGTCTGTCTTATGTGCAGTTTTGAAACATTAACAAGACCTTTGAGAGTGAGGGAAGAGGGGGGAGAGAGAGAGAGGGGAAAGAGGAGAGCAGGGGGAAGGAGAGGAAAAGAGAGCAGGACATGGCATGATGATCTTTAATGTTTTATTGAACAGACACAAATTATTTTGGCCCTGGCCTTCAGTGTTGGGTGGAAGTCAATGAGAAGGCGAGACGGGGCATGCCATGGGCGCTGAGCGGTGAGTCGTGACGAGAGCAGTGTGAGATGGAAGGGTCTCTCTGTCTCTCTGACGCCTAAAGCATGGCTGTCACATATAGAGACAGGGTTTGTATTTGAAGGAAAAGTAGATTTTATAAACATATTTTCATGGGCAAACTGGATCAATGATGACAACAAGTATTTACACTTATTACCTAATTACTATAGGTTAAAACTCGATGCTTCAGATTGCCTCACGAAAAATAAAAAAAAGCCAACCTCTCCTTGTCCGGGCGACGTTCGGCGGTCGACGTCACCAGTCTTTTAGCCATCGCAGATCCACTTTTCATGTTCCATTTGTTTTGTCTTTGTTTTCTACACACCTGGTTTCTATTCCCAAATTACATGTTCATTATTTAACCCTCTGTTTCCCAGATGTTAGTGTGCGTGTTTATTGATTGTTCATGTCGGTTCTTGACGACTGGTTATTGTTTGCCGGGTTATGTATTTACGCCCGCTATTTTCAAGTGACCGGTATTTCTCCGCACCTTGAGTATTGTCTGTATACTGGTGCTGTCGTGGAATTAAATACCTTGTACGCTCATCTCTGCTCTCCTGCGTCTGATTCACTGCACCAGTTACCCACCGCCTGGCACAGAGCAAAACTATAAAATGGGGGTGGGCAAGAGAGTGTGGATGGACGTTGAAATAGATGGTGATAATTTGTCAAGGTTAGCATTTTCATCTCTAGATGTTTTAATAGTCACATCAGCTGTTAAGAGCAGCTGACTTGGAGATATCTGAAGTCAGCCATGTTAAATATTTTCTTTGAAATAAATAAGTGCACTTTAAGCCCTCCGTAGTACATTAAAATCCAGTAAGCACTTTTCTATTTCCGCTGATGGCTGACTGACTGACTGACTAGCTAGCGTTAGCTGATTAATAATTTGTGGCTCTAATTTCCTCTCATTGGGCATGTCCCAAATGGCACCTTATTCCCTATGTAGTGCAGTACATTTGACCAGGGCCCAAGGGGTCTGGTCAAAGTAGTGCTCTTTATAGGGAATAAGGTGTCATTTTGAACACAGACATTGAGTAATGGAGATGTCATCTATAAGAGAGTAGCACTACTGCCACAGTGCACAGGTCAGGAGAAGAAGACAGGCATTCAAAGCTTTTTAAAAAGTACTAGACTTATTTAAAAGAATTTGACTTATATAAGTTGGTACTGGTAAGCCCATATATACCACCCTTTATGTAATACAATTATAAAAATGTTGGTCTGAGAAGGCTCAACTGTGTTTTTCAATACCCTTTAGCCCACTTAATGCAAACACTGATATTGCATCATGATGTCCCATTATAATGTCTTATTATCACCTATTAATAATCTAAATAACAGATACAGACGTAGGATGTTAATTTGAATACCCTGTTGCAATGCAGGACATGTAAAACTTGCACTGTATTTGAGGTTTAAAAAGGCTTCTGAAGTTTGTTATTTCCACTTTGAAATTTCGGACTTGATTTTCCCTTACAAAAAGGGTATCGACCCCTACAAAAATGTCCATTAATTGTAATTATTTTCCTGCTGTAATAAACTGGCTCAAATGAAGATCCTACATCTGTATATTCAACCCATTACAAATAGCTGTAAGCCATTAAAAAAATACATTATGAAGACTCATACAGTACACGCTTATAAAAATGATAAAGCATTATACCAGTTGGCTTAGTGTTACCTTACTAGCCGAAGTGACATACAGACTAGATATTATTAAGCTGTGCCCGGTTGATTAAGCACATTACTAAAAGACAGTGACAGCAGACAGCAGAACCCTTACCTTAGTACTAATTGTTACCCTGAGAGTATTGTCACTCGTTATGCATGATTAACAAAGCTCTGCTAATTCCATTAGTTTAATGAGACAGACCAGTTTCCCTTGTCACACAATTCATTCTAATGGGCTAGTAGTATATTTGCATTGTTAATTGGAAATTATCATTTTAAATATTAACTATGTACACCTACAGAAGAACTGTCGTTAGCGTTAATGCTCAAGTTGTCAAGAACTCGGACGCATCTCTTTATGTTACGTACTGTAGGTTTACTCATCATTACCACACACTAAGTCCGGGATTCAATCAAAGGTGCATTGTCGACAATCACACTGCACTTGACTATTGAAAGATAATTTACGCTTCATGCCGACATCCGTAGCGTTTGCCGTGAATGCGATCTCCAAGAATGCCAAGGAAATTGTCTGTAAAATGCATATTGTCGGCTGAGCAGTGTATTTGTTGACAATGTGCCTTTGATTGAATCCTTGGCCCAAAGGAAGAATGAAGGGCAACATATTTATGTTGGGGTTTGTCTTAATGTTTCCCAGTTCATATTATGTCTTGAATATACTTGAATATATCAAGATACGGTAGTGTCCCTCCTGAACTCTGTGCTTGTAAACAACAGTTCGCTACTACTGTACCTTAGAAATGTGTTCCCTTCTCAACAATGCGTTCTACCAGTGTTACATTGCCTGTCTGTGGACAGGGGAGGACAAATGAAAAAGCTGTCCACAAGTATTTCCTAAAGTACCAGGACCACTGAATCTATCCACCAGCTATGGATTGGGTGCCACCACCAACTGATTGAACAATAGTGCTTTTGTGCTACTTACTCTCAGTTCAGACAGACAAGCCCCTATCTCCCACACAAATGCTATATTCTCTATCTGTGCACGCGGAAGGAAACAGAAGAATAGAGAAGGATGAAGAGATTTGGATTGCATTACAATGATTTATTCCTTTGTGGTGGAGGAGTTGTGTTTTAGCATGGAAGAGCACACTACTTGTGTGGATGGGATGGGCAGATACATACATTAATGTGAGCAGATGGATAATATGCAGCATAATCAGCTTCCTGCTTCCACTTAGTGAGGTCCTGATGATGTGAGAGGAATCAGTGTCCCAAATGGCATCCTATTCCTTATATAGTGCACTACTTTTAATCTGAGCCCCATGACACCAAAAGTAGTGCACTATATAGGGAAAAGGTTGCCGGCTGCCATTTGAGACGCAGCCCAACAGTGCACAGCGATGGTCATGATTATTTCAGAACCAGATCTGCCAGGTCTCAGTCTCGTGCAAAGTAGCAATCAGACAGGCACTTTTAATAAAGGAGAAGAAGAGAAGAGTGAAGAGGAGGGTTTGCATTAAAGCGTAATTTGGCTTTTTTACTTGGGAAGGATGTTAGAAGAACTTTAAAGCAGTAGCTTTAGAATGGGATATAGGCCGATAGCGTACATAGCATTTACATTTCTGCACTAGAGGGACAAAAATGCAAAGAAAGGCACAATTAGAAACAGCTATTTTATAGATTCGTTACTAAATCGATAACTTATGCATGGGAAACTTAGAAATGTCCAAATCAAGCATATATTTTAATTATTTTACTTAATTTATATATTTTTTACATTTTGTTGTCACTTTCAATCACATCATTGGAGTCAATTATAACAATAACTATGTGTGAATTCATGTGTGTGTGTTTGTTAAGTGTGAGGAGGGCATTTGTAGTTGTGCTGTGACTGCTGAGCGAGTGAGTATGGTTTATGAAGTGTGTCTGCTTTGTGTCGAACGCTGCGGCAACTCCTCTTGCTTTGTATACTTGGCTTTATTGATTTCTCCTTACTCAGGTGTTAGGAGCAGTAATTATGAGCCTAGACCAGCTCATTGATTTGACTTCCCATCGGAGACCAGCACACACTGACATTTCTTTACAGACCTACTGTAGGTAGAGCCTCCCTAGGGCTCGATCAGTTATCCACAGTTTGTTTTCACTTAACTGGACTGCATTCTATAAAGCAACTGCACACACATGTATTTTATTTATCATTAACTAATATTTATTATTTATTGAACATTAATGCATTATCATAGTACCATATAGTGTTGTAGGAGTAGTATACTTTATAATAGTAGAAATAGTATAGTAGTACATTATTGGTAACAGTAGTAGTCTGGTACAGTATATTGTTTTATTTTGTAAGAATGAAATAGCATTGTAATGACAGCAGATTTAAAGTAAACATAAAATGCCAGAAGCATCTTCATTACAAAGATTTTAAAAAAATTGTTTGCCACCGTTTCGATGGAAACAAATATAGCTTTGGGCCTCTCTGTAAACAGTAGCTATCCAGCTGCTATTTCGAGTGATGGGAGCTCCACCTTGTCACAACAATTCCTTAAAAGCGGAACAGTTTAATGTCAACAGTATTTTCTCCATCTGCCTGCCTCATGAAAACCCTTCCAATCCATGGGGAAATCATTGCTCCCAGCACTCTGCGCCATGGAAGTGCAATACACAATATAAACCTATTACATCAACTGAGGATCCAGTCAAATACGTAGCATCAGCCCACTACAATAGACTGCTCTCTCTGGCACACAAATGTGAGTCAAAGCTTTCCTTTGGATGCTGTTTTCTCTTTGTAATTTCCAGATTAATAATATCTTTGGAGGATCGTTCCTGTTGACTAATTTGCATGGGTACATGTTGTAGGTTTGCATCCTAAATGGCACCCTATTGCATATATAGTGCACTACTTTTGACCAGAGCCCTATGGGCCCTAAATAGGGAGTCTCATCAGACGCCCACTGTGAAGTTGAGCTCTCTTAGTAGTAGATCCAATTTACAGTCAGTGAAAATGAAATTAGTTCACCGACCTGCTCCTCACCCCTCCTTGAGAGACACTTAACAACTTAACACAGAAAGATAAAGCCAATTACTCTGCCAGGAGCACAGTGTCAGCTATTAATTGGCTAAGTTTATACATTTAAATAGGACCAATTAGAGTGGGCCTTGCCCTCACCCCATAAGTAGAAAAAGTAATGTACTCTAATGGAGCTCAGTGCCAAGGTGTATGTTGAGGTGTTTTCCACTTCAGTAAGAACAGAGTCAAATGGTCAACGCCTGAAGCCTCACGCTAACCTAGTAGTACATGAACCCTGTGTAGAAAAGAACATTGTACTTAATTTATCTCAGTCAACTGATCCTGTAGTCTTTCTCTTCTGTATTAAATATAGGAATCATTTTTAGTAGTGGTCCTATGCGATTGTAATTCAAATTCTTGTTCAATAATTACATGAAAGAGATTGCATAGGCTTATAATATACTCTGTTGCGAAGCTGATTATATCAAAATCAAAGTCAGGAATCAGTGGTGTTTTTTAAAGACGCTTTTTTACATATATTATGCATTTGATTGCCTTTAGAGCTTTGATCTAAAGCACACTGAGAGACATACTCCCCTTAATGAATGAAATGCACTTTTAAATTACTTGTCATCGCCGAAGAACTTCAAATAAAACAATCACATTTATCAATTACTCTTTCTAAGCTGGCACTTCTCATCCCATATTTCAATTGCACAAAATGAGAGGCGTACTCAGAAATGAAAATAGAATTAGAGATGTACAGAAATCTGTGGGTATTTAATTGTAGTTATAATACACATCTGTGTGTATGCCTCTGTATCTACCAGCAAAAATGACTTGCGGAAATAAAGTGAAATGCTTTTGATGTGCTATAAGATTTCAATAGTGGAGGATTGAAATATTTAACAGTATTTTGCAGTGTCACTCTCTGATCTGTTGGGCTGATTAACGGTTTGGTTTGTTATAGAAAAGAATACTAAACGGATGAGGGAAAGCCGGCCCATTGTAATTGCAGGTTGTCTCACAGAGCGAGGGGTAGTTACACATTTTAAAGTAAAAGGGTAAACAGTTCATTTGAAAGAAGAAAATCCATTATTTTATTTAAGTCTAATGAGACAAGTAGACATAGACAAAGACTTCAAACAAACACTGGAATCTAGAGTGGAAAAAGATCTATCATCTCCACATGAGAATGTCATCCCCAAATGGAAAAATAGCTTTCATCGTTAATCGTGATGATTAGGTTTGGAGAGGCTCTCCTTGTCTCTTCTTGACGCAATTTCAGAAAATGAAGTAGAAGGACTGGCAACATGAGCATGTACCATGTTAAGTACAGTACTATAGCAGCACCAAATGCATTAATACTTTACCAAAAGAGACTGACAGCCCAGTCCAGGGGTTGTACTGTACAACCACTCATCTCTGTACATATCAGCCTTACTTAATCTCCCATATACCCTAATACACATCACTACAAAGACTGTCAGCTTGATCCAGATGATTTAAAACAGGTTTAACTGAAGGATAAGCAGCCTCCTCTATTTCCCTGTTCTCCCAGACTGCCATTTCCAATGAGAGGTAGGATATACTGCCCTGGTTAAGTCCAGTATAAAAACATACCTGCTATAGTATAGAACACATACAGCACAGACCAGACTCTCACTGCCTCAGGAGTGGCTAAAATGGCGTAGTTTTATGGGCATCTAACCAATTGTGCTATTATATGTTTTTTTTTCGCGTTATTTGTATTTTGTACAATATTTCTGCCACTGTATCTTACAGGCAAAAAAGAGCTTCTGGATATCAGGACAGCGATCACTCACCTCGAATTAGACAACGAGTTGTTCTTCAACAAGCAGGAAGCACAGGATATACTGCAAACACCCGACAAGGCCGTCATCCCCGTTATTGGCAAGAGAAAGAGACGCAGGTACAGAGGACACAGAGCGAGGTACCTCGTAAGGATCCGGAGAAGGTGAGTGGGAAAGCTGCCATTACCGTCAATATCACTCGCCAACATACAATCATTGGACAATAAATTAGACTAGGCACTATCACAAATATCCTACCAACGGGACATCAAGAACTGAAACAGCTTATGTTTCACGGAATTGTGGCTGAATGATGACATGGATATTCAGCTAGCAGGATATACACTGCACCGGCTAGATAGAACAGCACACTCCGGTGAGACAAGATGGAGTGGTCTGTGCATATTTGTAAACAACAGCTGGTGCACGAAATCTAAGGAGTCTAGATTTTGCTCGCCTGAAGTAGAGTGTCTTGTGATAAACTGTAGACCACACTACTTGCTAAGAGAGTTTTCATCTATACTTTTTGTGGCTGTTTATTTACCACCACAGACCGATGCTGGCACTAAGACCGCACTCAGTCAGCTGTATAAGGAAATAAGCAAACAGGGAACCACTCACCCAGAGGCAGCACTCCTAGTGGACCGGGACTTCAATGCCGGGAAACTTAAATCAGTTTTACCTAATTTCTATCAACATGTAAAATGTTCAACAAGACGGGCAAAAATCTAGTTCACCTGAACTTCACACACATAGACGCATACACAGCTCTCCCTCACCATCCATTTGGTAAATCTGACCACAATTCTATCCTCCTGATTCCAGCTTACAAGCAAAAATTAAAGCAGAAAGCACCAGTGACTTGGTCTATAAAAAAGTGGTCAGATGAAGCAGATGCTAAACTACAGGACTGTTTTGCTATCACAGACTGGAACATTTTCCGAAATTCTTCCGATTGCATTGAGGAGTACACCACTCTGCCTCTAACCCAAATACAGGGGCTGAGTCACTAGCTTACTGGTGCTCTTCCATGCCGTCCCTAGGAGGGGTGCGTCACTTGAGTGGGTTGAGTCACTGACGTGATCTTCCTGTCTTGGTTGGCGCCCACCCTTGGGCCATGGTGGAGATCTTTATGGGCTTTACTTGGCCTTGTCTCAGGATGGTAAGTTGGTGGTTGAAGATATCCCTCTAGTGGTGTGGGGGCTGTTCTTTGGCAAAGTGGGTGGGGTTATATCCTGCCTGTTTGGCCCTATTCGGGGGTATCATCGGATGGGACCACAGTGTCTCCTGACCCCTCCTGTCTCAACCTCCAGTATTTATGCTGCAGTAGTTTATGTGTCGGGGGGCTAGGGTCAGTCTGTTATACCTGGAGTACTTCTCCTGTCTTATCCGGTGTCCTGTGTGCTCACTCTAATTCTCTTTCTCTCGTTCTCTCTCTCTCTCTCTCTCTCTCTCTCGGAGGACCTGAGACCTAGGACCTCAGGACTACCTGGCATGATGACTCCTTGCTGTCCCCAGTCCACCTGGCCGTGCTGCTGTTCCAGTTTCAACTGTTCTGCCTGCGGCTATGGAACCCTGACCTGTTCATTGGACATGCTACCTGTCCCAGACCTACTGTTTTCAACTCTCTAGAGACAGCAGGAGCGGTAGACATAGTCTTAATGATCGGCTATGAAAAGCCAACTGACATTTACTCCTGAGGTGCTGACTTGCTGCACCCTCGACAACTAATGTGATTATTATTATTTGACCATGCTGGTCATTTATGAACATTTGAACATCTTGGCCATGTTCTCTGATAATCTCCACCCGGCACAGCCAGAAGAGGACTAGCCACCCCTCATAGCCTGGTTCCTCTCGGTTTCTTCCTAGGTTTTGGCCTTTCTAGGGAGTTTTTCCTAGCCACATTGCTTCTACACCTGCATTGCTTGCTGTTTGGGGTTTTAGGCTGGGTTTCTGTACAGCACTTTGAGATATCAGCTGATGTAAGAAGGGCTATATAAATACATTTGATTTGATTTGACCACATCAGTCACTGGCTTCATCAATAAGTGCATCTAGGACGTTGTCCCAAAAGTGACTGTACGTACATGCCCCAATCAGAAGCCATGGATTACAGGCAACATTCGCACTGAGCTAAAGGGTAGGGCTACCGCTTTCAAGGTGCAGGAGTCTAACCCAGAAGTTTATAAGAAATCCTGCTATGCCCCACCGGCTAAGATTGAATTGTACTACACCGGCTCCGACGCTCGTCTTATGTGGCAGGGCTTGCAAACTATTACAGACTACAAAGGGAAGCACAGCCGCGAGCTTCCCAGTGACATGAGCCTACCTGACGAGCTAAATCTCTTCTATGCTTGCTTCGAGGCAAGCAAAACTGAGTCATGCATGACAGCATCAGCTGTTCCAGACGACTGTGTGATCACTCTCTCCATAGCCGACGTGAGTAAGACCTTTAAACAGGTCAACATTCACAAGGCCGCGGGGCCAGATGGATTACCAGGACGTGTGCTCTGGGCATGTGCTGCCCAACTGGCAGGTGTCTTCACTTACATTTTCAACATGTCCCTGATTGAGTCTGTAATACAAATATGTTTCAAACAGACCACGATAGTCCCTGTGCCCAAGAACACTAAGGTAACCTGCCTAAAGGAATACAGACCCATAGCACTCATGTCCTGAGCCATGAAGTGCTTTGAAAGGCTGGTAATGGCTCACATCAACACCATTATCCCAGAAACCCTAGAACCACTCCAATTTGCATCCCGCCCAAAAGGAACACCTACATGAGAATGCTATTCATTGACGACAGCTCAGTGTTCAACACCATAAAACCCTCAAAGCTCATCACTAAGGTAAAGATCCTGGGACTAAACACCTCTCTCTGCAACTGGATCCTGGACTTCCTGACGGCCACCCTCAGGTGGCGAGGGTAGGTAGCAACACATCTGCCTCGTTGATCCTCAGTACCGGAGCCCCTCAGGGGTGCGTGCTCAGTCCCCTCCTGTAATCCCTGTTGACACACAACTGCGTGGCCAGGTATGACTCCAACACCATCATTTAGTTTGCAGACAATACATCAGTGGTAGGCCTGATCACCGACAACAACGAGAGCCTATACGGAGGAGGTCAGAGACATGGCCGGGTGGTGCCAGAACGTAACCAAGACACAGGAGATGATTGTGGACTACATGAAAAGGAGGACTGAGCACACCCGCATTGTCATCGACGGGGCTGTATTGGAATAGGTTGAGCGCTTCAAGTTCCTTGGTGTCCACATGACCAACAAACTAACATGGTCCAAACACACTAAGACAGTCGTGAAGAGGGTACGACAAAACCTATTCCCCCCCAGTAGACTGAAAAGATTTGGCATGGGTCCTCAGATCCTCAAAAGGTTCTACAGCTGCAACAACAAAGGGGATCTGGTTGCATCACTGCCTGGTATGGCAACTGCTCGGCCTCCGAACGCAAGTCACGACAAAGGGTTGTGCGTACGGCCCAGTACATCACTGGTGCTAAGCTGCCTGCCATCCAGGACCTCTACACCAGTCGGTGTCAGAGGAAGGCCCTAAAAATTGCCAAAGACCCCACCCACCCCAGTCATAGACTGTTCTCTCTACTACCGCATGGCAAATGGTTCCTTGAGTGCCAAGTCTAGGACCAAAAGGCTTCTCAACAGCTTTTACCCCCAAGCCATAAGGCTCCTGCACAGGTAATCAAATGGCTACCCGGATTATTTGCATTGTGTCCCCCAACCCCTCTTCACACTGCTGCTTCTCTCTGTTTTCCATATATGCATAGTCACTTGAACTATACATTCATGCATACTACCTCAATTAGCCCGACTAACCGGTGACCCCGCACATCGGCTACCCAGACTATTTGCATTGTGTCCCGCCACCCGCCACCCACCACCTGCCAACCCCTCTTTTACGCTACTGCTACTCTCTATCATATATTTTAATTTGTTCTTATCTGACTTGCCTAGCTAAATAGGTAAAATAAAATAATATATAAAATATATGCATAGTCACTTTAATCGTACCTACATGTACATACTACCTCAATTAGCCTGTATAATATAGCCTCGCTACTGTTATTGCCTCGCTACTGTATATAGCCTTGCTACTGTTATTGCTTCGCTACTGTATATAGCCTTGCTACTGTTATTGCCTCACTACTGTATATAGCCTTGCTACTGTTATTGCCTCGCTACTGTATATAGCCTTGCTACTGTTATTGCCTCGCTACTGTATATAGCCTTGCTACCGTATATAGCCTTGCTACTGTTATTGCCTCGCTACTGTATATAGCCTTGCTACTGTTAATGCCTCGCTACTGTATATCGCCTCGCTACTGTATATAGCCTTGCTACTGTTAATGCCTCGCTACTGTATATCGCCTCGCTACTGTTATTATTCACTGTCTTTTTACCGTTGTTCACCTAATACCTATTTTTTACTTAAAAATTGCACTGTTGGTTAGGGCCTGTAAGTAAGCATTTCACTGTAAGGTCTAAACCTGTTGTATTTGGCGCAAGTGACTTGATTTGAGATACAAAGGGTCCAGGCAATTCACGTTGGAAACCAATTGAAGTGGCAATGCGTTTGGCAGAGTGAAGACCAACCTATGCATTCAACCTCCTGGACCTATTTATTTTATTCAACATTTTTCGCTCGTCTTTTTTTTCTGCCTGTCATCTCTGGCTAGAGATACTGTACATGGGAAGGAACAGTGTAGTATTGGACTTTGCTGTACAGTAAGTACATATCAGCGTCCCTTAATTAACAGGAGAATAGTAGAAGTGATATTGGGCCCAGTAGAAGTTATAGAATGAAAGATAAAGATGTTAAACATTAATAATGCCTATGTGCATGACACATTTTCAAGAAAATGCTTGGTTTAATAACCCATTTTCATTTCATTCGTGCTTTTTTTTGCTTCTTTGTGTTTTTACAAACATCTTATCACTGGGGTCAAATATTCTAAATTAACCAGGCAGATGACATGTCATATTTTATCAGTCAGTGTACTGTGATTATTCATTACATCTCTTCTCATGTGAGAGGATCATATTCACACGAACATGACCAATCTCTTTGTAAGATAGCAGTAATGTAGTTTGTGGTCGAAGGGAATATTCACCAGTAAGTGTACCTTTTCCGAACCATTTTGGTCCAACAATTATATTAAGTACGACATTTGCTTTATATGAATGTTTAAACATCCCCATCCTATTAAATGTCATTATCATGAGTAGAATAGAATAACGTGTCCAGTGCATCCTCTGATGCTTCAGCGAATCCACCCCAGCTGAATGTAACAGGCTTGTGAACTGCTTACTAAATTAGAGTTGCACTCCTCTTACAATAGAATGCTTTCTTCATCTTATAAATATTCAAAATGTAGATTGGTTGGAAAACAAATACACTACTCTGGAGCTTGTTTCTGTGTGACATGAATGTTTCATTAGTTTGTGAATGTAGAAAAGTCGTTCCAATTACTCCCCTCGCTCGAAGCAGCACCAAACTCAAACTGGCTCACAATCAGCCCACACCTAATTGCTCCCTAACTCGTCTGCTACTGACTGTATAGTAGCCTTTTGGGTGAGACAAGTGGGATGATTCAAACCACTAAACTGTCCTCCTCCTCACCACTAAGGGTGCAGCCCAAATGGCTCCCTAGTCTTTATATAGTGCACTACTCTTTTTTCCTCGCGAGCCACCCTGATCTTATGTGCATATCTGTGTTGTGAACCATTCAAGTCAGCCCAGGAGATCAGGGTGGCTCGCAAGTCTACTACTTTGATCAGCTCTGGTCAAAAGTAGTGCACTGTGAAAAGAATATGGTGTCATGTGGAACACAGCCTCCTACAGTACCCTCTTCACTGCGCACTAGACTAGAGTGTTGTTTCTCTTGTCCCTGAACACCACAGACCAACAACTTTTTCTCCAACTAACTCCACGTCGATGGCCAGAAAGCTGTTAAAATGTCTAAACTATTGCATTTGCGGTCTGGGGGTGGCGGATGGGTAGGTTGGGGGATGAGGAGAGTGAGGTGGGAGGTTGGAGGGGTGAGAAGGTGTTTAACAGAGGGTCGGTGATGTGTCTTCTGAAGCTGTTGTCTGTGGCTGACAGCTGGACTATGTCCCAAATAGCACCCTATTCCCTACTTCCCTGGTGAGAAGTAGTGCACTATACAGGGAATAGGGTGCCATTTGAGAATCCACCCTGATGTACTGAGCCATGATTTGCCTGTCTTAACATTTTCTCCCAGCATACCGATCAATGTTGTGAGAGTGCCACCTGCTCGCTTTTTACGCCGCTGGCTGGTCTTGATCAATGGAGACAATTCTTCCAGCGACAGCAAGCAGCCAGAAAGAGGCCTTATTGACGTGCGGTCTGGGGCCTGCGTGGGTCGATGGCAACTGGTCAAGCCTCGTCTGACTGAGCAAACCCCCTAAACGCCTCAGCCTCGACCATGTGACCACAGGATTAATTGATTGGAGGAACGACAAATATTGGGGAAGGTGTCAACCCGTGTTTATTTTTCTCCCAAGGGTGTCGGATGGATGGAACGGCGGGAGGAATGGAGAGAGAAATTTGAGGCTTGAATCAAACTGAGGTGCCTTTTTCGGTTGTTGCTACAATGAATCTTTGCTCTTCTGATGTAAATATGGATGACCAAAAGAATTAGACTGCATAAAAATATATTAATACCCCAATAACACTGGATATATTAGACATGGTAGACTACGTGTTTCTTATGTTGGTTAATCACTTCTATAAGGGGATTTACAGTATATAACAAACATATAATTTACATGTAATCTACATTAAATTATGATGCACAAGACAGCTCAACCAAGCGTAATGGTGTAGGTCTTGCCTAATGGTGTAGCCCAACCGCTAAATTGAGCCCCCCTCATCCTGACATACCTCTGCCTCTCTCTCTCTCCCTCTGCCTGTCTTGTCAATATCATCCCTTCAGAATACAGGAACCCCCAGCAGGTCTGATCTAGACATTGTGCCTTTTAAAGTATCTCTCCCCATGAATCAGAATGACTCTGTTAAAAATGAAAAAAGTTTTTCCACTAAGGGTGTACTGAAGCGAAAGGAAGTCATCTAGCAGCCCATAACGCTCTGTTTACCACTAAAATACCTGTCACGTTCGTTGGAATAAATGTCGGACCAAGGCACAGCGTACGTAGAGTTCCACATATTTTTTCCGAAAGTGAAACTTAGAAAAACCAAAACAATAAAGAATAAACAAACCATGACGCCAATGCAGTGCTAACAGGCAACTAAACATAAACAATATCCCATAACCCACAGGTGGAAAAAATGCTACTTAAGTATGATCCCCAATTAGAGACAACGATAGCCAGCTGCCTCTAATTGGGAATCATACTAAAACATCAACATATAAAAAACAAACTAGAACCCCACATAGAAAATCTAAACTAGACTAACCCCTAGTGACGCCCTGACCTACTCTACCATAGAAAATAACGTCTTTCTATGGTCAGGACGTGACAATAGTAACCTGGCGTAGCTAGCACAGACTCTGTGGAATTGAATGAAGTGAAGTAGAAATAACATTTGTTTTATTTAAAAAATAATGCATTTGTTATGTTCTCGTTCAAGTTAGGGGATGGTGTTGGTTTGGGACTGAAAGTAAAAGCCCAGAAGAAAAAGTCCTGCTAGGGATAATCAGAGTCTGTGCTAGCTACGCCAGGTTACTGTAGCTGTGACAGCAATGTTGAAATTGATAGCCTGGTTGGTACTGAGAATGGTAAGACGTTGTCACCCATTGGTCTAGATCTCCATTTAACAGGCTTGCTGACACCTCCTGTCCTGACATGGTCTACTAACTGTAATGCAATGTAGCATTACATGGTTTGAATCCTCACTTAGTGGTTGGAGAGAGAGGGCTAAACATAGCAATATATCTATGGGCTAGCAGTGTGGTAGACCTGTGGTTGAACAATTCTGTAAGTTACATTGATGGAAGATAACAACAAGAAGAGATTGAAGAGAATAAATGCAGCTGACAAAATTATGGTGATCATAATTGTAATACATGATTAAACATAATGTTAATTTACGTCAAATGGCGTAAATTAACGTCATTAATGAGTTGCCTACTTCTTATGAACGGTATAAAATAAACTTGGCCTTGTATTTCTGGTCAGAGCGTGAAAACAGTATTGATTTATGGTCGTTGCCCCTTTTTCAGACAGAATGATGTAAAGACCATGTCATTCCCCATCACCTTTTCGAGAGAGCATTTCCAGGTGCACAAAATAAAAAAGAGAATCGACTTTAATCATAACTCTAAATTCATTACAAATCAACTGCCTCTGTAGCCAAAACATCTATATTTATAGGCCTATTTAATTTTCTGCAACGACACACTCACTCATAACACATTGTAAGCTAGTGCCAGTGACTCCTAGGCCTAGAGACGACAAGCGATGATTGACATCGTGAAAAGAATGGCTATCAGCTGGTCAGAGCGAACGATGATGTCATAGCTAACTAGTTAGCTATGCTGTCGAAAAAGTTTGTACTTGATTTTTATTTTTTTCTGCTGCTGACATCTGCATCTTACTAACTAGCAGTCAAATTGCCCAACTCATTGTCCCTAACTGTGGGAGACACGCATGACAGATCTAACTCAAAAGTCTCATCGTTATTCAAGTCTCCACCGCCTGGAGCCAACAGAGAGTGGCCACTGCATGCATGTAAGTCAGACGAGTGTGTAAGTCAGACGAGGGCGGGGGAGGGAGGGAGAATTCTCTGAGGTTCAAGAGCTTATGAAATGAGCTGGTTTAATGTGAAATATGTTACACCTAAAACACACAACAAAAAACATAATTTTAAAGTCATTTATAAAATAAAAAAGGAGGGCATAAGGGCAGGTGCTCGAGCACTGGTTGAGCTCTATGTGTGCACGTGCCTGAGGACAGTCCTTACTACCATATCTTGGTCCACCATGCTTTGACACATCAAGGATACAATTATTGGACCACAAAGCCTGGGCATCTTGGCTTGTCCCTTCATGCATGCTCACAGCTGGGTCGGGAATAGGAAATGTGCTTCTATTTCGCCATGGTGTTGTCCTATAGGATATCTCCTACACTTTACACTACAACTGAAGTACAAAGACAAAGACAAGAATATTCTCTATTCTGTATGATGGATCTTGTGTAACAGTGGGAAGAACAAAATAACAAGCATTGCAAATATAGTTATACATTCTTTGATATCCTTGTCTTTCCGCTTTATAGATAACTGATTTTACATCTGTGAGCCGTCTTCAAAATACATCAGTTAACATCATTTTATGGGTCCAACTTATCCTGTCAGAGTTTCTCCCTCCCTTGTGTTTTGTAAAGGAAATCATGGTACCTCAAGAGAGGAGCCTCAGCGATTTATGTGTCATTTCCAGTAGCAATACAAATGTGTAGCAGAAGCTATTTTTGTTTTTTCATCTGACCAAGCAGACATACTTTCCACATTATTGTCCTGCAAAGGCAGCTGTAGTTTGACAGAATACAGCGATGTAAAGGGGAGTGTGATGGCGGGACGTTTTGATCATGTTTATAATCCACTCCACATACGGCTAAGGACACACCTGGGCAGAACAATGTCCAAACGCTTCCTATTCACCACCAGATTCTCTGCGACAAGAGCATATGGCTGCGTCTCACATGGTACTCTAGTCCCTATATAGCATGGGCTCTGGTCAAAAGTAGTGCACTATGTAGGGAGAAGGGTGCCATTTGGGACACCGATTGTTTCACTGCCTTAGAGCTTATATCACTGTATACCACTGCCTCTTTTATGCTTCTCCACAAAGATAACTGTCTGTTCATAAAGATAAAGAAAGGGAGGGAAATCAATAACATCATGCATCTATTAAGGTGAGGGGGATTAAAGATGGCTTCTCTATTCTCCAAAGCCTTCAGGGGGAAATTGAGAAACGGTAGATATAGTTAATCCTCCTCTCATAGGTAATAGGATCTCCTACCAGAGACATCAGGGACTGTAACATACTCTGTTTCACGGAATCATGGCTCTCTCGAGATATACTGTCCCCATCCATACAGTCAGCGTGGTTCACTGTACAACGCGTGGAGAGGAAGAAAGAACTTTGGGAAAAAGAAAGGCAGAGATGTATGTTTCATGATTAACTACTCATGGTGTGATTGTGTTAACGTACTGGAATGCAAGTCCTTTTGTTCTACTGATTTGGAATACCTCACTATCAAATGCAGACCACATTACCTCCCGAGAGAATTCTCTTCGGTCATCATCACGGGTGTGTATTTTCCCCCCTTAAGTCAACATTGTGATGACTCTCAAGGAACTAAACTGGACTTTGTGCAAGCTAGAAACTGCATACCCCAAGGTTGCATTTATTGTAGCTGGAGACTTGAATTAAGCAAATCTAAAAGAAGAACGCTATCAAGGTTTTATCAACAGATCGACTGCACCTGCTCATCAAGAATTCTTAACCATTGCTATTCCCTCTTCCGAGACAGCTACAAGCCCCCCCCCCTCCCCCACCCGCTACAAGGCTCTCCCACACCCTACCTTTGACAAATCAGATCATGCCTCCATTTTGCTCCTCTCTTCCTATAGCCAGTAACTTAAACAGGAAGTTCCCGTGGTAAGGACTGTTAAATGCTGGTCTGACCAATCGTGATCTATGCTTCAAGATTTTTTTGATCACGCGGACTGGGATATGTTCCTGCTTGCCTCTGATAATAAGATTAGCGTATACACTGACTCAATGACTGAGTTCATCAGCAAGTACATAAATGATGTTGTTCCAACTGTGACGATTAAAACTTATCCAAACCAAAAACAATGGATAAATGACAGTATTCTTGCAAAACTGAAAGTACAAAACACTGCATTTAACCATGGAAAGGTGACTGGGAACATGGTCAAGTACAAACAGTCCAGGTCTGCCCTCTATAAGGCAATCAAACAGGCAAAACGTCAGTACAGAGACAAAATTAAGTCACAATTCAATGGCTCAGACACAAGACATTTTTTATTTCACCTTTATTTAACCAGGCAAGTCAGTTAAGAACAAATTCTTATTTTCATTGACTGCCTAGGAACAGTGGGTTAACTGCCTGTTCAGGAGCAGAACGACAGATTTGTACCTTGTCAGCTCAGGGGTTTGAACTTGCAACCTTCCAGTTACTAGTCCAACGCTCTAACCACTAGGCTACCCTGCCACAGTGACTCCAAACAATCATGGATTATAAAGGGTAAACCAGCCAGGTCACCGACACAGATACCTTGCTCCCAGACAAGCGAAACACCTTTGCACACTTGGAGGAAAACACAGTGCCGACGCCGTGGGCCGCTGCTCACAATGACTGTGAGCTCTCGTTCTCTGGCCACATTTAAGTGTGTTGCTAGGCTGACGGCCCAGACAACATCCAATATTCAATCTCTCCCTATCACAGTCTGTTGTCCCCATAACGGAGATGGTTTGGGGGGAGTTGGACTGCAGAGTGAAGGAAAAGCAGCCAACAAGTGATCAGCATATGTGGGAACTCCTTCAAGGCTGCTGGATAAGCAGGTAAAGCTGACTGAGATAATGCCAAGAGTGTGCAAAGCTGTCATGAAGGCAAAGGGTGGCTAGTTTGAATAATCTCAAATACATTTTGATTTGTTTAACACTTTTTTGGTTACAACATGATTCCATATATGTTATTTAATTGTCTGGATGTCTTATTCTACAATATAGAAAATAGTCAAACTGAAGCAAAACCCTTGAATGAGTAGGTGTGTCCAAACGTTTGACAGATACTGTATACTGCATTCTAGTCAAGGCTCATCCTATATAACTACTGCTGTACACACCTTTTTTATTCATATACTATATACTATCCAACACGAATCAATACAAAAAACTACAAAAACAACAAACGTGGAAACGTAACGAAAACCGAAACAGCCCTATCTGGTGAAAACACAGAGACAGGAACAATCACCCACAAACACACAGTGAAACCCAGGCTACCTAAATATGGTTCCCAATCAGAGACAATGACTAACACCTGCCTCTGATTGAGAACCATATCAGGCCAGACATAGAAATAGACAAACTAGACATGAAACATAGAATTCCCACTCAGCTCACACCCTGACCAACCAAAACATAGAAATATACAAAGTAAACTATGGTCAGGGTGTGACAGTACCCCCCCCCAAGGTGCGGACTCCGGCCTGAACCTATACGGGAGGGTCTGGGTGGGCATCTGTCCGCGGTGGCGGCTCTGGTGCTGGACGTGGCCCCCACTTCACCGTAGTCTTCCCCCACCTTGTCCGCTTCCGTGACCTCCTAGCCACGGCAACCCTACTTAATAACACGGGACAGAGGGGCAGCTCGGGACAGAGGAGCAGCTCGGGACAGAGGAGCAGCTCGGGACAGAGGGGCAGCTCGGAACAGAGGGGCAGCTCGGGACAGAGGGTCTCTTCAGACTCCGACAGCACAGGAGAGGAAGGCTCTGGCAGATCCTGGCTGACTGGCGAATCTGGAAGAGTCTGGCTGACTGGCGAATCTGGAAGAGTCTGGCAGACTGGCGGATCTGGAAGAGTCTGGCTGACTGGCGGATCTGGAAGAGTCTGGCTGACTGGCGGATCTGGAAGAGTCTGGCTGACTGGCGGATCCTGGCTGACTGGCAGATCTGGAAGGGTCTGGCAGACTGGCGGATCTGGAAGAGTCTGGCGGATCTGGAAGAGTCTGGCAGACTGGCGGATCTGGAAGAGTCTGGCAGACTGGCGGATCTGGAAGAGTCTGGCTGACTGGCGGATCCTGGCTGACTAGCAGATCTGGAAGAGTCTGGCTGACTGGCGGATCTGGAAGAGTCTGGCTGACTGGCAGATCTGGAAGAGTCTGGCAGATCTGGAAGAGTCTGGCTGACTGGCGGATCTGGAAGAGTCTGGCTGACTGGCGGATCCTGGCAGACTGACGGCTCTGACTGCTCCATGCTGACTGGTGGCTCTGGCTGCTCCATGCTGACTGGCGGCTCCTTGCAGACTGGCAGCTCCGGCTGCTCCATGCAGACTGACAGCTCTGGCTGTTCCATGAAGACTGAAAGCTCTGGCTGCTCCATGCAGACTGGCAGCTCTGGCTGCTCCATGCAGACTGACAGCTCTGGCTACTGTTTTCTGCCCCTCCCAAAAGATAGAATTTGTAGATAATTGGCCCTCTTTCTGGGACTCACCCACAAACAGGACCAAGCCTGACCTGCTGAGGAGTGACGGACTCCATCCTAGCTGGAGGGGTGCTCTCATCTTATCTACCAACATAGACAGGGCTCTAACTCCTCTAGCTCCACAATGAAATAGGGTGCAGGCCAGGCAGCAGGCTGTTAGCCAGCCTGCCAGCATAGTGGAGTCTGCCACTAGCACAGTCAGTGTAGTCAGCTCAGCTATCACCATTGAGACCGTGTCTGTGCCTCGACCTAGGTTGGGCAAAACTAAACATGGCGGTGTTCGCCTTAGCAATCTCACTAGGATAAAGACCACCTCCATTCCTGTCATTACTGAAAGAGATCATGATACCTCACATCTCAAAATAGGGCTACTTAATGTTAGATCCCTTACTTCAAAGGCAATTATAGTCAATGAACTAATCACTGATCATAATCTTGATGTGATTGGCCTGACTGAAACATGGCTTAAGCCTGATGAATTTACTGTTTTAAATGAGGCCTCACCTCCTGGCTACACTAGTGACCATATCCCCGTGCATCCCGCAAAGGCGGAGGGGTTGCTAACATTTTCGATAGCAAATTTCAATTTACAAAAAAAAAAAAAATGACGTTTTCGTCTTTTGAGCTTCTAGTCATGAAATCTATGCAGCCTACTCAATCACTTTTTATAGCTACTGTTTACAGGCCTCCTGGGCCATATACAGCGTTTCTCACTGAGTTCCCTGAATTCCTATCGGACCTTGTAGTCATAGCAGATAATATTCTAATCTTTGGTGACTTTAATATTCACATGGAAAAGTCCACAGACCCACTCCAAAAGGCTTTCGGAGCCATCATCGACTCAGTGGGTTTTGTCCAACATGTCTCTGGACCCACTCACTGTCACAGTCATACGCTGGACCTAGTTTTGTCCCATGGAATAAATGTGGTGGATCTTAATGTTTTTCCTCATAATCCTGGACTATCGGACCACCATTTTATTACGTTTGCAATTGCAACAAATAATCTGCTCAGACCCCAACCAAGGAACATCAAAAGTCGTGCTATAAATTCACAGACAACACAAAGATTCCTTGATGCCCTTCCAGACTCCCTCTGCCTACCCAAGGACGCCAGAGGACAAAAATCAGTTAACCACCTAACTGAGGATCTCAATTTAACCTTGCGCAATACCCTAGATGCAGTTGCACCCCTAAAAACTAAAAAAAAATTCTCATAAGAAACTAGCTCCCTGGTACACAGAAAATACCCGAGCTCTGAAGCAAGCTTCCAGAAAATTGTAACGAAATGGCGCCACACACCAAACTGGAAGTCTTCCGACTAGCTTGGAAAGACAGTACCGTGCAGTACCGAAGAGCCCTTACTGCTGCTCGATCATCCTATTTTTCTAACTTAATTGAGGAAAATAAGAACAATCCGAAATTCCTTTTTGATACTGTCGCAAAGCTAACTAAAAAGCAGCATTCCCCAAGAGAGGATGACTTTCACTTTAGCAGTGATAAATTCATGAACCTCTTTGAGGAAAAGATTATGATTATTAGAAAGCAAATTACGGACTCTTCTTTAAACCTGCGTATTCCTCCAAACCTCAGTTGTCCTGAGTCTGCACAACTCTGCCAGGACCTAGGATCAAGAGAGACGCTCAAGTGTTTTAGTACTATATCTCTTGACACAATGATGAAAATAATCATGGCCTCTAAACCTTCAAGCTGCATACTGGACCCTATTCCAACTAAACTACTGAAAGAGCTGCTTCCTGTGCTTGGCCCTCCTATGTTGAACATAATAAACGGCTCTCTATCCACCGGATGTGTACCAAACTCACTAAAAGTGGCAGTAATAAAGCCTCTCTTGAAAAAGCCAAACCTTGACCCAGAAAATATAAAAAACTATCGGCCTATATCGAATCTTCCATTCCTCTCAAAAATTTTAGAGAAGGCTGTTGCTCAGCAACTCACTGCCTTCCTGAAGACAAACAATGTATACGAAATGCTTCAGTCTGGTTTTAGACCCCATCATAGCACTGAGACGGCACTTGTGAAGGTGGTAAATGACATTTTAATGGCATCGGACCGAGGCTCTGCATCTGTCCTCGTGCTCCTAGACCTTAGTGCCGCTTTTGATACCATCGATCACCACATTCTTTTGGAGAGATTGGAAACCCAAATTGGTCTACACGGACAAGTTCTGGCCTGGTTTAGATCTTATCTGTCGGAAAGATATCAGTTTGTCTCTGTGAATGGTTTGTCCTCTGACAAATCAACTGTAAATTTTGGTGTTCCTCAAGGTTCCGTTTTAGGACCACTATTGTTCTCACTATATATTTTACCTCTTGGGGATGTTATTCGAAAACATAATGTAAACATTCACTGCTATGCGGATGACACACAGCTGTACATTTCAATGAAACATGGTGAAGCCCCAAAATTGCCCTCGCTAGAAGCATGTGTTTCAGACATAAGGAAGTGGATGGCTGCAAACTTTCTACTATTAAACTCGGACAAAACAGAGATGCTTGTTCTAGGTCCCAAGAAACAAAGAGATATTCTGTTGAATCTGACAATTAATCTTAATGGTTGTACAGTCGTCTCAAATAAAACTGTGAAGGACCTCTGCGTTACTCTGGACCCTGATCTCTCTTTTGAAGAACATATCAAGACCATTTCAAGGACATCTTTTTTCCATCTACGTAACATTGCAAAAATCAGAAACTTTCTGTCCAAAAATGATGCAGAAAAATTAATCCATGCTTTTGTCACTTCTAGGTTAGACTACTGCAATGCTCTATTTTCCGGCTACCCGGATAAAGCACTAAATAAACTTCAGTTAGTGCTAAATACGGCTGCTAGAATCCTGACTAGAACCAAAAATTTGATCATATTACTCCAGTGCTAGCCTCTCTACACTGGCTTCCTGTCAAAGCAAGGGCTGATTTCAAGGTTTTACTGCTAACCTACAAAGCATTACATGGGCTTGCTCCTACCTATCTCTCTGATTTGGTCCTGCCGTACATACCTACACGTACGCTACGGTCACAAGACGCAGGCCTCCTAATTGTCCCTAGAATTTCTAAGCAAACAGCTGGAGGCAGGGCTTTCTCCTATAGAGCTCCATTTTTATGGAACGGTCTGCCTACCCATGTCAGAGACGCAAACTCGGTCTCAACCTTTAAGTCTTTACTGAAGACTCATCTCTTCAGTGGGTCATATGATTGAGTGTAGTCTGGCCCAGGAGTGGGAAGGTGAACGGAAAGGCTCTGGAGCAACGAACCGCCCTTGCTGTCTCTGCCTGGCCGGTTCCCCTCTTTCCACTGGGATTCTCTGCCTCTAACCCTATTACAGGGGCTGGGTCACTGGCTTACTGGGGCTCTCTCATGCCGTCCCTGGAGGGGGTGCGTCACCTGAGTGGGTTGATTCACTGTTGTGGTCATCCTGTCTGGGTTGGCGCCCCCCTTGGGTTGTGCCGTGGCGGAGATCTTTGTGGGCTATACTCAGCCTTGTCTCAGGATGGTAAGTTGGTGGTTGAAGATATCCCTCTAGTGGTGTGGGGGCTGTGCTTTGGCAAAGTGGGTGGGGTTATATCCTTCCTGTTTGGCCCTGTCCGGGGGTGACCTCGGATGGGGCCACAGTGTCTCCTGACCCCTCCTGTCTCAGCCTCCAGTATTTATGCTGCAGTAGTTTATGTGTCGGGGGCTGGGCTCAGTTTGTTATATCTGGAGTACTTCTCCTGTCCTATTCGGTGTCCTGTGTGAATCTAAGTGTGCGTTCTCTAATTCTCTCCTTCTCTCTTTCTTTCTCTCTCTCGGAGGACCTGAGCCCTAGGACCTGAGCTCCAGGACTACCTGACATGATGACTCCTTGCTGTCCCCAGTCCACCTGGCCATGCTGCTGTTCCAGTTTCAACTGACCTGAGCCCTAGGACCATGCCCCAGGACTACCTGACATGATGACTCCTTGCTGTCCCCAGTCCACCTGGCCATGCTGCTGCTCCAGTTTCAACTTCCACCTGACTGCTGCTGCTCCAGTTTCAACTGTTCTGCCTTATTATTATTCGACCATGCTGGTAATTTATGAACATTTGAACATCTTGGCCATGTTCTGTTATAATCTCCACCCGGCACAGCCAGAAGAGGACTGGCCACCCCACATAGCCTGGTTCCTCTCTAGGTTTCTTCCTAGGTTTTGGCCTTTCTAGGGAGTTTTTCCTAGCCACCGTGCTTCTACACCTGCATTGCTTGCTGTTTGGGGTTTTAGGCTGGGTTTCTGTACAGCACTTTGAGATATCAGCTGATGTACGAAGGGCTATATAAATACATTTGATTTGATTTGATTTGATTTGCTCCATGCAGGCTGGCAGCTCCATGCAGGCTGGCAGCTCTGGCTGCGCTAAACAGGCAGGAGACTCCGGCAACGCTGTAGAGGCGGAAGGCTCTGGCAGCGCTAAACAGGTGGGAGACCCTGGCAGCGCAGGAGAGGAGGAAGGCTCTGGTAGTGCTGAACAGGCGGGAGACTCCGACAGCGCAGGAGAGGAGGAAGGCTCTGGCAGCGCTGGAGAGGCGAGGCGCACTGTAGGCCTGATGCGTGGTGCTGGCACTGGTGGTACTGGGCCGAGGACACGCACAGGAAGCCTGGTGCGGGGAGCTGCTACCGGAGGGCTGGGGTGTGGAGGTGGTACTGGATAGACCGGACCGTGCAGGCGCACTGGAGCTCTTGAGCACCGAGCCTGTCCAACCTTACCTGGTTGAATGCTCTCGGTCGCCCTGCCAGTGCGGTGAGGTGGAATAGCCCGCACTGGGCTATGCAGGCAAACCGGAGACACCGAGCGCAAGGCTGGTGCCATGTAAGCCGGCCCAAGGAGACGCACTGGGGACCAGATGCGTAGAGCCGGATTCATGGCATTTGGCTCGACGCTCAATCTAGCCCGGCCAATACGCGGAGCTGGAATATACCGCACCGGGCTATGCACCCGCACTGGAGACACCGTGCGCACCACAGCATAACACGGTGCCTTCCCGGTCTCTCTAGCCCCCTGGTAAGCACAGGGAGTTTGCGCAGGTCTCCTACCTGGCATAGCCATACTCCCTGTGAGCCCCCCCCCCAAGAAATTTTTGGGGCTGACTCTCAGGCTTCCATCCGCGTCGCCGTGCTGCCTCCTCATACCTGCGCCTCTCAGCTTTCGCCGCCTCCAGTTCTTCTTTGGGGCGGCGATATTCTCCAGGCTGAGCCCAGGGTCCTTCACCTTCCAGTTCGTCCTCCCATGTCCAGTCCCTCTCTCGCTGCACCTTGGGGCGGCTACACTCCCCTGGTTTAGCCCAGGGTCCTCTCCCGTCGAGGATTTCCTCCCAAGTCCAGAAATTCTTGTCGCGCTGCTCCTGCTGCTGCTGTTGCCTGTTACCACTCCACTTGGTCCTGTTGCGCTGGGTGATTCTGTAACGGTTCTCTTTTGGTGAAGGAGATTCGGTCCAAAATGCGGCGTGTAGATTGCGATCCATGTTTAATCAACAAACGTAAAACACGAATCAATACAAAACTACAAAAAAACAACAAACGTGGAAACGTATTGAAAACCGAAACAGCCCTATCTGGTGAAAACACAGAGACAGGAACAATCACCCACAAACACACAGTGAAACCCAGGCTACCTAAATATGGTTCCCAATCAGAGACAATGACTAACACCTGCCTCTGATTGAGAACCATATCAGGCCAGACATAGAAATAGACAAACTAGACATGAAACATAGAATGCCCACTCAGCTCACACCCTGACCAACCAAAACATAGAAATATACAAAGTAAACTATGGTCAGGGTGTGACAGTTTTCCCCATTTTAGTTGTGGGTGATTGTTTTCTGTTGTGTGTCTGCACCAGCCAGAACTGTTTCGGTCGGTTTCTTTGTTATTTTTGTTATTCCCGTGTTCAGTTAATAAATATTGACACATGCCACGCTGCACCTTGGTCCTCTCCTTCCAACAGCCGTTACACTATGGGTCTTTCTATAAACTTGGGTAACACTGAGGAATTTCCTACGCTGGACAACTTGTTACAGCTGTTGATAAGTCATTAATAATAATCAGACTTTTTATATCATTACAATAAGATATAAGGGGTATCATGGCTATATTCAATAAAATTCTCACGTTTATTTTAAACCAATGTTTAATCGTTTATCATGGTTAGTGTCTTGATGGATTTGTTCAAAATCATGTGTCATAAAACATTATGCATTTATGGCAGTCTAAGTTGTCGTTATATCATATATTAACCATTAATCAGTTAAATCAGTTGAACCCGGCAAGAATCCTGGACCTAGCTATCGGACAGATCTCAGAAATGCAGTGTAACTACGTAACATTTTGTCTCCTCATGTTTATGGGGTGAAAATCGTTTTCATGGGCACATAAAACCAAATTAATAAAAGGCCACTCAAAAATGTGAAGTTTTGTCACACAACACAATGCCACAGATGTCTCAAGTTTTGAGGGAGTGTGCAATTGGCATGCTGACTGCAGGAATATCCACCAGAGCTGTTGCCAGAGATTTTAATGTTAATTACTCTACCATAAGCAGCCTCCAACGTTGTTTTAGAGAATTTGTCAGTACATCCAACCAGCCTCACAACCACAGAACACGTGTAACAACGCCAGCCCAGTACCTCCGTATTTTTTGTTTCAAACCATTTATTTATAGAAAGACCCCTATACACACCATGATGTACTAGGATCTCCTAGTACATGAGATCCAAGTACATGAGATTCCCCCCTCCACCGTATCCCCCCTCCCTGGATCTCTCCCCCTTCACCTACCTCCCTAGGTCCCCCACCACCTAACTCCCCTCCCTCCCTGGATCTCTCCCCCTCCACCTCCCTACCCAGGTTGGGTGGTGGAAATGTGGGGTCGGGCAATGGAGGTGTGGGACATGTTCCTTGCAGGTATGGGGATTAGTGAGGCCAGATCCTGCCTGCCGTGTCTCAAGGCCACTGAAGCCCAGTTGGCTAATTAAACAGTAACTGTCGAGAAATGGTTCTCCTCTCTCATCGCTTTCAATTCCTGCAGAATAATTTATTTGGAGTAGGGGGTGACCCTGTGGGTGGACTGGGCTGGCTTCCAGGCTTCCAGCTCTGCTCTCAATGAACATAGAGGTAAAGCAGACATGTAATGTAGGATAGGAATGGAGGGGGAGGTCAAGGGGGGGTAGGAGTCACAGGGGAAGAGCCAGGTCAAGCTATTTAAGTCAATATCCCTCACCCCCTCTGACAGCCAGAGTAAAACCTTTCTGTTCCACAAGGCCACTGGACAAAAACGGGAGAAGGGGGAGGTGATGTCGACATCTCATAAGCAAGGTATTATGGGCCTCCTCTTCCTCCAACAGCCTCCTCCTCTGCCAGGGTAGGGATCAGTATCAATTGGAACACTATTCCCTACATAGTGCATTACTTTTGACCAGACGCATATGGCCCCTATTCAAAAGTAGTGCACTATATCGGGAACAGGGTGCCATTAGAGATGCAACCTAACAGTAAGGTTGGCAATGGAGAGCTAGAGGGGCCAGTAGCAGGCATGTGTCCGAGGGGCTCCCTGTAGACCAGGCATTAGGATGAAGGGCTCCAGTGTTGTTGACCTAGCCCCGGGGCTCATGTGTCACCTCCACGGCCATCAACGCTGCCGCTGTCATCACATTTGCACTTCAAAACCATAAGGCTCCAACACGGTCTGGAAGACTGGGAGACTCAGAGGGGATGGAGGGATAGATGGAGGAAGAGAGAGTGAGAATTTAGCAGCCTACAGCCTAACAAGCAGAATTAAACAGGTATAAAGAGAAGACACCTACTGCAATACCTTTATGTTCATTATAATGATATTACTGGACTGTGTCTGTTCAGAGGCTTTCATCAGATCAGATTGTAAAGTTATTTTTGGATATAGATTATCTGGAGATGGGTGAGATACGGCAGATAACATTTTACACCAAAGCACTGTGCATACATTGTTAGTTTGTGAGAATGAGGTAAGTGGTGGAGATTTTCCTGCAATCATGTACCGTCGGGATCTTCATGGACCTCAAAGTTCAGGACTATGTTGCTCAGAATGTGTCTCTAGACCTTTGAATGTCTTATATGGTCTCCTATAGCAAAACATGTGGTGAATTCAAAGATAACAATAAGAACCAGCAGCCCAACACACTGGGGTTGTATTTAACACCCCTGGTTGGTTTAGGGTCATCAGCCTCACCTCTGCAGGCTCATAAAATGTCCTTTATCAATAATTGAGTGCATCAATTGTTATCGCTGGCAAACAAGTCCCACAATAGAAAGTGAATTATCAGTGGGCACAGTCACCAGGGAAAAACACTGTCTGACTGTCAGTGACTGAGAGTGGCTAGCTGGTCTTGCTGTCTATGATCTTGTTCTGTTGTGTTTTGGGGGGGGTTCTGTTTTTAATTGTTTACATTTTTATTTAGCCATTATTTTACCAGTTAATTTGACACATTTGCATTTACAGCAATGACCTGGGGAATAGTTACAGGGGAGAGGAAGGGGGATGAATGAGACAATTGGAAGCTGGGGATGATTAGGTGGCCATACCATTAGGTGGTATGAGGGCCAGATTGGGAATTTAGCCAGGACACCAGGATGATTAACACCCCTACTCTTATTATAAGTTCCATGGGATCTTTAGTGACTACAGAGAGTCAGGACACCCGTTTAACGTCCCATCCAAAAGACGGCACCTTGCACAAGGCAATGTCCCCAATCACTACCCTGGGCCATTGGGATATTTTATTCTAGACCAGAGGAAAGAGTGCCTCCTGCTGGACCAGAGGAAAGAGTACCTCCCTCTAACACCCCTTCCAGCAGCATCTGGTCTCCCATCCAGGGACAGACCAGGACCAACCCTGCTTATCTTCAAAGGCAAACCAGCTGTTGGTGATTGATTTTTGAAACTAAACATGTCCTGGGCATATTGTATCCCCCGGAGAGGTTTTGGCCGAAGCAAAGCAATAATACAACACAGATAGAGATGTACAGGTCCATGGCCTGTAACTTCCTCTGATTAATGTTACTGATACACTGGGCAGTCAGCTATGAATGAGAGGTTAGGTTTTTGATAACAGGTTAAGCTAACGTTGGTAAACAAGTTGTATGTACTATAGTTTATCAGCTAGCTTATTGTTTTGCCAGAAGACATCATTCTTTGACATTGTTTTATACTGCTTACAATCATGATTGCCAGCTTGAAAGATGACTGCTGTGTTCTCTATGCTCTTTAGGATGGATGTTAAACCCTGAAGTGGTAGGTACAGTCATCAGTCAAGTCTACTGGTAGTGTCATGCCCTTTACTGGTTGCCCCCCCCCCGTTGGTTTTGGTGAGCAGCCAGTGAATAAACCTCTGATAGAGGATGGAGAAGAGGGCTCTGGTGGGTTTAAAGACTCTGTGCCACAGAAATGATATTGTACATTGAGCTGTGAAGGTTCTGGAGGCAGAGAGAGAAGAAGTTACCACCCAGTCACTTACCTTTCCTAAAAGTGCTTAACAAGGCCATCATGTACCTATGCACGCGAGTACGCACTCATGAGCAATACACACACACACAATTGACCTACACACATAGGTGTTTGTGTAAACAATGAACGAGTGTCTGTTATTTTATATGCAGATGACATTGCACACATTTTTGAAGTGGAAGATGAGCTTCCAAAACTAAGGAACTCATCAGTACCTACAACACACTGTGTGTTCACTTGTGGTCCTGCAACATTAGATGTTGTCAGTGAGTACAGGTATCTGTCAGTGAGTACAGGTATCTAATACATTTTTGTGTCTGTTAAGTGCATAGCTAAAAATGCAAATTGTGCCATCGGTGCAATCATTGCTAAGAGTAAAGCCATGGGTGGCCTACCGTATAAAAAGTTTGCATTAACTCTTTGATTCATTGGTGCTACCTAAAATGAGTTATGCTACAGCATTATTGGGGCACAGAAATTACTCTGAATGATGTTTTTAACATTGCATGCATATTTTACTTTGGATTAGGTAAATACATGCCAAATGCTGCAATTCTAGGCTACATGGACTGGAAAATTCTATGGTATCACCAGTGGCTATGCATTTATACAAATATATACGATTTTTCAGCATGCCAAATGAATGTCTATGTAAATGTATATTTTAAAGATAAATGTTATAAACGATGTCAAAGATTTATTTGTTTAAACTATTTGCACACCTGCAAATAAATAGATACATACAGCCCTGTATATTTGTATTCAGACACCCACAAACACATAGCCATACACATAAGCACAAACTTCCTTCCAAATACCACACTGTAATATACTGTATGTCCATCACTGTAATGGTAAAACAGTGGTTCTGTTTTCACCAAGGAAAACAGTAGTTTAGTGGTGGTGGTGACATTGGGCACCAGTCACTTCATATCCCATATTACAGACTCTGCTATGCAGAACCATCCTTTACAGCCACCAGCCAGGCAAGGCAATGCTCATGTCATCCGCAAATCACAAATCGTACCTCCTGACGCGAACCATTGCACAGAAGCCAAGTGCCAAAGGGCTCTGGCCAGAGCAGCCAGACTCCCAGCATCAGACTTTAAAGTGATTTGAAAAAGGGAGCAAAGGGAGGGGGCAGAATTTGCCTCAGAGGCTAACATAGACAGAGCTTCAATCTTCAATGGTATGGAAAAAAGAGAGAAGGAATAAGAATAAAGGAGACAGGGAATATAAGTAAAGAAAAAACCCAGAAGAATGGCCCACTCATCCATCATTTCTTTCCATCTAAAAGGTCAGGGTTATTTTGTAGGTTGGGATTGGTGGAAGAGCGGTGGATTGCAGATTCAAAGAACAGCAGGGTGTTTCACGCTGCCATGACCAGCTAAGGGGGGCTCCTTTAAAACACATCTGCCGGTAAACATTTTGGCCTGACTCTGGGTCATCTCTCCTGTCTTAGCCCAGACCCAGCCGAGCGTAAAGATGAGAATGTACCTGGCCTGACTGTACAGACAGCCCCTCAGACAGACCACTAGTCAGTCAGTCCCTCCATCTCTCTTTACCCCCTCCATGCTCCCTGGTTAATTGTCGGGATGTTGTGCAGTTACGGCACTTGACTCTGTCCTGAAATCTTTTAAAGGGCTGAAACTGCACCAAGTGTTTTTCAAGTATTCCCTTCCTTGAGTGACGGTTTCCCTGCAAGTTCTGCCTGCTAGCCAGCACAGCACTGATTCAGTGCATTTTATACATTTTTGCAAATGTGTAAAAAAAACTCAAATATCACATTTACACAAGTATTCAGACCCTCTATTCAGTACTTTGTTAACTGTAATGGATTAAATTTAGAAAGCAACCTACCTAACCCTGAGAGAGAGAGAGAGAGAGAGAGAGAGAGAGAGAGAAACTGACAGACTCATGGCTACATAACATCAAGGTCCTCATGCAAACGAGACACTGTCATCATTATCAGTAATATCTAGTGAGTGTTGAGTCTCTGATTCATAACCAACTCATCGGCCTGCCCAGTCCTGTCACTCATCATAGACTCATGTACGGTCCAACTCTGGTCAACCTGTTCACCTCCACAGTCTCCACGATTAGCAATTCTGCTCAAAAAGTTTCCCACTACATTAGACAAATGATCATCTTAAAGGGGAATTTCACCCTGGGAGAATATGGAAATTTCAAATTTGCAAATAAATAACTGAAATATCACATTTACATAAGTATTCAGTACTTTGTTGAAGCAGCTTTGGCAGCGATTACAGCCTTCTTGGGTATGACGATACAAGCTTGGCACACCTGTATTTGGGGAGTTTGTCCCACTCTTCACTGCAAATCCTCTCAAGCTCTGTCAGGCTGCATGGGGAGCGTCGCTGCACAGCTATTTTCAAGTCTCTCCAGAGATGTTCGGTTGGGTTCAAGTCTGGGATCTGGCTGCGCCACTCAAGAACATTCAAGGACTTGTCCCGAAGCCACTCCTGCATTGCCTTGGCTGTGTGCTCATGGTTGTGGTCCTGTTGGAAGGTGAACCTTTGACCTAGTCTGAGGTCCTGAGTGCTCTGGCCGGGCGGCCAGTTCTAGGAAGAGTCTTGTTGGTTCCAGACTTCTTCCATTTAATAACCTCTTAGGGCATTGGCTAAAAAACACTGACGTTTCTAAAACTGTTAAAATAATGTCTGTGAGTATAACAGAACTGATATTGCAGGCGAAAACCCGGGAAAATCCATCCAGAAAATGTTTTTTTGAGTTCACAGTCCATTTCAATGCTTGTCTATGGGATATTCAAAGGAATTCCTCCCAGATTGCAGTTCCTATGGCTTCCACTAGATGTCAACAGTCTTTAGAAAGGGTTTCAGGCTTGTTTTTTGAAAAACGAACGAGTAGTTGTAGTTTTTCCAAGGTGTCTCTCATTAGAAATGCAATCTTGTTGTGCACGTGAATGAGTTGTGCACTCTTTGTTATTTATCTTCCCTATTGAATATACTATTCTCCGTCTTAAATTGTATAGTTTATTTAGATATTCGAGTACCTGAGGACTAATTAGAAACATTGTTTGATTTGTTTGGACGAACTCTACTGGTAACATTTTGGATTAATTTGTATACATGTTGAACAAATTGTCGTGTCTTTGGCTATGCCGGATTAGGTGATATGACATGCTATTCTATAAAATAATTTCTCCGTAATTAATATTACCTGATTAAGCTAATCATGTAAATGTAATTAACTAGAGAGTCGGGCACCACAAAATAATATTTATAGAGCTGTTATCTTCCGAATAAACTCTTAATTAAAGACCTAGTAATATTGTACATCAACAGCAGTCAATATTAATCGTCATCTTAATTCAGTCTCATCTGAAAGTTGTAAATTCTTGATCTGCACGAATCCTGGCGAACAAGTTGAACCAGCGATGCAAAATTGGGTTTAATTATTTATTTACTAACTAATCACACAGAATTACACATACACATAATTAAATCATAACTTGATTACAAATTACGTCATAAAGGAAAACGTTCCTAGCAGGTGGAACAGATATGACAGCTTGTTACACAAAAAGAAAAGGGGCTGGGTTTGAGTGAAAGAGCGGGAAGACTGAGGAACGAAGGGCGAATCTGTGCTATCGTCAATACAATATCTTATGCATTCTAAATTACTGCCCATTTGGAAAAAGAAAATGCAATAAATATTTACTCTGAGCTGCGCTTCGGTAGGTTGGTGGTAGATGGAAGGCCGTGTTGCCCAACCAAGTCCTTCGTCCTTTGAAGAATGTCTCTGCTGGTAAATTGAATACGTTGTAGTAACGTCGTTGTGTGGTAGACTGGAAACTCTGTCTGTTCCTTCCTAACTCTCGTTTGCAGCGGCTGTTGCTAACTCAACGGCTAGGAGGTGTCACTTCTGTAGTGAATAAGAGTTCAAAGTTCATACCATTCGCAACCAAAGCTCACGCTGATGTTGGCTTCGTTCTGTAGTTATTATCTGAACTATTCTGACTTCGGACCGTCGTCCTCACGTCCTTGAAACAGGAGGTTATATTGTCATCAAGGGCTTATATAGGAAGGGAGAGGAGGGTGTGTTTGAAAGTTTTATAGCCCATGTCCCTTCACAGGGGCGGGCCTGATTGAGCAGAGCCCTATCTTATGAAAACCCAAATCTCACATTTTAGAAGCTAAAATCACATTTCATCCCATCACGAATAATTTCATATTCAAACATTTAAATTGAACAACAATTCCACGTGAATCCGATAACTCTGATGTGTAGACTTTCCACTGTAGAGTTTATGTCATCTTATCATTGATGAGAATGTCTCAGATGACAACCGAACTGACATCATATTCATTAAGTACCACCGCATATGTTCAATTGTTCGGATTACCAGAATATAGTTCATTTCCCCCCCATCTTCTGATGTTCCCAGAATCTCTATGTTAACCAAGGGTTTTGCAAATGTAACATCAGTAGGGTAGAGAGAGGAAAAAGGGGGAAGAGGTATTTATGACTGTCTTAAACCTACCCCAGGCCAATGTCATGACAGAGTGGATTACTGAATCAAGAGTGCCAACTAAACAGACATTTCTGGGATATAAAGAAGGACTTTATAAAACAAAATGACCATTTGTTGTGTTGCATGGACACTTGGGATTGATCTTCAAAGGTAAGTGATTTATTTTAACGCTATTTGTTACTTTTGTGATGCCTGTGCTGGTTTGGAAAAGTATTTTGCTGTGAGGCGCTGTCCTCAGATAATCGCATGGTATGCTTTTGCCATAAAGCCTTTTTGAAATCTGACAACTCGGTTGGATTAAGCTCTTTAGGGGGTGTGGAGCGCCAAATTCATAAACAGTTACCAGCCAAGGAGAGGAGTTACACAAGTGAGAAATAGCGATAAAATTAATCACTTACCTTTGATGAAATTAATATGGTTGCACTCACAAGACTCCCATTTACTCAATAAATGTTTGTTTTGTTCGATAAAGTCCCTCTTTATATCCAAAAACCTACATTTTGTTTGTGCGTTTTGTTCAGTAATCCACAGGCTCAAAGGCAGTCACAACAGGCAGATGAAAAATCCTAAACGTATCAGTAATGTTCGTAGAAACATGTCAAACGATGTTTATAATCAATCCTCAGGTTGTTTTTAGTCATAATAATCAATCATATTTCAACCGGAAAAAAGCTTTGTCAATGTTAAAGGAAAACAACAAAGGCGCACTCTCGGTCGCGTTCATGAAAAACCTCTGGAACACTGCAGTGTCCACTCATTCAGTGGTCTTACTCCCTCATTTTTCAGATTACAAGCCAGAAACAATTTCTGTTGACATCTAGTGGAAGCCATAGGAACTGCAATTTGAGTCCTATGTCCTAAGTCAAAGGAATCTGTATAGGCAGTCTATGGAAAACTCCAAACATAAAGAAATCCCACTTCCTGGATAGATTTTTCTCAGCTTTTCGCCTGCCATATCAGTTCTGTTATACTTACAGACATTATTTTTAACAGTTTTAGAAACTTTAGAGTGTTTTCTATCCAAATCTACCAATTATTTGCATATCCTAACCTCTGGGCCTGAGTAACAGGCAGTTTACGTTTGGCACGCTTTTCATCTGGAGGTGAAAATAGTGCCCCCTACCCTAAGGATGTTAACGAGAAGTTAAGCTTTTAAATGATGTAGGACACTTGTATGTTCATGAATGTTTAATATTACAATGTTTAATATTGCAATTTGAATTTGGCGCACTCCAGCTTCACCCGATGATGTCGTTTTTGATCCCGGTAACGGGATCCATGCGCTAAGAGGGAATGATGAAGGCCACTATGTTCTTAGGGACCTTCAATGCTGCAGAAATGTTTTTGAACCCTTCCCCAGATCTGTGCCTCAACACAATCCTGTCTCGGAGCTCAACAGAAAATTCCTTCGACCTCATGGCTTGGTTGTTGCTCAAATATGCACTGTCAACCTTATAGTGACAGGTGTGTGCTTTTCCAAATCATGTCCAATCAATTGAATATACCACAGGTGGACTCCAATCAAGTTGAAGAAACATATCAAAGATGATCAATATAAACAGGATGCACTTGAGCTCAATTATGAGTCTCATAGCAAAGGGTCTGAATACTTATGTGAATAAGGTATTTCTGTTTTTTATATTTAATACATTTTCAAAAAACAATGTTTTACCTGTTTTCGCTTGTCATTATGGGGTATTGTATGTAGATTGATGGGCAAAAATATATTTAATCAATTTTAGAATAAGATTGTAACGTAGAAAAATGTAGAAGAATTCAAGGTGTCTGAATACGTTCTGAATGCACTGCATGTGCAAAATCAATGTAGGCCTTAACAAACAGTGATTAAACAGGACATTGACTGTATTGTGAGATGTTTTTAATCAGGGGGTTTATACCATGTGCATGTGTATTCCAATACATGAACATTTAACAACGTCAAAACATATCTATGTCCACTGGTCTCAGAGGCACATTTAAAATAAGGGCAAAGAATCCACCAGTCAGAATCAGAGCAATCAGCCACTTAGTGCCTTTTTAACTCATTCATCCATCTATCCCTCCATCCACTGGAGACAAGACAAAATTATATTTTCTGTTAGTATTATGGTTGGAAAAGCAAACTTCCTTCTAAATATCTCACTGTAACACAAACATGTCAGTCCTTAAATTAAAGTTCACTTCCTATGTATTCTGTAAAGACTACAAAGACAGATGAACTGGATGCTATTGAGTATGTAGAGTCACCTCCAAGTGTTCTCTCTTCTTTGTCTGTCAAAGTGATAAAGCGTTTGGTATAGTTAGCAGATATGACAGATTTGGGGAAGAGTGTTCTCTGTCTCTCTCGCACACGCACACACACGCACATGCGCACACACACGCGCGCACACACAGGCAGGACAGATGTGAGCTCAGTGATAAGTTCTCTCCTCAGCCCTCTTTCTGCTGCTGGGACACCCCTGGGACCGGCACAAACATCTGGAAGGAATATACAATGGGAATGATACAGTAACCAGAGTAATGAAAAATAGATTCACCACCATGCCACCATTTAAACACAAGCTGACCTGTGTGTGTGTGTGTGTGTGTGTGTGTGTGTGTGTGTGTGTGGTGTGTGTGTGCACGCATGTGTTGTTGATATGCAACCTGCTTCGCTAATAACTTTGGTGTACATGCCTAAAGAAACAACTGCAAATACCAATATAGAGCAGCCCACATGGACAAGGCCAGTACAGTATGTCATTCTATTCATATGATTCCCACCAGACACGGCATTTTATCTACTTCGATCCTCTTCATCCAAAACACCTGTTTAAAGTTCATTTCTGATTGGATTTTTGTTGCTCGGGACCTATGGTTATTTAGTTGCAGTCACATAGTATAACAAATCTGGAATATTGCAGATAATCATTGCACTGTTTACTCTAGAATCTGCATCTAGATCATTTGAGATGATTTCTGCTGCAGGTATTGTGAGTAATATGGTACTTTCCCACCAGATTATAGTCCAGTTTTTGGACAAATTTACCCTATAGTCATTTTAACACTCTTGTGTACAGTTTTGTACTCTCATATATAAATATATTATATGCTTAAGGTTAAAGAGACGGTTATACATTAAACATGAATTGTCAGAAAGACACAAACTGCTTAAAAGCGTTGGGTGATGGGGTCAGAGGAGTGGTGCAGAATTTGAGTCGGTAGGAAACGTATAAAGAGAGGGTTTAAATGTGGCTGGTTGTGCTGCTTAAACATTGACTGAGTCCCAAACGGCACCTGTTACCAATATAGTGCACTACTTTTGACCAGAGCCCTATCGGCCATTGTCAAAAGTAGTGCACTATATAAGGAATGCCTTTTGGGATGCAGAATTGTTTAGAGCTCAGTGAAGTGACATCCTTGCCACAGGGGACTGCCTCAGGGCTTTTCTATAATGAGCTTTTGAAAATGTCGCAAATAATGTCAATTTTCCTACTTACATGTCCACTTAGGAATGTATTAACAGATCCCTGTAGGTTGCAAAGGTATTTACAATATTACTACTATTGCACCACTACAGCAACAACAACTCATAGTGTTGATAATGACCATAGTAATAGTGTTAATGTTGATCATTGCTTTTCAAGAAGCCTGACACCAACAATTCATATGAAATTATTTGTCCGGTTTGTTTGCAGGGCGATTAGATGTGATGTAGTGGAGGATAAACTCAGACGTGTGTTGCAGCTACAGCATGCCAGTGGGTCTGTCAAGGTAATGTTGCCTTTTAGTACAGTACACATAGCCAATAATCTCCATCAATTTTCCCTCAACCAGCATCTGATTCTCTGCTAGCATCGCTTGACTGGCATTGAGTTCTTTAAGACCGACCCTGGCCTTGGATGGAAGTTAGGCCCCGGCCCCGTCTCACCGTCTCCTAGCGGCCTTTGCTTTCCTGCATGCCCCAGTGCATCCTGGGACAGCAGTGAAGCCCCACCCCGGACAGCCAGCCCTCTCTGCCCCGGGACCTCTTCATTACCTGACATTAAATGTTTTAAAGTTTGCATAATTGATTCTCTCCCAATAAGTCGGGATTGATTTATGGCAGTCTGGACTGTAGAAGGTAGCTAGCTGGTGTTTAAAAATTCATAGTCCTGCTATGTGTCTTCACAATCCATTAGGCGCTCCTGGACCCAGAGTCCTTGCATTGATTGACCTTGTGCTGAGTATCTCATAGGCTCCGCATTTTTTCCCTCCACTGCTATATAGTGTGGGAAGAGTTATGTTTTAGCTCTTTTTCCCTTGATAGCTCGACTTTGATTTTCTCTAACTCCTCCTGATTTTCTCTTACTCCTCCTGTCTAAACCTATCTCCCTCTTGTTCTCTCTGTTTCTCTATCTCACTCTCTCACTCCTCCCTTCCTCTCACTATCTGTCTCTCACCCTCTCTGTTTCTCTCCCTCTCACTCACTCTCCCTCCTTCTCCCTCTCTTTCTCTCTCGCTATCTTTCTCTCCCATCTATCCTCTCTCTCTCACCCCCTCTCTCTCTCTTCCTCCCTCCATCTAGATTGAAGCTGTTATTCGGAGCGAGACGATGAATAAATAAAGCATGTTCCATAAACAGCTTTCCACTATTATTTAAGCTTCCAGGGCCGGGCACTCTGACATACTCCCTCTCCTGCCATCAAATTCAAGTGTGTAAATTTTCTAAAAGGCTCTGAATGTTTTATGATGATTTCAGGGAATGACAGAGTAATAGCTGAATAGTGAAGCTATTAGTTTTAATATTTATATTGAGTGGTTTAATCATTAATGTGACAGGATGTAAAATCTGAGCTGCGGGACGTATGTGCTTCACAACCACAGCCACTTGGTAAAAAAGATTTGTTTTGTCGAGTAGCACCATGCAGGCTGCAGTCATCACCAAGCTGTTGTGATCTAGCTGGCTGCCGATCGGGGTGAGAGGCGATGCGTAACGCACTCCTCCATCAATTTTAATCTTACCTTGAGAAAAAAAGCACTTCTTGAAAAGAGTTTGTTTCAAATATAGAGAGCGTTCCTGAAAAAAGCAACATATCTTAAGCATGTTGGTGTTTAGAATTCAGAGGTTAAAACTTGGATTGATGTAATCTCAAGCCTAGTAATATCATGTTTGTAATACTTACTGATATTATAGTTCCCTAAACTTTTTATGTAGTTTGCATCAGAAGGCAAGAAACTACAGAATTATTCTCCTTATATTTCCAATGTTCATTTCCATGATCCCTTGGTTAGAGATCTCCTGTATCCTAAAACTAATAAACTATCTTGATCCTAACCTAATGTTAACAATGTATACTGAACAAAAATATAAAAGCAACATGTAAAGTGTTGGTCCCATGTTTCATGAGCTGAAATAAAAGATCCCAGAAAATGTCAATACGCAGAAAAAGCTTATTTCTTGCAAATGTTGTGTACAACTTTGTTTACGTCCCTGTTGGTGAGCATTTATCTTCTGCCAAGATAATCCATCCACCTGACAGATGTGGAATATCAAGAAGCTGTTTAAACAGCATGATCATTACACAGGTGCACCTTGTGCAAGACAGTAAAAGGCCACCCTAAAATGTGCGGCTTTGTCACAAAACACAATGTCCCAGATGTTTCAAGTGTTAAGGGAGTTTTCGAGAATTTGTCTCAAATTTAAAGGGAGTTTTAGAGAATTTGGCAGTACGTCAAACTGGCCTCACAAACGCAGACCACGCCAGCCCAGGACCTCCACATCCGGCTTCTTCCCCTGCGGGATGGTCTGAGAAAAGACACCTGGACAGCTGATGAAACTGGGTTTGCACAAAAAAATGATTTATGCGCAAACTGTGATAAACTGTCACAGGGAAGCTCAACTGAGTGCTCGTTGTCCTCACCAGAGTCTTGACCCGACTGCAGTTCGGTGTTGTAACCAACTTCAGTGGGCATGTGCTCACCTTTGATGGCCACTGGCACGCTGGAGAAGTGTGCTCTTCATGGATGAATCCCGTTTTCAACTGTACCGGGCAGATGGCAGACAGTGTATGGTGTGATTTGGCAAATGGTTTGCTGATGTCAACGTTGTGAACAGAGTACCCCATGGTGGTGGTGGGGTTATGGTATGGGCAGGCATAAGCTACGGACAACGAACACAATTACATTTTCTTGATGTTAATTTGAATGAACTGAATTACCGTGATGAGATCCTGAGGCCCATTTTCGTGCCATTCGTCCGCTAACATCACCTTATTTTTCAGCATGATAATGCACAGCCCCATGTCGCAATGATCTGTACACAATTCCTGGAAACTGCCTACTCACCAGACATGTCACGCATTGAGCATGTTTGGGATGCTCTAGATCTACGTGTACGACAGTGTGTTCCAGTTCCCGCCAATATCCAGCAACTTCGCACAGACATTGAAGAGGAATGGGACAACATTCCACAGGCCACAATCCACAGCCTGATCAACTCTACGCAAAGGAGATATGTCACGCTGCATGAGGAAAATGGTTGGCACACCGGATACTGACTGGTTTTCTGATCCACACCCTCACCTTTTTTAAAGGTATCTGTAACCAACAGATGCATATCTATCTTCCCATTCATGTGAAATCCATAGATTAGGGTCTATTGAATTTATTTCAGTGAACTGATTTCCTTTTATGAACGGTAACTCAGAAAAATTGTTAAAATTGTTGCATGTTGTGTTAATATTTTTGTTCAGTGTAGATTAATACTTTTACACTATATCTAAAAATATACTATTGTCAACATTACACTTTATTTAGGGCCTGGCTCTATACATAGCGCAGAATATCTACACTGTAAAACGGTTCACATTAAGGTAATATCTGATATGCAGCGTTTAACGTGAATGCAGTCTCCGCGACCGCGGGACCATTTCCTTTAATTGTCAATTGCACTGTGACGCTTAACTTCAGCGCTATGTATTGAATTGAGCTATTAATTTAATTAACAATGCAGCACTCCATCACTCTCCTTCCATCACTCTCCTTCAAATAGCCCTTACACAGCCTGGAGGTGTGTTGGATCATTGTCCTGTTGAAAATAATATGATAGTCCCACTAAGCGCAAACCATATGGGATGGCGTATCGCTGCAGAATGCTGTTGTAGCCATGCTGGTTAAGTGTGCCTTGAATTCTAATTCTCACTGACAGTGTCACCAGCAAGACACCCACACACCATCACAACTCCTCCTCCATGCTTCACAGTGGGAACTACACATGCAGAGATCAGGTGACTACCTCATGAAGCTGGTTGAGAGAATGGGAAAAGTGTGCAAAACTGTCATCAAGGCAAAGGGTGGCTAATTTGAAGAATCTAAAACATAAATATATAAACAAACACTTTTTTGGTTACTACATGATTCCACATGTGTTATTTCATAGTGTTGATGTCTTCAGTATTATTCTACAATATAGAAAATAGTAAAAATAAAGAAAAACCCTTGAATGAGTAGGTGTGTCCAAACTCTTCACTGGTACTGTATATAAATATTTTTTTAAATCTAAAACATGTAAGGGTTTCAACGTAAGAGTTTGTATCATAACCAATGTATGATGATGCAACTGTCAATAACGAAGGCTGTCCTCAGTCAAAGCCTTCCAGAAATATAGAGCCACAGTTTGGTGTTGTTCTTTTCCTGTGGCACAGGAAGCTTTAAAACAGGCCTGATGTATTTTCTGCTCTTCGGAGCTCTGTAGAGTTAAAGGCCAGTTTATTCTTGTGGGTATCAGGCCTGGTGGTCCTGAGGGGGACCATACTCTTTCATGCACAGTTAGTGCACTTGACTCAGCCTGGAGACGCTCTCAGATGGAAAAGCCATGTTTAGAGGACGTCTTATGACACATTAAAGCACTGCTGCTCCATTGTTTTAGCTCTTACTAAATGTCACTTCCCTCTCCGGAGCCTGGCCACTCAGGGACATAGAGAAAAGCTTTCTTGTCATTGTTGTTCCAAAACAGGGTACATTTGGAAATGGGGGAAGTCTGGTGGTTGTAGTCTGTCCGGATGGCCATCATGTGTATTTAGTGTTGTGAAAGAAAAATGAGAGAGTGTAACAATTAAGAACAATGAAACATGTTCATTGGATTTATGAGTTGGACTTTCAGTGTACTTGATAATGACAGATGACAAGAGACTGGATAGTGATGTGGATGTGACTTCAAATTGATACTCAGGTAACAAAGATTAAATTTGAATGAGTGTGATGATGGCTATGATGATGGAACTGATTGGCTGTAATTCATAAGGTGTGTATAAGAAGGTGTGTAAGCGTTCTCCCAGCTAATCCCCCACCAGCTCCTACTTTCTAAGGCACAAACACACAATGCTCTCTAAGGCAGAGGATAATAGCCTGTCTGGATTCCACTGTGGGTCTAATTCAGGAAGAGAACAGATGTTTCATATAGACTGCACCTCTAACTATGTGTTTGTGTGTGTGTCTGTGTGTATGTGCCGCACATATGTGTGCGTGTGTGTGTGTGTGTGTGTGTGTGTGTGTGTGTGTGTGTGTCTGAGAGCACCCGTGTGTGTGCACGCACGTGTGTATGTGCACGCACGTGTATGCACGGCCTGTGTGCTCAACGTGTGTGTGTATGTGTGTGTGTATGCCTGTGTTCTCATGCCCATTTGGCCTAGACATATATCTGTACATGCCTGTGTGCGTGAAGTGAGACCACTTTCCCCCATCTTCCTGAATACATGAGAGGATGTTAACGTGGCAAGCGCCTCATATTAACCACCAGCAATGGAATGACTTGGGGGCCTTCTGGCTGAACATGCCCACAAATCATAATAGGATACATTAGTGGACCCAGATATGGTGATCTAGATCTCTATTTCTCTATCTTCCTTTCTCTCCCTCTCCCTCTCTCTCTTTTTCACTCTCCCTTTCACTCCATCTAACTGCTAAGAGGGGTTTGCGGTCGACACCAGCACTTCTTGCTCATCCTTGCAGAATAAATATGGTATTTCTGCCGGGATGGCGCAGAATATAAAGACATGTACTGTATCATAATCTCATTCCCCTGCGCTCTGCCTACCGTCCCCTACAAGGAACCAGGTATGATAACACTGCTTTCCACATGTGCTGGAGTCTAATTACATTGTCTGTGTCCCAAATGGCACCCTATTCCCTATATAGAGCCCTAGGGGCCCTGGTCAAAAGTACTGCACTAAATGGATCAAATGGGTTGCCATTTGGGATGCAGATATATTCTACAGGGGTTTTGGAGAGGACAGCAACCTGCAGAGACAATGCCAATGAGATAAAATATTTGATCCATTAGTTCGACTTCATGAATGGAAAATACAGTATTGTATGCTATGTAAAAATGTATGTTAGGTTAACATTCATGACATTACCCTGAAGAAGGTACAGTGATGCTGACACACTGGTGATTTACCTAATAAATTACTGGGAGTTAATATATAGAGTGTGCGACACTCTTTAATTTAATTTATATAACATTCATATAGGAAAATGTATTACGCTAGAGTCACCTGTGAGTGTAAATACGAGTGTATATCATATGTATTTTCAGTATTACAAATGCAATAAGGCTTCAATGCATGCTTTTATAATGTTATTCAGTCCTTCAAGATATTTCTCCAAGGAAGGAAGGGAGAGAGACGTGTGAGGTGGGCATCGTGGGCTCCCTAGGCAGGTGGTGGTCTCTATGGTGAAGTGACACGCCACTCTGTGATCCTCTCCACGGGAGCACGCTTTCCCCTTCTCCACGTTCGGGGGTACACACACCCATGTCTCCCCTCTACCTTCCTGTGTCAGGGGTGCTACTGTCACCTCTTACTATGCCACAATTTCCTATGCTGCTGTGAAATACACACACTTAATACTGTACACACAACTCCCACACAACACAGGAACAGGAACCGAAGCTGGGTACTGTGCTGAAGCTCTAAATGATGAGTGACAGTTATTACTGAATGCTACGTCTTCATCTGGCGTACATGACAATGTTCATTAGTACAGCTGGTTAATGCTACTGCTACTGTAAAGATAAATACTTCTATTACAGTACTACTATTACATATTCATTAGTACCACTACATATTGTTATAATCTCATACTGTCCAATACATGTTCTGATCATTTATTTGGATAGTCCATCTGTACATTCTCAAAAGATTACATGCAGACAATAAGTCAAATTTAAACTAGCTATATACTAACCCTAACCGTAGCCCTAACCCTAACCTTAACCTTTATCTTAACCCTAAACTTACCCTTACCCTAACCCTAGCCTTAACTCTAACCTTTACCCTAACCCTTATTCTAAACCTTATCCTAACCCTAAGCATAACCTTAGCAACTAGTTGCTTATCAACAGATAGTCAGTTGCTTATCAACAGATTGTTGATAGTATGACCATCTGTAAAGCATCTACATATGGACTGAACAGACAAAGTGTGACGATGTACTTGTACTATCCTTATAAGAACAACACATCCAAGACCTTCACAGACTTAATTTGATGTCCCAACGGCCGTATTGTATTGTCAACATGCTGTAAGAGACAATCCCAGAAATGTGTATATCGATGTACAGTGTGTGATATGTGCAGCCATGCAGGTCCCAGTCCACTACGGCGCTATACAGCAGCAGCCTACTTTAACACTAGATTGACAGGCTACAGTGATCTCTTTGAAGAGTGTGAACCTCTGAACTTGGTTAATAAAACATTAGAGACAGCCTGAGACGACCACCTGAGAAGAGTAGGGGAGGCAGGGGAGGCAGGGGAGAAAACAGGGGTCACTGGTGTTCAACGGCCTTACACAGCACCTCCACTACAGTACATATGCATCCCAAATGGTACCATTTTCCCTATATAGTGCACTACTTTTAACCTGGGCCCTATGGGAAAAGGGTGGGATGTACTACAGATGTAGGATCTTAATCCGATCACGATTTTGTTGCTGAGAATTCATTGTTTTTGTTGAGATAATGCAGATGAGCTTTTACATAAATTCACTGAAAACTCACACTAACACACGGTTATATTCACAGTATTGTTATTTTCATGCAGCCTACTTTTGGCCAGCTAATGGCATAACCACAAAACCACGATCAAGGGTGCCATTTGGGACACAACCTACCTCAGAAGAGAGCGGGCCTCATTAAAAGAAGATCTAAGGATGTAAAGACCAGAGGAAGAGGGGTTGGTGGGTACCTCTGGCTCAAAGCACCACAGACTCCCAGGGAATCAACTCTTTGAGGAGGTAGTTGCAGGAGACCATCAGTATAAAGCCTAAAATTATATAAAACAATGGACGTTTAGCATGGGCCTTTAGTTCTCTCTTCGTCTACCTGCTGCTTCATACCTCTCCTGTAGTACTCATTCATTCAGCCTGCTGCTTCATACAGTACATATCCAGTAGTACTCATTAATTCAGCCTGCTGCTTGATACTTCTCCTGTAGTACTCATTCATTCAGCCTGCTGCTTCATACTTCTCCTGTAGTACTCATTCATTCAGCCTGCTGCTTCATACCTCTCCTGTAGTACTCATTCATTCAGCCTGCTGCTTCATACCTCTCCTGTAGTACTCATTCATTCAGCCTGCTGCTTCATACAGTACCTCTCCTGTAGTACTCATTCATTCAGCCTGCTGCTTCATACCTCTCCTGTAGTACTCATTCATTCAGCCTGCTGCTTCATACAGTACCTCTCCTGTAGTACTCATTCATTCAGCCTGCTGCTTCATACCTCTCCTGTAGTACTCATTCATTGAGCCTGCTGCTTCATACAGTACCTCTCCTGTAGTACTCATTCATTCAGCCTGCTGCTTCATACAGTACCTCTCCTGTAGTACTCATTCATTCAGCCTGCTGCTTCATAACTCTCCTGTAGTACTCATTCATTCAGCCTGCAGCTTCATACCTCTCCTGTAGTACTCGTTCATTCAGCCTGCTGCTTGATACTTCTCCTGTAGTACTCATTCATTCAGCCTGCAGCTTCATACCTCTCCTGTAGTACTCATTCATTCAGCCTGCTGCTTGATACCTCTCCTGTAGTACTCATTCATTCAGCCTGCAGCTTCATACCTCTCCTATAATATTCCTTCATTCAACCTTCTGCTTCAAAACTAAACATGACTAGAGGGAGGAATGGAGAGATAGAGAAAGACACTTTGACTATGTACAGACTCAGTGAGCGTAGCCTTGCTATTGAGAGAGGCCACTGTAGGCAGACCTGTCTCTCAAGAGAAGACAGGCCTATGTGCTCACTGCCCACAAAATGAGGTGGAAACTGAGCTGCTCTTCCTAACCTCCAGCCAAATGTATGACCAAATTAGAGACACATATCTCCCTTACAGACCCCCAAAGAATTTGAAAACAAAATCTATTTTCATAAATTCCCATATCTATTAGGTGAAATATCACAGTGTGCCATCACAGCAGCAAGATCTGTGAACAGTGAAGAACAAACATAATTGTAAATAAAACCCATATTTATGTTTATTTACTTTCCCTTTTGTACTTTAACTATTTGCACATTGTTACAACACTGTACATAGCCATAATATGACATTTTAAATGTCTATTCCTTTGAAACTTTGTGAGTGTAATGTATACTGTTAATTTCTGATTGTTTATTTCACTTTAGTTTATTATCTATTTCACTTGTTGGCAATGTAAACATATGTTTCCCATGCCAATAAAGCCCCTTTGAATTGAAATTGAGAGAGAGAGAGTTCCCTGGTTCTCTTGGGATTGAGCCACATCAACTTCATCTGGTTTTATTCCTCAGATAAAAGAGACGGACAGTTATCTGTTTAATGTGGACTAAGTCCTCTCTGTTTAGGACTTATAGTGACTTCAATACGCTCTCTGAAACATTCCTACGGGCACACACACATGCAGATGCGCATACACACATACACTTACACACACACACACACACACACACACACACACATACACACACACACACACACACACACACACACACACACACACACACACACACACACACACACACATACACCCCTCCTTCCCATGTTCTGTTTTCTAGGCAAACATCCCATATTTTTCATTACCATAGAATAATAAATAACACTGGATATATGCAGCTTAAATGCATAATTGGGGCATTGTAAGGCATTTTTTCATGGAACAATTTCTTTTTCATGATATTTCAATAATTTACACGGTTGATTGTGTAAAGAGTGGGGGGGATGAGCCAGAGCGGGGAGCTGTTAGGCCCATTTTCTAAGTCACTGTGTTTGTTCAGCTGTCTCGCCTTTCTGTCGCTCACATTTCATCTTTCCCTCTTTATTTACCAAGGGCTTTGGCCGTCTTCCCAGTCATGTACTGAAGCTTTGCAGCTTTGCAGGGACAGGCAGTATGGCTGTCAGTGTGTGGCATCCAAAATGGCACCATATTCCCTGGTCAAAAGTAATGCACTAAATATTTTGGACTCAGAAGGTTAGTCGTCTCGGATCACTATAGCTTTTAATGGGTGTCATCATGGTACCTGAATATTAGGTCGGCGGAACAATAAACCTGCATTTCCATTAAATTACGAATTTATATTTCTAAGTAACCAGTGGCCCTCTGATTAAGCCTGAACTCAGTACTGTGTGAAATTGTTTTCTTGGTTAACATACAGATTAGGATGTTAATTTGAGCAACTTCATTAAAGCAGGAAAATAATCCCGCAGCAACAGGAAATGTGAATTATTATGTGGATTGTAATCAATGGACATTTTTGAAAGTAGTTTTTCATAACAGAATAATCAAGTTGGAAGTTGCAAACTTCAGAAACCTTTTTAAACCTCAAAAACACTATATGTTTTAAATGTCCTGAATTGCAGGAAAGTTCTCCTGCAACAAGGTGATCAAAGATCCTGTTCACGAGGTGAGAACCCAGGGATCAGTCCAAATTCCCAAACGAGATGGAGGTAGGGCCATATAATTCCAACTAGCAGTTAGAATGTTAGGATGCCATTAAAAACCCTTCTGACAGACAGACACAGACGTCTCTCTGAACAAGTCCATTTTGACTTGAGCAAAGCATCCATAGCGAGAGGCTGGCGCAAGAGGTGTCACAGGCTGGATCCCAAATGGTACCTTATTTTGTATTTAGCAGACTGCTTTTGACCAGACAACTTTTGACTAGGAAATAAGGTGCAATATGGGATGCAGTCACAGTGATTTATTTTGATCTGTTTACTGCTACTGTGTAAAGAGGAAACCATTGTTTGGGAGACAAGGGATTATACTGAGCAGAGGGTAATTATGGTCCCTATACACTGAGGGCTTCATGACGACTCGGGTATCAAATCTGACACGGCTAGGAGGGCAGGTGTGCCAGCCAGGGAGGGGAGCAAGGGAGGTAAGGAGGAAAGGAGGGAACAAACAACTGTGACAGTATAGTGACACTGTGGCACTTGTCCCCTCTTCCGCAGAACTGGCATGTGCCCCAGATCGGCAGAAATGTGATGCCAGGGAAGGAGGGAGGAAGCTGTAGGAAGTTAATGAGGGTACCAATGTGCACACTCAGGCTTCACGCACGCACACGCACACACGCACACGCACACACGCACACACACACACACACACACACACACACACACACACACACACACACACACACACACACACACACACACACACACACACACACACACACACACACACACACACAGTCTCCATGCTCCCTTTCTGTCATAGTTACCATTCAGCCAGTGTCAGCCACCTGGCCAGGCACACAAGGTGGTCCACATATCTGTTGACATAGAGACCAAATCTCACTGTTTACATCAGTATAGTTAAAAGTCAGTTGAATTATTTTAGATTACACTCTCGTTATATACTGTATAAGTAGGTCAGGTGCATGACTGCTCCTCCCTTGGATGGACCTCTACTTACAGTAAACATAAAGAATATCAGCTGTGGAATAGCTTATTCATATCCATGTTAGATATGAAGTGTTAAAAAGTAATTTACAGTTGAAGTCAGAAGTTCACATACACCTTAGCCAAATACATTTCAACTCAGTGTTTCACAGTTCCTGACATTTAAACCTAGTAAAATTCCCAGTCTTAGGTCAGTTAGGATCACCACTTCATTTTAAGAACGTGAAATGTCAGAATAACAGTTGAGAGAATTATTTATTTCATATTTTATTTCTTTCATCACATTCCCAGTGGGTCAGAAGTTTACATACACTCAATTAGTATTTGGTAGCATTGACTTTAAATTGTTTAACTTGGGTCAAACGTTTCGGGTAGCCTTCCACAAGCGTCCCACAATAAGGTGGGTGAATTTTGTCCCATTCCTTCTGACAGAGCTGGTGTAACTGAGTCAGGTTTGTAGGCCTCCTTGCTCGCACATGCTTTTTCAGTTCTGCCCACAGATTTTCTATAGGGTTGAGGTCAGGGCTTTGTGATGGCCTCTCCAATACCTTGACTTTGTTGTCCTTAAGCCATTTTGCCACAACTTTGGAAGTATGCTTGGGGTCATTGTCCATTAGGAAGACCCATTTACGACCAATTTTAACAGTGATTCACGGTTGGGATGGTGTTCTTCGGCTTGCAAGCATCCCTCTTTTTCCTCCAAACATAACGATGGTCATTATGGCCAAACAGTTGCCTTTTTGTTTCATCAGACCAGAGGACATTTCTCCAAAAAGTACTATCTTTGTCCCCATGTGCAGTTGGGAACCGTAGTCTGGCTTTTTTATGGCGGTTTTGGAGCAGTGGCTTCTTCCTTGCTGAGCGTGGTACCTGAAGATTTCAGGTTATGTCTTTATAGGACCTTTCAGGTTATGAAACCTTTCAGGTTATGTCGATATAGGACTCGTTTTACTGTGGATATAGATACTTTTGTACCTGTTTCTTCCAGCATCTTCACAAGGTCCTTTGCTGTTGTTCTGGGATTGATTTGCACTTTCGCAACAAAATACATCTCTAGGAGACAGAGCGCGTCTCCTTCCTGAGCGGTATGACGGCTGCGTGATCCTATGGTGTTTATACTTGAGTACTATTGTTTGTGCAGATGAACGTGGTACCTTTAGGTGTTTAGAAATTGCTCCCATGGATGAACCAGACTTAGAGGTCTACATTTTTTTTTCTGAGATCTTGGCTGATTTCTTTTGATTTTCCCATGATGTCAAGCAAAGAGGCACTGAGTTTGAAGGTAGGCCTTGAAATACTTTCACAGGTACACCTCCAATTGACTCAAATTATGTCAATTAGCCTATCAGAAGCTTCTAAAGCCATGACATAATTTTCTGGAATGTTCCAAGCTGTTTAAAGGCACAGTCAACTTAGTGTGTGTAAACTTCTGACCCACTGGAATTGTGATACAGTGAATTATAAGTGAAATAATTTGTCTGTAAACAATTGTTGGAAAAAATATTTGTGTCATGCACAAAGTATATGTCCTAACTGACTTGCCAAAACTATAGTTTGTCATCAAGAAATTTGTGGAGTGGTTGAAAAATGAGTTGTGAATGCACGTAAACTTCCAACTTCAACTGTACATACATAGGGGTATAAAGATTATATTTTGGGGAGCAAAAGTATTATTAAACACACACAAGCACAAACACACACACAGACCACAGGCGGCTGGTGGCACCTTAATTGAGCAGGACGGACTCATAGTATTGGCTGGAATGGAATCAATGGAATGGTATCAAGCAAATCAAACACATGGGCTGTGTTTCAAAATGTGCATTTGCGTCCTGCGTTCTCCCATTCTTTCAAGGGTGATCTTCCAAGAACACCTGAGAGAGCATACTGTCTAGTATGGGAGAACGGAGAGCACTTAAAATCCGTCAATTTTGAAATATACTTTACATCATTATGGTACTGACCTCCAACCTAAACAAGAAACTGCATCATCACACAGCGCTGGCTGCAGCCGGTGTCAACAAAGCTAGCTTGAGGCAATTGATTGCTATGTTGGTAAATTCAAATTGTAATTTCAAATATTCTCCCAAAAGATAGAATTTGTAGATAATTGGCCCTCTTTCTGGGACTCACCCACAAACGGACTCCATCCTAGCTGGAGGGGTGCTCTCATCTTATCTACCAACATAGACAGGGCTCTAACTCCTCTAGCTCCACAATGAAATAGGGTGCAGGCCAGGCAGCAGGCTGTTAGCCAGCCTGCCAGCTTAGTGGAGTCTGCCACTAGCACAGTCAGTGTAGTCAACTCAGCTATCCCCATTGAGACCATGTCTGCGCCTCGACCTAGGTTAGGCAAAACTAAACATGGCGGTGTTCGCCTTGGCAATCTCACTAGAATGAAGACCTCCTCCATTCCTGCCATTATTGAAAGAGATCGTGATACCTCACATCTCAAAATAGGGCTACTTAATGTTAGATCCCTCACTTCAAAGGCATTTATAGTCAATGAACTAATCACTGATCATAATCTTGATGTGATTGGCCTGACTGAAACATAGCTTAAGCCTGATGAATTTACTGTGTTAAATGAGGCCTCACCTCCTTGTTGCACTAGTGACCATATCCACCGTGCATCCCACAAAGGCGGAGGTGTTGCTAACATTTACGATAGCAAATTTCAATTTACATTAAAAAAAAACGTTTTCGTCTTTTGAGCTTCGAGTCATGAAATCTATGCAGCCTATAGCTACTGTTTACAGGCCAACTGGGCCATATACAGCATTCCTCACTGAGTTCCCTGAATTCCTATCGGACCTTGTAGTCATAGCAGATAATATTCTAATTTTTGGTGATTTTAATATTCACATGGAAAAGTCCACAGACCCACTCCAAAAGGCTTTCGGAGCCATCATCGACTCAGTGGGTTTTGTCCAACATGTCTATGGACCTACCTACTGTCACATACTCTGGACCTAGTTTTGTCTCATGGAATAAATGTTGTGCACCTTAATGTTTTTCCTCATAATCCTTGACTATCGGACCACCATTTTATTATGTTTGCAATCGCAACAAATAATCTAATCAGACGCCAACCAAGGAGCATCAAGAGTTGTGCTATAAACTCTCAGACAACCCAAAGATTCCTTGATGCCCTTCCAGACTCCCTCTGCCTACCCAAGGATGTCAGAGGACAAAAATCAGTTAACCACCTAACTGAGGAACTCAATTTAACCTTGCGCAACACCCTAGATGAAGTTGCACCCCTAAAAACATTTGTCATAAGAAACTATCTCCCTGGTATACAGAAAATAGCCAAGTTCTGAAGCAAGCTTCCAGAAAATTGGAACGGAAATGGTGCCACACCAAACTGGAAATCTTTCGACTAGCTTGGAAAGATAGTACCGTGCAGTATTGAAGAGCCAAATTGAAAAAGCAGTTGCGCAGCAACTCACTGCCTACCTGAAGACAAACAATGTATATGAAATGCTTCAGTCTGGTTTTAGACCCCATCATAGCACTGAGACGGCACTTGTGAAGGTGGTAAATGACATTTTAATGGCATCGGACCGAGGCTCTGCATCTGTCCTCGTGCTCCTAGACGTTAGTGCTGCTTTTGATACCATCGATCACCACATTCTTTTGGAGAGATTGGAAACCCAGATTGGTCTACACGGACTAGTTCTGGCCTGGTTTAGATCTTATCTGTCGAAAAGATATCAATATGTCTCTGTGAATGGTTTGTCCTCTGACACATCAACTGTAGATTTCGGTGTTTCTCAAGGTTCCGTTTTAGGACCACTATTATTTTCACTATATACTTTACCTCTTGGGGATGTCATTCGAAAACATAATGTTAACTTTCACTGATATGCGGATGACACACAGCTGTACATTTCAATGAAACATGGTGAAGCCCAAAATTGCCCTCGCTAGAAACCTGTGTTTCAGACATAAGGAAGTGGATGGCTGCAAACGTTCTACTTTTAAACTCGAACAAAACAGAGATACTCGTTCTAGGTCCCAAGAAACAAAGAGATCTTCTGTTGAATTTGACAATTAATCTTGATGGTTGTACAGTCCTCTCAAATAAAACTGTGAAGGACCTCTGCGTAACTCTGGACCCTGATCTCTATTTTGATGAACATATCAAGACTGTTTCAAGGACAGCTTTTTCCATCTACGTAACATTGCAAAAATCAGAAACTTTCTATCCAAAAATGATGCAGAAAAATTAATCCATGCTTTTGTTACTTCTAGGTTAGATTACTGCAATGCTCTACTTTCCGGCTACCCGGATAAAGCACTAAATAAACTTCAGTTAGATCATATTGATCATATTACTCCAGTGCTAGCCTCCCTACACAGGCTTCCTGTTAAGGCAAGGGCTGATTTCAAGGTTTTACTGCTAACCTACAAAGCATTACATGAGCTCTTTTTTATGGAATGGTCTGCCTACCCATGTGAGAGACGCAAACTCGGTCTCAACCTTTAAGTCTTTACTGAAGACTCATCTCTTCAGTGGGTCATATGATTGATTGTAGAGGAGTGTGAAGGTGAACGGAAAGACTCTGGAGCAACGAACCACCCTTGCTGTCTCTGCCTGGCCGGTTCCCCTCTCTCCACTGGAATTCTCTGCCTCTAACCCTATTACAGGGGCTGAGTCACTGGCTTACCGGTGCTCGTCCATGCCGTTCCTAGGCGGGGTGCGTCAGTTGAGTGGGTTGAGTCACTGACGTGATCTTCTTGTCTTTGTTGGCGCACCCCCCCCCCTTGGGTTGTGCCCTGGCGGAGATCTTTGTGGGCTATACTCGGCCTTGTCTCAGGATGGTAAGTTGGTGGTTGAAGATATCCCTCTAGTGGTGTGGGGGCTGTGCTTTGGCAAAGTGGGTGGGGTTATATCCTGCCTGTTTGGCCCTGTCCGGGGGTATCATTGGATGGGGTGACAGTGTCGCCTGACCCCCCTGTCTCAGCCTCCAGTATTTATGCTGCAGTAGTTTATGTGTCGGGGGGCTAGGGTCAGTCTGTTATATCTAGAGTACTTCTCCTGTCTTATCCGGTGTCCTGTGTGAATTTAAGTATGCTCTTCTTCCTAGGTTTTTTTTTTAGGGAGTTTTTCCTAGCCACCGTGCTTCTACACCTGCATTGCTTGCTGTTTGGGGTTTTAGGATGGGTTTCTGTACAGCACTTTGAGATATCAGCTGATGTAAGAAGGGCTATATAAATACATTTGATTTGATTTCTTCCCAGGTCCAACTTGTTTTTCCCATCGTTGCACACTGCTTGGTCCTTGGTTGGTGGGATATTCTGTCACGGTTGTCATAAGAACGGGACCAAGGCGCAGTGGATGTTGAGTTCCACATATTTATTGCAAAGTGAAACGTAGCAAGAACAAAACAAAACAATAAATCAATAAACAAACAACTAAACGTGACTGCATGGTGCACATGCACAAACACAAAACAATATCCCACAAACACAGTTGGGAAAAATAGCTACTTAATTAAATATGATCCCCAATTTGAGACAATGATACCAGCTGCCTCTAATTGGGAATCAAACAAAACACCAACATAGAAAATATAAACTAGAATACCCCCTAGTCACGCCCTGACCTACTACACCATAGAGAAACAAGGGCTCTCTATGGTCAGGGCGTGAGAATAGTACACACTTGAACACAAGTTTGCATTTTGAAACACCGCCATGGTTTCCATGTATTTGATACCATTCCATTCACACAACTATTATGAGCCGTCCTCCCCTCACCAGCCCCCTGTGACAAACACAGTGCACTGGTGTATCATGTTGTATTGACAGAGTTCAGGTGTTGCCTCTGACACCATGGGTAATCCATTTGTTATCACACTGAAACCTAAATGCCTAACCCAATATTTGACTGTGCTGCCTGCCGCCCTACCTGCCTCTTAAAACCTCCTAGAGTCTATTGGCGCACTGCTGCGTCAATCTATGTAAAATAATACAAATTCCCATCAAAATCTGTCAGTTTCATATAGAGATATCTATAGAGAGGGGACACCCTCACGAACACGATGGTGTTCTCGGGACTCGTCTAAGTGTCACAGGACTCGTCTAAATGTAATCCATACAAATAAAGGAACTATGGAGGTAGTTTTGTTCCAACAAAAATAAGGGGTTAAATATATATGCGTAAAAAATACAGTACCAGTCAAAAGTTTCTACAAACCTACTCATTCAGGTTTTTTGTTTTTTACTATTTTATACATTGTCGAATAATCGTAAAAACATCACAACTATCAAATAACACATATGGAATCATGTAGTAACCAAAACAATGTTAAACAAATCAAAACATATTTTGAATTTGAGATTCTTCAAAGTAGCCACCCTTTGCCTTGAGGACAGCTTAGCACACTCTTGGCATTCTCCCAACCAGCTTCATGAGCTTCATGAGGTAAGACTTAAGATTTCCTGGGGTAACAATGTAAAAAATAAAACATTAAAAAAAACAAAATACTGCACAGTTTCCTAAGGACTCGAAGTGAGGCGACCATCTCTGTCTGCGCCATCGCCATCTTGTCCAAACTTTTGACTGGTACTGTGTGTATATATATATATATATATATATATATATATATATATATATATACAGTGCCTTGCGAAAGTATTCGGCCCCCTTGAACTTTGCGACCTTTTGCCACATTTCAGGCTTCAAACATAAAGATATAAAACTGTATTTTTTTGTGAAGAATCAACAACAAGTGGGACACAATCATGAAGTGGAACGACATTTATTGGATATTTCAAACTTTTTTAACAAATAAAAAACTGAAAAAATTGGGCGTGCAAAATTATTCAGCCCCCTTAAGTTAATACTTTGTAGCGCCACCTTTTGCTGCGATTACAGCTGTAAGTCGCTTGGGGTATGTCTCTATCAGTTTTGCACATCGAGAGACTGACATTTTTTCCCCATTCCTCCTTGCAAAACAGCTCGAGCTCAGTGAGGTTGGATGGAGAGCATTTGTGAACAGCAGTTTTCAGTTCTTTCCACAGATTCTCGATTGGATTCAGGTCTGGACTTTGACTTGGCCATTCTAACACCTGGATATGTTTATTTTTGAACCATTCCATTGTAGATTTTGCTTTATGTTTTGGATCATCGTCTTGTTGGAAGACAAATCTCCGTCCCAGTCTCAGGTCTTTTGCAGACTCCATCAGGTTTTCTTCCAGAATGGTCCTGTATTTGGCTCCATCCATCTTCCCATCAATTTTAACCATCTTCCCTGTCCCTGCTGAAGAAAAGCAGGCCCAAACCATGATGCTGCCACCACCATGTTTGACAGTGGGGAAGCTGTATTCAGGGTGATGAGCTGTGTTGCTTTTACGCCAAACATAACGTTTTGCATTGTTGCCAAAAAGTTCAATTTTGGTTTCATCTACCCAGAGCACCTTCTTCCACATGTTTGGTGTGTCTCCCAGGTGGCTTGTGGCAAACTTTAAACAATACTTTTTATGGATATCTTTAAGAAATGGCTTTCTTCTTGCCACTCTTCCATAAAGGCCAGATTTGTGCAATATACGACTGATTGTTGTCCTATGGACAGAGTCTCCCAACTCAGCTGTAGATCTCTGCAGTTCATCCAGAGTGATCATGGGCCTCTTGGCTGCATCTCTGATCAGTCTTCTCCTTGTATGAGCTGAAAGTTTAGAGGGATGGCCAGGTCTTGGTAGATTTGCAGTGGTCTGAGACTCAGTGGTCTGTTCTTCATGATGCTCTCTGCGCTTTTAACGGACCTCTGAGACTATCACAGTGCAGGTGCATTTATACTGAGACTTGATTACACACAGGTGGATTGTATTTATCATCATTAGTCATTTAGGTCAACATTGGATCATTCAGAGATCCTCACTGAACTTCTGGAGAGAGTTTGCTGCACTGAAAGTAAAGGGGCTGAATCATTTTGCACGCCCAATTTTTCAGTTTTTGATTTGTTAAAAAAGTTTGAAATATCCAATAAATGTCGTTCCACTTCATGATTGTGTCCCACTTGTTGTTGATTCTTCACAAAAAAATACAGTTTTATATCTTTATGTTTGAAGCCTGAAATGTGGCAAAAGGTCGCAAAGTTCAAGGGGGCCGAATACTTTCGCAAGGCACTGTATGTATTTTATGTCTGTTGGTAGAGGAATATGGCTGTACAAGCAGTCTATGTGTGTTTATACTGTAGAGAAATGGCTGCACTTGTGTCTGTGTTTAGGCTGATTTACAAATCATCATGCATTATACATGTGTAGTCTTTCAGCTATGCGTAAAAGCCAGATGTTCTTTTTATCAGTGAGGTCCTGTGTGGTAAACATGCTGGAACGAGATGCTGGGGAAAAAAGAAAACAACAACAGAAATGCTTTCTGTTATTCTGTTATTAATAAGAGCCATTTTGGAACAAACTACAACAGGACTGATTGAGTTTCTTAATGGCATGAGCACCAAAACTGGTGCCTCCCAGTTTTATTGTATTACTTGGCTCCAAAACAAACACACAAAAGACTGCTATTTTGAGGCATCTATCTATCTTTCTCGCTCCATATCGCTCTCTTTCTCCCTCTCTTTCTCTCTTCCCCCTATCATCGTATCTCTATATCGCTCCCTCTCTGAAGCAGGTCAAAGAGGGAATAGTGCTGCCGTATGTGTGTATTGTGTACAGTATGTGTGTATTGTGTACAGTATGTGTGTATTGTGTACAGTATGTGTGTATTGTGTACAGTATGTGCTGTATGCTTTTTATGTGTCTAAGTGAGTGTACTTCTCAAGCAATAAAGTTTTGGTGAGGTGACAGAGATCTCACCCAGGGCCAAACAAACAGCTGTGACATATGGATAGGAGGTACCACCAGGTCTCAAAATGCCTCAGCATGTCTCAACATGTTTTACCAGGCCTCAGCCATACAGAGTAGATTAGAGAAATAGACAGAACAATTATTTTCCACGTCTAATTATTTTGGTTGATATATATCAGGAATCATCATCTAGATTAAGCCGCAGGCTGATTTTTCCAGGTTTAAAAAAAAATGTATTCAACACAAATATCACATTTGCATAAGTATTCAGGCCCTTTGCTCAGTACTTTGTTGAAGCACCTTTGGCAGCGAATACAGCCTCAAGTCTGCTTGGGTATGATGCTATAAGCTTGGCACAACTATATTTGGGGAGTTTCTACCATTCTTCTCTGCATATCCTCTCAATCTCTGTCAGGTATGATGGGGAGTGTCGCTGCACAGCTATTTTCAGAGACTTGTCCCGAAGCCACTCCTGCGTTGTCTTAACTGTGTGCTTAGGGTCGTTGTCCTGTTGGAAGGTGAACCGTCACCCTCAGTCTGAGGTCCTGAGAGCTCTGGAGCAGGTTTTCATCAAGGATCTCTGGTGCCAGGTTTGTGCCAGGTTTCTTCCAGACGTGACCTTTGGCATTCAGGCCAATGAATCTTGTTTCTCATGGTCTGAGAATCCTTTAGGTGGTTACACATGGTCTGCAGTTGTGAGGCCGGTTTAATGTACAGCCAAATTCTCTAAAACAACGTTGGAGGCAGCTTATGGGAGAGAAATTAACATTCAATTTTCTAGAAACAGCTCTGGTGGACATTCCTGTAGTCACATACCAATTGCACGCTCCCTCAAACCTTGAGACATCTTTGGCATTGTGTTATGTGACAAAACTGCACATTTTAGACTGGCCTTTTATTGTTACCAACGTCATTGAAAATAAGAATTTGTTCTTAACTGACTTGCCTAGTTAAATAAAGGTTAAAAAAAAATGTTGGTCAAATGGTCATGCCGTTTAATTAGCTTCTTGATATGCCACATCTGTCAGATGGATGGATTATCTTGGCAAAGGAGAAATGCTCACTAACAGGGATGTAAACAAATTTGTGTACAAAGTTGGAGAGAAATATGCTTTTTGTTCATCTGGAAAATGTCTGGGATCTTTCATTTCAGCTCGTGAAACATGGGACCAACACTTTACATGTTGTTGCATTTATATTTTTCTTCAGTATATATTTAGTCCAGCCTGCTCTTCTGTAGATACTCCATGGGAGAATATGTACTCCATTGAATGAGAGAGAGAGACAGAGAGAATGAGCGAGAGAGACAGAGACGGCGATGGAGACGGAGACAGAGAGAACACGGTACTGAGGGGTGTCAAACTACTGTGCTGCAGTGCAGTGGGGTGCAGCCATATAGACCAACCCCTTGGCTTCCATCACACACGGCTCTGCAGGGCTCAGCTGCCACTCGGGAGTTAGATAGAAACCTGATAAATAAATCAACTTAGAGGCCTGCTGAGGTTTCAGGGCCTCTACATTCCTCTTCATGAACCAACCAATGCCAGCCGGGCAGAAAGAGAGAGAGAGAGAGAGAGAGAGAAGGCTCCTTCATGCTTCTAAGTCCCAGTAGGCATCGAGGACCAAAGACACCACACTCTGTGATTCTTTCAAAAATGTAATATATTCACTTATCTGAGGGCCCGGGCTCAAGATCCTCATCATTTTCTTTAACTGTCCAAGATAAAAGTCCCAGGACTTTCCTCCTATTGGCCTTCAGCCTCTTCGAACACTCATACTTAATGATTTGAGGGTCTTTTAAGAACTTACTCTGGGACAACACTTTCTGAACTGGCCCTTTTATGTGGAGATGAGTAGAAAAGGGATATCTGAAAACATCAGGGAGCTTCAAATTACCCCAACTTTACAGAGAGCCAGACCTAGTTATTAGGCCTTAATTGAACACGACTGACTTTCCTCCAACAGTCCTTCTTTTTAATCCACTCTGAAAAGTTGTATTTGTGCAGTTATTTATATTTTACAGACTAAAGTACCAGAGTTTTTATCCAATTCTGTCTGGTTTCTTTTTTTCATATAGCAACTTTCAAATGGAGGCATTAGACAGCGGGGAAACGAGTGACAAGTGCTGTACAGTACATCACAGTGCAGTGCTGTTGTGTGTTGGGATGTAGAGAGAGAGGTGAGGGGATGTTGCTGTGTGTTTACTGTGTGTTTGCTTGATTGGGTCTCACCCCAACATATTCACTATCTCCTGTCATCTCCTTTGGCTCAGAAGCTCAAATTAAGCACTTCAGTTAGTGGATCTTAAACTCTGCTACGATCAAAACACCTTGATGAACAAAACTTAACCAAGAAGAGGTGAGGAGGAGGTAGAGGAGGAGAGGGGGGTATATTGAGACGATGAAGGCACATAGCCAAATTCCCTGTGCTTTCTGTCTCTGTTACAAATGTAATGGTCTGTTTACCTACCTACCAACCCCCCTCCAACACACAAACACACAAAGTTTTCTCTCAAGGCATCTTTAAATATATTTGACTGTAGGAAATGTTTTCTTTTCCTGTCGCTTCTTTCTCATTCCGTTTGTTGTTCTTAGTGTCTGGCTGTTAAGTTTGCAGCAGTTTGGCAAGACAGCGTTCCAGGCTACATCCCAAATGGCACCCTTTTCCCTACATGGATCAAAAGTAGTGCACTACATAGGGAATAGGGTGTAATTTGGGACACAACCCCAGTCTAGTGCATAGCCTGGATGGAAGATGATGTGTCTTTAGGCGCATTACTCCTCCCTGACGGGGGCTGGTATACGGAGGTGACAGCATCGGCTTCCAGCATCTTTCTTCCTTTGTGTTTCAGATAAGTATGTAAGTATTGTGAAACACCCATGTGATTAAAATCTCTGTCTGATATTTCTATCAAGATTTATATTAAGAGACAGACAGGCTGGGGGAGAAATAGTGCCAAAGCAGAGCAGCAGGCAGACAGACAAGATGGGCAAATACATCTTTGCTGGCTGAGAGATAAGATACCTACCGTCCAAAGGAATAGAGACGCAGGTTCTTTAAAATATTTAAACCAAGCTGTTTGACATTGTTTGTCGTGGTTGCCTATTGTTTGGTGATTACATATACTGGCACAGTTTGCATCATTATACATTTGCAAGAGAAGGATGCTGCCAAACACTCAGCAACACAACGTAGGTGTGTGTGTGTGTGTGTGTGTGTGTGTGTGTGTGTGTGTGTGACACGTCTGGTGTGAAACAACGGACGTCACTCTGAGGGAACAGGAGGAAGTGACACGCGAGGAACACCCCTGCCACGCCGTCGCTGACAGCACCATCCGAAAACCAGCATATCATTTCACTGTGTCTGCGTTATATTTCACAGGCAGACAACACACACACACATCCACAACAATAACCTGCATTGGCCTGTCATTTCCTAAGCATCTGATAATGGTGTTTCTACCACAGATGATCTAGTCTGAGGGTGGAAACAAAAGCAGGCTTATTCTTCTCCCTCTACATTAAGTATTTCATATTCTCACTCGTATGTGTCTGCAACAAAATAGTAAATTACATTTCCCTTGGCAGTTTTTCTCTCTCTCTCCATCTCTACCATCCCTCTCTCGCTCTCTACTACATTCTCTCCCTCTTCCCCTTCTTCTCCTCCTCCTTCTCTACCTCCCCCCTCTCTCTACCAGAAGCTTATTTAACCCGAGGTTAGCTGACACCAGTGTGGTGGTTGTCTGGCACTGTTCCAAGGCCCCATTATCACAGAGGTCAGCCACCTAATCTGGAGAAGCTTCTCTTCTCTGCTCTTCATTAATGTATTATTAACAAGCTACAGTGTAACACAGGGAGATGGCCCTCCACTGGGGACAACAGGGCCTAATAGGGAGGGCCAGAGTGCTCTGTATGAGGGGATGAGGAGAGAAGGGGCAGGGGATGAGTGGTAAGGGGGGCACTGACGTTCACCCCTCATCAACCCCTAAATGGTGAACTAGTCTCTGCTTTAAAAATTAGTTTACTGCATATTTTGAATGTTAAAAGTGCTAATTGGGGGACATGCTCAATTCCCCAAAGACTATTTTAATTGATTGTGATTTTTCTTCTATTTATGGATGGAAACAGAGTTATTTAAAAGATAATGTAAATGTCATTTTTATTCTGAATAGCATACTGAATTTTTACTGTATTTTCTTAGAAATATTGTCTGAAAATATAGAAATGACATGAATTTAGTTTTCATTCGTTCAGCGATTAGACAGAGCAAATCCTCATTAGCTTATTTTCCGTCCAATTTGCTACAGATTTTCATGTGGATATTTAAAAATTGTCATAAAACAAAATACACATTTTCCCACAAGAGATGTTTCCATCAAACTTACCTTTTGTGGTTAAACGGCTCTGTGTGATGACGTAGTGCACATAAAAATACCTTTTACCGTTAAATTCCCATGTACCAAATAAAAAATACACATTAAATGGGTTCTATCGCATTTTCAACTCGACTGATGTTTTTTTTTCTCACAAAAACTGCGTTGTATTGCAAATGTGCCCACTCTGGTCTTGGCTCATGTGCTCTAGCTAATAGCTAGCAGATAGCCTACAGTGTGGGTAGGCTACCTACATCATGAGATTATTATGGATAAGAACAATGTTATTTGTACTTGTCAAATGGCAGCAAAGCATTGATCATCATGTCACCAGAATAAGACCCTCAATAGACCCTTTCCTTTTGGAAAGGAGCATCAAGCTCATCACCTTGCACATTCACCACCCTGTGAAGTAACTTATTTAATCTGTGGCCTAATAAACTGCATGCTTTCCCGAGGAGTCAAAGTGAGAGGACCACACAACATGTCATCGCGTGACTCCAAGTTTACTTTGACATGATGGTTATTATATCTATATTTGCTCATAAAGGCATTTCCACCACCATTTCTCGCATAATTAATTTTACCAACATAAAAAGATCCCACCATGTCAAATGAACAAATTGTCTGTTGCCATTTGTAAAATTGTATCGGCATTTCATGTTTCCATCAGCCCAGGTAACATGGTTATTCAAACACTTGAAAATCATATCATCCTCACGGACAATGGACTTATTTTTTAAAATAATAATCTCTTTTCAAAATTGCATTTTAATTCCCAGTAAACCTCTGACAAGGTTGTTCCCCCACTTGACCTCCACTGTAGCATAGTCCGTCGAGGTACGAGGGTAAAATCACGCCCCCCCCAAAAAAAGCTACAGTGCCTTGTGAAAGTATTCGGCCCCCTTGAACTTTGCGACCTTTTGCCACATTTCAGGCTTCAAACATAAAGATATAAAACTGTATTTTTTTGTGAAGAATCAACAACAAGTGGGACACAATCGTGAAGTGGAACGACATTTATTGGATATTTCAAACTTTTTTAACAAATCAAAAACTGAAAAATTGGGCGTGCAAAATTATTCAGACCCTTTACTTTCAGTGCAGCAAACTCTCTCCAGAAGTTCAGTGAGGATCTCTGAATGATCCAATGTTGACCTAAATGACTAATGATGATAAATACAATCCACCTGTGTGTAATCAAGTCTCCGTATAAATGCACCTGCACTGTGATAGTCTCAGAGGTCCGTTAAAAGCGCAGAGAGCATCATGAAGAACAAGGAACACACCAGGCAGGTCCGAGATACTGTTGTGAAGAAGTTTAAAGCCGGATTTGGATACAAAAAGATTTCCCAAGCTTTAAACATCCCAAGGAGCACTGTGCAAGCGATAATATTGAAATGGAAGGAATATCAGACCACTGCAAATCTACCAAGACCTGGCCGTCCCTCTAAACTTTCAGCTCATACAAGGAGAAGACTGATCAGAGATGCTGCCAAGAGGCCCATGATCACTCTGGATGAACTGCAGAGATCTACAGCTGAGGTGGGAGACTCTGTCCATAGGACAACAATCAGTCGTATATTGCACAAATCTGGCCTTTATGGAAGAGTGGCAAGAAGAAAGCCATTTCTTAAAGATATCCATAAAAAGTGTTGTTTAAAGTTTGCCACAAGCCACCTGGGAGACACACCAAACATGTGGAAGAAGGTGCTCTGGTCAGTTGAAACCAAAATTGAACTTTTTGGCAACAATGCAAAACGTTATGTTTGGCGTAAAAGCAACACAGCTCATCACCCTGAACACAGCATCCCCACTGTCAAACATGGTGGTGGCAGAATCATGGTTTGGGCCTGCTTTTCTTCAGCAGGGACAGGGAAGATGGTTAAAATTGATGGGAAGATGGATGGAGCCAAATACAGGACCATTCTGGAAGAAAACCTGATGGAGTCTGCAAAAGATCTGAGACTGGGACGGAGATTTGTCTTCCAACAAGACAATGATCCAAAACATAAAGCAAAATCTACAATGGAATGGTTCAAAAATAAACATATCCAGGTGTTAGAATGGCCAAGTCAAAGTCCAGACCTGAATCCAATCGAGAATCTGTGGAAAGAACTGAAAACTGCTGTTCACAAATGCTCTCCATCCAACCTCACTGAGCTCGAGCTGTTTTGCAAGGAGGAATGGGAAAAATGTCAGTCTCTCGATGTGCAAAACTGATAGAGACATACCCCAAGCGACTTACAGCTGTAATCGCAGCAAAAGGTGGCGCTACAAAGTATTAACTTAAGGGGGCTGAATAATTTTGCACGCCCAATTTTTCCATTTTTGATTTGTTAAAAAAGTTTGAAATATCCAATAAATGTCGTTCCACTTCATGATTGTGTCCCACTTGTTGTTGATTCTTCACAAAAAAATACAGTTTTATATCTTTATGTTTGAAGCCTGAAATGTGGCAAAAGGTCACTAAGTTCAAGGGGGCCGAATACTTTCGCAAGGCACTGTATATTACAAACTACGGTGTAGTTTGCTCTACAACCCCTTCATATGCCTTGCCGCCGTGATAGGCACAAGGCCGAGACAATAAGAAAACGCAGAGGCAGAATAAATTCAACCACACCCTTGTGTCATTACAAAGTTGGCGAGACACCTCTTTCTGATATTTTCAGACCACTAAACAAATATTGATTTAAAACTACATAGAGTTACCACAAGAGTTGCCTCCACTATTCCAGCACCATCTCAACTTCATCATCTAGTCACCTATTCCTTGTCATACAGTGACAACTAAAAGATACCCAAAATGATTTAGTCCAATCAACATAAGCTAAATACGGTGTGGCTGTCCATGGTACTGATTTCTGTTTATGTGTGTGTGGTGTGTGTGTGTGTGTACGTGCAAGTAGAACAAAAACATGTTTACTCACCCTACTTGTAGAGAAAAGCCCATGCCATCTTCCTCTTTCATGTTCCCTAAATGGTCAAAGACTCTGTCATAGAGTACACGCTTTAAGTTTTTTTTGTCCTGGGCTACCTGGCTAAAATGCTTGCTCGCTAGCCAACTTCCTTTCATGGGCAACGGTGTGTCAGGCCAGCTAGTTAACGTTAGCATACTACATCTAGCTACATGTTGAACTTCAAACCTCTCAGGCCAGGGACACAATGTATAAATGAATGGTTGGATCAGAATCTCCATTGTAATCATTGGCCTGTACCGAGAATTAAGTAAAGCCACAAGTCCAAATCCCTATCTCCATCCATGGCTAATTTAGGAAAGGGATGTTTTTAGCTAGCTAGACACCGGAGGACAATCACAGAACAATTTTTTTCTGTCAATAACATTTGGCTTCTGATGTGTTTGGCCTGAAGCCAAATCCAAACCTTCCCTTTATACGTTTTTTTGGGGGCACCAGGACCACAGCTGAGCTCGCTCAGTTTAGCTCAGCACTGGTTGGCTATTATTTTAGTTTAAAAATTATCAAGGGAGGTCAAATGCTCACTGGCTTCACTTGCATTCAATGCTATGGGCGGTAACAATGTCATACCTTATTTTGACCAGACACCAACAGATAGATACGCTACGCATATTGAGACAGAGGGGAACATGTATAAAACACAGATTGACAAAATATCAATTATTTTGTATTTATACACACAGTACCAGTCAAAGGTTTGACAACACCTATGTAATGAACACGATGGGAGACAGAGAGCGCTCTAAATAGAAGTGTGTCACAAAACAAGCAATACCTCACAGTAATGGGGTGCAAAGAACTCAACTAAATAGTGTGTGATAGTGACATACAGGTGTGTGAACAGGTGATTAGAATTCAGGTGATTGGGATCTAGAGAGTGAGCTGAGTTCATGGGATCTATGTATTTGAGAGTGTGAGCTGGAAAGTGGGCTGGAAAGTAAGTGAGTGTGAGTTGGAAGCAGACGTTACAACCTACTTATTCAGGGGTTTTTCTTTATTTTTATTATTTTCTACATTGTAGAATAATAGTAAAGACATCAAAACTATGAAATAACACATATGTAATCACATAAACCCCCAAAAGTGTTAAACAAATCCATTTTTGGGGGGGATTTTAGATTCTTCAAAGTAGCCACCATGTGCCTTGATGACAGCTTTGCACACTCTTGACACTCTATCAACCAGCTTCACCTGGAATGCTGAGCACTTGTTGGCTGCTTTTCCGTCACTCTGCAGTCCAAGTCATCCCAAACCATCTCAATTGGATTGAGGTCGGGTGATTGTTGAGGTCAGGTCATCTGATGCACCACTTCATCACTCTCCAGTCTGGAGGTGTGTTGGGTCATTGTCCTGTTGAAAAACAAGTGATAGTCCCACTAAGCACAAACCAGATGGGATGGCGTATCACTGCAGAACGCTGTGGTAGCCATGCTGGTTAAGTGTGCCTTGAATTCTAAATAAATCACAGACAGTGTCACCAGCAAGGCACCCCCACACCATCACTCCTCCTCCACAATTCTTCTCAGTGGGAACCACACATGCTGAGATCATCTGTTCACCTACTCTGCTTCTCACAAAGACATGGAACCAAAAATCTCACATTTTGATTCATAAGAACAAAGGACAGATTTCCACCGGTCTAATGTCCACTGCTTGTGTTTCTTTGCCCAAGCAAGCAAGTCCTATTGCTGTCCTTAAGTAGTGGTTTCTTTGCAGCAATTCGACCATAAAGGCCTGATTCATGCAGTCTCTGAACAGTTGATGTTGAGATATGTATTTATTTGGTCTGCAATTTCTAAGGTTTGTAACTCTAATGAACTTGTCCTCTGCAGCAGAGGTAACTCTGGGGCTTCCTTTCCTGTGGCGGTCCTCACGAGAACCAATTTCATCATAGCGCTTGATGTTTTTTACGACTGCACTTGAAGATACTTTCAAAGATCTTGACATTTTCCGGATGTACTGACTTAAAGTAATTGTGGAGTGTCATTTCTCTTTGCTTTTTTCAGCTGTTCTTGCCATAATATGGACTTGATCTTTTACCAAATATGGCTATCTTCTGTGTACCACACCTACCTTGTCACAACACGACTGATTGGCTCAAACGCATTAAGAAGGAAATAAATTCCACAAATGAACTTTTAACAAGGCACACCTGTTAATTGAAATGCATTCTGGGTGACTACCTCATGAAGCTGGTTGAGAGAATACCAAGAGTGTGCAAAGCTCTCATCAAGGCAAAGGGTGGCTACTTTGAAGAATCTGAAATATAAAATATATTTTAATTTTTTTAACACTTGTTTGCATTCTACATGGCTCAATATGTGTTATTTGATAGTTTGGATGTCTTCACTATTATTCTACAATGTATAAAATAGTCCAAATAAAGAAAAACCATTGAATGAGTAGGTGTGTCCAAATGTTTAACTGGTACTGTATATATATTTTTTTCTTGGTAATTTTTTTTTGGGAAGCCTGGATTCCCTTGGACTCATGAGTACATGCCACTGAGTATAGTGTCTGTTTTCTTCTTGGTACCTTCTCCCTCTTGCTTTACATATGCTCTCTTTTTCTCCCTTCTCTCACCCCCCCCTCTCTCTTTCTCGCTTGCTCTCTTTCATCTTCAATCTCTTTCAATTTCCCTCACCCCCCCTTCTCTCTCGCTCCCCTCTCTCTCAGTTTCTCTCTTCTCTCCCCCTCTCTCTCTCTCTTGCTCTCTCTCTCTTTAGCTCTCGTCTTCACTCTCTATCTCCCTCACCCCATTTCTCTCTCCCCTTCACAGTCCTTCTATTCTCTCTAATTGACTTCATGCCTGATCATGTTGAGGATCTGTCTGGTTTCCACTTGCTCTGCCCCTCTTCACAAACTAACACCGTATTCTCTCTCTTCTCTCCCTCTCTCTCTCTCTCTGTCACTTTCTCTCTCTCTCTCAAACTAACACTGTATTCTCCTGTGTTCTCACGCTATTAACACAACGCATACCCACATGCTGCTGGATGTTATTAGAGCAGCTAGGGGATGATGATATAAACTAATTTTCAACTCAATTTAACCTGTTTCACCTCGTGAGGAAGAGATGATTCCACTCTCCTCCTCCTCCCCGACCCAACATTACAATTAAAGGGGAATTTCACCCCGGAGGAATCTGGGCTTGTTTTCATCATGTCTGAGGCATTTCTAGGTCAGTGAGATGTGTTTCACACATGATTGCCCAGGAGGAAGGCAGGTCTGGGCTTTGCATGCTGAATGATACACCCTGTGACGGCTTCCGGTGTATTGATGGGGGGGCAAGATCTGAAAATAAATGTAGTCCTTCTTTATGGCATTTTGTGAAGGCTCTATGTGATACTGATTGCACTATATATTTTGAGTGTATATATATAGTTGTCCTTGCTCGATAGAGCCATTGTCTTTCAGCGATCTTCCTATCAGCAGATTCATTGCTAAATATACAGTACAAGCTCATACATTCTTTCCAGTCTCTGTAAGACTGTGGGATGGTGCTTTGTGTCCTGGCCCTGTCTCTCCCCCAAGGCAGGCTGTTTTGAAAGGGAGGCGGACACTAACAACACAATCCTTTGGGCAAAACTGAAAGAACTGACCAGGCCACAATGGCTTCAAGTGACTCCTCTCATCAAGACAAATTCGATGATGGAGCATTTTTTGTTTTGCTACATGGTGACATTCAAACATACATGTCTCAACTGAAATATATTGAAGAAGATTCGAAACAAATATTTGGATTTGGCTAGAAGCTCAGCTACAGCCGATGCCAGCACCAAGAGGGTGCAGATGACAAATACGGTGGTTAGCTATGTAAGTAATTTTTTCTGCAAGCTACCTAGCTCGCTAGCTAATTTTAGTGTATCTATGTAAACAAATATTGTGTATTGCTAGCTAACATACGACTGTGTTACAGTGGGGGAAAATGAAATATTTTTTCTGTTTGTTAACTTAGGTTGCTAACATCTCAGCACCCCTTGCATCAACTTGCCCCCCCCCGCTTCTCCTTCACCCACAGCTGATGTTCTGAAAGAGCTGCAAAATCTGGATCCCAACAAATCAGCTGGGCTAGACAATCTGGACCCTCACTTTCTAAAATTATCTGAAGAAATTGTTGCAACCCATATTACTAGCCTATTCAACCTCTCTTTCGTATTGTCTGAGATCCCCAAAGATTGGAGAGCTGCCGCATTCATCCCCCTCTCCAAAGGGGGAGACATTCTAGACCCAAACTGTTATATACCTATATCTATCCTGCCCTGCCTCTAAAATCTTCGAAAGCCAAGTTAACAAACAGATCACTGACCATTTCGAATCCCCCCGTACCTTCTCCACTATGCAATCTGGATTCCTAGCTGGTCAAGGATGCACCTCAGTCACGCTCAAGGTCCTAAAAGATATCATAACCACCATCGATAAAAGACAGTACTGTGCAGCCATCTTCATCGACCTGGCCATGGCTTTCGACTCTGTCAATCACCGCATTCTTATTGGAAGAGATAGCCTTGGCTTCTCAAATGACTGCCTCGCCTGGTTCACCAACTACTTCTCAGATAGAGTTCAGTGTGTCAAATCGGAGGGTATGTTGTCCGAACCTCTGGCAGTCTCTATGGGGGTGCCAAAGGGTTCAATTCTCAGGCTGACTCTTTTCTCTGTATATATCAATGATGTCGCTCTTGCTGCTGGTGATTCTCTGATCAACCTCTGCGCAGACGACACCATTCTGTACACCTTTGGCCCTTTTTTGGGCACTGTGCTAACAAACCTCCAAACGAGCTTCAACGCCATACAACACTCCTTCCGTGGCCTCCAACTGCTTTTAAATGCTAGTAAAACTAAGTGCATGCTCTTCAACCGATTGCTGCCCGCACCCTCCTGCCCGACTAGTATCACTACTCTGGATGATTCTGACCTAGAATATGTGGACTACAAATACCTAGGTGACTCATATTAACCTGTAGTGACACCCCATCCCGTGAACAGGACCGTTATCATCTGACACTAATTAGCATAACGCAACGGACATAAATCTTCCTAGAAAATCTTCCTATTCATGAAAATCACAAGTGAAATATATTGGAACACAGTTTAGCCTTTTGTTAATCACCTTGTCATCTCAGATTTTCAAAATATGCTTTACAGACAACGCTAGACAAGCATTTGTGTAAGTTTATCATAGCCTAGCATAGCAGTATGCCTTGCTAGCAGCAGGCAACCTTGTCACGGAAATCAGAAAAGCAATCAAATTAAATCGTTTACCTTTGATGAACTTCGGATGTTTTCACTCACGAGACTCCCAGGTAGACAGCCAAAGTTCATTTTTCCCTAAATATTATTTTTGTAGGCGAAATAGCTCCGTTTGTTCTTCACGTTTGGCTGAGAAATCACCAGAAATTGCGGTCACCAGAACGCCGAAAAAATATTCCAAATTAGCGCCATAATATCGACAGAAACATGGCAAATGTTGTTTAGAATCCATCCTCAAGGTGTTTTTCTAATATCTATTCGATAATATATCCGTTGGGACAATTCATTTTTCACTAGGACCGATTGGAATAATGGCTACCTCTGTATTTTACACAAAAATCTCTCTCAGAGCCACCATGTGACCACTTACGTAATGTGGCCACCTATGGCTATTCTTCAACAGAAATGTGTAAAACTACGCCACAATGCTGTAGACACCTTGGGGAATACGTAGAAAGCGTACGCTCGTTGATGGTACATTCACAGCTGAATAGGGAGTCATTGGAACGCAGCGCTTTCAAAACCTGGGGCAGTTCCTGGTTTGGATTTTTCTCAGGCTTTCGCCTGCAACATCAGTTCTGTTATACTCACAGACAATATCGTTACAGTTTTGGAAACGTTAGAGTGTTTTCTATCCAAAGCTGTCAATTATATGCATATTCTAGCATCTTTTCCTGACAAAATATCCTGTTTAAATCGGGAACGTTTTTTTCCCAAAAATGAAAATACAGCCCCCTAAAACCAAGAGGTTACGTTAAGCATCTCCATTCCAAAATTAAATCTAGAATCGACTTCCTATTTCGCAACAAAGCATTGTTCACTCATGCTGCCAAACATACCCTCGTAAAACTGACTATTCTACCGATCCTTGACTTCGGCGATGTCATTTACAAAATAGTCCCCAAAACTCTACTCAGCAAACTGGATGTAGTCTATCACAGTGCCATCCGTTTTGTCACCAAAGCCCCATATACTACCCACCACTGCAACCTGTGTGCTCTTGTTGGTTGGCCCTCACTACATATTTATCGCCAAACCCACTGGCTCCAGGTCATCTATAAGTCTTTGCTAGGTAAAGCCCTGTGTCTTGTCTCAGCTCACTGGTCACCATAGCAACACCCACCCGTAGCACGCGCTCCAGCAGGTATATTTCACTGGTCATCCCCAAAGCCATCACTTCCTTTGGCTGCCTTTCCTTCCAGTTCTCTGCTGCCAATGACTGGAACGAATTGAAAAAAATCACTGAAGCTGGAGTCTTATATCTCCCTCTCTAACTTTTAGCATCAGCTGTCAGAGCAGCTTACCGATCACTGTACCTGTACACAGCCAATCTTGCTCTTTTGCGCCCCAGTATCTCTACTTGCACATCATCATCTGCACGTATCTCACTCCAGTGTTAATGATAAATTGTAATTATTTCGCCTCTATGGCCTATTTATTGCCTACCTCCCAACTCTTATACATTTGCACACACTGTAAATAGATTTTTCTATGTTTTTCTATTGTGTTATTGACTGTGCGTTTGTTTGTGTAACTCTGTGTTGTTGTTTTTGTCGCACTGCTTTGCTTTATCTTGGCCAGGTCGCAGTTGTAAATGAGAACTTGTTCTCAACTGGCTTACCTGGTTAAATAAAGATGAAATAAAATAAAATAGATAAAAAAGTTGCAGAGATACAGTAGCTATCTAGTCTAGCTTGCTACGTTAGCTAAACAACTACAGGTAGCCATATCTATGAATAAAAATAGAATAAGTTATACAATTGAAGCTCTATTGTATCTCGATTGTAAAACCTATTTTTAGCCATAGATATGGCTACTAAACAGAACACTATAACGTTACAACCAGTCACATAATGCTAGGTTTAAAATCAAATGTTAGCACATGACTGGAGTTGGCTAGTTAGTTATCCTGGCACCTGCTAACTTGTTACTATGTGCCAAGCCTCCAGTTTGTAACTTTTTACCAAAGTGTAACATCAGCAACGGTAAATAGTTTTTACGAGCTAGCTATGGAACATAATTGACTAGGGAACATAATTTACTCTTTTTGAAATCCAGCATAATGTCTAATCCATCGAGGATGGATACATTTCACGGGATACTGTTCTACTACAATGACACACGCAGGCAAAGGAATCTGGTTTTCTCTCCAAGAATCCACTCCAGGAAGAAGCCCAGGCACCATACGGTATTGTCTAAGAAAAGACAATGCATTATACTATACTGCACAGCTTGAACAACAGTTGAACTGTGCCAGCATAACACCATTATGGTGGACTACTTGAACATGCGTACATGTGCATAGAAATAGAGATTAGATTTAGAACAATATGGGCATTCTAGAGAAAAACAACAGACGTGTGCATGTATGTGAAATGTAGCCCAAACTACAGCTACAGACAGAAGTTGGTACATGGCTTGTACCGACTTCAGACGATTCCCAAGACGGTTGTGAGATTCTCATCTCTCCATAAAAAGTTTCTAGGCCAAACCGTTCGGACACAACAGACGATTTTGTGAGAAGACCAATTTTCGGGATGTCTCATGGTCTGACAAACACCACTGTGTCACCTTTCACCGCTGTTGCAGAAGTGCAACATTGGTGGATGCGGTGAATTGAGACACATCCAAATAAAAAAACAGATATATCTACCTGGATTTGTATTATGCTAATTAGATTTCTGCGGGGGCACGGGCATTGACTCCAAAGACTTTTGGTGTCCATTACTGGGAGTCACAGGAAAGGTACTGTTTTGTGTAGCACAAGATTTTCAACCAACCTTAGCTTGGCGATGCTGTCTTTTTCCTCGATTCATGGAGACAGTCTCATAAAATGAGAGATAGAATGAATCCGTGTCCAGTTGCAGGGGTAGGTTTGAAATTTAGAAAATGCTAATTTATTAAACAAAATATTTGTTTTGCTCCATGAAGTAATCCAACAATGTGTACGTCACCATTTTGTCAATTTCAAGTCTTCTCAGATTGATCGAAACAGGTGTCTGTCATCATGACATGAGGCACTTTGGGGTGGTCACTTGTCTCCATCAATGAGGGAAGACTTGAAATAGATAAGAAGGCTACGTACGCTGTTGGATTACTTAATGTAGTATTTAGCATTAAACAAACCGCCTGCTACAGGAAAAATACATTTTGAAACTCCTGTTTCGATGACAGAATTGCCAATCTCAGGTTGGTCGTAAATCCTATGTGCTACACCAAACAGTGCCAATCCTGTATCTCCCAGTAATGGACACCAAAAATCTTTGGTTAAATCAAATGATCTGTTGTAACAATCTGTTCTCTGCATTTTACTACACACAAGATACACTGAACTGTACTAAACTGTTCATACTATATTTTTTGTATGTAACTTTTACCACATAACTTTCTTGTTGAATACCCAGTTCTGTTTTTGAACTAGCTTTAAATATTGTACACAACCCTGTATTTTAGATTTTGGATATATCTGAATGTCAAACGTCTGTTTGATGATACAGAGCCCTGTACAGCTTACAGTCCAATCGGAATTATTCACACCCCTTGACTTTTCCACAGTTTGTTACGTTACAGCCTTGTTCTAAAATTGATTAAATTGATATTTTTTCCTCATCAATGTACACACAATACCCCATAATGACAAAGAAAAAAACAGGTTTTTAGAAATGTTTGCAAATGTATTAAAAATAAAAAACTGAAATATCACATTTACATAAGTATTCAGACCCTTTACTCAGTACATTGTTGAAGTACCTTTGACAGTGATTACAGCCTTGAGTATTCTTCGGTATGACGCTACAATCTCGGCACACCTGCATTTGGGGTGTGCCATACAAAGACGAAGAAAGACTAAATGAAGACAATAATCATGTACAATGCCTTCAGAAAGTGTTCCCACTCTTTGACTTTTCCCACATTTTGTTTTGCTACAGCATGAATTTTAAATGGATTACATTTAGATTTTGTGCCACTGGCCTACACAATACCCCATAATGTCAAAGTGATTTTTTTTTTATTGTTTAGGAATTCATAAAAAATGAAAAGCTGAAATGTGAAGAGTCATTAAGTATTCAACTTCTTTGTTATATCAAGCCTAAATAAGTTCAGAAGTAAACATTTGCTTAACAAGTCACATAAGTTGCTGAACTCACTCTGTGTGCAATAACAGTATTTAACATGATTTTAAAATGACTACCTCATCTCTGTACCCCACACATACAATTATATGTAAGGTCCCTCAGTTGAGGAGTGAATTTCGAACATAGATTCATCCACAAAGGCCATGGAGGTTTTCCAATGCCTCGCAAAGATGGGCACCTAACGGTAGATGGGTAACAAATGAGAAGTTATTAATTATTCTTTGGATGGTGTATCAATACACCCAGTCACTACAAATATACAGGCGTCCTTCCTAACTCAGTTGCTGGAGAGGAAGGAAACTGCTCAGGGATTTTGCCATAAGGACAATGTTGCCTTTAATGAGTCTGACGCGAAAGATATACTGCTTTGTCAAGACAAGGCCCAAATTCACAAAACAAACCGGACGATCTACGATCAAGACTATCCTACCAACGGGACATTACAAACTGTAATATCTTATGTTTCACCGAGACTTGGCTGAACGACAGCATGGATAATATGGAGCTGGCTGGCTTCTCCATGTTTCAGCAGGACAGGGTAGTTATGTCTGGTAAGATGAGGGGCAGGGGTGTGTGTCTATTTGTCAATAACTGCTGGTGCACAATGTCCAGTCGCAACCCATCATTCATGGTAGGTGGGGCAGAATCTGTTTTGAGCCTCAAATGTTTTGCATGTTATTTTGGCATTAATACATGTCACATATCAGCAACTGCTCGGCATCTGACCATAAGGCACTACAGAGGGTAGTGCGTACGGCCCAGTACATCACTGGGACCAAGCTTCCTGACATCCAGGACATATATACTAGGCATGTCAGAGGAAGGCCCAAAACATTGTAAAATAATTGTGTGCAAATATTGTACAATCCAGGTGTGCAAAGCTCTTGGAGACTTACCCAGAAAGACTCACAGCTGTAATTGCTACCAAAGGTGATTCTAACATGTATTTACCCAGAGGTGTGAGTACATTTCTTAAAACATGTTTTCACTTTGTGATTACGGGGTATTATGTGTAGATGGGTGATCATTTTATTTGATTGATTTAGAATTTAGGATGTAATACATCAAAATGTGGAATAAGCCAAGGGTAATGAATACTGTAAGTCTACAGTAACTCTGAGTGCACCAAAAAAAACAATGGTGTCACCCTGATCTGTTTCACCTGTTTTGTACTTGTCTCCACCACCCACCAGGTGTCTCCCATTTGTCCCCATTATATCCTGTGTATTTATATTTGTGTTTTCTGTTTGTCTGTTGCATGTTCGTCTTGTCCCGTCAAGTCTGACCAGCGTGTTTTCCCAGTTTCGAGTTTCTAGAGTTGTTGTTTTCTACTTCTTCCAGTTTTGACCATTCTGCCTGCCTGCCGTCCTGTACCTTTCTGACACTGCCCTGGATTACTGACCTCTGCCTGCCCTGACCCTGAGCCTGCCTACCACTCTGTACCTTTCTGACTCTGCCCTGGTTTACTGACCTCTGCCTGCCCTTGACCTGTCGTTTGCCTGCCCCTGTTTTGTAAATAAACATCTGTGATTCGAACTGTCTGGATCTGAGTCTTATCCTGAGTCCTGATAAATGGCAATTGTTCCACTTTTACATTTCTTCTGTAGGCCTACATACGACATTGACCAGTGGTTCCCATGTTGTACAGTGTTGTTGTTATACAGAGTGTTATGTTGGAACATACAGTATTGGAGAGTCATGATGGAACAGAAGATATTGACAGCAGAAACACAAGTCCTTCCTGCTCTACTTCGATACTCCAAAAGTATGAGTACAGAAAATGTAAACCTTAACTTATTAAAAAATAATCTTCAATTCTTTGATTCCAGCTTTTCAAGTAGTTATCCCAATTATGTTGAATAATTCTGGGACCGATATGCAATTAGTTCAACTGACCTAGATAACTGTAGCTGGAATTCAGTTTTTTTCTTCAACAAATTGCTTTCTTTCATTTTCATTATTGATTCTCCACTTCTTCAGAAAATTTAAACAACCTCTATTTCCGAATTGTTTTACCTGGCTTCAGTATAAGCCACAGTTGTTTGCTCTTCCGTTACGTGCAATTCCGTTATACCATTAATGCTTTTTTGTAGGGGATCATTTCAGAAGAAAAATCATACAAAAAAAGTTTAATATAATGTCTCCATCTGTGTCCATTTCTCTGATCATAATAATAACCATCACTGACATGCGGTGGAGTTACATTGAGGGTAAAACAACAGGATGTTTACATCCAGCAAGATCATGACTGGACTTTGATTTCACCTCCACCCAACTTTGCATACATCCCAAATGGCACCCTATTCCCTATATAGTACACTACTTATCACCAGGGCCCATAGTGATCTGATCAAAGAATTGCACAATAGGGACTAGGGTGCTATTTGGGATACACATTGGAGTATAGCCTATGTGACTTGGAATAGCCTCAGTAAATGACAGCCATGGCTCTATCTACATCAAGATCTTTCAAGGTATCACTGCGTTCCCTTTAAACCAGAGTGAAACATGTCGTTTACCAAGCCCTCCTTGTGGAGCTTGTCTGTAGCTGTTGCTGTGAGCTCCCCTGAAGCAGATACACAGATCCTTAGCGGAGACACTCTGACACTGTGATTAATGGTACACCCATACCAGTTTCACTATCCTGCCCGCACTTCCTGTGTAAGGGTACAGCTAGTGAGTAGTGTTACAGGACCATCTGTGTGCCTAAGAGCTCTGACTGCAGTTACCCCCAGATTTGGTGTGTTACCCTCAGACATAACAATGATTTTAATGATGTCACCTGTGTCTTACTGACAATTAATAATTAACCATGATCTAGCTGCTGAAGTAGCTTTTATACTGAGCTATCTGAATGGTTACAGAGGGCTGCAGTGTTTACCATAAAGCATGTTGGAATCTACTGTATCACAATTCTACTAAATTTTCAGAACTCCCAGTAATATTCCGATGTACCTAATCTACACACACACACACACTTTGCATTGTATGGATGGTCTCAGATGTTTCTTGGTTTGCTAATTTTCACCTCATTCACACCTAGTGATGTATCTGCCTGCGATTAACACTCGGTCATAACCTCTTGCTCCGTGGTTGATACCCGTGAGTGACAAGCTACGCAGTACTGTATATTCAGCTGACAAAGCAATAGAACTGTCCATGCGTGCTTACAGAATAATCATTTTTACATCACTGTCCTTGGAACATACAGTATTTATGTAACTAATGACTTCAAAGATAGACATACAATGCATTCGGAAAGTATTCAGACCCCTTGACTTTTTCCACATTTTGTTACGTTACTGCCTCATTCCATAACAGATTAAATTGCTTTTTTCCCTCATCAATCTACACACAGTACCTCACAATGACAAAGCAAAAACAGGCATTTAGATTTGTTTTAAATATATACAGTGGGGCAAAAAAGTATTTAGTCAGCCATCAATTGTGCAAGTTCTCCCACTTAAAAAGATGAGAGAGGCCTGTAAATTTCATCATAGGTACACTTCAACTATGACAGACAAATTGGGGGAAATCCAGAAAATCACATAGGATGTAGGATTTTTAATGAATTTATTTGCAAATTATGGTGGAAAATAAGTATTTGGTCACCTACAAACAAGCAAGATTTCTGGCTCTCACAGTCCTGACCTTCAGGACAACTGAGCTTTGAAGGAATACGCAGATTTAAAGAGGAGTCTGTAATTTGCTTTCTAATAATCATGATCTTTTCCTCAAAGAAGTTCATGAATTTATTACTGCTGAAGCGAAAGCCATCCTCAATTGGGGAATGCTGCTTTTTAGTTAGCTTTGCGACAGTATCAAAAAGACATTTCTGATTTTCCTCAATTAAGTTGGAAAAATAGGATGATCGAGCAGCAGTAAGGGCTCTTCGATACTGCACGGTACTGTCTTTCCAAGCTAGTCGGAAGACTTCCAGTTTGGTGTGGCGCTCTTTCCGTTCCAATTTCCTGGAAGCTTGCTTCAGAGCTCGGATATTTTCATTTCTATGAGAAATGTTTTTAGTTTTTAGGGGTGCAACTGCATCTACGGTATTGGTGAACTGACTTTTGTCCTCTGACGTCCTTGGGTAGGCAGAGGGAGTCTGGAAAGGCATCAAGGAATCTTTGTGTTGTCTGTGAATTTATAGCACGACTTTTGATGCTCCTTGGTTGGGGTCTGAGCAGATTATTTGTTTCAATTGCAAACGTAATAAAATGGTGGTCCGATAGTCCAGGATTATAAGGAAAAACATTAAGATCCACAACATTTATTCCATGGGACAAAACTAGGTCCAGAGTATGACTGTGACAGTGAGTAGGTCCAGAGACATGTTGGACAAAACCCACTAAGTCGTCGATGGCACCGAAAGCCTTTTGGAGTGGGTCTGTGGAATTTTTCATGTGTATATTAAAGTCACCATATTATCTGCTATGACTACAAGGTCCGATAGGAATTCAGGGAACTCAATGAGGAATGCTATTCCCGGAGGCCTGTTAACAGTAGCTATAAAAAGTGATTGAGATGGCATAGATTTCATGACTAGAAGTTCAAAAGACGAAAACGACATTTTGTTTTTGTAAATTGAAATTTGCTATCGTAAATGTTAGCAACACCTCCACCTTTGCGGGATGCACAGGGGATATGGTCACTAGTGTAACCAGGAGGTGAGTACTCATTTAACACAGTAAATTCATCAGGCTTAAGCCATGTTTCAGTCAGGCCAATCACATCAAGATTATGGTCAGTGATTAGTTCATTGACTATAATTGCCTTTGAAGTAAGGGATCTAACATTAAGTAGCCCTATTTTGATATGTGAGGTATCATGATCTCTTTCAATAATGACAGGAATGGAGGAGGTCTTTATCCTAGTGACATTGCTAAGGCGAACACCGCCATGTTTAGTTTTGCCCAACCCAGGTCGAGGCACAGACACGGTCTCAATGGGGATTGCTGAGCTGACTACACTGACTGTGCTAGTGGCAGACTCCACTTAGCTGACAGGCTGGCTGGCTAACAGCCTGCTGCCTGGCCTGCACACTATTTCATTGTGGAGCTAGAGGAGTTAGAGCCCTGTCTATGTTGGTCGATAAGATCAGAGCACGCCTCCAGTTAGGATGGAGTCCGTCACTCCAGCATTGTCTTGGCTGTGTGCTTAGGATCGTTGTCCTGTTGGAAGGTGAATCTTTGCAGCAGTCTGATGTCCAGAGCGCTCTGGAGTTGGTTTTCATCAAGGATCTCTCTGCACTTGTTCTGTTCGTCTTTCCCTCAATCGAGACTAGTCTCCCAGTCACAGTGGCTGAAAAACATCCCCACAGTTTGATTCTGCCACCACAATGTTTCACCGTATGGATGGTGCCAGCTTTCCTTCAGACGTGACACTTGGCATTCATGCCAAAGTGTTCAATCTTGGTGTCATCAAACCAGAGAATTTTGTTTCTCATGGTCTGAGATTCCTTTAGGTGCATTTTGGCAAACTTTTCCTGAGGAAAAGGCCTGATTGGAGGAGTGCTGCAGAAATGGTTTTCCTTCTGGATGTTTCTCCCATCGCCACAGAGGAATGCTGGAGCTCTGTCAGAGTAACCATCAGGTTCATAATCACCTCCCTGACCAAGGGCCTTCTCCCCCAATTGCTTAGTTTGGCCGGGCGGCCAGCTCTAGGAAGAGTCTCGGTGCTTCCAAACTTCTTCCATTTAATAATAATTTGAGGCCACTGTGTTATTGGGGACCTTCAATGCTGCAGAGATTTTTTAGTACCCTTCCCAGATCTGTGCCTCCACAGAATCCTGTCTCGGAGCTCTACGGGCAATTCTTTCAAACTCATGGCTTAATTTTTGCTCTGACCTGCATTGTCAACTGTGTGACCTTAGATAGACAGGTGTGTGCCTTTCCAAATAATGTCCAGACAATTTAATTTAACACAGGTGGAGTCAAATCAAGTTGTCAAAACATCTCAAGGACGATCAATGAAAACAGGATGCACCTGAGCTCAATTTTGAGCAAAGGGTCTGAATACTTATGTAAATAAGTTATTTCTGTTTTTATATTTAAAATACATTTGCAAAAATGTAATAAAAATTAAAAAATTAACTGTTTTTGCTTCGTCATTATGGGGTGTTGTGTGTAGATTGATGAGGAAACATTTTTATTTAATCAATTGTAGAATAAGGCTGTAACTAACAAAATGCGGGAAAGGGGAAGGGGTCTGAATACTTTGCACTGTATACTGTTAGGTCAGGAATCATCATCAGGAATAATTTGTGTACCACATGATACTGTACACTGGCGTAGTCAGTTGATCATTGAGTAGTCCCCCACATAACTCATTGATCAGTGTTTTTAGTGGCCATAATCTGTGACTTTAACATATTAGCTTTATCATGTGCATCTCACCCTATTTTGCCTGTCAAATCTAGCAAGACTGGCCTGCTTCAAAATTCCTGTGTTTACAATGACACTCCTAAAAATGGGGCATGAATTTAAGTGGGCTTAGCTCAGTGCTTGTAATACTCACAACATCAGTTTGACAGCAGCAACTACCTGAATTCTTAGAATGCTTTTAGTTGACTGGGTTAAGCAGCTGAGAGCAGCTCTTTTTGTTCCACCAGTATTCTACAGTATTCCCCACAGACCATACTAATGTCTCCTGGTACTGTTAGGCCTCTTTATCCTAAGACTCTGACAGAAAAGGCCTCAGCTTACTCAGCTACAGCACTACTTCACCATGGTCTGCATACCAAATTGGATTCTGGTCAAAAGTACTGCGGTATGTAGGGAATAGGCTGCCATTTTGGAAACACCATATGGCATAATCATTGAGTCAGTGGTGACATGTGAATACACAGTAAGGATGGGAGAGATCTGCACCTTCATCCATTGTTTATGAATGTATTCAGCTGCTAGGATATAAATGTTTATTCCTTCATTGTGGGGTACTTGGCCTTTTGTACCCCATCCTCAGACGGGAATCTGTTCAGTGATGTAGAGATGATTCTGGGTCTTTCTACGCATAGTTATTCTTCGTGTATCCAGTATGACATGGCGTTTGTCTGGGCTTGGGGGAACTGGCCCAATACAATGTCAACTATTGCAGTTATTCAAACTGTTATTTTTATGTACTTACGGCTATGATTGTTTTCCTGCCATGAGTAAACAAAACATATACAGCACCACAACTGACTTTTAAAGAGATCCTAATAAACAACCACAGCTGCTTTACAGATCTGGTCCAACAGGGGTCAAGCTGTACAGTGCCTTCATAAAGTATTCATACAAATTGACATAATCAACATTTGTTTGTGTCACAGCCTGAATTCAAAATATATGAAATTTAAAAAAATTCTCACCCTTCTACACACAATTCCTCATAATGACAAGGTATGCTTTTAGAAATGTTAGCTAACTTATTGAAAAGGAAATACCATTGGCAGCGATTACAGATGTGAGTCTTTCTGGGTACGTCTCTAAGAGCTTTCCACACAGGATTGTGCAACATTTTTCCTTTGTTATTTTAAAATTGGTTGTTGACATTTTCAGGTCTTGCCATAGATTTTCAATTAGACTTAAATCAAAACTGCAACTCGGTCACACAGGAACATTCACTGTCTTCTTGGTAAGCAACTCCATTGTAGATTTGGCCTCGTATTTAAGGTTATTGTCCTGCTGAAAGGTAAATTAATCTTCCAGTGTCTGGTGGAAAAAACAAATGAATCCATTTTAGAATAAGGCTGTAACGTAACAAAATGTGGATAGTCAAGAGGTCTGAATACTTTCCAAAGGCACTGTATGTGTATACCAAACCACCAATGGAATACACACACATCAAAATTGCTGCTACCAGACTCTTATTTACAAATGTTAATACTGCACAATTTAACACTTGGCCCAGAATTGCCCATTTCTCTGATACATTTGTAAATATTGTGCTATAAATTGTACCTTCCTGTACTATACTTATGCTGAAATGTTTATTCTATTCTACTGAGCCATTTACTTTATAGTCACATTTTCTTATTTCTTATTGTTGTGTATTGTCGAGAAGGAAACTGCAAGTAAGTATTTTGTTGGACGGTGTATACCATTTGTATCCCGTACATACGACTAATAAGACTTGAAACTAATGTATACATGCTATGTGTGTGTACATAACAGAAATAACAACAACAAATGACTTTGCTCAACATGTGGCCAACGACCATCATAGAGCCACATGTGTATCCAGTGACCATGGAGCAGAACAAACTCAAGAAGAAGAAGCTTAGTCCTCGAGCATCTTAAGAAGCAGTAAATCCATCTCCACACAAAGTCCCCCTTAGTTAGTTGGCCTGGGTTGCAGGGTTGGGTTTGAGGGGTGTATATTTGCCAGCTTTATTAAAGGGATCAGTTTTAGCCATGCGAGCCACAACAAACAGAGATAGGAGGACAGAGGAGTAGCATGGTTTAATATAACAGATGACACCCAGGGAACCATCTCACCCCCCACCCCCCCAGTTCAGAGCCTGATTAGAAGCTACTTAATGAGATAGCGCTTACCAACTCTCACACATCCCTCCCTCCCTCCATCCCTCTCTCTCTCTGTGTCTCTCTCAATATTTACCCAGTGCTCCTCCTTTACTTGTTCCTTGAGTTTCTACACAGAGGACGTTGGTGTGTGTGCATTCGTGCATGTTTGTATATCGGGAGGGGGAGATGAATGATAAAATCTGCTTGTGGCTTGAATGCAGGTGCAAACCAATTAACAAGCTGGCATTTAGAGGGCTTTAATGAATATTTGTCACTGATGAAATTGAAAGTCTGATAGGCAGTGGGATGGGTGGGGAGGTGGCGGTTGGGGTATGTGGTGGGTAGGAAGATATGGGTTGCGATGAGGGTTTTTAGCCTCTCTCTGTTGACAGCTCATCATCTTTTGTATTCAGTGAAACAGGGAGTTACTCTCATGTTCCAAAAATAAACTCTTGTTTTCGTTTTCCGTTGCAAAACATTTGAAATAGTTTCACTACTAAAGTATGTGCTGTAATGCACCTGACCTGCCAGGGTAAGACTTGACTTGAGTGCCCTTTTGCACCTGCTGTTAGTTTGAAGTCAGGGGTCAACTGTTAGGGAATATCCTATAGGGTGATCATCTCAGAGACCTCTCTCCTCAGACACCAAGGCAAGGGTCTAGCAGGGTTCTACAGGGTTTCACAGGCCAGACCCCCGAGCTGCCTCAGGGCTAGAATGCGTTTACCTGTTTATGGGACACTGTGGTACCTACTATAGCCACATATCCTAATGCTTTCCCCTAAAGACCCCTTGCGGTCCTCTCAGTGTAGATGTTTATAAGGAAGCGGGATAATCTTAAAACATATATTTCACCTCTAAGACCTGAATACCTTGTATTACCTTCCAGAAATCCATGCTTAGGCCTAGATTCAATCAGATCAAGCTTTAACTGGTGATAGCACAGCGGATGTTATAGCAGTGTGGAGGTGGAACTGTGTTGGAGCCGTCAAATCGGTAAGCAGCATCAGTGAGCAGCTGCTCTTGCAATCATTGTCATGAAACCACACCCCACTCCCGTTTGAAGTTCAGAACGAGAAAGTGTGGGCTATATAGAAATAATTGCGCTCACATTGAAAAGTCAATTAACAAAATAGTGAGGATTTCTATCATTCTAATTGAGGTGTAAATTACATCTCAAATTCCAGTGTTCGAACTTGTAAACAAAGCTGCATGGGATTTCTCCTAATGCGACTGCGTGCAGCCAATGGCAATGTCTGCTTTAGGTATAATGCCAGGAGGCGTTTTTGGATTTGACAGTTCTAACGCAGTTCCACCTCCGACACCACCAAACCACAATGCAGATGTTGGGTGAAGTGGATCTGATTGAATAGAGCCCTTAAGCTCAAAAAATATCCTTGAGGTGTAGAGAAGACCCGGGTCCGACCCGGGTCCGATACCCTGTTGGTCACATGTGCATGGGCTTTGAACACTATGGCTAAATGACTGCCAACAACCTATACAGGCTCTGCCTTTCAAGCAAATATTTCACCATATTTGAATCGCCCCTAGATAATGTAATATTCTGTCGACATAAGCAACTATACATCCAGCGACATATTAATTTAGTTGCATTTAGAGTAGACTGCTCTCATCTGCATGTTGATCAGCCTGCATTTGTAAAGCATACATTAAGGACTGATTGGGAAGGCACTCAGACAGAACTAAACTGTTTGCTCACACCACACAATAAAAGAAAAACTACTAGCAAAAATAAATGTGAGGGGGATGTAAGAGATCCTGATTATGTGTGTCTCAGACAAATTGTCGTTAATGAGTCAAGAGACCGTGCTTGATCACATACATTAAATCAGCTATCATTACATACATTAAAAACCATCATTACCAAATTAGGGCCTAGATTAATCCCGTTAATGACACAGTGGAGCTTGTGGGAAAAGACACGGCCCCAGATGTCTGCCCCTCTTGCTGTGATGAACAATCGCCTGCATAAGTTACGCACGTAGACTCTTCCTGTTTCTCTCTCCCCCTCTCCTTTTCTATTTATCTCTACCTATTTTTCTCTTACTCTCTACCTCTTTTGCCTCTGTCTGTGTTTTGCCCTCTTTTGCTCTCTCCCCTTTTCCCTCCCTTTTTCCCATGATGGTAATACAGGGCTGCTCCTGCACAGCGCCGCCACTTGAAATGCAAACGAGGGGAATGCATGCAGCCGACTGCTAATGAGAACAAATGATAAGGAGAGAGAGAGAGAGACAGACAGAGAGAGAGAGAAAAGAGGGAGAATGAGAGAGGGGGAGAATGAGAGAGGGGGAGAGAGAGAGAGAGAGAGAGAGAGAGAGAGACGGGAAAGTGAGGGCTCAAGCGAGAAAGGGACAGCGAAAGCGAGAGAGGGGGAATTAATGAGTGAATAAATGTTTTAAAAGAGGGAGAGAGAGAAGATCTGAATGGAGGATAAGAAGTGGCAGAAGGAACTGTGATGTCCCCAATTAAGAGTGGTGTCACCCCCTGTCTAGGCCTCAGTAATAAAGCCCTCACTCTGTATGCCCTCTCACATGGATCCCTCCCTCACACACTGTTAACATTCTAATGCCCCAACCTGGACTCAGGGGTAGACGTAACATAGTACATGTAAATCCGGGACACTCCAATTAGTATGATGTGTTATATTTAGTATTAATTTGTGGATGTCAATCATCCATTTTCTATGATACCCTATATATACAAAGTATGCAGACAGCTCCTCAAATTTGCGAATTCGGTTATTTCAGCCAAACTCGTTGCTGACAGGTGTATAAAATCGAGCACACAGTCATGCAATCTCCTTAGACAAACATTGGCAGTATGAAGAGCTCAGTGACTTTCAATGTGGCACCATTATAGGATGCCACCTTGCTACCTTTCAAATTGCTGCCTTGCTAGAGCTGGACCGGTCAACTGTAAGTGCTGGTATTGGGAAGTGAAACGTCCAGGAGCATCAACGGCTCAGCCTCGAAGCGGTAGGCCACACAAGCCTCACAGAACGGGATCGCTGAGGGCTGAAGTGCGTTAAAATTGCTTGTCCTCGGTTGCAACACTCACTACCGAGTTACAAACTGCCTCTGGAAGCAACATCAGCACAATAACTGTTCGTCGGGAGCTTCATGAAATGAGTTTCCACGGCCGAGCAGCGGAACACATGCCTAAGATCCCCATGCGCAATGCCAATCATCGGCTAGAGTGATGTAAAGCTCACCGTCATTGGACTCTGGAGCAGTGGAAACACGTTCTCTGGAATGATGAATCACACTTCACCATCTGGCAGTCCAATGGATGAATCTGGGCAGACACCAAACCAGGATTTATACAGTTAAGAACAAATGATTATTTACAAAGACGGCCTACCCCGGCCAAACCCGGACGACTCTGGGCCAAGTGTGCGTCTGTCATGCCCTGACCGTAGAGAGCTTTTTATGTCTCTATTTTTGGTTTGGTCAGGGTGTGATTTGGGTGGGCATTCTATGTTCATGTTTCTATGTTTTCTATTTCTTTGTTTTCGGCCAGGTACGGTTCTCAATCAGGGACAGCTGTCTATTGTTGTCTCTGATTGGGAATCATACTTAGGTAGCTTTTTTCCCTCCTTCTGTGTGGGATCTTGTTCTTCGTTTGTGACCAGGTAGTTTGTACTACGAAGCTGGTTGGTTGGTTGGTTGGTTGGTTGGTTGGTTGGTTGGTTGGTTGGTTGGTTGGTTGGTTGGTTCTTTCTTTCTTTCTTTCTTTCTTTCTTTCTTTCTTTCTTTCTTTCTTTCTTTCTTTCTTTCTTTCTTTCTTTCTTTCTTTTTCTCTTTCTTTCTTTCTTTCTTTCTTTCTTTCTTTCTTTTTCTCTTTCTTTCTTTCTTTCTTTCTTTCTTTCTTTCTTTTTCTCTTTCTTTCTTTCTTTCTTTCTTTCTTTTTCTCTTTCTTTCTTTCTTTCTTTCTTTCTTGTTTTGTCTGAAAGTTTCACTTCAACAATAAATATTATGTGGAACTCAAGGAACGCTGCTCCTTGGTCTCATCCTTCCGACGACAGCGTCACCCTATGGGACTCCCAATCACGGCCGGTTATGATACAGCCTGGAATTGAACCAGGGTCTGTAGTGATGCCTCTAGTACTGAGAAGCAGTCCCTTAGATCGCTGCACCACTCGGGAGTTGTAAAGTTTGGTGGAGGAGGAATAATGGTCTGGGGCTTTTTTTATGGTTTGGGCTAGGCCCCTTTAGTTCCAGGGAAGGGAAAGTACTTACGTTTGTAAATTATATCTCAGTTTTGGAGAGTGCCCCTGTCTATCCATAAATTTTAAAAACAAGAATATTGTGCTGTCTAGTTTGCTTAATATAAGGAATTTGAAATGACTTATACTTTTACTTTGATACTTCAGTATATTTTAGCAATTATATTTACTTTTGATACTTTTAGACTTTTACTCAAGTAGTATTTTACTGGGTGACTTTCACTTTACTTGAGCCATTTTCTATTAAGTTATCTTTCCTTTTAATCAAGTATGACAATTGGGTACTATTTTCACCACTGGCTACAGCATACAGTGACAATCTAGGTAATTCTGTGCTTCCAACTTTGTGACAAGGGTTTGGGGAAGCCCCTTTCCTGTTTCACAATGACAATGCCCCCATGCACAAAGTGAGGTCCATACAGAAATGGTTTGTTGAGATCGGTGTGGAAGAACTTACCTGGCCTGCACAGAGCCCTGACTTCAACCGCATCGAACACCTTTGGGATGAATTGGAACGACGACTGTGAGCCAGGCCTAATCGTCCAACATCAGTGCCCGACCTCAGCTCTTGTGGCTGAATGGAAGCAAGTCCGGCAGCAATGTTCCAACATCTAGTGGAAAGCCTTCCCAGAAGAGTGGAGGCTGTTATAGCAGCAAAGCGGGGACTCTAAAGTAATGCCCATGATTTTGAAATTAGATGTTCGACAAGCAGGTGTCCACATACTTCTGGTCATGTAGGGTATGTTACGAATTACAATGTGTATGATATGTTACACAACTTGCAATTTGTACAGTTTGTATTGACTTTGCAAAACGTATGACATGTTACTCGTTCCAATTTGTTGTGGCTAATATTAACTAGGTGACTAACGCTAATGTTAGTTAGGTGGCTAATGTTATCTAGGCTAGGGGTTAAGGTTAGGGTTAGGAATTTGTTTAAATAGTTAAGGTTGGGGCAGGGTTAGCTAACATGCTAAATAGTTGCAAAGTAGCTAAAAAGTAGTAAGTAGTTGCTGATTAGCTAAGAGTTGTCCGTGATGAGATTCAAACACACAACCTTTGGGTTGCTAGATGTTCACGATTTGCCTTTAGTAACCTTCTGTCTTATGTAACCCGACCAAACTTAACATATCATACTAATTTGAGTGTCACGGATTTACGTTTACTATGTTACATCTAGCCTATGAGACCCGGCTGAATGTCCTGGCCAGGTGGCCATGGGGCCTCACATTAATTACTTGGCCGTTCCTATGAACCCCTCAATCTCATTCATGTTTGCCTCCAAATGTAAATCTGAGCTCCGGCTTAGGACCGTTACATTAAAATATAATAAGTATTATTTACCCAATTGAAAAGCATCTGCAGCCTATTAATACTATGCGATGCAACTGGTTTGGTCTCCTTTTCTTATTGACTGTTGGGATATAGCCTGATAAAAAGGAATGTACGATGTCGATTTTGAAAAGGATTTGATCCTTGTGATATTCTGCATTTTCTGTCTCTTTCTGGCCCTCTCTTGTTTGAGAGAGGCCACGCTACGTTTCGGTTTAATTACAGGTGTATAAAATATATGTAAATCCCCTCCAATCTATTCTTAAGAGGTAGATCCAATGATTTAAGGCAATATCCTAAAACAATTTCTGCTAACATAAAAATGTATAGTGGTCACTTTGAGATTTAATTAACCGTAACCGTATTGAAAGGCATGTCTGTGTATGATAAGTCTATATTGTTCTTGGCTTTTATTTTACAGTCTACCTCTGTCGCTCTATCTCTCTCTTTATCTCTTTCTTGGCATTTCTCTGTGGAGAACAATTCTCTTGTTCTGTGTTCTTTTCTGTACCGTAGTAGATAGGAAATTGCAGCGGAATGGACATTCTTCAGATTCACTGACTCCAAATTGACAACTTTCATCTGGTGGAAACCACGGATGCTGTATTGTTTTCAGAGTGTAGTGAACCTAAAAAGAAAGGGTAAACCCATTTCTGTGTGTGTGTGTGTGTGTGTGTGTGTATCTTTGTGTGTGTGTTCATTTGTTTGTTCGTGTGTCACCAGAGACGTGTTCTTTGGGTGGTAATATACAACAGAAGACACTAGATAAAGGGGAAAGATTACATTTGTCCCCCGTGTAGCGGTGTGAGAGGAGGCTGAGAGAGGAAAGAGTCAGAGCGAACGTAATGGTTGTATTACTGCACCCCACCATGCATTATTAATGTTAACGTGATCAAGACAGGTGGACAAACCCAGGAGAGATATCACTGCTTAATGAACAGACCTCACTCTCTCTTTTTTCTCCCTCGCTCTCTTTCTACACCCCCTCCGGAGCAGGACCTGGCGTCTTTTGTCGTTGATTTGAAAGGTATCAGTGGGTAAGGTAGCCCCCCTATTTAATTTACAAAGAACTACAGCCTCTCCTAATTGACTGTTCATAGACCAGCCGTGTGTCAGAGCCGTGGTCACACCCATCTGCATTTCAAATTAGGAGGTAAATAGGTTTTAGCGCTACATGGACACATGTCAGTCGATAAATTACCCAGATAAAAGTTTGGAATGTTTTACATTTGTTTTTGTACATATATTTTCCAGGAATTGACATTATGAAATTAACATGATTGGCCTCATGGAGAGTCTTCGATGCCGACATCTTTCATGGCAGAAACATGAACACCCATCATTTAATAGACGTCAAATAAAACATCATGTTGACACACTCAAAATTGAATGATTTGGTTAAATGCCAAGAAACTGCTTTCCAAATATATCTTCCACAGGGCGGATTTTGTGGCGGTTATTGCTTGTCTCTTTGGGAAAGCGTGGGTTCTACTAAAACAGTGCTAAACAAGCGGCCGGTTGAGCGCTCTCAGATTATTAGAGCTGCATTTAATAGTCCTGTATAAAGTTATATATTTTGTATGGAGTGTTCACTAAGAGGTTACCCACTGTTCACATTCCGTTAGACCGGTAAACATGAGACCTGAGTTTTCTTCCGTCCTGAACTTTAAGCTTCTCTATTATAAATACATTGTGGACTATCGTTGCCAATTAAGGTAAGCGTCACAAGCGTCAAACTAAGTACAAATATACACTACTCATATGCATCAAACTAAGTCAAAACATACAGTGTTCATAAGCATTAAACAAAGAAGTTGAAAATTAGGAAACGTCCTTCTGAGCCACGTAAAGGCATTATGCTCTTTGCGTAATGATGCTGTGTTAAATCGATGTAGAATACGGCCTTGTCAGTCCAACACATACAAGTGCATCTGTTATATTTTCAGGTGTTTTAGAGGAGATCCAAACATGCAAGGTAACACACTAAAAACCTACTTGACTTCTATAGGAATCAGTGTAAGCAATGCTTTTACTGAGGAGAACATTGAGTCAGTCTGGTTTCCTGTCTACGTGTCTTGAATAGTGCTGAGGCCTTCCATGTCTACCACGATCCAATATAATATGTTTTAAGTCCTTTACTGCCCCCTGCCGCATTGTGGTGGTATGACTGACTGAGCGGCTGTATGGCAGGCAGACGGCTCCTGTGGGAAATACTGCAGTGGATACCGAACCATTGTAGCTCTAGGAATAAATTGATCTAAGGAAGGAATGACATATATGCTTGTTGGTAACCAAACACAATTATTACAGGCTTAGAGATGGACAGAGATGGGGTATGTCTGTTTCCACTATTTCCAGGGTTGGGGAGTAACGGATTCCATGTAATTCATTACATGTAAGGGGTTACAAAAAATGGTAACTGTAATCCGTTACGTTACCAGCAAAAATATTGTAGTCAGATTCCAGGTACTTTTGAAAAACTAGATGATTACTTTGAGGATTACTTTTAAATACAGAAAGAATGTTTGTGTAAAAAAAAAATATTTGACACCTCTTTGTTTTCTCAATGACATTCAAATCAGCATTGAAAAAAGGTGCAAGTTTAAATTTGTTCCACCTGAGTGAGTCTGACCACAAATCAGAGACCACTATGATGACACAGCAAATGTGTTTGATGGATCGTGGGAAAAGACCAGGGATAGGCTTTTGAAGGCTACAGTCCACGCTATGTCTTCCAATGGAAAGACTGCTGTCGTCATCCAACGATTATCCAATTTGAATAAAAGTTTGGAGGTAGGATGATACGGACATCACTTACTATTGTTATCTGCATAGCGCATTGATGTGAATCACACTGTTGCTTTCTCATTTAGCTATTACGCATTGTGATTGTTGTGGATGGCTGTTCACAAATCTAAATGTATATTTGAACCCATTAATGATTGAATTCAAGAAGTTTAAGCTGCCTATCAATCATTGTTTTTGAAACCAGTGGACAGTCACTGAAAAATGTGCTCTTACAACAGCTGCATAGTGCGGATCCCAGCCTATGGAATAAAAGTGGGGCTTTTATTGCTCAATCTAATTCATGCTGATATATTTTTTTATCCATAGGCCTGATGGACACATGGTCAAACTAGCAAACTTTTGATTGACTTAGAGGGACAATCTGTAGTTGCTACATCCATTTTTGGACATGCATTATATATATATAACTGTCACACTCCATGAGAACCCAAAATATAAGCTTGTTTCACTCCAACGTTTTGTAAACATTGTAAATGTAAACAACACTGTATAGCCTCATAACATGGTTAAAACAATCATTTTGATATCATGGATGGTCAGTCCTTGCATCCATAGCTCTGTCTATGAATCATCTGAGAGTGGTTCCATTTCTCCAGGCCCATCGCTCAGCTTTTTACCAGAACAGAGGCGGGCGTCCGTTTTGTTATTGTTTCATCTGTGGATTATTAAGATATCTAAGTGTCACCAACAAAAAATGGAACAATAGGCCTATATATGGCATTCATTTTTCACATGTACAGTACATCACTGGTTTCAATACATCACTGGGGCTAAGCTGCCTGCCATCCAGGAAGGCCCTAAAAATGGTCAAAGACCCCAGCCACCCTAGTCATAGACTGTTCTCTCTACTACCGCATGGCAAGCGGTACCGGAGTGACAAGTTTAGGACAAAAAGGCTTCTCAACAGTTTTTACCCCCAAACCATAAGAATCCTGAACAAGTAATCAAATGGCTACCCGGACTATTTGCATTGTGTGCAATGCTGTCTTTTAACTGTTGTTTTTATTTCTTTACTTACCTATTGTTCACAAAATACCTTTTTTTGCACTATTGGTTAGAGCCTGTAAGTAAGCATTTTACTATAAGGTTTACACCTGTTGTATTCGGAGCACATGACAAATACATTTTGATTTGATTTGATTTGTAAATATAACTTTTCAGTAGTGCTCAAAGCACAGTAGTAGTGCTCATGGCATTCCATGAGTGCAGCATTTATTTTTCAACTCGAAGCAATGAACCCAGTCAGTCCTCCATGACCACAAAATCATTAACAACAGAGTAGGGCTGGCTAATAAGTCCTTAGTTTTGGGGTTATGCTCAAGTAAAACAATTTGGCTAATCTATACTTCCATATTTCCAAGTCCTATTCTTGAAGATTAAGGGGTATAACATTTATTGGAATGACTGGAATTCTGATAGACTTTGTTTTTGAATGTAAAGTTATAATTTAATCGTATTATTGTATGCAGTGCAGACACCCAGCCACCCATCAGTTGACCGGCAGCTCAGGCCTTGTTTACAACCTGAATCCCCATCCATGCTGATGAGGAGGGAAGACTGCAGAAATAATGTGTAAGGAGGGCTAAACACACACACAAATATATACAGTATATACACACACAGAGAGAGACAGACACACTTTGCTTTACGCCCTGCAGCTCTTCAGACAGGTATGACTGGGGTTAATGTTATACTTATGGAGGTGGTATGGTGGAGGGTGAGGGAGGGATGGGAGATAGGGTTTGATGGGGAAGGATTTGGGTCTGTGCTGCCTCCTCTGCTGTAGCTCAGCCTCTACTAACCGAAAGACACATACACACACTCTCCTCCTCCACCACCTCCTCATCATCCCCCTCATCTTCATCATCCTCCATCACCACCATCTCCTCATCGTCATCCTCTTCTGCCACCTCATCATCCTCCTCATCATCCTCCTCCGCTGCCACCTCCTCCTTAACCTCCTCATCATCTTCCTCATTCACCACCACCTCCTTCTCTTCCTCCTCCTGCTCCTACTCATCCTCCACCGCCTTCTCCTCCTCTCCCTGTTACAGGCTTTAGTCATGGGACTGCGTTTGATGATTCCAGGAACGAGGAGATGCTCGGAAAATAATGCTGGGATTAGATATCCTGGATGATATTTTGGAAGTCATCTGTATGTTATGAATGTAAAAGATATGAGGTTATTTTTCTGCATCCCAAAAAGCCCCGTATTCCCTATACAGTGTATTACTTTTGACCAGAGCCCTGTTGTCACGGGTCAAAAGTAGTCTACTAAATAGGGAATAGGGTATAATTTAGGACAAAGCCTATATGTGTGTTATTGTCATGTCACCTGATTTGAAGAGTGGGTCCCACTTCTCCATTGTCCATTATGTACAAATCCCTATCTTTGATATCAAAGGGCAATTGTATTTCCAGATTTTAACAAGCCAGGTATGTTTTCCCGGGTAGGTTGTTAGTGACATGTACCAGACAGGGGTCTACAGTAATACCACTGAGAGTTAGGCCAGTATAATCTCTCTGAACAAGCTGTCCAGTGTAAGCTGTCATTATCTTTCAATAGAGCAAAAAACAACAACCGTACAAAACAGTAAAACCTAGAATTGATTGTGGCTTTTGGGAGGGTATAACATTGTAGCTTCACCTGAGGCTGAAGATTACCTGTGCTTTTGTACATACTTTATTCTTGCCTGTTCTCTTGCTATGTCTTGGACCCTGTATGATAGCTTCCTGCTTCAATTCCTCAGCCACAACAATCTTTTTGAATTCACAAGGTTTGTGAACCAGGCCTGTTTCTCCTGCTCGACTAGCTTAGTGTATAATTCACGACCTCACCATTGGTTATGAATTGACAAAGTCCACACAGAGGGCAACAATATCCAACAATATCAGATGGACAGAACAACACAAAAACCAGACAGCCAGACCATCACACAAACAGAAGACAGACAATATCTCAAAGGAAATAATGGATTGAGAGGAAAGAGGGAGTGATCCAATAAACATTTGGTGATAACCAGAGAATGAAGGAAGGTGTGTTTTGGTGGTGTAGGTGTGTTGGGAGTGGACTAACCACAACACAGCTTGTCACTAATCAGTGGTTTGTGATGGTAAGGAGCACTGACGACACCTAGAATGGACAGCAGTATGCAGCAAGACTAGCTAAGTCTCACTACAGGGAGCTAGCTAGTTGCATACTGCAGTCCACGCCACACATCGTCTCTACCAATACCACCACAAACCACTGATTATTGACAGGCTGTGTTGTTATGGAGTATTCAGCATAGACAGCAGCAAGCAGCTAGCTAGCCTCCCGGTTGTGGAACACAACATAGAGCTGAGAGAGCAGCCTGGCTAACAAAGCCACCGCCACCAGTCTGGTCTGAGGGAAACATGGAGTCTGAATATTTTATGACTCCTCCGAGCACAGAGAGACTACAGAGCTTGCCTGGCTATGACTGGAGAGGTGTTGCTCAGTGCTCACTGAAGGTCAAGACAAAAGCCAATGTAGAGAAACAGAAGCAAAAGGCTTGTCTGAGGAGCATAAGTACTGTAAGTACAGTATAAAACACTGTAAAGTACCACAGACATAGTTTTTCTTTAGCTCTACCTCTGTTACAATGCACAGAACACCGTTTTGAGTTTCTAAGTGCATGTGCTGTAAGTGCAGTGTTTGTAGTACATTAAAAACAGCCAAAAAGGATAGACACACAATACAACATCATATTCTTATCAATGTCAGAGCCACAGGGTGACCAGAGAATGATTTTAAAACATAAGCATCTGGAGGGAGAATATCTTGAATTTGCTTCGAAGAAGATGCATAATCATTGCCACACTTCCATGGTTTCATTATTTGAGATGTAATGCTATCCTCTGACTAGGAGTACATGCTTTTGATATACTATGAGATTGTGTCCCAAAATACCATTGTAAATGCAATGGCAGTCCTCACTGAGACCTCTTGCAATGCGAGCAGAAACAGACTGAATCATTTTTCAAATCAGTTCTCTAAAAAAGTCTAAATGTGAAACCACCCATCTATTGCTGTCTGTCTCAAACTTACAAGGTGCAGCATTTTTTTTGCTCTGAATAGTGTAGAATAGATAGAAAAGCTATGATTGTTTTAGTGGGATTCTGCTTAAACTAGATTTATATACTGAGTGTACAAAACATTAGGAACACCTTCCTAAGTTTGAGTTACACCCCCTTTTCCCCTCAGAACAGCCTCAATTTGTCAGGGCATAGACTCCACAAGGTGTCGAAGCGTTCCACAGGGATGCTGGACCATGTTGACTCCAATGCTTCCCACAGCTGCTGGATGTCCTTTGGGTGTTGACCATCGTTAAGACACACAAGAAACTATTGAGCGTAAAAAAATCTGGCAGCATTGCAGTCTTGACACAATCAAACTGGTGGGCCTGGCACGTACTACAATACCCCATTCAAAGGCACTTCAATCTTTTCACCATCTGAATGGCACACATACACAATCCGTGTTTCAATTCTCTAAAGGCTTAAAAATCCTTCTTTAACTTGTCTCCTCCCCTTCATCTACACTGATTGAAGTGGATTTAACAGGTGACATCAATAAAGAATCATAGCTTTCCCCTGGATGTCAATGAAAGAGCAGGTGTTCCTAATGTTTTGTACACTCAGTGTATATTTTATTGTAGTAATACCACTCAGTAAAGCCACAAAACTTATGGAGAATTGGTCGGTTTTGCAAACTCAAACAATCCACTAGCCTACTCTTCTCAGACAGACCCATGCCAGACAATTAGCTAGCCTACTCCTCTCAGACCCATGCCCGGCTACCAGTCTGCACATAGGCGATGCAGCAGTGTTCCAGTGCAGCCTGCTGCCCACTGCCTGACTGCCCACTGAGACTTGTACTGGTCCAGTCCTGACCAGATGTAAGCCTGAGGGGAGATCTGTCCATGGCCAGGCCGTGCAGAGGTCAGGGTTAATGGCTGTTCAGAGGATCCATGTTCAGCGCTGTTGAAGTCTAGCCTCTACAGTATGTCACCCTGCCTGAGCCCTGCCAAGTCCTAGTTCCCATCCCTGGGAGAGAGAAGAGGGGACATTAGTCTCAGTCCTGCATTTAATTAGCCCTTGTTAATGAATGGTTTGCTCTTAAGGGATGGCAGCAGCATAATGTCTGGAAACTGAATGGGCTAGTGCCTGATCTGTCTCTGTGCCTGGTCTGCCTCTGTGCCTGTTCTGTCTCTGTGCCTGGTCTGCCTCTGAGCCTGGTCTGCCTCTGAGCCTGTTCTGTCTCTGTGCCTGGTCTGTCTCTGTGCCTGGTCTGTCTCTGTGCCTGGTCTGTCTCTGTGCCTGGTCTGTCTCTGTGCCTGGTCTGTCTCTGTGCCTGGTCTGTCTCTGTGCCTGGTCTGTCTCTGTGCCTGGTCTGTCTCTGTGCCTGGTCTGTCTCTGTGCCTGGTCTGTCTCTGTGCCTGGTCTGTCTCTGTGCCTGGTCTGTCTCTGTGCCTGGTCTGTCTCTGTGCCTGGTCTGTCTCTGAGCTGGTCTGTCTGTGCCTGGTCTGTCTCTGTGCCTGGTCTGTCTCTGTGCCTGGTCTGTCTCTGTGCCTGGTCTGTCTCTGTGCCTGGTCTGTCTCTGTGCCTGGTCTGTCTCTGTGCCTGGTCTGTCTGAGCTGTGCCTGGTCTGTCTCTGTGCCTGGTCTGTCTCTGTGCCTGGTCTGTCTCTGTGCCTGGTCTGTCTCTGTGCCTGGTCTGTCTCTGTGCCTGGTCTGTCTCTGTGCCTGTTCTGTCTCTGTGCCTGGTCTGTCTCTGAGCTGGTCTGTCTCTGAGCTGGTCTCTGTGCCTGATCTGTCTCTGAGCTGGTCTGTCTCTGTGCCTGGTCTGTCTCTGTGCCTGGTCTGTCTCTGTGCCTGGTCTGTCTCTGTGCCTGGTCTGTCTCTGTGCCTGGTCTGTCTCTGTGCCTGGTCTGTCTCTGTGCCTGGTCTGTCTCTGTGCCTGGTCTGTCTCTGTGCCTGGTCTGTCTCTGTGCCTGGTCTGTCTCTGTGCCTGGTCTGTCTCTGAGCTGGTCTCTGTGCCTGGTCTGTCTCTGTGCCTGGTCTGTCTCTGTGCCTGGTCTGTCTCTGTGCCTGGTCTGTCTCTGTGCCTGGTCTGTCTCTGTGCCTGGTCTGTCTCTGTGCCTGGTCTGTCTCTGTGCCTGGTCTGTCTCTGTGCCTGGTCTGTCTCTGTGCCTGGTCTGTCTCTGTGCCTGGTCTGTCTCTGTGCCTGGTCTGTCTCTGTGCCTGGTCTGTCTCTGTGCCTGGTCTGTCTCTGTGCCTGGTCTGTCTCTGTGCCTGTTCTGTCTCTGTGCCTGGTCTGTCTCTGAGCTGGTCTGTCTCTGAGCTGGTCTCTGTGCCTGGTCTGTCTCTGAGCTGGTCTCTCTCTGTGCCTGGCTGTCTCTGTGCCTGGTCTGTCTCTGTGCCTGGTCTGTCTCTGTGCCTGGTCTGTCTCTGTGCCTGGTCTGTCTCTGTGCCTGGTCTGTCTCTGTGCCTGGTCTGTCTCTGTGCCTGGTCTGTCTCTGTGCCTGGTCTGTCTCTGAGCTGGTCTGTCTCTGAGCTGGTCTCTGTGCCTGGTCTGTCTCTGTGCCTGATCTGTCTCTGAGCTGGTCTCTCTCTGTGCCTGGTCTGTCTCTGTGCTGGTCTGTCTCTGTGCCTGGTCTGTCTCTGTGCCTGGTCTGTCTCTGTGCCTGGTCTGTCTCTGTGCCTGGTCTGTCTCTGTGCCTGATCTGTCTCTGAGCTGGTCTGTCTCTGTGCCTGGTCTGTCTCTGTGCCTGGTCTGTCTCTGTGCCTGGTCTGTCTCTGTGCCTGGTCTGTCTCTGTGCCTGGTCTGTCTCTGTGCCTGGTCTGTCTCTGTGCCTGGTCTGTCTCTGTGCCTGGTCTGTCTCTGTGCCTGGTCTGTCTCTGTGCCTGGTCTGTCTCTGTGCCTGGTCTGTCTCTGTGACTGGTCTGTCTCTGTGCCTGGTCTGTCTCTGTGCCTGATCTGTCTCTGAGCTGGTCTCTCTCTGTGCCTGGTCTGTCTCTGTGCCTGGTCTGTCTCTGTGCCTGGTCTGTCTCTGTGCCTGGTCTGTCTCTGTGCCTGGTCTGTCTCTGTGCCTGGTCTGTCTCTGTGCCTGGTCTGTCTCTGTGCCTGGTCTGTCTCTGTGCCTGGTCTGTCTCTGTGCCTGGTCTGTCTCTGTGCCTGGTCTGTCTCTGTGCTGGTCTGTCTCTGTGCCTGGTCTGTCTCTGTGCCTGGTCTGTCTCTGTGCCTGGTCTGTCTCTGTGCTGGTCTGTCTCTGTGCTGGTCTGTCTCTGTGCCTGGTCTGTCTCTGTGCCTGGTCTGTCTCTGTGCCTGGTCTGTCTCTGTGCCTGGTCTGTCTCTGTGCCTGGTCTGTCTCTGTGCCTGGTCTGTCTCTGTGCCTGGTCTGTCTCTGTGCCTGGTCTGTCTCTGTGCCTGGTCTGTCTCTGTGCCTGGTCTGTCTCTGTGCCTGGTCTGTCTCTGTGCCTGGTCTGTCTCTGTGCCTGGTCTGTCTCTGTGCCTGGTCTGTCTCTGTGCCTGGTCTGTCTCTGTGCCTGGTCTGTCTCTGGTCTGTCTCTGTGCCTGGTCTGACTCTGTACCTGGTCTGTCTCTGTGCCAGGTCTGTCTCTGTGCCTGGTCTGTCTCTGTGCCTGGTCTGTCTCTGAGCTGGACTGTCTCTGAGCTGGACTGTCTCTGAGCCTGGTCTGTCTCTGAGCTGGTCTGCTCTCTGTGCTGGTCTGTCTCTGTGCTGGTCTGTCTCTGTGCTGGTCTGTCTCTGTGCTGGTCTGTCTCTGTGCCTGGTCTGTCTCTGTGCCTGGTCTGTCTCTGTGCCTGGTCTGTCTCTGTGCCTGGTCTGTCTCTGAGCTGGTTTGTCTCTGTGCCTGGTTTGTCTCTGTGCCTGGTTTGTCTCTGTGCCTGGTCTGTCTCTGTTCCTGGTCTGTCTCTGTTCCTGGTCTGTCTCTGTTCCTGGTCTGTCTCTGTTCCTGGTCTGTCTCTGTTCCTGGTCTGTCTCTGTGCCTGGTCTGTCTCTGTGCCTGGTCTGTCTCTGTGCCTGGTCTGTCTCTGTGCCTGGTCTGTCTGGTCTGTCTAGAGAGTAACAAACTGGTCTTCAAAATGGACAAATGTCCCCTGGTGGAGGAATATTATTGTGGATGGACGGTCTTCCATGTGCCTGTTTTGTAGTCTGGTCTCTGTGCCTGGTCTGTCTCTGTGCCTGGTCTGTCTCTGTGCCTGGTCTGTCTCTGTGCCTGGTCTGTCTCTGTGCCTGGTCTGTCTCTGTGCCTGGTCTGTCTCTGTGCTGGTCTGTCTCTGTGCTGGTCTGTCTCTGTGCCTGGTCTGTCTCTGTGCCTGGTCTGTCTCTGTGCCTGGTCTGTCTCTGTGCCTGGTCTGTCTCTGTGCCTGGTCTGTCTCTGTGCCTGGTCTGTCTCTGTGCCTGGTCTGTCTCTGTGCCTGGTCTGTTCTGTGCCTGGTCTGTCTCTGTGCTGGTCTGTCTCTGTGCCTGGTCTGTCTCTGTGCCTGGTCTGTCTCTGTGCCTGGTCTGTCTCTGTGCCTGGTCTGTCTCTGTGCCTGGTCTGTCTCTGTGCCTGGTCTGTCTCTGTGCCTGGTCTGTCTCTGTGCCTGGTCTGACTCTGTACCTGGTCTGTCTCTGTGCCAGGTCTGTCTCTGTGCCTGGTCTGTCTCTGTGCCTGGTCTGTCTCTGTGCCTGGTCTGTCTCTGAGCTGGACTGTCTCTGAGCTGGACTGTCTCTGAGCCTGGTCTGTCTCTGAGCTGGTCTCTCTGTGCTGGTCTGTCTCTGTGCTGGTCTGTCTCTGTGCTGGTCTGTCTCTGTGCCTGGTCTGTCTCTGTGCCTGGTCTGTCTCTGTGCCTGGTCTGTCTCTGTGCCTGGTCTGTCTCTGAGCTGGTTTGTCTCTGTGCCTGGTTTGTCTCTGTGCCTGGTTTGTCTCTGTGCCTGGTCTGTCTCTGTTCCTGGTCTGTCTCTGTTCCTGGTCTGTCTCTGTTCCTGGTCTGTCTCTGTTCCTGGTCTGTCTCTGTGCCTGGTCTGTCTCTGTGCCTGGTCTGTCTCTGTGCCTGGTCTGTCTCTGTGCCTGGTCTGTCTCTGTGCCTGGTCTGTCTCTGTGCCTTGTCTGTCTCTGTGCCTGGTCTGTCTCTGTGCCTGGTCTGTCTCTGAGCTGGTTTGTCTCTGTGCCTGGTCTGTCTCTGTTCCTGGTCTGTCTCTGTTCCTGGTCTGTCTCTGTGCCTGGTCTGTCTCTGTGCCTGGTCTGTCTCTGTGCCTGGTCTGTCTCTGTGCCTGGTCTGTCTCTGTGCCTGGTCTGTCTCTGTGCCTGGTCTGTCTCTGTGCCTGGTCTGTCTCTGTTCCTGGTCTGTCTCTGAGCTGGTCTGTCTCTGAGCTGGTCTGTCTCTGAGCTGGTCTGTCTCTGTGCCTGGTCTGTCTCTGTGCCTGGTCTGTCTCTGTGCCTGGTCTGTCTCTGAGCTGGTTTGTCTCTGTGCCTGGTCTGTCTCTGTGCCTGGTCTGTCTCTGTGCCTGGTCTGTCTCTGTTCCTGGTCTGTCTCTGTGCCTGGTCTGTCTCAGCATACTGCCAAATGCTGCATGGGGTTTGATTGTCTCTTCTGTGAGAGAAGGCTATATCAGGTCATTTTTTGACATACACAACGGTAGCTTTGAAGGTGGAGTTTTATCAAGTCAACATAGCCACGCTTACTTATAGATCCAGTGACGTACAATATGTATTCAGCTTTCCTATCAAACCCTGGATGCACGTCCGTGTATGAACTTTCCCCTCCGATATGTTTGTCAGTTATAGACTAACATGGAAACCCATTTACAGGCCCTATTTTTCTGCTTTTAGAAAAGACTCTTATGGGTCTTTTCCACTGTCAGCGTTGGAACGGTGGCCTTCCACTATCCCTTTGGCCCCTTGTCTCCACTGGTGGTCCAGAGAGGAGGACATCTCTTATGGCTGACGCTGGCCTCTACCTGCTGGGCTAGGTGTCTGCTAGTTGTCAGAGCTGTGATTGCTTCCTGACCTGGGCTGCCTCTCTAGTACATCCATAATAAAACCCTCTCTTCCTCTGCAGCTGAACTCTAAGTGGGAGAAGCCGCTTGCCTCGCTCCCTTTGATTTCACAGGGCCGCTGGCATTTGATCCATAAAGTGTCTCTTCTTCTGTAACCACGAGTTGTGATACTTCCCTGGACCCCCAGGACCTGCCATCATGCTACAGTAGCATCTCTGGGAGGCGTTGGTCTCACCAATACTCATCCCCGGCCTTTACCACAACGCTTTGATGAAGGGCCTTTTGACCAGTTACAGGAGGTCATTTTAAGGATCTTTAAGAAGAACCTCATCTCTCTTGTCAAAGGAACATGATCTTGATGATGGAAAACGAACATAACTTACCCTTCAAAGTCTGACGATGTATTTGATGTCAAAAATGTCAGATGGCGAAAATGTCAGTTTATCAAGGTACAGTAATAACCTGAAGTTAGAGAGAAACAAACCGCTGTCTTCAAAATGGACATAATGTCCCCTGGTGGAGGAATATTATTGTGGATGGACGGTCTTCCATACCACTGTTATCTCCTTATTGTTTTGATAGTCTTTGGTCCTGATGTTAGCTCAGCAGCACGTCTATCAGAAAATGCAGCTGACTCATGCAATGCCGTAGGAGACGAACAAGACAGCGGGCCAATATCTTTCTGTACTGGGGGCATGGATTTGTCATTTAATGCTTTTGGAGGTGGAAGAAAGAGAGAAAGAGAAAGGGATGGTTACAGTGAGAGATGGGGGAGGAGAAGGGGGAGAGGGCGAGAAAGGGATGGTTACAGTGAGATGGGGAGATGGGGAGATGGGGTAGGAGAGGGGGAGAGGGCGAGAAAGGGATGGTTACAGTGAGAGATGGGGTAGGAGGGGGAAGGGGGAGAAAGGGATGGTTACAGGAGAGATGGGGTAGGAGAAGGGGGGAGAGGGCGAGAAAGGAGAGGAAGGGGGGTCTTTTTGAACAGCATGGAGGAATCATTCTATAACCCGTGAGTCGGCTGCACACAGGCCTGTCTGTCTGAGAGGTCCCATTGATCAGCCCTGAGTCTCGTGTTCAACACTAACCACCATCCTTCATCCTAACTGTCACTAAGCCATCAACATCAAATCCCGCCGATGCCACGTTCGTTTGGCAGGCTTGAGAGGAGAGCAGAGCAGAGCTCGCTTCCCTCTGATTCCCCTACAACGCCAATAGGCAAGGGAGCGATAGAACAGAGCCCACTAGACTAAAAACACCCTGAACTACTGCCTGCTGCCATGTCTCTGGCAGCCATTACAGCCTTTCTTGTGATTTTGTGACACAGTTTTTGATATGTCACCTTCTGATGTGATGTGGTTTGTGCTGGTCTCGCCCCGAGGGCTCGGGGGTGTGGGCTGCATTAGAAAGAGAAGACGTAGGAGAAAATAAGCACTTTGAATTCAATTACTCCCTATTTGGTCATTGTTCCTCTGCCATGTGAAGAACAAAGAAACTCAAACTGATATCCAGAGGAGCTTTCTCCTGTTTTTCATCCCTGTTGTCAAATTCATTTAGGTCTGTACAGTGTTTTCCTGGATGCTGGACGGATGGCATGTGATTCATTGATTATTTTCTCCTCTCCTCCATCTCTCCCTCCCTCCGTTTGGAGGCTTGATGGAAAAACAGGGAAGGGTTTGTGTCCCAGAGGAGTGCTGTGTAGTGTACAACTCTGTACACACCACTTTACACCAACAGTCACCGTCGGGAACATACAAGATAATTCAATTTACACTGCTTTTAGACGAATGTAAACATATTGCACGCAGCTGCAAATCTCCAGAGCACAGGGTCGTCAACCCCAAGCATGCTGGAATGTGATTTTGTGATTGTGATTGCACAAAGGAAGTGTAAATTAGACCAGGTATATGTTATATTAAAAACAACGCATAATCTCTCCAAAGCCCCTTTGCAGTGAAATCACTTTTTCTAATTATGCAGCAGAATGTACTGTCAAACTCCTTTTGAATCCCAATATACAGATATAACTAAATAGAACAAATCTGTCCCACACTCTGAGTTTGAAAATGCTGGATATGAGGTTGTTTAGGGCTCTACTGCTGTTACTGATGTTTCTGTGGTTGATGGTATCTTCAAATAAAAGGGCAGTTGTGTAAATGAATGTGTTTCCCTGTGGGCAGAGCAAGAGGGAGAGAGAGAGAGACTTTTTGGAGGAAAGTAATGTCTTGAAAATGAGTGATACCCCAGCCCAGAGAAAAGCCCTGTCAGAGTTTTAGAAAGCTTCCCTGACTCCACTAATCCTGCGCACGAACAGGGAAAGAGAGGAGAAGCCTCTCCTGTGATTAACTTCCTAATGAACATGCACAAAGACGGAGGGAGAACAGGAAAATAGGTTAGAGGAACCGTCGTTAGCCAGTCTGAAGGACTGTCCCAAATGGCACCCTATTCCTTATATAGTGCACTACTTTAGACCAGGACCCACAGGGCTCTTGTCAAAAGTATTGCATAATATAGCAAATGTGGTGCCATTTGGGATGCACACTGATAGACTTTTATCCTTTAATGTTATGTGGATAATAAATTCTTCTTTGGCAAGAAACTCCCAGAAGAAGACAAATATTTGACTAGAGTATTAGCCCCAATAAAACAACATGGCAGCCCAGTCCTAACTGGTGTAATAATCACTCCAATGTGTATCTCTGCCTCTTTCTTACAAGCTTCACAACACTCCATTATGCTTTCGAATGTGTAATTAATAGATGAATACATCTCAACAGGACATCAGAAGAGAGATGGAAAAATCAAGCTTTACCACATCAGCACAGGCATAGACAACAATATAATAACTTCATAAGAATTTGCAGAACCCACAGATAACTGACTTTGTTATTCTTAATGTCTTTATAATTTCATTGAAACTTTGGATTCCATACAAATATATATTTCTTGGCTTATATTGCTTTTTGGTGATTTTTGTTAGCACATTTTTGTGTTGCTAAAGTAGTTTGCATCAACAGGCTTTCCATTCAAACTCAATTGGAGTTATGCCCTTTTCTTCTGGTTGCTTGCTCAAAGGCCCAATGCAGACGTTTGAATCTCAATATCAAATCACTTCTGGGTAACAATTAAGTACCTTAGTGTGATTGTTTTCAATCAAAATAGCAATCAAAAATTGCTTCTTAGCAAGGGAGATTTATCAAGCAAGAATATTGCTCGGTCTGAGTAGGGAGGGCAAAACTGAAAACTAGCTGTTATTGGCAAAGATATTTGGAACTGTTTGTTATTGGTCTATTAACAGGCAGATATTTCAGGCGGTCTTTTCAAACAGATCTTACACTGAAAGCCCACTGGGCACAGACGTCAATTCAACATCTATTACACATTGGTTCAACGTCATTTCATTGTATTTACATGGAAACAATGTGATTCAACCGGTGTGTGCCCAGGGGGAGGGCATTATCATCAATTGCACAATTTCACAGTATTATTCCAACCTCATAGTGTGGAAATATATATAAACACATGCTAATCTTGTTTTGGACTGCACTGGGCCTTTAATCCTTTTCCACAGTGCTTCACCCATAGTCTTCTGCCTTCTGCCTCTTCTCTACAAAGCTCTGTGTTTGCTGACAATTGGCAGATCAGTTTTTATACTCTGTGTCATCAAAAGAAAATCAAACAGTAGGGTTGTTGCTTTTGATGTGAACAACTTAAACCATCAAAGATTTTAATTGTTGCTTAAACACTTTCAGATCTTTACTATTCCCTTTGCTGAGACTGGCTTCCATCTGTCTCCCAAACACTGCACGAGTAAGGGATACGGTACACACACGTCCGTGCACACGCACACACTCAAACCCACACACACCAGGTTAGGAGGTTTGAACATACTCTTGAATACTGACAAGCAGTATTCAGTTGTGAGTTGTAGAAAATGAGGAATGAGAGGACTTGTGTGTATCTGTGAGGGTCAGGCTATTACAGACTGGCTAATTGCGGACGTGACTACCTTGTGCCTAGAGCCTGTCTAGGTGAATAGTTTACCTTGTAAAGCTAATGAGCCTGTCAGCAAAGAGAGGCAAGAGGAGAGTTTCCCATAAGGTTTCAGGCTCCTCTCTCTCTCCCTGTATATTAGCAGACCAAAATACCATTGATACTGATGAAGACTACAGCCGTATCCACCACCCCCTCTTCTACCTCCTTCTAAAATGAAAGTCAAAGTTAGATTTAAAAAGGCAAAAGTTGCAGGAGTGGTTAGAAGCACCAATTCTCTTCTCCTCTCCTCTGTGCCAGTAATCTCTCTCTCTCTCTCTCTCTCTCTCGCTCCCTCTCTTTGCTTCACAGTCAGCCTTGGCCCTGGCCTCAACCTCATCACTTTTATCTTTCCTTTGTTGGAGTGGCTGCACTGAGACAGGGGTTCTCTCACCCTCTTCCACCATCCACACCCCTTCCTCACCCCTCTTCCTCCTGCTTATGGCTCCTATAAAGATGATTGCCTCCTGGTAACATCCCCCTGCCTCACCCCTTCACCACCTCACCACTCTTTCCCTCCCTCCCTCCTTCCTTCCCTCTCTTTCTCCCTCTCTTTCTATCAGACTCTCTCTTGTACCCTGGCTCTATGCTTAGCAAACATCAAAGGGACCTATCATACCCGATGGTTTAAATCTTTTAACAGGGAATAACAGCCAGAGAACATCCAGGCCCCTGGTGTCCCACAGCCATGTCACTGTGCCGTCTTCCCCCTGCTCCCCCTGCTCCCTCCGCCCCAAACGCCACCCTCTCCAGGGGAGAGCCTTCTGCTCCCTCCAACCGGGTGGAGAACTCTCTGGTTGATGCGTGTCTCTCTACTCCAGTTCTGCAGGACCATGAGGGGCCCAGGGTCCAGGCTATCTATGTGTTTCACTGTGATCAGGGGCCGGGCCAAATTCTGTTTGAAATGAGAATGAGCTAATTTTGATCAGCCTCCATCATCCTCGGTGGATGCTGGGGGAAGTCCCAGGTGTCACAGCATGCCAACGGTCATCATTAGAAAACGCACGCCGCCTTAATAAAAAAGAGAATGAGAGAAAAGCAAAGTAGGCAGGCGTGCCGCCACTGCGTCTGGTGGCAAAGTTTCTCTTTAATTTTTCCTTTCAACTCCCTTTCCTCTCTCTTTGTTAAATTTATAAACATAAATGAAGAAAATTTACACAACCCACGTGGGCTCTCTCCTTTCTCCCAGGCTCTCATGTTCTCTTTATCTAATGTTTTTCATTCTTTCTCTTCTTTCTGGCATCGTTTGGTTTGTATATCGTAAACAAACAAAATAGTCGCAGAAAATGAGGAGACGACCTAGCAAGAGATATTTCGAGGGGAGGGGAGGCTCATTTCTGATTTAGAATTCAGAAGGATTCCATGATCAAAGGGGGCTCAATATATCTCAGCTGTTCAAAGGGACTGGTATAAAACAAATGTGATGTGACCGAGAATAGAGGAGCTCTCATTAAGAGAGCTAAAACAGATAACGACAGGTAAGGAGAGGAAGACGAAACCAAGCTCTAATTCTCTCCCCCCACTAAACAGACATGCATTTGTTTGCATTCGCCTTGTTGTCTTGTGCATCTTCCCCTAACCTGCATTTTTGTTGCTTTTGATATTGATTAGGGAGGGAATAGAAAAGAAGGTACTCTATTTGGGAATTTCAGACAGAGACACAGCTAGGCTATAACCTGCTCTCTTTAGTCAAAGCCGAGACTTGAGTTTACTGTTATTCTGTGCGGTGTGGTAGCATGGGGAGATAAGGAAGGAAGGTTGCTTCTGCACACAGGAGTCACTAGGAGCTAAACGTCTCTTATGGGCCTGTAGAGTAGTATGTCATCTCTGTTTTGTTCTACTATGAGGATTACTGTATCCATGTGAATTTAACACTGTCTCATCAAGAAGCGTGCGTGTGTGTGTTTGTCAATGTGTGTAGTCTAGGATATCACAATCCCGTTGCAGAAGAATGCTATATCAACACTGTGATAAACCTCCACCCGGCCTAAGCCATGTAATCTTTTATACAGTACATAATAACAAAATACATAATACACTGTGTGTATGGTCACACTCTGATGATAATCCAATCCCATAATCCCAGGGAAAGCATAATGAAAAGTCTGACACTAGGATCATGTATCAAATGCACGCCGCAAGTCTGAGTATGGTCACACTCACACATGTAAAGCAGGAAAATGCACTAGTATTGTATAAGAATCCATCCTAGTCATTCATTGTATGATAAAGGACACCTCTGGCCAACAGCAATTGTCCCATAGGAGAGGGATGTATCTGCTTATTTATGAAATAATCAGACAGAGAACGAAAGAGGACTAGGAAAAGAATAACACTACTATTCATAGACAAGGCTTGGAGTCTAGCCTCTTGTCGTGTGTGTCTATCTGATCAGTCCTCGTAGAGCTGGGCAAAGACAAGACTTGAAGGCTAGCCTCTTCTCATGTGTGTCTATCTGATCAGTCCTGGTAGAGCTGGGAACAGGGAAAGAGAAAAAGGCCAGGTAAATATTGTATCAATGAATTTATTGTATAGTGTGAGCAATCAAATTAATGAAAGGGTCCACAGCTCTTGGAGGCCAAATGAGGACATACATTTTTCAGTGCTACCACTTCTCCATACAAAGATTTCACAATAAATATTTCTGCAGGTCTTGGATGAATTTTTCATGTCTGAGTGGAGAAGATGAAAGGAGAGTGTCGGGTGGAGGGGACGGGTAGAGCCTGACGCTCCTCTCCTCCGCTGCTCTGCTCGGCTGCTGAGCCTGACACACCACAGAGTGGGGCCTTGCTACCAATCTTTACCGATGACATCAACGACATCCTCCCTGTGTTATTGCTTTAATTACCCAACGCTTTGTCTACATCCCAAATGGCACCCTATTCCCGAAATAGTGCACTCATTTTGAACAGAGCCCTATGCGAAAAGCAGCACACTTATAGAGAATAGGGTGCCATACGGGACGCACTCTTTGTCAAGGGCCTCCACACCGTCATTAGAGGCGGGGGAAATGGAGAGGAAAGGAGGAAAGAAGGAATCGGGTTGGTTCATAGGTGATTAAGGTGCTTAAGGTGGTTCTTGTAAGTTAGAAGCATTCACCTCCATTGTGAGTTCCTGTAGCCTAATAGTGAACAAATAGAGCAGTCGTCTATGATACTGCTACTAGGCCCCTCCTACCTAATTCCACTGCGGCAAACAATACTGGAAGCTCATGAGATGATGATGTCTCTCAGGTTGGAAAACACTATGCTATACATTCTGACTTTTCCAGACAGTCTTTCAAATATTGGTGATGCACACATAACTTACAGTATAACAGCACCAAAAAACTCTCTTTCAAACTGTGATCCATGAACGTGATAGATGTTCAAAACTGATCTATCAACATTATTATATCGTCATATTTTATCTGTTCACAGACTGCGCTCCAGTTCTGTATCACGAAGTACCGTTCCCTCCCCCATCCCATTCAGGGAATGAGCAAAGCTAGCTAATTCAGGAGTAAACATCTGCCACAAGGGCAAGACAAGAACAAATATATCCCAACTGGGACACATTCATCCACCATACAATCTTTCAGGAGCTCTAACCATCTCAAACAGCAATCCACATGTCAAGGCTTGAAAACAACAACAACTAGCTCCACATTGAATAATTTGTCTCTATTCCCTGTTCTATTCAGTGGTATAACTTGTATGTACTGCTTATTAATTCACTCCACAAGGCCACACCAGACCCTTTTGCTAATGGAGATCAATCTGTCTGTAAATCGCAGCGTGTCCCAGTGTCCCAATCCCAGCACCTTCACACAGAGACTCCCTGGAGAAGCAACATATCAATTAACACTTACTCTAGTTCATATTTATTAAATCCTCCTAAATAATAAGTAGGATATTATTCAACCTGCTTAAATGGAAGTCTGTCCCGAGAGAAAGAGGGAGAGAATGAGAAAGAGAGAAAAAGAAAGAAAGAGAGAGCGAGAGAGAGAGAGAGAGAGAGAGAGAGAGAGAGAGAGTCACATGTAGTCCTTTCCTGTCACCTCAAGAAGAACTAGACCGAAACCATACCTGTTTAATAATTTGTTTATTCTCAATGGTGCACTTTATTCTTCACGGGTGTACTGCCCTAATTTGGGTAAACATTTTGTAGGTTTACTTGTTTGTTTGGTGATTTTTTTTCTTCCTCAATCACATGGAAAAGCAGCTTAAATGAATTATTAGTTCCAGACACTCAACTCTTTGGTGAACCAATTGTTTAATTCCTTTATATTCTGGACGATCAATGTGTTCACTTCAAAGAGATTGGAAGCGCCTGCGTCCACAGTGGATTGATCAGTTCTAATACAAGTCATTAACATACAACTTGTTTAACAAGTGTGGCCTCTGTACTGTATCTGTGAATCAAGTGATGCATCGATGAAGCCGGTACAGGATTGTCAATGTTCTTAAACGTTGAACTAAAGCTCCTCTCTACTGCAGAATGGATGGGATCAACCATCATCCACCATATAAACGCTCTCTTGCTTTCTCTCTTCTCCCTTTATATTCTATTCACTTCTCTCACTCTGACTCCCTCTCTCGCTTTCTCTCTCCATCTCTCTCCCTTCTCTCTCTCTTTCTTTCTCTCCCTCCCCCTCTCTCTCCATCTCTCTCCCTTCTCTCTCTCCATCTCTCTCCCTTCTCTCTCTCTTTCTTTTTCTCCCTCCCCCTCTCTCTCCATCTCTCTCCCTTCTCTCTCTCCATCTCTCTCCCTTCTCTCTCCCTTTCTTTCTCTCTCCCTCCCCCTCTCTCTCCATCTCTCTCCCTTCTCTCTCTCTTTCTTTCTCTCTCTCTCCCTCCCCCTCTCTCTCTCTTTATTCAACGTTACCACTTAGCTTTAAGCCTGCACTAAGGCATGAGACCACTAGTATACTTTACTGATGATAAATTTATAAGGCAAACTGAGGGAAAAGTATCAAACAACCTTGTGAATACCCGGGGTTCACTTTACCAAGGCATATCTTTTTCATCAACAAAAAGAACTATTCGGAGGCAGTAAAAGCATGCTTAGAAAATAAAAGGCCATTTTAGCCAACCAGGCGAGTGGGTGGGGTAGAAACATAAAACAATCCAGGACTACGATAGCCTAGAACCCCCCCTACGCGCACGCAGACACAAACACACACGCACAAACACACACACACACACACAGCTAAATCAAGCCTTTGAAAAACAGTGTCTTAAATAATTCAAGCTTTGGTGGGTTTGAATAGCTTTAGCGTAGAAATATGCAATCTCCTGATACAGGATCAGTCCCCAAGGGGTCTCCTCTCCTCTCCTCTCCTCTCCTCTCCTCTCCTCTCTCCTCTCCTCTCCTCTCCTCTCCTCTCCTCCTCTCCTCTCCTCTCCTCTCCTCTCCTCTCCCTCTCCTCTCCTCTCTCTCCTCTCCTCTCCCTCTCCCTCTCCCTCTCCTCTCATGGACTGGAGTGTACCGTTCCCTTATATCAATAACCTAAGATGTTCTTTGAGATGCACATACCTGCTGTATTATTAAATCACACAGACCTTGGCATTGTGAATTAGCATAATTGAGTACATTGACAAATATCAATATTTTTCTGCATATCGAGAGAGAAAAAAAAAATTAGCCTAAACTTCTGTGTACACTGCAAACCAATAAATTAAGTAAAAAGTTTTGCAGCAAAGCAATTATTGCCATTGACTAGCATCTTTACTGGGGTTGTAGACAAACACTGAGTGGTTAATATTTAAATATCTTTGCACCCTACAAACATTCCTATTTCATCGGGTGTCTCATGCAGTTTATACTCAAAGCAAAGTGTTGGACTGCATAATTATTTCAGTTTAGCATTTTTTCCAACCTATTACTTCCTTAAATACAAGAATTTGAGTTATAGCTCCTTAGAGGGCTAATTTAAAAAAGGCATGCATTCATTAAAACAACCTTAGATTGAAAGAGGAGAAATCCCTAAATTAGCTGTTGGTTGAATATCAAGGATCATTTATTTACTTCAAAGGAAACAGGGACAATTATTGGAGGAAGCAGTGGTTATTTTTCTCCCGGCTGGCTGTCTTGTAACTCTCTGAAGACAAGCAGGTATCTCTCTCTGTTTCTCTCTCTCTTTCCCTCTCTCTTTCCCTCTCTCTTTCCCTCTCTCTTTCCCTCTCTCTTTCCCTCTCTATTTCTCTCTCTATTTCTTTTCCGGACGCCTCAAGAAAATAAAGCTTCCATCAATCAGAGTGTGAACCCAGGCTGCCCATGTCCCGAGCTCAGAGCAGAGGGAGAGTAAGGAGACTCACACACACACACTCACACAGACACAGACGACACAGACACACACACACACACACACACACACATTGTAAGACTACACAAATGAGACAGTTTTATCCCCAAGGTCATCTGTGGGAATTGGGTGCGATTAATAATAGTACTTACTAGTAGTCTAATAGTGTTCTATCAGATTATATTATATTAGCTAAATAGTATGATGAATGTACATTTTATAAGAGTTAGGCAGATGTGAATATGAATGTGTCCCTCTGTGTTATTAAACAATATGGTTCATTTTCAGTCAGTTGTGTCTGCTGTGTTGTGTCCATTATTTTGTTGTGTTGTGTCTATTCTTTTGTTCTGTTGTGTGTGCCTATTCTTGATCTCTAAATCCAGCCTCTCGAATAATGAAATAAACATCTAACTGTTTAATATTTCAGAGCCAACTAGTAGTTAAGTGGAAGTGTTTTTCTGACAGACCTTGTTTTTCGCCCCCCTCTCTTCACAAATGCATTGTGTGCTGCGGCCAGGCTGATCCATCACTCTGTGTCTGACGGGAGAAAAAGCACTTTCCCAGGGTATGTTTTTTTATTTGTGCCAGCGCTGCTGTTTCCGTGGCACCCGTGAGACCTCGTTGATGGACACTCTGGTCATCACAGGAGGAGAGCTGGGGGACTCCTCACAACCTTCTATACACCCCTCTACCTCAGCCCTATACACACACAGACATACACGGAAACATGCACATGTAAGCAGAGACACACACACACACACCACACCTCTCCACCCAAGCCTCCAAAATTGCCTCTCTCTATCTCACCACCCACCTCATGTGTTCTACCACCACCTCCCATGTCCCAGCAGTGTTGTGGACTCCCTGGTGACAACAATCACTACCCTAGTCCTCTCCAGTCCTCTCTTGTAGCTAACGTGACGAGGTCATGAGAGACATTGCACGTGTCATTACAGAGCTCCAGTGAGTGTCATGATTAGCAGGTCATAAAAGCACGACAGTAAGGAGCATAATTAATAGTCATCAGAGTGTGATGACAGATCTAACAAGAACTAGGTCATTAAGGCTGGAAGGTCACTGCAATTCCAGGTAAGAGCAAGGCTGGTAGTAGCTTGTCTCATAAAAGACAAGCTACTAACCTATTTGTTCTCCCCACAGACATGTACTTTATTGGAACTGATTAAATAATATTTCCATACTGCAGTTATTCACATATTGGGAGGTGCATTGCTAGAGACGTTACATTTAATTTGCAGTCTTTCCTTTAATGACTGTGATGCCTGGTTTGCACCAAAGTTGGAAAGAGGTAGCTAGGGGAGGATGGGGGTTGTGTGTGTGTATATGTGCTCAGAACAATTATGTTGCAGTAAATCTATTCAAATTGAAGTCTGCTCCAGTTTTACTCCGACAAACTGAGATTTGATTTCCAAAATGCTCGCTCGTCTCTTTCTACACAAAGAAGCCAGTGGGGAGGGAGAGAGAGGTGGGGGGAAATAGAATGGGAGAGAGAGAGAGAGAGAGAGAGAGAGGTGGGGGGAGAGAATGGGAGAGCAAGAGAGAAAAGAGAATGGGAGAGCGAGAGCGAGAGCGAGAGAGAGAGAGAGAGAGAGAGAGAGAGAGCAATCACTGGAGAGAAGTGAAGAGAGCTGGAAGGCAGATCTAGGTGATGCGTATGTTCTCTAAGCACCCCTGGGTCTATTCTGGGTACGTAGGATCTGACAAAGAGATCTGTACTGGGGGAGATATCCTCCACTCTGCTAGAGCATGGAAAATTAAGCTCAGATAAAGATTCTCTCTTAAACATACTCCCTTCTCTCTTTTTTCTTCCCTTTTTCTGTCCTCCACAGTGGCAGGAAAAATTACCCATTGTACTGTTTGATAAACCCAAACAGGCCTGGTTGTGCATCCCAAATAGCACCCTATTCCTTTTATAGTGCAGTACTTTTGACCAGGGCCCAGAGGGCTCTGGTCAAAAGTAGTGCACTATATAGGGAATAGGGTGCCATTTGGGTTAATCTGTCTAGTTGTAGCGGTCCCAGTGCTGGTTGGTAAGACCTCTAGGTGCTGGTTCAGTCCCAGTTTAGTCTCCCTCAGGTGTTTGTTCAAAGGGAACCTCTACTGAGCCTCCTGGGGGTGTTTAAGTCATCGCTATGAGAAGTATTTAGAGAGAAACTCAGAGCCTCAATTCAACTGTCACATCACATTAGGTCCCAAAAAACTCTGATTGAAAGGAATTACATTCTGACCAATCATGTAATTTTGACAAGCCCAAACCACCACCAATGACAAGTGGGACAAGGGGAAATTATTTTTTGCGCACATTTATTAAGATATGAAAAAACGCAACACTAAGTGCATTAAATGAGATGATAAACTACGATTATAGCTGTGATGGCTCTGTGAATTCCTGTGTTGATACCAAACACAGATTGAGGCAGAGCAAACAGTGTTTTCTTGAGGGGTAGATTCATGAATAATTTAACAAAATCAGCGGAGGATACATCAATAAAGTGGTAATAAACCATTTGTGTGGAATTTCAAATTCAGAAATTGACATTGAGCAAACATCTTAGCAAGTCTTGTGCAAAATAAGGCTCCCTGGTTCAAAATGCGTATGATTATTATCTCGGGACAATATCAGCAGTGAAACGCTACTGACTAGTTGTAATATATTGTGATGCATTTCTTTTTTTATAACTCAATACATATATTGCAGGTATAGCAATGAGTGTTTGGAGTGATAAATATGAAAATAATGACTTTGAATTGTTGTAATCAAATGAAATGTTAAAATACATTTTTTCAACCACATTATCTGCTCACCACAAGCAATATAAAATATATAACCTGATGAATCTCAAGTAGTAAGCAGTATGTTGATTGTTCAGTCACTTTAAATCATGTATATGTTATTAATAATGTTATTTTTATTGTTACATTCACACCTGCACTGTTGGAGTTTGAGTTTAATTTCACTGTACTGCAACCTTTGCATGTGGCTAAATAAAAATCTGTCAGGAGTCAATCTAATGTTATGGTTTGATCGCCCTCTAGCGGTAGATGTAGAACATAACATACATGAACTGTTAACTAGTACGGTGAAATGTTTAGGTCCACCATCCACAACAGAGAGCTCCAGGTTATTGTGATTATCTCAAATAGCAAATGATTTAATGATATGTACAATTTCCCTAATTGATTTTACTACCAAATATTTAACTCTGATTTACCACAGAAACCAGACAGTTCGGACAACGTTTAGGTATTTGAGCATGCACAAAAGAACTGGGGGTGCAGATCATATAGCCTACTAGATTTCCAGCCTGATGTCATAGACTAGAAGAAACATAGTAAATTAACATACGGGACACTGAAATTAGAATGATATGTTACGTTTGGTATGGTTACATAAGACAAATTGTTACATAAGGCAAAAATGAAAGTAGGGTGGTTTGTCTGGGTGGGGGCGCATAATGTGAACGTCTCGTAACCCAAAGTTTGAAACTCATCATGTATACATTTAGCATTTTAGCAACTTTTCAACTACTTACTACTTTTTAGCTACTTTGCAACTATTTAGCATGTTAGTTAACCCTTCCCCTAACCCTAATTACAACATTTTAACCTAACTCCTTAACTCAACCCTAACCTTAACCATAACCCCTAACCAAGCTAAAGTATGCCAGCTAGCTAAAGTTAGCTAGAATTCATAACATATCATACGGTTTCCTAATTGGTAATATATTGCAACATATAATGGATAGTCTCAGATGTAATATTCAGAATAATATGAAATGACCAGGTTGAGACTTCAGATCAGGCCTAATCAGGCCTCTGTTAAACCAGGAAATAAAATCTTACGTAATTTTATCAGTTATATACAGAATCTGCCCACCGGAGATTATATCAAGCCCTACGACTAATAACGCTGGGTGTTTTATGGTGTGCATAAATTATTTTGAGGGTGTTCAAATTTAAGAAACAGCAGAACACGTTTGATTTTTGATTTGATTTGATTTTTTAACATCTACAGCTCACCCTTTTTGGACTAAAACTGTTTCTTATTGTTCTCTCTGTTTCCCTCACTGTTGCAGTTGATGTCTTGTTCTGACCTTCTGTGAGGCAGCAGGCATGTGGATAAATTAAAGAAGTCCATTGTCAAGGCCTGTGTAGCTCAAATCAAAACTCCATTATTGATTTTACCTCCAGGGGAACCCAGGGCTCCGACCTGGACTCGGGGGTAGACGCAACATAGTAAATGTACATATTGAAATCCAATTAGTATGATATGTTACGTTTCGTATGGTATGTATTCATTTGTGGATTTCCATATCCTTTTTATATGATATGTTACAAAATACACTTTGTATGATATGTTACGAATTGCAATTCATACAATATGTTACAAATGGTAATTCTCATAATATGTTACAAATTTGCAAAAATATGATATGTTACGAATTCCAATTGTTGTGGCCAATGTTAGCTAGGTGGCTAGGTTAGGGGTCAAGTTAGGATGAAGCTTAGGGTTAGGAGTTAGGTTAAAGGGTTTAGGTTAGGGTTAGGGGAAGGGTTAACATATCGTACTAATTTAGGGGAAGGGTTATCATACTAACATATCAGATTTGTTGGCCTTCTAGGCAGAGTTGCAAAGCAAAAGCCATATCTCAGACTGGCCAATAAAAATAAAAGGTTAAGATGGGCAAAACAACACAGACACTGGACAGAGGAACTCTGCCTAGAAGGCCAGCATCCCGGAGTCACCTCTTCACTGTTGACGTTGAGACGTGTTTTGCGGGTACTATTTAATTAAGCTGCCAGTTGAGGACTTGTGAGGCATCTGTTTCTCAAAGTAGACATTCTAATGTACGTATCCAGTACTTGCTCAGTTGTGCACCGGGGCCTCCCACTCCTCTTTCTATTCTGGTTACTAGTTTGCGCTGTTCTGTGAAGGGAGTAATACACAGCGTTGTACGAGATCTTCAGTTTCTAAGGACATTTCTCGATGGAACAGCCTTCATTTCTCAGAACAAGAATCGACTGATGAGTTTCAGAAGAAAGCTCTTTGTTTCTGGCCATTTGAGCCTGTAATCAAACCCACAAATGCTGATGCTCCAGATACATCTGCTAAATTGTAATTATTCACTCCTATGGCCTATTTATTGCCTACCTCCTCATGACTTTTGCACACAATGTATATAGAATTTTTTTTCTGCCATGTTATTGACTTGTTTATTGTTTACTCCATGTGTAACTCTATGATGTTGTCTGTTCACACTGCTATGCTTTATCTTGGCCAGGTCGCAGTTGCAAATGAGAACTTGTTCTCAACTGGCCTACCTGGTTAAATAAAGGTGAAATAAAAATTTTAATAAATACTCAACTAGTCTTAAGAAGGCCAGTTGTATTGCTTCTTTAAATCAGAAGAACAGTTTTCAGCTGTGCTAACATCATTTCAAAAGGGTTTTCTAATGATCAATTAACCTTTTAAAATGATAAACTTGGATTAGCTAACACAACGTGCTATTGGAACACAGGAGTGATGGTTGCTGATAATCAGCCTCTGCGCGCCTATGTAGATATTCCATTAAAATAAGCCGTTTCCATCTACAATAGTCATTAACAACATTAACAATGTCTACACTGTATTTCTGATCAATTTGATGTTATTTTAATGGGCAAAGAATGTTATTTTCTTTCAAAACAAGGAAATGTCTAAGTGACCCCAAACTTTTGAACGGTAGTGTACATTTAAGACTAGTCCATGAGACCAGGCTGGGGGCTCGCAAGGTCCTTGATAATTTTACTTGTGGAAGAAGCTAAAAAGGTCAGATTCTCCTAGGCTGGATGAAGGGGTGTGAGGAGGGTGTGAGGAGAGTGAGGACGGGGATGGGACCCAATCCCTAATTTATGCCGTGTCATGCAGGGGGCAACACACAGCCCAAATTTAGATTGATAAATACACTACATGACCAAATGTATGTGGACACCCCTTCAAATTAGTGTATTTGGCTGTTTCAGCAAAACCCAACACGGACAGGTGTATCAAACCGAGCACACAGTCATGCAATTTCCATAGACAAACATTGGCAGTAGAATGGCCCATACTGAAAAACTCAACAACTTTTAATGTGGCATAGAATGGAACCTTTCCAACAAGTCAGTTCGTCAAATTTCTACCCTGCTAAAGCTGGCCCAGTCAGTTCTGTAAGTTCAGTTGCCTCTGGAAGCCTCTGGAAGTAACATCAGCACAATAACTGTTAGTCGGGAGCTTCTTGAAATGGGTTTCCATGGCCGAGCAGCCGCACACAAGCCTAATATCACCATGCACAATGCCAAGCGTCGGCTGGAGTGTTGTAAAGGTCACCACCATTGGACTCTGGAGCAGTGGAAACGAGTTCTCTGGCGTTTTGAATCACACTTCACCATCTGGCTGTCCGACGGACAAATCTGAGTTTGGTGTATGCCAGAAGAACGCTACATGCCTGAATGCATAGTGCCAAGTTTTGTGGAGGAGGAATAATGGTCTTGGGCTGTTTTTCATGGTTCGTGCAAGGCCCCTTAGCTCCAGTGAAGGGAAATCTTAACACTACATAATTCAATGACATTCTAGACGATTCTATGATTCCAACTTTGTGGCAACAGTTTGGGGAATGCCCTTTCCCGTTTCAGCATGACAATGGGCCCATACACAAAGCAAGGTCCAAGCAGAAATGGTTTGTCGAGATTGATGTAGAAGAATTTGACTAGCCTGCACAGTCTGACCACAAGCCCATCAAACACCTTTGGGATGAATTGAAATGCTGACTGCGAGCCAGGCCTAATTGCCCAATATCCATGCCATACCTTACTAGTGCTCTTGTGGCCCGCCAGCAATGTTCCAACATCTAGTGGAAAGCCTTCCCAGAAGAGTGGAGGCTGTTATAGCAGCAAAGGGGGGACCGACTCCATGTTAATGCCCATGGTTTTGGAAAGAGATGTTTGACGAGCAGGTGTCCACATACTTTTGGTCATGTAGTGTACTTCAATGGCAGTGAACCCCTGAAAGTCAAGGTCTGCACCACAGGGGAGAGAAGAGAAGAGAGAGGAGATACATCTCCCAATCTGGGGGTAATGGCTACATCTCACATGGCACCCTATTCTCTACATAGTGCACTATCTATGGACTCTGGTCAAAAGTAGTGTACAATATATAGGGGATAGGGTGCCATTTGGGAGAGACCGTGTCTCTTATTTCACACTCAAAGAAGTTAAGATATGCTAAAGCTATGCCTACGAAAAGTATAGTTTATTTAACTAAAGTTAACTAAAGTTGCTTTTACATCCAAACTACCTCATGAAATATTATCATACAGTTAAAGTCAGAAGTTTACATACACTTAGGTTGGAGTCATTAAAACTCGTTTTTCAACCACTCCACAATTTTTTTTTAACAAACTATAGTTTTGGCAAGTCGGTTAGGACATCTACTTTTTGCATGACACAAGTAATACTTCCAACAATTGTTTACAGACAGATTATTTCACTTATAATTCACTATATCACAATTCCACTGGGTCAGAAAATTACATACACTAAAATTAAATGTGCCTTAAAACATCTGGGAAAATTCCAGAAAATTATGTCATGGCTTTAGAAGCTTCTGATAGGCTAATTGACATCATTTGAGTCAATTGGAGGTGTACCTTCAAACTCAGTGCCTCTTTGCTTAACATCATAGGAAAATCAAAATAAATCAGCCAAGACCTCAGAAAAAAATTGTAGACCTCCACAAGTCTGGTTCATCCTTGGGAGCAATTTCCAAATGCCTGATGGTACCACGTTCATCTGTACAAACAATAGTACGCAAGTATTCACACCATGGGACCACGCAGCCAGCCATCATACAGCCCAGGAAGGAGACGCGTTCTGTCTCCTAGAGATGAATGTACTCTGGTGCGAAAAGTGCAAATCAATCCCAGAACAACAGCAAAGGACCTTGTGAAGATGCTGGGGGATACAGGTACAAAAGTATCTATATCCACAGTAAAATGAGTCCTATATCGACATAACATGAAAGGCAGCTCATCAAGGAAGAAGTCACTGCTCCAAAACCACCATAAAAAAGACAGACCATGGTTTGCAACTGCACATGGGAACAAAGATCGTACTTTTTGGAGAAATGTCCTCTGGTCTGATGAAACAAAAATAGAACTGTTTGGCCATAATGACCATCGTTTGGTTTGGAGGAAAAAGGGGGAGGCGTGCAAGCCTAGAACACCATCCCAACCTTGAAGCACGGGGGTGGCAGCATCATATTGTGGGGATGCTTTGCTGCAGGAAGGACTGGTGCACTTCACAAAATAGATGCATCATGAGGAAGGAAAATTACGTGGATAAATTACAGCAACATCTCAAGACATCAGTCAGGAAGTTAAAGCTTGGTCAAAAATGGGTCTTCCAAATGGACAATGACCCCAAGCATGCTTCCAAAGTTGTGGCAAAATGGCTTAAGGACAACAAAGTCAAGCTATTGGAGTGGCCATCACAAAGCCCTGAACTCAATCCTATAGAAAATTTGTGGGCAGAACAGAAAAGCATGTGCGAGCAAGGAGGCCTACAAACCTGACTTAGTTACACCATCTCTGTCAGGAGGAATGGGCCAAAATTCACCCAACTTATTGTGGGAAGCTTGTGGAAGGCTACCCGAAACGTTTGACCCAAGTTAAACCATTTAAAGTCAATGCTACCAAATACTAATTGAGTGGATATGAACTTCTGACCCACTGGGAATGTGATATGAAATCTGAAATCAATCATTGTCTCTACTATTATTCTGACATTTCACATACTTAAAATAAAGTGGTGATCCTAACTGACCTAAGACAGGGAATTTTTACTTAGATTACATTTCAGAAATTGTGAAACACTGAGTTTAAATGTATTTGGCTAAGTTGCATGTAAACTTCCGACTTCAACTGTATGTAAATCTGAAATGTCTTAGACTATTAATTTGCAAGAACAGATCAAACAAAATAAAATAAAATTGTATTGGTCACAAACACATGGTTAGCAGATGTCATTGCGAGTGTAACAAAATGCTTCTGCTTCTCGATCTGACAGTGCAGCAGTATCTAACAGGTAATATCTAACAATTCCACAACAAAACCTAATATCTAACAAATTCCACAACAAACCTAATACACACAAGCTAGTAATGGAATGGTATGAGAATATATAAGTATAAAATATATGGATGAGCAGTGACAGAGCGGCTAAGACGCAATAGATAGTGAAGAATAGACAGTGAAGGATACAGTATACAGCATATACATATCAGATGAGTCATGTGAGATATGTAAACATTTGAAGTGGTATTGTTAAAGTGACTAGAGTTCCATTCATTAAAGTGGCCAATGATATCGAGTCTGTAGGTAGGCAGCCACATCTCTGTACTAGTGGTGGCTGTTTAACAATCTGATGGCCTTGAGATAAAAGCTGTTTTTCAATCTCTCTGTCCCATCTTTGATGCACCTGTACTGACCTCGCCTTCTGGATGGAAGCAGCGTGAACAGGCAGTGGCTTGGGTGGTTATTGTCCTTGATGATCTTTTTTGCCTTCCTGTGACATCAGGTGTTCTTAGTGTCCTGGAGGGCAGGTAGTTTGCCCCTGGTGATGTGTTGTGCAGACCTCACCACCCTCTGGTGAGCCCTGCGGTTGTGGGTGGTGCAGTTACCGTACCAGGCAGTGATACAGCCCGACAGTATGCTCTCAATTGTGCACCTGTAAAAGTTAGTGAGGGTTTTTGGTGACAAGCCAAATTTTTTCAGCTTCTTGAGGTTGAAGAGGCACTGTTGTGACTTCTTCACCACACTGTTTGTGTGCGTGGACCATTTCAGTTCGTCAGTGATATGTACACAAGGAACTTAAAATGTTCCACCTTCTCCACTGCTGTCCCATCGATGTGGACAGGGGGATGCTCCCTTTGCTGTGTCCACAATCTCTTTTGTTTTGCTGACATTGAGTGAGAGGTTATTTTCCTAACACAACACTCCGAGGGCCCTCACCTCCTCCCTGTAGGCTGTCTCGTCGTTGTTGGTGATCAAGCCTACCACTGTAGTGTCGTCTGCAATCTTGATGATTGAGTTGGAGGCGTGCAAGACCACACAGTCGTGGGTGAACAGGTAGTACAGGAGAGGGCTGAGAATGCACCCTTGTGGGGCCCTAGTGTTGAGGATCAGCGGAGTGAAGATGTTGTTTTCTCCCTTCACCACCTGGGAGCAGCCCATCAGGAAGTCCAGGACCCAGTTGCACAGGGTGGGTCGAGACCCAGGGCCTCAAGCTTAATGATGAGTTTGGAGGGTACTATGGTGATGAATGCTGAGCTGTAGTCAATGAACAGCATTCTTACATAGGTATTCCTCTTGTCCAGATGGGTTAGGGCAGTGTGCAGTGTGATGGCGATTGCGTTGTCTGTGGACCTATTGGGGCGGTAAGCAAATTGGAGTGGGTCTAGAGTGTCAGGTAGGGTGGAGGTGATATGATCCTTGACTAGTCTCTCAAAGCACTTCATGATGACAGAAGTGATTGCTATGGGGGAAAAGTCATTTACTTCAGTTACCTTAGCTTTCTTGGGAACAGGAACAATAGTGGCCATCTTGAAGTATGTGGGGACAGCAGACTGGGATAGGGATTGATTGAATATGTCTGTAAACACACCAGCCAGCAGGTCTGTGCATGCTCTGAGGACACAGCTATGGGTGCCGTCATGTTTAAATGTTTTACTCATGTCGGCCACGGAGAAGGAGAGCCCACAATCTTTGGTAGCGGGCCGTGTCGGTGGCACTGTGTTATCCTCAAAGCACACAAAGACGCTGTTTAATATGTCTGGGAGCAAGATGTCCACGACAGGGCTGGTTTTCTTTTTGTAATCTGTGATTGTCTGTGGACCCTGCCACATACATCTTGTGTTTGAGCCATTGAATTGCAACTCCACTTTGTCTCTATACTGACGCTTTGCTTGTTTGATTGCTTTACCAAGGGAATAACTACACTGTTTGTATAAGTTCATGTTTCCATTAAATGTGATGGTATGTGCTTTCAGTTTTGCGTGAATGCTGCCATCAATCCACGGTTTCTGGTTAGTGAAAGTTTTAATATTCACCGTGGTTACAACATCTCCTATACACTTCCTTATAAACTCAGCATATAAGTCAATATTATTGTTTGAGGCTACCAGGATCATATCCCAGTCCACGTGATATAAGCAATCTTGAAGCGTGGAATCCGATTGGTCAGACCAGCGTTGGATAGACCTAAGTACGGGTGCTTCCTGTTTAAGTTTCTGCCTATAGGTGTCATGGTCAGATTTGCAACAAGGTGGGTGAGGGATGGCCTTGTATGCATCGTGGAAGTTAGAGTAGCCGTGGTAAAGTGTGTTACTCACTCACGTACTGAAATCAATATGCTGATAGAATTTAGGTAGCCTTGAATTTAGGTAGCCTCAGATTAGCTTTGTTAAAATCCCCAGCTACAATAAATTCAGCCTCAGGATATATGGTTTCCAGTTTGCATAAAGTCCAGCGAAGTTCCTTGATGGCCGTCTTGGTATCCGCTTGTGGGGCGATATACATGGCTGTGACAATAACCGAGGAGAGTTCTCTTGGGAGATAATACGGTCGGCATTTGATTGTGAGGAATTATAGGTCAGGTGAACAAAAGCACTTGAGTTCTTGTATGTTGTTCCAATTACACCTACACCATGAGATGTTAATCATGAAACATTTACCCCCGCCCTTCTTCTTACCAGAGAGATGCTTGTTCCTGTCGGCGCAATGGCTGTACGGACTCCGACAGCATGTCCACAGCTAGCCATGTCTCCGTGAAACAGAGTATGTTACAATCCCGTGATATCTCTTGGGAAAACAACAGTTGCCCTAATTTTGTCGACTTTGTTAACTAGGGATTGGACATTAGCGAGTAATATACTCGGAAGCGGTGGGTGTTGTGCGCACATCCGATGCCTCACTAGAAGACCGCTCCAGCACCCTCTACTCCGACGGCGTTGCTTTGGATCGGCCTCTGGAAACAGTTCAAATGCCCTGGGAGGTGCAGACAAAGGATCCGCTTTGGGAAAGTCATATTCCTGGTCATAGTGCTGATTGTGCTGGTAAATTCTCTCTGTAAATTCTCTCTCTCTAAATTCTCTCTGATATCCACTAGTTCTTCCCGGCTGTATGTAAAGTTTTTCTGGGCTAACAATGTAAAAATAATACATTAAAAAACAAAATACTGCACAGTTTCCTAATTACTTGAAGCGAAGCTGCCATCTCTATCGGCGCCATCTTGTCATGTGTAAATATGCCTATAATACAAAAATTATGTTTAAATGAGAATTAGGCCGTTCTGATCAAAAAGAGAAAAAAAGGAAATTGTTGCCTCCTTCACCCATATTTTCACAAAGAAAGTAGTTTCACGAGTTACCTACACCACTACATGCTAAATAAATTATTAACTAATGATTACAATTGAGTTGAGCTACCTCCAAGCTACTACAAAATGTAGATCATATACTAGTTGAGCTACATGTAGTTCACTACTCCCCAACACTGCAAAGAGATGAAGTGCTCGGAGTCTGTCACTGAACCCACCTCGCAAAAGGAATGGCTGGCTCTCCCCAAAAATGTACAGTTATTAGACAACAGCACCCTGGTCTGTCTGCTAGTCCCCACACACTCCTAAACCATGTGTACTAACTAGACAGACAGAGGCCAAAGAGGCAGCCAGATTGCATCAGGACATCTGTCACTTTACAGCCACAGTCTCCTTAATAAGTGACACAGCTACCCATGATGCCCCTGGGCACGCAATTGGAAGACGAGGAGTGAGGGAGTGGGTGGTTAGCAGTGACTAGGGGCATTGACGGGGCGACACAGCTGTCAAAGTCATCCGATGCCCTTTTTCTAAAACAAGTTGTCCCAATTATAGCCAATCAGGATGATCTTTGGCCCTAAACTATCAGGCGCTTTGGCCAGGAAGGCAGCAGACTGGAGACATCAAAGCTGCCAACCAACATACCGCGGGTGCCCATGGTGCCCATGCGAGGTTCACACTGTGATAATTAGTAGACTTCATAGAGAGTAGAGGTTGTGTTCCAAATGGCACCCTATTCCTTTTTTAGTGCATGACTTTTGGCCATGGCTCATAGGGTTCTGGTCAAAAGTAGTGCACTATAAAGGGAATAGGATGCCATTTAGGAAGCTGCTAGAGAGTTTCATCACTAAATGTTTTCAAATTAATCTACGTCTTAATTTGTAGGGGGAAAGAGGGAAGGTGGAGGGGATAGGGGTTCGCACAGAGGGGGGGAGAAAGATGCCCTACAGAAATCATTAAAACATCATTTGAATCAAAGTGCTATCGCTGGAGATCTACTCCCTGTACCTCCGGGCAGAGATGGTGTAACAGGCCATACACTCATCCAAATTCCCCTTCACAACCCAGCCATCAGTCTAGCTTCTCCCTTTATAGTGCACTACTTTGACCAGGGTCCATAGTACAATAAAGGGAATAGTGTGCTATAGTATTTGGGACTCAAACAAAATACATTTTATCACACTTCCTGTTAACAGCCTAGTCCTAGACTAAAAACACCTGCTCAATGGAGAAGCTGCATAGAAATAGTTTTTAGTCCAGAACTAATATTAACCTGTGCCCCGGAAACTCCACACGTAAAAGCCCCATGACATAAAACCACTACATTCTCGTATTCCTCACTGTCCAGGTCAAATAGGTGTGCAACCACAGACCCTGTCCAATCACATTCCACACTGAGCAGTCAGTGATTCCTCCATGCATACCATGTCATTAAAACAATAACATTGTTTCCTTGTTGGACATGTCAACCTCTGTAGACCTATTAGACTGCCGAGCCACAGTTTGGGCTGCCAGTAAACCTTAAAGTACCCTTTAACACTGGACATGCTGTCTCTGTCCCCAGGCCACACAGGATGAGTTGAAGGGAATCGGTATGGTCAATGACCACCTCACAAATGGACAACATGGCAGGAGTCTTCCATGATGGAAGAGTACATTGAATGTTTGTGACCATGGACAAGGTTATTCCTATTCTTTGATTTCAAGGAAATAATGGGCTGGACTCTAGGCAGTGTTTTTCCCTGGTCAACCTGATAGGAGAGGAGTCATAACAAACACACTGTCATTCTAGGCCAAAGTCATCTGCCCACCAGAGGAGGCTGGTAGGAGGAGCTATAGGAGGAATGGAATAAATGGAATGGTATCAAACACGAACATATGAAAACCATGTTTGACTCCATTACATTTATTCCATTCCAGCCATTATAATGAGTTTGTCATCCTATAGCTCCTCCCACCCATATTTAACACTTCACCATGACCTGTATCAAGTTGTATAGTATATTTGTGACAGATTTTCATGTAAATATTCTACATTCTGCATAAAACAATGTGCATATGCATTTCCCCCCGGAGATGTTTTCCATCAAACTGACTTTATGCGGATAAAAGTTTGTGCATGCTGACGTAGAGCACATAAAAATAACTCTTGCCATTAAATTCTAATGTACCGATGAAAAATACAAGTTAAATGGCATGACATTTTCAACTCTACTGGTGGTTTTGTCACAAAAACTGTTGCGTTGCGTTATATAGAAAATGGGCCCACTCTGACCTTGGCACATGCGCTCTAGCCAACATCTCGCAGGAATATCTGTCTCATTGTTCTAGCTGTGCCGGCACAGTGGACGAGTCAAAATACCCATAAAACCTAGCGGTAAAACCCGGTAATGGTTCCAATCATTTTTTCCACATTCATTTTTGCATCTCGAATTTTAGAAGTACTTCATATAAAGTCTGTGTTTCATGTAGGCTTAACCGGGCGTGGCGTTTTGATAGCCAGGTAATTATCTCAGACAAGGTGAGTTTTCTCAATATATTCACCTCAATTTACTCAAAAAAATGTGAAATGCTAATTAGAAACAGAGAAGACGGTAGCAAGAACACAAATTCCTGCAGGAAGCTCCTGCACATCATCTATCGCCGTCACTGTCAGCTACAGTCCACCAGCGTGATCAGAGAGACCTTTGTGCCCAATCGATGAATTTGCGTCCCCATTCTTGGTCTTTGCCTGCCACTGACTACACTTTAGCAGAGCAGTAGATCAAAAAAGCATTTTGCTTTACATAGACTAGATACTTTTTGTACAGTATGTAGACTTTGGTGTCTATTTCAGACCTTATGGCATTTTTCAAGGATGAGCATAAGAACATTAAAGGGGAGAACACCACTATACGTCTGGCCATGTGGAAAAGTGCAGCTATTGCGAGGGGCAACTTACCAGTTTGGTCAGGGCCAGAATGAGGGATAAAGTTTATCCTGTGTCGGAGAGTGTAGCTATTAAGTTAAGTTTGAGCATCTTAGCAATACAATGCTTTCTAATCAGCTGTCAACATTCTACAAGGAAAAAGCCACTTAATAAATTATACTGTATATTCATTAATCAGATTACCCCAAATAACAGACTTCAGTTCTAGAATGTTGTCATAAGAATTAATCTAAAAATCTATTGACATTCAAAATTGACTTTGTTTAGACATCCGGCCTGTATTGTAGTTTCATGACCAGAGACACATCTTCAAAGGCACAGTATTCATTTGATGTGCTACATGCATTCCCAAGTTATCAATTACAAGTTTATGGAAAAATGGTCAAAAGCCAATGGAAGCCAATGGTCAAAATATATTCCACATAGTTCATACAAACACATTAGCCTCCCAGAAAAGGTTATGTTAGATTGCTCAAAGCAGCCAACTAAAGTCATGTAGATAACATTATCATGGGCACATTGGGAATTTATATCTGTGATGTTCAGATCATTTGTTACACCATGTGTCTTACCTCCTGAAGGCCCCAGTCATCCCTGCCTGTACCTAAGTTCAATCACAAAGGCTGGTCTGAGTGCATCTCCTCACAATTTCATTCAGTAGTACAACACAATTCACATTTTATTTTATCATGGGCATGCTATGAATTTTTATATGTGATGTTTAAATTATTTCTTTGTTGTGTGGAGATTCCTTTCATAGTAAATGCAGGGACGGTTTTCTTTTGCAATGGAAAATGGAAGCTGCATTTACATTAATTAAAGTAGTTAGCAGATGCTTCCGCTTAACTCATTTTGACCTTATACCAGGTCATTTTCAAATGTCATAGCACAGCATTATGCCACTTCTCCTCAAACTATTATTTAGCCACCCGAATTTGTATGTTTGTTAGCCAACTAACCAGCCAGTTTAAGTGGAATGATTAACTCAAATCAAATGACAACATTTAAATGACAACATTTCAAATTAACTGCCAACAAGAACTCAAAAAGCTCCTTTGCCCATGAGTATTTTTTGATTTTCCTCTGGGTATAATAAGTAAAAAAATAGAGAGAGAGATAGGGAGAGAATTTCTTAACTTATTATACCCAGAGGAAAAACAAAAAATACTCATGGGCGAAGGAGCGACAGCTCCTCTTGCAGCCAAATAAGTATTCTCCTGCCATAGCCCGAGGGACACTTAATTACAACATCTGCATAGTAAGCAGTAACTTACTTATTATTGTTATTACTATTATTGTTATTATTGTAATTATTGCAAATAGTAGAGTAATGGGTAGTAGGGGCGATGAAAATCATAATTTTATGATGATGATGGTAGTTGTTGCACTAATGTAATGGTGAGGATGACAGTTAGTTATAGTTTCATTTTCTTTTATATTTCTACTATTGACTTACCATTTTATCGTTGTTATTTTTCAAATGTATTATTATTATTTACTACCATTTTATATTATTATTCTTCATTATTTTATTACGATGTATATTGTATACATTGTTGCTTTGGCAATATTGACGCAATGTTTTTCATGCCATTGAGGCAGCTTGAATTTGAGGAATTATCTGGAATGTTCAACTAGATGATCAGGACAGTCTAGGGTACTATTTGCCCGAAGAGGAGAGGTATTGTGATGAGTTACGACTGTACTTCTAATTCTAATTCTCAAGAGGAAAGCTATAACCCTCAGCCTTGAGGTTCTTGAGGAGGACCAACAGTGACTGGGGGATTGTCTGAAAGGAACTGCCATGCAGGGATGTAGGATTAGGGGCACAGCCCAGCAGACCACGATTTCTACATTTAGGTCCTAAATGTTTGCTGTCTCAGGCTAGTTTGGCACATTTTATACTAGCTCAGTCTGTAAAGTACTAGACTCGGGCTACCTTAATTTCCATCCCTGCTGACATGTATAACTGACTTCACAGGTCATTTGATTAGTATTGTACAAAAGACGCACTTGTGGAACAAAACTGTTTGTGTAAAACATTGAGTCCACAAGTCCTTTGTGAGCTAGCTGGCCAGCTCACAGTTCATGTATATTTTCCACGAGGTGACATGCTAGCTAATGTTAACCCACTAGGGCAGGAATATTTAGCTAACGGTTAGTTGCCTAGTTACGTGAGCTCATCGCTCGTATAGTCAGGCTTTCCCTCAGACCCCACTGGTGGTGACATGCTAACTAATCCACGAGGGAAAGGATATCCAACATTAGCCAGTTAGTGCTAATTGCTAGCATGTCACCGCCTGTAGGGAAAAGTCCGTCTACGCTACGGTGAGAAAATGTCAGGGTTGGGTAGTAACAGATTACATGTAAGGGATTACAAGATCTGTTACTGTAATCCGTTAGGTTACCAGCACAAATATTGTAATCACACTAGATGATTACTTCGAGGATTACTTTTACATTCATAAAGGAGGTTAGCGGAAAAAAAATATTTTACACTTAATATTCAAATCAGCATTAAAAAATGGTGCAAATTTAAATTTGTTCCACCTGAGCGAGTTTGACCAGAAGTCAGAGACCACTATACCAAATGTGTTTGATGGATCGTGGGAAAAGAGCAGGAATAGGCTGTTGTAGGGTACAGTCCAAGTTATGTATTTGGATGCCAACTGCTGTCGGCTCCAAAGATTATCCAACTTGAATAAACGCTTGGAGGTAAGGATGACAGCAGTGGTGTAGTCTACTGCGATGCAGATATTGCTTATTATTATCTAAATAGAGCATTGATGTGAATCACACTGCTATTCTCTCAACCACGGATTGTGGTTGTTGTGGATGAATGTTCACAAATCTAAATGTGTATTTGAACCCAATAATTGTTGAAATCAAAAAATGTAAACTGCCTATCAATCATTGTTTTTGAAACCAGTGGACAGTCAGTGAAAAATGCGCTCTTGCAACAGCTGCACAGTGCGGATCCCAGCCTATGGAATAAAAGTGGGATTTTTATTGTTCAATCTAATTCATGCTGATAAAAAAATTACATCCATAGGCCTAATGGACACATGTTCAAACTCGCACACTTTTGAAAGACTTTGAAAGGGGAAATATGTAGTTTCTACATCCATTTTTGGATTTATAAATGATATATATCCATTGATTCTTGAGAAATATAACTTAGAAATGGCTCCATGAGCTTAGTTCAACTGTCACACTCCATGAGAACCCAAAATATAAACTTGTTTTTCTCTGATGTTGGTAATCATTGTAAATGTAAATAAGCCTACACGAAAGTCAAACCTTATATGAAGTAGTTCTAAAATCCCTGACAGTAAAGTTGTCACGGTCGTCATATACAGGAGACCAAGGCGCAGCGTGGTAAGCATACATAACTCTTTAATGAAAGAGAGAACACTGAACACTATACAAAACAAAACGAACCGTGAAGCTATATGGCTAGTGCAGAACAGGCAACTAAACATAGAATAACAACCCACAAAATACCAAAGGAATATGGCTACCTAAATATGGTCCCCAATCAGAGACAACGATAAACAGCTGCCTCTGATTGGGAACCAATCCAGGGAACCATAGACATTTAAACCCCATGACATACCAAAACCCCTAGACAATACAAAAACTAAACAAACCACCCGTCACACCCTGACCTAACCAAAATAATAAAGAAAACAAAAAGATAACTAAGGTCAGGGCGTGACAGTACCCCTCCCAAAGGTGCGGACTCCCGGCCACAAACATAAACCTATATGGGAGGGTCTGGGTGGGCATCTAACCTCGGTGGCGACTCTGGTTCTGGGCGCCGACCCCCTTCTTTACACTGAGTACGCTCTTGTAGCACTGACCCGTGGATCATCGCTGGAGGCTCCGGACTGCGGATCCTCGCCGTAGGCCCCGGGCTGGGGACCGTTGCAGGAGAGCCCGGGCTGGGGACAGTCGCTGGAGACCCCGGGCTGGGGAGCGTCGCTGGAGTCTCCGGACTGTGGCCCGTCGTTGGAGGCTCCGGACTGTGGCCCGTCGTTGGAGGCTCCGGACTGTGGCCCGTCGTTGGAGGCTCCGGTCTGTGGCCCGTCGTTGGAGGCTCCGGTCTGTGGCCCGTCGTTGGAGGCTCCGGTCTGTGGCCCGTCGTTGGAGGCTCCGGTCTGTGGCCCGTCGTTGGAGGCTCCGGTCTGTGAACTGTCGCCGGACGCTCTGGACTGGGTACTGTCGCCGGACGCTCTGGACTGGGTACTGTCGCCAGACGCTCTGGACTGGGTACTGTTGCCGGACGCTCTGGACTGCCGAGGCGCACTGTAGGCCTGGTGCGTGGTGCCGGCACTGGTGGTACCGGGCTGGGGACGCACCTCAGGGCGAGTGCGAGGAGCAGGAACAGGGCGTACTGGACCCTGGAGGCACACTGTAGGCCTGGTGCGTGGTGCCGGCACTGGTGGTACTGGGCTGGTGACACGCACCTCAGGGCGAGTGCGGGGAGCAGGCACAGGACGTACTGGGCTGTGGGGGCGCACTGGTGGTCTGGAGTGTAGAGCTGACACAACCAGTCCTGGCTGGATGTTTATTCTCGCCCTGCAGCTGGCACAGGACGCACTGGGCTGTGCAGACTCACCGGAGACACAGTACGCAGAGCCGGCGCAGGATATCCTGGTCCAAGGAGGTACACTGGAGACCAGGAGCGCTGAGCCGGCACCATCCTTCCTGGCTGGATGCTCATTCTAGCCCGGCCAATGCGAGGAGCTGGAATAGAGCGCACCAGGCTAGAATAGCGTACTGGAGACACCGTGCGTTCTACCGCAAAAGGCGGTGCCTGACCAGTAACACGCTCCCCACAGTAAGCACGAGGAGTTGGCTCAGGTCTCCGACCTGACTCATGTAAGCTCCTTGTGTGCCACCCCCCAAAAGAATCTTGGGGCTGCCTCTCGGGCTTCCGTGCTAGCCGTGCACCCTCATATCGTCACCGTTCCTCTTGTGCTATCTCCACCTGCTTCCATGGCAGGGTCTTGTCCCCTGCCATTACCTCCTCCCAGGTCCCGGATGTCCACTCCTCTTTGACACACTGCTTGGTCCTTTTTTTTGGTGGGTTGTTCTGTCAAGGTCTTCATGAACAGGAGACCAAGGCGCAGCGTGGTAAGCGTACATAACTCTTTAATGAAAGAGAGAACACTGAACAAAACTATACAAAACAACAAAACGAACCGTGAAGCTACAGTATATGGCTAGTGCAGAACAGGCAACTAAACATAGAATAACAACCCACAAAATACCAAAGGAATGTAGCTACCTAAATATGGTCCCCAATCAGAGACAACGATAAACAGTTGCCTCTGATTGGAAACCAATCCAGACAACCATAGACATATAAACCCCTAGACATACAAAAAATCTAGGCAATACAAAAACTAAACAAACCACCCTCGTCCCACCCTGACCTAACCAAAATAATAAAGAAAACAAAGATAATTAAGGTCAGGGCGTGACAAAAGTGAATGGGGGAAAAATTATTGGAACCATTGATGGGTTTTACCACTAGGTTGTATGGGTATTATGACTGTGCTACTCAATAATATCAATATTTGTTCATTTTGGCGTTTCCATCGTGTAATTCATTTTATCAACAAAATGATCCCACCTTGTCAAACGAACAAATTGTCTGCATTTCAAGTTTCCATCAGCTTAAGTGGTGACTTTTCTCCTTTGTCAGGTAATTCATCCGCAAGAAATGTTTGGATCTAAAAGTGGTTTATGAAAGACATTGGATGTAAAGGCAACAAGAAGAGAAGCCATAATATCTGAAAAGTTTACTGATACTACCCATCCCGGATCCGGGAGCGTAATCATCGCCTGAAACGAATTAGCATATCGCAGCGGACATAAATATCCCTAGAAAATGTTCCTATTCATGAAAATCACAAATTAAATATATTGAGACACAGCTTAGCCTTTTGTTAATCACACTGTCATCTCAGATTTTCTAAATATGCTTTACAGCCAAAGCTAGACAAGCATTTGTGTACGTTTATCATAGCCTAGCATAGCATTATGCCCTGCTAGCAGCGGGCAACATTTTCACGAAAATAAGAAAAGCAATCAAATTAAATCATTTACCTTTGAAGAACTTCGGATGTTTTCACTCACGAGACTCCCAGTTAGATAGCAAACGTTCCTTTTTTCCAAAAATATTATTTTTGTAGGCGAAATAGCTCCGTTTGTTCTTCTCCTTTGGCTGTGAAATCAACCTGAAAAATGCGGTCACTACAATGCTGAACTTTTTTCCAAATTAGCTCCATAATATCAACAGAAACATGGCAAATGTTGTTTAGAATCAATCCTCAAGGTGTTTTTCACATATCTATTCGATAATATATCCACCGGGACAATTGGTTTATCATTAGAAGAGATTGGAAAAATGGCTACTTCTGTACATTACGCACGATTTTCTGCGGGAGCCATCATGTGACCACTTGCTCAATACCTAGAAAGCGTAAACTCATTCGTAGCCCATTCACAGCCATATAAGGAGTCATTGGCATGCAGCGCTTTCAAAATATGGGGCACTTCCTGATTGGATTTTTATCTGGGTTTCGCCTGTTACATCTACAGACAATATCTCTGCAGTTTTGGAAACGTCAGAGTGTTTTCTATCCAAAGCTGTCAATTATATGCATAGTCGAGCATCTTGTCGTGACAAAATATCCCGTTTAAAACGGGAACGTTTTTTATCCAAAAATGAAATACTGCCCCCAGAGTTTCAAGAGGTTAGAAACCACACATACCATACAGGTACTTGGTGAATGGTCAGTCACACCACTTCATGACAGCATATTCTGTAGAGATTACAAAATAATCTGTCCAGTAATTTGATTCCCTGGAACCACAAAGCAATCACACACTTATAAATATGAATTGATATAGACAAGAACATTTGTGAATCTATTCATAATCAAGCTTATCTTTAAAGTAACTACTGTGTTTGCAGATTTCTATGAAATATGACCTATAATTCATTACAATATGAGTGAAATAGTATCCTTCCAATTTTTTCACATTAAGTATGTTAAAAAGGAGCTTTTCTGTGTTGGAATGGTGTGAGCGTACCCCAACAACAGAATGGTGTGAGCGTACCCCAACAACAGAATGGCGTGGGTGTACCCCAACAACAGAATGGCGTGAGCGTACCCCAACAACAGAATGGCGTGAGCGTACCCCAACAACAGAATGGCGTGAGCGTACCCCAACAACAGAATGACGTGAGCGTACCCCAACAACAGAATGACGTGAGCGTACCCCAACAACAGAATGACGTGGGCGTACCCCAACAACAGAATGGCGTGGGCGTACCCCAACAACAGAATGGCGTGGCGTACCCCAACAACAGAATGGCGTGGGCGTACCCCAACAACAGAATGGCGTGGGCGTACCCCAACAACAGAATGGCGTGGGCGTACCCCAACAACAGAATGGCGTGGGCGTACCCCAACAACAGAATGGCGTGGGCGTACCCCAACAACAGAATGGCGTGGGCGTACCCCAACAACAGAATGGCGTGGGCGTACCCCAACAACAGAATGGCGTGGGCGTACCCCAACAGCAGAATGGCGTGGGCGTACCCCAACAGCAGAATGGCGTGGGCGTACCCCAACAGCAGAATGGCGTGGGCGTACCCCAACAGCAGAATGGCGTGGGCGTACCCCAACAGCGGAATGGCGTGGGCGTACCCCAACAGCGGAATGGCGTGGGCGTACCCCAACAGCGGAATGGCGTGGGCGTACCCCAACAGCGGAATGGCGTGGGCGTACCCCAACAGCGGAATGGCGTGGGCGTACCCCAACAGCGGAATGGCGTGGGCGTACCCCAACAGCGGAATGGCGTGGGCGTACCCCAACAGCGGAATGGCGTGGGCGTACCCCAACAGCGGAATGGCGTGGGCGTACCCCAACAGCGGAATGGCGTGGGCGTACCCCAACAGCGGAATGGCGTGGGCGTACCCCAACAGCGGAATGGCGTGGGCGTACCCCAGAGCGGAATGGCGTGGGCGTACCCCAACAGCGGAATGGCGTGGGCGTACCCCAACAGCGGAATGGCGTGGGCGTACCCCAACAGCGGAGTGGCGTGGGCGTACCCCAACAGCGGAGTGGCGTGGGCGTACCCCAACAGCAGAATGGCAGAATGGCGTGGGCGTACCCCAACAGCAGAATGGCGTGGGCGTACCCCAACAGCAGAATGGCGTGGGCGTACCCCAACAGCAGAATGGCGTGGGCGTACCCCAACAGCAGAATGGCGTGGGCGTACCCCAACAGCAGAATGGCGTGGGCGTACCCCAACAGCAGAATGGCGTGGGCGTACCCCAACAGCAGAATGGCGTGGGCGTACCCCAACAGCAGAATGGCGTGGGCGTACCCCAACAGCAGAATGGCGTGGGCGTACCCCAACAGCAGAATGGCGTGGGCGTACCCCAACAGCAGAATGGCGTGGGCGTACCCCAACAGCAGAATGGCGTGGGCGTACCCCAACAGCAGAATGGCGTGGGCGTACCCCAACAGCAGAATGGCGTGGGCGTACCCCAACAGCAGAATGGCGTGGGCGTACCCCAACAGCAGAATGGCGTGGGCGTACCCCAACAGCAGAATGGCGTGGGCGTACCCCAACAGCAGAATGGCGTGGGCGTACCCCAACAGCAGAATGGCGTGGGCGTACCCCAACAGCAGAATGGCGTGGGCGTACCCCAACAGCGGAATGGCGTGGGCGTACCCCAACAGCGGAATGGCGTGGGCGTACCCCAACAGCGGAATGGCGTGGGCGTACCCCAACAGCGGAATGGCGTGGGCGTACCCCAATGCGGAATGGCGTGGGCGTACCCCAACAGCGGAATGGCGTGGGCGTACCCCAACAACGGAATGGCGTGGGCGTACCCCAACAACGGAATGGCGTGGGCGTACCCCAACAACGGAATGGCGTGGGCGTACCCCAACAACGGAATGGCGTGGGCGTACCCCAACAACGGAATGGCGTGGGCGTACCCCAACAACGGAATGGCGTGGGCGTACCCCAACAACGGAATGGCGTGGGCGTACCCCAACAACGGAATGGCGTGGGCGTACCCCAACAACGGAATGGCGTGGGCGTACCCCAACAACGGAATGGCGTGGGCGTAGGAATGGCGTGGGCGTACCCCAACAACGGAATGGCGTGGGCGTACCCCAACAACGGAATGGCGTGGGCGTACCCCAACAACGGAATGGCGTGGGCGTACCCCAACAACGGAATGGCGTGGGCGTACCCCAACAACGGAATGGCGTGGGCGTACCCCAACAACGGAATGGCGTGGGCGTACCCCAACAACAGAATGGCGTGGGCGTACCCCAACAACAGAATGGCGTGGGCGTACCCCAACAACAGAATGGCGTGGGCGTACCCCAACAACAGAATGGCGTGGGCGTACCCCAACAACAGAATGGCGTGGGCGTACCCCAACAACAGAATGGCGTGGGCGTACCCCAACAACAGAATGGCGTGGGCGTACCCCAACAACAGAATGGCGTGGGCGTACCCCAACAACAGAATGGCGTGGGCGTACCCCAACAACAGAATGGCGTGGGCGTACCCCAACAACAGAATGGCGTGGGCGTACCCCAACAACAGAATGGCGTGGGCGTACCCCAACAACAGAATGGCGTGGGCGTACCCCAACAACAGAATGGCGTGGGCGTACCCCAACAACAGAATGGCGTGGGCGTACCCCAACAACAGAATGGCGTGGGCGTACCCCAACAACAGAATGATGTGGGCGTACCCCAACAACAGAATGATGTGGGCGTACCCCAACAACAGAATGTGTGGTCGCACCCCAACAACAGAATGGTGTGGGCATAAACCGGTCATTAAGAATATTAATGCAAGGAAATGTCAAGCATTTTGAAACGGTCTATTTGAGATACAAGTTTGAGGTGGGGGTTTTATGTGGGAGGGTTTTCTCCAATTTATGCTTTGGCCACAAGTACGAGTATAGGGTGAGTCAACAACATCATTAGTTAAAAGAATATGAACTTTTAAAAGGGCGACTTTCACTGGACAATTACTTTTAAATTCATCCATACAATGCTTGTTTTGTTTTGACAGAAAACTGAGGACAGCATACAGTAGGTGAAACATGATGTTCTCAGCTCTGCAGTCCTACAGTTGTACCTCCTCTGCAATGTGCCAAGCCTCATCTTGATCTGGGTCTGCTTCATTGGAGCTGCTTTCCTCCTGGTCTTCACTCAACAGCTCCTCCTCCTTCCCATACGTCAATTTCAAATGGATCCACTCCCTGGATATACATCACCAATATTTTCTATGAACAGAAATTCTACTCATACTGGTAAATGTTGTAGACCTGAAACCATTTGAGCCGAGACCTGTTAAGTGAAGGACAACAACTGGAGTAAAGTGTTGAAGACAGGACTGCAGGGAGGTGAATTTCACAGGCAGCACAGTGGACCATTGTTACGGCTTTCTTCCGTCGAAGGAGAGTCGGACCAAAATGCAGCGTGGTTAAATCGAGACATCTTTAATAACAATGAAAACGAACAATACAAAACAACAAACGGAAATGTGAAAACCTATACAGCCCGTCTGGTGAATACAAACACACTGAGACAGGAACAATCACCCACCAACACACAGTGAAACCCGGGCTACCTAAATATGGTTCCCAATCAGAGACAACGAGAATCACCTGCCTCTGATTGAGAACCGCCTCAGGCAACCATAGACTTTGCTAGAACACCCCACTAAGACACAATCCCAAAACCTACGAAAAACCCCCATACATAAACACAACACAAAATAAACCCATGTCACACCCTGGCCTGACCAAATAAATATAGAAAACACAAAATACTAAGACCAGGGCGTGACAACCATCTTGATCTTTCTCATGTAGTCTTCCTCTGTCACTCCTGGTATAGAGGGACAGGTTACTGAAGGAATATTTCCATTACAGACTGATTGTGATCAGACTGACTGACTGACCATCTGATTGACTGGATTATGGATTTTGAATGGGGAGCTATAAAATGACAGGCTCATTGTAATGGCTGGAATGGCATTCATGGGTTTTGAACACATCAAACATATGAAAACCACATGTTGACTCCATTCAATTTATTCCATTCCAGCCATTACAATTACCATGTCCCCCTATAGCTTCACCCACCAGCCTCCTCTGACATTCACAATCCAGGGCCTGTGGGTATTCTGAAGAAAAGCCATACCATCATTCCTTTCATGACTGCTTTTGGGAGCTCCTCTTTTGTCTGCTTAGACACTATCTTCCGAAATTGACTCAACTTGAACTCCTGTACAAAAAACATGAACAAAGAAATCCCAAATGAATACTAGGCATTGGAGAACCCTGGATTTACATGCGAAAACTTGATTACTCCCTTTATATTTGGCTTGCTTCCGGATATAGTCCAGTGTTTCATGATGAGATGACCCTCCGAAGTGTCTTTATTCTCAATGTCTTTATTAAAAATACTTTAGTCACTATTTTTGATGACGAAATGAACTCTGTGATGATTTTAATAGTACCAGTCATGATTTTAATAGTACCAGTCAAATAGTTTGCCTACGATGAAACATGCTAATTACCTCAGTTAGGCTACCTGTCTACATGCGTAGCCAGCAACTGGGATGATTGACACACCTGAACACCTGTGGGGCGGGCGGGACCACGCGTAACTTTGATTGCATTATTTGCTATATGGTTTAAAAACAGATCATTCAGTTTTATTTGAAGAGAAACATATCTAAATAACAGTAGTGTCAGTGAAGTAAGATCAATATTTTGATTTTGCCATGTAAATAGGCCTATCGACGAGGAAATAACCTGTATTAACGTCATCTGCCCACACGATGGCACTCTGAGACAGTTCGCCACTAGGCCTGCACTCCATCAGGGACTCCAATAGGCTTTTCTTATGTTTATTTGTTTATTTTATTTAAACTTTATTAACTTTTATGTTGCATCCTCATTCCCAAGAAAAAGCAGAAGTGCAGATCTGAGAACCCCATTCAAAACAGATCGATAAACTGATCATTCATTGAAATAATAAAAAGTAATATTGGTAACTACTGTAAGTGTCAGAAGATGAAACAGGTCAAAAATGTATTTCATTGCATTTATTGTTCATTGAAAAACATCTCTTGCCTGTAATACATGATCTAAAAATTAAATTGACAGGTAGGCCTAACCAGGAGGAATTTGATTAGGAGTGGTTTGAGAGTGCTGCAGGGATTACATTGTTATCGTCTATCCTAATGGCATTAATCATTGTCAGGTACACAGTGTAATAATAATATTACACAATGACAGTTGTCAACACAAATAGGATTGCATAACCTGGAATGATCTGTTAGGAAGGATGTATGTAGTTGTAACTAATGTATTTTTGGTGGTGGTGTAAGTGGACTCAAATTTAGCTTCTGTTGGTTTAACAGATATAGAAGAGATACATTAGAATATCAGATGGTTAAAAGACCAAATATTCTATTCAAATGCTTAAAATAATAATTTAAAAAAACTAAAATGCAGTTGTTGTTTCTCAGCAACTGTGGAAATACTCCCTTTTTAAAACTATAGAATACTAAACAAAAAATAAAAGCACAATGGCTTCATATGAGACCCCATTATTATTTCTGTTGTTTACAAAACAATGCATATTATTTTTTATTGGAACTTAATCAAGTAATCATTCCCTGCCACACACACACACACAAAAAACACATGCACATACACAGACAAGCACACCTAATTTACGGATTGTCAAACATTACAAGTCAGAAATCAAGCTTTGACTAGAGATGGTTGCTGAAGGCCATTACAACAATGAATCACCTGTATCCCTCATACTAACCTTCTGGTTAGACATTATTCTCATGATTTTAAATATCAATACCTTGGTAAAAACATGTACTACAAATGTATACAATATAAAACAAGGAACAAACATTTCTCTCAAACAAGTTTCAAAACACAATCATGGAGAGAATATAGTAAACATTTGGAAATGGTAATGTCATCACATTATTCCATATTAACACTATTAAAATGCAGTTCATCAATAATGCATCAAATATGTACAGTACCTGTCAAAAGTTTGGACACACCTACTCATTCACGGGTTTTTCTTTATTTGTACTATTTTCTACCTTGTAGAATAATAGTTAATAGATCAAAACTATGAAATAAGTTGTGACAAGGTAGGCATGGTATTCAAATTATAGCCCTGGTAAAAGACAGAGTGCATATTATGGCAAGAACAGCTCAAATAAGCAAAGAGAAACGACAGTCCATCATTACTTTAAGACATGAAGGTCAATCTATCCGTAACATTTCAAGAACTTTGAAAGTTTCTTCAAGTGCAGTCGCAAAAACCATCAAACGCTATGATGAAACTGGCTCTCATGAGGACGCCACAGGAAAGGAAGACCCAGAGTTATCTCTGCTGCAGAGGATAAGTTCATTAGAGTTACCAGCCTCAGAAATTGCATCCCAAATAAATGCTTCACAGAGTTCAAGTAGCAGACACAGCTCAACATCAACTGTTCAGAGGAGACTGTGTGAATCAGGCCTTCATGGTCAAATTGCTGCAAAGAAACCACTACTAAAGGACACCAATAAGAAGAAGAGACTTGCTTGGGCCAAGAAACATGAGCAATGTCTGTGTAAGATGCAGAGTAGGTGAACGGATGATCTCAGCATGTGTGGTTCCCACCATGAAGCATTGAGGAGGAGGTGTGATGGTATGGGGGTGCTTTGCTGGTGACACTGTCAGTGATTAACTTAGAATTCAAAGCATACTTAATCAGCATGGCTACCACAGAATTCTGCAGCGATACGCCATCCCATCTGGTTTGCGCTTAGTGGGACTATCATATGTTTTTCAACAGGACAGTGACCCAACACACCTCCAGGCTGTGTAAGGGCTATTTGACCAAGAAGAAGAGTGATGGGAGTGCTTTATCAGATGACCTGGCCTCCACAATCACCCAACCTCAACCCAATTGATATGGTTTGTTATGAAGTGGACTGCAGAGTCAAGGAAAAGCAGCCAACAAGTGCTCAACATATGTGGGAACTTCAAGACTGTTGGAAAAGCATTCCAGGTGAAGCTGGTTGAGAATGCCAAGCGCATGCGAAGCTGTAATCAAGGCAAATACTGGCTACTTGGACAAATCTAAAATATATTTTGATTTGTTTAACACTTTTTTGGTTACTACATGATACCATGTGTTATTTCATAGTTTTGATGTCTTCACTATTATTCTACAATGTAGAAAATAGTCAAAATAAGAAAAACCCTTGAATGAGTAGGTGTGTCCAAACTTTTGACTGGTACTGTACATGCTAACATTCTATCATTCTAATCTTTCGATGGTCCACATTGTGATTGTTTCTGAGACCAAAGTGATACATTTTGATTTTGGGCTCCAAAAATTGAAATCTATACTTTGCAAGTGCAATCTACTACTCATAAATCCATGAGCTTGTCATCAAATCCATGCAAGACTGGACACCGGTGATTTGCTTCGCAATTCCTTTATTGAGTTGCAAATGTCATACCTTAATATTCAAAATAGTTTAACTACACGAGACTCAAATTAAAGGGAATGTTCACCCAAATATCTACGTTTGTCAGATGATACCATGCAACAAAAAAGTGGTATTATGTTGAGGTGAATCCATATTTAACCGCATCTGTTGTGTAGAACAACCCAAATGCATTAGGAGATATCTGCAGGTCTGAATCCCAAATTCATGGAAAAGATACGTGCCATATAACTAAATGTGCACCACCAATGGAATGCAAGAAAATGAGAAACTTTTGACTGACTGAAAGGTGCAAAACAATTAAACCTGACCTGGCATGGCCTGCATCACATTCTGGTAGCCTACAACCATATCAGTGGTTGTTGGCTAGTTCAAATGCTTGAAACATATTGTGAAACACTAGACATACGGGACATGGTTTTATTTGAGTATGAATGCGTCATAGGGTTACGAACATGTGTTGAAAATAATCTGCTGAAAACAGTTAAATACTTTACTGACACATTTATGAGCAAAAGACTAGGATAGTAAACATATACATGCACAGTCATTTAGTTAGCAGCCAATACCATATTATAGTACACCAATTATGCATAGGAGTTGTCATATCAAGGGTGCACATTTTGTTTTTTGCCCTAACACTACACAGCCAAATCAAATTATCAAAGCTTGATGATTCGTTGATTATTTGAATCAGCTGTGTAGTGCTAGTGCAAAAAAACAAACGTGAACCCCTTGGGGTCCCGGGGACCGAGTTTGGGAAACCCTGCAATAGTGTTTTATAATCATCCTTGTTGATGGATTCTTCAGTTTGTTCCGTGTGGTTCTGACAGTACAGTACTAACACAATAGGGGCATAGGCAGGCTTGTTGACTGGGTTGTCAAATTTGTCGGAGAGTTTAGTGGTTCCTTTCACACAGCTGCAGGTAATATACTGAATGAAATATACATAACAAAAGACCAAAGTAAAAATCGAGAGGACTCCCGAAACTGCCACATATAGTTGCTGTCTGATGAAAACCTTAACATTTTTGAATGTTTGAATTTTTTTGTACATTTATTGAAAACATTAACTCCCCTCAATGTACTCTGAACATTTCATGACAAAACAATGTATTCAAAATAGCTTATGAAGTTTTATCTTCAAACACACTTTTCAGGGAATAGAAAAAAATGACACTATTTACCCAATAACGAACATACAAATATGAGAGGTTTCCATCAGACAGCCATGATATGGACTTTCCTGGATTCAGGTAAAACGTAGAGAAATGTTATGGAACACCGTATGGGTCTTTGTGTGTCAAAAAAGATACACGTCAAATAACACTATTTGACACGTTAAATAAGCTTTTAATTTTGACATGTCAAATAACACAGTTTAATTGTAGAATGTTGTGTTGGACCGCAACTTCTGGGGTAGCTGGCTAGCTTTAGCTTGGTAACGTAAACTCACTCACTTTTGTACATCGCCCTGGTCCGTACAATTGACCTTATTTTAGCGCCCCAAAAATGTAATACTTTCAGATCAACTGTAATGTCAATACCATTGTAAAGCAAAATGTCTCCCCTTTCCAACAGAATCAATTACATGACCTAAACGCTGCCCGTTTCTACATAATTCAAGAAGACAATGAGCCCCGTCGGGTCTTTTTAAAAATGGCGGGTGGGGAAGCGAAACTAATGCGTGATAGTGAGAAGGAGAGATGTTGTGTGGGAAAATTGCTCGATCTGTCCAAAATCACTCGATCTGTCCAACTTATCACCTTATCGCCTCTAAAATGTAAATAAAACACTATAAAGACTTTATATAGTGTGTCATTACATACGTATTTGAAGGTTTGTGTCGAATTTGAAACGGGTTTTTAGGGCGGTGCTAAAGTGATCTTAGAAGTAAACAGCGGCTTTGAGAATGATGATCGCATGCAATGATGACGCAAAAAATGACAATGTATCCCCCCTTACCCCCGTCACTGTCCATTTCTTGTTTTTAAACGATGATAGAAGTGCTACACCTGGTGGAGAGAGATCGTAAGACAGAAATAGTTGCTTTATGTGTGCTGTACGTTACGACATGATACGTCACGATGTAACGGAGGGTCCGTTTTTTTCAACTCTTCTCCAATACTATAGAGCCATTACCATGTCGATCAACGCTTGAATAGAAACCTAGTTCACACCCCAGATTTTGAAGTTAACACAGTTGCTACAGTCCCATTCGTTTTCTTTGTAGCCTCGTTTGAATGTTGCGCACATTTGTACGGAATGTGGTGAGTTTACATTACCTAGCTAACACCAATAAAACCAGCCTGAAAACAATGACCAGTAGAAACTGCAGTCACTTTTATTATTCTTAGCAATAATTTAGGGATTCTTGTGAGTAATTATTAGCTAGGTAGCCACTTGTTGTTCACCTATTACAACTGAACTTCAGCTCATGAAAATAAATAGCTAGCCAGCTACTAAACCCTGTTGCCAGCTAGCTTCATTAGGCTCGACCTGACCGGGTTATGTGTTGTGAAGCTAGCCTCACTAAGGATTAGGCACAATTGTGGAATTTGTGATTTGCCTTCAAAATAAAAGTACCTATTTGAAAGTGATGCAGAAGGTTGCAATTGGTGGAATCATGCCATATTTAGACTAGATCATGTTAAACAAGGTTGGAATGTGAAGCAATTAAATTGGGTATCAGTCTACTCGGTGACACCCATAAAACACAACTGTGAAGAGTTTACGCAAGTATTAGTGTTGTAGCTCTTATCGCAGGAGTGTGACTGTGTGAAATCACCTCCCTAGTCAGCCTATTGTGTATATTGACATTCATATTGCACTGTACAGCTTTACCTAAGGATTGGGGATCAATGAAATGGGGTATCAGTCTACTCAATACATTTTTTCCCCAATGTCCTCCTCAGAGTTATCAGGCTCAAACATCCACACAGTATTATTTTTCCTCTGGAATAGTGTTCAATACACATAGGTTGACAATAAATGTGTCTCAATTCAGTTTCAGAGTCCCACAATAAGAGCTACGATGCTAATGTTCTCTGTGTGTCACTGAGTAGACTGATACCCCATGTCATTGATCCACAATCCTTAGGTAAGGCTGTACAGTGAAAAAGTATGCCCCAATGAAATTCTAAAGTCTAATAAATCCAGTGTGATTTCAACAAATTTTGTCAAATTAACAAATGATTGTATTTTGTTGATTTTATATACCATTCCAAACTCGTTTATCATGATCTATTCAATTAAGGCATAATTCTACAATTTGTATTAATTTGCAACACTGTCATTGACATACTTTTATTTTGAAGGCTAACCGCAAAGTCCTAGTGGCTAGCTTCACATAGATGGGTCCGACCACCATTAATCAAATAAGAACTGTCTTGTAAATTAGGGTTATTTTAGATGATGAAACCTAACATTGAAAGTCAATATATATAAAAAATATTTAAATAAATAAAAAGAGTTCTTAACAGGGCGTGTTTTTTTTACCCTTAGCTAGCTAACTATAGCTACTGAAACAGATTGTCGCTTTGCTATGTTTTTGGGGAAGACATTGTTTGCATCCACGAGCTAGCTAGCTTTTTTATGACCAGCACTGTACTAGTATCATAGCATACGTATCGATGAATCATTGTGACATATGAAATACGAGTGAGTGTAATCCATGTGTAATAACTACGTAAAACAAATTATGAACACGTTAAATTATTATGTGATGTGCAGTCATATTCAGGTCCTGATTGGTCAACAAGCTTATTTGACACGACAAATAGTGTTATTTGACACGACAAAGTATTATTTGACGTGTATCTTTTTTGACACACAAAGACCCAAACGGCGTTCCATAAAATGTTGCTATACAACAAAGAAAACAAAAGAAAGCAAACATAAAATCTCATCAGACCATGTATCCCTCGCATCTATAAATTCTACACCACCATTCTCTGTTCCATAATTAAGAGGAGCATCCATTTTCCTCAGAACATTGACTAATAATTTTGTGGTCTAACACAAACATGGTCGTCATTCTAGAACTAGCCGTCACTCTGGAACCAGACCCTCATTCTGGAACCAGGGATGTAGTCATTACGCCGATTCTGTTGCAAAACATTTCTTAAACAGAAGCAAATGGAATGAAACGGGGAAGGACATACCTGAATTGTCCAATAGAAACACTAGTTTTAGTTGCAAAATATTCTGTTTTGCAACTGTTTGGACGAATGATTACACCCCAGTCCATCACTCTGGAACTAGCCCATCACTCTGGAACCACCCAATCACTCTTGAACCACCCAATCACTCTTGAACCAGACCATCACTCTTGAACCAGACCAGCACTCTTGAACCAGACCAGCACTCTTGAACCAGACCAGCACTCTTGAACCAGACCATCACTATGGAACCAGCCCATAACTGTGGAACTAACCTACCATTTTTTAACTAGACCATACTTATGGCTTTTTCCACAGTACCTGGGATCTTCTTTCATAATGAGTGATCACAGTGCCATTTTATACCCGTCTAAAACATAATGTTCTTTCACGACGAGTCAGCCCTGAGCAAAAACCTTTCTTTCAGTTCACTTGTTGTAATTACAAACATTGACTGTGGACAGTTGTCACATTTTTGTAATCCCACTCCTGTATGGGTAAAGTGACTCTCACTGTCCTGCCACACTCACACCCCATTAGCAAAGGGGACGTTGGCTTCCTGATTGATACTCTCCTTGATCTCTAGGGGGAGTGAGTCAAACAGGTGGTCCTCCACCACCAGGCAGTTCCTGCGGAGGAGGTGACACTGGCCTAGCTGGGGCGGCAGGCGGTCCAGACAGTTTCCCTTCAGCTCCAGGTTTGTTAGCTGCACCAGATTGCTGATCTTCTCTGGAAGGACGGCGATACAATTGTGTCCCAGACTTAGAGTCCTCAGTTTGGTGCACTTAAACAGCTGCTTGGGTACTACCTCCACCTTGTTGCCTGTAATGGCAAAGTGCTGGAGGTTCTGCATAAAACCAATCTCCAGCGGAATCACTGCTATGGAGTTGTGGCTAATGTCCAGATACCTCAGCTTGAGCAGGTTAAACAAGGGTACGGGCAGAGATTCAAGTTTATTGTGAGAAAGGTAGAGGGACTCAAGGTTTTTGACATGACTTATTGACAATGGAATGGTAATGATTTTATTGTGCCACAGTTTGAGGCAGATCAGCCTCTTGAGGTGCTGGAAGCTGATGACCTCCTCAATGGTACGAATGTTGTTGGATTTCAGGTCCAGCTCCTGCAGGTTGGTCAAACTGAAAATAGCATGGGGTATCCTCTCCAGTTCACAGTTGTGAAGCTCTAGTTCAGCTAGGTTCATCATTTTCTTCAAACTGTTCAGTACCAGGAGTTTAGTACCATCATTGTGTACCACCAGCTTGATCAGGTGTGGAGAGAGATCTGTTATGTTGGTCGGGACCTTCGTCAAATTGCTTTTTAGATGCAGAATCTTTAGATGCCTCAGGTCTCTGAGAGATTCTAAACCAATCATCTTGTTGTTTTCAGAATTCAGATTCCCGACTAAGTACAGCTCCCTCAGACTTTTCAACAGGTACACCCAAGTGGGGATCTCGGCTACATCCGTAAACTTGACATGAAGGCACCGGAGGTGGTCACGAAGGAAACTGAACGCGGTCTGCTCGACTTTGGCAGGACAGTGGTAGAAGTGTAGCTCCTGAATGTTGATCATCTGGGAGATCTTGGCTGTTATCCTGGCCTCTGGGATCAGCTCCAGCTTCAGGATCTCCAGATCTGTCAGGTCAAAGACAGCGTCTGGCAAACCTGACAGCATGAAGAGATGGAGCTCCAGTTTGTCCTGAGCGTTGCGGGTTACATGCTGTCTCAGTTTCTCGAATGTCCACTCGTGATTCAAGCTGATCTCCCGCAGCTTGTTCTCACTGACTTCAGAGAGGAAGACACCAAAACGCTTAGAGTACAGCTGGTCGTACTGATCGACCATGTGCAAGAGAAACGCAAAGTCGTTCTTCACGTCAGGAATGTCACTGAAGCTACTCTCCTCTCTGACTTTCTCGAAAGAGTACTCCTTGAGAGGTCGTCGAAAGAGCCAGAAGAGAGTGTATATACAGATGAGGCCGTATATACAGACGAGGGAAATATAGCTGACAAGCAGCTTCCTTAACATGAATGCCATGTTATGTGTGCATTGGAATTTAGTGTATCCAGTTAAATGTTTTATGTCAGGCTCACACACATGGTCAAAGTCAATGGCAGCAACAAACGTCATTGTGTAACACAAGATCAAAATGAACTTCACAGTTTTGATAACTGTTTGGGCAACGTAGAGCTTGTAGATCAAATCACTGTCTTCCACGTGGGTACGGAATTTCCTAACCTTTTCAAATAGGGCCTTGGCCTGCTCTCCATCTTTATTGTCTAGTATGGTCATGCATGGGACTTCAATGACAGGCTTATCAGCAGTGAACTTGACCCCAGACTTAGCCAGCATCGGGGTGGACTGGTTAGGACTTCCCTCTTCACTGCTGGTTGAGAAATGTTTCGGCAGGAAAGGGGCACCAGTGAGCCTTTGCTTATTCTCCTCTGAGTCCTCACATGCCGTCTCAGATAATGCCTTGGTCGTCCAAGGAGACTCAAAACACTTCCCCAGAATCCCCACAAAATGCTCTATTTTCGAACAAGTCTTTGGATATTTGAACCAGAAGTTACTGCTGACCATGAGGACGATGGTGTGTATGAGAGCAAGGTATGGGAAGTATTTAGAATACCACGGCAGGGCGACATGGTAGCACATCTGATTAACAAAAACATATTGCTGAAAGTCCAGGTTTGTCCTGAGGCCTGTTGGCAGAGGCTGCTGTCCAACACCACCAGAATGTGTAAAGTGAATCTGATGAACAACACTATCCGGTAGATCCTTAGTCACTAGGGGAGTGGCGGCTAGCGTCACCCTACTTCCTCCGTTCCCTGACCCAGAACCAGACCCCTCCGCTGGCTGCGGTGTTGTGAAGCCGCTGGGGTCCTCTGAAGCTGGTTCCAGGATAGGAAGGCAAACCACCTGGTCTTTGGTTAACTGCATAGTTCCAGAAAATATGGCCAGCATCAGCATGACGACACCCAGGTAGTCCATAAAGACGTCCCACCATGGTTTCAGGATCCTATAGGTTGGCTGGATGTCATTCAGGGCGGCTACCTCGGTAAGAGTAAACATCACTGCAACAGAAAGCAGACGTATTAATTAAACAGTGACAAACATAATATACACATGATTTAACAAACAAGTGCAATTAAACCTTCTGAAAATGAATTAAGCCCAAAATGTTAAATCTGCGGGATTTACATTACATTAAATGTCTTGATTAGATTCACTATGGGTCCTAATTTGACTACATGCAATTTGGAAAATCAGTCATCACTGATAAACTCAGATTTTTGCAATAAAAATGCAGAACACACATCATTGAAGAAAAGAACAATACATCTTCAAAAACATGAGGCGGCAGGTTGCCTACTGGTTAGCGAGTTGGGCCAGTAATCGAAAGGTCGCCGGATCAAGCCGACAAGGTAAAAATCTGTCATTCTGCCACTGAACAAGGCAGTTAACCCACTGTTCCCCGGTAGGCCGTCATTGTAAATAAGAATTTGTTCTTAACCAAATTGCCTAGTAAAGAAAAAAAATTGCATATGGCAACATTCCCTATTATGACTACGGTAGTATTTTTACAACATAGCCTAGAGGCTATCTGCCACTCATTTCTTTCTTTACTACATGAACATTAGGGTTGGGACTGGCCAGGGACCTCAAAATACGATATTATTACGATACTTAGGTGCCAATACCATATGTACTGCGATTTTCATGATTCTATATATATATTGCGATTCAATACTGTGATTTTATTGCAATTCGATGTGCCAAACATATTGCTCACCATACCATACATGCATTCGGAAAGTATTCAGACCTCTTAATTTTTTCCCTCATCAATCTACACACAATACCCCATAATGACAAAGCAAAAACAGTTATTTTATTTTTGCAAATGTATAAAATAAAAAAACTGAAATACCTTATTTACATAAGTATTCAAACACTTTGCTACGAGACCTGAAAATGAGCTCAGGTGCATCCTGTTTCCATTGATCATCCTTGAGATGTTTCTACAACTTGATTGGAGTCCACCTGTGGTAAATATAATTGATTGGAAATTATGTTGGAACGACACACACCTGTCTATATAAGGTCCCAAAAACCAAGCCATAAGGTCGAAGGAATTGTCCATAGAGCTCGGAGACAGAATTGTGTCGAGGCACAGATCTGGGGAAGGGTATCAAACATTTTCTGCAGCATTGAAGTTCTTCAAGAACACAGTGGCCTCCATCATTCTTAAATGGAAGAAGTTAGGAACCACCAAGACTCTTCCTAGAGCTGGCCGCCTGGCCAAACTGAGCAATCGAGGGAGAAGGGCCTTGTACAGGTCGGTGACCAAGATCCCGATGGTCACTCTGACAGAGCTCCAGAGTTCCCCTGTGGAGATGGTAGAACCTTCCAGAAGGACAACCATCTCTGCAGCACTCCACCAATCAGGCCTTTATGGTAGAGTGGCCAGACAGAAGCCACTCCTCAGTAAAAGGCACATGGCAGCCCGCTCGGAGTTCGTCAAAAGGCACCCACAGGACCCTCAGACCATGAGAAACAAGATTCTCTGGTCTGATGAAACCAAGACTGAACTCTTTGGCTTGAATGCCAAGCATCACATCTGGAGGAAACCTGGCACCATTCCTGGGGAGTGTCGTGGTGGCAGCATCATGCTGTGGGGATGTTTTTCAGCGGCAGGGACTGGGAGACTAGTCAGGATCGAGGGAAAGATGAATGGAGCAAAGTACAGAGGAGATCCTTGATGAAAACCTGCTCCAGAGCGCTCAGACTGAGGCGAAGGTTCGACTTCCAACAGGACAACGACCCTAAGCACACAGCCATTACAATGCAGGAATAGCTTCAGTACAAGTTTCTGAATGTCCTTCAGTGGCCTAGCCTGAGCTCGGACTTGAACCCGATCTAACATCTCTGGAGAGACCTGAAAATACCTGTGCAGCGACACTCCCCAGCCAACCTGAGAGCGCTTGAGAGGATCTGCAGAAAATAATGGGCGAAACTCCCCAAATACAGATTAGAGGTCGACCGATTAATCGGAATGGCCGATTAATTAGGGCCGATTTCAAGTTTTCATTAACAATCGGAAATCTGTATTTTTGGGCGCCAATTTTCAGACTATTTTTATTTATTTTTTATATATATACACCTTTATTTAACTAGGCAAGTCAGTTAACAACACATTCTTATTTTCAATGACGGCCTAGGAACGGTGGGTTAACTGCCTTGTTCAGGGGCAGAACGACAGATTTTCACCGTGTCCGCTCGGGGGATTCAATCTTGCAACCTTACAGTTAACTAGTCCAATGCAATAACGACCTGCCTCTCTCTCGTTGCACTCCACAAGGAGACTGCCTGTTACGCGAATGCAGTAAGCCAAGGTAAGTTGCTAGCTAGCATTAAACTTATCTTATAAAAAACAATCAATCATAATCACTAGTTAACTATACATGGTTGATGATATTACTAGATATTATGTAGCATGTCCCGCGTTGCATATAATCTGACTGAGCATACAAGTATCTGACTGAGTGGTGGTAGGCAGAAGCAGGCACGTAAACATTCATTCAAACAGCACTTTCGTGCGTTTTGCCAGCAGCTCTTCGTTGTGCATCAAGCATTGCGCTGTTTATGACTTCAAGCCTATCAACTCCCGAGATGAGGCTGGTGTAACCGAAATGAAATAGCTAGCTAGTTAGCGCACACTAACTAGAGGGACGGAAGCTATACTGTTACACTGGCAATACTAAAGTGCCTATAAGAACATCCAATAGTCAAAGATTAATGAAATACAAATGGTATAGAGGGAAATAGTCCTATAATTCCTATAATAACTACAACCTAAAACTTCTTACCTGGGAATATTGAAGACTCATGTTAAAAGGAACCACCAGCTTTCATATGTTCTCATGTTCTGAGCAAGGAACTGAAACGTTAGCACTTACATAGCACATATTGCACTTTTACTTTCTTCTCCAACACTTTGTTTTTGCATTATTTAAACCAAATTGAACATGTTTCATTATGTACTTGAGGCTAAATTTGATTTTATTGATGTATTATATTAAGTCAAAATAAGTGTTCATTCAGTATTGTTGTAATTATCATTATTACAAAAAAAACAACAAAAAAAACTTTGGCTCGAGGCTGTAATCTCTGCCAAAGGTGCTTCAACAAAGTACTGAGTAAAGGGTCTGAATACTTATGTAAATGTGATATTTACGTTTTTATTTTTAATACATTTGCAAAAATGTCTAATAACCTGTTGTTGCTTTGTCATTATAGGGTAGTGTGTGTAGTAGATTGATGAGGGGGGAAAAAGCAATTTAATCCATTTTAGAATAAGGATGTAACAACAAACAAAAAAGTTAAGGGGTCTGAATACTTTCCAAAGACACTGTATATCCACTGCAGAGGGACAAGAGAGAGCCATGAGAAAACGAGTTTTGATCAGTGCTGATAAATTGGCTTCCTATTTAAAAAATAAGATGGAGAACAAGCTATGAAGAACCAGCAGAACAGCAGAGCTCTGCATTTTTTCCCATTTCTAAAGCTAATCGACATAGGCGTAGTCATGACATGTTCCATCTAAAACTACTTTATTATCTAATCAAAAACGGTTTGTCATTACTGTCTTTGTTCTTTGTCTTTGCTTGTCTTCGTGATCTCTAGCTGTATACATACCCTTCATCATATGAAACTTATTTGGGCTTTGATGTGACTAACCCACGCGTTAAGAACAAACCCAAAGCCTTACTAAAAACTGACAGCCAGATAGAAAAGATGGCAGGGGAATTAAGAATGTCTGTCTTGCAGAGAACTAAAAAAAACAACAAAGGGTGGTCCCTAATTCTGTCCTTTTGAATAGAGACCTGGAAAGTAAAGTGAACAGTGAGACAATCAGTCACACTTTTGCTATAGGCAGAGTACTCTGTAGCTCATTTGTAATTATGTGCATTTAAGCTAATTGCGGTCTCAAACATCGTATGTCTAATTGTACATATTGTCTTCAAATAAATAAATACTTCAATATCATGACTATATCATCTGAGATCCTTAAATTCTGATACCCTATAGGATAATTCAACATTCATTCTCAAATGTCATTAATGGGTACCATCATCTTTTAACCTTTATAAATACAGTTTAGTCTCACTGAGTTCAAATACATTTAGCAAGAGAAACCTGTCCAAGATGGCAGTAGTCTTGGAAGTGAACTGAATACACTTTCATTCATAATACTGTAGGGAAAGGCAGTGCAGTAAAGGGAACCCAGGTTTGCTGGCGTGAAAGGCAACCACCCTACGTATCCTGCAAATAGGGTTAACCCCCTTGGTGGGAATTGTAACATGGCTCATAGAGCAAGGATCGCTACACTGCCCCCTCCCAATGGTAATGCATGTCTCCATGCTTCAACTACTCAGCCTCCTCACCAGTCTGGGTAGTGCGTTCCGATGGCCTCACAGCCGCCATCCCACTTCTGGGAATTGTAACATGGCTCATATAGCAAGGATCGCTACAATACATCCCTCTGAGATCTGCTGTCCAGAGTGATGCACTTGGCCCATGTTATCACCTTCAGTGGTTCATCATTCATTCATCCAGAGGGTAACCTATCGACACAGCCTACAGGAATAGCATGCCACATATTCCCTAGTGCCGTCATAATACAAACATGACCAATGCCCTAAATGTCCTTCTGCTTACCACAAGACTAAGGATGTGTCCCAAATGGCACCACATTCCCTATATAGTGCAGTACTTTTGACCAGAGCCCTTTGGGCCCTGGTAAAAAGTAGTACACTATATAGGGAACATCTGTGTATAATTCCTCTAGCTAGCCTTTCTCCACTGCATATAAATGTGTAAAAGACAAAAGCAGAGCCCACTGACACCATGCCAGAGAGAACTAGTGATTAGCACAATGCCCGTGCGTTTTTATGAAGGTCACACTTGCAAGCAGACTAGACTGTGGTTTAGTTTCAGTCAAATGTGGTTAAGGGTGTTGGTGGAAAAGTCATGTGGATGCAAAAGTCAGTTTTCCACATCCAAATCTGCTCAGACAAAATGCTGAAATATAATGGAAATCAACTGGTATACGTTTCTGTACTTCAGAGGGAGTGCAAGTTGGGGATCAAGTTGTCGCCCTATTCCCTACACACTACACAGAGGCCCAGATGTTGGGGTTGCTTTAAGACGGAACTGAACTCGAGTGAGCAGAAATGTAGACAGTACACTGTGTACTTGTCCCAGCTTCAAGATTTAGTGACACATATGTTATCGTTTACCTTTATACATTGGTTGAGAACACTTATGTTGTTATAAATTGAAGCGGCAGGTAGCATAGTGGTTAGAGCGTTGGGCCAGTAACCGAAAGGTTGCAAGATCGAATCGCCGAGCTGACAAGGTAAAAATCTGTCTTTCTGCCCCTGAGCAAGGCAGTTAACCCACTGTCCCTTGGCTGTCATTGTAAATAAGAATTTGTTCTTAACGGACTTGCCTAGTTAAATAAATGTGCAACTAAAGCAGACATATATTCCAAGTTCAAATAAACCACTATGCCACCTCTATAGTTTCAGCTATATTGCCAGCTGTGCACAAGAGGGTTAAGACTAGAACAGCAGCTTGGAGGATTATGCCTAGTTATGTAGAAGACCTATTGACTGAAGACCTACGCTAACCTCAGTATGGACATTTTCCAAAGTAGGTCAAGTGCTGAAGAGCTATGCAAGTCACTCATTTGTCAACAGATAATGATTGGCATCTAAAACATCCAATCAGAGCACTCAGTAGACCCATTGACATGAAATTAACCATATGATCTCCCAATGGTGAGCATTATCACACTGAGGAAGGCTATGGTTTGCTGGGCAGATCACTACTCTACCCAGCCTCTTGGTGTCAAGAATAGGCAACTGTGTTGTGCAACATGCCCATATTTTACACTGAGCAAGCATATGCACTAGATTGTTGCATGCAATTGATTTATTCGGATCCCCATTAGCTTTTGCCGAAGCAGGAGCTATTCTTCCTGGGGTCCACACAAAAACATAAAACACGACAAGTAACAAAACACTGATAGGCAAGAGCAGTCACACAAACAAAATGTAATGAAAATCTGTTCAAAGCCTGGGTAGGTGAGAGGAGAAATTGACATTTGAACTTCAGAGACAGTAAAATATTCATTTTAGGCCTACCATAGATCCAATGTCTTATCCTGAATAAAAATAGAACTCCATGTCAACTATTTAGTTGTAAATATAACATAGGCAGTACAATGCTGATGTAGTATTCACAAATAGGTGGGACATATGTGGGATATGCAAAGCATTGATAGAGGTAGCCTATAGCGTTTTAACGCAAAGCATTGATAGAGGTAGCCTATAGCGTTTTAACATCAGCTGGGGCTTTGTCCCAATTCCACAGCATCCCACAATCAAAAGTGGCCATGTTTGCGGTAGCTACGCTGTTAACTGGGTTTCTCAACATCGTGGAGTTGATTAAAAATTCATCTACACTACTGTAGGCTACTGTATTCACAAGCTGCTGGACCACATTTAAGAGCAGTAGTCAGATTTTAAATATGCCTTGTTTACATTGCCATGTGACAGAAAGGCTAAACGCTGCGTTATACATCAGCTACTGTAGGTTATATGGTTCCTATATTATGAAGAGCTTCGGCTACTTACTGTGTTCCAAAATGGGATCAGTACGCCGACAACTGAAATTGCATAGGCTACCCACCACCTCCTCCTACATAGAACATAATGTTCACCAGCGTTACTGTAGGCTACATAGATTGAATGAAAAGTCCAGTGGCTGTACGTGACTATGTCGATTTTAAAAATGTTATAACACATAGCGTGGTAAATACATCGCCGGTTTAGTCGACCAGACTGGATATATCCCACAACATCATCGATGGCGCACTGAGCGCATGCACTGGCTCTGGCTCAGACTGGCTGGCACGGGATGCGCGTGAGTGGGCCTCCAAATGTGACACAGCATTTTTCCTCCTCCCTATAGCATTTTGATAGCACTGCGAATGGATGATGTCTTATCCAGCTTATTTGAACTATATCCAAATAGCACAGTTCAATGCACATTGCCCAAGGTATTAGGATAACATCCACAAGCTATTTCTACGCGGTCCACTTGGATTCGTTTACCCCAAAATCCTATAGCCCAATAGCGCATGTACGGAATTGCTCAATGCCGACGTGGGAAATAAATCTCGGCCATTGAATGTCCTGTTTGGGAGTGAAATGGTTACACAACATGCGTTCTATTTTCAATTTCGAATGTATAGTTTGTGCTTCATACGAGGTAGCCTACGGGAGATCCAATATTGCGCGCCTGAATCTGCATTGAAATATGTTCTGACGGGGCGAAGACAGTCTGTCTAAAACACCTCGAAGTACATCTCTCTTTGCGCTATGAGACACTTGAGTCGCGCCAGCCAGGCTATGGCGGAGGACGTTGAAAATAGAAATGGTTTTAGCCAACCAAAGATGATGGATAAATAAAGAGTTCACTCAGTCCGTTTACCATTGAATAAAAGTGTCACTTCCGGTCTACTTAACGGGGTGGGTCTCCCATAGACACCAATGCAATAGCAGCTGGGTTTGGTCTACATAATACATTCTTCATTGACTTTCATTGAACCAGAAAAAAACAGTGGAATATATTTCGATTCCTCTTCCGTCTCTGAGCCTAACGCTAGAGCGTATAGGACAGGTGTAGGCAACTAGATTCAGCCGCGGGATCATTTTTGTCGGAGCGTATGGTTTGAGGGCCGGTGTGATATGAGAACTCGATCCGGTGGAATACGATGATACGAGCGCATATTTCAGAGCGCTCCTTAAGCCACGCCCCAGTGGGCAGAACTAGGAATGTTGGACTGGGACACCGAAGATTTGTATTACTTAACCTAGACCACAGCCTGTCGTTTCCAATGTGAACAAATTAGTCAAAGTGGGCAGAACAAGATAGGAGGTGGACAGAGCCAAGCACGAGCTAGCGAGATCCTATTGACAGATATTTTTATATATTTAAAAAAATGTTATTTGATCTTTATTTAACTAGGCAAGTCAATTAACAACACATTCTTATTTACAAACCCTAACCCGGACGACGTTGGGCGAATTGTGCACCGCTGCCCTATGGGACTCCCAATCACAGCCGGTTGTGATACAGCCTGGAATCGAACCAGGGTCTCTAGTGACGCCGCTAGCACTGAGATGCAGTGCCTCACACCGCTGTGCACTTGGGAGCCTGTGTGGTGCATCTATATGGGGCAGCAGGTAGCCTAGTTGTTAGTGGTTAGAGCATTGGACTAGTAACCGGAAGGTTGCAAGATTGAATCCCCGAGCTGACAAGGTAAAAATCTGTCGTTCTGCCCCTGAACAAGGCAGTTAACCCACTGTTCCTAGGCCATCATTGAAAATAAGAATTTGTTCTTAACTGACTTGCCTAGTTAAATAAAGGTAAAATATATATTTCCGTAAGGGAATGCCTCCTCTGTGAAGTGCGGGTGTGCAATAACTAAATTTGCCTTTGCACTCCTTCTAAACAATGTGATTTAAAAAAAAAAAAAATTCCAAAGGGTAAAGTCTACAAAACTTAGTCCACTCTGTTCATAACATATTGTAGTTTTAGGAACAGAAAACTGTATTGAGATCAAGTGTTTCATCAATGAGAAAATGTGCAGAATGTCAGCCAAAATCTGTGGCTATGTGTTGCCTAGTTATGCTAATATATTTGAGACCAGTGTATCACAGTTAATTTCGTCTTTGACTTAATAAGTCAAATATCTTTGAGTAGTCAACAGGAAACAACAGTGAGCCCTAGACAGTTCGCAATAGAACATACCAGAGGGGGCATCATTTACTAGGTACCTAAATTATTGGGATCGTCTGCTTACCACAAGTCTTTGGAATAGGGTCTTGAAGTCATTATGGATATTGCCTGACCATGCTAGCCATTAATACTGGTATTGCCCTTTCCTTATTGAAATGGTGGATAAAGGAAGACTATGCTTTCATGTTCAATTAAAACACAATGAAGACATTGTTAGATAGAATGTATGCTTTTATACTGCCTGTATCTCTGTATTACAGCAAATCAAATAAAGATTTGTACAAACTGGATATGTGACTTCTTTCCCAAATTATTTCCTAAGGATGAAGTACTTTGTCCATTATCAGTTATTCTCTACCAACGCTAGATGAGGCTGAATGGCAACAACACCACACACAACTGCAATAAAACTAATTCATCTCATTTGTACATGCCTGTTCAGTCTGTTGAATATTTCATCAAGGAAAACATGGACAACCATACACGATAAAGGGTGTTAATCAAATAAAGTCATAGACAGGAAAAGTAATTTACTGCATTAATTATAGTCACAGCCTCTCCCCTTCGTTTGCTAAACTCAGTGAATGGGATGGAGATGGTTTACAATAGGCTGGGTGGGGCTCATGGCTACATAGAGCCATGACTACATGGAACTCTATTCCACATCAAGCAACTCATGCAAGCAGTAAAATCAGATAAAACAATTATAAAAAGACACCTTATGGAACAGCGGGGATTGTGAATAGACACACACACAGGCACAGGCACATGCATTCACACACACACCCATGAAAACATACACATGGATTTTGTGTTGTAGATACAGTTGAAGTCTGAAGTTTACATACATTTAGGTTGGAGTCATTAAAACTCATTTTTCAACCACTCCACAAATTTCTTGTTAACAAACTATAGTTTTGGCAAGTCGGTTAGGATATATATATATACTTTGTGCATGACACAAGTAATTTTTCCAACAATTGTTTACAGACACATTATTTCACTTATAATTAACTGTATCACAATTTCAGGGGGTCAGAAGTTTACATACACTAAGTTAACTGTGCCTTAAAACAGCTTGGAAAATTCCAGAATTTTGATGTCATGTCTTTAGAAGTTTCTGACAGGCGTATTGACATAATTTGAGTCAAATGGGGGTGTACCTGTGGATGTATTTCATGGCCTATCTTCAAACTCAGTGCCTCTTTGCTTGACATCATAGGAAAATCAAAAGAAATTATCCAAGACCTCAGAAAAAACAATTGTAGATCTCCACAAGTGTGGTGCATCCTTGGGAGCAATTTCCAAATGCCTGAAGGTACCACATTCATCTGTACAAACAATAGCACGCAAGTATAGCACGCTGGGACCACGCAGCTGTCATACCTCTAAGGAAGGAGACGCGTTCTGTCTCCTAGAGATTAATTACTTTGGTGCAAAAAGTGCAATCCCAGAACAACAGCAAAGGACCTTGTGAAGATGCTGGAGGAAACAGGTACAAAAGTATCTATATCCACAGTTAAACGAGTCCTATATCGAAATAACCTGAAAGGCCGCACAGCAAGGAAGAAGCCACTGCTCAAAAACCGCCATAAAAAAGCCAGACTATGGTTTGCAACTGCACATGGGGACAAAAATCGTACTTTTTGGAGAAATGTCCTCTGGTCTGATGAAACAAAAATATAACTGTTTGGCCATAATGACCATTGTTATGTTTGGAGGAAAAAGGGGGAGGCTTGCAAGCTAAAGAACCCCATCCCAACCGTGAAGCACGGGGGTGGCAGCATCATGTTGTGGGGGTGCTTTGCTGCAGGAGGGACTGGTGCACTTCACAAAATAGATGGCATCATGATGAGGAAGGAAAATTATGTGGATATACTGAAGCAACATCTCAAGACATCAGTCAGGAAGTTAAAGCTTGGTCGCACATGGGTCTTTCAAATGGACAATGACCCCAAGCATACTTCCAAAGTTGTGGCAAAATGGCTTACAACAAAGTCAAGGTATTAGAGTGGCCATCACAAAGCCCTGACCTCAATCCTATAGAACATTTGTGGGCAGAACTGAACAAGTGTGTGCGAGCAAGGAGGCCTACAAACCTGACTCAGTTACACCAGCTCTGTCATGAGGAATGGGCCAAAATTCACCCAACATATTGTGGGAAGCTTGTGGAAGGCTACCTGAAACGTTTGACCCAAGTTAAACAATTTAAAGGCAATGCTACAAAATACTAATTGAGTTTATGTAAACTTCTGACCCACTGGGAATGTGATGAAAGAAATAAAAGCTGAAATAAATAATTCTCTCTTCAATTATTCTGACATTTCACATTCTTTAAATAAAGTGGTCATCCTAACTGACCTAAGACAGGGCATTTTTACTCGGATTAAATTTTTACTCTGAAAACTAAGGAGATGATTGTGGACTTCAGGAAACAGCCGAGGGAACACCCCCCTATCCACATCGATTGAACAGTCAGGAATTGTGAAAAACTGAGTTTAAATGTATTTGGCTAAAGTGTATGTAAACCTCCGACTTCAACTGTATGTGGTAATAGAGTAGTGGCCTGAGGGCACACACTTAAAGGACATTTCCACCCCCAAACTATATTTTGGTATTTGTTTCATTAGTCCATTGTTGACATAGTCCCAAAATCTTTTGCTTGTCAGCAATCAAGATATGTAACTTAAAAAAAAAAACAGAAATATGAAATATAATGTAATGTTTTTAAATGATTGCAGTCGCTAATGGGGATTCATAATAAATACAAATACAACAGGCAGAATGTGTCCCAAAGGGCACTCTATTCCCTATAACTTTTCCTTGTATAATGCACTACTTTTGACCAGAGCCCTGGTCAGAAGGAAAGATGGCTTTTCATAAAGATGGGGGGGAGGCGTTCAGTAACTTGAGGGGGAGCAGCAGGCAGGTAGCAGGTTGAGTGTGGCCAAGTGTTATTGGGCCAGGCACATCCAGGTGTCAGGCCAGGGTGTACTCAGTCACAGTCTAAGAGCCTCAGGCCACACCTGTTTGACCTCGCTGTGATACTGTAGGCCTACTTATGGTACTTTTCTGAGTCAATTCAGGTATCATCATATGTCCAGTGTTTATTTTTTTTAAGAAACACAATTTATTTAAATCTCTAGTTGAGTAAAATATGTTTTTTTTTGTTCTGGTCACAAGATAATCCAGAAAAATGCAGTAAACAGCGCCACACTCAGGCAGAAAACTGAATGTTGGGCCTCCCGAATGACGCAGCAGTCTAAGGCACTACATCTCAGTGCCTGAGGCGTCACTACAGACCCGGATTCGATCCCAGGCTGTGTCACAACCGGCCGTGACCAGGAGTCCCATAGGGCGGCACACAATTGGCCCAGCGTCGTCCGGGTTAGGGGAGGGTTTGGCCGAGGGGGCTTTACTTGGCTCATCGCGCTCTAGCGAGGCCTTTTGGCGGGCAGGGCGTCTGCCACAAGGAATTTCCCTGGCAGATTTGGCTTCTACTTAGAAATACTGTAAGAGTAAATGAATAGATGACATTCACTGCCTATACACCTGTCTCCAATATAATCGCATAATTTACACAGACCCACCACGGACCTTCATGTGAAAAGGCGTCTGTTTTTTCAACAAGCTCAATGTATTCCAAAGACTTGTGGTAAGCAGATGATCCCAATAATTTAGGTAGCCTTGTAAACTATGTCCCCTTTGGTATGTTCTATGTTCTATTGCGAACTGTCTGGGAGTCGTTGTTGTTTCCCTGTTTACTACTTTACTACTAGATATTCTACTTACTAATTCAAAGACTAAATTAACTGCAATACACTGGTCTCAAATATATTAGCATAACTAGGCAACACATAACCACAGATTTTGGCTGACATTCTGCAAATTTTCTCATCGATGAAACACTTGATCTCAATACAGTTTTCTGTTCCTAAAACTTAAAAGTTATCTCATCACACCGGAACATAATTATATTAATTTGTACAGTGCAAATTGACCACAACTACAGTAAGACCAAAAACGGTGTATTTGAAAAGAACATTTTTCATACCTCAAGACGGTGACAAGGTTATAAATAATGATTTTTATTAAAATAATAATTGTGTCCTTCAATGTTTGCTTTCATCAAAGAATCCTCCATTTGCAGCTATTACAGCCTTGCAGACCTTTGGCATTCTAGTTGTCAATTTGTTGAGGTAATCTGAAGAGATTTCATCCAATGCTTCCAGAAGCACCTCCCACAAGTTGGATTGGCTTGATGGGCACTTCTTACATACCATACGGTCAACCTGTCCCACAACAGCTCAATAGGGTTGAGATCCGGTGACTGTGCTGGCCACTCCATTATTGACAAAATACCAGCTGACTGCTTCTTCTCTAAATAGTTATTGCATAGTTTGGAGCTGTGCTTTGGGTCATTGCCCTATTGTAGGAGGAAATTGGCTCCAATTAAGTGCCGTCCACAGGGTACAGCATGGCATTGCAAAATGGAGTGATAGCCTTCCTTTTTCAAGATCCCTTTTACCCTGTACAAATCTCCCACTTTACCACCACCATAGCACCCCCAGACCATCACATTGCCTCCACCATGCTTAACAGATGGCATCAAGCACTCCTCCAGCACCATTTCATTTTTTTCTGCGTCTCATGAATGTTCATCTTTGTGATCCGAACACCTCAAACTTAGATTTGTCTGTCCATAACACTTTTTTTCCCGATCTTCCTCTGTCCAGTGTCTGTGATCTTTTGCCCATCTTAATCTTTCTTTTTATTGGCCAGTCTGAAATGTGGCTTTTTGTTTGCATCTCTGCTTAGAAGGCCAGCATCCCGGAGTTGCCTCCACACTGTTGATGTTGAGACTGGTGTTTTGCGGGTACTATTTAATGAAGCAGTTGAGGACTTGTGAGGCGTCTGTTTCTCAAACTAGACACTCTAATGTACTCACTCAATCATCAAGTGGTGTCAGGTGGTGTTAGGAAAATAACCTCACACTCAACGTCAACAAAACTAAGGAGATGATTGTGGACTTCAGGAAACAGCCGAGGGAACACCCCCCTATCCACATCGATTGAACAGTAGTGGAGAGGGTAGTAAGTTTTAAGTTCCTCGGCGTACACATCACAGACAAACTGAATTGGTCCACCCACACAGACAGCATCGTGAAGAAGGCGCAGCAGCGCCTCTTCAACCTCAGGAGGCTGAAGAAATTTGGCTTGTCACCAAAAGCACTCACAAACTTCTACAGATGCACAATCGAGAGCATCCTGTCGGGCTGTATGACCGCCTGGTACGGCAACTGCTCCTTAACCTTAAGGCTCTCCAGAGGGTAGTGAGGTCTGCACAACGCATCACCGGGGGCAAACTACCTGCCCTCCAGGACACCTACGATCACCCGATGTCACAGGAAGGCCATAAAGATCATCAAGGACAACAACCACCCGAGCCACTGCCTGTTCACCCCGCTATCGTCCAGAAGGCGAGGTCAGTACAGGTGCATCAAAGCTGGGACCGAGAGACTGAAAAACAGCTTCTATCTCAAGGCCATCAGACTGTTAAACAGCCACCACTAACATTGAGTGGCTGCTGCCAACACACTGACTCAACTCCAGCCACTTTAATAATGGGAATTAATGTAAAATATATCACTAGCCACTTTAAACAATGCTACTTAATATAATGTTTACATACCCTACATTATTTATCTCGTATGTATACGTATATACTGTACTCTATATCATCTACTGCATCTTTATGTAATACATGTATCACTAGCCACTTTAAACTATGCCACTTTGTTTACATACTCATCTCATATGTATATACTGTACTCGATACCATCTACTGCATCTTGCCTATGCCGCTCTGTACCATCACTCATTCATATATCTTTATGTACATATTCTTTATCCCTTTACACTTATGTGTATAAGGTAGTAGTTTTGGAATTGTTAGCTAGATTACTCGTTGGTTATTACTGCATTGTCGGAACTAGAAGCACAAGCATTTCGCTACACTCGCATTAACATCTGCTAACCATGTGTATGTGACAAATAAAATTTGATTTGATTTGATTTGATTTACTTGTTCTCTTGCTCAGTTGTGCACCGGGGCCTCCCACTTCTCTTTCTATTCTGGTTAGAGCCAGTTTGCACTCTTCTATGAAAGGGAGAAGTACACAGCGTTGTACGAGATCTTCAGTATCTTGGCAACTTTTCGCAAGGAATAGCCATCATTTCTTAGAACAAGAATAGATTGACGAGTTTCAGAAGAAAGATCTTTGTTTCTGGCCATTTTGAGCCTGTAATCAAACCCACATATGCTGATGCGCCAGATACTCAACTAGTCTAAAGGCCAGTTTCATTGCTTCTTTAATCAGAACGACAGTTTTCAGCTGTGCTAACATAACTGCAAAGGGGTTTTCAATTAGCCTTTTAAAATGATAAACTTGGATTAGCCAACACAACGTGCCATTGGAACACAAGAGTGATGGTTGCTGATATCTGTACGCCTACGTAGATATTTCATTGAAAAAATCTGCCGTTTCCAGCTACAATAGTCATTTACAACATTAACAATGTCTACACTGTATTTCTGATCAACTTGATGTTATTTTAATGGACAAAAAAATGTGCTTTTCTTTCAAAACAAGGACATTTCTAAGTGACCCCAAGCTTTTGAACAGTAGTGTACATCTAGGAGAATTTTATAATGCAACAAAAATCATTTTTTTAAACTTTAAAAGAAAGTTTCCCTGCCGGACAAGGATTGTCTAATTTTGAAGATTATCTGCGCTAATTTCCTGGTGGTGTAAATAATTGTAAATTATGTATTGTAAATAAGAATATAGTATGTATTCTAAACACTTCTACATTAACGTGGATGCTAGCATGATTAAGGATAATCATTAATTAATTGTGAATAATGATGAGTGAGAGAGACATGAAAATCATACCCCCCAAAAAATCGAGAGTCACAAACTGGATTTAGTCCTTTGGGGCTAGGAATATGGAACCAAATACTACACTTTTAGTGAATTGTCCAAATACTTCTGGCACACACACACACACACAGTTAAAGGTGTAATCCATAAAATGTCCTGTTGCAAATCCATCCCTTGACGGTAGACAACTTAAAACATTTTGGTTGTATTACATTGTCATCCAAAACTAATGTTGCATTGTTTGGTCTTCAAAGGAGACTTAGGATCATTTATTTTAGGCCTATATAGGTTAAGTAGCTTTCTCAACGGGATTGTTTTGGTAAACCACTCAAAAAAAAAGTGCCCTTCAGGCAGCTCTTATACACACAGACGCTCCCCTGTGATGCAGGGTAGGTTGATTCCTCAAGATCAAATGCACTGTACCTAGGAGCCATGGCATCTGCCTTTTACCCTATTTACAGAGGACCTGGTTCACTGCTACCATGCTTACCAAGCCGTTAAACACATTAAATAATGCACAGACTTCAAGGACGCCACAGTACACAGACATGGAAATATAGAGCTATTCATCTAACACCTGCAGCAGGTAGCGTTATGGTTGGTATATGTTTTGACAAGTGAAGAGGAACTTCAAGATGGTCTGGCCAGGTAGCCTACTTAGCTGCAATCAGTCCATGACAAGCTGTGAAATTTCAAGGCATTCTTTCCTTACATCAGTCTCATGTTACATTCAATGACTGTTTTGCTTCTTTGCCCACCAATTGAGGTATCTTTTGATTCGCGACCCACCACAGCGGTTGATTGGTAAAAAAAAACATGCACTGACCAATTGGTATGGCTAATGCTGTGTCCTTATGCTGAATTTAAAAATAAAAAAATAGTAAATTCTCAAAGATTATAGGCTATTATTTTAAAATATATACAGTACTAGTCAAAAGTTTGTACACATCTACACATTCCAGGATTTTCTTTATTTTTACTATTTTATACATTGTAGAATAATAGTGAAGACATCAAAACTATGAAATAACACATATGTAGTAACCAAAAAAGTGTTACACAAATCAAAATATATTTTATATTTGAGATTCTTCAAAGTAGCCACCCTTTGCCTTGATGACAGCTTTGCACACACTTGTCAATCTTTCAACTAGCTTCAAAAGGTAGTCACCTGGAATGCATTAAAAGTTCCTTTGTGGAATTTCTTTCCTTTTTAATTCCTTCTCAATAAGTTGTATTCCTTCTCAATCAGTTGTAACTGCTGCTCCCGAGTGGCGCAGTGGTCTTAGGCACTGTATCATAGTGCAAGAGATGTCACTGCAGTCCCTGGTTCATATCCAGGCTGTTTCACATCCGGATGTGATTGGGAGTCCCATAGTGCGGCACACAATTGGCCCAGTGTTGTCTGGGTTTGGCTGGGGTAGGCTGTCATTGTAAATAAGAATTTGTTCTTAACTGACTTGCCTAGTTAAATAAAGGTTAAATAAATAAAAAAAATATGAAAATTGTGACAATGTACTGTGGGGTGGTATACAGAAGATAGCCCTATTTGGTAAAAGACCAAGTCCATATTATGGCAAGAACAGCTCAAACAAGAAAGGAGAAACGACAGTCCAGGTCAGTCAATATGGAAAATTTCAAGAACTTTTAAAGTTTCTTCAAGTGCAGTCGCAAAAGTCATCAAGCGCTATGATGAAACAGGCTCTCATGAGGACCACCACAGAAAAGAAAGACCCAGAGTTACCTCTGCTGCGGGTCTTAAACCATTGACCGGTAGAGTATGTTAGAATGAAATGCTGTGTCTCTCAACATGAGGGTGGTGTTAAGAAGACAGATTTCAATTTCTAATAACATGGAAAATAAAGTAGCTATCTATCCTGTGGATGATTATTATCAATACTGTGCCTATGTGCCATTCAAAATGCCACTATGTTCTCTGTAACATGCCCTTCATAGAACAAGCCATGTTCGTGGGCCAAACAAATGCTGCATAGCACAAATATAGCCATTGTCTTGGATAGGCTTGGATAGCACAAATATAGCCATTGTCTCAGCTTGCCAGGAACATGGAACAAAGAGAGGTTGGAGCACTTCTGTTGAATGAACAAAAGCCAAAGTTATGAATCATTATTTTATTTTGGATGATCATTAAGAGTATTCAGTACAGATGTAGGATCTTAATTTGAGCCAGTTTGCTATAGCAGGCAAATAATCCTACAGCAACAGGAAATGTGAACTATTATGTGGATTTTACTTAATGGACAATTATGTTGGGTTTGATACATTTTTCGTAAGCGAAATTCAAGTCTGAAATTTTAAGTGGATATTACAAACTTCAGAAGTATTTAAAAAACTCAAAATACACTACAAGTTTAAAATGTCTTGGGTTCCACCATCTGTATAATGACAGCTCTATTTCTTTACGTTAATAGGCCTACATGTAGGTTACTACACGATCAGTTCTTTGTCTCCTCGGTCCTGCCCCTCTGAAAGAATCTGCCTTGTCAATTCTTAATTATATACAGTGCATTCATAAAGTATTCAGACCCCTTGACTTTTCCACATTTTGTTACGTTAAAGCCCTAATCTAAAATGGATTAAATTGTCCCCCCCCCTTATCAATCTACACACAATACCCCATAATGACAAAGCAAAAACAGGTTTTTATAAATTCTCTCAAATTCAAACTGAAATATCACATTTACATTAGCATTCAGCCCCTTTACTCAGTACTTTCTTGCACCTTTGGCAGCGATTACAGCCTTAAGTCTTCTTGGGTATGACGCTACAAGCTTGGCACACCTGTATTTGGGAAGTTTCTCCCAATTTTCTCTGCAGATTCTCTCAAGTTCTGTCAGGTTGTATAGGGAGCGTCACTGCACAGCTATTTTCAGGTTGCTCCAGAGACGTTTGATCGGGTTCAAGTCCGGGCTCTGGCTGGGCCACTCAATGACATTCAGAGACTACTGCATTGTCTTTGCTGTGTGCTTAGGGTCGTTGTCCTGTTAGAAGGTGAACCTTCACCCCAGTCTGAGGTCCTGGGCACTCTGGAGCATGTTTTCATCAAGTATCTCTCAAGTTTTCTCCGTTCATCTTTCCCTCGATCCTGACTTGTCTCCCAGTCCCTGCCGCTGAAAAACATCCCCACAGCATGATGCTGCCACCACCATGCTTCACCATAGGGATGGTATTGGCCAGATGATGAGCAGTGACTGGTTTCCTCCAGACTTGAAGCTTGGCATTCAGGCCAGATTTCAATCTTGGTTTTATCAGACAAGGGAATCTTGTTTCTCATGGTCTGAGAGTCCTTTAAATGCCTTTTGGCAAACTCCAAGCGGGCTGTCATGTGCCTTTTACTGAGGTGTGGCTTCCATCTGGCCACTCTACCATAATTGCCTGATTGGGCGAATGCTGCAGAGATGGTTGTCCTTCTGGAAGTTTCTCCTATCTCCTATCCACAGAGAAACTCTGGAGCTTTGTCAGAGTGACCATCAAGTTCTTGGTCACCTCCCTGACCAAGGCCCTTCACCCCCGATTACTTACTTTGGCATGGTGGCCAGCTCTAGTAAGAGGTGGTTCCAAACTTCTTCCATTTAAGAATGATGGAGGCCACTGTGTTCTTGGGGACCTTCAATGCTGCAGACCCACGCCGCGTTTTGGTCCGCCTTTCCTTCAACAGAGGTAAACCGTGACACTTCTACTTGAGTAACTTTCTATTTTTGGGTACTCTTCCCCAGATCTGTGCCTCGACATACTCTAGTCTCGGAGCTCAACGGACAATTCCTTTGACCTCAAGGCTTGGTTTTTGCTCTGACGTACACTGTCAACTGTGGGACCTTATATAGGCAGGTGTGTGACCAAATCAATTGAATTTACCACAGGTGGACTCCAATCAAGTTGTAGAAACATCTCAATGATGATCAATGGAAACAGGATGCATCTGAACTCAATTTCGAGTCTCATAGCAAAGGGTCTGGATACTTATATAAATGTGTAGAATTGCAGGAAATTAGCTTTAAAATATTTTGAACAGTTTGGGGTTACATGTGTTGTGAGGTGGGGGTTTGTTACTACACTGCATAATGACAATATTCATCCTGACCTTTGCCACCTAGGAAATGTGTGTGACCAGACCTTCTCAAATAGTAATTGAGTACCCCTTTAGTAAAGAATTTCCCTCAGACACTTGAACATGGCTATATTCAATGCACAACACTGCCACCTAGGGTGCAACTTTGATTCCACACACATCAACAATACACTTGGTTTACTTTCTCTGAGGGAAACCAGGAGTGCAGCTATACATGAAATGGGATGCAACATGGTTTATAGGTATAGGATAACACAGACTACAAAATATTTGTGCCACATTTAAAGCAGCTGCCATCTGGCTGTTTTTATTAATCAACATGAAGAACCAAACACAGCAGAGATGATCTGATAAAAAAATATGCACAAAAGATATGCCTTTTTATTATCTTTCACTCTTTACCATCTGTATTAATTTGGTTGGAATATTTAACATTAGAATATAACGCCCTAAATACGGCAGGGATACTGTTTTTATAAATTACGATAGCAGCTAACCATGGCAACTTTGCAGTGATCCACAGCTCTGATTATGATACACTGTAATGTCTAAGGCGTGGACTTTATTGTCCTCTCTATCTATAAGGCGTGGACTTTATTGTCCTCTCTATCTATAAGGCGTGGACTTTATTGTCCTCTCTATCTATAAGGCGTGGACTTTATTGTCCTCTCTATCTATAAGGCGTGGACTTTATTGTCCTCTCTATCTATAAGGCGTGGACTTTATTGTCCTCTCTATCTATAAGGCGTGGACTTTATTGTCCTCTCTATCTATAAGGCGGTGACTTTATTGTCCTCTCTATCTATAAGGCGTGGACTTTATTGTCCTCTCTATCTATAAGGCGTGTGCAAGGGGTTTGTGGATTGTAATAAAAATATGTTAATTACAACATGGCTGGTCTTTTTTAGCTTGTGTAAACTGTGACTAACTAAAACTAGCTATCCCTCCTGATAAATATGGTCTTGCCACAGGCTATTGACAAACAGTTACAGCTGAGTCCACATTTCACTTGTAGCCAACTACACTGTTATATAAAGTACTTTCATTATCCGAGTACTACATAATTTAGAGACTGAGTAGAAAAGTTATTTCAAAAAACATTTTAGTATATATATTTTAGAATATCTTTGGACAGTAAATTAAGTCCAAATATGAGGCCCTTCAGGATAATACATTCGATATTTTGATTCTTGTATATATATTCAATCTTTCTGATTATAGGCCTACATTCTATCCAGTGTATGTTCATTGAAGCTTGTGCTAGACACTGCATAATACGGTATAACAAGTGTAATAAATAACAATATCAATAATACAAGAACAAGCAATCCTGTTGTTGAGTTCCTCTGATAGACAGTATACCTTAGCCTGGTCCCAGATCTGTTTGTACTATCATTCCACAAACATTATGTTTGGCATAAGACACAGAGTACAAGGAGTCAAATCTTAGCACAAATAGACTGGTAGCCAGGCTAAGTAATAGTGATGCGCGGGTTGACTCATAACCCGCAGTCCCCGAGGTTATATCCACGGGGCGGGTGGGTTTAGGGTCATGAAATATTGTGCGGGTGAAGGGTGGGTGAGTAGCGGGCGGCTTGATTAAAAATAAAACAATACTTACAAAATCTGTAAATGTAACCTATCATTCTTGTGAAATGTATATCTATAGGCTACATTGACGTTTTTCTTTAATTATTTTAGGTTATCTGGCATTGGTGCATAAGCTCAATCTTTAGGGCCTAACTGTAGGCGCGCCAAATAGCCTACATGCTAAAACCCAAATGCACTTGGGAATGGGCAGAAAAAAGTGAGCCTCTATCCATGGAGGCAAAAAGGACAATGTCGGACTTGAATTCAATAAGAGAAAAGCTGTGAAATGGAGAGTTGAAAATAAAGAGAAGGGAGGGACAGAAAAGTAATGTTTGGGAAAGAATTGGTGAAGTGGTTAAAGTGGATGATAGCGGTGCTGGCAATGTTGTGTGTGATGATTGTGAGGCACTATACAAATTCCACAGTCACAAGACGGACTTCAAATAGGCCTATGGCACGTCAAGGGAACTGTAGCCTACTGTTCAGATGAGTTAAATGGAAACTGACATCTGAACACTGACTGTAGGTCAATAACCTCTCACATAGACTTAATATTAACCCCTGCAGAATTAAGCATGTATTTAAGTAAAATGATACATCAAATGTAAGCAAAATTTGAACTCGGGAACAAGAGTGGAGAAATTAGATTTCTTTCTTTCAGCATCTTGAGAGAATGTGAATGCGCAGTTAGATAGTGTCTGTAGAGGTGATATCTTTATCAGCATCATAAAAGCTGACAGTAAGCTATTTCAACCACATAAAATATGCATCCAAGCTGAACTGAAATCTTATCAGAAACATGTTGGGTCGTTTTCACACTTTTCTGTTTCCTTAGAACCGGTCAAACTGATGTAATTTCAAAATGTTGCACTGTGAATCTTTTTTACCTATGTCAACTAGATTGAAGCATTATTTCTATCAATGTATCACATTATTCTGGTGATCAAAGGTTTATTTAGTCTTCTAGGGCAACATATTGGCCAAATGACAAGTTGAATAACAAATAGCCTACAAAATGTTGGAAATTATAACCAGAAACTTATCTAAATCAGGCAAAAAAGAATCCTGCACCCCCTGTCAAATCGTTCCGACATCTCACACTATCCTACAGCACATTTTTTTTATATTGGCAAGTTAGATTTTCACTTTATCACATATAGACGGGCGGTTGCGGATGGGTTATTAGCAATTGCGGGCAAGTGCAGATGAACAATGCCCCATTACAAAATATACCTTTCCTGTGACTAATTATATTGTTAAGAACCATTTAATTACATCACAAAGCTTTATTCCGTTCTGACATGAAGTAACACTTAGACATATTACTCAAAACATACACCCACACAGCAAATTGGCCAGTGTTACCTAGTGTTGATTTTTCAGTGTAACATTTCTAGTGTTGATTCAGGAGTTAAATTAAATCTGAAATTAACACTCAGTAGTGTAAAATAACCCCAGTGTTAGTGTTTATATCCAATGTTAAGTGTGAGAATGTGATCGTGTCAGTTTTACTCTGTGGAGAGTAAAACATTCCCAATAAAACCATACCCATCATTATCACATTTCCCAGCATGCTCTACTGGAGGTAGTCATTTTTAGGATTGTTTTTAATATCTGTGTTTTTGCATGTACATAGATTGATTAATATTATGGTACACAAATACAATTTTTAAATAACATTACATTTTTCTCAACTAATCCAATCAGATGGATGCAATAAATGCAACTATTACTTAAATGGCTGTTCCAGTTTAAATGGTTTAGATAAGGGGTGGGAAACTCGGGCCCCGAGGGGCCTGATTGGTGTCACCATTTTGCCCTAGCTAATTTAGAACGTAATTAGCTTAATCATCTGTGTTTGCTAGGGATGGGGAAAGGTGTGACACCCTTCTGGATCCTGAAGACTGGAGTTGCCCATCCCTGACTTAGGTAGTCTCCTCACAATGTTCCTAACCCTTACAGTCATTCTGAATGATTAAAAATATGTCTGGTTTCCTATAGGAATTACATCCCTTTGCAAGCCTGCATAATGTGACTTGCAGATGTGGCCTGTAAATCAGGATTGTCCTAACAACACTGTTAGGGTAAAACTTGGCCATCAAAGTAAGGCCTTATATATTTAATGTATTGTCCTAAAGCATTATATTTTAATGATAACATTCACCTCTAGTGGGAAGTCCACAGGAGTGAAATTAATAAATTCAACAACCATGTCTCTGTCACTTACAAATACTGTCATGGGTGGTAAATCTACAATTAACTTGAAAAGGCAAGGCACTAGGAAATTATATTGGAGGTGTGGCTTAGTTGAGGCATGGCTTTAAATTCGTTGTTTTTGGCACCCATGAATGGAAGTGTTGTATCAGTTTAAGTGGTCTATGGTTATACTTATTTAATTTAGAATATGTCTTCTGCTAGTCCTGAAGTCTTTGTAAATGCTTACATAATAACAAGTAGCATTAAAGACGTTATTATTATTGTCATCTCCTTAATCCAACACAAGCGACCTTGTCAACAGATACAGACCTCTTTGCGTAATGGTTAAAAAATACTATATAAGGTGTTATTGCATAACACCATTAGTGTAAACTATATACACTTCCTAGTGTTAAAAATACTATATGAAGTGTTATTGCATAACACTAAAAGTGTTAATCATGTGGAACTTTATAGAAAAAATTGTCACTGTAAGTGTTGATTTAACACTGGAGAATTTGCTGTGCATGAATATCACAATTTCCACCCCAGAACAGTGTACTACTTAGAGTTGGATCATGATAAACTAAGTATATAGTAAAATCTACCATTTTGGGAGACTATGATTGTCAGATTAAGACAAGATTGGCATTTTCTTTTTGCACATATAAGTAACTTGCTTTGTCCGAGCCAGATAGGCCCATAGGACAGGAGGAGCCAATCTCCTGTTTATGTAGTATGAGGCAGCATGATGTACAAGTACACCCCCTGGACAGGATAGTAATGTATCGCAGGGCCTTTTGCACAGATTCTGTAAGGCATTTCACTCAGCCTTCATTTTGTCTCTGATATCCGAAGGCAAGGTTTCAAACAGGACGTCCTCCACCACTAGGCCGCCCCGCTTCAACGCCCGGCAGAACCGCAGCTCTGGAGGCAGGAGCTCAAAATGGTTGCCCTTCAGTTCCAGGTGTGTCAATAGAACCAGGTATGAGATCTTTGGTGAGAGCAAAGACAGCGTATTCTTGCCCAGCTTAAGGGTTTTGAGCTTCTTGCAAAAGAAGAGCTCGTCTGGGAGGTTCTCGATCTTGTTGCACGTGACAGAGAAATACTGAAGACTCTGTAGGACGCCGATCTCCGGCGGAATGAACCGGATGTCGTTGTTGGACAGGTCCAGGTAACGAAGCTTGTTGCATAAGAACAGGTGCGAGGGCAAGATCTCTATCTTGTTGTGACTGAAGTAGAGGCGCTCCAGGCTGCCAAGCTTCTTGATGTGCTCAGGGATGTAGCAGATACTGTTGTGCCAGAGTTTCAGGCACGTCAGCTTGTGGAGGTGCTGGCAGCTGACTATCTCCTCAATGGAGCGCAGGTTGTTTTCCTTCAAGTCCAACTCCTGTAGAGTTAGAGTTATACAAATGTATTTTAAGTGTCACTCCACAATATTACAGGAATTGGCAATACATATGACATATTTGAAGTCAAGAAAACAGCCCAGAACAGAGTTAGCTGGAGATGCACCTTTTTAGGCCCTTTGCTCAACTAGGAGCTTAACGTCATTACATATTTAAAAACCACATTGTGGGCCACTCAGTGTGGAGACACTGTAGGGAATCGTACCACAGTCATAGTACTGTATATCAAACCTGTAGGTTGACCATTCTAGAGTTTGAGACACTGTAGGCGATCATAGCAGGCGGTCAAGGTACAGCATATCATACCTGTAGGTTTGTGAGGCTAAAGACAGCATGTGGGATGCGTTCCAGGTCACAGTGCACCAGCTCCAGTTCAGTCAGGTTCACCATCTTCTTCAGGTTGTTGAGCATCACCAGCTTGGTGCCATCGTTGTAAACGTACAGCCTCTGCAGGTGGCTGGACACATCTACGATGGACTGGGGAATCTTTGTAAAGTTACTTTTGAGCGAGAGGGTCTTCAGATTCTTCAGCTCCCTTAGAGACTCCAGAACCACATTCTTAGAAGCGTCAGGACTCAGTGAGCCAATGAGATAGAGCTCCTCTAGATTCCGCAGATGGTACAGCCAATGAGGCAGTTCCCTGCTGTCATCAAACTTTACTCTGAGCACCTTACATAAAGATAGAATGATACTTTATTATAAAAAATAAATAAAACATGCCACACCAAAGACTACCAGAATAGCATACCTTAAGGTTATCCTTGAGGAAGGAAGTGGCTGTGGTGTGGCTCTTTAAGCAACACTGATACAGAGATAGCTCCTGGAGGTTTTCCAGCTGGGCGATGGAGGCTGGGATGGTTACATTGTTGATGATCTCTAGCTTCAGGGATTGGAGCTCTGTCACCTCGAAGATGGTGTCTGGGAGCCCAGACAGCATGAAGAGCTGCAGCTCCAGTCTGTTGTTATGGTTGGTCAGCAGTCTCTGACGCAGCTTCTCTGGTGTCCACTCATGGTTCAGATTCAGCTGTTTCAGTTTGTTCTCACTGACCTCAGACAGGAACACTGCGAACCTGAGAGAAAGAAAGAAGAAGAATACGTTATTGTCCAATGTAAACAGATATGCCATGGAAACTTCTTCTTTTGTCTTCTGCTTTATTCCAACCCCGAATGGTTGGAGCAGAGGGTAGCCATACAACTGCACCCGAATGCTTTGTTTTACAATTGGAGGCATTACATACTTATCAACAGCAACAGCGAACTGAATTACTTGAAACAATTTACAATTTTCAAAAAATATATATTTTTACACCTTTTGGAGTACAGTGGGTCGTACTGGTCGATCATGTGCAGCATGAAGGCAAAGTCATTCTTCACATCTGGGATGTCATCGATTCCCGTTTCTTGCCGCACATATTCAAAGGAGTACTCCTTCAGTGAGCGGTAGAAGAGCCAATAGGAAGTGTAGAGGCAGGTGAATCCGTACACAGCCACGAAGCACAGGTAACAGTACGACAACTTAGAGAACAGGTGGGCCATGGTGTGATTACAGGAGAAATGCTTATATCCCGTCATGTCCTGTATGTCCACACTGCACTTCACTGTGATCTGCACCTCAGAGACTAAAGCACTGTTATACGCGATGATGAGGAGGAACTTGAACACTTTGAGAACAGTCTGGCGAACATACATAACATAGAGGATGTCCCCCTCTTCGACATGCAGGCGGAACTTCTTCACCTTCTCAAATAGAGCTTTGGCCTGTTCTCCTTCCTTCTTATCCAGAGCGCTGGCTGTGGGCTTGTCCACTACGATCTTCTCTGGGATGGATTTGAGGGACTGGGTCTTCTCCAGGCTGTCCAGGTTCCCCTCTACAGACACGTTGAGGATCGCTTTGCTGGCACTGTTGTTCTTGTTGTCCTTGAATGAATAAATACATTTATTTATTAATTAATGCATTTTATTTGAAATATTTCAAATATATCTAATACAGGGCTGTTTCCCGGATACAGATTGAGCCTAGTCCTGGTCAACAGAATTTTGAAAGGAGATTCTCCATTGAGTTTTCAGTCCAGGCCTAGGCTTTATCTGTGTCCAGGAAACTGCTCCATAGTTTCCTCAGCCATTCGACTACAACAATACATACAGTTGAAGTCGGAAGTTTACATACACCTTAGCCAAATACATTTAAACTCAATGTCACAATTCCTGACATTTAATCCCAGTAAAAATACCCTGTCTTTGGTCAGTTAGGATCACCACTTTATTTTAAGAATGTGATATGTCAGAATAATAGTAGAGAGAATTATTTATTTCAGCTTTTATTTCTCATCACATTCCCAGTGGGTTAGAGGTTTACATACACTCAATTAGTATTTGGTAGCATTGCCTTTAAATTGATTAACTTGGGTTAAATGTTTCAGGTAGCCTTCCACAAAATTCCCACAATAAGTTGTGTGAATTTTGGCCCATTCCTCATGACAGAGCTGGTGTAACTGAGTCAGGTTTATAGGCCTCCTTGCTTGCACATGCTTTTTCAGTTCTGGACAAAAAAATTATATGGGATTGAGGTCAGGGCTTTGTGATGGCCACTCCAATACCTTGACTTTGTTGACCTTAAACCATTTTGCCACAACTTTGGAAGTATGCTTGGGGTCATTGTCCATTTGGAAGACCCATTTGTGACCAATCTTTAACTTCCTGACTGATGTCTTGAGATGTTGCTTCAATACATCCACATCATTTTCCATCCTCATGATGCCATCTATTTTGTGAAGTGCACCAGTCTCTCCTGCAGCAAAGCACTCCCACAACATGATGCTGCCACCCCCGTGCTTCACGGTTGGGATGGTGTTCTTCGGCTTGCAAGCCCCCCCCCTTTTTCCTCCAAACGTAACGATGGTCATTATGGCCAAACAGTTCTATTTTTGTTTCATCAGACCAGAGGACATTTCTCCAAAAAGTACGATCTTTGTCCCCATGTGCAGTTGCAAACCGTAGTCTGTCTTTTTTATGTAGATTTTGGAGCAGTGGCTTCTTCCTTGCTGAGCGGCCTTTCAGGTTATTTCGATATAGGACTTGTTTTACTGTGGATATAGATACTTTTGTACCTGTTTCCTCCAGCATCTTCACAAGGTCCTTTGCTGTTGTTCTGGGATTGATTTGCACTTTTCGCACCAAAGTACGTTCATCTCTAGGAGACAGAATGTGTCTCCTTCCTGAGCGGTATGACAGCTGCTTGGTCCCATGGTGTTAATACTTGTGTACTATTGTTTGTACAGATGAATGTGGTACTTTCAGGCGTTTGGAAATTGCTCGCAAGGATGAACCAGACCTGTGGAGGTCTACAATTGTTTTTCTGAAGTCTTGGCTGATTTCTTTGGATTTTCCCATGATGTCAAGCAAAGAGGCACTGAGTTTGAAGGTAGACCTTGAAATACATCCACAGGTACACCTCCAATTGACTCAAATTATATCAAATACCCTATCAGAAGCTTCTAAACCCATGACATAATTTTCTGGAATTTTCCAAGCTGTTTAAAGGCATGGTCAACTTAGTGTAAGTAAACTTCTGACCCACTGTAATTGTGATTCAGTGAATTATAAGTGAAAGAATATGTCTGTAAACAATTGTTGGAAAAATGACTTGTGTCATGCAAAAAGTATATGTCCTAACCGACTAAAACTATAGTTTGTTAACAAGAAATTTGTGGAGTGGTTGAAAAACGAGTTTTAATGACTCCAACCTAAGTATTTGTAAACTTCTGACTTCAACTGTACATTTATACACTGCGTGTACAAAACATTATAAGCACATGCTCTTTCCAAGACATAGACTGGACCAGGTGAATCCACGTGTAAGCTATGATCCCTTGTTGACGTCACTTGTTAAATCCACTTCAATCTGTGTTGATGAATGAGAGGAGACCAGTTAAAGAAGGATTTTAGAGCCTTGAGATAATTGAGATTGTGTATGTGTGCCATTGAGAGGGTGAATTGGTAAGAAAAAATTGTTAACTTCTTGGATATAGGGGGCGCTATTTAAAATTTTCATATAATTGACACATTTGGAAAGAAAACACTCTGACGTTTCCAAAACTGCAAAGATATTGTCTGTGAGTGCCACAGAACTGATGTTACAGAAAAAAACAGATACAAATCCAATTAGGAAGTGCCGCATTTTTTGAAACCGCCTCATGGCAATGACTCCTTATATGGCTGTGAAGGAGCTAGGAGTCAGCTTACGTTTTCCACGTTTTCCCCAAGGTGTCTGCAGCATTGTGACGTATTTGTAGGCATATCATTGGAAGATTGACCATAAGAGACTACATCTACCAGGTGGTCGCTTGGTGTCCTCTGTCGCAATTATTGCGTAATCTCCAGCTGCAGTATTTTTCCGTTTGCTTCTGATGAGAAGCCAACTGCCACCACTAATAGATTATCGAATAGATATGTGAAAAACACCTTGAGGATTGATTCTAAACAACGTTTGCCATGTTTCTGTCAATATTATGGAGCTAATTTGGAAAAAAGTTCGGCGTTGTAAGTGACTGCATTTTCCGGTCTTTTTCTTAGTCAAACGTGATGAACAAAACGGAGCTATTTCGTCTACACAAATAATCTTTTTGGAAAAAATGAACATTTGCTATCTAACTAAGAGTCTCGTCATTGAAAACATCCGAAGTTCTTCAAAGGTAAATTATTTTATTTGAATGCTTTTCTTGTTTTTGTGAAAATGTTGCCTGCTGAAAATTAGGCTTAATGCTATGCTAGGCTATCAATACTCTTACACAAATGCTTGTGTAGCTTTGGTTGAAAAGCATATTTTGAAAATCTGAGATGACAGTGTTGTTAACAAAAGGCTAAGCTTGTGTTTGAATATATTTATTTCATTTCATTTGCGATTTTCATGAATAGGAAACGTTGCGTTATGGTAATGAGCTTGAGGCTATGATTACGCCCCCGGATACGGGATTGCTCGACGCTAGAGGTTAAGTGCCTTTGAACGGTGCACCGGTTTGTGTCAAGAGTTTTTCGTGTGTATCAAGAATGGTCCACCACCCAAAGGACATTCAGTCAACATGAGATAACTGTGGGAGTAAGCATTGGAGTCAACATGGGCCAGCATCAGCATCTCTGTGGAGGGGTGGGTTCAACTCAATATTAGGAAGGTGTTCTTAATGTTTTGTACACTCAGTGTACATAGAAACATATATACATTCATACATATAGTACATACTGTACAAACACATACCAACAATACCTTCTCCTCTGGGTTCTCTCCAGACACCTCAGACAGAGCTCTAGTAGTCCAGGGGGAGTCAAAGCACTTTCCCAAGATGGAGATGAAATGCTCTATCTTAGAGCTGGAGCCGGGGAACTTGAACCAGAAATTGCTACACACCATGAAGATGAGGGTGTGTATGAGGACTAGGTAAGGGAAGTACTTGGCATACCAGTGCAGGGCTTTCTCGTAGCACATCTGGTTTATGAAGCTGTACTGTTGAAGGTCCAGGTTGGTTTTCAGGCCCATCATCTCATGCACATCCTGCGACACTACAGGTGAGACCAGCTCGGTTTTATTTGGTATTGTTTGGTTCGCCATTGATATTCTCTGTGGAAGGCAGATGATTTTGTCCTGCACCACCTGAAAGAAATTCACAATAAAGCAAGCAACCTTAATGTAAGATGACAATTGAACTGTCAAACAAGACCCAATGATGGCAATATATACACAATATCACAATAACTGAGTAGTAAACAGTTCTGCAATATTGAATTATTCACTGATTGTAATTTTCCTAAGATTTTATTAGGCACATTTATTTTTTTGCTCTTTTATTTTTTAACAATGAGCTAACCCACTAGGCAATTACATTGAATCACATGGACTAGATGTTGAACTGACGTCTGTGCCCAGTGGGAAAGTGAGTACAATTTCCAATGAATTCATTACAAAAAAGTATGTTACAGTAACTTAGATACAATGATAATACAAACAACAGAGGGGGATATCGGATGTTATTTCTCATTTCCTTCTGTGACAACATTGGTAGGACTGTGACTCAGACAGGAAATGACCAATTTGTGTTTTAGCCACCGCAGACTAAAGAGGGAGTCAGACTGATTGTAACGCTATGCAATACTGTACCACTAAATGATATGTTATTCTTTGATCTACCATTGCACTTTTATAACACTTACAACATTACCAATTTTTCTACTGCAATTATAGACTGATCATGAATGTGGTAATGTATATACAGTTTTTTTCTTCAACTTTGTAAATATTTGCTTTTCTTATGAGCCAGACCAGTGATATAGCCTAAATACCATGTGGTTCCTGAGGCAGAGGACTCTGTCTGGAAAATTTGTCTAAAGAAAATGCCTGATCAGCTGGAAAAGGGGGAAGCTCTCTCTCTCTTTTAATGCAGGACAGGAGAAATTAAAAGTCAGACTTGCTGAGTACAGTGTTGTGTCTTTGGCATCATTAAAAGTGGTGACTGTTATTTTATCAAATCAATTCTCTGTAATTCTTATTACGTGATTCAACTAATAATGTAAATGTAATTAACTAGGAAGTCGGGTCACCACGGAAAATCTTCAGATTACAAAGTTATAATTTTCCAAATATTACTTCAGATATTTTAATATCTGATCAATTAGTCTTCTATTAAATTAATTATTATTTACCTCATGTCAGTCTCATTCCAAATGTCGTAAATTGTTGGTTATCTGCATGAACCCAGCCTAAACTATGAATTATCCATACACCTGTCACGCTCGTCGTAATGAGTAGACCAAGAGCTTGAGTAGAGTTCCACATATTTTAATAAACTGAAACTCACCAAAACAATAAAGCACAAATGAAACGTGAAGCTACTGGTGTGCACTCAGGCAACTAAATGTAGACAACATCCCACAAACACAATAAGGACAATAAGGCTACCTAAATATGATCCCCAATCAGAGACAATGATAAACAGCTGCCTCTGATTGGGAACCATATCAGGCCACCATAGAAATACATTTCACCTAGATGACCCACCCAAGTCACTATCACACCCCAACCAACACAGAGAATAAACAGCTTACTATGGTCAGGGTGTGACAGTACACCCCCAAAGGTGCGGACTCCGACCGCAAAACCTGACTCAATAGGGGAGGGTCCGGGTGGGCATCTATGATGGATGACACAGGGTGTCGGGGGTGGCTCCGGTGCGGGGCACATCGCCAGAAGCTCCGGACCGTGGATCGTCGCCAGAGGCTCCAGACCGTGGATTGTCACTGGAGGAACCAGACAGTAGATCGTCGCAGGAGGCTCTGAACTGAGAACCCCTGCTGAAGGCTCTGGACCGCCGACCGTCGCTGGAGGCTCTGGACCGCAGACCGTCTCAGGAGGTTCCGGACCGCAGACCGTCTCAGGAGGTTCCGGACCGCAGACCGTCTCAGGAGGTTCCGGACCGTAGACCGTCTCAGGAGGTTGCGGACCGTGGACCGTCATGGAGGTTCCGGACTGGAAACTACGCCGGAAGCTCTGGACTGGGAACTGTCGCCGTAAACTCTGGACTAGGAACTGTTGCCGGAAGCTCTGGACTGGGAACTGTCGCCGGAAGCTCTGGACTGGGAACTGTCGCCGGAAGCTCTGGACTGGGAACTGTCGCCGGAAGCTCTGGACTGAGGAGGCACACTGGAGGCCTGATGCGTGGTGCCGGCACTGGTCGTACCGGCACTGGTGGTACCGGGCTGGTGACACGCACCACAGGGCGAGTGCGGGGAGGAGGCACAGAACGTACTGGACTGTGGAGGCACACTGGAGGCCTGATGCGTGAGACTGGTACAGGTGGCACCGGGCTGATGACACGCACCTCAGGGCGAGTGCGAGGAAGAGGAACAGGACGTACTGGACTGTGGATGCGCACTGGAGGCCTTGTGCATGGGACCGGTACAGGTGGCACCGGGCTGATGACATGCACCTCAGGGCGAGTGCGGGGAGGAGGCACAGGACGCACTGGACTGTGGAGGCGCACTGGAGGTCTAGAGTGCAGAGCTGGCACAACTATTCCTGACTGGATGCTCACTCCAGCCCGGCAAGTGCAGGAAGCTGGCACAGGACGCACTGGGCTGTGAAGGCGCACTGGCGACACAGTGCGTAGAACCAGCGCCGGATATCCTGGACCGAGGAGACGTACTGGATACCAGGAGCGCTGAGCCGGCACAATCCGTCCTGGCTGACTGCCCACTCTAGCATGGCAACTGCGGGAAGCTGGAACAGAGCGCACCGGGCTGTGAATGCGCACTGGAGACACTGTGCGCATCACTGCATAACACGGTGCCTGACCGGTCACACGCTCCCCACGGTAAGCACGAGGAGTTGGTTCAGGTCTAAACCCTGACTCCGCCAATCTCCCCATGTGCCACCCCCCAAAAAAGTTTTGGGGCTGCCTCTCGTGCCTCCGTTGTTGTTCTAACTCCTCGTATCGTCGCCGTTCCGCTCTCGCTGCCTCCAACTGCTCCATTGAATGGTGATACTCTCCGGCCTGCGTCCAGGGTCCTTCTCCATCCAGGATTTCCTCCCATGACCATTCCTCCTGGCCATGCTGCTTGGTCCGTTTTAGGTGGGTTCTTCTCTCATGCTCATTGTAATGAGTAGACCAAGGCGCAGCGTGAGTAGAGTTCCACATATTTTAATAAACTGAAATTCACCAAAACAAAACAATAAAGCACAAACGAAACGTGAAGCTACTGGTGTGCACTCAGGCAACTAAATGTAGACAAGATCCCACAAACACAATAAGGACAATAAGGCTACCTAAATAAGATCCCCAATCAGAGACAATGATAAACAGCTGCCTCTGATTGGGAACCATATCAGGCCACCATAGAAATACATTTCACCTAGATGACCCACCCAAGTCACTATCATGCCCCAACCAACACAGAGAATAAACAACTTACTATGGTCAGGGTGTGACAACACCAATTGGCTTAATCATTTATTTACTAACTAACTAAATAATCACAGAAATGCATGAACAAACAAACAGTAAATATTGCTTACTAACAAGGATAGGGAAGATTCCCAAGTGGGCTAAGCCGATATGACGGCTTGGTGGACGAAGGGAAGTGGGTGTGGACTGAGAAAGAAGTGGGAAAGACAAAAGGGATCACTATACACAATATATACAGTGGGGCAAAAAAGTATTTAGTCAGCTACCAATTGTGCAAGTTCTCCCACTTAAAAAGATGAGAGAGGCCTGTAATTTTCATCATAGGTACACTTCAACTATGACAGACAAAATGAGGGGAAAAAATCCAGAAAATCACATTGTAGGATTTTTAATTTATTTATTTTCAAATTATGGTGGAAAATAAGTATTTGGTCAATAACAAAAGTTTATCTCAATACTTTGTTATATACCCTTTGTTGGCAATGACAGAGGTCAAACGTTTTCTGCAAGTCTTCACAAGGTTTTCACACACTGTTGCTGGTATTTTGGCCCATTCCTCCATGCAGATCTCCTCTAGAGCAGTGATGTTTTGGGGCTGTTGCTGGGCAACACAGACTTTCAACTCCCTCCAAAGATTTTCTATGGGGTTGAGATCTGGAGACTGGCTAGGCCACTCCAGGACCTTGAAATGCTTCTTACGAAGCCACTCCTTCGTTTCCCGAGCGGTGTGTTTGGGATCATTGTCATGCTGAAAGACCCAGCTACGTTTCATCTTCAATGCTGATGGAAGGAGGTTTTCACTCAAAATATCACGATACATGGCCCCATTCATTCTTTCCTTTACACGGATCAGTTGTCCTGGTCCCTTTGCAGAAAAACAGCCCCAAAGCATGATGTTTCCACCCCCATGCTTCACAGTATGTATGGTGTTCTTTGGATGCAGCTCAGCATTCTTTGTCCTCCAAACACGACGAGTTGAGTTTTTACCAAAAAGTTCTATCCATATGATATTCTCCCAATCTTCTTCTGGATCATCCAAATGCTCTCTAGCAAACTTCAGACGGGCCTGGACATGTACTGGCTTAAGCAGGGGGACACGTCTGGCACTGCAGGATTTGAGTCCCTGGCGGCGTAGTGTGTTACTGATGGTAGGCTTTGTTACTTTGGTCCCAGCTCTCTGCAGGTCATTCAGTAGGTCCCCCCGTGTGGTTCTGGGATTTTTGCTCACCGTTCTTGTGATCATTTTGACCCCACGGGGTGAGATCTTGCGTGGAGCCTCAGATCGAGGGAGATTATCAGTAGTCTTGTATGTCTTCCATTTCCTAATAATTGCTCCCACAGTTGATTTCTTCAAACCAAGCTGCTTACCTATTGCAGATTCAGTCTTCCTAGCCTGGTGGAGGTCTACAATTTTGTTTCTGGTGTCCTTTGACAGCTCTTTGTTCTTGGCCATAGTGGAGTTTGGAGTGTGACTGTTTGAGGTTGTGGACAGGTGTCTTTTATACTGATAAAAGTTCAAACAGGTGCCATTAATACAGGTAACGAGTGGAGGACAGAGGAGCCTCTTAAAGAAGAAGTTACAGGTCTGTGAGAGCCAGAAATATTGCTTGTTTGTAGGTGACCAAATACTTATTTCCACCATAATTTGCAAATAAATTAATTAAAAATCCTACAATGTGATTTTCTTAATTTTTTTTCTCATTTTGTCTGTCATAGTTGAAGTGTACCTATGATGAACATTACAGGCCTCTCTCATCTTTTTAAGTGGGAAAACTTGCACAATTGGTGACTGACTAAAAACTTTTTTGCCCCACTGTAATTATATTAATTGAAATGCTAATCCTTTGCACACAACGCTCACTCATTCGGGAATAATTGCAATCAATATATATTACACCCATGTGTCGTTGTGATCTTCTCTGTTGGAATCCGGTCCATCTGCTGGAGAGTTAATCCGAGTCTCTCTCTCGCTTTCTGTTTCCCTGAAGATCAAAGTCGTTCATGGTTAGGATGTATACTTCAGAGTACCATTCAGAAATGTTGTCATAGAATAGATGTTTTGGCGGTTGTCTGTATTCTCGTCCCAGGTTTACATCATGTCTAGCTGCAGACTAGTAATTAGTATCTAAGATTTTCTCTTATTCTGTAGGGATCGCTAGTCTCAGGGTTTAACCATTTACAGCCGTGTAGCCAATGCTCCACGTGGTATGGTAATTTAATAACTATTCGCAATCAAATCTCACACTGTGGATTTGCTTAGTCTTGGTACTCAAACCTGTGCCACCTCAGCTTACACCGAGGTATGTGTGGTCTGAAGAGGATTTCCTCAGGAGGGAGTTTTATTCGTAACAATAGGAAAGGGCTGTTCCATGACGCCAGATCATGTCTGTGCTTATGGGAGTGGGCCAATGACTTAGTTAAACTTTAAAGGGAATACAATTCTCTCACATTAAAGGTTTAACATCACATTACATCATTTCACAAATAGTTTAATCTTTACTCATTCATTTTATACAAGAATTAGATGCAAACACCATAATTGAGAAATGTACATATTCAGAGATATAGTTATGTGGGTTTCCTGTCGTTAGTGAGGTCACCAAATGAAACACACTCAACATAACTGTCCTTTAAGTGTCCACGGACTCTTCCCACATTCTCACAAGTGGACATATAGTTTCATTTTCACATTTTGGGGATTTAGGAGTTCAGCCACATGAAATCCTTTGTTCACTCTGTGGTCTCTCTTTCAGCATGGCCAGGGGGAGATAGTCTCCGCCAGGAATTTACGACCTGAGATAACAGAACCTGGGTGTAGGAGAGAGTGAGAGGGGGAAGCCACGATCTATACCCAGAAAGAGCCACGTCATGACAACAGAGATCAGCAGAATTCTACACACCCTGGTCATCTCTCTCTCTCTCACGCACGCACGCACGCACGCACGCACGCACACACACACACACACACACACACACACACACACACACACACACACACACACAGTTCTCTTCTCTTTCTCACTCTCCTGATCTCACTCTTGATCTTTCTCTTCTTTAACTTTCTCTCCCTCTCTCTGTCTCTGTCTCTGTCTCTGTCTCTCTCTCTCTCTGTCCTGCTCTCTTTCTCTCTCTGTCTTTCTTTCTCTCTCTCTCTCACTCTCTCTCACCTTCCCCCTTACCGTTCATCTACATCCGGTAGCTACACTTGTGTGTGTAAAGCTAAAAAATGTCCCTTTGGCAGAGCCAGTGTTTACCTCCACTACTGTAAACTGAGACAAACAATCCCATAATGCCAGGAAATGTATTAATTAGGAACAGTGCTGTCTGCTTTGACTAGGCTGCGGTTCAGTTCACCATGTAAACTATCAATGTAAACTAATGAGGGTCATCAGATGGGTCATGTTTGGAAATCACCCACTATTTACAAACTGTGAACGCAGTTTTTCAAAATAGTCATTCTTTTTGTAGTGATCCTTCCCTTGTTTCAAGGGACAACACGGGATATTCTCACCCCAATAAACAAGTTCCTGTCAATGGTGTTTTGGGCTTTTCTAAAAATAATGACTTATAATCTACAGGGGTTTATAAGAGGAGAAGGATAGCGGCTCGGGTTAATCCTTACAATTTCACGTGGAAAAACATGATTTCACATGTGTAGTTTCATGTTATCACATGTTGCTTCACATGTTGTCACATGTTATAACATTAACTTCACATATAATCACATGTGACCAGATCAAAGTGTGATTGTGGAACACACACATGTGATCATGTGAAATTCATGTTTTTTTCCGTAAGGGAGGGTTCCACCCTTTCTCTCTGCAGCTGGTCAGAGTCGTGAGGGGAAGGGAAGTGACAGGCCACTGGTCGCTGGAATCATGGCTGTGTTCCAGATGGCTCTGGACAAAAGAAGTGCACTACGTATATAGGGAATAGGGTAACATTTCGGATGAAGCCCATGTGTTTATAAAGACGTGGTGAGGCAGGCGGGGGAGACATTTTTGGTGCGCAGTGTCTGTGTGAGTGTGTGTATGTGTGGAGTGCAGGAATGTTTTCCCCTTTCCGTTGGTAAACTTCCACTATACTGTGCAACTTACATGAACCCAACACTGGGCTGTTTGTGACTACAGGACAGGACACAGTAGATCTACAGAGCAGTGAATCAGCAAGTTACTTTAAAGGCTAATATCTGCTATAGCATCCTAACTACACGGCACACAAGGCATACTGTGTGAATTACAACATATTTCTCATTATGACATCAATTCAACCACTTTTGCCCCACTAGGTATAGGACTATGCTACAAGATAAAGTTATAATGTGTATGCACCTTGTTCATTAGATAGTCAGGCCTTTTGGGCACTCTGAGGTGGGGAAATCAGACATTGTGAGGTTTGAAGATACTGACCTTATACTGTGTATCCGAACACTCAGATCATGAGCATGATGACAGAGAGGTAGTCTGTGCACTAACCTGTAGGGTGCATCCGAACACTCCGATCATTAACATGACCACAGAGAGGTAGTCTGTGCACTAACCTGTAGGGTGCATCCGAACACTCCGATCATTAGCATGACCACAGAGAGGTAGTCTGTGCACTAACCTGTAGGGTGCATCCGAACACTCCGATCATTAGCATGACCACAGAGAGGTAGTCTGTGCACTAACCTGTAGGGTGCATCCGAACACTCCGATCATTAACATGACCACAGAGAGGTAGTCTGTGCACTAACCTGTAGGGTGCATCCGAACACTCCGATCATTAACATGACCACAGAGAGGTAGTCTGTGCACTAACCTGTAGGGTGCATCCGAACACTCCGATCATTAACATGACCACAGAGAGGTAGTCTGTGAACACATCCCACCAGGGCTTCAGAACCCGGAATGCTGGCTCCTGCTCTGAGAACTGCCGGAACTCCGTCACAGGAATCATGGCTCCCGCTGAGACAGAGATTTAGGGATTGTTTGCAAACAATGTATTTATAAACAATGTATAGCTTCAAAATATATTTAGTCCTTATATGTGCCAATCTTTACAATCAAAGCTCCATTTATGAATTTAAAAGTGGTTACATTTCTCCATCCCAATCCATTAGATTTTTATCAAACCAAGTGGCAGGGCTGCCTTTTGGTTGAAAAAAAGTCTGGAAGCTCCATTTAAATGGCCTTGTCACTTTCCTGGAGGATGCTGACTTACTGTATATGTTCAACATGGCCAGCTTCCAGACTAGTTGAACACGCAGGGGGAATTGTAGGGGGAAATGTAGCTAGCCTTCACAAGACAATACTTGGAACTAATAAGGTTTCCTTTGTGTGTGGGGTTTGGGTGAATTAAACTCTGCTTCCTGTCATGCTGTTAAACATGAAAAGAAACCATGTTGCACCTATACCTGCATACATGAACATGTGTGTCAATTCGTACTGGTGATACTGTTAATGATTTGACTGTACAACAATAAACCGAGGCATGATTTTGGCAGTTGGTCTAGATCAAAATGGCTGACATACCCTAAACAATCTGCCTGTTGGATAACTGAATCATAACATAATATATAGAGCCATGATAGTAGCATCATCAAGGCCTTATAAGCACCTCTCTCTCTCTCATCAACAACATCTGAGTCAGAGGAACATTCTTCAACATTAAGAGAAAAGGATGTCAAATGTTTTTCCTACGATAATCTCTTATGTTGGAAAGTTATTTCTCAAAGCATGAGTATGATTCTACTCTGTTTGCACATTAATGAAAATGTAAAACAATACAACCAGAATAGTAACCCACTGGGCACAAACTGGTTAAATCAAAACTGATTACATATACAAAAAATCATGAAGGTAATGGATTATCAGGAATTTTTGTCTTTTTTTCACCCAACTTTTACCCTAAATCCAATAAGATGGTTAACATTTTTGTTGATTTCATTTTGACTTCACGTTAGTTGACAACTGAATCAAATGTAAAACAAAACTAGACGTTGAACTGACGTCTGTGCCCAGTGGGAAGCATTTACATTAGTTGGCCTATATAGTTTACTCTGTAAAATGTCACATTTACATGATAAAGTATGTATATAGGCTACTTACGTATAAATATATGTATCTGTATAAGTATGTATAAGGACACAACTAAATAATTAATAAATATCATATTCTAGAAGTTAGATATACTTGACTGTGTTTGTTTGTCGATGGTTTTAATTTTGTTCTAAATTCATGTACAGTATATACAGTCTTCAGCACTAAACAACCACACAAGTGTATTGTGACAATACAGAGGCGGATGCAAGATGCAAGCAACGATGGTTTAATAAATACAGTTTACAGCAGCAACAGGACAGACAGACTGTACTCAGACGGAATCCGACCCAGGGACTAGGGCGCATCTTCCTAAGATAGCGTGCTGAGAAATCCAGGGGAGTGTGTCCGGATGGGTAGGAGGAAGCACAGCAGATAATCCACACAAGGGCGGTGAGAGATGAGCACAGACACACGACACAACCTCAGAGAAGTAACAACGATCTGACAACAAGAAACACTGGTTACAGAGCATATAAAGGGAAGATAAGTGATTCCAGCTGGCACAGACAATCAGGCCGAGATTGGGAACCACGCCCACACAAACACGGGAGAGAGAGAGAGAGAGAAAGAGAGAGAGAGAGAGAAAGAGGGAGGCAGTGGATTCATGAACCGTGACAATACCCCCCCCCCTAGGAACGCCTCTTGGCGTTCCCAGGCGAATTTACCTGTCGATTGAAATCATCGATAAGGGAGTGATCCAGAATGTCCCTAGCAGGTACCCAACTTCTCTCCTCCGGGCCGTAACCCTCCCAGTCCACCAGGTACTGGAATCCGCGTCCCCTCCTTCTAGAGTCCAAAATACAATTGACAGAAAAGGTGGGTTCCCCATCAACAAGTCGTGGCGGCGGGGGAACCGGGACCGGCGGGTTAATACGTGCCTGAAACACAGGTTTTATTTTAGACACATGAAAGGTAGGATGAATTCTCCTATACGCCGGAGGAAGCTTGAGCCGGACCGCCACCGGACTAATGATCCTGGTGACTCTGAACGGGCCGATAAATTTGGGGGCAAGCTTGTTCGAAACGGATCGGAGTGGAATGTTCTTAGTAGAAAGCCACACTCTTTGGCCAACGACGTATACCGGAGGCTTCGACCGGTGGCGATCGGCCTTAGCCTTGGTGCGCGCCCCCACCCGGAGAAGAGTCTCACGGGCTCTGCTCCATGCGTGACGGCACCTCTGGATGAAAGCGTGAGCGGAGGGAACAGTGACCTCGGACTCCGTACTGGGAAAGATAGGTGGCTGGTAACCTAAACTACACTCAAACGGAGAGAGACCCGTGGCTGCCACTGGCAACGAATTGTGAGCGTACTCAACCATAGAGATTTGTTGACTCCAGGAAGAGGGATTCTTAGAAACCAAACATCGCAACACTCTCCAAATCTTGGTTGGCCCTCTCCGTTTGACCGTTGCTCTGGGGATGAAACCCTGAAGACAGGCTGACACTCGCTCCCAGTAACCTACAAAACTCTTGCCAAAACTTGGACACAAATTGGGGCCCCCTGTCAGAAACTACGTCCATCGGCAGGCCATGTAAGCGAAAGACGTGATCCACGACAGTTACCGCTGTCTCCTTGGCAGATGGTAATTTAGGCAAGGGAATAAAATGAGCCGCCTTCGAGAACCGGTCCACCACGGTCAAAACAACCGTCTTGCCCTGGGAGGGCGGGAGGGCGGTAACAAAATCTAGCGCGATGTGGGACCAGGGTCTCGAAGGGACCGACAGCGGTTGGAGTAACCCATCTGGGGGTCGATTAGAAGTCTTCCCAGTGGCACAAACCGAGCAAGCCAAGACAAAACTGTGAATGTCACGAGCCATCAGTGGCCACCAAAAGCGTTGCTTAACCAAAAAGCTAGTGCGGCTGACTCCTGGATGACACGCTACGTTGGAGCAATGCCCCCACCGAATAACATCGGACCGACACCCCTCCGGCACAAACAACCGATTAGGCGGGCAACCGGGCGGAGGCGTTACCCCTTCTAAGGCCGTTTTGACCCTCGATTCAACCTCCCATGTGAGTGTGGAGACCACTAGGGTCCCGGGTAGGATGCACTCAGGAGTGGATGGGCGTTCGGAATGGTCAAAAATGCGAGAAAGAGAATCGGGTTTGACATTCTTGGAACCCGGGCGATACGAGAGAGAGAAGTCAAAACGTCCGAAAAAGAGTGCCCACCGCGCCTGCCTGGAGTTGAGTCGCTTGGCGGTTCTGATATATTCTAAATTTTTGTGATCGGTCCAAACTATAAAAGGTACCCCCGAACCCTCTAACCAATGGCGCCACTCCTCCAGTGCTAACTTCACTGCCAACAACTCTCTGTTGCCAATGTCGTAGTTGCGTTCCGCAGGTGATAACCGATGGGAAAGGAACGCGCAAGGGTGCATCTTGTCGTCAGAAGAGGAACGTTGGGAAAGTACCGCACCTACCCCCACCTCTGAAGCGTCCACCTCCACCACGAACTGACGCGAGGGATCGGGAGCTATGAGGATGGGAGCCGAAACAAAGCGGCTCTTGAGTTTGGCGAATGCAGCCTCGGCTGTATCGGACCACCTGAACGTCACTTTGGGGAGGTTAAGGCAGTAAGAGGAGCGACTATCTGGCTAAAGTTGCGAACGAAACGCCGGTAGAAATTGGCGAATCCCAGAAACCTCTGTAGGGCCTTACGGGAATCTGGGCTTGGCCAATCCACCACAGCCTTAACCTTGTCAGGATCCATGCGAATACCTTCAGTCGAGACGATGTAACCTAGGAATGGAACGGATTGTGCATGAAAAATGCATTTCTCCGCCTTGACAAAAAGTCCATTCTCCAACAACCTCTGAAGTACTCGTCTGACGTGCTGAACGTGTTCCTGGAGAGAAGAAGAAAAAATCAGTATGTCATCCAGGTAAACATATATGAACTGATCAATCATATCTCTCAGCACGTCATTGACGAGTGCCTGGAAAACCGCTGGGGAGTTGGATAGCCCAAAAGGCATGACCAAATATTCAAAGTGCCCTCTGGGGGTGTTAAACGCGGTCTTCCATTCGTCCCCCCCCCTTATGCGAACCAAATGATATGCATTCCGTAAATCCAACTTAGTGAACACGGATGCTCCCTGTAACCTTTCAAAGGCTGAGGACATCAACGGTAAGGGATAGGTATTCTTCACTGTGATGTTATTCAACCCACGGTAATCAATGCAAGGACGCAGAGAACCGTCCTTCTTCCCCACAAAGAAGAACCCCGCCCCGCTGGAGAAGAGGAAGGACGAATGAATCCAGATGCCAGAGAACCGGAGATGTATCTCTCCATAGCCTCCCTCTCAGGAACAGAGAGTGAATATAACTTGCCTTTAGGCGGAGACTCACCTGGCAATAATTCTATTGCACAGTCATAGGGACGATGCGGAGGAAGAGAAGCAGCACGGGACTTACTGAACACCTCCTTCAGGTCGAGGTATTCAACGGGCACGTTAGACAACTCCACTGCCTCCTCTAGAAACACAGAATCAGACACAGACGAACAAGCAGACACCAAACAGGACTCAAGGCACTTGTTACTCCACATGGATATAGAGTTATGACCCCAGTCAACTCTGGGGTTGTGTTGGGTGAGCCAAGGGTGGCCGAGAACTAATGGTGCAAGGGGTGAGTCCATGAGTAGAAATGATAGTGTCTCAGTGTGATTGCCAGAAGTGATGAGTGTGATAGGTTCAGTGGTGTGAGAAATGTTGGGGAGTTCTTGACCATTGAGAGCGTTGACGGATATCTTGTGCGAGAGTGAGGTGATGGGAATCTGGAGTTTGTGAGCGAGCTTGAAGTCCATGAAATTACCCTCTGCTCCTGAGTCCAGTAAGGCTTGGGTGTCGTGTGTGTGGGTGGCCCATCTTAGTCTTACCGGGAGGAGAGTAGATGATGAGGTCTTCTCTGTGGTGACACCACCCGATAGTAGCCTCATGCTTACTACCGGGCCTGATCTTTTACCGGGCAGGAGTGGATAAAGTGGCCCGCTCTACCACAGTAGAGACAGAGTCCTTGGGATCTCCGCCTCTCCCTCTCTTCCCGGGAGAGCCGAGCTCTCCCCAGCTGCATGGGTTCGTGAGCGGATGCTGAACTGGCCGTGTTCCCGCCGCTGGCATGCCAGCCCTCCGTGTCGTTATACGGTCTGTTAGGGCATGCTCGACGGCCAATACGACTCAGACGAGCGTCGACCCTCAAGGCTAGTTCCACTAGTCCATTTAAATTCCTGGGAAGGTCCAGAACATAAATCTCCTTCTGGATCCGGTCCTCCAGCCCATGCAGGAACATGTCCCACTGCGCCTCCTCGTTCCACTGACACTCTGCGGCCAGAGTGCGGAATTGGATGGAGTATTCCGATACTGAACGGTCTCCTTGGCGAAGGTCAGCGAGTAGTCTGGCCGCCTCCCTACCCGCCACGGCCCGATCGAAGACCCTTCTCATCTCCTCGGAGAGTGTCTGGAAAGAGGTGCAGCATGGGTCCTGGTTCGCCCACACCGCCGTTCCCCAAAGAGCCGCTTTGCCTGATAGCAGTGTGAGTACGAAGGCTACCTTAGACTGTTCACGGTTGAAGGTCCGTGGCTGCAACGAGAATTGCATGGAACATCTCGTAAGAAAAGCTCTGCAATAGTCAGGATCACCTGAATAACCCTCTGGTGTCGGTAGCCGTGGCTCTAGCTGGGAATCCGGTTCTGGCGGGGCGGGTTGAACTGCCGGTGTAGGTGGCGCATCGAGACCCCTCAGATGTTGTAATTGTTGGGTCAGCTGGGATACCTGCGTCGCAAGGGCTTGTACTGCCCGACCTGTGCTGGAGATGTTCTCCTCTTGTTGATCCATTCTCGTGATAATGCGGGAAATGAATTCGGTCAGACTCGTTGAACTCGCTGCATCCATGGTCTGGTCAGATCGTTCTGTGACAATACAGAGGCGGATGCAAGATGCAAGCAACGATGGTTTAATAAATACAGTTTACAGCAGCAACAGGACAGACAGACTGTACTCAGACGGAATCCGACCCAGGGACTAGGGCGCATCTTCCTAAGATAGCGTGCTGAGAAATCCAGGGGAGTGTGTCCGGATGGGTAGGAGGAAGCACAGCAGATAATCCACACAAGGGCGGTGAGAGATGAGCACAGACACACGACACAACCTCAGAGAAGTAACAACGATCTGACAACAAGAAACACTGGTTACAGAGCATATAAAGGGAAGATAAGTGATTCCAGCTGGCACAGACAATCAGGCCGAGATTGGGAACCACGCCCACACAAACACGGGAGAGAGAGAGAGAGAAAGAGAGAGAGAGAGAGAGAGAAAGAGGGAGGCAGTGGATTCATGAACCGTGACATGTATAGTCTATCAAAACATATCTCAAGAGAGCTACAGCTAAATATGTGAGACTTTTAATAACACAGCTGCACTGTTTAGATAGAGCACCGTGCTAGAAACAAACAACCATCTTTAACCAGAGTCGGAAAGCCTAAAACTCTGTCTCAAAGTCACAGATATACTGATTTTACTGTGGAAACTAGACCTATAGTGTCATCTCTATTGTCCTTTTATTGTCCTACAACTGAACACATTGTTCCCTTGAGGAGTTCATGAGATATGGAAATAATGCATGTACGTACCTCGACATTAAGGGTGCAAGAAAGTTCAGGTTCAATACAATTATTTTTAACATGACACTTAACTTGTATTAATGGAAATGTATACTGAGTTTACCAAACATTAGGAACACCTTCCAAATATTGAGTTGCCCCCCTTTTGCAATCAGAACAGCCTCAATTTGTTGGGGCATGGACTCTACAAGGTGTCGAAAGCATTCCACAGGGATGCTGGCCCATGTTGACACCAATGCTTCCCACAGTTGTATCAAGATGACTGCATGTCCTCTGAATGCCACACACACACAGTCCATCCCTCAATTATCTCAAAGCTTAAAACTCCTTCTTTAACCTGTCTCCTCCCCTTCATCTACACCAGTGGTTCCCAAACCTTTTATAGTCCTATACCCTTTCAAACATTCAACCTCCAGCTGCGTACCCCCTCAAGCACCAGGTTCAGCGCACTCTCAAATGTTGTTTTTTGTCATCATTGTAAGCCTGCCATACACACACTCTGCGATACATCTATTAAACATACGAATCCGTGTGAGTTTTTCTCACAACACGGCTTGTGGGAAGTGACAACGAGCTCTTATAGGACCAGGGCACAAATAATAATATAATAATCAATAATTTTGCTCTTTATTTAGCCATCTTACATATAAAACCTTATTTGTTCATCAAAAATTGTGAATAACTCACCACAGGTTAATGAGAAGGGTGTACTTGAAGGGTGTGTTCTTTTGCCCATCTTAATATTTTATTTTTATTGGTCAGTCTGAGATATGGCTTTTTCTTTGCAACTCTGCCTAGAAGGCCATCATACCGGAGTTGCCTCTTCACTGTTGAGACTGGTGTTTTGTGGGTACTATTTAATGAAGCTACCAGTTGAGGACTTGTGAGGCGTCTGTTCCTCAAACTAGACACTCTAATGTACGTGTCCTCTTGCTCATTTGTGCACCGGGGCCTCCCACTCCTCTTTCTATTCTGGTTAGGGCCAGTTGGTGCTGTTCTGTGAAGGGAGTAGTGCACAACGTTGTACGAGATCTTCAGTTTCTTGGCAATTTCTCACATGGAATAGCCTTAATTTCTCAGAACAAGAATAGACTGACGAGTTTCAGAAGAAAGCTCTTTGTTTCTGGCCATTTTGAGCCTGTAATCGAACCCACAAATGCTGATGCTGATACTCAACTAGTCTAAAGAAGGACAGTTTTATTGCTTCTTTAATCAGAACAACAGTTTTCAGGTGTGCTAACATAATTGCAAAAGGGTTTTCTAATGATCAATTGGCCTTTTAAAATGATAAACTTGGAATAGCTAACACAACGTGCCATTGGAACACAGGAGTGATGGTTGCTGATAATGGGCCTCTGCACACCTATGTAGATATTCCTTTTAAAAAATCTGACATTTCCAGCTACAATAGTCATTTACAACATTAACAATGTCTACACTGTATTTCTGATCAATTTCCAAGTGACTTCAAACTTTTGAACGGTAGTGTAAGTGCTCCACAATAGTATGGGGCTTGCCTGTCTTAGCCACTCGGTAGCTCACCATATAAGACGCTTCTAGCACCTTCTTATTAATCGTATCAGTTGCTTTCATACATGTCTTACTCGGAAGTCGTCTTTATTCTCGCTCAAAGGGGTAGCCTAGTGGTTAGAGCGTTAGACTAGTATCCAGAAGGTTACAAGTTCAAACCCCTGAGCTGACAAGGTAAAAATCTGTCGTTCTGCCCCTGAACAGGCAGTTAACCCACTGTTCCTAGGCCATCATTGAAAATAATAATTTGTTCTTAACTGACTTGCTTGGTAAAATAAAAAATTCTCACTCATAAAACTCCTGTGGCTTGTTTTTCAAATTGTCATGTTTAGTTTCTAAATGTCTGCGCAAGAGTGAACATTTCCTGCGACAGAGTAACAGTTAATGTGATTGGATGTTAATTATTTGACTAGGCTACCTGTATTTGTGTAAGGTTTTGTATTTATTTTCTTAGTCAACCTTGTGTTCTGTTTCGTTTTGTTCTTGAACGTAACCCTGTCTTTCATTTTTGTTCATTGATTTCACCTGTGTTAGTTACTCACCTGGTCTCATCAGCTCCTTATTTAGTTCAGTTCATTCTGTCTGTGCCTTTATGAGGTATTGTTCATTATGACTCTACTAAGCCTTTTCCTAGGTCGTTTGTGAGAAGCAGTTGTAGCCTTCAGTCCTAGCTTTGACTCACCTGCCTGTTTGCCTACCTGTGTATGACCATTGCCTGCCTGTGACCACGATTCCTGCCTTCTGCGAAGGTGAAATTAACATTTGCCGCACTCTGCGTGTGAATCTACACCTTTTTCTCCCTGAGTATTCATTACAATTTTTCTTTGTGCTGTTATTTAGCTGAACACTCACCCAAATGTATAGCCCCGGTGGAAAATAGAAATGCACTGTTTGAAAATGTGTTTAAAAAATGTGAATCACATTTTTATTTGGCGTTTCCCCCGACGTCATTGTACCCCAGTTTGGGAATACCTGGTCTACACTGACTGAAGTGGATTTAACAAGTGACATCAATAAAGGATCATAGCTTTCACCTGGTCAGTCAATGTCATGGAAAGGACAGGTGTTCTTAATGTTTTGTATCCTCAGTGTATATTGTATAATACAAATGTATATGAAGTTCCAATGGGTATAAGGCATTAGTAAACAATCTGTATCGGTTTAACTCCAATCAACTATAGTGGGAAAAACTGTACATAGCCTTTGATCATTTTTTAAAAAGTATTCCTCTCTAGCCTAGATAAGTTGTTTGCTTTGTCAACTCAGTGAGCTGTCCTGGATGTCTGGGCCGCCTGGGTTTTATCCTTTGCCTGGCTCTTCCTGACAGGAAACTCTGCAAATCTCCAACACTGACTTATAGGGCCTGCCCAAAACAGACTATGACTGTGTCCCAAATGGCACCCTATACCCTATATAGTGCATTACTTTTAACCAGAGCGCTCTCGGGATACAATATATAGGGAATAGGGTTCCATTTGGGACAGACATGAATGCTTGGTTAGATCACACCCAGTCCCCAGTCAGTCCCAAGGATAACACATCCTGTCCAAAATGGGTTTATTAGTTAGGAGGACCATGGAAAAACTATGTAGAAAATATTAGACTCCAGGGTCACTTTGAGAGAATAGGGGTGATTGTAACAACAGGTCTTAAATGATAATAACATCAGACTTATGTAAGTGACTTGGGACATCTTTTAATAACCTGTACAATGAAAATCCCAAATATCTTATACTACCAGTATTATTCAACTACATACTGCATACTGCATGCGGAGCCTATCGGTTAACCTTAGCCGACTTCTCTTAGTTCACCTTCAAACCACATAATAGAAGGTAACAACATTGCATCTCTAGATAAGATTAAGATAAATATGACACCATCCCCAAAAAACTAAAAACTAAACATAAACCATTCCCTCTCCACAGGGTACTGACAAGCTCAAGGGTTTAGTATTAGGGTATACAGTATGTATGGCTAATCTATGGTGTGAATTATCTGTCTTCCATAAAATATCTGACTCATACTGCTAACCAGTTATTCATATGGAGAATAATATTTAAGAACTATTTTTCATCTTCTTTCCTTTTTGGGAAGAGGGGGGAGGGGATGGGGGAATAGGTGATATCATTATCCAAACTTGAGAAATTCCCACCACGTTTCATATTTCTAGCCTTTAAACAAAATAATAAAGCCTATGTGTGGGTTTAAATCTAATTGAGTTACAGTACATGGCATATGCCTAACTCAATGTTAGCATTATTCAGAGGCAGTGTCAGCTAGTGCAGGAGGCTCGGGTTACATGGGCTATAGACAGGACAAAGTTAAAATGTATATTTATATTGCTATGCAAACATGGCAACAATTTGTAGGCTAATTTACAGTAAAACCCGAATACAATGTAACGAAATATGCGCTATGAAAACAACATGGACATTTATCATCAATCATGTAAGAATACAATAACAAAATGTGCCTTACCCTAGTGATATCCGCCTGACAGCCTAGATTCTATAGCGGTTTGTCGATGGGTGTTTTTAGGGCAGCAGCGGCAATCATGTCCTTGTGGATCTGGTGTGGTCCTCAGCTTTCCGTTATTTCTGACTGCAAGCTAGTTCAATGTTCCTGTTTGTGATGCACAAAGACTATAGCCTACTGACTGACTGACGCGGTCAGGGCGGGGACTAGCCGGTAAACGTTTAGGGCTAGTTTGAATTGAAGAGGGTAGTCCATAAATGCAGACGAAGGATATCAAGGAAAAGCTCTGTATTGAGGGACGGTCTAAGATCCCTCCCAATATGTTCTCCAATCTCATAAAGCATTTGGCTCAGAGCCATTATCCTCGCAAGGTGAGGCATTAAAAGGTATTGAGAACAGCGGTGCCAATCATTTTGACCCCTAACTTTTTGAGAAATAAATATCACTTGGTAAACAAAATCTATTTCTCTGAGCAATTGTATTTGCACAAAATAATATAATTTCCCTATTTTTTTGGAGCATACAATATAGCTCAGTATATATATTATTTATTTCATGCAGTTTTTTGCTCATCTTCATCAAGGATGGAAAGAGTACTGAAATATACTACTCAAGAAGAAGTACTGTTACTTTAATGACATTTTACTCAAGTAGCAGTACTATTACTGGTGTAAAACAAACTACAAGTAAAAGTAAAAAGTAGCTTCCCTTCCTTGATCCATTTCCTTCCCTAGCTTCCTTTCCTCCTTTCCTAGCATAAATCTGTATGTAGAAAAACGAAGGATTTGTCAAAAATGGTGTTAATGTCACACCCTGATCTGTTTCACCTGTCTTTGTGCTTGTCTCCACCCCCCTCCAGGTGTCGCCCATCTTCCTCATTATCTCAAGTGTATTTATACCTGTGTTCTCTGTATGTTTGCTGCCATTTCGTTTTGTTTCTTCAAACCTACTAGTGGCTTTTCCTGTGCGCCTGTCTGTCATTAGTTCCTGTTTTCTAGCTTTCCTGGGTTTTGACCATTCTGCCTTCCCTGAGCCTGCCTGCCATTCTGTACCTTTCAGACTCTGCTCTGGACTACTGACCTGGACTACTGCCTGCCCTTGACCTGTCGTTGGCCTGCCCCTTTGTTTTTGTAATAAACTTTTTTTACTTCGAAACTGTCTGCATCTGGTTCTTCTCCTTAGCCTTGACAGTTAACATTTGAGAGGAAAGGAAATTAGGAAAGGAAAGGCGAAAATGGAGCTGGAGAGGAAATAAGAAAGGGATCTAGAAAAGGAGGGAAGAAAAGGGAGCTAGGAAAGAAAAGGAGGAAAGAAAACAAATCCCAGAAAGGATAGGAGGAATGGACAGTAGAATATGAGGAATGGATAGGAGGAATGGAAAGGAGGAAATTAAAGGGAGCTAGGAAAGGAGGAAAGGAAGCTAGGAAAGGGATCAAGGAAGGGAAGCTTAGAATGTATAGGAAGAAAGGAAATGAGGAATGAAGATAGGAAGAGAAGCTAAGAAAGGAGGAAAGGAGCCAGGAATCAATTATAAGGTGACCTTGGAAAGGAAAGGGAGAAAGGGAGCTAGGAAAGCACTGTTGGGGAGGGGAGGAAAGGAATGGGTGCTATCATAGGAATCAATGAAAGGGAGCTTGGAAAAGATTAAATGAAGTAAGAAAGGAAGCTAGAAAAGGAGGAACGAAAGGGCGCTTGGATAGGAGGAAAGAAAAGGATGAAAGGGATCTAGGACAGAAAAGGAGTTTACATGCATGTGGTAGGGATTAACTACGTCCGGTAGATGGCGATAGTAAGCTATTGGATTTAGTGAGAGGTGACTTTTATCTGCTGAGTGGCTGCTGCTGGGGCTTGGTTTGTGGCCCTGGGTTACTTATCTCTCTGCTGGATTATAATGCATTCCTATGGGATTTTACCTAGAGTGACATATAATGGGCAGGTTTGCTGTCCCATTCCTTAAAAGTTACAGAGTATATAATATTATCTATCATTGTAACCAGTAGACTTCAGATAATACTAAAGAAAATGTTTAAGGGTTTGAATGTACAACAAAACTTAAACGAGAGTGAAATCATTGACAAAAAAATGTAATCCGGTTAGAATTTGGAGCACTTTCTCACCACTTTCAAGATTTTTTTTAAGGACACATAAATTATATATGCCATATCTCTCCACACCAACTCAAACATTTTAAGCAGTCATTGGGCATTATATAGCAATTATTTATGGAAATTCAGCCATGTGAATCCTGTCCTATTTGGTGCCATGGAACTGGTTGCTGGCCATATTGGAAAAAAGCTGCCCTACAGTGTAATAGATTACATCTGCATTGTTACTATACTTAGACATGTTGTGTCATCATAAAGGAATTTTGTTCAAATGGGTTACTTACAGTACCAGTCAAAAGTTTGGACACATCTACTCATTCAAGGGTTTTTCTTTATTTGTACTCTTGTATACATTGTAGAATAATAGTGAAGACATCAAAACTATGAAATAACACAAATGGAAACATGTAGTAACAAAAAAAGTGTTAAACAAATCAAAGTAGCCACCCTTTTCCTTAATGACAGCTTTCCTTCCTTCTTAATGCACTTTACCTAATCAGTTGTGTTGTGTCAAGGTAGGAGTTATACAGAAGATAGCACTATTTGGTAAAAGACCAAGTCCATATTATGGCAAGAACAGCTGAAATAAGCAAAGAGAAACAACAGTCCATCATTTCTTTAAGACATGAAGGTCAGTCAATGCGGAACATTTCAAGAATTTTAAATGTTTCTTCAAGTGCAGTCTCAAAAAGCATCAAGCTCTATGATGAAACTGGCTCTCATGAGGACCGCCACAGGAAAGGAAGAACCAGCGTTACCTCTGCTGCAGAGGATAAGTTCATTAGAGTTAACTGCAGCAGAGATTACAGCCCCCCAAAATACTTCACAGAGGTCAGAAACATCTCAACATCAACTGTTCAGAGGGGACTGCGTGAATCAGGCCTTTGTGGTTGAATTGCTGCAAAGAAATCACTACTAAAGGACACCAATAAGAAGAAGAGACTTGCTTGGACCAAGAAACACGAGCAATGGACATTAGACCGGTAGAAATCTGTCCTTTGGTCTGATTAGGCCAAATTTGAGATTTTTGTTCTAACATGTCTTTGTGAAATGCAGAGTAAGTGAATGGATGTGTGGTTCCCACCGTGAAGCATGGAGGAGGAGGTGTGATGGTGTGGAGGTGCTTTGCTGGTGACACTGTCAGTGATTTATTTAGAATTCAAGGCACACTTAACCAGCATGGCTACCACAGGATTCTGCAGCGATACGCCATCCCATCTGGTTTGTGCTTAGTGTGACTATCATTTATTTTTCAACAGGACAATGACCCAAAACACACCTCCAAGCTGGGTAAGGGCTATTTGACCAAGAAGGAGAGTGATGGAGTGCTGCATCAGATGACCTGGCCTGCACAATCACTCGACCTCAACCCATTTGAGATGGTTTGGGATGAGTTGGACTGTAGAGTGAAGAAAAAGCAGCCAACAAGTGCTCAGCATATGTGGGAACTCTTTCAAGACTGTTGGAAAAGCATTCGTCATGAAGCAGGTTAAGAGAATGCCAAGAGTGTGCAAAGCTGTCATCAAGGCAAATGGTATGTACTTTGAAGAATCTCAAATAGAACATATTTTGATTTGTTTAACACTTTTCTGGTTACTACATGATTCCATGTGTTATTTCATAGTTTTGGTGTCTTGTAGAATGTAGAAAATAGTAAAAATAAAGAAAATCCCTTGAATGAGTAGATGTGTCCCCTCCCCCATTTTTTTCTGTGATATCCAATTGGTAGTTACAGTCTTACGGACGTGGGAGTGGCGAAGGTCGAGAGCCATACATCCTCTGAAGCATTACCCCGGCAAGCCACACTGCTTCTTGATACAATGCTCTCTTAACCCGGAAGCCAGCAGCACCAATGTGTCGGAGGAAACACCATACACCTGGCGACCGTGTCAGGGTGCATTGCGCACAGCCCGCCACAGGAGTCACTAGAGCGCGATGGGACAAGGACAATCAGGCCGGCCAAACCCTCCCCTAACCCGAACGACACTGGGCCAATTGTGTGCCGCTTCTCCCGGTCTGCTGCGATATGGCACCAGGTGTGTCCAGACTTTTGACTGGTACTGTATCTTCCTGCTGGATATACTGTAATGCATTCCTAAAGGGATTTTACCTATAGTGATGTGTACATTACATATTTCATGTCAAATTTCCTCAAAGTGACACAGTATATAATATATTATATATCATTGTAACCAGTAGACTTCGGGGATGATGTATATACCTTTCTTGGAGTGTTAAAGGTTATTTTGGATTTAATACTGGCTTTTCATCATTGTTGCGATCATCAAGGTAAACGCAAAGACCATGTGGTTTTGGTTGCTCCTCAAACCACAACAAACATTCTAATCTACACTACATGGCCAAAAGTATGTGGACAACCCTTCGAATTAGTGGATTTGGCTATGTCAGACACACCTGCTGCTGACAGGTGTATACAATCGATCACACATCCGTGCAATCTCAATAGACAAACATTGGCTCAGAAGCTCACAGAACAGGACCACTGAGTGCTGAAGCGCGAAGCTCGTAAAAATTGTCTGTCCTCGGTTGCAACACTCACTACCGAGTTCCAAACTGCTTCTATAAGCAATGACAGCACAATAACTGTTCGTTGGGACGTTCATGAAATGGGTTTCCATGGGCGAGCCGCCGATGGAAACAAGCCTAAGATCACCATGTGCAATGCCAAGTATCGGCTGAAGTGGTGTAAAGCTCGCTACAATTGGACTCTGGAGCAGTGGAAACGCGTTCACTGGAGTGATGAATCACGTTTCACCATTTGGCAGTCCGACGGGCGAATCTGGGTTTGGTAGATACCAGGAGAATGCTACCTGCCTGAATGCATAGTGCCAACTGTAAAGTTTGGTGGAGGAAGAATAATGGTCTGGGGCTGTTTTTTATGGTTCGGGCTAGGCTCCTTAGTTCCAGTGAAGGGAAATCGTAACACTACAGCATACAATGACATTCTAGACGATTCTGTGCTTCCAACTTTGTAGCAACAATTTGGGGAATGCCCTTTCCTGTTTCAGCATGACAATGCCCCCGTGCACAAAGTGTGGTCCATTAGAAATGGTTTGTCAAGATCGGTGTGGAAGAACTTGACTGGCCTGTACAGAGCCCTGACCTCAACCACATCGAACACCTTTTGGATGAATTGGAACACTGACTGCGAGCCAGGCCTAAATAGAGATATTCGACGAGCATGTATCCACATACATTTGGGACCATGTAGATCTGTAAGAGCAGGCAAATGTATTTTCACTATTGACCTATAGGGAGAGCTACAGGCCAACCTGGAAATTGTTGAACTGGCACTATCAGGTTTTGTTCAAGGTAAAAAAAATATATACAAGGATGCCAATTTTCACGCTTCAAAACCAAATCGAACAATATGGCATTTTTGGGGAGCTTATTTACTAAACTATATATATATATGGTCATAGGCAATGTTTCCTCTAAATTGCGCGCAGCTCCCCGAGACTGTAATGTAGAATAAATATGAGCCTGCGAAGAGAAGCACGAGATTGAACTTCACTCAACGTTTTAGTTTTCCCCGTTAACACTATCAACTTTTCCCTTTACTGTGTGATCGAATCAACGCAATATTAGCACATTTCAATGCAACATACCGAAGCAAAACGAACTATGCAAGACTTAGTATGTAAAACTAACTATGCAAGATATTTTATTGTAGGCACAACGCATCGGAGTAGGATTCTATTACATTGACAAGCATAACGCAGCCATACTCTACATAGACCGGTGCAGAATAACCAAGATGGCTTGTTTTGAGATCAAAGCTCATATCCTGTTCATGTTCTTTGCTAGTTAGTGAGTTATTAGCCCAGTTACAGACAATTTGTTGTCAGTAATCGGGAGTGATTGCTTCCTACAATAATTCAAAACGTTTACATATCTAGATATCTTTGAAAAGCGAGTCTGGTAAATAGCTTTTTGTCTTCAAGGAGCAGTGTTGTATTTTGAGACAGGCTTGAATAAACTAAATCGCCAATAGGCAGATGGTAGCATAATTTGTCTGATTCTCTGTAATAATGGTATGGGAATAATAATACATTTTATTTTGTAAAGTGGTTTCTTGCATCAAACACAACATTCAGTCACCTCCTTGTCTGAACTACAAGTAGATTAACAGGTTAATGTCAAGCCCTGCATGCTATTTGTTTTTCAAAAGTCATGGAATGTCATTGATCACCACACACTGGCTGCTATTGTAGATTTTCACAATGTTCAAGTTAGCGCTCTACAGACCTGAAATTTACTAGGTGCCGAAATAATTATGGGAAATACGGTCACAGGCTACTCCTAGTGCATGAGGCGCAAGCCTAATTCATGCAGGAGTGAAACAACTTCTCAGTATTGATTTACACCAGGGAAGGTAATTACTTGCATGTGTGTGCAGTTATGTTGCAGATGTATGATGTAGTCTGTCCTATGCAATTGCATGACTCTCGTTTCAAAATGTAAAGTTATTGCATGCTGGCATGGATCAAGGTAATTCATGATTTATATATTCTATAACCCAAAACAAATAAATTAATGAATTTAAACACAAATCAGATTTATTTGACTTATTTGAATACGGTATTGGAGAAGTTTAGCATCTGAATCCATCTAACCACCTTCCTCCAAAGTTAACATGTGCCAATCTAAAGCAGATACAAGTTGACATGTCTTTTTAAATTCGAGCCTTGTCCCAATTAATCAATCAATTAATCAGTAAAGTTGCCTTGTATAACATGTTAGTAGATTCTAAGGGATAGACAGCATTTGATAAAAAATATTCATAAAAGTAGTATAATATACCAACTCAAGGATTCTATAAGATGCTCAATATAATGTATTGTCAGAGCCACTGAAACAACTGTCACATACAAGCCATTGGCATTACCTGGACTGGGGGGGGAGCATTGTTCACTGCAGGGAAGTCAAACCAACATAGCGTTTGCTGTACCTGTAGGGGGACCATCCTTTCTAACCCCTGCCAGGAGATCTCTTTGACCTGTCTTTTCAACATGAGTACAGCATGAGGTACTTGATTTCTGTCCTGCTATTCAAAACATTCAATAAGTGCTGCATCAGAGTAAGAATGGGTTCAATCATATTCATTCCTTACATAAAGCCCTGGCCTATTATGTGCTGGCTCTATAACAACTGTTAAAGACAATAGTGTATGGCATCTAAAAAACACTTTCCCAACGGGGTGTGATGAACTCTGTCACGCAGGAATAGGTCAGGGCTATCGTGTTTTGTTTTATGTGAGGATGCCTAATCCAGTGCCCACCCAAAGCTCGAACAAATATGGCCAGCACATTGTTCACAATAGCCGTGTTTTGTTCATCTTGCTCCACCTGGAAGCCCTCGACCGGCGCTGCAGAGTAATTGAGGAGAAGCCCAGCTAAATCTGGTATACTGTCCAGGCCGGACTCAAACCCACAACTCTGGCATTGCTAGCAACATGTTCAACCAACTGAGGTACACCTGACAAAACTAAACAAATAAAAAAATGGAGACATTTTCATATATCAAATCAAAGGAGATGAATACAATAGTTGACCCACTTTGCAGTGTGTCAAGCAGAGAGCGGTGCAATAAACAACTCAATTATTCTGTATTATGTTAGCCCTACATGTAACAAAATGAACATCTGGGGATAATACAGTTTGAGCCATTACACCGCTAAAACAACCAATAGTTTTATCCCATCTCATTTCAGAAAGGGCCCTGCTGAATATATGAGCCAAGGTGGTACTCAAAACCAATATAATTAACTATAGGCTATGGGCCTAAGTTGTAAAGCGATAAGGCAATTAATAGTTCTCCTCCCTTGTTTTCTTCTGTATTGCAACATTAGCTCTGTGGAGTCAACACAGTTGCATAAGACTCCACCCAGTTCCGTATATATGGCACCCAAGTCATTTCCATGATGAATACTGTGTACTCTACTCCTTCCTGTTTGAGGCATAAGACTACGTGTCCTCGCTGGGAGGGCCTCGTCAAGCTCAAACCACAGCCTGGTACAGCCCAGCTCCTCCACCTACGGAACAACAAGCTCACCCACAAGCTCAGCCTGGATCACTTCCAAGAGTTCTTCAACACCATAAAGACCTCCAGTGGCACTTAACTACTGTGTTTGGAACTGGAGCCACTGTAAATATATAGTTTTCTGCATCGTAGTGGCCAACTACTTGTTTTCTTTCTTGTTCTAAACAAATACCATCATGACCTCCAGTTGTGTCAGGTTACATACTGACTGCTGCTGCTCTACTGTCCGTTGGTTCACCTCAGCTTATAAGAGAATAGAGTTATACATTTAACATTGCAACCCTAAAGGACTGGTGGAGGAGGCACTCCACTTTACATGAGTTACAAGACAATAATATCCTAATGGAGTGGAAAATTCCACAGCTAATCTTTTCATGTGTATTAACTGATAACTGATTATAAGCAGATATTAAAAACAATTAAACTGCTTGAACCTCAGAACAGCGCGCTTGGAGGCTTCTAAGAAATACACACAAAATGGTCAAATACAATAGGTCATGGATTTCTGCATTAAAATATCAGTCTGTTTGGCTAGGTGGCAAATGGGCCAATCAAGTACCCAATCGAGCAATGTATGTACTGATCGAGCAATGTATGTTGTCCCGAGAATGGACAGTTTGATGAACTGGTGATCTCTCTTCTCTGCGTCTGAGGGCATTGTGTACATCAACAGGGTACGGATATCATCAGCCTGAGGAAGGAGGAGGATGTGGTCGGAGGGAGAGTTACTGGGTGATAAGGGGTTTCCCCAGCCATGTGTGTCAAAATATATTTGATGGGAATTATTATGAACAGACTACGTCCTTGTCAGACAGTTGTGTAACTAGAAAAATATAACACATGCATACATTCACTATGTCTACCATTTTGAACAAAAAACTAATGACAGCTCTTGTTTATGTTGAAAATCAACATATAATACTGATAGTAACACTTGTCATTTAACATCTTTGTTACGTTCCCCAGTTTCTGTGTTGTGGTTTTGTATGTGTGTGTTGCAGGATGGCTTCCTGAAATTCCCACAAGCAGCTGATTGGTCGGCCCCAATGATGATTGGAGAGCTGACCCTGCCCCCTCGTCAGGATACAGGTGTATCCCATTAGACTCCTTCTCCAGCTACATAAGCCAGTGTTCTGTTGCTCTGAAGAGAGCTGAGGGTTATAACATATGTTTGTTTCTAAGAAAGAGATTTGGTATGTACTATGTTAGTTGTTGCTGAGAGAGCTGATTGTTATGTGTTAGTTTGTTGCTCAGAGAGAGAGCGTTTCTTTAATGTCTTGAGTTTTTTCTCCGTTTTTGTTGTGAAGTAGTATTATTCTGTTTCATTTGTTCCCAGGGGGGAAGGGGAAGGCACCTAGGGAGTGCTTAGGCAGAGGCCTGCGGGCATACATAACCTGTCGTATTCACTGTCTTTGCACACTAGGTAAGACCTGGGCGGACCACCCCTTGTATTTTGGTTAACGCACCAGGTGGTGCTAAGTTAACTAGTGGGTAGGCAGGTAAGGTAGGAGAGGGGGATTTGATATTTACTTTCTTCGCTTTGGTTCCATCCAGCCCCTTTTCCCAAAAATGACCATGTGACTGAATAAATTCCCTGTAAAACGGTACCATTCTCTGCCTTTGTCATTCCTGCTCAAACCTACAGTCCCATACCCCTTTCACTCCACGGGGAGTTGAGTTGTAGCATGGTGTTGCGGACCCTCTAGGGAGAGGTGTACGTAACAATTATCTACTGTTAGCACTAGCAGAGAAAGGATGGGTATCGTGGCCAGGTCAGGTGGTCTGTCTCTCCTGCTTCTTCATGACAGGGTCAGTTCTGTGGGCCAGCAGTAGAGCACACAGCAGATTACAGCCCTTCTGAGTCACCTCGTGGAGAGGGGTGAAGGCCCAGTTGTATGTGGGGTACACACACACACACACACACTTGTTGAACTTGATCAGGAGGGCCGCAATGTCCACGTGCTGTAGAAGAGAGGACAGGAGAGACTTGGTCATTTCTTCATCTTTATTTAATATCGATTCATTATTGCAATGATGAGACCGTTTAGCCCACCAGTCTTGACAGAGTCTAGCCTTTACAGACGATGCACAGTTTTTATATAGCTGATACCAAGATTGCTTAGTCATTTAAGCCACCTTGATTATCTACACAGGATGGTATTTTACTTAGTTTCTCAGATGCCAGGAAGATGAGGCATTGTTCTCAACTCTTCCAGGCTCTATCTCAAGTCACACACACCACATCTTGTCTATAGAATGCCAGTTTTTAATCACCAAGATCAATTGTCATCTTCAAGCCATCTCTAGTAGAGTCCTCAACACTCAGACTAGCTGCAGGGTGCTAGAGTGGAGGGAAGACCATAAAACACAACATAAGTAAATAGTTACATATCCAACAAATAAGGTGAATACAATTTTTCCCTCAAGTGACAACGAGGAAAGGAGGGGGAGAGGATATGATTTAACCTAATGACTTGCCCAAAAATTGATGATATCCAAGCAGTTACATAGCTAGGCTTTCCACAAGGTCACATTGTGGGTGTTTTTCCATTGTATGTGCTGTACAGTTTTGTAAACACAACAATCACACAATGTCTTCTAAAGCCTGATGACACCTAAGCTGTTAAATATCCTAGGCCACAAGGTCACACTAGGTATTCTGTATCAGGTATGAAGGTAAGACGCAGATGCAGACAATGTCGAATTAACAATGGTTTAATAATCCAACAGGGGCAGGCAATAGACAGGCAGGGCTCAGTAAACTAGAGGTGGGTACCGGACGGCAGGCAGGCTCAGGGTAAGCAGAGGTCAATAATCCAGAGGTGGGGCAATGGTGCAGGTCGGCAGGCAGGGTCTGGCAGAGTAGTCAGGCAGGCGGGCTCCGAGTCAGGACAGGCATGGGTCAAAGAAAAGGAGAAACTGGGAAAAGCAGGAGCTGAGGCAAAACTGCTGGTTGACTTGACAAACTGGCCACAGATTAACAGAGAACACGTGTATAAATACACAGGGGATAATAGGGAAGATGGGCGACACCTGGAGGGGGGTGGAGACAATCATAAAGACAGGTCAGACAAACAGATCAGTGTCAATTCTGTATGCATCGTCTATGTTATAAAACCATATTACAAACCGTACAGCATGTAAAACGTCTTCAAAAGCCTGATGTAATCTTTGAGTTGACGGACCCTGTATTAGGCAGCATTGTGCAAACGGATGAGGCATCCTTTGTCCTGTGCGTTAATGTCAGCCCTTTGCTTCTGGAGATACTCTGCCACCTCCAGGTTGTTGTAGCCAGCTGAGGTGGGAAACAAGAGGAATGTCAAAATAAAACTGTCAGTCTGCCTTACAAAAAAAACGTTTCTCCACATTTCCCAAAGTCCCCGGGTTTGAAGACCTGGCTGTCATCCTTTTATGCATTTCTGTTTCTGAGTAGGTGTCTAAAAGGTGTGCTGTCCACATTTGCATTGAAATTAATTGAATTAAAATGTTTTTTAAAAACAGTCAGTAGTCTATTTTTATTTTCACATCCGCATGAAATAGCCTAGCCTATGTTGAATAGGCGGAACTAAGCTATTCACAAGTTATAACATGGCTGATTGTGTTGTCTTCACGTAATGTCAACCAGATCTCTTTGAATGCAAAATATTTTAAATGACTAGTCAAAGTATATTAGCTCACGTTCATTGTCATGATCCAATTTGTGTCAGATAGAATGCACATTTCATGGCACTAGTATTCCACGATGAAGTTGCCATTTCTGGGGCAATGAAGGCTCTTAGTGTCAACGTCTGACACCTTGGGTTCAGACACAATAAGTTGGTTTGGAGTGTTTATAAGGTGTTTTAGCCATTTTCAGAATGCATTGAGTTAAATAGCAATGTTGACAACATAACATGGATTGACAATTACATCAATAACTCCAATAATCCATTAAAAAAAATACATTGGAGAATCTACAATTAAGGAAAGAGTGATAAAGGGTCCACATTTAAAAACCGAGGATCAACTATTTTAATGGTACAAAAAGTGAGTGACCAGCCATAGAAAATTGAGTTTACAAAAAGTGTAGATTAGAGAAATGTTACCATTCTCAAATTCACAGAAAAGGCTCTGGATGCAAGTCTGACATCCAAATAACTGTTATAAAGATATGTTGAATGCAATACATTTTTATTTACAAATGTTTGTAAAGTCATTATCTAGTCTAGTCATAATCTATTACAATCAGTGGCTAATGGCTATATCATAAATGTTGGCCCTACAAAACCTTCCGTCTACTTTGATTATGAGTTTTGTTTTCACATACACATGAAATGACCATGCATGACATACTGTACAAAACAATTATTCATGTTGAATAGGCGTAAGCTTTGCATTCATATTGTCTCACATGCATGCACAGGTTATAGCTAACACATGGCTGATTGTGAAATTTTCACGTAATAGCAACCAGAGCTCTATGAACGTGAATTTATTTTCATGATTAATCAAAATATTTTAGCTTATGCTGGTTGTTGTAGTATATAGTACCGCACACTTATACTATCAGTGACAAGCGCGTAGTAATACAGGGTTGTCATACAGTTGGAAAGTGGTTCTGGTTTTGAAGCTATCGATGAATGAACATGTAATCTGAGATCAACTAAGTAACTTAATTTGGTCCTCTGTAGCTGTTGGTAGAGCCTTGCAATGCCAGTGTAGTGGGTTTGATTCCTGGTACCACCCATAAGTAAAATATATGCAAGCATTTTTATTTTTTATTTAATTTATTTTTTTACCTTTATTTAACTAGGCAAGTCAGTTAAGAACAAAGTCTTATTTTCAATGGCGGCCTAGGAACAGTGGGTTAACTGCCAGTTCAGGGGCAGAACGACAGATTTGTACCTTGTCAGCTCGGGGATTTGAACTTGCAAAGTGACTAAATCACTTTGGATAAAAGTTGTTAGATTGATATTATTTTGTATTTAAAGTCAAGCTTCACTAGTCATCTATATACCTACCTAGTCAATGAGTCCTCCAGTCATACGAATCCACAACATGGTCCGGTTTTCAGAATTTCATCGAGCACAAACAACAGAGTTAACATAAAAACAGCTGCCAAGCTAAAGGGGAGAGGCTATATGGACATGCCTGGTGCCCAAATTGATGACGTATGTCGAATGGATTTGGTTCAGTAAATTGTCCTGACGAACACTTCTTAGCTAGCCAGCAACAATAGCATGGTGCGAGTTAAAACTTGTAAAAGAAAGTTTTTATTTCGATGGGCGAGGGAGAAATAACTTGCAGTATTGGATCACGATCTAGAATCTGGATGTCACAGTACTGCTGCTCAAAGGGAAGCGTTTGCCCTGCAAGCCGGCAACACAACAACACGGGGCACAGTGTGTCCTTCGCTCCTGATTCCCACCTGCTGAGCACTGCTGTCCTGCAGTAACTTAAGAGGGAAGTAACTAGATACTGTAGCTAATATCAGGCCAGGGTGACAGGCAGCTAAAGCACATCTGTTGATTTTGTAGTCCGATAAGTCCCGACTTCAGCAGACAAGTTTCAAATTCTCACTGAAGTTTCTAGCCACAGGCATGAACTAGCTAGCTGGGTAGGGCTCATCAACACAAATGACTGAACTGACAAACTAATCCTGGAGAACATCACATCCATGTAAACCCAGACGTCCCACCTGTCATACATGGCTGCAGAAAGATTCCATAGGCAGTCATGGACAGACTAAAAAGATCACTGAATCAGCTACTGGAGGCTGATGTCATAGGATAGACCATGTGACAGAGCCCACTGCAGGGTATGCAGTCACAGAGAAGATTGGGAAACTACGGGTTTGCCTGGATCCCCACGACCTGAACAAAGCTGTTCTCTGGAAACACTACTCCATCCCAACTACAGATGACATGCTGAGTAATCTGATTGGAAATATATTCATCATCTTGGTTGAAAAGGACGGCTACTGGCAAGTGAAGCTAATCAAAGAGTCCTCATTGCTGTGTACATGTAACACTCCATGGGGACCATACAGGGTCAAATGCCTACCCTGCAGGATCAAATCATCCAATGAAGTGTTCCAGCAACACAACTATGACACATTCAGAGACATCGAAGCTGTTCACACCATTGCAAATGACATGATCATCGCTGTAGCCACAGAGCAAGAACATAACAAGATACAAAATGTGATGGAAAGAGTTGAGCAGGTCAACGTGACATTCAACAAGGAGAAGATAAAGTACAAGGTGAGCACTGTCAAGTTCATGGGCCATGTAATTACACTAGATGGCGTGAAAGCAGATGAAGGGAAGGTACAAGCAATAGCTGAAATGCAGCCAGCTGCTAACAAAGCAGCACTACAATGACTGCTGGGCATGACAAAGTATTTGACAGTACATCCCTGATGAAGCATCACTCACAGCATCACTACGACAGCTGCTACGCAAAGACATGGCCTGGCAATGGCCGCACGAGCTCCAGGAAGTGCTGAAGAAGCTCAAAACAGCTCTGATCCCTGCTGAAACACTGAAATTCTTTGATCCACAGAAACAACTCGTCATACAGGCCAACGTATCCAAAGACTGAGTAGGGGCGTGTCTACTGTCTACTACAAGAGGGACGGCCGATCGCCTACGCGTCAATGCCCAAGTAGAATAGGAGCTATTAACCATTATGTTTTCTGCCAAAAGGTTCCACCAGTATGTGTACAGGATGAAAGTGAACGTACAGTCCAATCACAAGGCGCTATAGTCCATACTCAAGAAGCCACTGGGTATAGCACCATCCAGACTCCAGAGGAAGCTCCTCCAGCTGCAGAGGTAGGACCTGAACGTATCCTACACACCTAGGAAAAACATGCTGCTCGCCGATACGCTGCCACGAGCGGTCGTGGAGAGTCAACACAGAGACTGATGAAGTCACAGACGAGAAAATCATCTACACTCTGGAGGCAACAGACGCCCTTGATGAAGACATGCTGAAACAGCTCAACGAGGCAATACAGAAAGATGACATTACAACTGCTACAAGGTTCACGGGAAAGGTTGGCCACAACAGAGAAATCAGCTCAACCCAAGACTGTATCAGTACTGGTCAATCAGAGACACAGCAGCAGAACAAAACAGAGTTCTGCTGAATCATCATTCCCAAAACAAGGAGAACAGTCATGCTACAGAAGCTTAACGGTGCTCATCGAGGAATGCAGCGCACAAATGGTTGAAATGTGCACCACATGCCAACAGTATCAGCCCCAAGAATCAGAAAGAGCCGCCACTCTCACATGACATTCCAGAGTTCCCTTGGCTGAAAGTGGCTGTAGACATCTTCAAGATCAGGGGTTAGTCTTACCTGTTGATTACATGACCAAGTATCCCAAAGTGATGAACATTAAAGACAAAACAGCACATACAGCCAATCAGCAGAATGAAAGGAGTACACCCTAGAAATGGCATACAAAGCACGAATGGCATACCAAGCAATACAATTAGAAGCTTTACATCAGCCTGGGGTATTAAACTGACTCATTCAAGCCCTGGCTAAGCACAATCGAATGGACTGACACTCCCCAGCACAGATCCTCATAGGCAGAGTACTCAGGAGCACTCTTCTAAGTTCCAGCAGAGTCCACCAACATGCAATACCACACCACAAGGTATCCACACAACGCTACAGCATATACTGTACAAGAGTAGCAACAAAGTCTCTAAGAAGAAAAATATAAACAATTGGAACCAAGACTGCTACTTTTCTAGTCAATCATTTTGAAAATAATTATACTTAAAACCTGTAAATCAACCAATCCTCCATCATTAACACAATGGAAAGGCCAAGTGCTTTATTGTCCGAATGTTGAAAGTGTGTGGGCGACATAGAGAAATAAAATGGTGCCGTTTGAGACCATGTGAGGGAAAGGGATGCGGGCGCTGGAGATGAAGTGTTAGCAGGTGAGTCTGGACAGGGGTGATGTTGTGGATGTTTGTGTGCATCTGTATGTTGTCATTTGTATGTGGGTTAAACCACTACTATAACAAAGGTGCAAAACCACTCCCAGAGCTGCAACCAGGTGCTACAGTGCACATGGAGTATCTACAAGGATGGCATCCAGCTGTAGTCATTGCCCAGACAAGTGAGCCATGGTCTTACACCATCGAATCGATATTAGGTCAGCAGTAGACGCAACATGAGACACCTGAGAAGCACACCAAGCAACACAACGTGTACACTGACTTACATTTCCAGAGAACACAGAGCTCTCATCCACTACAAGCACCACACACACCAGAAATGGAAAAGAAATCAAACCACTGGTAAGGTATAAATCAGGTGTATTCTAGTGGTTAGAGCGTTGGGCCAGTAACCGAAAAGTTGCTGGATCAAATCCTCAAGCCAACAAGGTAAAAATCTGTCGTTCTGCCCTTGAGCAAAGCAGTTAACCCACTGTTCCCTGGGCGCTGTGGATGTCGATTATGGCAGCCCCCCACACCTCTCTGATTCAGAGGGGTTGGGTTAAATGTGGAAGACACATTTTCTGTTGAAGGCATTCAGTTGTACAACTGACTAGGTATCCCCTATGAGTTCTGGAGCCTGCTGTTTTTCTGTTCAACCTGATAATTAATTACAACCACCTGGCGTCCCAGGTCTAAATCAGTGCCTGATTAGAGGGGAACAATGAAAAAACCCAGTGGCACTGGCTTCGAGGTCCAGTTAAGTTGAGCTGGTGGTAAAGGTCCAACTCCACCAAAGGGTTAAGTGCCAGTAACCTCTGACTCTATAGCCTTATTCCTTCCATTCTCTCATGAAAAATCACTTTGAAAAGAGAGCTAAATATAAATGTATATACTCTCATGAAAAGACTGAAAAAAAGAGAGAAGAGACATTGAAAAAAACGGAACTGAATGTGAAAAGAATGCTCATTATTACAAGTGTTCTGAAGTGAACGTAGGGAGAAAAAGTAAGCAGTTGAAACGTACCTGCAACAGAAGAACAGAGTTAAATCAAATATCTGTTTCGCGCTGAATAGAAACATTTAAGTTAGTATTTTACTTGAAATTATGACAGTTTGTCATGATTTTATTTAGCCAAAATAATATTTTTCATGAATGTTTATTGATATCCTTAAGAGTGAAAAGGGGGTGTAGTACCGCACACTTATACTACTAGTGACAAGTGCGTAGTAATACAGGGTTGGTATGTGGTCGGAAAGTGGTGCTGGTGTTGATGCTATCTATTAATGAAAATGTAAACAGTTTGTGTCAGATAGAATGCACATTTTGTGGAATACTAGTGCCATGAAGTAGCAGCTTCTGAGGCAAAAAAGGCTAGTAGTGTCAACGTCTGACATATGCAAACCATTAAGGTTAGCACTTAGCTAGCTAGTTCCAGTTCACAGGAGACAACATTTATCACACTAATGTAGACTAGAAACAGGCCCGGTCCTGTCCACTCTGCTTCCCTAGGCGAGACCAACCTCCTCCTACACGCCCAGGAACACTAGAAAAGTCCTAGTAAGCAAAAAATGATGCTGAAAAGACATCTAAAAGGCATATATTCCAAAAACAGACATAAATTCTCCTTAGTTTGATCAGCTGTCTGGGTGGCTGGTCTCAGACGATCCCGCAGGTGAAGAAGCCGGATGTGGTGGTCCTGGGCTGGCATGGTTACACGTGGTCTGCGGTTGTGAGGTCGGTTGGACATACTGCCAAATTCACTTAGACGATGTTGGAAGTGGCTTATGATAGAGAAATTAACATTTAATTTGATGGACATTCCTGCAGTCAGCATGCTAAATACACACTCCCTCAAAACTGGAGACATCTGTGGAATTGTGCTATGTGACACAATTGCACATTTTAGAGTGGCCTTTTATTGTCCCCAGCACAAGGTGTTCCTGTGCAATGATCATGCTGTTTAATCAGGTTCTTGATATGCCACACCTGTCAGGTAAATTGATTATGTTGGCAAAGGAGAAATGTTCACTAAGAGGGATGTAAACAAATTTGAGCACAGAATATTTGAGAAATAAGCTTTATGTACAGTTGAAGTCGGAAGCCTACATACACTTAGGTTGGAATCATTGAAACTCCCTTTTCAACCACTCCACAAATTTCTTGTGAACAAACTATAGTTTTTGCAAGTCGGTTAGGACATCTACTTTGTGCATGGCAAGTGATTTTTACAACCGTTGTTTACAGATATTTTACTTACAATTCACTGTATCACAATTCCAGCGGGTCAGAAGTTTAAATACACTAAGTTGACTGTGCCTTTAAACAGCTAAGAAAATTCCAGAAAATGATGTCATGGCTTTAGAAGATTCTGCTAGGCTAATTGACATCATTTGAGACAATTGGAGGTGTCCCTGTGGATGTATTTCAAGGCCTACCTTCAAGCTCAGTGCCTCTTTGCTTGACATCATGGGAAAATCAAAAGAAATCAGCCAAGACCTCAGAAACAAATTGTAGACCTCCACGAGTCTGTTCCCTAGGATGAAGCAATTTACAAATGCCTGAAGGTACCACGTTCATCTGTACAAACAATAGTACGCAAGTATAAACACCACGGGACCACGCAGCCGTCAAACTGCTCAGGAAGGCGACGCGTTCTTTCTTCTAGAGATGAACATACTTTGGTGCGAAAAGTGCAAATCAATCCCAGAACAACAGCAAAGGACCTTGTGAAGATGCTGGTAAAACAGGTACAAATGTATCTATATCCACAGTTAAACAAGTCATATATTGACATAACATGAAAGGCCGCTCAGCAAGGAAGAAGCCACTGCTCCAAACCCGCCATAAAAAAGCCAGACTACGGTTTGCAACTGCACATGGGGACAAAAATCGTACTTTTTGGAGAAATGTCCTGTGGTCTGATGAAACAAAAATAAAACTGTTTGGCCATAATGACCATCGTTATGTTTGGAGGAAAAGGGGGACGCTTGCAAGCCGAAGAACACCATCCCAACTGTGAAGCATGAGCGTGACAGCATCGTGTTGTGGGAGTGCTTTGCTGCAGGAGGGACTGGTGCACTTCACAAAATAGATGCATCATGAGGATGGAAAATTATGTGGATATATTGAAGCAACATCTCAAGACATCAGTCAGGAAGTTAAAGCTTGGTCGCAAATGGGTCTTCCAAATGGACAATGACCCCAAGCATACTTCCAAAATTGTGGCAAAACGGCTTAAGGACAACAAAGTCAAGATATTGGAGTGGCCATCACAAAGCCCTGACATCAATCCTATAGAAAATGTGTGGGCAGAACTGAAAACGTATGTGCGAGCTAGGAGGCCTACAAACCTGACTCAGTTACACCAGCTGTCAGGAGGAATGGGACAAAATTCACTTTATTGTGGGTAGCTTGTGGAAGGCCTCCCGAAAATGTTTGTCCCAAGTTAATCAATTTAAAGGCAATGCTACCAAATACTAATTGAGTGTATGTAAACCTCTGACCCACTGGGAATGTGATGAAAGAAATAAAAAGCTGAAATAAATAATTCTCTCTACTATTATTCTGACATTTCACATTCTTAAAATAAAGTGGTGATCGTAACTGTCCTAAAACAGGGAATTTCTACTCAGATTAAATGTCAGGAATTGTGAAAACTTAGTTTAAATGTATTTGTCTGAGGTGCATGTAAACATCCGACTTCAACTGTACATGTGGAACTTTTCTGGGATAATTTATTTCAGCTCATTAAACATGGGACCAACTCTTTACATGTTGCGTTTATATTTTTGTTCAGTATATTTTTCTAGACATTTTAGTTTTTTAATGAAAGTGAAAATACATATTTTCCGGATGTTGGAAATATGTATTTTCCGGACGTTTAAATCAGGTTAATTTCCGGTTCTGAATAAAAGTTGAAAAGACATATTGAGTAGAGTACATTAGAGTAAGGCAGGATACAATGCAATCAATGACTGTATATATGAATGGACAAAGCCATTGATCACGTGACACCATTCACTCCTATGTGAAGACTCAATTGTGTATTGAAGCCAAATGAAGTTGGTTAAGATGGCTTCTCATAGAAACATAACATGCGTAGTTTGAGCTACTTCAGAAAGTGCCATTGCAGGCTAGCTCAGTGCTGCTCCCGCTCATTGAGTAACTCAAGTTGAAAGCCGACCAGGGCCGACTGCAGGCTGCCATTAGCAACTAAATCATAAATTATTATTATTACTTATTCTGTGTGAGGTTTTAAAATAATTTGTTCAAGGACATACATCGGATTAGATTAGAGGACTTTATTAGTCACATGCACAGGGTCACAGAAGTAATTGCAGGGTACAGTGATATTCTTAAACTCCAAGCTCCAACAGTGCAGGTCAAAAATATAATCTGGTGTATTAGAATAAATTATTGGTACCATGATTGTCTCGAAAACAAATTTTATGTACACGAAGATTGACCACTATTATTGACATTTTTCCATTCACTATAATGGGGGATGTTTTCTGATAACAATGTCTGCAGTACAAAAGTTGGCCTTGAACTTCCGTGGTTTGAATGAGGGGGCAGTCGCTCTCCCCTGAATACGGTACTATAATCTACTGTGCTGGACTGTTGAACTATACTTTATTGTACTTTACTGTGCTCTATTGTATGTTGCTGTATTATACTCTTATTTTCTTTACTGTACTGTAAATGTACTCTGATGTGCTGTACTTTGCTGTCCAAATTTGTGAAACATAGATTTATTTATTTAACTAGGAAAGACAGTTAAGAACAAATTCTTACTGTCATTGATGTCTATGATTGGTTCATATTTGGTTCGGTCAAATGTTTGAGCCAAATCACGATCGGTCCGGACACACCCAAGAAATACCCACATCAAACCACACCCCCAAGCTAACTCACGTTCGGCTTCTGTCATGGGCCGCCAGCATTTCTTGAAGAGCAAGCCAAATAAACAAAGTGAAATCAGCAGGTGAAGTTCCCCTTTAACCTTTTACTGCAGTGGGCTGAATCAGGGTCACAGCGAGTGTTTTTTGGTAGTCTTAAACAAATCTACTTTGAAACAAAAGTATACACCTCACACACATGGTTATTGGCTTAAAAAAAGAAGACACCTGTACCTTGTCAGATATAGAGTTGAAATGTACTACATTTTGTGAATTTTTATATACATCACAGATGACTGAAATATAACAACCCGTTTGACATAGAAACACTGGATGTTCTGTTTAAAAAAATAAAAAGTTTATTAATTCTGAAATTCTGAAAAATATGAATAACAGGCCGCCCATGAGGCCACTAAGTAATTCGACTGCAGGAAAGGGCTACAGATCATTTCCTGCAATTCTACACATTTTGCCTTTTTTAATGATATCAGAGTTGAGAGTGACAAACAAAATAAAAGGGAGCAGCTTACTGTAGGTCGGTGGATACACTAACTTACCAATCTAAAATATTTTAGCCAAACATGGGCTAATGGAGTGACTGTCAGTAACTGACATAACATGAAAAAACAGGTGATGCACAACCAAATTAGAAATTGTACTATTCTAACTCTCCACAGTAGGTTGAGACCCTGAATGAAAAACACCAAAAGAAAGATGCCCAGGGTCCCTGCTCATCTGCGTGAACGTGCCTTAGGCATGCTGCGAGGAGGCATGAGGACTGCAGATGTGGCCAGGGCAATAAATTGCAATGTCTGTACTATGAGACGCCTAAGACAGCGCTACAGGGAGACAGGACGGACAGCTGGTCGTCCTCTCAGTGGCAGACCATGTTTGTTTTTTTTACCTTTATTTAAATAGGTAAGTCAGTTAAGAACAAATTCTTATTTTCAATGACGGCCTAGGAACAGTGGGTAAACTGCCTGTTCAGGGGCAGAATGACAGATTTGTACCTTGTCAGCTCAGGGGTTTGAACTTGCAACCTTCCAGTTGCTAGTCCAACGCTCTAACCGCTAGGCTACCCTGCCGCCGTGTAACAACACCTGCACAGGATCGGTACATCCGAACATCACACCTGGGAGAAAGGTACAGGATGGCAACAACAACTGCCCGAGTTACACCAGGAATGCACAATTCCTTCATCAGTGCTCAGACTGTTCACAATAGGCTGAGAGAGGTTGGACTGAGGCCTTGTAGGCCTGTTGTAAGGCAGGTTCTCACCAGACATCACCGGCAACAATATCGCCTATGGGCACAAACCCACCATCGCTGGACCAGACAAGACTGGCAAAAAGTGCTCTTCACTGATGAGTCGCGATTTTGTCTCACCAGGGGTGATGGTCGGATTTGCGTTTATCGTTGAAGGAATGAGCGTTACACCGAGGCCTGTACTCTGGAGCGGGATCGATTTGGAGTTGGAGGGTCCGTCATGGTCTGGGGTGGTGTGTCACCATCTCATCGGACTGAGCTTGTTGTCATTGCAGGCAATCTCAATGCTGTGCGTTACAGGGAAGACATCCTCTTCCCAGGCTCATCCTGGCATGACCCTCTAGCATGACAATGCCACCAGCCATAGTGCTCATTCTGTGCGTGATTTCCTGCAAGACAGGAATGTCAGTGTTCTGCCATGGCCAGCGAAGTGCCCGAATCTCAATCCCATTGAGCACGTCTGGGACCTGTTGGATCGGAGTGTGAGAGCTAACGCCATTCCCCCCAGAAATGTCAGGGAACTTGTAGGTGCCTTGGTGGAAGAGTGGGGTAATATCTCACAGCAAGAACTGCCAAATCTGGTGCAGTCCATCAGGAGATGCACTGCAGTACTTAATGTAGCTGGTGGCCACAACAGATACTGACTGTTACTTTTGATTTTGACCCTCACTTTGTTCAGGGACACATTATTCAATTTCTGTTAGTCACATGTCTGTGGAACTTGTTTAACTCAGTTTAATCGTATGTTCATACAAATATTTACACATGTTGAGTTTGCTGAAAATAAAAGCAGTTGACAGTGAGAGGACGTTTCTTTTTTTGCTGAGTTTATTTGAACCAAAATGACGGAATCTTATAGCCCCGAGATCTCGAGTTACTGGTAGGTAGGTATGTGTGGTTTATCTACAAAAGTAAAAAGGTACAAATAATAACACGCAATAATGTGCATAATTATGTGGCTGTTAACTTGTATAATATGAATATCAATGCAATGACAATATACAAATACAATGTAAATGAGTAAAGTTATACATAATTAGTGCAGTAATGCAACAAATCTCATGGCCAAGAGGCTGCAATAGCATAGAAGACAAAAGCTAGAGCAAGCTAGCGGTGGCTACATAGGATAGCATATGGCAGGCAATCAAACAATATAAAGCTCACGAAAATATTTCAAGCAGCAATGCAATAGCCACAAAAAAGAGGCCTTAATTAGCATAATATAAACAAATGCTCAAAAGGTGTGTACAGTGATTTAAGGTGTGTCAATTAGCAACTACATGTAACAGAAAAAACAGATAAATTAATCAAAATGGTTACGTTACTTGGTGTTGGTACCATAGAGATAGTTAGAGGACGAAACATTGTAGATCCCATTATGTCGTCTGTGAGAGAACAGAATCCTTTCTGTGTTTGCAAACATTGCTGCACAAGGGTAACCGAACCTAGAAAGTGAAAAGAATCTGTGGATGTGCCCTTGAGCAAGGCACTTAACCCTAATTGCGCCAGGGTCGCCGTTGATAATGGCCATAACCCCACTCTCCGAGGGTGTATCAGGGAGAGTTGGGATATGCAAAAAACATTTCCAAAAGGAAAAATATAACCCACCATTTATTATATTGGTTGCAGAACACGGGGGAGTTCTCATAGAGCACCAGCAAAAGAAGCCTCCATTTACATGTTGCTTATGAGTACATTTCAGACTACTTTAAGATTAAAATTAGATTTTAAGACTCGTATGAATGTCTTGCTTAATATAACGTAAAAACTGCATTATACTTAAAAAGCTCAACTTCAACCAGTAAAATGGGTGTTAGCATTCTAGCTAACAACTGCTGGATCCAAATAGGTATTTTTGCAAAGGTCACAAACAAATATAATCTTAACGACTGCTCATGCAATAATCAAAACAACATTGTAAGTATACAAGAACCCAAAGTAGGGTTTTTGTTTAGACGTAAATCAAGATATTACTTATAAACAAAAATGGGCGCAGTTGACAATGGGGTCTTTCTGCCTCCAAGAATCCTGTGCATCCTTGCCTGATGTGAGTGTGTCATGTACTGAAGAGTGGACTATGGGCAGCGCCATTGAGGGTATCTCCATTTTGAAGTAGTACATTTTCTTCTTCTACTACTTGAAGTTAGGGCTGGGCATGGCCTAAAAATTATATCTCGATTTTTAAAAAACTTGTGGGTGATTTCCGATGTATATATCTTTCAATTTAAAAAAATGTTTTCTCTAAATATGCTTTGTTGTATTAATGGTAAAATACACTGCATTTTAAACAGTCAGCAAAATTATATTTAGGCTCAATATAAGCCTTCCACAAGCATAAGACCCACTAATAAATGCAGTATTTTATCAAAAACTACTAACAATTAACTATGTAACACTTATCATCAAAAAATATTCTCAGACAAAAGTCAGATTCACTCCAATGTTGGTCTTTGGACTCATCACAATAGTCCCTAAAGAGTTAACATTGATGCATTCAAAAGATATTCACACTATACCAGCAGATGCACAGTAGCACATACGCTAATATGCTCAAATATGCTAAAAATACTTTAAGCATGCTTTCCAGTGTGAGCTCACTGCCTCTATAATATCGGGCAGGCTCACATGAGAGGGAACAACTGTCGCTGGTCTACTTATTGTCCCCTATCCCACTCGCTCCACCCTCCCCGACCAAAAAAAAAAAGCGTGTAAGATATCTCCTTTCCCTAGTCTCTGGGGCACCCCTTCCGCAGGGTGAGGGCAATAAGTAGACCAGAGTGGCCCCACCTAGATCAGGAAAAATGTGGGTGTGGGATGTTTAGCTTCTCTGCCGGAATAGAAAAGAGGTGCCCTCAAACCTGCCCGTTTTTGTACCTGGCCATAGAGCTGGTTAGAGGGCACACCTGTCATGAATGCCATCTGTCCTCAAGTGACCATAGAGATGGCTAGAGGACACAACTGCCTTGAATGCTTCTCTCCACTTTTACCCCACAGACTAGAGAATTCTTAACGATTTCCATTCTAGTATGCATTCTAATTTTCTGATTGTAAGCCTGCAATCCATCCAGTTTATGTTGAATGAAGCATGTTAGACAAACTGCACAATACATTACAGTGTAATAAATACAAGAACAAGCAATCTAGTAATTGATATCATCTGATGGACAGTATACCTTAGCTTGGTCCCATATCTGTTTATGCTATCATTCCACTCCTTGCCACTCCATGTCTTCCAAAACATTCCAAGTACAAGCAGTCGAATGTTAGCACAAATCAATGACTGTATATATGAATGGACAAAGACATTCATCACATGACACCATTCATTCCTATGTGAAGATGCAATAGCGCATTGACCACGAAGATTGACATTTTTTCATTCACTATAACGGGGATCCTGTTTTTTGCTATCAATGCCTGCAAAACTGCAGTCAGCCATGAACTTCCGTGGCTTCAATGAAAGTGGGCATTTGTTGTCCTCTGGCACAAATAGGCTGGTACCAGGGCTTCGTATACCTTGCCTGTGACTAATTATATTGTTAAGAACCATTAACTTACAACATAAAGCCATATTTCCTTCTGTTATATAGCAACACTTAGACATAATACTCAAAAACATACACCAATGAATATCATAACTGTTCCCCATTACGAACTGAGGGTATAGTTTTTAAGAGTTTGATCATGATGAGCTAAGTATACAGTAAAATCTACCATTTTGGTCGACTATGATTGTCAGATTAAGACAAGATTGGCATTTTATTTTTGCACAGACATGTAAATTGGCTTGTCCAATGACCCATATGGCAGAAGCCAATCTCCTGTTTATGTAAGGCAGCTTGATGTGAAAGTACACCCCCTGGACAGGAAGCTAGTGTATGGCAGGGCCTTTTGCATAGATACTGTAAAGCATTTCACTCAGCCTTCATTTTGTCTCTGATATCCGAAGGCAAGGTTTCAAACAGGACGTCCTCTACCACTAGGCCGCCACGCTTCAACGCTCGGCAGAATCGCAGCTCTGGAGGTAGGAGCTCAAAATGGTTGCCCTTCAGTTCCAGGTGTGTCAATAGAACCAGGTATGAGATCTTTGGTGAGAGCAAAGACAGCATATTCTTGCCCAGCTTGAGGGTTTTGAGCTTCTTGCAAAAGAAGAGCTCGTCTGGGAGGTTCTCGATCTTGTTGCACGTGACAGAGAAATACTGAAGACTCTGTAGGACGCCGATCTCCGGCGGAATGAACCGGATGTCGTTGTTGGACAGGTCCAGGTAACGAAGCTTGTTGCATAAGAACAGGTGCGGGGACAAGATCTCTATCTTGTTGTGGCTGAAGTAGAGGCGCTCCAGGCTGCCAAGCTTCTTGATGTGCTCAGGGATGTAGCAGATACTGTTGTGCCAGAGTTTCAGGCACGTCAGCTTGTGGAGGTGCTGGCAGCTGACTATCTCCTCAATGGAGCGCAGGTTGTTTTCCTTCAGGTCCAACTCCTGTAGAGTTAAGAGTAAAACATTTTTATTATAAGTGTCATTCCACAAAATTACAGCAATTGGCCAAACATATATTTTTTTGTGTGACACTATGCAATCATAGCAGGCAGTTATAGTAAATCACGCCTGTAGGCTGACTACTCAGAGTTTTGAGACACTGTAGACGATCATATCAGGCAGTCATAGTATGGTATATCATACCTGTAGGTTCGTGAGGCTAAAGACAGCATGTGGGATGCGTTCCAGGTCACAGTGCACCAGCTCCAATTCAGTCAAGTTCACCATTTTCTTCAGGTTGTTGAGCATCACCAGCTTGGTGCCATCATTGTAGATGTACAGCCTCTGCAGGTGGCTGGACACATCTACGATGGACTGGGGGATCTTTGTAAAGTTACTTTTGAGCGAGAGTGTCTTCAGGTGCTTCAACTCCCTCAGGGACTCCAGACCCACATTCTTCGAAGCGTCAGGACTCAATGAGCCAATGAGGTAGAGTTCCTCTAGATTCCGCAGGTGGTACAGCCAATGAGGCAGCTCCCTGCTGTCATCAAACTTTACCCTGAGCACCTTAGATAGAGATAGATAGATACTTCATTAATCCCTGTGTGGAAATTAAATGTCAACGACAACAGCAGACAAAATACACATGGGTTGTTCCAATTAATTGAGTGCCTTTTGAGTCCCTTTGATATTTTAAGTATAAATTGTACACAAATGTTGAATTTTAAAAGCATCCCTGAGTCGCCTCTACACTGTTGATGTTGAGACTGGTGTTTTGCGGGTACTATTTAATGAAGCTGCAAGTTGAGGACTTGTGAGGAGTCTTTCTCAAACTAGACACTAATGTACTTGTCTTCTTGCTCAGTTGTGCACCGGGGCCTCCCACTCCTCTCTATTCTAATTAGACCCAGTTTGCTCTGTTCTGTGAAGGTAGTATACAGCGTTGTATGAGATCTTCAGTTTCTTGGGAATTTCTCGCACATTCATTTCTCAGAACAAGAATAGACTGACGAGTTTCAGAAGAAAGATCTTTGTTTCTGGATATTTGGAGCCTGTAATCAAACCCACAAATGCTGATGCTAGTCTAAAGAAGACCAGTTTTATTGCTTATTTAATCAGGGGAACCGTTTTCAGCTGTACTAACATAATTGCAAAAGGGATTTCTAATGATCAATTAGCCTTTTTAAAATGAATAACTAGGATTAGCTAACACAACATGCCATTGGAACACAGGAGTGATGGTGGCTGATAATGGGCCTCTGTATGCCTATGTAGATATTCCATAAAAAATCTGCCGTTTCCAGGTACAATAGTCATTTACAACATTAACAATGTCTACACTGTATTTCTGATCAATATGATTTTCTTTCAAAAACAAGAACATTTCTAAGTGACCCCAAACTTTTGAACGGTAGTGTACATTCAACACCGAGGCGCATACGCTGATTACTCACATAGATGCACATATTCCTTCAGGTTACAGACCTTGTACAGTGCCTTCAGAAAGTATTCACACCCCTTGACTTCTCACATTTTGTTGTGTTACAGCCTGAATATGAACTTGATAAAAGTATGTTTTGGTCACTGGAATACCCCATAAAGTGAAATTATGTTTTACATTTTTTACAAATTAATAAAAAATGAAAAGCTGAAATGTCTTGAGTCAATAAGTATATACCCCCTTTGCTATGGCAAGCCTTAATAAGTTCACGAGTAAAAACATGCTTAACAAGTCACAAAATAAGTTGCATGGCAATAATTGTGTTTAACATTATTTTTTTATGACTACCTCATCTCTGTACCCCACACTTACAATTATCTGTAAGTTCCCTCAGTCGAGCAGTGAATTTCGAACACAGATTCAACCACAAAGACCAGCCAGGTTTTCCAATACCTCGCAAAAAAGGGCACCTATTGCTAGGCGTATCAATACTTCCAGTCACTACAAAGATACAGGCGTCCTTCCTAACGGAGTTGCCTGAGAGGAAGGAAACCACTCAATGGTGACTTTAAAACGGTTACAGAGTTTAATGGCTGTGATAGGAGAAAACTGAGAATGGTTCAACAACATTGTAGTTACTCCACAATATTAATCGAATTGACAGAGCGAAAAGAAGTAAACCTGTACAGAATGCAAATGTTCCAAAACATGCATCCTGTTTGCAACAAGGCACTAAACTAATACTGCAAAAAATGTGGCAAAGCAATTCCCTTTTTGTGCCGAATACAAAGTGTTAAGTTTGGGGCAAATCCAATGCAAGACATTACTGAGTACCAATCCATGTTTTCAAGCATAGCGGTGGCTGCATCATTTTATGGGTATGCTTGTAAGCGTTAAAGACTGGGGAGTTTTTCAGGATAAAAAACAAAAACAGAATGGAGCTAAGCACAGGCAAAATCATAGAGGAAAACCTGGTTCAGTCTGCTTTCCACCAGACACTGGAAGACTAATTGTCACGCCCTGGTCAAAGTATTTTGTGTTCATCTTTATGTATTTGGTCAGGCCAGGGTGTGGCATGGGGTTTTTGTAATTGTGGTGTGTTTGTCTTGGGGTTTTGGTGGTGGTATTGGGATTGTAGCTTAGTGGGTTGTCTAGCAAAGTCTATGGCTGTCTGGAGTGGTTCTCAATCAGAGGCAGATGCTTATCGTTGTCTCTGATTGGGAACCATATTTAGGCAGCCATATTCTTTGAGGGTGTCGTGGGTGATTGTCCTTAGTGTCCTATGTGTACTCGTTGTTAGTTTGCACCAGATAGGCTGTTTCGGTTTCGTTTATTGTTTTTTTGTAAGTTCGTGGTTCTTTGTTATATTAAACATGGATCGCAATCGACACGCTGCAGTTTGGTCCGACTCTCTTTCATCACCACTAGAAAACCGTTACAGAATCACCCACCAACCAAGGACCAAGCGGCGTGGTAAACAGAGGCAGCAGCAACAGCAGCAGCAGGAGAAGCGACAGGTGCAGCAGGAGCAACAGCAGCAGCAGCAAAGGCAGCAGCAGGAGCAGAGGCAGCAGCAGGAGAAGCAACAGAGGCAGCAGCAGCAGCATTGGGAGAGGCTGCACTCTTTGGATAAATGGACTTGGGAGGAGATCCTTGACGGACAAGGACCCTGGGCAGAGCCATGGATGGAATTGGAGCTGTCGGCGAAGCAGAGTGCTGAGTCTGAGAGTGTGGAGGATGTATTGGACAGAGTAGAGAGAAAGGTGTGGGCTTGGCATAGCATGCACGGCATACCAGTGCCAGCACCACGCATCAGGCTTACAGTGTGCCTCGCCTGTTCAGCGCAGCCAGCGCTTTTCTCCTCTCCTGCGCTGCTGGAGTCTCCCGCCTGTTTAACGCAGCCAGAGCTTTCCTCCTCTACAGCGCTGCCGGAGCCTCCCGCCTGTTCAGCGCAGCCAGAGCCTTTCTCCTCTACAGCGCTGCCGGAGCCTCCCGCCTGTTCAGCGCAGCCAGAGCTTTCCTCCTCTACAGCGCTGCCGGAGTCTTCCGCCTGTTTAGCGCAGCCAGAGCCTTCCTCCGACACAGCGCTGCAGGAGTCTCCCGCCTGTTCAGCGCAGCCAGAGCTGCCAGTCTGCAGGAAGCAGCCAGAGCTGTCAGTCTGCATGGAGCAGTCAGAGCTGTCAGTCTGCATGGAGCAGTCAGAGCTGTCAGTCTGCATGGAGCAGTCAGAGCTGTCAGTCTGCATGGAGCAGCCAGAGCTGTCAGTCTACATGAAGCAGCCCGAGCTGCCAGTCTGCATGAAGCAGCCAGTCTACATGGAGCAGCCAGAGCTGTCAGTCTACATGAAGCAGCCCGAGCCGCCAGTCTGCATGAAGCAGCCAGTCTACATGGAGCAGCCAGAGCTGTCAGTCCGCATGGAGCAGCCAGAGCTGTCAGTCCGCATGGAGCAGCCAGAGCTGTCAGTCTGCATGGAGCAGCCAGAGCTGTCAGTCCGCATGGAGCAGCCAGAGCTGTCAGTCTACATGAAGCAGCCCGAGCTGCCAGTCTGCATGAAGCAGCCAGTCTACATAGAGCAGCCAGAGCTGCCAGTCTGCATGAAGCAGCCAGAGCTGTCAGTCTGCATGGAGCAGTCAGAGCTGTCAGTCTGCATGGAGGAGCCAGAGCTGTCAGTCTACATGAAGCAGCCCGAGCTGCCAGTCTGCATGAAGCAGTCAGTCTACATGGAGCAGCCAGAGCTGTCAGTCCGCATGGAGCAGCCAGAGCTGTCAGTCTACATGAAGCAGCCCGAGTCGACTGCCAGTCTGCATGAAGCAGCCAGTCTACATGGAGCAGCCAGAGCTGTCAGTCTGCATGAAGCAGCCAGAGCAGCCAGTCTGCACGGAGCTGTCAGTCTGCACGGAGCTGTCAGTCTGCACGGAGCTGTCAGTCTGTAAGGAGCTGCCAGTCTGCAAGGAGCTGCCAGTCTGCAAGGAGCTGCCAGTCAGCACGGAGCCGCCAGAGCGGTCAGTCTGTAAGAAGCCGCCAGAGCTGTCAGCCTATATGGAGCAGCTAGTGCCGCCAGTCTGCCCAGCGCCGCCAGTGCCCCCCGTCTGCCCAGCATCGCCAGTCTGCCCAGCGCCATCAGTCTGCCCAGCATCGCCAGTCTGCCCAGCATCGCCAGTCTGCCCAGCATCGCCAGTCTGCCCAGCATCGCCAGTCTGCCCAGCACCGCCAGTCTGCCCAGCATCACCAGTCTGCCCAGCGCCGTCAGTCTGCCCAGCATCGCCAGTCTGCCCAGCGCCGCCAGTGCCCCCCGTCTGCCCAGCGTCACCAGTCTGCCCAGCGTCGCCAGTCTGCCCAGCATCGCCAGGCTGCCCAGCACTGCCAGTCTGCCTAGCGTCGCCAGTCTGCCCAGCGCCGCCAGGCTGCCCAGCGCCGCCAGATCTGCCAGTCAACCAGACTCTTCCAGATCTGCCAGTCAACCAGACTCTTCCAGATCTGCCAGTCAACCAGACTCTTCCAGATCTGCCAGTCAGCCAGTCTCTTCCAGATCTGCCAGTCAGCCAGACTCTTCCAGATCTGCCAGTCAACCAGACTCTTCCAGATCTGCCCGTCAGCCAGACTCTTCCAGATCTGCCAGTCAACCAGACTCTTCCAGATCTGCCAGTCAACCAGACCCTTCCAGATCTGCCAGTCAACCAGACTCTTCCAGATCTGCCAGTCAACCAGACTCTTCCAGATCTGCCAGTCAACCAGACTCTTCCAGATCCGCCAGTCAGCCGGGATCTGCCAGAACTGCCAGTCGGCCAGGATCCGCCAGTCAGCCAGGATCCGCCAGTCAGCCAGGATCCGCCAGTCCATGATCCGCCAGTCAGCCAGGATCCGCCAGTCTTTCAGGATCCGCCAGAAGTGCCAGTCAACCAGGATCCGCCAGTCAGCCAGGATCCGCTAGTCTGCCAGGATCCGCCAGAACTGCCAGTCGGCCAGGATCTGCCAGTCGGCCAGGATCTGCCAGTCAGCCAGGATCTGCCAGTCGGCCAGGATCTGCCAGTCGGCCAGGATCCGCCAGTCGGCCAGGATCAGTTAGATCCGCCATTCAGCCAGGATCCGCCAGTCTGCCAGGATCCGCCAGTCAGCCAGGATCCGCCAGTCAGCCAGGATCCGCCAGTCAGCCAGGATCCGCCAGTCCATGATCCGCCAGTCAGCCAGGATCCGCCAGTCTTTCAGGATCCGCCAGAAGTGCCAGTCAACCAGGATCCGCCAGTCAGCCAGGATCCGCTAGTCTGCCAGGATCCGCCAGTCTGCCAGGATCCGCCAGTCTGCCAGGATCCGCCAGAACTGCCAGTCGGCCAGGATCTGCCAGTCGGCCAGGATCTGCCAGTCAGCCAGGATCTGCCAGTCGGCCAGGATCTGCCAGTCGGCCAGGATCTGCCAGTCGGCCAGGATCCGCCAGTCTGCCAGGATCAGTTAGATCCGCCAGTCTGCCAGGATCCGCCAGTCTGCCAGGATCCGCCAGTCTGCCAGGATCCGCCAGTCAGCCAGGATCCGCCAGTCTGCCAGGATCCGCCAGTCAGCCAGGATCCGCCAGTCAGCCAGGATCCGCCAGTCTCCCAGGACCCACCAGTCAGCCAGGATCCGCCAGAAGTGCCAGTCAGCCAGGATCTGCCGGAACCACCAGCCAGCCAGGATCTGGTAGATCCATCAACCTGCCTGAGCTTCCTCTCACTCCTGAGCTTCCTCTCACTCCTGAGCTTCCTCTCACTCCTGAGCTTCCTCTCACTCCTGAGCTTTCTCTCACTCCCGAGCTTCCCCTCAGTCCCGAGCTGCCTCAGTCCCGAGCTGTCCTTCAGTCCCGATCTGCTCCTCAGTCCAGTGGGGTTCTGGGTGAGGACTACTAGGCCATGGTCGGCGGCGAGGGTGGACTATCCAGGGACGAAGGGAGAGGGGACTAAGACATTAAATGAGTGGGGTCCACGTCCCGCGCCCGAGCCGCCACCATGGACAGACGCCCACCCGGACCCTCCCTATTGTTTTGAGGTGCGTTCGGGAGTCCGCACCTTAGGGGGTTCTGTCACGCCCTGGTCAAAGTATTTTGTGTTCATCTTTATGTATTTGGTCAGGCCAGGGTGTGGCATGGGGTTTTGTAATTGTGGTGTGTTTGTCTTGGGGTTTTGGTGGTGGTATTGGGATTGTAGCTTAGTGGGTTGTCTAGCAAAGTCTATGGCTGTCTGGAGTGGTTCTCAATCAGAGGCAGATGCTTATCGTTGTCTCTGATTGGGAACCATATTTAGGCAGCCATATTCTTTGAGGGTGTCGTGGGTGATTGTCCTTAGTGTCCTATGTGTACTCGTTGTTAGTTTGCACCAGATAGGCTGTTTCGGTTTCGTTTATTGTTTTTTTGTAAGTTCGTGGTTCTTTGTTATATTAAACATGGATCGCAATCGACACGCTGCAGTTTGGTCCGACTCTCTTTCATCACCACTAGAAAACCGTTACACTAATTTACCTTTCGCAGGACAATAACCTAAAACACAAGGCCAAATCTACATTGTAGTTGCTTACCAAGAAGACAGTGAACGTTCATCAGTGGCCGAGTTACAGTTTTGACTTAAATCTGCTTACAAATCAAAGTGGTTAACTAACAACGATCAACAACCAATTTGTCAGAGCTTGATTTTTGAAAAGAATAATTGGCAAAAAAAAAAAATCTTTACAAATGTTAGAATTTTTCTTCTATCACGTATTTTGTGTAGACCGTTGACAAAATATGACAATTAAATCCATTTTAATCCCACTTTGTAACAACAAAATGTGGAAAATGACAAGGGGTGTGAATAACTTTTGAAGACCCTATAACTAGGCCTAGGACCTCTAGACAAAGCGAGTGCATCTATATCCATAGGCTAGTTATTGGGTTCATAACAATACTTGACTCCAAAAACACTACAGTAAATACTACAGTAATGTCATCAAAAACACTACAGTAAATACTACAGTAATGTCATCAAAAACACTACAGTCCGCAAAACACTACAGAAATTACTATAGTATATACTACATGATAAACTGGGTGGTTTGAGCCGGAATGCTGACCCACATACTGTACGAGACAAAAATAGAATACAAAGTCAAGAGAAATAAAAAACCATGCCACACCAAATTCACTACCAGAAAAGCATACCTTGAGTTTCTCCTTGAGGAAGGAAGTGGCTGTGGTGTGGATCTTTAAGCAACACTGATACAGAGACAGCTCCTGGAGGTTTTCCAGCTGGGCGATGGAAGCTGGGATGGTTACGTTGTTGATGATCTCTAGCTTCAGGGACTGGAGCTCTGTCACCTCGAAGATGGTGTCCGGGAGCCCAGACAGCATGAACAGCTGCAGCTCCAGTCTGTCATTGTGGTTGGTCAGCAGTCTCTGACGCAGCTTCTCTGGCGTCCATTCATGGTTCAGGTTCAGCTGTTTCAGTTTGTTCTCGCTGACCTCAGACAGGAACACTGCGAACCTGAGAGAGAGACCGAAAGAGAGAATAAGATTACTTTATTGTCCAAAAAACAATGTAAAATGATGTGCAATGGAAACTTTTCTTCTGCTTTATTCAAATCAAAATCATATTTGTCACATGCGCTGAATAAAACAAGTGTAGACCTTAGCATGAAATGCTTACTTACAAGCCCTTAACCAACAATGCAGAGTATTTAAAAAGTACGTTTGAAAAATGTGCTAAATAAACTAAAGGAAAAATAGTAACACAATAACCCCTTCGAAGGGTTGGAGCAGAGGGCAGCTATGCATTAGCACATGAATAGTTGATTTTATAACTGGAGGCATTACATACTTATCAATAACAACAAAGAGCTGAATCACTTGAAAGAATTTACAATTGTCTAATTTAAGAAAAGGTTTTGCACCTCTTGGAATACAGTGGATCATACTGGTCGATCATGTGCAGCATGAAGGCAAAGTCATTCTTCACGTCTGGGATGTCATCGATTCCCGTTTCTTGCCTCACGTATTCAAAGGAGTACTCCTTCAGTGAGCGGTAGAAGAGCCAATAGGAAGTGTAGAGGCAGGTGAATCCGTACACAGCCACAAAGCACAGGTAACAGTACGACAACTTAGAGAACAGGTGGGCCATGGTGTGATTACAGGAGAAATGCTTATATCCCGTCATGTCCTGTATGTCCACACTGCACTTCACTGTGATCTGCACCTCAGAGACTAAAGCACTGTTATACGCGATGATGAGGAGGAACTTGAACACTTTGAGAACAGTCTGGCGAACATACATAACATAGAGGATGTCCCCCTCTTCGACATGCAGGCGGAACTTCTTCACCTTCTCAAATAGAGCTTTGGCCTGTTCTCCTTCCTTCTTATCCAGAGCGCTGGCTGTGGGCTTGTCCACTACGATCTTCTCTGGGATGGATTTGAGGGACTGGGTCTTTTCCAGGTTGTCCAGGTTCCCCTCTACAGACACATTGAGGATCGCCCTACTCTTCTTGATGTCCTTGAATCAATTCATGAATGAATGGATTAATGCATTTTATTTCAAATATATACAATATAGGACTGTTTTCCGGGATACAGATTGAGCCTAGTCCTGGACAAAACATAATTTTACGCATGCACACACCCACACACAGTAAATACATACAAGACATACAAACACATACCAACAATACCTTCTCCTCTGGGTTCTCTCCAGACACCTCAGACAGAGCTCTAGTAGTCCAGGGGGAGTCAAAGCACTTTCCCAAGATGGAGATGAAATGCTCTATCTTAGAGCTGGAGCCTGGGAACTTGAACCAGAAATTGCTACACACCATGAAGATGAGGGTGTGTATGAGGACTAGGTAAGGGAAGTACTTGGCGTACCAGTGCAGAGCTTTCTCATAGCACATCTGGTTGATGAAGCTATACTGCTGGAAGTCCAGGTTAGTTTTCCGGCCCATCATCTCGTGCACATCCGGCTGCACAGCAGTTTTATTTGGTAAGAGTATTGTTTGGTTGTACATGGTCATTTTTTGGGGAAGGCAGATGATTTTGTCCTGCCTCACCTGAAAGAAGACAAAGAACAAACAATAACTCCGTAAACCAAAATTGTTTCTGTGAAAGTTCCAAGAACATTCGTTAGGTCACGACAAATGTTCTCATAACAGAAAAACTGTCCAGTTGTGCTGATGATTATACAATGTTTGAATGTATTTAACCCTCTGTTTCCCATCATGTCCTTGTCGGAGATTGTTTGTATGTTTGTGTATTATGTATTGGTGCGCGACAGGCTCTTGTCCCCACTTTTATTTATCTTGTAATTTTGGTTATGGAGTTTTGTTAAGTCTATTAGACAACTCCATTTATACCAAGTTCGATTCTCCTGCGCATGACTTCCCTGCCACCTACACACACGCTATTACAGAATCTCCGACCAGGACATGATGGGAAACAGAGGGTTAAATACACATGTAATTCATGGGATTGGAACCAGGTGTGAAGGAAGACAAGACAAAACCAATGGAAAATGAAAAATGTATCAGTGATGGCTAGAAGACCGGTGATGTCGACCGCCGAACACCGCCCGAACAAGGAGAGGGACCGACTTCGGTAGAAGTCGTGACAATAACTATGCACTCTCCTCAAACAATTTCATGGTATTCTTTCATTGTAATAGCTGCTGTAAATTAGACAGTGCAGTTAGATGAACACAAATGAAAGCTTTCTACCCATATCAGATACTGTATGTCTATGTCCTGGGAAATGTTCTTGTTAATTACAACCTCATGATAATCACATTAGACTACGTTATCTCAACCGTCCAGTGGAGGGGACACCAATCCCATAGAGGAAGATAAATAGGTTACATGGGCCTATATATTTCAAATCATTTTGAAATAAATTCTACAGTATGTTCAATCAATTGAGTTCTATTTTGACAATAGGCTATGGTCTGTCATTTATGACTCAGTGTATTGCATGTGTAACATGTGCACAAGGATGTCCCCGATCGGTAATTTAGCGCATTCTTATTGGGTAAGCATTATAAGCCGCCTCGATATTTGAAGCCATATCTGGTAATATCTCTAGGAGCTGATCCGTCATCAGTATTGCAGCGTAAATCTAATGTTATGGGAAAATTTGAATGGAGTAAGCTGATCCGAGAGCAGCGCTGCTTTTCTTTTGATTTTATCAGTATCGACACATGGTCTAACGACACATTTACCGAACGTTCTCTCTATGTGGTGTTTGGGAAACGCATTTTACATCTTTAGCTGTTGTAGGAATGATGCATCGTTAAAAACACTCGTAAGCCTAAGTTCCATTGTTATCAGGAAACCAGGCCATGTCTCATTTTCTGCTCTGACGTCACTGGTAGAGATGTGACTCAGACAGGAAATAACCAATTAGTGCTTTAGCCAAACGCAGACTGAAGAGGAAGACACTCACTCTAATGCAATACTGTACCAAAAAATTCATTTGTTATGCTTTGACCTGCCATTGCATCTTTTATAAACACTTACAACATATAGATATTTTTTTTCTATTGAGATCATAAATGAATCATGGACCCAAGTTGTGGTGATGTAATTATAGTGAGAAAAAACAAATTTAATTTTTTTCTTCTTCAGCTTCGAAAGGTTTTACATAGATCAGGATCAGTGACATGTGGTTTATGGGACAGAGGAAATTAGCCTCCTGGTTGTGCTGCAGCAGTACAGGGCAGGAAAGGAAAGGAGAAACACAGTCAGGCCTGCTGAGTATAATCTCTGGAGAGAGGAGCAGCAGAATTATTTCTCTCCATATATACTCTCTCTCTCTCAATCTCTCATCTTGCTCACTTTCTCTCACTATCCCTTTCCCTCTCTCTCCCCTCTCTTACTCTCACTCATTCTCCTGCTCTGTCTCTCTCTGCCCTCCCCCTTCTCTCCCTATATGTGGTAGCTAGCGTGTAGAGCTATTCATTGGCTTCTCTGTTAAAATGTCCCTTTGGTGAAGGTTAACACTGGTTCTGCCAATCTAAACTCAGACACGCAGTCCCATAAAGGCAGGAAATGTATTAATTAGAGCTAGTACACTGTCTTATTTGACAAGGCTGCAGTTCACCAATATAAACTAATGGAAGTTATCACATGGGTGGTGTTTTGACAAACTGGTCCCAGGCAGTGGTGTAAAGTAATTTTTTTTGGAGTATCTGTACTTTTTATATTTTTGTACTTTTTTCCACTACATTCCAAAGAAAATAATGTACTTTCTACTCCATACATTTTTCTTGACACCCAAAAATACTTGTTACATTTTGAATGCTTAGCAGGACAGGAAAATAGTGTAATTCACGCACATAAAGATAAAATACCTGGTCATCCTTACTGCATCTGATCTGGTGGACTCACTAAACACGAATGCTTTGTTTGTAAATTATGTCTGAGTGTTGGAGTGTGTCCCTGGCTGACAGTAAATAAAAACTTGTCTGGTTTGCTTAATATAAGGGATTTAAAATGGTTTATACTTTTGATACTTAAGCATATTTCAGCAATTACATTTACTTCTGATACTTAAGTATATTTAAAACCAAATGCTTTTTTACTTTTACTCAAGTAGGATTTTACTGAGTGACTTTCAGAGGAGCCTCTTAAAGAAGAAGTTACAGGTCTGTGAGAGCCAGAAATCTTGCTTCTTTGTAGGTGACCAAATACTTATTTTCCACCTTAATTTGCAAATAAATCCATTAAAAATCCTACAATGTGATTTTCTGGATTTTTTCCCCTAATTTTGTCTGTCATAGTTGAAGTGTACCTATGATAAAAATTACAGGCCTCTCTCATCTTAAGTGGGAGAACTTGCACAATTGGTGGCTGACTAAATACTTTTTTGCCCCACTGTAGATGGAGCCCCTATGGGCACTGGTCAAAAGTAAGTCACTACTTAGGGAATAGGGTTAATTTGGGATGCAGCCCAGAATCGGCAGATCGAGCTCCACCATCTCCAATTGATCAGAGTGGTGAAGAGAAGTGACAGGTTATGGGGCAGCTGGAATCATGACTACATCCCAAATGGCCTCCTATTCTGTATTTATTGCATTACTTTTGACCAGTGCACTATAGGGAATAGGGTGCCATTTTGGACAAATCCCATTTGTTTATGAAGAGGGGGTGGGGCAGGCGTGTGTTCCCCATGTGTTTATGAAGAGGGGGTGGGGCCGGCGTGTGTCTCCCATGTGTTCCCCATGTGTTTATGAAGAGGAGGTGGGGCAGGTGGTGGGGGCCATGTTTGGTGCACGGTGTGGTCTGTGTGTGTTTCTGTGTGTTTGTTTGTGGAGTGCAGAAATTTCTTCCCCTTCCGCTGGTAAACTCCAGCCAGACTGCTGCTTATATGAACCTAACCTCCTCCCCAGGCTTGAATTGATGGGAAGTAAAAAATATAAAAAATAAAAAATGAAAATCACCCATCAAAATGAATGTTCTATCACAGCATACCTACTATTTTTGCAGTGCCCAATTTATTCTTAGTTCGGGGATATAAAGTTTTTATTTGAAAACTTTCTGAAATTCACAAACTCACTTCCTTGTTTAGCACATTACTTGCTATGCTCTCACATTGAAATCCACCAAGAGGGGGAGGTTCTAGATGGTGCTGGAGTGAAAGATCAGCCAATTAAAACCTGCAGATGTTTTCTCCAGGCCTGCCATTGACTGCCATTTAAGTCCCGTTCTGAGGCGCTCTGAAACCAGATGTCTCGCCAGAGAGAGCCCGCTGGTGGGTGAGATTAACATGAACCCAACATTGGGTTGTTTGTCACTGCAGGACCGGCCACAATAAAAGGTCTAGAGCTGTCACCCTAATTACTTCTTATTTACCATTTATTTTAATATCTGCTGTTCAGCAAGTCACTTTAAGACTTGATTTAAGCATTTCAACATATCTCGAATTATAGCTAGGTGGTACTAGCAGATGAAGTATACATAATATATTCTATAAAAACATGACTGTACTATACACAGAACATAAGGCAGACTATATGAACTACAAGAGTTAAACTTAAAATTACATAATTACAACCAGAAATCTGAAACATAACTTCAACCAGTTTTGACCTCTGGGTATAGGCGTATGCTACAAAATGTTTAGAATGCGTATGCACCTCATAGAAACAAGTGCTTGTTCATAAATACTTTATTGGAAGAGATTTTGAAGCTGTCTGATGCTACTGACCTGTCGGGTGCATCCGAACACTCCGATCATTAGCATGACCACAGAGAGGTAGTCTGTGCACTAACCTGTAGGGTGCATCCGAACACTCCGTCATTAACATGACCACAGAGAGGTAGTCTGTGCACTAACCTGTAGGGTGCATCCGAACACTCCGATCATTAACATGACCACAGAGAGGTAGTCTGTGCACTAACCTGTAGGGTGCATCCGAACACTCCGATCATTAACATGACCACAGAGAGGTAGTCTGTGCACTAACCTGTAGGTTGCATCCGAACACTCCGATCATTAACATGACCACAGAGAGGTAGTCTGTGCACTAACCTGTAGGGTGCATCCGAACACTCCGATCATTAACATGACCACAGAGGTAGTCTGTGCACTAACCTGTAGGGTGCATCCGAACACTCCGATCATTAACATGACCACAGAGAGGTAGTCTGTGAACACATCCCACCAGGGCTTCAGAACCCGGAACTGTGGCTGCTGCTCTGAGAACTGCCGGAACTCCGTCACAGGAATCATGGCTCCTGCTGGGACAGAGCTGACATTGGGATTGCTTGCAAACAATGCATTTGTAAATAAACAATGTATAGCTTAAAAATATGTTTAGTCCTTGCGTGCCAGTTATTACAACCATAGCTCCATTTATGAATTTAAGTGTGGTGACATTTCTCCATCCTCATCCCTTTGCTTTGGAGCAAACCAAGTAGCAGGGCAGATTTTATTCCCCAACAAATTAAGGATTTTGCCTTTAAGCCTCCATTTAAATCCCCTTGTCACTTTCCTTGAGGATTCTGACCTATACTTTCAATATTGTCACGTATACTCCCTCTCCAGCCTCTAGGTCATCAGGCTGCTGATTATCCCGCACACCTGTCACCATCGTCATGTGCACCAGCGCCTTATGACACAACTGGACTCCATCACCTCCTTGATTATCTTCCCTGTATCTGTCACTCCGCTTGGTTCTTTTCTCAGGTGTTATTGACTCTGTTTCATGTCGGTGCGTTGTTTGAGTTTGGCGTGTAGTGTTTTGTTTATTTTTTCAAACACTCACTCCCTGTACTTGCTTCCCGACTCTCAGCGCACTCGTTACAAATATGGCCAGCTTCCAGACTAGTTTGATAACGTTAAATATTTGACTGTACAACAACCACACTCAATAAACTGGTGTGATGTATCAATAAACTGAGGCATGATAAAAGCAACATGCATGCCTTGCCCACCTGAGGATCTGTCTTTTCCTGTGTTTAGGGGTGCCAAATCCACTTGTCGGTTAAATCTTGCTGGATTGATTACTATGATTTTACTCCTGCGACTCTTTCATACTTTTGTTTGTGACTGTCGTTTTTTTCCCGGTAACATTACGACCTCAGAAATGTTTAAGTAATGATCTGTCAAACACACCCCGGTAATGGCTGAAATGGGTTTCATGGAATACATTGGCTTAAAGTTGAATCCATAAGAACGCCAAAGCTTAGTCTAAGATTTAACACACCGTCTCGACACTTACTGTACATCACAAGAAAGAGAAGAAATAACTTTATTTTGATGGGTGTTCATTTGTGTAATTGAAAATAGGTACAATTTAATAAAGTTGATACAATTCGTCTACAAATTAGACAGAGCAAGTGTTTGGTAGTTGCAGCCAGGGACTTAGTGGAAGGGTAAATGCCATTTATGCCCCTTTTTATTTGAGAAATTTCATTTACTCGCCTTTTTATTTAGTTTATTATCGTTTACCCACATATTATTGCATTCCCGAGCGTTTATCAATGGTCAGAACGCTAATATTATTGATCTGAGTTCTAATTACGCCTGCCTCTGCAAACGAATGGAATCATGATTACGTTATGCTTGTTATACTACAGCAACTGAAATGACTGCAACACGCAGAGCTGCAGTTAGTTTGAGTGTGTGGCAAGGAATAAGTTAGCCCTAAATATTTCAAAAATTAAAAGTATTGTATTTGGAACAATACACTCACTAAACCCTAAACCTCAACTAAATATTGTAAAAAATTATGTGGAAATTGAGCAAGTTGAGATGACTAAACTGCTTGGAGTAACACTAGATTGTAAACTGTCATGGTCAAAACATATTGATGCAGTAGTAGCTAAGATGGGGAGAAGTCTGTCTTTAATAAAGTGATGCTCTGCCTTCTTAACAACACTATCAACAAGGCAGGTCCTACAGGCCCTAGTTTGTTGCACCTTGACTACTGTTCAGTCATGTGGTCAAGTGCCACAAAAAAGGACTTAGGAAAATTGCAATTGGCTCAGAACAGGGCAGCACGGCTGGCCCTTGGATGTACACAGAGATCTAATATTAATAATATGCATGTCAATCTCTCCTGGCTGAAAGTGGAGGAGAGATTGACTTCATCACTACTTTTATTTATGAGAGATATTGACATGTTGAATGCACCGAGCTGTCTGTCTAAACGACTGGCACACAGCTCGGACACCCATGCATACCCCACAAGACATGCCACAAGAGGTCTCTTCACAGTCCCCAAGTCCAAAACAGACTATGGAAGGCACACAGTACTACATAGAGCCATGACTACATGGAACTCTATTCCATATCATGTAACTGACGCAAGCAGTAAAATTAGATTTTTTTTAAACACATAAAAAACACCTTATGGAACAGCGGGAACTGTGAAGCAACACAAACATTGGCACAGACACACACACACACACAAATATATGATAAGATACGCACTACACATACACCTGGGTTTAGTACTGTAGATATGTGGTAGTGGTAGAGTAGGGGCCTGAGGGCACACAGTCTGTTGTGAAATCGGTGAATGTATTGTAATGTTATAAACTGCCTTAATTTTGCTGGACCACAGGAAGAGTAATGGAGATCCATAGTAAATACAAATACAAATGTTTGCCTGATACCCCCAGATTTGCATTGTTAGCAGCGCATTCATTCACCAACAGAAAACTGCCCACGGCACAGGCCGAGACGTGAAACAAACTACCTCAGCCCAGGCTAAAGCTGGCAAAATGTCCATCGACTCCTGCCTTGTCAACAGACATCCCTCAAACAAACCAAAAAATTGATATTTCAGTCAGGTGGCTAGCTAGCTAGCTAGTTCAAGGGCTCTAGCTACTGTTAGCCAGATAGCTAGCTAACATTAGCTATAACTAGCTGGCTAGAAGGAAGAAGTTAGAACCTAACATTAAAAGGAGCCTGACCTAAGCAGGAGCAGTTAACTGAAATTAAGATAGCTATAATCTTAACAAAAGACAGGATAAATAAATCCTCATAACAGAATACATTTGCTTTACTATCCAGGTTTCCATCCAATCGTTTTATGCGAGTAAAGTACATTCCGGATTTAAAAAAATGTAATGACATGTCTGATGGAAACAGTAAATTTTTGTTAAACTTTACAGATTGTTGACAAAACAAAATAGCCAGACAAGGTAATATCTTTTTGTCTGGGTAAAATTAATTATGCGAGAAATGCTTTTAATGTGCAAATATTGATATAATAACCATCATATCGAAGTAAACTTAGAGTCATGTGATGACGTGTGGTCCTCCCACCCCGAGAAGTCTCATAAGGCTAAAGATGAAAAAAGTTATGATAAACTTAACAAGGTGGTGAAAGTGCTAGGTGATGAGCTAGATGCTCCTTTCCAATAAACATTGAGGGTCTTATTCTGGTGACATGATCATCGATGCTTGGCTGGCATTTGACATATATACAGTGCCTTGCGAAAGTATTCGGCCCCCTTGAACTTTGCGACCTTTTGCCTCATTTCAGGCTTCAAACATAAAGATATAAAACTGTATTTTTTGTGAAGAATCAACAACAAGTGGGACACAATCATGAAGTGGAACGACATTTATTGGATATTTCAAGCTTTTTTAACAAATCAAAAACTGAAAAATTGGGCGTGCAAAATTATTCAGCCCCCTTAAGTTAATAGTTTGTAGCGCCACCTTTTACTGCGATTACAGCTGTAAGTCGCTTGGGGTATGTCTCTATCAGTTTTGCACATCGAGTGACTGAAATTTTTTCCCAATCCTCCTTGCAAAACAGCTCGAGCTCAGTGAGGTTGGATGGAGAGCATTTGTGAACAGCAGTTTTCAGTTCTTTCCACAGATTCGTGATTGGATTCAGGTCTGGACTTTGACTTGGCCATTCTAACACCTGGATATGTTTATTTTTGAACCATTCCATTGTAGATTTTGCATTATGTTTTGGATCATTGTCTTGTTGGAAGACAAATCTCCGTCCCAGTCTCAGGTCTTTTGCAGACTCCATCAGGTTTTCTTCCAGAATGGTCCTGTATTTGGCTCCATCCATCTTCCCATCAATTTTAACCATCTTCCCTGTCCCTGCTGAAGAAAAGCAGGCCCAAACCATGATGCTGCCACCACCATGTTTGACAGTGGGGATGGTGTGTTCAGGGTGATGAGCTGTGTTACTTTTATGCCAAACATAACATTTTGCATTGTTGCCAAAAAGTTCAATTTTGGTTTCATCTGACCAGAGCACCTTCTTCCACATGTTTGGTGTGTCTCCCAGGTGGCTTGTGGCAAACTTTAAACAACACTTTTTATGGATATCTTTAAGAAATGGCTTTCTTCCTGCCACTCTTCCATAAAGGCCAGATTTGTGCAATATACGACTGATTGTTGTCCTATGGACAGTCTCCCACCTCAGCTGTAGATCTCTGCAGTTCATCCAGAGTGATCATGGGCCTCTTGGCTGCATCTCTGATCAGTCTTCTCCTTGTATGAGCTGAAAGTTTAGAGGGACGGCCAGGTCTTGGTAGATTTGCAGTGGTCTGATACTCCTTCCATTTCAATATTATCGCTTGCACAGTGCTCCTTGGGATGTTTAAAGCTTGAGAAATCTTTTTGTATCCAAATCCGGCTTTAAACTTCTTCACAACAGTATCTCGGACCTGCCTGGTGTGTTCCTTGTTCTTCATGATGCTCTCTGCGCTTTTAACGGACCTCTGAGACTATCACAGTGCAGGTGCATTTATACGGAGACTTGATTACACACAGGTGGATTGTATTTATCATCATTAGTCATTTAGGTCAACATTGGATCATTCAGAGATCCTCACTGAACTTCTGGAGAGAGTTTGCTGCACTGAAAGTAAAGGGGCTAAATAATTTTGCACGCCCAATTTTTCAGTTTTTTATTTGTTAAAAAGGTTTGAAATATCCAATAAATGTCGTTCCACTTCATGATTGTGTCCCACTTGTTGTTGATTCTTCACAAAAAAATACAGTTTTATATCTTTATGTTTGAAGCCTGAAATGTGGCAAAATGTCGCAAAGTTCAAGGGGGCCGAATACTTTTGCAAGGCACTGTATATATATATATATATTTTTTTTTATCAAATCAAATTTTATTTGTCACATGCGCCAAATACAACAGGTAGACCTTAGTGAAATGTGAGCCCCTAACCAACAATGCAGTTTAAAAACAGAGAGAAATAAAAGTAACAAGTAATTAAAGAGCAGCAGTAAAATAACAATAGCGAGACTATATACAGGGGGGTACCGGTACCGGTTAGTCGAGGTAATTGAAGTAATATGTACATGTAGGTAGAGTTATTAAAGTAACTATGCATAGATGATAACAGAAAGCAGCAATGGTGTAAAGGGGGGCAATGCAAATAGTCTGGGTAGCCATTTGATTAGATGTTCAGGAGTGGCTTGGGGGTAGAAGCTGTTTAGAAGCCTCCTGGACCTAGGCTTGGCACTCCGGTACCGCTTGCCGTGCGGTAACAGAGAGAACTGTCTATGACTAGGGTGGCTGGAGTCTTTGAAAATATTTAAGGCCTTCCTCTGACACCACCGTTATAGAGGTCCTGGACGGTAGGAAACTTTGTCCCAGTAATGAACTGGGCCGTACGCACTACCCTCTGTAGTGCCTTGCGCTTGGAGGCTGAGCAGTTGCCATACCAGGCAGTGATGAAATCAGTCAAGATGCTCTCGATGGTGCATCTGTAGAACCTTTTGAGGATATGAGGACCCATGCCAAATCTTTCCAGTCTCATGAGGGGGAATAGGTTTTGTCATACCCTCTTCACGACTGTCTTGGTGTGCTTGGATCATGTTAGTTTGTTGGTGATGTGGACACCAAGGAACTTGAAGCTCTCAACCTGCTCCACTACAGCCCCGTAGCGTGCTCTGTCCTCTTTTTCCTGTAGTCCTCTTTTTCCTTCCACTCCTGCGTTGTCTTGGCTGTGTGCTTAGGGTTGTCCTGTTCGAAGGTGAACCTTCGCCCCAGACTGACGTCCTGAGTGCTCTGAGTACCCAGTCCCTGCCACTGAAAAACATCCCCACAGCATGATGTTGCCAACACCATGCTTCACGATAGGGATGGTGCCAAGTTTCCTCCAGATGTGATGCTTGGCATTCAGGCCAAAGTGTTTAATCTTGGCTTCATCAGACCAGGGAATCTTGTTTCTCATAGACTGATAATCCTTTAGGTGACTTTTGGCAAACACCAAGAGTGCTGTCATGTGCCTTTTACTGACGAGTTGCTTCCGTCTGGGCACTCTACCATAAAGGCCTTATTGGTGGAGATGGTTGTCCTTCGAGAAGATTCTCCCATCTCCACAGAGGAACTCTGGAGCTCTCTCAGTGACCATCAGGTTCTTGGTCACCTCCCTGACCAAGGCCCTTCTCCCCTGATTGCTCAGTTTGGCCAGGCGGCCAGCTCTAGAGTCTTGGTGGTTCCAAACAAATTTGTTTTAAGAATGATGGAGGCCACTGTTTTCTCAGGGACCTTCAATGCTGCAGAATCGTTTTGGAAACCTTCACCAGATCTGTGCCTCGACACAATCCTGTCTCTGAGCTCTATGGACAATGTTACTTGGTTTTTGCTCTGCCATGCACTGTCAACTGTGGGACCTTATATAGACAGGTGTGTGCCTTTCCAAATCATGTCCAATCAATTATATATACCACAGGTGGACTCCAATCAAGTTGTAGGGACATCTCAAGGATGATGAATGGAAACAGCATGCACCTGAGCTCAATTTCGAGTCTCATAGCAAAGGGTCTGAATACTTATGCAAGCATTTCTTTAAAAAAAATGTTTTGCTTTGTCATTATCAGGTAGTGTGTAGATTGATGAGAAAAAATATATTCAATACATTTTATAATAAGGCTGCAACATAACAAAATGGGGAAAATGTCAAGGGGTCTAAATACTTTCCGAATGCATTGTTTATGGAACAATTTCTGGCTCATTTTTCCAAAGACCAGCATGAAACTCTTTCTAAAGACTGACATCTAGTGGAATCCCTAGGAACTGCAATCTGGGAGGATTTCGCCTTATAATAAAAGTGACAGGCATTGAAAACAGTGGCAGGCTGAATTTTTTTATATTTTTTAGATGGTTTGTCCTCGGGGATTCGCCTGCCATATCAGTTATGTTATACTCACAGACACTGGAAACTTTAGAGTGTTTTCTATCCAAATCTACCAATTATACGCATATCCTTGCCTCTGGGCCTGAGTAACAGGCAGTTTACTTTGGGCAAGCTTTTCATCCGGATGTGAAAATACTGCCCCCTACCCAAGAGAGGTTAACAAGAAATTTATGGAGTGGTTGAAAAACGAGTTTTAATGACTCCCACCTAAGTGTATGTAAACCTCCCACTTCAACTGTAGGTACAATCGCCCCAGCGCCTCTGTTAGATGGTGTGCCAATACCAGTAGGAGACGGATGCACAGAAAACATTTTATTTCACACACACACACCAACATAGCAAGAGGGCCTGGTAATAGTGGTAGTGCTGGTGGTATCTGTAATGGACAGAAGATAGAGAGTATGCATGCAGAATAGGCATAGAGAAAGATATAGGCCTCTAGTGACCAAAAGGCCATTTTAGCATAAGCAGCGCCATTGAGGGCGTCCACCATTTTAAAATTGTCAAAGAAGTCAACTGGGTTGGGATTCCTATGGGTTGTAGCCTCATTGGTGCTGCCCATGCTGTCACAAATGCTATAAGGGTACAGATATAAAGATGAGTCCTCTATTTTAAACATAACACTCAATATAAACTATATAGCAGTGGGCTAGCACGTTAGGCCAGGGGCTTGTAAACTAGGTACAGTACAAGGCATACAGGGAAGCTACAATTAGCAAGGCTAACAGAGATGGCTACCAGGAAAAAGAGCTACCATTGACCAAAGGACTAAGACGGCACACAGAATGGCAATATACAATAGCAGATAGCTTAGGGCTAGTATGCTATGTGACTATGCTATGTAAAAAACAAAAGGCCATGGGGCAGCCATCACAACACAGCAGCCATCTTGAGGCCTATATGATCAGGCCTGGGGTGTATTCATTCTGCCAATTCTGTTGCAAAATGTTTCTTAAGCGGAAGCAAGCAGAATGAAACGGGGATGGACCTACCTGAATTTGTCCAATAGAAACTCGTTTGGCTTTGTTTGCTTCCATTTGGTTCTTAAACGGTAAACGATTCCCATAATGACTACACCCCCGAAGACCTACTGGCTGGCCTAAACATAAACAAGCAGTTTTAAATACACCCACACCCAGCAAAGTCCACTTACTATATCATGGACGCACACACTAACACTAGCGTGTGTTGTCAGAGTCCAGGGCACTGGAAAAAGGTCAGTTGGGTGTGTCCCAGCTGTTGGTGTGCAGGGCAGAGGTTTATAAGAGAGCTCCTCACTCTGCCACTGCTTGCTGAAGACTGAGAGAAAGTGGCAGGAATTGGGTATCTGTGACCCCAGATGACTGGCTGTGATTGGCTGACCCCACAGTTGAATAAGACAACCCTAGCAACCTGGCCTGGCAACAGAGGTGTGAAGTGCAAGTTTATGGCCCCTTAGGCTCCAGTGGGAGTGGGGGGCCTACTTTGAGCAGTTAGAAATCCCAAAGTTGTGCCTCTTTGGCCCAGTTTTTCTCTCTCTCGCAATTCAATTCAATTCAATTCAATTCAAGGGCTTTATTGGCATGGGAAACATGTGTTAACATTGCCAAAGCAAGTGAAGTAGATAATATATAAAGTGAATATATAAAGTGAAATAAACAATAAAAATTAACAGTAAACATTACACATACAGAAGTTTCAAAACAATAAAGACATTACAAATGTCATATTATATATATACAGTGTTTTAACAATGTACAAATGGTAAAGGACACAAGATAAAATAAATAAGCATAAATATGGGTTGTATTTACAAAGGTGTGTGTTCTTCACTGGTTGCCCTTTTCTCGTGGCAACAATTCACAAATCTTGCTGCTGTGATGGCACACTGTGGAATTTCACCCAGTAGATCTTTATGGGAATTTATCAAAGTTGGATTTGTTTTCAAATTCTTTGTGGATCTGTGTAATCTGAGGGAAATATGTCTCTCTAATATGGTCATACATTGGGCAGGAGGTTAGGAAGTGCAGCTCAGTTTCCACCTCATTTTGTGGGCAGTGAGCACATAGCCTGTCTTCTCTTGAGAGCCATGTCTGCCTACGGCGGCCTTTCTCAATAGCAAGGCTATGCTCACTGAGTCTGTACATAGTCAAAGCTTTCCTTCATTTTGGGTCAGTCACAGTGGTCAGGTATTCTGTTTTTTTGTTAATTCTTTCCAATCTGTCAAGTAATTACCTTTTTGTTTTCTCATGATTTGGTTGGGTCTAATTGTGCTGCTGTCCTGGGGCTCTGTAGGGTATGTTTGTGTTTGTGAACAGAGACCCAGGACCAGCTTGCTTAGGGGACTCTTCTCCAGGTTCATCTCTCTGTAGGTGATGGCTTTGTTGTGGAAGGTTTGGGAATCGCTTCCTTTTAGGTGGTTATGGAATTTAACGGCTCTTTTCTGGATTTTGATAATTAGTGGGTATCGGCCTAATTCTGCTCTGCATGCATTATTTGGTGTTCTACGTTGTACACAGAGGATATTTTTGCAGAATTCTGCGTGCAGAGTCTCAATTTGGTGTTTGTCCCATTTTGTGAAGTCTTGGTTGGTGAGCGGACCCCAGACCTCACAACCATAAAGGGCAATGGGCTCTATGACTGATTCAAGTCTTTTTAGCCAAATCCTAATTGGTATGTTGAAATTTATGTTCCTTTTGATGGCATAGAATGCCCTTCTTGCCTTGTCTCTCAGATCGTTCACAGCTTTGTGGAAGTTACCTGTGGCGCTGATGTTTAGGCCAAGGTATGTATAGTTTTTTGTGTGCTCTAGGGCAACAGTGTCTAAATGGAATTTGTATTTGTGGTCCTGGTGACTGGACCTTTTTTGGAACACCATTATTTTGGTCTTACTGAGATTTACTGTCAGGGCCCAGGTCTGACAGAATCTGTGCATACGATCTAGGTGTTGCTGTAGGCCCTCCTTGGTTGGTGACAGAAGCACCAGATCATCAGCAAACAGCAGACATTTGACTTCGGATTCCGCGCCAATTCGTTGATATATATGTTGAAGAGGGTGGGGCTTAAGCTGCATCCCTGTCTAACCCCACGACCCTGTGTGAAGAAATGTGTGTGTTTTTTGCCAATTTTAACTGCACACTTGTTGTTTGTGTACATGGATTTTATAATGTTGTATGTTTTACCACCAACACCACTTTCCATCAGTTTGTATAGCAGACCCTCATGCCAAATTGAGTCGAAGGCTTTTTTGAAATCAACAAAGCATGAGAAGACTTTGCCTTTGTTTTGGTTTGTTTGGTTGTCAATTAGGGTGTGCAGGGTGAATACATGGTCTGTTGTACGGTAATTTGGTAAAAAGCCAATTTGACATTTGCTCAGTACATTGTTTTCATTGAGGAAATGTACGAGTCTGCTGTTAATGATAATGCAGAGGATTTTCCCAAGGTTACTGTTGACGCATATTCCACTGTAGTTATTGGGGTCAAATTTGTCTCCACTTTCGTGGATTGGGGTCTCTCTCTCTCCCTCCCTCTCCCTCTCCCTCCTAGACTTCTAATCATTGCGCTAACGCTAGTTAGCATTGGCTCGCAAAATGAACTTCCTTCATACTGGATGCAGAGAAAAATGGTATCCATGAGTTCATTTGACTCTGGGGAAGAAGATAAAGGGATCCATTGCCAAAATCCCAAAGTATTCCTTCAGACACAAATAATCCAAACATATAATGTGCAATTTACTATATAAAGTCCATAGTTTCAGCTTAAAGCTGCAATATGTAACTTTTGGGTGACAGACCAAATGCACATAGAAAGGTGAGTTACAGATCTTCACAGTAAAGTCTATGAAGTGGTAGATGTGTTCTATGTGCACTATTTCTATGCATCCTGTTTTTAAGTTCAGTTTATTAAAATCTTTTACATTTAGTTTTTTATACTAGCTTTAAACAGCTAAAAATAAAATACTCTATTTTGGGTTGTTGCAGCAGTTTACATGGTACAATGATTATCTACACTTGTATTGTCACAGAAACTGAAATAAGGTGAAATATTACGTGCAAAAACAAAATAATCACCCATAACTCATAACCCATAACACAAGGGTGAAAACAGGCTGCCTAAGTATGGTTCTCAATCAGGGACAACGATTGACGGCTGCCTCTGATTGAGAACCATACCAGGCCAAACACAGAAATACCAAATAATAGAAAAAATAACATAGACTGCCCACCCAACTCACGCCCTGTCCATACTAAAACAAAGACATCACAAAGGAACTAAGGTCAGAACGTGACAGTACCCCCCCCCACCCCCAAAGGTGCGGAGTCCGCAAAACCTGAACCTATAGGGGAGGGTCTGGGTGGGCGATTCCGGCAGCTCCTGACTGGCGGGCGGCTCTGGCAGCTCCTTACTGGCGGGCGGTTCTGGCAGCTCCTGACTGGCGGGCGGCTCTGGCAGCTCCTGACTGGCGGGCGACTCTGGCAGCTCCTGACTGGCGGGCGACTCTGGCAGCTCCTGACTGGCGGGCGACTCTGGCAGCTCCTGACTGGAGGGCGGCTCCGGCAGCTCCTGACTGGCGGGCAACTCCGGCAGCTCCTGACTGGCGGGCGACTCTGGCAGCTCCTGACTGGCGGGCGACTCTGGCAGCTCCTGACTGGCGGGCGACTCTGGCAGCTCCTGACTGGCGGGCGACTCTGGCAGCTCCTGACTGGCGGGCGACTCTGGCAGCTCCTGACTGGCGGGCGACCCTGGCAGCTCAGGACAGACGGGCGACACCTGGCTCGATGCCCACTCTAGCCCGGCCTATACAAGGCGCTGCGATGTAACGCACCGTGCTATGCCTGCGCACCGGGGACACCGTGCGCCTCACGGCATAACATGGTGCCTGCCCGGTCCACCTCTCTCCACGGTAAGCAAGGGGAGTTGGCTCAGGTCTCCTACCTGACTTAGCCACACTCCCCGTGTGCCGCCCCCCAATACATTTTTGGGGCTGCCTCTCGGGCTTCCTTGACCGACGTGCCAACTCCATTCTCCGGGTATTCCTCCTCGCACTGTTCCAGAGAATCCTAGGCGGGCTCCGGCACTCTCCCTGGGTCGACCGACCACCTTTCTATCTCATCCCATGTTGTCACCTCCTCCAGATAGCGCTGCTCCTTACCACGCTGCTTGGTCCTTTGGGGGTGGGTGATTCTGTAACGGTCGTCGGTGGAAGAAGGTGAGGACCAAAGCGTAGCGTTGTACTTGTTCATGTTATTTATTTAAACTGAACACTATCAAACAAAGAAACAAGAAGCACAACCGAAACAGCTCCGTCAGGTGCAAAACACACTTAACAGAAAATAATCACACACAACTCAAGGGTGTAAACAGGGACAATGATTGACGGCTGCCTCTGATTGAGAACCATACCAGGCCAAACACAGAAATACCAAATCATAGAAAAAAGAACATAGACTGCCCACCCAACTCACACCCTGACCATACTAAAACAAAGACGTCACAAAGGAACTAAGGTCAGAACGTGACAGCTCCGTCTGCCCCTTTCTGCGGCGCCATTGTTTTGTGTCGCCTTCTGGGATCCGATCCATTGTCCTGGGTGGTGGACCAAAACAGAGGATCCAATTCGGGAAAGTCGTATTCCTGGTCGTAATGTTGGTAAGTTGACGTTGCTCTTATGTCCAAAAGTCCCACCCGGCTGTATGTAATAAGACTTAAGATTTCCTGGGGTAACAGTGTAAGAAATAATACATTAAAAAAAAAATACTGCATAGTTGCCTAAGAACGCGAAGCGAGGCGGCCATCTCTGTCAGCGCCGGATACAATCATAGCCATCACTATGGTTGTAATTCCGATAGTGTCCACAAGATGGCAGCAGTGTATGTGCAAAGTTTCAGATGGATAACTTGAAGTCCCCAGGTACATTAGGGCAAATCGTGAAGGAAACATTCGCATTCATATTCCATTTTTCTGCAAGAATATTGTCAAATCTGTATACTTTCCAACTATTAGTAGCTATATTATATGTTCAACGTTTGCAAAACAACCAGTTTTCATGACTTCATAACTGAATATCCTCATAATGTCCAAAATAAAGGTTAGAAGCTACATGTTATGACTTATACATGGTTTCCGGATTCTCCAGGGAAGCCCAGCGCATTGGCTATCTAGCTAGCTTTGTTTGACAAAGATACAGTCATTCAAGTGATGGCCGCCAGTGTCATCGGCGTGCCATGAAGGCATCGCTCTCTGACCAAATATGGTGTTCTATAGGATATACTATACCCCTAATGAATAAGTGAAGTCCTGTTACCTTCTAGTATCTCAAAGGAATAGATATGAACATGATTTGAATCTTAGAAACAATGTTTATGGTGAGATTTTCAGATTCATTTATTTGCAAATTGAACGAGTGGAAATACAAAATCAATCGTGCATGCTATATGGACCTTTTTAGAATATGAAAAATGAGTTTATCTAACAAAACAACACTTCATGTTATCTCTAGGACCCTTTGGATGATAAATCAGAGCAAGATTTCAGAATGTAAGTACACATTTCACCTTCAGAGGTGAATTTATCAAACCTATTGCGGTGAAAAAACTGTTTTGTTGTTAGGAGCTCTCCTCAAACAATAGCATGGCATTTTTATTCCCGCGGTAATAGGTACTGTAAATTGGACAGTGCAGTTATATTACCAAGAATGTACGCTTTCAGACGATTTAAGACACTTCTATGTACAGACATTTGTTGTTACTCTAAAATCTGCGATCTTGACATAACGCGCTGAATGATTTACAACCGTCCTGTGACGGGACGCCGATCCTTAATTAAGTATGATGCTACAAGCTTGGCACAGCAGAGAATCTTGTTTTTCATGGTCTGAGAGTCCTTTAGGTGCTTTTTGGCAAACTCCAAGCGGCCTGTCATGTGCCTTTCACTGAGGAGTGGCATCCGTCTGGCCACTCTACCATAAAGCCCTGATTGGTGGAGTGCTGCAGAATGGTTGTCCTTCTGGAAGGTTTTCTAATCTCAAAATGATGGCGGCCACTGTTTTCTTGGGGACCTTACTTTAAGGAGCAGTTCTCTCTTTGTGGGCCTAACCCCAAGAAGTACTGGAAAGCGGTTAAAGACCTGGAGAATAAACCCTCCTCCGCACAGCTGCCCATGTCCCTTAATGTTGATGATGTGGTTGTTACTGACGAGAAGCACATGGCTGAGCACTTTAATCACCACTTCATTAAGTCAGGATTCCTATTTGACTCAGCCATGCCTCCTTGCCCGTCCAACATTTCCTTATCTCCAAACCCTTCTAATGCGACTAGCCCCGGCGCTCCTACCACTTTTTCCCCTGCCCACAACAAAGTTTCTCCCTGCAGGTGGTCACTGAGTCCGATGTACTAAAGGAGCTCCTGAAACTTGAACCCCCAAAAAACATCTGCATCAGATGTACCTTTCTTCTTTAAGGTTGCTGCCCCTGTCATCTCCAAGCCTATCTTCAACCTTTTAACCTGTCTCTCCTTTCTGGGGAGGTTCCCATTTCTTGGAAGGCAGCCACAGTTCGTCCTTTATTTAAAGTGGATGATTAAGCTGATCCTAACTGTTATAGGCCTTCTATTTGGCCCTGTTTATCAAAAGTGTTGGAAAAACGTGTCAATAATCAACCGACTGGCTTTCTTGATGTCTATGTTATTCTCTCTGGTATGTAATCTGGTTTCCGCTCAGGTTATGGATGTGTCACTGCAACCTTAAAGGTCCTCAATGACGTTACCATTGCCCTTGATGCTAATCAATGTTGTGCTGCTATTTTTATTGACTTGGCCAAAGCTTCTGATATGGTAGACCATTCCATTCTTGTGGGCCAGCTAAGGAGTATTGGTGTCTCTGAGGGGTCTTTGGCCTGGTTTGCTAACTATTTCTATCAAAGAGTGCATTGTATAAAGTCAGAACATCTGCTGTCTCAGCCACTGCCTGTTGGCAAAGGGAGTACCCCAAGGCTCAATCCTAGGCCCCACGCTCTTCTCAATTTACATCAACAGCATAGCTCAGGCAGTATGAAGCTCTCTCATCCATTTATATGCAGATGATAGTCTTATACTCAGCTGGCTCCTCCCCAGATTTTGTGTTAAACTCTCTACAACAAAACTTTCTTAGTGTCCAACAAGCTTTCTCTACCCTTTATCTTGTTCTGAACACCTCCAAAACAAAGGTCATGTGGTTTGGTAAGAAGAATGCCCCTCTCCCCACAGATGTGATTAATACCTCTGAGGATTTAGAGCTTGAGATAGTCACCTCATACAAGTACTTGTGAGTATGGCTAGATGGTACATTGTCCTTCTCTCAGCACATATTAAAGCTGCAGGCTAAAGTTAAATCTAGACTTGGATTCCTCTATTGTAATCGCTCCTCTTTCACCCCAGCTGCCAAAATAACCCTAACTCAGATGACCATCCTACCCATGCTAGATTACGGAGACATAATCTATATGTAAATGGTGAGGGTGCTCTCGAGCGGCTACATGTTATTTACAATTCAGCCATCAGATTTTCCACCAACACTCCTTCTAGGACACATCACTGCAATCAATATTCCTCTGTATACACGTTGCAAGACCCACTGGTTGATGCTTACTCATAAAACCCTCTTAGACCTCACTCCCCCTATCTGAGATATTTACTGCAGCCCTCATCCTCCACATACACCTGTTCTGCCAGTCACATTCTGTTAAAGGTCCCCAAACACACACATCCCTGGTTAGCTCATCTTTTCAGTTCGATGCAGCTTGCGACTGGAATGAGCTACAACAAAAACTCAAACTGGACAGTTTTATCTCAATCTTTTCATTCAAAGACTCAGCCATGGACACTCTTACTAACAGTTGTGGCTGCTTTGCATTATGTATTGTTATCTCTACCTTCTTGACATTTGTGCTGTTATCTGTGCCCAATAATGCTTGTACCATGTTGTACTGCTGCCATGTTGTGTTGTCATGTGTTGCTGCCTTGCTATGTTGTTGTCTTAGCTCTATCTTTATGTGGTCTTGTGTTGTCTCTCTTGTCGTGATGTGTGTTTTGTCCTATATTTTAATTTAATTTACACATACAACCATTCAAAAGTTTGGGGTCACTTAGAAATGGCCTTGTTTTCGAAAGAAAAGCAAATTTTTTGTCCATTAAAATAACACCAAATTGATCCGATATACAGTGTAGACATTGTTAATGTTGGAAATTATTATTATAGCTGGAAACGGCTGATTTTTATGGAATATCTACATATGTGTACAGAGTCCCATTATCAGCAACCATCACTCCTGTTCCAATGACACGTTGTGTTAGCTAATCCAAGTTTCTCATTTTAAAAGGCTAATTGATCATTAGAAATTCCTTTTGCATTTATGTTAGCACAGCTGAAAACTGTTGTTCTGCTTAAAGAAGCAATAAAACTGTCCTTTTTTAGACTAGTTGAGTATCTGGAGCATCAGCACCTGTGGGTTCGATTACAGGCTCAAAATGGCCAGAAACAAAAAAAAATCTTCTGATACTCGTCAGTCTATTCTTGTTCTGAGAAATGACGGTGCGAGACATTGCCAATAAACTGAAGATCTCATACAACGCTGTGTACTACTCCCTTCACAGAACAGCGTAAACTGGGTCTAACCAGAATAGAAAGAGGAGTGGGAGGCCCCAGTGCACAACTGAGCAAGAGGACAATGAGGTGACTGTTTTTCTAAAAATCTGTTTTCACTTTGTCATTATGGGTTATTGTGTATAGATTGCTGAGGATTGTTTTTTACTTAATCCATTTTAGAATAGTCTGTAATGTAACAAAATGTGGAAAAAAAATATTAGAATAAACATTCTATTTCCATGATTCCAACAGTGAACCCATGTGTTTTCCTCTAAATTGTAAGTCAAATTGCAACATTTGGTTAAAAACAAGGCCCAGATTGCTTGCCCATATTGTGCAGCCCTATGTGGCAGTGTGGAAATTAATGAAAAGTATGACTTTTTTGGGGTTGAAGTTGAATTGAACAGTATAAAACAATCAGAATGGAGAAAGACCCATTGAAATCACTTAGAATGTATGTGTTGCTACCCTAGGGTCACGCACTGCTCATAAAGCAAATGTACAACTTTTATTATTAAAAAACATAAAATATCGTCATACTGTAATTTTTTGGGAAAATACTGTGATATAATATTTTGGCCATATCGCCCAGCCCTAATAGCATGTATAAGGAATCAGCTGAAGAATTAACAGATGTATCATATTCTAGAAAGAAGATTAGCAAACTAGATGGTCATTGTTTGACAGTAATTTTCATTTTGTTCTTGAATGTTTCAATTTGAAATCAGGACAAAGAAAAATCATGATATTGGAGATTTTCACGAAATGTAATCCATAGAAGGGTCCTTTGGAGGAAGGATTGTTGACATATACACTTAAGTGTACAAAATATTATCCATGACACAGACTGACCAGGTGAATCCAAGAGAAAGCTATGATCCCTTATTGATGCCACTTGTTAAATCCACTTCAATCAGTGTAGATGAAGGGTAGGAGACAGGTTAAAGAAGGATTTATAAAGCCTTGATACAATTGAGACATTAATTGTGTATGTGTGCCATTCAGAGGGTTAATGGCCAAGACACAATATTTAAATGCCTTTGAACGGGGTATGGTAGTAGGTGCCAGGTGCACCGGTTTGTGTCAAGAACTGCAACGCTGCTGTGTTTTTCATGCTCAACAGTTTCCCTTGTGTATCAAGAAGTGTCCACCACCCAAAGGATATCCAGCCAAATTGACACAACTGTTGGAAACATTGTCGTCAACATGGGCCAGCATCCCATTAATGTGTATGTAGTCTTTAGCACTAAACAACTCTATCAAAACATGTCTCGAGTGCTACAGCAAAATATTTTCGTACATCAAATAACACTAAAATTTTAGCACTTTCAAGCCCAAAAATGTGATATTTCTGTTATAGATGTTTCTATAAGCCAAAATATGAATTTATCTGTAGTGGGATTTAGAGCATCCAGACCAGGCCTGGTCTAAGGGATGGCTTACTCTGGAGATTCCTTCAATATTTTTGTAATTACAAGACTGCTCTGAAACAGAGACCTTGGTCTCAGCATGACTCTGTTTTAAAATAAAGGTTCAATTAAAAACAGCTGCACTGTTTTAAATAGACCACCATGCCAGTAAAAAACAATCATCTTTAACCAGGGTTGGTCAGCATACAACTTTGTCTGAAAGTCACAGACAGATTCTGAGTATTTCACTGTGGAGACTATACAGTACTACTAACATCTCTAATTGTACTTCACAATATTGAGTATGTTTACATGCAGAATAATAATTAGATGTTAAACCGATTGTAGCAGTAGGCCCAGTATTGAAATAGTCATGTTAACACCTTACCTTGCTTATCTTAATTGGCATATGGTTAAAATTGAAGTAAGCGTAAGCCGATTAAAACATCTAGTTTTCTAAGCAATCTTTCAAATTATTCGGACATGTAAACAGCTTAATTGGCATTCCAGCTGTGTATTTGATCTACACATATGCCAGCACCGTTGGCAAAGCCTCCCTTTTATGAGTGAAGTGATTTCGGAAAAACTGAAAGCATGCATCTTAGAAATAGTTTTCACATACAAACCTTATATGTCCCAACTCAGAATCAAAAAGGTTTCGCAAAAATAACATGGTCACTGTGGTAGAATTTTTATTTTGATTGCCGATGTTCTGCATTCATCGAAAGTCCCATCAGGTAGCCTGATTTTTATTATATGAATTATATTAATCTGACAATCCACAATAATCATGTTATTATGTGTTTGCTCATTGTTTCTTTGAAGAGTTCATGAGTAAAAGGACCACCAAGTTAAGGAGTAAAAGGACTACCAAGTTTACCCATTTCATGTAAAAAAAAATATGTAAAACTGCTATTGGGTAAACTATAGCTACTTGAATATAACGTTGAATCTCCCTTTCTCTTAAAATCAATGTATTAAGATGATTTGACGTTCATTTATTTTTTCAGTTATTGTCCATGGATGCTGGGTTACACTATAATACGACAATTGTGTCAGCGCTAGATCACACCCAGTCCCCAGTCAGTCCCCAGGATAACACATCCTGTTCAATATCGGTTCATTAGTTATTCATTAGGACCAGGGAAAAACACTGTAGAAAATATTAGTCTCTAGGGTCCCTTTGAGAGAATAGTGGAGTGAACTTGTAACAATAGGTCTTAAATGTTAACAATAATGCAATAACGTCAGACTTACGTAGGACAAATCTTTTAACAATAACTTGTACAATGGAAACCGGAAATATATTATAAGCTACAACTGGTAAATATTATTCAACTGCATAATGCAAACTGCTGAGCCTATTTTCTGATCTTAAAGCAGACTGTTATCCTTGTTCAACTTCAAAACACATACTATGAATGGTCTTTCCCAAAAAACAACCATAAACCATCCCCTCTGGACAGGATATTGACAAACTCAAAGGTGTTAGTATTAGGCTATACAGTATAAGGCTAATCTATGGTGTGAATTCTCTGCCTCGCAAAAATAGACACTCATTCTGCTAACCAGTTGATCATATACTCTGTGAAGCCATGGGGTGGAGAAGCAGAGGGGTAGGAAATGGGGAATAGGTGATATCATTATCCACTAGAGTAATCCCCACCACTTTCATATTTCTACCCTTTTAACAAAATATAGGCTAAGTGTGAGCAGTCAACTAATTGAGTTATGTGGTATATGCTAAACTCAATATCAGCACTCTTTAGTAGCAGTACCAGAGTGCAGAAGGCTCAGGTTACATGGGCTATAGACAGTAAAATCTTTATATTTCTTAAAATAACACGGTCTCTGTGGTAGAACGTTTATTTTGATTTCCCCATCAAGTAGCCTATTTCAGATGTGTCCATGTAAACAGGATTATTAGGTCAATTGCTGTTCTTGCAACGGATGTAAACATTAAAATCAAACTATCAAATGAATCTGACTATTCACAACAATCGTATTATTGTGTGCATGCAACTACACATTCTAACGAAATATGCGCTATGTAAACAACATGGACCTTTACAATCAATCATAATACAATAACAAAATGTGCCTTATGCCTAATTCACATTATATCTGAGCAGTCCGTTGCATGGCGCCGGATGTCATTAATTTCAAGGGGGACCGTCGCAACGGAGTCGTATCGCAATGTTTCAGTTGAAGGCTCTGTTGAGAAACGGATGCCGCATACATATAATTTTTTACAAACTTTGAGTTGTCTTTATTGCAGCTAGAGTCCGTCAAAAGAACAGGAATTACCAAACCACAGAACAAGATGAAAATGAGGTTTTCGGTGATGGCTTTATCGAATAAGTAGCCATGTGTAAACAATTACCCATTCCTATAAGTGAACACTAAATTAATAGTAATGTTAAATAATACACTTTGGCTGTAAAGCAAATTACAGTGCATTCGGAAAGTATTCAGACCCCTTGACTTTTTCCACATTTTGATACGTTATAGCCTTATTCTAAATAGCTTATGAAAAAAAATCATCAATCTACACACAATATCCCACAATGCCAAAGCAAAAATAGGCTTTTAGAAATGTTACACATTTCATAAAAATTTAAAACTGAAATATCACATTTACATAAGTATTCAGACCCTTTACTCAGTACTTTCTTGAAGCACCTTTGGCAGCAATTACAGCCTTGAGACTTTTTGGATATGACGCTTCAAGCTTGGTACACCTGTATTTGGGGAGTTTCTCCCAGTCCTCTCCACAGATCCTCTCAAGCTCTGTTAGGTTGGATGGAGAGCGTCTCTGCACAGCTATATTCAGGTCTCTCCATAGATGTTGGATCGGGTTCAAGTCCGGGCTCTGGCTGGGCCACTCAAGGACTTTCAGAGACTTGTCCCGAAGCCACTCCTGCATTGTCTTGGCTGTGTGCTTAGGGTCGTTGTCCTGTTGGAAGGTGAACCTTCGCCCCCAGTCTGAGGTCCTGAACTCTCTGGAGCAGGTTTTCATCAGGGATCTCTCTGTACTTGGCTCTGTTCATCTTTCCTTCAATCCTGACTAGTCTCCCAGTCCCTGCCACTGAAAAACATCCCCAAATCATGATGCTGCCAACACCATGCTTCACCATAGGGATGATGCCAGGTTTCCTCCAGATGTGAGGCTTGTCATTCAAACCAAATAGTTCAATCTTGGTTTCATCAGACCAGAGAATCATGTTTCTTATGGTCTGAGTCCTTTAGGTGCCTTTTAGCAAACTCCAAGCAGACTGTCATATGCCTTTTACTGAGGAGTGGCTTCTGTCTGACCACTCTACCATAAAGGCCTGATTGATGGAGTGCTACAGAGATGGTTGTCCATCTGGAAGGTTCTCCCATCTCCACAGAGGAACTCTGGAGCTCTCTCAGAGTGACCATCAGGTTATTGATCATTACCCTGACCAAGGCTTGTGGTTCCAAACTTCTTCCATTTAAGAATGATGGACCACTGTGTTCTTGGGGACCTTCAATGCTGCATTTTTGTGGTACTCTTCCCCAGATCTGTGCCTCGACACAATTCTCTCACAGAGCTCTACGGATAATTCCTTCAACCTCATGGCTTGGTTTTTGTTCTGACAAGCACTGTCAACTGTGGGACCTTATATAGACAGATGTGTGCCTTTCCAAATCATGTCCAATCAATTCAATTTACCACAGGTGGACTCAAATCAAGTTGTAGAAACATCTCAAGGATGATCAATGGAAACAGCATGCACCTGAGCACAATTTAAAGTCTCATAGCAAAGGGTCTGAATACTTATGTAAATAAGCTTACTTTGTTTTTTATTTGTAATAAGTTTGCAAAACTTGTGGCCGCCTACGGCTATTCTTCAACAGAAATGCGTAAAACTACGTCACAATGCTGTAGACACCTTGGGGAATACGTAGAAAGCGTAAGCTCGTTGATGGCACATTCACAGCTGAATTGGGACTCATTGGAACGCAGCGCTTTCAAAACCTGGGGCACTTCTGGATTGGATTTTTCTCAGGCTTTCGCCTGCAACATCAGTTCTGTTATACTCACAGACAATATCTTTACAGTTTTGGAAACGTTAGAGTGTTTTCTATCCAAAGCTGTCAATTATATGCATATTCTAGCATCTTGTCCTGACAAAATATCCTGTTTAAAATGGGAACGTTTTTTTTCTCCAAAAATGAATATACTGCCCCTAGAGTCGCAACAGGTTTTAAATGAAAAGGTTTAATTTTGCAATCTCCCACACCAAATGCGATCACTGACGAGAGGCTCTCCTCCATCATGTTCTGCATTGTGAGGCTTAGTCCCATGTGACTCAGTTGGTAGATCATGGCACTTGCAATGCTAGGGTTATGGGTTCGATTCCCACGGGGGACCAGTACAAACAATAACGAAAATGTATGCACTCACTACTGTGTGTTGCTCTGGATAAGAGTGTCTGCTAAATTACTAAAATGTCAATCTTATGCTCTCCGTAGCAGAAGATTGTATGAAGATGATGTACGGTGTAATGAAATAAGTCACAATGTGTACAGGGCTTGTCCCTAGTGATGTCCGTCCGACAGCCTTGGTTCTATAGTGGATGTCGATGGGTGTTTTTTAGGGCAGCTGTGTTCTTGTGGATCCAGGCTGCGTTCAGTACAAAAAAATCAGAATGCAACATTCAATTAAAACGGAAATAGTGCTGTTCTGAACGACTAGTTGAAAAATGGTGAGGGGTTGGGTTGTGGAACACTGTCAGAATGGGCATTGCCTTTTAAATACATCACTCATTGCTTCAAGCCACACCCCGCCACAAGAAAGGAAAAGGCGTACCTAGTCAGTTGCACAACGGAATCCATTCAATCTAAATGTGCCTTCTGCATTTAACCATACCCTCTAAATCAGAGAGGTGCGGGGGGCTGCCTTAATCGACGTCATCAGTGCCCGGGAACAGTTGCTGTTGGGGGTTGACTGCCTGGCTCAAGGGCAGAAAGGCAGACTTTTCCACCTTGCCGACTCGGGGATTCGAACCAGTGTACCTTTCGGTTAATGGCCCAACAACCTACCGAAACCCGATTATGACAATACTTTTTGGGGGGTTCAAGGTTATTGTCAATAATTGTCGTTACACTATTATACGATAGTCTATAATATAAGATATACATTTTTAAAAATAACATTCCCTCTAGACAGGATATTGACAAACTCAAGGAGTTAGTCATAGGCTATACAGTATAAGGCTAATAATCTATGGTGTGAATTATCTGCCTCGCATAATAAATAGGCACTCATACAGTTAACCAGGTATTCATATGGCCTGTGAAGACATTTCACAACTACTTTTCTCCTATTTTCTTTTTGAGAAGAGGGTTAGGAGATGCGGGAATAGGTGATATAATTATCCAAACTTGAGAAATCCCCACCACTTTTCATATTTCTTGCCTTTAAACAAAAGAATAAAGCCTAGACGATGTGTGGTCATAAAACTAATTGAAACATGTGGTGTTTGCCTAACTCAATATTAACACTCTTCAGTAGCATTACCAGCTAGTGCAGGAGGCTCAGGTTACATGGGCTATAGACAGGCGAAAGTTTAAATGTTTATCTATATCGCTTACCGGCAACAATGTGTAGGCTAATTTACAGTAAAACCCAAAAAGAGTCACAGATAATGTTACGAAATTTGCCCTATGTAAACAACATTGACCGTTACCATCAGTACAATAACAAAATAGTCCTTACCCTTGCTGTTCGTCCGCCTATAGGTACTGTTTTTTTAGTGTAACGGCAGCGATCATGTCATTGTGGACCAGTGCTGCGTTCAGTAGGCTACGAAAAATCGGGGTGCAACGTTCAACTTAACGGAAACGGTGCTGCTCTTTATGACCAGTTGAAAACCGGGGAGGGGTTGGGGAATGCTTTCGGAATGGCTGCTTCCCTTTAAATACGTCACTAATTGCTTCAAGCCACACCCCACCACACCCATCAAGCCAAGCAAATGTAGACCTGTCGAAAGTCTGTTCAAGAACGTTGAAGATCGTTTTTGGGAAACGTGTCTTCCATTATAAACAACCACGCAATATAGCAAACGTTTAATCTAACTGAACTCACCAGTGGCGTGTCCTCCGTTTTTTGTGAGCTAGCTAGTTCAATGCTAATGGAAAATTGCTTGTGGGGTAGACTGTTGTATTATCTGGAAGACCATCTCAGATTTGTTCCAGAAAAGGAAGGACTACCCTTGATTGGTTCCAGTTAGAAATAATCAAAGCTTTGGCAATGAAGGAAGTGATGTCAATAGTCAAGGCTGTGCACAGACCTTTTGGGGGGCAAGTTCTCAAACAAAAAAAAAGGTCACTCTTTGAGAAATTATTATTTTAAATTAAGAGGGGAAAGTAGCATGAGTTAAGTATTTAGCAAAAACTTTTTTGAACTGCAATAAATGCTGCACTTATTATTAACAATGACCCAACACAATTCCAGTCAAAATAAAATATTGTAAAAAATACTGTAGCCATCCGTTATACACTGTAAAAATAGAAAGTCTTAAAACACCATGATTGTGTATTGAAATCATGAAAAGTAGGGACTCTAAACTGAGATCTTGGGAGGGTGTTTGAATGTAAACCCAATGTAAGTGGGATTACACACAGAATGTGTTTTAAAACAGAAATGCAGTACTCTGAAACACCATAAGCGTTTTTAAGAAAGCTTTGTGAAAGCCCTTCTTGGAGTTTCATCGCATGTAAAAGAAAGCATAAAAACACAAAAACTGTTTCTCATACAATCAAAATACAAATGGTTTATAGCCTAAATGTTGATTGATGAGGCTCTATGGAGAATATTTTTTGGTAGAATACCACCTTTAATTATTTATGTTTTATTTTGACAGATCAGAAACAGGAGTGGCAGTACGATGGTACATTTCATAAACATTTTACCCACTCAACCACATAGCCACACTGTAAGAAATTATTCTGAGGTGAATTGAAACTGACCCCCCAAAACATAAAACATACATTGAGTGTACAAAACATTAAGAACACCTTCCTAATATTAAGTTGCACCTCCTTTAGCCCTCAGAACAGCCGCAATTCTTCGGGGCATGGACTCTATAAGTTGTCGAAAGCGTTCCACAGGGATGCTGGACCATTTCGACTCCAATGCTTCCCACAGTTGTGTCAAGTTAACTGGATGTCCTTTGGGTGGTAGACCATTCTTGATACACACGGGAAACTGTTGTGAAAACCCAGCAAAGTTCTTGACACACTCAAACCGGTGCGCCTGGCACCTACTACCATACCCCACAATTCAATCTTTTGTCTTGCCCTTTCACCCTCTGAATGGCACACATACACAATCCATGTCTAAATTGTCTCAACGTTTCCCACGCCAGTGAGGTTGGGACAGACAGCTGTTTTTATGGCGTTTCTATTGGATATATGGGATCATCAGATCATGATATGTTGTTCTTTCATTCTGAGGCTTGGTTATTATCGAGGCCTGGGAGATTTTGGAAAAATATTTTTTCAGATATTGTGAGGACATATTATCATTTGCAATGGATGTTGAAAAAATTAACTTTGTTAACTTACTGTGTGCGGTGAAGAAAAACTGAAAAGCTTAGCTTAATAGTGGTGAGTTAAGACAATCAGAAATCAGACATCCCCAAATGGGCACTTTCCTGCATTTGCACACAGCAGACCAAGTAGGCCAATTTCTATGCATGCTCAGGTGTGTGCTTCCTCAACGTTATCAGGACAGAGAAACCAGACACATGCCCGTTGCTCACATGGAGCACTCCAAACAAAAGACAATGCAAAAATTTACAAAACTCGTAAATGATGGATGGTCAGGAAATAAACCAAAACTTGATTCTCACAAGTGTAGCAGATTGTGAACTCTGTCATTAATACATTAACAGAAATTAATGTAACCAAATGATGGAGATTAACAATACATTTACTAGGCCTACTGGTGACAATAATGGGGCAGTGATAAAAATAAACAATCAAAGGGCAAACAATTCACACAATGAAAAATGAATGCACAAGAATTGACGGGAGACCGTTGAGTGCATTCTGGAGAGCTGAGAGCATGCATTCTGGAATGGAGAGAGACCCACCATATCTTAGCCACACGTCTCCCCTTCTTCTTGTCTCAACATTTTAAATTATACTCAAGACACACAGAGCCGGCACTGGGCATAAGAATGGAAAAAAACAATGTATGTATATTTTTAAGATCTCAGTCGGGGTCTCCACTTACTGTTGAGAGTTAGAATAGTAGAATACACAAGGTGTTAGTTCGAAATTGGGTTCCCTTGTCATGTCAGTCACTGACAGTCACTCAATTAGCCATGTCAGCTAACAATTTTTAGATTGGTAAAGTAGTCGAGCCAGCTATCTAAACTTGTAGTAATCATGGCCTGATACCTACCGGTTACGCAGGGCATGTGCCCAGGGGCCCTGACCCTCGGGGAGCCCTCATTAATTTTTGTAAGCTAAGGCAAAATGTGTAGAATTGCAGGAAATTTGCTTTATAACTGAAAACATGTCTCTCCACCGCATGGTGGTGCAGTCGCAGTAAATTAGCTGTAAAACTTAAAAATGTTTCTCTGTGCCCCATTGCAAAATGTAAATTTCTCTCTCCGCCATCAAGAGGGGGAGACCACAAAAATGTTTTACCCGCAAGGTGCCCAATCAAATCTCGCTTAGGGCCCCGAAAAGACATAGAGCCGGCCCTGAAAACACATTATCTTCACACATAGACAGCTCCAACTCAATAATCAGCTAGGCCTGTGGCATGTGCTCAGCACAGGTAGAGCCCCATCTGTGCACGTGCCCTTGGCCGGCCCGCCCATTAGGGGCAGATTGATGAGGGCGGCAGTTTGACTGAATAAGACACACCTCCAACAACACATAAAACCAGTCACTACAACCAGTCACTACACCCAGTCTCTACAAAGAACAGGCGTCCTTCCTAACTCAGATGCCAAAAAGGAAGGAAACCGCTCAGGGATTTCACCATGAGACAAATGGTGACTTTAGAACAGTTTCAGAGTTTAATGACTGTAATTGTAGAAAACTGAGGATAGATCAACAACACTGTAGTTACTCAACAATACTAACCTAATTAACAGAGTGAAAAGAAGGAAGCCTGTACAGAATAAACATATTCCAAAGCATGCAGCCTGTTTGCAATTAAGGCACTAAAATGTGTCAAAGAAATTAATTTTATGTCCTGAATACAAAGCATTACATTTGAATTCAACACAACACATCGCTGAGAACCACTCTTCAAATTCTCAAGAACGCTGGTGGCTGCATCATGTTACGGGTATGCTTATCATCGACAAGGTCTAGGGAGTTTTGTAGGATGGAAATAAATGGAATAGAGCTAAGCATAGGCAAACTCCTAAACGAAAACCTGATTCCGTTTGCTTTCCAACAGACACTGGGAGACAAATTCACCTTTCAGCAGGACAATAACTAAAACACATGGCCAAATATACACCGGAGTTGCTTACCAAGACAACACTGAATGTTCCTGAGTGGGCTGGTTACAGTTTTGACTCGAATCAGCTCAAAAATGGCTGTCTAACAATGATCAACAACTAACTTGACAGAGCTTGAAGATTTGTAAAAATAATCAATTGCAAATATTGTAAAATCCAGGTGTGCAAAGCTCTTAGAGATTTACCCATATTTAACTTGCGGTGCCGACAGAGATGGCTGCCTCGCTTTGCGTTCCTAGGAAACTATGCTGGTATTTTGTTATTTTATGTGTTATTTCTTACATTGTTACCCCAGGAAATTGAGGTTTTAATATATAAAGTCGGGAGTAACTATTAGATATAAGAGCAATGTCCAAGAAGATTTGTAAAAATAATCAATTGCAAATATTGTAAAATCCAGGTGTGCAAAGCTCTTAAAGACTTGCCCAGACAGACACACAGCTGTAATCGCTGCCAAATGTGATTCTAACATGTATAGACTCAGGGAGTTGAATACTTATGTAATCCAGATATATTCGTGTTTTATATTATATTCAATATATTCGGATATTCGTGCTTTTATATATATATATAATAATTTTTCTTACACTTTCACATTCCACTATGCATATTTTGCGTAGATCTTTGACACAAAAAAGACAATTAAATACATTTTAATCCCACCTTGAACACAAGAAAATATGTAAATAGTCAAGGGAGTATGAATACTTTCTGAAGGCACTGCGCTTTGATAAGAAAACAAAAAAGAGCTTTGATGTAAATATGGCATATTAACAAACATCCTAAAACCAGGACAGGTCAAAGTAAAATGGACAATATGGAACGGAAAATCAGGCTACTCACAACTGCTGTCCAGGAGGTTTACCCCGTGGGCTAAATTGTCATGATAGTCAAGGTTTCAAGCTAGTATCCATCCATTTTGTGACGAGATGATTGAATGTTTTTGCATTTCCTAATGTGTAAACACTTAGATTCCCATTGCAATTAGGCTCAGCAAAACTCCTGATAAAGTTGGGTAGCTGATATTTAGCTTAATTAAATAGCCAAAATTATTAGTCACAGGAATCAGGACTAATAAAGCCAATGGAACTGCCTGTTTTACAAATGGTAGGCCTACCACGTTGTCACGCCCTGGTCTTAGTATTTTGTGTTTTCTTTATTATTTTGGTCAGGCCAGGGTTTGACATGGGTTTATTATGTGGTGTGTTTTGTCTTGGGTTTTTTGTAGGTATTGGGATTGTGAATTAGTAGGGTTATCTAGAAAAGTCTATGGTTGCCTGAAGTGGTTCTCAATCAGAGGCAGGTGTTTATCGTTGTCTCTGATTCGGAACCATATTTAGGCAGCCATATTCTTTGAGTGTTTCGTGGGTGATTGTTCCTGTCTCTGTGTTTGTTTGCAACAGATAGGCTCAGTCACTTTGGTTTTTCTTTTTTCATTGTTTTGGAAGAGAAGAGAACGAGCGCCATTCTCCTTGCGGAGATGGTGCTAAATCCATCAACACGGTCGGTCCCTGGGATTGGGCTGGCCAACACGATTTGGTTTGCTTGGAAGGAAAAGGAGTTGGAGCCTTTAGGACGGGAAACTTTTGGAAGGATAATATTGATGGGGATTCTAAAGCTGACGGTGAAGGACGTGTTTTGTTTCCAAGGCAACTCATTGGAGGGAGCATACGACGTGGCACTATATACAGAGGAGAAACACGATGATATCCTGAGAAGGGCAAGAGCAGTGGGAGGTGAGAGGCCGATGAGCCACTATGAAATAACAAGCCTGGCGAAGAACAACTTTAGGGTTGTAACTGTCAACATTTACAACCCATACGTTAAGGACGAAGAGGTGAGGGCCTTTCTGGGGAGATACATGGATAACGTCTCCTCAGCAAGGCACCTCAAAGACTCCCTTGGGTTTTGGAATGAGAGGAGAGGCTTCCAGGCCCTCCTCAGGGAGGACCCAAAGGGACATGGTGGCTACCTCCATCCTCCTGCTATGTTCTCCCTAGGGGCTGACAGGGGGACGTTGTTTTATGCACGTCAGCCCCCATTTTGCAGGCGTTGTATGGCCTACGGCCACATTTTCGCCTCGTGCAGCACAAGAAAATGCCGATTTTGTGGATCTGAGGAACACGAGGCGAGGGATTGTGACAAGCCTAAGGCGTGCCACGGGTGTGGCTCGTCAGCACACCTGTGGCGGGGGTGCCCGGCTCGTCAGAGGTCATATGCATCTGCGGCTGGGGGGGAGCAGGAGCGGGGGATGGGGGAAGAAGAGGAGGGGAAGGAAGCACGCCTCATGACCAGAGTACAGGTCCAGAGGGGAAGGCCGCAAGGAAGGGGGAGGAGCAAGAAGCGGCGGATGGAAGAGAGAAGGAAACAGAAGGCACGGGAGTAGGAGAACCAGGAAAAGCGGCGGAAGAAGGCAACCGAGTGGAGGAACATGTGAGAGAAGAAAGCGAGGGAGGAGTGTTGGAGAAGGAGACGGTGGAAGAGCAAGTGGAGTGGGGGGAAAGTGCCCTGGTGGAAGAGATGAGGGGTATGGTGGAGGAGCTGGCGGGGGGGAGGGTGGTATCTCTCCACTGCCGCCATCACCAAAGAAGAGAATGAAGAGGGTGCGATTGGCCGACAGTGAGAGGGAGGGGATGGTCAAGAGAGTGATGGGGGTGGGAGAAACCTCTGGGTTGCTGCTGGTTTCCCCAGGCCCTCAACTTCTGTTGGGTGGGGACACACCTAACAAGACTCAGGACTGGGTACAGGAGGAGGTGGGGAGTTTTTTGTTTGGGGACTCAGCCTCCCAGATTTTTTTTTTCCAGCACTGGGGAGGGGGGGAGTGTGGGGGTAGACCCAGGGTGCAGGGCACCCTGGAGCCAAACACTATTCCTGCATCCTGGGTTGGTGAGATGGAGGAAGATGGGGGGGATGTCGAGAGTACGGATGGTGTTTTCACCGGTAGATATGGAGCAGGGGAGCATCGGGTGAGTCCCCTGTTTTAGTTTTTTTCTGTCTGGGTTTAGAATTTGAGTGTATTACATGTTTTATTTTATTCTTTCATGGGGTCTAATTTTACTTTTGTTAGTTTAAATGTAAGGGGTTTAAGGGATTTTGTTAAGAGGAGGGCGGTTTTTAGTTATTTGGAGGGTGTGGGGTTTGATTTTTGTTTTTTACAGGAGGTTCACCTGAGAGTTGGGGGATGTTAGTAGGTTTAAGAGGGAGTGGGACAAGGGGGAGTCGGTTTGGGGTATTGGGGGTGCACTCATCGGGGTAGGGATTTTGTGTGGGCACAAGGAGGTAAAAGTGGAGGATTCTTTTGTGGTAATGCAGGGGAGGGTTATAGGGGTGGATGTCACGATAAGGGATTGTAAATTTAGATTAGTGGTGGTGTATGGTCCACAAGTGGTGGCAGACAGGAGGGAGATGGTGGACTGTCTGACGCCCCTGTGTGTCACAAATAGGAAATTAGTGATGGGGGGGATTTTAATACAGATTTAGGAATAGGGGGGGATAGCAGTGCAGGCGCCATTACCGGGCTAATGGCTTGCCATGGTCTGGTTGATGGTGGTCTGCACACTACTCCGAAAATGGCCGGTCCTACATGGCGCAACTCCAGGGGGGTTGAGCGGAGGCTCAACTATATTTTTGTACCCAGGTCTTTGGGTAAGTTGTCTGGGAGGCTGTTGCCTGTTTTCTTTTCAGATCACGACGGGGTGCTCCTGCAGGTGGGGTCGCCAGTCTGCCTCTTTGGTAGGGGGTACTGGAAGTTAGATCGGGATGTGCTGGAGGAGCAGGCTTTTGTTGACGGGTTTTATGGTTTCTTTTGGAGGCTTGAAGGTCTCCGGTCCATGTGCGAGGGGGTGTTAGAGTGGTGGGAATTAGTTAAGGTGAGGATTAGGGCTTTTATAATAGGGTATTGCAAGAGGAAAAAAAGGGAGGAGAGGAGGGAGGTGGATCGTATCCAAAGGTTCATTGAACTCGAGTACGAGGCAGGCAACCTGGTGGGTCGTTTGACTGGGAGAGATCCGCAACCCTAAAGGCGCAGCTCAGGGAGTTGCAGGAGCGGAAGGCTCGAGCTTTCCTGGAGCGTGGGCATAGTGGCTTTCTAGAACACAATGAGACTTGTTCTGCTATGTTCTTTAAGTCGGTTAGGGCCAGACAGAGTAGGAAGGTAATGCATGGCGTTAGGGAAGAAAATGGTAGTATAGTTAGAGAACCAGAGGATATGGTCAGGGTGACAACTGATCATTTCCAAAGTTTATTTAAGGAAAGGGAAATAGATGTAGAGCAGGGAAATGTGTTTTTAGAACACTTGTCCAGGCGGTTGCCGGAGGACATTAGAGAAGTGATGGAGTCCCAGATTTCACTAGAAGAGGTTGAGAGCGCTCTTAGGAGGATGGGAAAAGGGAAGGTGCCTGGGATGGATGGGCTGCCGGCTGAGTTTTATCTCAAGTTTTGGGGTATACTTGGACCAGTGGTCCTCGAAGTCTTGAAGGCCATCCTTGAGACGGGGGTCCCAGGGGGATCAATGGCTGTTGGTGTGCTGTCACTTTTATGTAAGAAGGGGGAAGTAACAGACCTTGGCAACTGGTGGCCATTGACCATGCTGTGTGTAGATTACAAGCTACTTGCAAAGGTTTTAGCAGACCGGTTGCGCACAGCCCTTCCCTACGTCGTCCATGAGGATCAGACGTGCGGGGTAGAGGGACGCTCTATTAGATGGAACCTACAGTTAATCAGGGACTCCATCGCTTGGGTTGAAGATAGAGGACTGCCTTTAATGGTAGCAGCGCTAGATCAGGCGAAAGCCTTTGATCGCGTGAATAGATCCTTTTTATTCAGAGTGTTAGGTCGATTAGGATTTGGGGAGAAGTTCATAGGATGAATTCGTACATTATATGTCGGAGCGGGGGCCGAGTTAGTGTAAATAGTCACTTGGGTGACGTTTTTGGCCTCTCGTCTGGGGTCAGGCAGGGGTGCCCACTCTCGGCTCTCCTCTTCGTTCTGTACATGGAGCCTCTGGGGGCTGCCATTAGGGCAGACACAGGGGTGGAAGGCTTGTTGATCCCTGGAAGTGGTGGGCTGCGTGTTAAGATGACGCAGTACGCCGACGACACTTCCTTGCTGCTGTGCAAGGACTTGTGCCTGACAAGGTCCCTTGCCATCTTTGGGGATTTCACCCGAGCGTCGGGAGCGGTTCTGAACCATGCAAAGTCTTCCGTCAAGTTTTTCGGAAGATGACGCGGTAGAACGGATGTGCCTGGGGGGTTATCTCTCTGTGAGGGGGCCCTGAGGATTCTCGGGGTCCATTTTGAGACCTCCGGCTCAGCGACGCTAAACTGGAACATGCGTATCGCAGTGGTACAGAGGAAGCTAGCAATGTGGAAGTCTAGGTATTTGTCTTTTATGGGCAAAGTCCTGGTCCTAAAGGTGGATGTGTTGCCGTCTCTTTTGTATTTGGCGTACATCTACCCATTGCCGGCTTGTCTGAGGAGGCCTCTAGTGAGGCTTGTGTTTCAGTTCATGTGGAGTGGCAGGTGCGAGTGGGTCGCCAGGGCACGCATGCTCTGTCCCATCGGGGAGGGAGGTAGGGGGGTACCACATTTCCCTCTCAAGCTGGACACAATTTGTGTTTCTTTCTTGTTAATGGAGCTTGCTCATCCAGTGATACACCCGTCCGGTTACCTCCTGCGGGTGTTCTTCTCGTATCAGGCGAGAAGCGTAATGGTGTGGTCTAACACGGGTCCTCGGGCGGAACAGCTGCCGTGGCACTTTGGTCATTCGTGGCTGCTGCGCACCCTGAGGTTGAAGTTGCCTGAGTAGGTTTAGATCACAGGCACCTGTACGAGGAGGTCAGAAAGGCAGGGAGTCCGGCGCCTGTAGTGGGCATCTCGGAAGTGGTCTGGGAGGGAGTGCAGGCGCGGGGTCTGGACAACAGGCTCAAGGACATGAATTGGTTGAGCCTCCATAAGTGCTTGCCGGTACGTTCCATCATGTACCGGTATAGTTTGGTGCAACCCCCACCTGTCCAAGATCCTCCTGTGGCAGGGAGGAGACTGTGCGCCATGTCCTTTGGGACTGTGCCTTTGCCGGAGTAGTATGGGCTAGGGCACGGGTGTTGTTAGGTTTGGTAAGGGGGGATTTTGTATTGATGTGGGCCAGGTTAGAGAGAGGTGTAGGGAGAGCGAGAGATGGACGGATAGGGACAGGTTTCTGCTCTGGCTTCTCATGAGTCTCTTTAAACGGGGGCTGTGGGAAGCCAGGCAGAAAGAAGACAGGGAGAGATTGGGGGTGGAAGGGATAGTGAGGAGGGTGGAAGGAGATTTGAGGGGGAGGATGAAGAGGGAGGAGAGGAAGTGGGGGCAGCATGCTGCTCGGGAGAGGCGGAAGGGGGGTTTAGGGCTGGGTGTCATTTAGATTTGTAAGGGGATAGATTAGGGACCGGGAGAAAGGTAGTTTGTAGGGTGACGGGGAGGGAAGATGCTCCCCTGAGGTTTTGTTGGGGGTTTTTGTTTAGTTAAATTAGTTAAATTAAAATACCATTATTTGAGTATGTATGAGAATTATGAGTTGTAAAGAATGAATGGTATTGAAGATAATAAATGATTATTTTTTTTTTTTTTTAAATAGGCGGTTTAGGTTTTCACGGTTCTTGTTTTGTATTGTTCATGTTCTTTCTTAATTAAACATGTATCAAAATTACCATGCTGCATTTTGGTCCGATCCTTGCTACACCTCCTCGTCAGAGGAGGAGATCGTAACACACGTTGATGGGAAACACAACCAAGAAACACTCTGCGTGACCCTGATTCAGCCCACTGCAGTACAAGGTTAAATTAAATGGAATGGGTAAGCTATTGGTGGGAGAATATATAAATGAATATTGGATTTCTTGTTTGATCAAACTGCTGTTTCAGCAGTGGAAGAATGGTCAAGCTACACTACCTGATCAAAAGTATGTGGACAACTGCTCATCGAACATCTCATTCCAAAATCATGGGCATTAATATGGAGTTGGTCCCCCCTTTGCTGCTATACCAGCCAACACTCTTCTGGGAAGGCTTTCCACTAGATGTTGGAACATTGCTGCAGGGACTTTCTTCCATTCAGTCACGAGCATTACGTTGGGCCGATTAGGCCTGGCCCGCAGGTGGCGTTCCAATTCATCCCAAAGGTGTTTGACGGGGTTGAGGTCAGGGCTCTGTGCAAGCCAGTCAAGTTCCGATCACAACAATCACAAAAAAAAAATCTGTATGGACCTCGCTTTGTGCACGGGGGCATTGTCATGCTGAAACAGGAAAGGGCCTTCTCCAAACTGTTGCCTCAAAGTTGGAAGCACAGAATAATCTAGAATGTCATTGTATGCTGTAGCGTTAAGATTTCCCTTCCCTGGAACTAAGGGGCCTAGCCCGAACCATGAAAAACAGCCCTAGACCATTGTTTCTCCTCCACCTAACTTTACAGTTGGAACTATAGAGTTCTCCTGGCGTCCGCCAATGCCATATTTGTCCATTGGACTGCCAGATGGTGTGATTCAGTACTCCAGAGAACGCATTTCCACTGCTCCAGAGTCCAATGGCGACGAGCTTTACACAACTCCAGCCGATGACTGGCATTGTGCATGGTGATCTTAGGCTTGTGTACAACTGCTCGCCCATGGTAACCCATTTGATGAAGCTCCCGGCGAACAATTATTGTGCTGACGTTGCTTCCAGAGGCAATTTGGAACTCGAATGTGAGTGTTGCAACCGAGGACAGACAAGTTTTACACAATACGTGCTTCAGCACTTGGTGGTCCCATCCTGTGAGCTTGTGTGGCCTACCACACAGCTGAGCTGTTGTTAATCTTAGACATTTCCACTTAACAATAACAGCACTTACAGTTGACTGGGGCAGCTCTAGCAGGGCAGAAATTTGACGAACTGACTTGTTGGAAAGGTGGCATTCTATGACGGTGCCACGTTGAAAGTCACTGAGCACTTCAGTAAGGCCATTCTACTGCCAATGTTTGTTAAGGAGATTGCATGGCTGTGTGCTTGATTTTATAAATCTGTCAGCAACGGGTCTGGCTGAAATAGCCAAATCCACTTGTAGGGGTGTCCACATACTTTTGTATATATAGTGTATCTCTAGGAGCTGATCCGTTGTCAGTATAGAGGAATAATTATAATGCTAAGGTAAGATTTGAATGGAGAAAGCTGATCTGAAAGCAGCCCTGCCTTTCTTTCGATCCTATCAGTATCAACCCAATGTTGGGGAGTAAAACAGCCATCACTAACACCGAGAGGTTGCTGCCTACATACAGACTTGAAATTATTGGCCACTTTAATAAATGGATCACTAGTCACTTTAATAATGCCACTTTAATAATGTTTATATACCTTGCATTACTCATCTCATTTGTACAGTTCAAGTCGGAAGTTTACATACACCTTAGCCAAATACATTTAAACTTAGTTTAACACAATTCCTGACATTTAATCCTAGTACAAATTCCCTGTCTTAGGTCAGTTAGGATCACCACTTTATTTTAAGAATGTGAAATGTCTGATTAAAGTAGACATAATGATTTATTTCAGCTTTTATTTCTTTCATCACATTCCTAGTGGGTCAGAAGTTTACGTACACTCAATTAGTATTTGGTAGCATTGCCTTTAAATGGTTTAACTTGGGTCAAGTGTTTCGGGCAGCCTTCCACAGGCTTCCCACAATAATTTGGGTGAATTTTGGCCCATTCCTCCTGACAGAGCTGGTGTAACTGAGTCAGGTTTGTAGGTCTCCTTGCTCGCAAACACTTTTTCAGTTCTGCCCACACATCTTCCATAGGATTGAGGTCAGGGCTTTGTGATGTTCACTCCAATACCTTGACTTTGTTGTCCTTAAGCCATTTTGCCACAACTTTGGAAGTATGCTTGGGGTCAGTGTTCATTTGGAAGACCCATTTGCGACCAAGCTTTAACTTGACTGATGTCTTGAGATGTTGCTTCAATATATCCACATAATTTTCCTTCCTCCTCATCATGATGCCATCTATTTGGTGAAGTGCACCAGTCCCTCCTGCAGCAAAGTACCCCCACAACATGATGCTGCCACCCCCGTGCTTCACGGTTGGGATGGTGTTCTTCGGCTTGCAAGCATCCTCCTTTTTGCTCCAAACATAACGATGGTCATTTTGGCCAAAAAGTTCATCAGACCAGAGGACATTTCTCCAAAAAGTACGATCTTTGTCCCCATGTGCAGTTGCAAACCATAGTCTGGCTTTTTTATGGCGGGTTTGGAGCAGTGGCTTCTTCCTTGCTGAGCGGCCGTTCAGGTTATGTTGATATAGGACTTGAGTTAAACTGTGGAAATAAATACTTTTGTACCTGTTTCCTCCAGCATCTTCACAAGGTCCTTTATTGTTGTTCTGGGATTGATTCGCACTTTTTGCACCAAAGCACTTCACCTCTAGGAGACAGAACGTGTCTCCTTCCTGAGCGGTATGACGGCTGCTTCGTCCCATGGTGTTTATACTTGCGTGCTATTGTTTGTACAGATGAACGTGGTACCTTCAGACCTTCAGGAAATGGCTCCCAAGGATGAACCAGACTTGTGGAGGTCTACAAATTGTTTCTGAGGTCTTGGCTGATTTCTTTTGATTTTCCCATGATGTCAAACAGAGGCACTGAGTTTGAAGGTAGGTCTTGAAATACAACCACAGTTACACCTCAAATTGACTCAAATTATGTAAATTAGCCTATCAGAAGCTTCTAAAGCCATGACATCATTTTCTGGAATGTTCCAAGCTGTTTAAAGGCACAGTCAACTTAGTGTATGTAAAATGTTGACCCACTGGAATCGTGATACAGTGAATTATAAGTGAAATAATCTGTCTGTAAACAATTGTTGGAAACATTACTTGTGTCATGCACAAAGTAGATGTCCTAACCGACTTGCCAAAACTATAGTTTGTTATCAAGACATTTGTGGAGTGGTTGAAAAACAAGTTTTAATAACTCCAACCTAAGTGTATGTAAACTTCTGACTTCAACTGTATTTCAACAGTTTTTTTATACCATCTATTGCACTTTGCCTGTGTCGCTCTGTTATTGCTCACCCATAAATTGATATTCAATCTTTGGCAAAGGGAGTGGGATGCTAGTAGTAAAGGGAGGCAATTGTATCACGTGTACCGGTCAGTTAAGGATGAGGCAGGGAGTATGGGATGTAGGAGAGATGAATTTGTGTGGAGTAGAACCCTGTTAGGGCACACAGGTTTGAATGCCAAGTTGTGAATGATAGGGAGACATGAAAGAGATCTGTGTGATGAGTGTTTAGTGGAGGAAACAGTGGAGCATGTGTTGATTATTTTGTGAACTGTATGACATAGATAAATCAAATCTAATTTTATCTATCACATGCGCCGAATACAACATGCTTAATTACAAGACTTACAAGACCTTAACCAACAATGTAGTTCACGAAATATAGTTAATAAAATACTTACTAAATAAACTAAAGTCAAATCTAATCCATCAAAAAGTAACACAAGAAATGTACATAACAATAACGAGGCAATATACAGGAAGTACCGGTACCGAGTCAATGTACAGGTAATTTGATCGATGTTAAAGAGTCTTTTGGTCCTAGACTTGGCGCTCCGGGTACCGCTTGCAATGCGGAAGCAGAGAGAACGAACGACTTTGGTGACTGGAGTCTTTGACAATTTTTTGGGCCTTCCTCTGACACTGTATATACACTACCATACAAAAGTTTGGGGTCACTTAGAAATGTCCTTGTTTTTGAAAGAAAAGCTAATTTTTTTGTCCATTAAAATAACATCAAATTGATCAGAAATACAGTGTAGACATTGCTAATGTTGTAAATGACTATTGTAGTTGGACACAGCAGATTTTTTATGGAATATCTACATAGGCGTACAGAGGTCCATTATCAGCAACCATCACTCTTGTGTTCTAATGGCACGTTGTGTTAGCTAATCCAAGTTTATCATTTTAAAAGGCTAATTGATCATTAGAAAATCAAATCAAATCAAATGTATTTATATAGCCCTTCGTACATCAGCTGATATTTCAAAGTGCTGTACAGAAACCCAGCCTAAAACCCCAAACAGCAAGCAATGCAGGTGTAGAAGCACAGTGGCTAGGAAAAACTCCCTAGAAAGGCCAAAACCTAGGAAGAAACCTAGAGAGGAACCAGGCTATGTGGGGTGGCCAGTCCTCTTCTGGCTGTGCCGGGTGGAGATTATAACAGAACATGGCCAAGATGTTCAAATGTTCATAAATGACCAGCATGTTCGAATAATAATAAGGCAGAACAGTTGAAACTGGAGCAGCAGCACGGCCAGGTGGACTGGGGACAGCAAGGAGTCATCATGTCAGGTAGTCCTGGGGCATGGTCCGAGGGCTCAGGTCCTCCGAGAGAGAGAAAGAAAGAGAGAAGGAGAGAATTAGAGAACGCACACTTAGATTCACACAGGACACTGAATAGGACAGGAGAAGTACTCCAGATATAACAAACTGACCCTAGCCCCCCGACACATAAACTACTGCAGCATAAATACTGGAGGCTGAGACAGGAGGGGTCAGGAGACACTGTGGCCCCATCCGAGGACACCCCCGGACAGGGCCAAACAGGAAGGATAAACCCCACCCACTTTGCCAAAGCACAGCCCCCACACCACTAGAGGGATATCTTCAACCACCAACTTACCATCCTGAGACAAGGCTGAGTATAGCCCACAAAGATCTCCGCCATGGCACAACCCAAGGGGGTGGCGCCAACCCAGACAGGATGACCACATCAGTGAATCAACCCACTCAGGTGACGCACCCCTTCTAGGGACGGCATGAGAGAGCCCCAGTAAGCCAGTGACTCAGCCCGTGTAATAGGGTTAGAGGCAGAGAATCCCAGTGGAAAGAGGGGAACCGGCCAGGCAGAGACAGCAAGGGCGGTTCGTTGCTCCAGAGCCTTTCCGTTCACCCTCCCACTCCTGGGCCAGACTACACTCAATCATATGACCCACTGAAGAGATGAGTCTTCAGTAAAGACTTAAAGGTTGAGACCGAGTTTGCGTCTCTGACATGGGTAGGCTGACCGTTCCATAAAAATGGAGCTTTATAGGAGAAAGCCCTGCCTCCAGCTGTTTGCTTAGAAATTCTAGGGACAATTAGGAGGCCTGCGTCTTGTGACCATAGCGTACGTGTAGGTATGTACGGCAGGACCAAATCAGAGAGATAGGTAGGAGCAAGCCCATGTAATGCTTTGTAGGTTAGCAGTAAAACCTTGAAATCAGCCCTTGCTTTGACAGGAAGCCAGTGTAGGGAGGCTAGCACTGGAGTAATATGATCAATTTTTTTTGGTTCTAGTCAGGATTCTAGCAGCCGTATTTAGCACTAACTGAAGTTTATTTAGTGCTTTATCCGGGTAGCCGGAAAGTAGAGCATTGCAGTAGTCTAACCTAGAAGTGACAAAAGCAATGGATTAATTTTTCTGCATCATTTTTGGACAGAAAGTTTCTGATTTTTGCAATGTTACGTAGATGGAAAAAAGCTGTCCTTGAAATGGTCTTGATATGTTCTTCAAAAGAGAGATCAGGGTCCAGAGTAAAGCCGAGGTCCTTCACAGTTTTATTTGAGACGACTGTACAACCATTAAGATTAATTGTCAGATTCAACAGAAGATCTCTTTGTTTCTTGGGACCTAGAACAAGCATCTCTGTTTTGTCCGAATTTAAAACTAGAAAGTTTGCAGCCATCCACTTCCTTATGTCTGAAACACATGCTTCTAGCAAGGGCAATTTTGGGGCTTCACCATGTTTCATTGAAATGTACAGCTGTGTGTCATCCGCATAGCAGTGAAAGTTAACATTTTGTTTTCGAATAACATCCCCAAGAGGTAAAATATATAGTGAAAACAATAGTGGTCCTAAAACGGAACCTTGAGGAACACCAAAATTTACAGTTGATTTGTCAGAGGACAAACCATTCACAGAGACAAACTGATATCTTTCCGACAGATAAGATCTAAACCAGGCCAGAACTTGTCCGTGTAGACCAATTTGGGATTCCAATCTCTCCAAAAGAATGTGGTGATCGATGGTATCAAAAGCAGCACTAAGGTCTAGGAGCACGAGGACAGATGCAGAGCCTCGGTCCGATGCCATTAAAATGTAATTTACCACCTTCACAAGTGCAGTCTCAGTGCTATGATGGGGTCTAAAACCAGACTGAAGCATTTCACATTTTTTTCCCAAAAAACCCTTTTGCAATTTTGTTAGCACAGCTGAAAACTGTTGTTCTGATTAAAGAAGCAATAAAACTGGCCTTTAGACTAGTTGAGTATCTGGATCATCAGCATTTGTGGGTTCGAGTACAGGCTCAAAATGGCCAGAAACAAAAAACTTTCTTCTGAAACTTGTCATTCTATTCTTGTTCTGAGAAATTAAGGCTATTCCATGTGAAAAATTGCCAATAAACTGAAGATCTCGTACAACGCTGTGCACTACCTTCACAGAACAGCTCAAACTGACTCTAACCAGAATAGAGAGAGGAGTGGGAGGCCCCGGTGCACAACTGAGCAAGAGGACAAGTACATTAGAGTGTCTAGTTTGAGAAACAGACTCCTCACAAGTCCTCAACTAGCAGCTTCATTCAATAGTACCCGCAAAACACCAGTCTCAATGTCAACAGTGAAGAGACGACTCCAGGATGCTGGACTTCTAGGCAGAGTTCCTCTGTCCAGTGTCTGTGTTATTTTGCCCATCTTAATCTTTTCTTTTTATTGGCCAGTCTGAGATATGGCATTTTCTTTGCAAATCTGCCTAGAAGGCCAGCATTCCGGAGTCGCCTCTTCACTGTTGACATTGAGACTGGTGTTTTGCGGGAAATCCAGGATCCAGTTGCAGAGGGAGGTGCTTTGTCCCAGGGTCCTTAGCTTAGTGATGAGCTTTGTAGGCACTATGGTGTTGAACGCTGAGCTGTAGTCAATGAACAGCATTCTCACATAGGTGTTCTTTTGCCCAGGTGGGAAAGGGCAGTGTGGAGTGCGATTGAGATTGCATCATCTGTGGATCTGTTGGGGCAGTATGTGAATTGGAGTGGGTCTATGATTTCTGGCATGATGGTTTCGATGTGAGTCATGACCAGCCTTTCAAAACACTTCATGACGTGAGTGCTACAGGGCGGTAATCATTTAGGCAGGTTAACTTCATTTTCTTAGGCACAGGGACTATGGTGGTATGTTTGAAACATGTAGTTATTATAGACTCGGTCAGGGAGATGTTGAAAATGTCAGTGAAGACACTTGCCAGTTGGTCCGTGCATCCTTTGAGTACACATCCTGGTAATCCATCTGGCCCAGCGGCTTTGTGAATGTTGACCTGTTTAAAGTTCTTGCTCACATCAGGTACGGAGAGCGTGATCACACAGTCGTCAGGAATAGCTGGTGCTCTCATGCATGTTTCAATGTAGCTTCCCTTGAAGCGAGCATAAAAGGCATTTCAATTTAAATCAAATCAAAGTTTATTTGTCACGTGCGCTGAATACAACAGAACTTACAGTGAAATGCTTACTTACAGGCTCTAACCAATAGTGCAAAAAAGGTATTAGGTGAACAACAGGTAGGTAAAGAAATAAAACAACAGTAAAAAGACAGACTATATACAGTAGCGAGGCTATAAAAGTAGCGAGGCTACATACAGACACTGGTTAGTCAGGCTGACTGAGGTAGTATGTACAGTACATGTAGATTATGGTTAAAGTGACTATGCATACCTGTATATGATGAACAGAGAGTAGCAGTAGCATAAAAGAGGGGTTGGCGGGTGGTGGGTGGGACACAATGCAGATAGCCCAGTTTGCCACTGTGCGGGAGCACTGGTCAGTTGGCCCAATTGAGGTAGTATGTACATGTAGATGACTAAGTGACTATGCATATATGATAAACAGAGAGTAGCAGCAGTGTAAATGGAGGGGTTGGGGTAGGCTCGTGTCACTGGGCAGCTCGCGGCTGGTTTCCCTTTGTAGTCCTTAATAGTTTTCAAGCCTTGCCACATCCGACGACCGTACGAGCCGGTGTAGTAGGATTCAATCTTAGTCCTGTATTGACGCTTTGCCTGTTTGATGGTTCGTCGGAGGGCATAGCGGGATTTCTTATAAGCGTCTGGATTAGTTTCCCACTCTTTGAAAGCGGCAGCTCTAGCTTTTATCTTGGTGCGTATGTTGCCTGTAATCCATGGCTTCTGGTTGGGAAATGTACATATGTACGGTCACTGCGGGGATAATGTCATCGGTGCACTTATTGATGAAGACGGTGACAGAGGTGATATATTCCTCAATGCCTATGGATGAATCCCGCAACATATTCCAGTCTGTGCTAGCAAAACAGTCCTTTATCGTAGCATCCACGTCATCTGACCACTTCCGTATTGAGCGAGTCATCATGGTCAGATTTGACAAATGGAGGGTGAGGGAGAACTTTGTATGCGTCTCTGTGTGTGAAGTAAAGGTGGTCTAGAGTTTTTTTCCCCTCTGGTTGCACATGTGACATGCTGGTAGAAATTAAATCAGTTTTACCTAAGTTTTCCTGCAAGTCCCCGGCCACTAAGAGCACCACTTCTGGATGAGCATTTCCTTGTTTGCTTATGGCATTATATAGCTCGTTGTGTGTGGTCTTAGTGCCAGCATCGGTTTGTGGTTGTAAATAGATGGCTACGAATAATATAGATGAGAACTCTCTTGTTAGCTAGTGTGGTCTACAGCCTATCATGAGGCATTCTACCTCAGGCAAGCAATACGTCGAAAATTCTTTAATATTAGACATTGCGCAACAGCGATTACTGACAAATAGACACACACCCCCACCTCTCGTCTTACCAGACATAGCTGCTCTGTCCTGCCGAAACACTGTCAGCTCTATATTATCTGTGTCGTCGTTCAGCCAAGTATTGGTGAAACATAAGATATTACAGTTTTTAAATTCCCGTTGGTAGGATAGTCTTACCTGTAGATTGTCCAGTTTGTTTTCCAATGATAGCACATTGGCCAATAATACAGAGGGTCGTTTACTTACTCGTAAGCGAATTCTTAGATGGTACCCTCCTCCCCCACTTTCTCCGAATTTTCTTCACGCTGATGACGGTGATTTGGGCATCGTCACGACAAAGCACTATATCCTCCGCGTCGGACTCATTAAAGAAAATAATCTTCATCCAGTTTGAGGTGTGTAATCGCTGTTCTGATGTCAATAAGCTCTTTTCGGTCATAAGAGACAGTAGCATCATTGTATACAAAATGAGTTACAAACCATGCGAAAAAACTAACAAAATAGCACAGTTGGTTAGGAGCCCGTAAAACGGCAGGCATCCCATCCGGCGCCATTAATCTCTAAAAAGAGATTGCATGAAAATGTTAGAAAGGCTGGTTGGGGGAGAGGGAACAGTGGGTGTAGTGGGAGAGGGAAGTGGTGTTCAGTGCTCTGTTTCACTTTCTTAGAGGAACAGGACTCATGAGGAGAATTGAATTTAGGTAGGCCGTGACTGGCCTCACACTCCAGTAGGTGGCGGTGTATGCACATTAAAAGTTGGATGCGATCTGCCAACCCAATCTCAAAGAAGAAGAAGAAAAATTACGTTTTTTCACCACCAAATATGGTAGTGAGAGGAAGTCCAGTCGCAGATAATGGGAGAGGATGGAACTAGGTGAAACTGGGCCGACATTCTGCTAATTTTGTAATCGATGAAACATCTGATATCAATACATTTTTCTGTTCCCAAACTTAAAATATGTAACGAAAACAGTACACTAATTTGTAAAGACTTGACGGTTTGCCAAAGTTAGTTAAAAAATAGCTTTTTTTAGAAGGAGCGCAAAGTCGAATCGAATTTGTGCACACGCACACTTCACAGAGGCGTTCCCTAACAGAAATATACAAATACATGCTACAACGCACCAATAGGATCTCGATCGTTTGTGGTTGGCTTTGCCCACCTCCTTGCTTGTTCTGCCCACTACGCTTCATTTCCTCCCACTGTAATTGACACAGATGAACTTTCTTGGTTTAGTTATACATATCTTTGATCCACCCCTCTTGTATAATAATGTACTTCCGGTAGTCAAGGTAAGCATGTGCGGCCAATTGTAAAATCGCAAGTGGAAGTAGTGGTCACACACAAACGCTAATGTTTTTCTACACTACTGAGTGTATATTAGCCGCATGTTCTACCTCGGCCAACCGTTTGATTTTATGTTATTTGCGGTTTCTTTGCTAATGATGTTAGCGCGAGGAGGACTCCTGTCCAGATTTGTATGGAACGGTTGCCGAAGGTCACTTTCCCTGCTATTTAACATTGAAATGCCAATATTAAATAATAATGTCAGTATAATATAATGTATGTAGGCAGCCATGTGTTATTCATTTTAAACTATCGTAATATATTTGGACGGCGAAACTTAAAAGCTAGCGAATCAAATGTGACCAACATGCTAATGTTTACGAGTGTCGTGAAAATAGGTAACGTTAGCTAACGTTAATTGATGGTTGCGATAATCCTTATCCCACCGCAAACTAATCCTTCAGATTAGTACACAGCCAGTGCCTTGCTGTGAATGTTCGACGGGTTGCTAGCGAACGCTACAGATAGCTTGTTGACATCAGAATGGACACAAAATACAAACTGAGTCTCACCTGTTTGATTGTTCTATTATCACTGATAATGGGGATAATATCTTCTGCACATGCCTTGAAATGTTTAAGGTTATTGCTACAATATTTTCATTGATGGGTTGGTGCATGTCTGTATCGGTGCTTTAGCTAGCTAGTTATCTATTTACTGACAACGTTGGCTAGTTAACAACCTGTGTGTGTCCTTTCAGGATGGGAAACTTCACATCCTTCAGCTCAAGTGGTCTGTCAAGCACAACAGCATGTGGTCAGTTTCTACAGGTAAGATTTAACATTTTTATCTCATGATTCTGTGTGTGTTGGTGACTTGGTCTGACATTGATTTTCTTCTCTTCAGGAGGTGGTGTCTCATAACTGCATTGTCATATTTTCCAAGACCACTTGTCCATATTGCAAAATGGCAAAAAATGTATTCAATGAAATTGGTGCTACATACAAGGTGATAGAGCTGGATGAACACAATGATGGAAGACGACTACAAGAGGCCTTGGCGCAGATGACCGGTGCCAGAACAGTATGAAACAACCTCATGTTTATATCATGACCAATTTGCATTCTCCAATCAATTTTGCCATGGTGTTTTACATAGAATGTGATATGTAATTCAGCACATAGCAATCTCACATATGCCACCTTAGCTTTAGTATAATAGATCATTCTCTGTAACCCTCAAAGTGAAAAGTAGGTTGTTGATTGAGGACTGTTCATGTTTTTACCCTAAATGCCATATGTACGCAACATAGATGTGCAGTATGTATCTGCTGATTCTACTGGTGAGTCTGACATTTGACCTGACTGTATGTTGCTATCTTGTTGTTGATAGCAATAGCACCAAGTTAACACAACTGGCACCAGACCAGTAGGGACATTGTTCTTATTATTATGCACACAGAGAACAGCTGAACTGAGCTCTAGTTTAATCAAATCAAATCAAATTTATTTATATAGCCCTTCGTACATCAGCTGATATCTCAAAGTGCTGTACAGAAACCCAGCCTAAAACCCCAAACAGCAAGCAATGCAGGTGTAGAAGCACGGTGGCTAGGAAAAACTCCCTAGAAAGGCCAAAACCTAGGAAGAAACCTAGAGAGGAACCAGGCTATGTGGGGTGGCCAGTCCTCTTCTGGCTGTGCCGGGTGGAGATTATAACAGAACATGGCCAAGATGTTCAAATGTTCATAAATGACCAGCATGGTCGAATAATAATAAGGCAGAACAGTTGAACTGGAGCAGCAGCACAGTCAGGTGGAAGTTGAAACTGGAGCAGCAGCATGGCCAGGTGGACTGGGGACAGCAAGGAGTCATCATGTCAGGTAGTCCTGGGGCATGGTCCTAGGGCTCAGGTCAGTTGAAACTGGAACAGCAGCATGGCCAGGTGGACTGGGGACAGCAAGGAGTCATCATGTCAGGTAGTCCTGGAGCTCAGGTCCTAGGGCTCAGGTCCTCCGAGAGAGAGAAAGAAAGAGAGAAGGAGAGAATTAGAGAACGTACACTTAGATTCACACAGGACACCGAATAGGACAGGAGAAGTACTCCAGATATAACAAACTGACCCCAGCCCCCCGACACATAAACTACTGCAGCATAAATACTGGAGGCTGAGACAGGAGGGGTCAGGAGACACTGTGTAGTTTAATGAGCACCATTTAGTGTGTTGTGTTATTTTTAATGGGGTTACTTGTGGTTACAGGTTCCGAGGGTCTTCATCAATGGAAACTGCATTGGAGGAGGCTCTGACACAAAGGAACTACACCAGAAGGGAAAGCTGCTGCCTCTGATAGAACAATGTGCCCCGTGCTGCGTGAAAATTAACACTGAAGGCTCGGGCAGCGGACAGTTCGAGTCCACCAAATGACTAACCGTTCTAATTCTCACTGTAATTTATCCTGTGTTTATTTAATGTTTCCTCGACTTTGTGTGATACATTATATATATGGGTTCTCTGTGGTTTATTTATCAAGATGCACACTTGTTATCGTCACCCTTCGTCTACATTCAGAGTATTTTAATGAATCAAATCAGCTGATATCTCAAAGTGCTGTACGCAAAGTGTTAAAACCAGCCTAAAACCCCAAACAGCAAGCAATGCAGGTGTAGAAGCACAGTGGCTAGGAAAAACTCCCTAGAAAGGCCAAAACCTAGAGAGGAACCAGGCTATGAGGGGTGGCCAGTCCTCTTCTGGCTGTGCCGGGTGGAGATTATAACAGAACATGGCCAAGATGTTCAAATGTTCATAAATGACCAGCATGGTCAAATAATAATCACAGTAGTTGTCGAGGGTGCAGCAAGTCAGCACCTCAGGAGTAAATGTCAGTTGGCTTTTCATAGCCGATCAGGATTTCTACCACACCTGCTGTCTCGAGTTGAAAACAGCATGTCTGGGACAGGTAGCACGTCCAGTGAACTGGTCAGGATTCTATTAAACTCCACAATCTTTTAAATGAGGACTGTGCCTAATTATTTGCATGCCTGTGAAGTAAGAAATACACGAACTAATTTAACATGATACACTGGCTAAAATTATGGTAGCGCTTCATAATAAAAGCAACAATGTGTTATTTTTAGTAACGTTGTGGCAACATTTGAAATGCCCAATGGAATGACAACTATATATAATAGTATGTAGAACATAAAAGTAGGCCTATGATGACAAATAATTTGCACAGACAGCCCCCCTTGCGCGATTTGCACACGATTCCTGTTGAAAGACATGCCGGGAGATTTCGCTTGAACACAATTTACGCAGCGGATTGATTCATTTTACTAGCTAACTAGCCACTACAGATATAGGCTTGTCTACTGCAATAAAATTACTTGCCCTACGGTTGTTCTTGAAATAAATAAAAATGACTGGAAGCGCAGGAGAATGGTGTCTTATGGAAAGTGATCCTGGGGTTTTCACAGAATTGATCAAAGGCTTTGGTGAGTGTGCTATATGCTAGCATGCTACTAGTACTTTCTAGCAAGATTGCCAACAAGCCATAGCAAAGTCTGAGATAATTAAGTAGCCTTGGCTACTCACATCCTTTGTGACCGTAGTGTTAGTTTGCAGTGCAGCAAATTTCATAAACATAACTATTTGTTAAACAGATTGAACACCATCTAGCTATCTGCTAGCTAACTAGATGGCGTCATTTATTGCAGCGTGGTAGCTAACTAAGCACGATGAAATAGCATTAGCATGACACCCACTGTATCTGGGTTAGCTAGCTGACTACTGAAATTCCTTTAAAAGTTGACACATTTTTACTGCATGCTATTCCAGTTGAATATTGTACACATTAAGGCCTAACTAGTTAGATAAACTGGTCATAGTTGATGCAATCCTCTACGAATTCAAATGGCTAGACTAGTTAAATTGAATAGCTAGTGTCCTGTCCTCTATCCATATAGTTAGTTAGCTATTGCTTTAAATTATCATAGTAACTAACCCATATTTCCCCTTTCTACTAACCCAGGTTGTAAAGGAGCTCAGGTTGAAGAAATATGGAGTATGGAACCAGAGAACTTTGAAAACCTGAAGTAAACCATGCCCTAATCTCTTTGCTTCGAAACACTTCACAAATGCATAATATCGCTGTGATGCTGTTGACTAATCCCATTCCGTACAAATTTGCGCAACCCATTCAAACCAGGCTGCAATGAAAACTAATGGGACTGCTGGCATCAGAATCTGGGGTGTGAACTACGCTTCTATTCATGCGTTGATTGACATGGTAATAGCTCGATTAGTATTGGAGAAAAGTTTAAAAAACGGACCCCTCTGACGCTGTACGTTAAATTGTGACCTGTCGTAACGTACATCACGCATAATGCAACTCATTCTGTGTCGTGCAGATTAATAACAAGGGACAGTGGATACGGGGATACCTAGTACAACGGAATGTATTTTTGCGTCATCACTGCAAGCCATCATGACTCTCAAAAGCCGCGACAGCTGCTGTTTACTTCTGAAGATAACTTTAGCACCGCCCTAAAAACCTGCAAATGGGTATGTAATGACACACTATATATATTCTTTACATGTGTTTTATTTACATTTTAGAGGCAATAAGGTGTTAAGTTGGAAAGATCGAGTGACGCAGTAGGTTTCACTTCCCTACCAGCCATATTTAAAAGATCGACGGAGCTCATTGCTTTCTTCAATCGTGCAGAGAAGGGCAGCATGAAGGTTTCGTCATTGATTTTGCTGGAAAGGCGAGAAATTGTTGCTTTTTGTCAAATTACAGTTGACCTGGAAGTATTCCGTTTTTTGGGCGCTAAAATTAGGTCGAATAGTAAGTTACAGCGCGATGTACAAAAGTGTTAGCTAACGTAAACTCGTACATCGCCTTGGTCCGTACAATTTGCCTTATTTTAGGTCCCAAAAACGTAATACTTCCAGATCAACTGTAATGTCAATTCCATTGTAAAGCACAATTTCTCCCCCTTCCAACAGAATCAATTACATGACCTAAACGCTGCCTGTTTCTGCATAATTCAAGCAGGCAATGAGCCCCGTCTGGTCTTTTTAAAAACGGCGGGTGGGGAAGTGAAACTAATGGGTGGTAGTGAGAAGGAGAGATGTTGTGTTGGAAAATTGTTTTTTTTTTCACTAGATCTTTCCGACTTATCACCTTATTGCCTCTAAAACGTAAATAGAACACTATAAAGAGTTTATATGTGTCATTACATACCTATTTGAATGTTTGTGTCGAATTTGAATCGGGTTTTTAGGGCGGTGCTAAAGTGTTCTTAGAAGTCAACAGCGGCTTTGAGAATGATGATCGCATGCAATGATGACGAAAAAAATGACTAGGTGTCCCCCCCCTTACCCCCGTCACTGTCCATTTCTTGTTTTTAAACGATGATAGAAGTGCTACACCTGGTGGAGAGAGATTGTAAGACAGAAATAGTTGATTTATGTGTGCGGTACGTTACGACATGACAAGTCAAGATGTAACGGAGGGTCAGTTTTTTTTTCAACTTTTCTCCAATACTATAGAGCCATTACCATGTCGATCAACGTTTGAATAGAAACCTAGTTCACACCCACGATTTTGACGTTAACACAGTCGCTACAGTCCCATTAGTTTTCTTTGTAGCCTCGTTTGAATGTTGCGGTTGCGCACATTTGTACGGAATGGGGTGAGTTTACGTTACTAGGCTTCTCTTTCTTTCTCCAGACCAGTTCATGGGTTGATCTTCCTGTTCAAGTGGCAGCCAGGTGAGGCACCAGCAGGCTCTATCGTTCAGGATTCAAGACTTGACAACATCTTCTTTGCCAAGCAGGTACATGGTTTGGTTAGACATCTTTGACTAGGGGGAAGTTATATATTCATTGTATGTATTGTAGAGTTTGCACATATTCAAAGTCCTCAGAAGTGTTTTCAGAAGTCACTTTCTTCCTGGCACTGATTCTGCTGATAGCAGCTATTTTGAAGAAGAGTCTACTTGCAGTAACTGGGTTCAATGTATTGACTGCATTTGGGATCCTGAGCGGTGCGGTGGTCTAAGGCACTGCATCGCAGCGCTAGAGGTGTCATTACAGACCCGGGTTCGATCCTGGGCTGTATCACAACCCGCCGTGATCGGGAGTCCCATAGGGCGGCACACAATTGGCCCAGCGTCGTCCGGGTCAGGGGAGGGTTTGGCTGGGGTAGGCCATCATTGTAAATAAAAATTTGATTTTCACTGTATTGCCAAGTTAATAAAAAAAATAAAAACTCACTGGTTAAGAGCATCTGGCAGGATCTCATATGTCTAATGTCTTTGTGTGTTGTTTCAGGTGATAAATAACGCATGTGCTACCCAGGCCATTGTGAGTGTGCTGCTGAACTGCACTCACTCTGACATGCTGCTGGGAGAGACACTCACAGAGTTCAGAGAATTCTCACTCAGCTTCGATGCTGCTGTAAGTTGTGCCTGATTCTGGTTAGCGTTTACTTTGTGCAGGCTGTTCTTTCTTTATTGTCAGTCAGTGTTTTGTCCTTGGGATGTGCATAACACGCACACATTGATGATATTCTCTTCTATAAAGATGAAAGGTCTGGCTCTCAGCAACTCTGAAGTTATTCGACAAGTTCACAACGGCTTTGCCAGGTGAGTTGACTCTTTTTGATTTCAGAGAATGATAGTCTCACCGCAGACATCACAAGACAAATCGAAGGGTTGGCTGTAAGCAGACAAACTGCCATTTTGTTTGCATGTAGTTTTTCAATAGACAGAGTTTGGGAGAAAAAAGGCTTTGGTTTTAATACGATGTTAGTTGCTCTGCTAATGAGATATAACTGTCAATTTCTTATTTTATTGTTTCTTTGTTTTCAGACAGCAGATGTTTGAGTTTGACGCAAAGTCTTCAGCGAAGGATGAGGAAGCATTCCACTTTGTGAGTTATGTCCCTGTCAACGGCAGGCTCTATGAGCTGGACGGACTACGTGAAGGGCCCATCGACCTCGGTATGCACATACGGTCATATACACTGAGTATACAAACAATAAGAACACCTCTTTCCATGACATACTGACCAGGTGAAAACTATGATCCTTTATTGATCATTGGGTTTTTCATACTCAACAGTTTCCTGTGTGAATCAAGAATGGTCCACCACCCAAAAGACATCCAGCTAACTTGACACAATAGTGGGATGCTTTGGAATCAACATGGGTGAGCATCCCTGTGGAACGCTTTCGACACCTTGTAGATTCCAAGCCCCAATGAATTGAGGCCGCTCTAAGGGTGGCGGGGGGACGACGACTCCATTTTAGGAAGGTGTTCCTAATGTTTGGTATACTCAGTGTATTTAGATGTATAGAGAGAGAAAGTTGTTTTATTGTCCTACATCATTTTACAAGTAGTAGAGAGAACTGAATTTGAAATAAGCTGCCCTTTCAGATTCTTTTGGATGGTGATTCAGCATTTTTTCTAGTGAATTAGTGTGGGTAGTGATGTCTTGAACCAGGCAAACCCTATTCTACACTATATGCTTGTTGGCCATTGATCTATAGATTTTCTCTTTGGTTGTATGACTATGGGAAAGTAGGATACATGCTTGCATGTGTCTAGTCACTCACTGCTCTACCATGAAATGTATATATTTTTTAATAACGTTATTTATAGTTTCACCCCCTCTTGTTTTGTGTTTCAGGTGTATGCAACCAGGACGATTGGATCAACGCAGTTCGGCCAGTGATTGAGAAAAGAATACAGAAGTAAATATTTTGGATCCATTACATTTTGACCACTGTTGAATAGTGCATCATATTGATGCTGTTTGTGTTTATGCTTGCTCGTGCATCTTCCGTCACTCTTATCAGGTACAGTGAGGGAGAGATCCGCTTCAACCTGATGGCCATCGTGTCAGACAGGAAGATGATTTATGAGAGGAAAATAGCGGAGCTGCAAATCCAGCTTGCAGAGGTACTGTAAGTGGTGTCACTGTTACCCATGATGCCCATGGGGCAGCCTTCAGGCCAGGACCTTTCAATTACCAGCCCTCCAGGGCCATTTATCAAGTCCTTTAAAATTGCTGCTAATGATGAAAGAAAGATGTAGTCTAACTGCAGTAAGTAACGTTGGTCTCATTCCAGCGTTTTCCATTAGCCGGTAATTGACGGCTTTTGGCAGATAAAATGAATAAATAACCAAAAAATAAAAACATTGCAATCCGGCAGAAAATATCCTGCTAAAAATAAAATCCTCTATAAATCACATTGCTATGCATGGAGTTTGGGTCAGGTTGTATTTCAATCGTATCATCATCTACTCTGCCTGTCTCTTGAATTTGCACTCTCGCTAACAAACTTAAAAAATGGTATCATGGTACTATCACACAAAGTTTCCCATCACCAGTGAGTCAGGCACTGCTGTATGCAGGCAGAGGAGAAATGTTTAGCTAGTTTGCTAGATTAATCCCCCTTACAGACATTTACACCGAGGAGTATTAAGACTAAGTGATATTTGCTTTCCTTCTCTTTAATCTAATGCCTGGTTGAGCAGCAATCTTAAAAATGACAACTGTACAAATCAAGCTAGCTTGTCAACTAGCTACTGTATCAAGCATGGAGGCACAGACATTTGGAAAGATAAATTGACATGGAAACAGGATATTGACAAGTGGGCACTCCTAAAAAGCATTACCATACATGTGATGGCATTCAAATGGTTTTATATTTGTTATGGCTGGGAAGTCTCACAAATATAAATCTGGTTGGACATTTGACCGAATGGAAACACTGTCTCACCCTTTTTTTTTTTTTTTCAGGAAGAGCCAATGGACACAGACCAGAGCAGCACCCTCCTCAGCTCGATCCAATCAGAAATTGCCAAGTATCAGCTGCTGATTGACGAGGAGAATCAGAAACTCAAACGATACAAGGTGTGTTCACTGACCATGGGTCAAATAGCCGACAAATACAATGGTATGGGCATTTAGCCAACAAAAACAATGATTTGGGCATTTAGTGGGGTTATTACACATTTTAATGTTTGCCTTAAATATAATTATTTTTACTTTATTGTAGATCGAAAACATCCGACGAAAGCATAACTATCTACCCTTCATCATGGAACTACTGAAGACACTGGCAGAATACCAGCAGTTGATACCTTTGGTGGAAAAGGTGAGATCTCTTTAGCCGATGCAGAAACTTGAATTTTGTGTATATAATTTTGTTGTATGATGGTAGTTGAAGGTTCTCTACAAGGTACATGCAATAAATGGCAAACTTTTTAGTATTTTTTTAACTGTTTTGAAGTATAGTGTTATATCCACTAGAGGGTGATATTTACCTCTCACAGACAGCTGCTCACTGGCACTAACTAATGTATGTCATCTCCACAGGCAAAGGAGAAGCAGAGTGCCAAAAAAGTCCAGGAAGCCAAGTGAACACAGTCACTAGTGCTGAGTGAGGGGAGGGGGGGGTTTATAAAACAACTAATCGACGACTTCAGTTTAATTACTTTAATTACATTTAGTTTTTTGTGAGCCCAATGCAGAAATCAAGTCATGAACTATGTGGGACGCTGGTCTGAAGGTAATTAGATACACACAGACCCACAATGACGAGGGATAGAGACAGTTTGTGAAAGTATGCCTTATCTACTTTGAAGAACTAGTCAAATGATTTCATCAGACAGCTCTGCATCATAGGCTACTTAGGCAGGCTAGCTAAATATGATGACTAAAGACAGTACATTATAGGGAGCACATAGATAACGTTACTGGCTGCTTCAGACAGCTACTGCCTGAGCTGAGATGAGATGACGACTTTAAGGAATAAAAGATGATAAAGTCATCAAATAAAAACTTAGTAATATACAGAACTGAAATATTGTATTTCATAGTAATTTCCTGTTTTTCCATTGATATCTAGCCAATGTGGACCTGACAAAGACAATGGATTATTTTTAATGTTTTGGCAATTGAATGCTGACTATTCTTGGCTTTGGAATTTCCATTAAAAAGATCTATTTCATAATGCATTTAATGTTGGAAAAAATAATCGAAAATCGCGATATTTTTTATAATTGAACCGAAACCGAACCGACCTCAAAAAGCACAAATCGCTCAGCACTAACACTCACACTCATCAGTCGTCGTATTCATGTGACCCCCTTCCCCACCATTGTATCATGTGATACCCACCCCCCACAGACATGAGCACACGGGCAGTGGGATAGACAAGAACTGTGTTGACTCCCACCCACGTCTACCGCTAAGCTGTAATGTATGCCTGGAAAGATGTTTAAATGAGCCTGTCTTATTTTCATAATAAAATGTGTTGTAGTTTGATTGTTAATTGCATTCTGTCATAGTGTAGGCCCACATGTTCAAGTTTGTGTGTGTATGCAAGTAAGTTTGCAGGTTTAATAGTATTCAACTCTCATCATTATTAGTACCCATAAATAGTCATTCATGTCACAGATCATGTTCTATCCCATGTTGTATGATCCCCAAATTCTTTGATGCTGCTGGCCTTATCAGCAGGTTAGCATTTTTTGTCATGGATCTTGTTTTGGAGGCAGCTCTGCAGTGGATACTAGCTGGCACAGTCATAAAATCAGATTTTAATCCTAACCTTAACTACACTCCTAACCCTGACCTTAAATTAAGACCAAAAGGCTATTTTTCTTGTTTTCATTAAATGTTTATATTATAGACCAGCTGCAAAATTAAAATTGGCTATCTAAGACAATCACTCAGACATGACAAATGTCAACCTGTGTCTAATCACTAAGAGCTGCCTACGATGTCACAAATATACAGGCAACTCTGTATTGCACCTATCAATAATTGACTGTACACAAGCAACAGTGTCACATCCAACTGCCTTTTGATAAGTGCCACTCAGTCTAAAATAAGCACACCAAATCAGGTTAAAATTCTTTAGATCAGGACATTAGTCATGTTTCACCTTAGAGACCATTACTGAACCTCTTAGCTGGCGCAGTGAGTTTTGACCATGTGACGTTAGGTTGACAAAATGACGCAGAATTCTGGCGCAGAGTTGGCTAGTTGTAGTCCGCCATGTCCACAACACTGGCAGACTATAGCTAACTGCATCAAACAGTCATTTCCTCCTTTTACCTTCTGCAGATTGTGCCTTGCATAGGGCCATGACTTGCAGACAGCCAGACGCTGTCCTTCCCCTGTTTTTCACTGATAGCCATGTTGTGTGACCAAATTTGTATTTCATTTTCTAATACTCGTAACTTGGTTTTTGTATGCCTGATCTGTAGGCTACAGCATTAAAGTACACTAAAGTTCTGCCAATGAACATGCATTTATATATGATTTAAAGCGTGCTTATGAGGAATTATGTTTTTCTGCAATAGATACGATTAGAACATTTATTTGTTTCCTTTTAGTTGGGTGCTGTAGATCCTGTTCTCAAGTTGCCAACCTGTAAGAAACTTGGGAGTCATTTTCAAGCATGAAACCTCTTCAATCTTATGGCTCCATGTGTACTAATAATTAAGAAATTATGTGCCTGATGCTTTACTCATGCCTTTCTGGGTTTGAATTTACTGTACTTAGGCTGACGTTTACAACTTACCCTCTTCTATGTGTATCCTTTCTGTGTATACAAGAACCTAAGCAGCAGAATCTGCTATTTGCAGGCCTGCCCAGTTCCACTGTAGGAGCATATAAAACAAGTTTTTGCAATCCACCCGAAAGAATAGAAGGAACACTTACTTCATGAAATTTAGGCCACGTGCATGTGTCATGAATAGATAGTGTATGTTTGGAATACATACCAACTGAGCTTTAATGTTATTTTAAGGTGTTAAGTGCTATGTCACTGACATCTCTGCACAGTTAGAGAATACATTGTAGTACTATGTTGTCCTGATATGGGTGAGTCCATATATAGCTTAAGCACAAACTCAGAGGGAGAAAGACATGCAAGGATATGTTTTCTGATTCTCATGGTGGTGTATTAGTATCCACCACGATAGTTCTTTCAGTTTTGATTGGATGTTTAGTGGGGGGAAGAACTGCCCTTTTGCAAAACTATTAGCCTGTTGCTAAGAAACATATTCAGTTGTTTCTGGTCTGTTTGGACTAATGTGTTAGATGGATGTCTTATTATGCCTTCATGTTAGGAGTGTATGGAGTTATTTTTGAGCTGTTTGGGTTGAGATGTGTTTGGAGAGAAATTGTCCTATATTAGGCCTGTGAAATATCAACACAAGCCATGGGTCCTAGTACTACAGGCCAGCTGTCAGAGAGGAGAGGTGTCTGGCTGTCTGTTCAGTGTCAGCTTTTACTATGAGCTCATGCACATCCTTACTAACAGCGCTCTGTCATGTCAGGAAAGTGACACAAAGTCTGCACATCCTCAGCGGTACGGAGATACAGTACCTTACGTCAGTCATGATGTTCTCGTTTGCATGTGGACCACAGAACAAATCTTACTGGAACCTCCCTATCCCGCTGCGGGAACACACTGTTCCAATGGAAGCAGAATTACGCGTTCTGCAGACATTATTTTACTGGTAGAGTAGATGGATTTCATGCAGGAGTTGTGAGAAAGAGAATTGATCTGATGCAGGTATTTATGTCTTTGATGTTTGAGTTTGTTGAGTAAATATTAGGCCTGGAAGGGAGAAGACTGGGGAGACCTCATATGTAGTCTCTTTACACCAAAACATTCCATTCCTCAGCTGCCTCAAGGTAGGCCTACTGCTGGGAAGTTGTACGGTATAACGTGCTTCTACACCTGCATTTGCTTGCTGTTTGGGGTTTTAGGCTGGGTTTCTGTACAGCACTTTGATATATCAGCTGATGTAAGAAGGGCTATATAAATACATTTGATTTGTATAGTTTATTATGTCATGGACAGTCATTCGCTGTCATATTGAAATTATGGTTTGTTATTTCAGTTGGATCTGTGGTCTTTTTTATCATTACTAACACTGTGTTAAAACCTTCAGGGCCCAGTAACTAGAAAATACATTGTTTCTGAATTCAACAATATTTTATTTGACATGTATGTATTTAACAAACGATAAATAAGGAAAAACAATTGTGTTGCAGTCCAGCTGCACCCACGATGAACTGAACTCATTGGAATGGTTAAAACCATTTCCGCTACAATGTTTAGTGCAAACACCTCTATGCAATGCAAAACATTCACCTCCATTCTCATCTCCTGCGAAACAGTTGCCAATGTAAACCTACATGACTGGTCCCAGAAAGTACTTGCGCACATCGTATACAATCAATTGCAAATAGTTAGTAGCCAGTTATTTACCGGTACTGATGTTTGGTGAAACTGACTAAAGTGCATTCAAACACAACTGGATAAGCAATTCCATTTTGAGCCAATAACAAAACAACTTTACATCTGATCTGCATAATCATGTGCACAAAGGTCCTGGTGTTGTTTTGGCTGACTCTGCAAAACCAAGGATGCACAGTTGAATGAACATTTTTCAAGTGTAAAGGCTAAGCCATTTACAGCTAGTTATTCGCTGTACTTCCTACACTACAGTACTGTTTATAAATAGTGCGCTACAGCATTGCCAATGGCCACATGGCTCAAATGTGAAATGGTTTTACATTCCATGTAACTTCATGTAATGCTTGACTACATAGTCAATCCTTGCGAGTAGTAATCTTAAAACTTGAGATATTTCCCCTCTCCCCTGGCGACGGCACACAGTTCCTTGTAGAGCTCAGAGTGGATGAAGCGAGGGTACGAGTTGTTCTCCATCAGGTTAAATACCTTCTTCTGGGCCGACAGGAAACACGTCAGGCTGGGCAGAGGCAGGCTCTGGATGATAGCATCCTTCGTCTGGTAGTCCAGGTTGATCTGCAGCCAAACGTCGAGACAAGAACCACAGTAAGTCTTTGTACAATTAGAATGATCACATAATGGCATTAGATAAATGTGATTTGGGAAAAAAAAAAAAAAATACCAGTAGTGAAAGGTAATCTCACCTCTTTAGGAGCATCACACTGGATGAACTCTTCATAGATGGTTCTGGCCCTCGACGACAGTTTCCCTAGAGACGTCATGGTCCTGAACTCCTCACAGGCCGTCCAGAACTCTATGTTCTCATCACAGAACTCTGACTTCAGGAATATCTGAAACGCTGCCTTTCCATCTGCAGGACAGAAGGAGGAAGGAATGAGGGAGAGAGAACAGAACAAAGCAAGCAGTGGAAGAAGCATTCAAGCTAAGTTGAGGTCAAGGGTCAAATATCAACCAATCAGAGGTACAGTTTAGTTACAACTGTACTTCACTTCAAGTTGACTCACTTAATTCGTATAAATTATTACCCAATGACCTTTGTGCCAGTTTCATACAATCATGCTGCTATCATATGAGCTATAACACTCAGGGGGTGGCACTTACATTTGTGACTCAGGAGTTTGTCAAGTGACTGTGCCCATTGGTTGACTTCCTCCACTGTTGGCCTGAGGAAGAAGAGAACAGTCATATTAGATCAACATGTACAAGAAGCATACTGTAGTAGTAGTAGTAAATACTGCTTATAGTGATACATATTAAGTTGGATCATAATCAGAATATAGAGCCTTATCTAGTCCTTACTTTACTTCCATAATAGTACATAATTCAAATCCCTGAGCCTCACCTGTAAGATCTTCCTGCCATGCATTTTGAAGAAGAAAAAGAAGAGGTGATCTTCAAAAGATAGCGTATCCTTGTCCTCCAGTTTCTTTTCCTGAAAAATTCAATACTTTCTGTTAGGATAATGTGACTGCTATCATTGCTGACCAATGTCATAACAACCAGCATTAATAATACAAACATTAATCATTAAATAACTTACTTGATTCCTTTTGTATCAATAGAGAAATTTGATGCCTTCCTACAGTCTGTACACGCCATGTCCCTTTCTGATACAACACACTCTCTCATGATTCTGTGGGGAAACACTGAATATAGTCCTGACTATAGTAAGCAAGTTAATCTACCTCCCTCTAGAGCAGTCAGAGCACTTTATAGTTTCTCTCTGATATCGTCATGCTAGAAAGGTGGGCCTAGACTAGAGTAACAGATCTGTAACCTGATTGGCCCACTCTATGTAAACAGTTGACTAGGCCATCCGCTGATGGTAAGAGCTTGAGGGAGAAAAAGGCAGTGCTAGGGAATGTGATTGGCTGTTTAGTGTAAATGTTTACACTACTGAGAGTGCTTGTGCTTCCATTTTTAACTCAGGGTGAGACGGTGAGCCAATGACGTAGAGGCACACCAAGGCCCTCCAAAACCATATTAAAGTTTAGAGGACTGACAAGGATAGGATTGGTCAGAGGGTGAGTTTGAAACCTTGTTTTGTCAACATGGACATTTGTTTATCATGGGGCCTTGATGCCTTTTCTGAGTTGGGGTCTTTCCTATCCACTTAAACTGAAATTCTCAAAGTCTCAGGATAAAAGTTACAGCAACATCAAAGGAAAATACTGTAATACACTTCATACAATTAAAAACGTATTTCGCTCCTAAGTGCACGTCTCAAATCTCCCCAACCCCCACCCAATAGCAGTTATAAAGACAAACTTATATTTGATTAACTAAACCAATCAGATCTAATCAAGCAGTAGGAGATGTCATAACAAAAGAATGCATGTAGAGTATGATAATGTGGAGGACTGAACATGATGCAATATCCGCTTCACAACACAAAGTATAGGCCCTGATACTGATTGGAATGCTGTAGCCCATCAAACACGTTTTCTTACATTCCTGTTTCTTGGTTGTACAAAATAGCAACATGGGAAGAAGGGGTTGGAAATAAATTGCTTGATATTATACTGCACTGTTGAGGGAGCTAGAAAGTAAGCATTTCGCTGCTCCTTTTATACTTGATGTAGACCATGTACGTGACGAATACAATTTGAAGTTTTTTCCCCATTTTTTCCAGTTAGAAATGAGCTAACCTGCAATTAACTTAGTAACTGCCTTCGTTAGATTGATATGAAAGAGGAGGGACATTACCGGATGCAATAATGTGCCAGGTAATGCAGTTAACCACTATCTGGAATAATTAGGAGGGTCACTGGTCAGATTTTGAGGTTAACCACTTTGTTTTCTGTACAGATGACCTAAACCCTTTCACCTCTAAACTATTTTACCTCTGCTCTCCCCCTCTCCTCTTTCTCGCTCTCTCCCTACTTATCTCTTCTTACCCCCTTTCTCTCTTTCTCGCACTTTCTCTCTCTCTCTCTCTCTCTCTCTCTCTCTCTCTCACACACACACACACACGCACACGCACACACACACACTATATCTTCCTGAATAGATGGTTGTATTCGTCCAACTGACTCAGAGTGATAAGTGAGTTATCAGCATAGTGCTCCAACCTGAATGACTGGTTCTTGCCCCACCAGCATGGTAATTTAATAGCGCACACATCACCTGGCTTCGCACTAGCTTTGCATCTTTCCACATTTGTATTTATTTTACGATGTTAATATGTATTTGAAGCTGTCAGAAGATGTCTGGGTTCATGCAAATGCATGGTGGATGTGATTTGAATATGTTTGTCCTTACCCAGAAAATACAGCATACTGCAGGTGGAGTACTGTATGTCACTGTGGCACCACCACAAAAAGTAATGGAAAATCTGTGAATTTGCATAAATACGGGAACAATGTTTTAAATGTTCCGTAAACACAAAGTGGTATATTTTACTTCAGTGTCATTTAATTACTGCTCAACGTCATAGTCAGTCGGTGGTATTACAAGTAGGCAGAATTCCTCAAAAGAGAATACAAGTGTTTGGATCTTGCCATGGGAATGATACCAGAGGGCTAGTGATTGAAATCAGATTGCCCATTAACAGTGCATTCGGAAAGTATTCAGACCACCTGATTTTTACCACATTTTATAATGTTACAGCCTTATTCTATAATGTATTTTAAAAAATCATCATCAATCTACACAATACCCCATAATTTTTTACAAATGTATAAAAAAATAGATAAACAGAAATGCCATATTTACATAAGTATTCAGACACTTTGCTGTGAGACCCGAAATTGAGCTCAGGTGCATCCTGTTTCCATTGATCATCCTTGAGATGCTTCTACAATTTGATTGGATTCCAGCTGGGTAAATTCAATTGATTGGACACGATTTGGAAAGGCACACACCTGTCTATGTAAGGTCCCACAGTTGACAATACATGTCAGAGCAAAAACCAAAACATGAGTTCGAAGGATTGTCCGTAGAGCTCAGAGACAGGATTGTGTTGAGGCACAGATCTGGGGAAGGGTACCAAAACATTTCTGCAGCCTTGAAGGTCCCCAAGAACACAGTGGCCTCCATCATTCTTAAATGGAAGAAGTTTGGAACCACCAAGACGCTTTCAAGAGCTGGCAGCCCAGCCAAACTGAGCAATCGGGGGAGAGGGAGGGAGGTCAGGGAGGTGACCAAGAACCCGATGGTCACTCTGACAGAGCTCCAGAGTTCCTCTGTGGAGATGGGAGAACCTTCCAGGACAACCATCTCTGCAGCACTCCACCAGTCAGGCCTTTATGGTAGAGTGGCCAGACAGAAGCCACTCCTCAGTAAAAGGCACATGACAGCCCGCTTAGAGCCAAAAGGCACCTAAAGGAATCTCAGACCATGAGAAACAAATTTCTCTGGTCTAATGAAACCAAGATTGATCTCTTTGGTCTGAATGCCAAGCGTCACGTTTGGAGAAAACCTGGCATCATCCCTACGGTGAAGCATGGTGGTGGCAGCATCATGCTGTGGGGATGTCTTTCAGTGGCAGGGACTGGGAGACTAGTCAGGTAAAGATGGAGCAAAGCAAAGCACAGAGATGTCCTTGATGGAGCAAAGCACAGAGAGGTCCTTGATGAAAACCTGCTCAAGAGCGCTCACAACCTCAGACTGGGGCGAATATTCACCTTCCAACAGGACAACGACCCTAAGCACACAGACAAGACCATGCAGGAGTGGCTTCAGGACAAGTCTCTGAATGTCATTGAGTGGCCGAGACAGACCCCGGACTTGAACCCGATCGAACATCTCTGGAGAGACCTGAAAATAGCTTTGCAGCGACGCTCCCCATCCAACCTGACAGAGCTTGAGAAGATCTGCAGAGAATAATGGGAGAAACTCCCCAAATACAGGTGTGCCAAGCTTGAAGCGTCATATCCAAGAAGACTAAAGGCGGTAATCGCTGCCAAAGGTTTTTCAAGAAAGTACTGAGTAAAGGGTCTGAATACTTAGGTAAATGTGACATTTCAGTTTTTTAATATTTTTTTATACATTTGCTCAAATGTATTGTGTGTAGATTGATGAGGGGAAAACACAATTTAATCAATTTTAGAATAAGGCTGCAATGTTTTTTTTTTAAAGGTCAAGGGGTCTGAATACTTTCCGAATGCACTGTATTTCTCTAGGATGTGGTATTGTGGGAGTCACGGCGGAGACACTGTGTTGCTGTTGAGGGATTTAAAGTGGGGAGGAAAGGGAACTTTGAGAGTGGCCATCGACGACAGCCACACATGCTGGCAATCACACTGTTAGGAGGAAATCATAAAATACAAAAGTGTCCTCTGCAGGATAGAAAGGGCATGGGAAGAAATTACACAACCACATGACAGAATATATACAGTTGAAGTCAGAAGTTTACATACACTTTGGACTTGGACTCATTAAAACTCATTTTTCAACCACTCCACACATTTCTCGTTAACAAACTATAGTTTTTGCAAGTCGGTTAGGACATCTACTTTGTGCAAGATTATTTCACTTAAAGTTCACAGTATCACAATTCCAGTGGGTCAGAAGTTTACATACATTAAGTTGACTGTGCCTTTAAACAGCTTGGAAAATTCCAGAAAATTATGTCATGGCTTTAGAAGGCTAATTGATATAATTTGAGTCAATTGGGGGTGTACCTGTGGATGTATTTCAAGGCCTACCTTCAAACTCAGTGCCTCTTTGTTTGATATTATGGGAAAATCAAAAGAAATCAGCCAAGACCTCAGAAAAAAATGGTAGACTTCCACAAGTCTGGTTCATCCTTGGGAGCAATTTCCAAATGCCTGAAGGTACCACGTTCATCTGTACAAACAATAGTATGCAAGTATAAACACCATGGGACCACATAGCCGTCATACCACTCAGGAAGGAGATGCGTTTTGTCTCCTAGAGATGAACATACTTTGGTGCGAAAAGTGCAAATCAATCCCAGAACAACAGCAAAGGACCTTGTGAAGATGCTGGAGGAAACAGGTACACAAGTATCTATATTCACAGTAAAAAAAGTCCTATATTCACATAACCTGAAAGGCCACTCAGCAAGGAAGAAGCCACTGCTCCAAAACTGCCATAAAAAAGCCAAACTTCCGTTTGCAACTGCACATGGGGACAAAGATAATGTGTAATTCTTGTAGAAATGTCCTCTGGTCTGATGAAACAAAAATAGAACTGTTTGGCCATAATGACCATCATTATGTTTGGAGGAAAAAGGGGAGGCTTGCAAGCCAAAGAATACCATCCCAACCCTGAAGCACGGGGTGGCAGCATCATGTTGTGGGAGTGCTTTGCTGCAGGAGAGACTGGTGCACTTCACAAAATAGATGGCATCATGAGGATGGAAAATTATGTGGATGTATTGAAGCAACATTTCAAGACATCAGTCAGGAAGTTAAAGCTTGGTCGCAATTGGGTCTTCCAAATGGACAATGACCCCAAGCATACTTCCAAAGTTGTGGCAAAATGGCCTAAGGACAGCAAAGTCAAGATATTGGAGTGGCCATCACAAAGCCCTGACCTCAATCCTATGGAAAATTTGTGGGTAGAACTGAAAAAGCATGTGCGAGCAAGGAGACCTACAAACCTGACTCAGTTCCACCAGCTCTGTCAGGAGTAATGGTCCAAAATTCACCCAACTTATTGTGGGAAGCTTGTGGAAGGCTAACAGAAACATTTGACCCAAGTTAAACAATTTAAAAGCAATGCTACCAAATACTAATTGACTGTATGTAAACTTCTGACCCATTGGGAATGTGATGAAAGAAATACAAGCTGAAATCAGTTATTCTCTCTACTATTATTTTGACATTTCACATTCTTAAAATAAAGTGGTGATCCTAACTGACCTAAGACATGGAATTTCTACTCTGATTAAATGTCAGGAATTGTGAAAAACTGAGTTTAAATGTCTTTGGCTAAGGTGTATGTCAACTTCTGACTTTAACTGTAGTTATATAGATAGGCCTAGACCATCCTGCTGCACAGAATTTAAACCACAACCATCTTATCCAGCAGTGTGGTGTGTGGGTTGGGGTTAGCGTTAGGGTTCAAGTTGGGGTTGATGTTGATGTTAGGTTAGGGTTAAGGGCAGTTAACCACATGATATCCGGACATGTGTTCATCATAGTACCTGGAAAGGGAGAGTGCCTGACTCACAATCACAACCTCTAAAATCAATAACTGTGTCATTTTATCTATATTTACCTTTTTCAATGCTGAAAAAAATCAACACCTGCAATGTGTTGCAGATTTGCCTTTATTCAATATTGATTCTGTGTTGGTAACATGGTAGCCTAATCCTATGTAAATAATATTCTGCCCAGCCAGCCCATGCATACTGTACTCACCCAATCAGATGAAAAGTTAAGTCACTTCTCAGACAATAGCCACATTAAAAAGTACATTCTTGTTGATATGCTTGGCGAGGGATCTGTTTTCCTTGGAATAACTCTCACATGTACATAATCCTTCCTCATACTGTATGAGTCACGTATTCAGCTGCCACAGCATCCGTTCATCCATCCATCTTTGACCAACTTTGAGCAGAGGCCATGCATGTGGTTGCAGCAAAAAAAGAGCTTAGTATTAACACTTTGGTATTTTTGTTCTAGGTCATTATTAGCACAGGACATCTGCGTCTCTGTGTGTCAAATCAAAGTGTATTTGTCACGTGCGCCGAATACAACACCTTACAGTGAAATGATTACTTACAGGCTCTAAGCAATGGTGAGGGAAAAAAGGTATGTGTGTGTGTGTCATGATTCCCATTGTGAATTGGCACTAGCAGGTAAATCACCAAAGGTATTGAGGACCACAACACAGAGAGGGAACTGGTCTGGTGTGTTTATTGTGATTTACCAAGACAGTAATGCTTCCAAAAAGCCTTATATAGCACTGTTTCCCACCAGTGAAGTATATTTTGTCTCCAACTACGATTTCTAAGCATAGTCAGGAAGCACTATTAGTGCTATTTTGTTTCTGAGGCCAAATACAATCAAATGTGCTTCAAATGTATTAATTTGGTTGAAGGTATTTGAAGCAACTATGTATAACTTGGCGTACATTACAGTGGTGTACAATGGTCACATAAAACACTACACTTTTCTAGCCATGCTAAATAACATGTTAGGCCCACTACCATTGCCATGATGAAACACCTTTACATGCAGTGTCATGTTGTCATAGTTATCAACAGAAGGATCACAGTCTCTTATCAGATATCCATTTACTGTAAAAACACATTACTTCTCATAATCACCATGGTCTTGTGATGAGAAACTGAAACTCAGCAGCTCTTCCTGTTTCTGTTGTTCATGATGCAGAAAAGACACTTTTGAAACAAGACAATAACTATTTCAGACAAAAACAAAAGCATGTAGAATAGAATAGACACATTTAGCATAAGTATAACACAGGAAGGCACAATTTATAATACAATATTTACACATGTATCAGGTAACGGGGGATATGGGGGCAAGTTTTTAAATTGTGCATCATTAGTCATAGTAAATAAGAGTCTGGTAGCAGCAGATGTATGTGCAGCATGAAAGTGTATAGACTCACCGGCCAGTTTATGAGGTACACCGCCCCATTCACAAAAATGAATCGCTTCTACAGACTGTGAGTCACGTGGCTTGCTATAAAAAGTAGGTAGACCGGCATCGAGGCATTCACTTACTCTTTGATTTAACGTTAGAATGGGCAAAGTGAGGGACCTAAGTGACTTTGAGTGTGGTATGATTGTCAGTGCCAGGTGTGTTGGATCCAGTATCTCAGAAATGGCTGCCCTCTTGGGCTTTTCACGCATGACAGTGTCTAGGGTTTACCGAGAATGGTGCGACAATCAAAAAACATGCAGTCATTGGCATTCCTGTGAGCGACAACAGCTCGTTGATGAGAGAGGTCAAAGGAGAATGGCAAGAATCATGTATTCTAAAAGGCGGGCCACAAAAAGACAAATATTGGCACAGTAGAACAGTGGTGTGCAGAACAGCATCTTGGAATGCGCAACTCGTCGATCCGTGTAACGGATGGGCTATTGCCGCAGACGACTACACCAGGTTCCACTCGGGACAAGATGGAACGGACTGTTCACAGCATGAATGTACTGTTGTCCAATCTGCAGAAATTGCATGATGCCATCGCGTCAGCATGGACCAACATTCTTGTCGAACATTTTCCTGACAACTTGTGGAATGCCCCGAACAATTCAGGCTGTTCTAGAGGCAAAGGGGGGTCCGACCCGGTACTAGATGGGTGTACCTAATAAACTGCGAAATTTTATTTTTGCACATTGAGATTTCACGTGCATTGGAGACCATCAAGTGTGCTCAAACTCATGATTTACTATATGGTAATAGCCCTCTCACTACTTTCTGGGAAGGTGGTGTGTCAAGGGATATGATTTAACATTAGCATGTGACATTGATTTGGCTGTACTATTGCCACACATTTATAAATGTATACCACGCTTCATGGAATAGTGATATTATACTTATGTTTTGCTGGTAAAACATTGTTGTGATAAATCATGGACTGTCTGAGACATTTACTATGTAATGAGCTGTAAAGATTAAAGCAATCACTATGTGTAATGTTGGTTTTTAATTTAGTTGTTGAGAGTGAACCCGAAGAGATTTTTGCTAATTAGTGATTGACAACAAGTACCTTGTCTGCAAATAATTTAATGTCATCCTACATAATCATAACTTTTTTTTTAACAAGCATTGCAAAAGTCAGCATCCAAACAGTGGCTGTGTGTTATAAATAGTACAACATGCAAATCTGAATGAATAAACATTCTAGCTCAGTAAGCAATCAGAAACATTCTGTATCAAATAAGTAGGAGTTAAGTTCAATATACAAAGTTGGACATAGACTATTCTTCTCTCTACAATTGCACAACTTAACCTATACTTCTCAATAGGTCATTCTTAAAAGATAGACAGTGAAAGAAGTCTTTAACTGCCTTACAAGTGTAAATATCAAAATGCCTTTCACAAAACTTGATTGATTTTAGAGACTAAACATTCATAGTGTAAAGGAGAGTATATTCTGTTTGGCCGGTATCCGCTGAATACATGCTCCTTCTTTCATTACATTCCTCCTGACCACGTAGGTTAGTACTGCTAGTGAAAGTCCACCCTGCATCTCATGTCTTATCACAGTATCATAGGCTTCCTGTTACGCGCACACAGACACACACACACGCGCGCACACACGGACACACTCTTCTCTGTCTTTATCAAGACAGGAAGCACCTCCGGTTGAGTGGGGACTGCATGGTTCTCTGACGTTGTGTTTCAGTTCAATCGTCATTCACTATGTGATTCATTCACTGTCAAAGACGATCTGATCACTTAAGATACGACACGTCACTCCCAGAGTCACTGATAGGACAGCAGTATCCAGGTCAAACACGCATCACCGTAGAGTTCCCCATATCCTCTCTGCTTTTCCTTCCGTCTTTACTTCTTTATTTTTCTCTTGGCTCATCCTGCTTGCAGAGTGTTTCAGGGTGTGGTCCTGCATTGTGGGAACCATGTTTTGTAGGGCATGGCCTGCCAGTCTCTCTGTGCTTGGTCAGCCTTCCATCCTGTAGAAGCCCAAACATTCCAGTTACTGTTTTCATGTTCTCCTGTCATCTTCTCCTCTCCTATCATCCCTTGACGGCGTCAGCGGCGAGGGACTCCAGGAGGGATCTGTAAATGTCTGAGCGCAGGAAGCGAGGGTACGAATCTCTCTCCATCAGCCCATAAACAATCTTCTGGGCATCGTCGAAGCATTGGAGGTTAGGAGTCTTCACAGCACTCTTGATCTGCTCCCTTGTGTAGTAGTCAATGTTAATCTGGAACAAGATTAATTTAGATTTACAAAGTACAGAAGCATTTAATATAGCATGTCTGGAGACATTTGAGGGTGGTTTAATAACTGGATGGTGTTGATGAAATAGATTGAAACATCAATGAGGTTACAGAGGGTTATTTGAATCTCTAACATGTAGCCATGTACTGTAATACATAACAGTTTTACCTCTTTAGGAGCCTCAGCCTTTATGAACTGCTCATAGATTTTCTTTGCCTTCGATGACATTCTGAACGATGACTTGATTTTCTTGTACTCCTCACACGTCAGCCAGAACTCAATGTTCTCATCGCTGAATTCAGACTTCAGAAAGGTTCTGAAGGTGGCCAGTCCATCTGTGGGGAAGAATAAAAACCAAACCAAGACATGAAACACTGATACAGCCCCAAGCCTGCACACATGGAGTTTTTGTTCCACATTTTTAGATTTAAAAAAATCTGATTTAGCTACTTATCTCTAACTATTTTGATCGTCTCGTGAAGTAAAACTTACATTTAGACTCAAGGAGTCTCTCCAGTGACTGAGACCATTGTTGGGTATCTTCTAAACTTAGCCTGCTGGGAAGAAAATGTGTGTTTGATGACTCAACTAGAGTCAAATCTGGGTAAAAATAATCTGGTATTTGACGTGAGGACAAAAGGGCACATAGAATCAACATAATTAAGAAATTATTATAGCAACACAGTTATCAAGTTCTTTCACGTATCAAACACTTGGGCCTTTGTGTGTGTGCGTGCGTGTGTGCGTGCGTACGTACGTGTGTACGCGTGTGCATGCTTGTGTGTGCTTGTGTGTGCCTGTGCTGTGCCAAAGTTAACATAAGTCCTGAAGTTTCATTTGAATCCGCACACACTACCATAGATGGACGCTAGAACACACATGGCATTTGAACAATAAAATACATGCAAAATTATAACAATTAGCATCAATGCAGTGACAGTGTAAGGAAGAGTAAGAATCCTTACCTCTCAGATGTGGAGTGTGAGAACATGCATTGCAGTCGGCAAATAAAGTTCTTTCCCCTTTGGAGAGAAAAAGAGAAATGTCATGATCGTCTCATAAAACAAGACTTATTCCACTGCTGTATAAGGACATCTCAGTATATAGTATCTAGGTAGGAGGTATTTACAGGTTTAGTATAACATATGCAGTGTTTATATACAATATGTGGCCTATAGTATGTAGTATTAAGCTAATACGTATGTAAAAGCATTTTAAAAGAAACTACACAAAGTATTTTGTATTTAGAAAGTATATTACACATCCATAGTATTACTAGACTACATTGAATATAAAGCTTATTACTTATACAAAAGCTCCACAATACATTTTCCAAATTCCCCAGCTGTTGACTGCATAAAAAACTCACAGGTTCTTGTTCCTCCCCCTGTCGTCCTGCTCCATATTGAAGTGCTGTGTTTGTGTCAGTGTCTCTGTGATGATTAGGCTGGGCATGTTTTAACTCCACACTCTCTGTCTCCTGGTGCTGCTCATGCTGCGATGGATCACTCTCTGTATGGAGGGGTCTCCCCCCACTTCAGGCCTTATATGCAGGGCGCCCCGTTGCTTAGGGGCTGGATGGTGAAACACTGAAACATCAGACCCAGCCCAGCAAACTGTAGCGAGAGAGGAAGCCTCCACGCTCTCTTTCTCTCTTCCTGTGACATGCACTCTCTCTTTTTGCGACACACTCTCTCTCCCCCTCTCTCTGTGACATGCTCTCTCTCTCCCTCTGTTTTTAGGGAGGGTCTAATGTCCCCTTGTTAAAAGCATGCTCTGTATGTCCACAGTCTTTTTTTATCTTTGCTGCTCAGATGCAAATGACAGATACAGTGAGAGTGATAGGCAAATCATGACCTTCACTTACTGCGTTTTGGTACCTTGTTGAAACATCATTGGGATGTTTAAGTTATATCCAAAAGCATCATATGTACCACACATTGTGTTTCTTTCTCTGAAGGTTGATGGTTTACAGGTAAAACCCCTGTGAATGGATTATCAAAGGCAAACTTCCTCTATTGACAAATATTAACAGCAGTTTTTGGTCTGATCAATATAGAGCCATTACAGTAGGCAACATCAGATTTTTCACTCTCGTCTAACTAGCCTTTGCATACAGTAGCCAAAGTCATATAAACCTCACTTGCCAAATGATCTTTACCAGTAGGCAGCCATGTCCAATGGCCTGTCTGTCATTCTGCACAGTAACTGACTTGGCCCACCTCAACTTGCCCAAAGATGGCCACAAGCAGTCAAGCACAACCAAGGGACATCAAAACATGTCCAATTATATTTAATGTGCCTTGTGCCCTCTCGTCCACACCACCACAACTACCTTTAAATAATACAGTAAAGCTCAACTGACCAGAGGTTTTAAATGAACACACCGCAATCGCCTGTGTGATTAACACCATACAAACAGTATCCATTCTAGAGGTTCCTGAGTGATGGTATTGAGTAACTCAGACAGTGTCTGAAATGCACTGCACATTACCCACTTCCCTTCGGCTGTTATGACAACCACTAGGGACTGAGCAAAACCATGTCAGACTGTGTGTGAGGGACAAGGTGGAGCGATGTCGCCTACGTGCTGTGGTGATATAGGAGAGGTGAGCTCTTGGTCAGCTAGCAAGAACATCGCCTTACACCAGCTGCCCCCAGCCCCTCCAAGAAAAAAATAAGAATGTTTGTAAATATAGTATATTATACCATGCTCTAGGCTTACTGAGCAAATTAATAGTAAGATAAGGCACTATTGTCTGGTCTTCCCTCTATCCAATAGAATAACAACTCTCACATAATACAATCCCATTGAAGTCTGCTTTTATTCATAACCTTGTATGTGTAATAAAATGTAGTTTATCTCAGAATCGTCATGCAATGCTCAATTGAAGATCCTGCTGAGCTAGCCTCCAGGCATTTGTGTCTTTCAGCGGTTTGGACATCTAGATGGAGCGAAGAAGTGTGCATAGTTGCTAAAAGTCGCCATAGAAAAAAACAGTTGTTCCTTGGTGATGAGATTACGTCCCTAACAAGGGGACAAATTCAGGGTGATTTGCCACGCATCACGGCATATGACTGAATCCACTGGTGGGTGTCCTGAGTCAAACTCACAGTTATTGTTAGAGCCATCCAGATGGCCTTTTTAAGACACAACTTTGAGGAATAGAGCCATCTACAGAGAGGGGTCAAGAGTGACAGGGCTAATTTTTTTCCAACTTCATGACACTGTTAATGGGCTAGCTCTGGCTAATTAGCTGAGACAGTTGACATGTGAGCACAACAGCCTTACAGGTAGCAGGCTGTGGAAAATGTTTTTGTGTGAGTCTCCCTGCCCACCGACCACAGACAATTACTCAGTGTCATAGGACAAGTCAATGATAACCTTCCTGACAACGTTTACATCCTGATTTATGGAAGTATAATATACATTGAAACATCCATGCTGTGTTAACAGATTTAAACAAATAACAGTTACTCATATTTCCTATTGTTGACAGATACATTTATTTTATTTATCTGTTATTTTACCAGGTCAGTTAACACATTCTCATCAATGACCTGGGGAATAGTTACAGGGGAAAGGAGGGGGATGAATGAGACAATTGTAAGCTGGGGAATATTAGGTAACCATGATAGTTTGAGGGCCAGATTAGGAATTTACCCAGGACACCAGGGTAACACCCCTACTCTCACGATAAGTGGGATCTTTAATGACCTCAAAGATTCAGGACACCTGTTTAACATCCAGTCTGAAAGACAGCACCCTACACAGGGCAGTGTCCCCAATCACTGCCCTGGGGTATTGGGATATTTTTTTAGACCAGAGGAAAGAGTGCCTCCAACACCACTTCCAGCAGCATCTGGTCTCCCATCCAGGAACTGACCAGGACCAACCCTGCTTAGCTTCAGAAGCAAGCCAGCAGTGGTATGCAGGGTGGTATGCTGCTGGCATACATACATATAATGTCCAATTAGCATGGAATGAAGAGACAGATTTGTTCATTTTCCACTACAAAGGACACTTTAATAGAAGTGCAGACTTATGTTCTGCATTTTTGCAACCATATGCAAATTATTTCTGTAACCATTCATAACTTAAGTCCTTCCATTTAGACATTCTGTATCGTCGTTCCAATCTATATAAATTCCCTAGAATTTGACTTTTGGTGCAAACGCCACTCTTGACTCGTCAGTCAGTCTACAGCAGGGGTGTCATACTCTTTCCATGGAGGGCCTAGTGTATGCACGTGTTTAGTTTTTCCTTTCAATTAAGACCTAGGCAACCAGGTGAGGGGAGTCTTTAATAATTAGTGACCCTTATTCATCGATCAAGTACAAGGGAGGAGCGAAAAACACGCATTTCCTCAGCCCTCCGTGGAATGAGTTTGACACATGTGGTCTAGAGGTTTGAACGAATGTACTGTTTAGTACTCTGAAACGTTAATTTGTAGGGGCGAGACGCAAACAATGACAATGAACATTTTATGAAAGGCCTGAGCTGAACGATATGGTAATCTTTCCACCCTAAGCTTGCCAATTCATTCATTCATTGCATGAGCTTGCTCAAATCATATATTTTCCCATCTGCTTGCTATCTGTATTTTGAAAGAGTAATTGTCCCACGTCAGAAAGTTACAATGGTTGTCAACGGATTCTGATGAGAGGCTGTGATCTTTGCCCGTCATCTTCCTATCTCTATTACGAAACAGCCTTTTCCCACAGCAAAGTACATGGTATTATCTAGTCACACTTTAGGAATTATAGCTACATTTGTGGGTATGCTACTTTAGCTTGTAATATGTTAGCATTTGAATAGCTGCTACTACCAAGGTGAAAGCTGAAGCATAGCCTGACTGACCTCTCACTAGGCCTGGGGATGGAGGAACTCCTGGTAGATCTCTTTTGCTTTTTCCAGGAAAGGTCGGCTGGTGAGGTGTTCTCTCTGTAGTCACGGCATGCTAGCCAGAACTCAATATTCTCCTCACGGAATTCAGACTGCAGGAAGGATCTGAAGGCTGCAAAGAACCCTATGGGATTAGCATGCTAAAGTCAGAAGGTGGTCTGAGACTGTACTATTGAAGATAATGAATGTACTCTGGGCCAACGTAGTTAAAACAGTTGTCCTTACTTTTTTGTCCTTCAACTCTTTATCAAGACTTAGTAGAATTCTTCTACTGTCCTCTTGACGACACGTTTTTGCATTAGATGGGTTTTGTAAATCAATATCACTATTTGACATGTTATTGTTGTGAAATAGTCTCTAATGTTGCTGTACTTACTTGATTTTTGTAGAAAAGGAGTCATCATTTATCTTCTGTATTAGAATACACTGAATGTCTTTTTTCTATCTTTTTCGGCTTAAAAGAATATCGATCATGTGGAAATTGAGGAAGTAGTGTACATTAAGATCTGATCTTGATATATTACCAACAGCTGTCAAGGATTTCCTCCTCTTCTTCCGAAGAGGAGAGGCGAAACGGATCAGAGGACCAATATGCGGCGTGGTAAGTGTCCATGGTTCTTTTAATATGTAAATGTACACATGAACACTACAAAACAATAAACATGGAACGTGTGAAACCCTAAACAGTCCTATCTGGTGCAAAGACAGAGACAGGAACAAACACCCACAAACACACAGTGAAACCCAGGCTACCTAAGTATGATTCTCAATCAGAGACAACTAATGACACCTGCCTCTGATTGAGAACCATACTAGGCCGAAACATAGAAATACCCAAATTATAGAAAAACAAACATAGACTGCCCACCCAACTCACGCCCTGACCATACTAAATAAATACAAAACAAAGGAAAAAGGTCAGAACGTGACAGTACCCCCAAAGGTGCGGACTCCGGCCGCAAAACCTTGACCTATAGGGGAGGGTCTGGGTGGGCGTCTGTCCGCGGTGGCGGCTCTGGCGCGGGACGCGGACCCCACTTAACCATTGTCTTAGTCCGCCTCATTGTCCGCCTCCGTGGCTTTCTACCCATGGCCACCCCTCTCAATGACCCCACTGGACAGAGGAGCAGCTCGGGACAGAGGAGCAGCTCGGGACAGAGGAGCAGCTCGGGACAGAGGTGCGGAAGCTCTGGACAGAGGGACAGAAGCTCGGGACAGAGGCTCTGGCGCCTCTGGGCTGAGGGGCTCCGGCGCCTCTGGGCTGAGGGGCTCCGGCAGCGGCGCCGGACAGGCGGGAGGCTCCGGCAGCGGCGCCGGACAGGCGGGAGGCTCCGGCAGCGGCGCCGGACAGGCGGGAGGCTCCGGCAGCGGCGCCGGACAGGCGGGAGGCTCCGGCAGCGGCGCCGGACAGGCGGGAGACTCCGGCAGCGGCGCCGGACAGGCGGGAGACTCCGGCAGCGGCGACGGACAGGCGGGAGGCTCCGGACAGGCGGGAGACTCCGGCAGCGGCGCCGGACAGGCGGGAGACTCCGGCAGCGGCGCCGGACAGGCGGGAGACTCCGGCAGCGGCGCCGGACAGGCGGGAGACTCCGGCAGCGGCGCCGGACAGGCGGGAGACTCTGGCAGCGGCGCCGGACAGGCGGGAGACTCCGGCAGCGGCGCCGGACAGACAGGACCACCTGCAGGGAGGAGACAGAGAGATAGCCTGGTGCGTGGGGCTGCCACAGGAACCACCAGGCTGGGGAGACCTTCAGGAGGCTTGGTGTTAGGAGGAGGCACCTGAAGGACCGGGCCGTGGGGGAGCACTGGAGCTCTGGTGCGCAACCTTGGCACCACTTCCCCAGGCTGGACAACTACTTTAGCCCGGACCCTCCAGAGTGCAGGCACAGGTTGAACCGGGCTGTGGGTAAGCACGGGAGATCTAGTGCTTACTACACGCACCTCTCCCTTAGGCTCCACTCCCACATTTGCCCGGCACGAGCGGAGTGCAGGCAGAGGACGCACTGCACCCTCCCAGCGCCCGGAGACACAGCACGCAGAGCCGGCGCAGGATAACCTGGACCAAAACTGCGTACCGGCGACCAGCCCCGCAGAGCAGGCACCTTACGCCCTGGCACAATGCCCACACTCGCATGGCACTTTCGGGGCTGCCCTATAGCGCACCGGGCTATGGGCACGCACTGGCGACACCGTGCGCTTACCCGCATAACACGATGCCTGACCAGTAATGCGTTGCTTATAATAAGCACGAGGAGTGAGCTCAGGTCTGCTACCTGGCTTAGTACCACACCTCGTCTGCCCCCCCCCAAATTTTTTGGGGGGCTGCCTCTCGTACCTGTCGCACTGCCGTGCTGCCTTCGCCAACCTCATTCTCCTGTAACCTTCCTTGCACTGCTCCATCGAATCCCAGGCGGGCTCCGGCACTCTCCCTGGGTCGACCGCCCACCTGTCTATCTCCTCCCAAGTTGTGTAGTCCTGTGATGCTGGCCGCTGTTGTTGCTGCTGCTGCTGCTGTCGTCGCTGCTGTTTACCACGCCGCTTGGTCCGAGTTGGGTGGGTGTTTCTGTCAAGGATTTCCTCCTCTTCTTCCGAAGAGGAGAGGCGAAACGGATCAGAAGACCAATATGCGGCGTGGTAAGTGTCCATGGTTCTTTTAATATGTAAATGTACACATGAACACTACAAAACAATAAACATGGAACGTGTGAAACCCTAAACAGTCCTATCTGGTGCAAAGACAGAGACAGGAACAAACACCCACAAACACACAGTGAAACCCAGGCTACCTAAGTATGATTCTCAATCAGAGACAACTAACGACACCTGCCTCTGATTGAGAACCATACTAGGCCGAAACATAGAAACACCCAAATTATAGAAAAACAAACATAGACTGCCCACCCAACTCACGCCCTGACCATACTAAATAAATACAAAACAAAGGAAATAAAGGTCAGAACTTGACAACAGCTTTTCTTTATTTCTGTATTGGTGTAAAAATAAAACACTTACTGCATTTAATTGTATTCTATTATATTTGTCCTCGTGTGTTTGTATATATTGAATGCTTAAAAGGCCCCTTTCCTAGATATATACAGTACCAGTGGAAAGTTTGGGACACACCTTCTCATACAAGGGTTTTTATTTATTATTTCTATTTTCTTCATTGTAGAATAGTAGTGACGACATCAAAACTATGAAATAACACATGGAATCATGTAGTAACTGAAAAAGTGTAGAACAAATGTAAGATTCTTCAACGTAGCCACCCTTTGACTTGATGACAGCTTTGCACACTCTTGGCATTCTCTCAACCATGAGGTAGTCACCTGGAATGCATTTGAATTAACAAGTGTACCCTGTTAAAAGTTAATTTGTGGGATTTCTTTCCTTCTTAATGTGTTTGATCCAATCAGTTGTGTTGTGACAAGATAGGGGTGCTATACAGAAGATAGCTATATACCTATATGGTATAAGTTTATTCAAATAAGCAAAGAGAAACGACAGTCCATCATTACTTTAAGACATGAAAGTCAGTCAATGCGGAAAAATTCAAGAACTGAACGTTTCTTCAAGTGCAGTCGCAAAAACCATCAAGTGCTATGATGAAACTGGCTTTCATGAGGACTGCCACAGGAAAGGAAGATGCAGAGTTACCTCTGCTGCAGAGGATAAGTTCATTAGATTTAACTGCACCTCAGATTGCTGCTCAAATAAATACGCCACAGAGTTCAAGTAACAGACACATCACAACATCAACTGTTCAGAGGAGACTGCGTGAATCAGGCCTTCATGGTCAATTTGCTGCAAAGAAAACACTACTAAAGGACACCAATAAGAAGAAGAGACTTGCTTGGACCAAGAAACACGAGCAATGGACTTTGGACCGGTAGAACTCTGTCCTTCGGTCTGATGATTCCAAATATGAGATTTTTGGTTCCAACCGCCATGTCTGTGTGAGACGCAGAGTAGCTGATCTCCCGTGTGTGGCTCCCACCATGAAGCATGGAGGAGGAGGTGTGATGGTGGGGGGTGCTTTGCTGGTGACACTGTCTGTGACTTATTTAGAATTCAAGGCACACTTAACCAGTATGGCTAACACAGCATTCTTGCAGTGATACTCCATCCAATCTGGTTTGCGCTTGGTGGGAATATAATTTGTTTTTCAACAGGACAATGACCCAAACCACACCTCCAGGCTGTGTAAGGATTATTTGACCAAGAAGTAGAGTAATGGAGTGCTGCATCAGATGACCTGGCCTCCACAATCACCCAACCTCAACCCAATTGAGATGATTTGGGATGAGTTGGACCGCAGAGTGAAGGAAAAGCAGCCAACAAGTACTCCGTTTTTGTGGGAACTTCAAGACTGTTGGGAAAGCATTCCTCATGAAGCTGGTTGAGAGAATGCCAAGAGTGTGCGAAGCTGTCATCAAGGCAAAAGGTGGCTACTTTGAATAATCTAAAATATATAATATATTTTGATTTGTTTATGAACACTTTTTTGGTTACTACATGATTCCATATGTGTTATTTCAAAGTTTAGATGTCTTCACTATGTAGAAAATAAAGAAAAACACTTAAATGAGTAGATGTGTCCAAATGTTGTTGTTTTTTTACCCTTTTTTCGTGGGATCCAATTGGTAGTTACAGTCTTGTCTCATCGCTGCATCTTCCTTATTGACTCGGGAGAGGCAGAGGTCGAGAGCCGTGCGTCCTCCAAAACACAACCTAACTAAGTCGCACTGCTTCTTGACACAATGCCCACTTAACCCGGAAGCCAGCCATCTGTTGGAGGAAATACTGTACACCTGGCAACTGTGCCAGCATGCACTGCGCCCGGCCTGCCACAGGAGTCACTAGTGCACGATAGGACAAGGAGATCCCTGCCCGGCCAAACCCTCCCCTAACCCAGACGATGCTAGGCCAATTGTGCACCACCCCAGGTGCGGCCAGCTGTGACAGAGCCTGGACTCGAACCAAGAATCTCTAGTGGCACAGCTAACACTGCAGTGCCTTAAACCACTGCACCACTCGCTGGGCCTGTGTCCAAACTTTTGACTGGTACTGTACATTAGCTTACCTTCTCGTCTGTGTCATATTTTGCAGCAGATCCTTAAATTCATTGATCCGTATCTTTGAAAATAATCGTTTTGGCATCTTCACGTAAATGACAGTGTTTCCTCCTAGGAGATAGCTGTACACTGTATGGGCATCTCAGGAGTCTCAAGAGAGGTTTGTTCTGGTGACATTGGGGACTCGCTGGTGCAAGCTGCCCCTAGAAACTCTACCTCAGGTATAAACACACAGCTTACCATAACTCCCCTAGGGCATTTACATTCCTGTACAATTCAAATTCCAAATTTCTTCACATTTTCCCCCACTTTCTTCCACCGTTTTTCCATTCATCAATATAATGGAACTTTTGAGAGATATTTCCTACAGTGTTTGTGTATTACAGTATGAATACTACATATATTACTAAATCACACTCTATGAAGACACATCTTCCATGATTCAACACTATAATAATTCCCTCTGAAGACATTGCATGCCAGTGAATGGAAATTACCATATTTTAAAACAGGAAGATGTTAAGGAGCATTGTCTGTCTGCCCACCTTAATATGATCGTCAGGGTTTACTCACATCTATACTCCTCCACATACAACTTCCTGAGAACATCTGTCATTTACTGTGAATGGTAACTTTGGTAACATAAGAGGGGGAATAATATGTAATAGAAAAAGGGGCCATGGCCATTGGCAATCTGAATGGGTAACCATCATACTGTCCTATCAAGGTGTGTCTGTAAAACTGGGAGTGGTCCGATATTCTCATCTATTGCAACAAGGCTTGTGACTCAGATTATGTTGATCTTCTTATTGCTGCTTTATTTTGTCTTAGGTTACCCTAGCCATAGATAAGAATAGAAAGACTCACTGAAATTGTAGGCATATGGAATTTCATAACATGCAAATCATTTTTTTGAAGCTTCCCCCTGAGTTCCCCCTAGAGTGTTGTGGTGTGTTTGTGGACTCCCGTGGAGAGATCGGCTGGTCACATCTACCTATAGTTAGTGTGAGTATTTTGAACTTTCCTAGCTACAAACCCTGGTACTAAGATGGTGTGTGATGTGGAGGGGTAAAAGCAGAAGGACAACCAACCTACTGAGAATCTCCTCATGTGTATCTCATTTGACATGCTTGACTAATGGCTGGGTCCCAAAGGTGCCCACAATGAACACAGAGGATATGAAAATTCATGTTGTTTGTGCTAGTGGAAATGGAAAAACTAAAATCCAGGTAGAAATAATGAATATACTCACATAGATGTGACCTTTTGTGGTGATTTGATTTGTGTTTCTTGTGTTATGTGTTTTGCACCAATAATGTGGTTATGTGTGGATTTATAATTCCAAACATATTTTAGGGATTCATTGTGAACTAACTAAGTTTTCCATTAGATACATACATGCAGATACTATGAAAAACTAAATAGAGGCGTGTCTTGGTGAATCAGATTTGAACAAGGATGAACAGATGAGTCATGCCAAAGGTACAGTATGTACTGTAGCGTACGTGTATGCCTGTGTGTGTGTGCACATGTGCGTGTGCAGCATTCTCTCACTCTACTTCCACTCACATAAACACCAATGACCAGACCCATATCATATCACTACCCGTGTGTTGACATTGTATCAGTAACAGAGTAAAGGTGTGAGAGAAAACACAACAATGGTATCTTATGGGGAAAACACTTTGGTAACACATGGTTCCCATGGAAGTCCTGCCTGTCACCCTCAGTGAAGATTAAATTATGAATCTGAGATGTATGACTGGTTCTTAACAGAAGTAATCTACAACGACACCCTTTGAGCTCTGTGTGTGTTTGGTTTAGTTCATTTTGAAGTTTGTGTAGCAGGATGGAAAAGATCACTATGGGTGATCCAGACACTCATCCAATGTTTATTGATGTGATTACCTGGAACAGAAGTAATTGTGTTTTCCTGTTTGTTTTTCCATAATTTTTCTATTTCCAATCTTTTCATCCATTCCATTCAGGTGTATCTAATTTAACTGAGTTTCAGGGTGGTAAAGAGGGACACCAACACATGCAACATGTGTGAGCAAGACACTGTGAGCAAGACAAAGGAGCTGATCGTGTAGTACAGGAAAAGGCGGGCTGAACAGGTCCTCATTAACATCAACGGGGCTGTAGTGGAGCGGGTCGAGAGTTTCAAGTTCCTTGGTGTCCACATCACCAACGAACTATCATGGTCCAAACACACCAAGACAGTGGTGTAGAGGGCCCAACAACATCTTTTTCCCCCTCAGGAGACTGAAAAGATTTGGCATGGGTCCCCAGATCCTCAAAAGGTTCTACAGCTGTACCATCGAGAGTATCCTGACCGGTTGCATCACCGCATGGTATGGCAACTGCTCGGCCTCCAACCGCAAGGCACTACAGAGGGTAGTGCGTACGGCCCAGTACATCACTGGGGCCACGTTTCCTGCCATCCAGGATCTCTATACTAGGCGGTGTTAGAAGAAAGACCAAACATTTTTCAAAGACTCCGATCACCCAAGTCATAGACTGTTCTCTCTGCTACCGCACAGCAAGCGGTACTGGAGTGCCAAGTCTAGGACCAAAAGGCTCCTTAAAACAGCTTCTACCCCAAATCGTAAGACTGCTGAACAATTGATCAAATTGCCGCACCCCCCTTTTGTTTTTACACTGCTTCTTCTCGCTGTTCATTATATACTAATCACTTCACTTTACCCTTACCTACAAATTACCTCCACATTGACTCGGTACCGATACCCCATGTATATAACCTTGTTATTGTTATTTTATTATGTTACTTTTAATTATATTTTACTTTTGTTTATTTGGTAAATATTTTCTTAACTCTTTCTTGAACTGCATTGTTGGTCAGGGCTTCTAAAAAAACATTTCACGTTAAGGTCTACACTTGTTGCATTCGGCGTGTGACAAATAAAGTTTGATTTGATTTGAACATGTAGGCTACAAATAATCAAATGTCTGTATACACGGCCCTCCAGGAGAGAACACTATATTGTCATTTTTTTGGTATTATTTCATCACAGGGTGTGTAACTACCAGTCAGCCATGATGTTGCATCATAGGATGCGGACATTGGGACATGTCGACTTGCAGTCCACAGTCAACATGATTGACAGAGAACTATATTGATACTGTAAATGGCTGCATTTATTTTATTTTATTTTTGTATTTTATTTTTACAATACAAAACCAAACATACACATACAAATGACAAGATACAGACCCACACAAATATCCACAACATCACCCCTGGCCAGACACACCTGCTCACACCCCCATCTCCAGCGCCAGCATCACTCTCGGCCACATGGCTTCAAACTGTACCATTTTGTTTCTTTCTGAAAGCCACACACTTTCAACATTTAGATAATAAATCATTTGACATTTCCACTGTGTTAACTATGGAGGATTGGTTGATTTCCTGTTTTGAAGTGCTGTATATGTTTTTTAGAAATATCATCCAACCCATTGGGTATCTCTCTGCACCCTCATATGCCATGTCTTGAAATATACAAACAGACAGATGAAAAGTACATTTACATTGTAAATGGCTCAATTCTTAGAATGTGTATTTTTACTCTCGCACTTGGACACATTATAGCAGGCAATTACTTCAGTCAAATTTCATTAGATTTTTTTTACAATCAAAGTCAACATTTATTCATAAACCCTGACAGAGGGATTTCAGATTGTGACATCTGATGTGACATTCCCAAATGTTTAGTGGAACTATACTGTGCCATTGTATCTTCCAGCAGAGAAAGTTACCCTTAGAGCAGCTTTTCCTCTTTCTGCCTTTCTCTCTCTCTCTCTCTCTCTCTCTCTCTCTCTCTCTCAAGTGGAGCCTCAGGCTGTGACACCTATTATGAGGTCTTTAGACTACTGGCTAATTAAATATAGCTGTAATTAAATTATAATGAGTAGCTAAGAGACAGCAGATGAAACAGTCAATTCATTAATTGCCTGGCCTGTGAATAGAGTAGGACTCTGTTAGCTCTGTTAGTCTGTCTGGGTCTATCTGGGAGAGGGACGGCCACACCACTGTCCATAATGTACATTGAACCCATATAGTTGTATTTGTGGTAGAGCATTAAGTTTTGTAGAGACAATTTGTTATGTTCTGTAATTTTGTTATTGTGTCAGCAGACAGTTGGTAAGGTTATTGTTTTGTCATTGTCTTGTCTGCTTCCTTGTAAGATGGTGTGGTACCAAGAAAGAGGTTCTAGATGTGCTTGGTAAATATCATTTTGGTTTACAAAGAATGCACTCAAATTAACTTGCACCTAATCATCTCTGACATGACTAGAAACACAAGCTTTCTCACATTCGCAATAACCATGAGTGAACTAACGCCTCAGGATGTCAATGTAACCTTTTATTTCCACCGATTACAGTGTTTTGGCAATCCCTATTGTGAAAGTGCTACTGATTTGAACTCAATTTAGCAACATAGCGTCAATTGTGAAATTCTGTACTTCAATATTAAACATTTTGAGAAAGGAGACTCAGTCTTGCCTCAGTTCTCAGTTTTGTTTTGTTCTTACTGTCAATAATATCTGACCTGCTAGCAGGAGTTAGCATCTCATTAAATAAATAATCTTTACAATAATAACCTGGTAACAACACAGCCATTTACGTAGTGTAAGAACAGGAAGGCAGATTACTACAGTGTTACAACATGAAGGTACAGTAGACAATGTAAAGAGGCATATTATCAGATAACTATTGTATATTGAGGAAAAACTGCAAATATATGAGGACAATCTCATCTCAGGAGTGCCAATGTTATTGTCAAACTATGCAAAGCAACTTTCAAATGCCCGTGTGCTGCTGAAACTTTATTGACACATAAAACAAGTGGACGTGCACACACTTACTATTCTGCTGCCACTTATGACGTACACACCCACGATAGGTGAGGCTGTCATAGTTTTGTGATGCAGGACTCAATGTGGGTCCCAATAGTCTAAAGTGGCTTCCTGTTCTCCTCCTTTCCTTTTCCTGCAATAGGAAAACCAGTGGAGAGGTAAAAGCACGACAGCGAGCTGGCACCCATTGTCAGGGTTATAGAGTGTTGGGATGAGGGACACCATTTTCCACAGCTCTAAGTGTTGGGATGAGGGACACCATTCTCCACAGCTCTGAGGACAGGGTGGGTGTCTGTGTCTGCAAAACCCTCACAGACTTCCTCTGAACTGAGGTGGAAGTGAAACGGCTTGGCATCCGAGGAAACACAGGAGATTCAGGAGAAGTCAGACTGACAGTGTTATATTTTGTGGTTTCTGAAATCCCCCCATAGAAAAAACAGCTCAGGCATTATGATTCAAATTCTCATGTCTGTCGGGCCTTGGTCAGCAGAATCTATAGTGTGGTTGCAAGGACTAGAGACTTGGTTCACTTGTTAACAAAAGTGAAAAGAGTTTATGCAATGGCATTATTCAGAAACAATAGCATAGGGCCCTGTTAAATGTATAGGTTGAGATAAATAATATATATTTTTAAACTAAGCTGGTCCATGGTTCATTTGCTCATGAATTTGAATTTCTCTTTGAAACTTTGACTCATAATTAATCATTTGTTCAGAAAAAAGTTATTGCTTCTGTTACATGGTGCAATTGAAATGGCGTCTTTGCTGCCATCTAGTGGATATTAATAAGAAACCGAGCTCTACATTCAGTGGTAGAGTAATGCGGAGAAGGGAGCGAATATGTTAAAATAATTTCATTTGAAAAATTTGAATCTAACTCTCCTCAAGTATTGACTTTTCAAACATACCTGCAAACCCTTCATCATATATACTGAACTGTTAACCTTTACTGTCAAAGCAGCATCTGGGGTGAGGGAATCAGAGGTGGGGAGTGTGTGTGCGTGTGTGTTTGTTCAGAATGGGGTGTTCAGAAGGAACTAGGGATAAGGTATGTTCCCAGATAATGTAAGAAACCCATTTCTAAACCTTTAATGCTTGGTATTAGAGTGCAGAAAGCCCTACTGCAGGAGGTAAGCTGTGAAAGGACTTCAGCCTTTTTCAGTCATGACCAGGTACAATTTGTGGGACTCAGCAGAGTCTCAGACACCTTATCTCCTTCCCTCCGTGAGTTCTTCCGCTGCTACTTTACCAGACCCAAAGTCCCAGGGAGTTATCTCTTCTACTCTGCAGCCCAGAGAAGGCCAATCTGTTGGGGCCTCGCGGCCTCTATCCCCTCCCTGTCTGTCTCCCAAATCAGCACCCAGCCATCACAGGGGTCTATCAGAATAGGTATGGGATTAAATTAAACAGAATCCATAGAGCATATTTGTTGGTACTGTACATCGATGACTCGCTTTTGGAGTCAGGTCCAGGAATAGTACTTACTGTCTCATAATATTTCAGATGGACCTGCAAACTGTATTGTTAGGGGATCTGAAAAACCCTGATAGTCAATGGGAAATATCATTATAGTCTTGGGTAAAGTATTTATTTTTAGGCAATATCAGTGGAATGTTACAAATAGGGAATTCAGGACCTTCGTAAGATATCATAGTAAAATGGGGGAGTGCTGTTGGATAATTTAAGACCCTCTAAGAAGAGGTAGGGTTTCAGATATTTTCAGACACACACACACACACACACACACACACACACACACACACACACACCAAGAGATGATTGAGAGGCTTTCAGAACTATCCTTCTTCCCAATGTCCCTGGCCCTCTGCCAACTCAGAGGAACATGTGATTAGCATGGCATGAAGTCTCTACCATGTTGTGAGATTTCACAGTGTTTTTGTCTGTCCCTGCCTGCTCTAACTTGTTTATGTAACCAGGTTTTAAAGGAATAAAGACAAAATAGTGTTTCTCTATGTAATGTCACCTTCAACTACCGAATGAAAACTTCACTTTACACTAGGAACTTGAAGTCATGTTTCTTTGTTTCCAAATATATTGTGCTGTGTTATTGTCTTTTCTTCAGGCCCAAACAATGCCCTGTCCTATAATTGACAGAGATATTGTTTATGTTGCTTTGATCCAATCTTTGTATTGGCTCAGGCAGATTTGTATTATCATCCCAGCCCTGAAAGGGAGATAGACAGAGGAACAGATTATTTTAACGCAATAGTATGTTTTGTAGAGACCTAAATCCCTGTTGTATCCCAGGGCTGGTGTGGTATTATGTAGATGTTGATCACTGGTCTAATCTCTTTTATAACCCTACTGTCTTATTAATGTTCTGTCTTCAAGTTTCATATTCCAAATGGCAGACGCCGTCTTGGTTAGAGAACGTTTCTCTTTTCTGTAGTTAGACAGAAACACATGCACATACCACAAACAGACACACACACAAGCACGCACGCACATACAAGAACATTAACAACCTCAGTCACCCGAGCCACGGACTGTTCACTTGGTCACCGTCTGACAGAAAGAGACAGCACATCTGCATCAGAGCTAAGACCGAGAGCTTCTATTGGACCATCAGACTGTTGAAGAGCCATCACTAGCCATCTACCAGGTGATGCACACTCACTCACTATCACAAACACACACACAAGCTATCACACACACACACACACACACACACACACACACACACACACACACACACACACACACACACACACACACACACACACACACACACACACACACACACACACACACACACACACAAACATCCAAACACACACACTCACTCACACACAGACTCTCACACATTCACAAAGCCAACGCTGCTGTTCCATGGTATAGACAATAAACCACTGGACCCTACTGCATTCTCAACATACAGCTGTAGCTCATTCTAATATTTAATCTACTGTACATTGCATTATAGTTACACTGTTTATACACACTGTATATTTATTTACAGTACCAGTCAAAGTTTGGACACACCTACTCATTCCAGGGTTTTTCTTTATTTTGTATTTTTTGTTTAACACTTGTATGATTCCATATGTTATTTCATTATTCTACAATGTTGAAAATAGTCAAATAAAGAAAAAACCTTGAATGAGTAGGTGTGTCCAAACTTTGACTGGTACTGAATATACTGGATTCTTGACATAGTTCACTCTAACAAATCTACTGCTGTACATCTCGTTCCTAGCGGATCTTGTGTAAATTAAATTGCATTTGGATTACTGTTACAATGCTATTTGGATTGTTAATTAGACTTGTTCCTAATTTTCTTGATTTCTTGATATATAGAAATATATATTTATTTTATTTATTATTTGTGTACTTGTTTGGCATTTTACTGCATTGTTAGGAGATAGTGGGTGCAGCAAAATGCTTATGTTACTAAAACATCTGCTAAACACATGCACGCACATGCACGCATGCCCACAAACACACACACACACACACACACACACACACACACACACACACACACACACACACACACACACACACACACACACACACACACACACACACACACACACACACACACACACACACACACACACACACACACACACACACACACACACACACACACACACACACACACACACACACACACTTAGAGCCTTAGTAACAGATGGGTTGCATTGCAGAACCACCTGCGTTTTGGCAGAAACATCAGCATTACATTCTCCCAATGTGATCACTCTGACCTCCTCCCCATAGGCTGCCTCATCGTTATCGGTGATCAGGCCTACCACTGTTGTGTCATCAGCAAACTTAATGAGAGTGTTGGACTCATGCATGGCCGTGCAGTCATGAGTGAACAGGGAGTACAGGAGGGGACTGAGCACGCACCCCTGGTGGTCTGCTTGAAACATGTTGGTATTACAGACTCAGACAGGAAGAGGTTGAAAATGTCAGTGAAGACACTTGCCAGTTGCTCAGCGCATGCTCGGAGTGCACGTCCTGGTAATCCATCTGGCCCTGTGACCTTGTGAATGTTGACCTGTTTAAAGGTCTTACTCACATCGGCTGTGGAGAGCGTGATCACACAGTCATCCGGAACAGCTGATGCTCTCATGCATGTTTCAGTGTTACTTGCCTCAAAGCGAGCATAGAAGTTATTTAGCTCATCTGGTAGGCTCATGTCACTGGGCAGCTCTCGCCTGTGCTTCCCTTTGTAACCTGTAATAGTTTGCAGGCCTTGCCACATCCGATGAGCATCGAGTCGGTGTAGTACGATTCGATCTTAGTCCTGTATTGACACTTTGCCTGTTTGATGGTTCGTCGTAGGGCAGAGCGGGATTTCTTATAAGCTTCCTTGAAATCGGCAGCTCTACCCTTTAGATCAGTGCGAAAGTTGCTGGTAATCCATGGCTTATGGTTGGGGTATGTACATACAGTCACTGTGAGGACGACGTCCTCAATGCACTTATTGATAAAGCCAGTGACTGATGTGGTGTACTCAGCAATGCCATCGGAAGAATCCCGGAACAAATTCTAGTCTGTGCTAGCAAAATCATCCTGTAGTTTAGCATCTGCTTCATCTGACCACTTTTTTATAGACCAAGCCACTGGTGCTTCCTGCTTTAATTTTTGCTTGTTTGCATTAATCAGGAGGATAGAATTATGGTCTGATTTGCCAAATCGAGGGCGAGGGAGAGCTTTGTACATGTCTCTGTGTGTGGAGTAAATATTGTGGAATTTTTTTCCCCTCTGGTTGCACATTTGACATGCTGATAGACATTAGGTAAAACTGATTTAAGTTTCCCTGCATTAAAGTCCCCTGCCACTAGGAGCGCCGCCTCTAGATGATCGTTTTCCTGTTTGCTTATGGCGGTATACAGCTCTCTGAGTGCGGTTTTAGTGCCAGCATCAGTCTGTGGTGGTATGTAAAGAGCTACGAAAAATACAGATGGAAACTCTCTAGGTAGATAGTGTGGTCTTCAGCTTATCATGAGATACTCTACCTCAGGTGAGCAAAACTGCGAGACTTCCTTAGATATCGTGCATCAGCTGTTGTTTACATCAATGCATAGGCCCCCGCCCTGTGTCTTACCAGAGGCTGCTGTTCTGTCCTGTCGATAGAGTGCATAACTCACCAGCTGTATGTTCTTAATGTCGTCGTTCAGCCGTGTGAAACATAAGATATTACAATATTTTATGTTCCATTTGTAGGATAAACGTGTTTTCAGTTCATCCCATTTATTTTCCAGCGATTGAACGTTAGCTAGCAGAACAGAAGGTCAGGGCGGATTAGCCACTTGTCACCTAATCCTCACAAGGCACCCTGATCTCTTTCAATGAAATCTCAGTCTCCTTCTCCTTCTCTGGGATCTGGGCATGGTCGGGTGTCTGTATTATATTCCTCCAGTCTGACTCATTGAAGAATAACTATTCTTCCAGGTTGAGGTGAGCAATCCAGTTCGGATGTCCAGAAGCACATTTTGGTCATAAGAGACGGTAGCAGCAACATTATGTACATTTTTTTTAAACTAAAAAAGTGAAAAAACAAACAAAATAGCATGGTTGGTTAAGAGCCGATAAGAGGGGTACCATCACAGTCTCACCTCAACCAAATATTTTCTGTAGTTGCGGATCAGACCTGCACAAAGGCCAGGAGGAATTTTGGACCATTCCTTTTTACAAATCTGTTTCAGTTCAGCAATATTCTTGGGATTTCTGGTGTGAACCATTCTGTTGTTGATGTACTTCTTTTTGGGTTGTTGTCCTTCAATTGGCGGACAGACAGCCTAACATTCTCCTGCAAAATGTCTTGATAAACTTGGGAATTCATTTTTTTCGTCGGTGATAGCAAGCTGTCCAGGAAATGAGAGAGCAAATTAGCCCCAAACCATGATGCTCACTCCACCATACTTTGGAGTTGGGATGAGGGTTTGATGTTGGTGTGTTGTGCCTTTTTTTACACAGATAGTATGTTGCGTGTTCCTTCCAAACAACTCAACTGTAGTTTCATCTGTCCACTGAAGATTTAGCCAGTAGTGCTATGGAACATCCAGGTGCTCTTTTGCGAACTTCAGACATGCAGCAACGTTTGCTTTTGGACAGTAGTAGCTTCTTCCGTGGTGTCCTCTCATGAACACCATTCGTATTTAGTGTTTTACACCATTCATATTTAGTGTTTTACATCAACAGAGATGTTAGCATGCTCCAGAGATTTCTATAAATCTTTATCTGACACTCTAGGATTTTTCTCCTCATTGAGCATTCGCGCTGTTTTCTTGCATTCATCTTTGCAGGACTGCCACTCCTAGGGAGAGTAAAAACATTGCTGAACTTTCTCCATTTATAGACACATTTGTCTTACTGTGGACTGATGAACATCAAGGTTTTTAGAGATACTTTTATAACCCTTTCCAGCTTTATGCAAGTCAACAATTCTTAATCTTAATCTTCTGAAATATCTTTTGTTTGAGGGATGGTTCACATCAGGCAATGCTTCATGTGAATAGCAAACTCACATTTTGTGAGTGTTTTTTATATTGGAGGGCAACTCTAACAATCTTGTCTCATTGATTGGACACTAGGTTAGCTGACACTTGACTCCAACTAGCTTTTGGAGAAGTCATTAGCCTAGGGGTTCACATACCTTTCCCAACCTACACTGTGATTGTTTAAATTATGTATTCAATAAAAATAAAAATGTGTGTGTTGTTAGTTTAACACTGTGTTTGTCGACTGTTGTGACGTTTTTTGAACAATTCACATACTTTTTCTTGCAACTGTATAAGTTTGGCCGGAAACACAATTAATGTGCCGATGTGTGTGTGGATGTGTGGGACTCACTGAGGGAAGCAGTGAACATGGTATCATATCCTAGAGCAGGTTGGTATGCGTTACATTTAATTGTGTCTATGTTTACAAGTGGAAGATGCCAGGTGTATATCCTTGTGGGGGTCTGTATGTGGAGGGAAGATGGTGTCTGGTGTGTTGAAGTGGAGGCAGGCGGTTGATCCTTCTAGAGTACATAGCCTCCTGCTGGGAGATATAAAAGGTGTGGTGGGTCCATACTCGGAAAGATGTTGCATAAAGCTTACTTCATTTAAAAAATATATATATTATTTTCGCTGCATCAGGGATAGCGTACACAGACATTGCTGGGGAGAAACTATACATACCTGGACTGGTGTTACACATAACACCGAGAGATCAATTTAACTGTAAACAACATGAAATCCCACTGTACAATGTGTGAAAACACAACACACAAGAGAGAGGATGAGATAGGAGCGAGAGAGAGGTCTCAAAGATGGCCCATTGGCCTGGTTGCCTAGGGAACAGAGCGTTTGGGGTTTCTCTGGGTCTGAGAGATAAAGAAGAACAACATGAGGGTACGACTGGGAGAAAGAGACTATGACCTCAGCTGATGCTGCACTGATTGTGTTGGATTGGCTTTCTGAATCCTAATGACATACACCCACATACACAACATTGCATTGGGTTGGCTTAATGAATTCCTGTCATAGACAGAAACAACACATACATTAAAAAAATAGACTGAAACTTATTTTTCATGGCTTTAATGGCAGGTCTGACATATTCTAGTTTTCATAGACATCAGGAGAATACCATGAATTATTACAGTTAAAAGTAACAATCCATTGATAATCAATGGATAATAATAAGTTATAAAACATACATAATGCTTTATACTCTAAATAAAGTCAGTACTGTATAACATTTGTAATCATATCTATTATCTATAATATTAGCATATTTATATGGAGAGTATTCCACTTTATGTTTACGTTGAAAATATTTTGGTTGGCCACACCTCAGAATAAGATTAGGAGCCACTGAGCTAGATGATGAACTATTATTAGAGAGACTACAGAGCATGGGCCCTGTGTTTTGTGCTCCAGCCCAGAGTTAAACCATGCTGAACTTACATGGGCAGCTAGTTAGAGCGGAGAGAGTTGAATACATGTCAGCCCACAGACTGTTGGTTGTTAACAGGTATTATTCTCCACCTGGTTCTGGAACCTCAGCGGGCTTCCGATGGTTCTAAAAGACCTTGATAGATTTCAGATTTCAGGAATCTGGGATAACAGTCCTTTTTCATCAGCTTGTATATCAGTCTCTGTGCCTTGTCGAAGCAGCTCAGGGTCGGCTGAGACATGCTGTTTGTAATCTCCTGCCTGGTCCCACAGTCGATGTTTATCTGGAATTGAGTAATGAATGAAACATTGCCTTTGTGTAGCCATCATGTTGGACAGAGAGAGGGACACATTGACGGAATGATTGAGAGACAGCTTGAGGCGGAGAGCTAACGATTAAAAAAATAAATGAAAGAAAGAAGAAGAAGATTAAGAAGATTAAGCTACACCATTCCATCTGATGTCTTTACGTACCTGTCTGGGAGCGTCGACATGTACAAACTCTGCGTAGATCCTTTTGGCTGCTATAGCTATCTCATTGCTGGTGGTGATGGTCTTGTACTCCTCACAGGCCAGCCAGAACAAGATGTTCTCCTCGCTGTACTCTGTCCTCAGGAACTCTCTGAAGGCCAGCTGCCCTGCTACACGGTAGAGACATAAAAAGGAGATGGTGTGAAACAGACTCACATTCACACAGGCAGGCACATACATGTAAGCATGGCCACTGACCATGACCTGCAGAACACAGGTTTAGTTTGAGAGAGCAGGCTAGCCCACAAAGTTGTCAAACTGGTTCAGGAAATTGACAGGGGGTTATTAAGGAGATGCTTTTTCAAGCTCACCAACAGATGTTCTGGGCTTCCATTTTTAAATGGGACATTTACAGTTGCTGACCAATGCAAATAAATTACCAAACAGTATAATAACTTTTGTTGCCTAAAAAAACATGTACAATGTCATAAAACATGTTTTAGATGTGAGTGAACCATTGCAGATGTCTTATGGGAGAATAATTGTCCTTTGTAGCCTACTGTTCCTTCTCAAAATGCTTAACCTACTTATAAAGCCATGCAGGTGTACCATTTTTCATGAGTCTTTTGGGAACACAAACAAACAGCAAACTGCATTACTCACACTAATTGCTTAATATAAATCACAGCTGGAGAACTGACTCTAATCGACACAAGACAAAATATGTACAACGACAGCCAGCTTGTCCCCCCTGACTTTAGGCTTATACTGGTACCACTTCCCTGCACATGTTTTGGTAGGACTTTAGAGAGAGAGAGTAAAGAAGAGTACATTTTCTTACTTTTAGACTCCTGGAGTTTTTTCAGGGATTGTCGCCATGACACAACTTCATCGATGGGGGGCTTGGGGGCCCTACAAAAACAACAAAAAAGCCTAGAGACTCTTAATTTTTCATTTTGAGGATGATGAGGATATTTAAATGGTTTACATTTATACAGAACAGAATGTTGACTTACTTCCTGTACATGCCCCTTCGCCTGATATCAGACCATCTAACATGAGAGAGTGATGATGGAAACAGCTGATCTAAAATGAGGGAGAAAGAAAGACAGAGGCAACAGAGAGCACAGGAAGCCTGTCTAGTCAGAGATGTTTTTTGCCCCCAAAAAATGCAAAAGCAGAACAGCAACTGGCCAGTTTCGCTATGAATTATGGGACAGAAACAGGAAACCTCATAACTTCAGCAGTCAGAATCTGCAGCCGTTTAAGAAGACACTGGTCATCCATTATGATTATTGATTCATTGATCGATAATAAGTATTAGCCAGAGAAAAAATATTTTTGACCAATCATCTATGAGCAGGGTTCGGTATCAAACATGTATTTTATACACAAATGTGAATAGAGACTACCTATCTATGAACTACTAACCACTTACAATGAAGCATAACTCATTCGTGCCTAGAAATGCAAAAAACTGAAGCAAACCAATATACTGTAAGTCAACCAACCATGTTTAGTACGGAATGAAAGGAATGTGAAAGGAGTGGTCATGTCACAAGCATTTCTCTATTTCTCTATACAGCCAAAGCAAAGCTCAAAGCTAATACTTACAATGTATGCATATGATTACAATATCCCTGAAAAGCAGAGTTTGTTCGTCCTGAAGATCAGCACTCATATATATGCTCAACAACTTCTGATGTTTTTCCCAGTTCTAGTTAGACTTCCCTATTATATTCCCCTGTTTGCTATTCCCCTCTGGCTAGAGCACACAAGTATCCACATGTTGGGCTGGGAGGAGGATTGGCAGATGGGAGGGTTAAGAGGTGACTCAGAGTTTTATTCTGCTTTTTTACTTTGAAATTCCTAGGATGGGAATCAGGGAAGCTTGAAAAATCAGAGAGAGATGTTTGACCCAGTTCAACGACACACTCTTCACCCATCACTCTCATATGAAGACAGACAGCAGAGGAGAGGAGGAAGGGAGGGAGACACCACTATCTCTGCCAAATGGGGGGACCGAGACAGACACTGCCGTCCCCCAGCTTTGAAAATTACTGATGACAGAACAACTGGCAGTGTAGTGAGCAAAACGAGACAAATGACAGTAACAGGGACAGAGACAGCAGAGTGTCTCTACCTGTCCACCCCTCTCCAGTACCAACGACTGATTTATGGACCCTCAGCAGGACGCTCTGGGCCAGCTAGGAGAATGAGAACAGGTGCTGTAAAACACTGCTGCTGAGACTGCTGCAGCTCGGAATCTGGCTACTCAAACAAAACCTGGCAGATCTGATCATTCCCTCCCTTGAGCCACTGTGCCATGTTCCATAATGTATGCAGGTATTTGTTCAGCCCAGCGCTTACACACCTGATTCAACTAACGTTGGACTATTTTTAAGAGCATATATTAGGTGGCTAGTGTTGAATCAGGTGTCTTACAAAAGCCTGTACACACTGCTGTCCTCCAGAACCATTAATGTTCCGTGGTTTCCCCTGGCATTTTACTTGGTCTGTGTCCAGGAGCAGATATAAAACCTGGCTTAGCCCTTTTCCTATTTGTCATGTATTTGTCTTGCATTAGTTCCCTCTGAACTATTGCCATGGCAGGTGAAGGCCAGTTTATTCATTGGGCTCAGTGCTTCGGCCAAGCTGAATGAAACAGCCTTTCATCTCCCAGCCAACCTCCCTCTATTCATCCGTTCACAAGGTGAGAAATCTCTGTCCTGTTGAGGCTTGTGAAGAATTCATTTGTTTACCTTTATTTATTGACCTTTGTGCACTGAAGAGGATGTGTGGGCCAGCAGGGAATGACTCAAGTATGAGTGATAAATAATGCCTGTAAAATATACAACATCTATAGTCTTAAAGCAGACACCTGCAGTAAATAATGAATGTTCTATAACACTGCATCAACAAACATGATATTTTTAAATGAGCTACAATGCTAAACAAAGATTTCACAAGTGTAAATGTAAACAGAAAGATATCCCTGATTAGCCTATACCTCCTTAGACACTTTTAGGTAAACAGTGTGTAAACTTCCGGCTATTTACAGCGGTAAAAGAGACTCCCTGAAGTAGTTTGGCTCAGCTCATCTCCTGTTTTGAACAACAAACACTGCTCTCCATGCATACTGAATAAATGTTTTATTTTATTTAGAGAAATCATAACATTGCAATGATTCCTGATCAAATCTCTCTCTATTCACTCAAATCCATTCTCTCTATTGGGAGAAAATGGGAGATGGAAAATAGAGAGACAGAACGAGATGGAGAGACAGGGGAAACGAACAAGCGATTTGAATTGAATTATTATTTTCTTAATTAATTTTTCTCATGAGAGGAGAAATAGGACTGGGATGTTCATATCTAATTCATTTGATTTGTATTCTCACAAGGAGTCATGGTGATTACCATGCCAAACTGACTGGAGAGTTGACTAGCCAGCAGCTTTAATCTCCTCTCTCTCTACTCTCTTCTGTTTCCTCTGTGGCAACACTACACCCTAGTTAGCATTTGACCACACAGCTTACAGGGAGAAACCCCTGTTCACTTCCAATGTTGCAATAACAACCATATCCCCCTCTACCCCCCTCTCTCTGTCTCTCTCTTTTTCCATTTGGTGTATAGTAGTACAGTACCTGATTGAATGCATCACCCCATCCCAAGATGACATCCCATGACCACCATACCATCAGCCACTGTGGGGAGCTCTGTCTCTACTAGGATTCTCTCCCTCTCCTCTCTCCTTTGGCAGTGGGGTTTGCCTTGCACAGAGTGGCTGTGGGTCGCTGTTGCTCATGTTAAAAGCTCAGCTGGGAGGACGGCCCCCAGGACCACTGATACATGGCCTTAGTGTTTGGCTCTCTGGCTCTCTGGCTCTGTGGCAGGACATACCATCTGGTTTGGTGGGGGGCACTCCTGATCCAGAGCAACAATGTTATTACTTACAAAGGTTTTACCTTTTCTCTGTCTGGGTTCCCATTTTATGTGTTGTTTTGTCTGCCTGGTTTGCTGCCGCTTTCCGGCTGTAGGTGTGTAATGAGTAATCTGGCGGCCTCCGTGGGTCTGTGTCCCTTCACAGTAACACCAGTCTGACTGCGGGCTCACCCCACAATAACAGTTCCATGCAGAGCCGCAGTACAGTACAAAGTGCTGTGGCTGTCATGAAATTTTGTCAGTCTGTGATTGTCAATCAAATAAATACAGGTGTCACTGTAATTTACCGTTAATTAACATAAACACATTTAGCATCTCGTGGCTTCCTACATAGCCTACAAGCCGTGTACCTTGGGAACATCAACATTTTAAATCAATTTAATACAGCCTACACCATCAAAATACATACATTATTTATTTTAGACAGGTCTTGTCACGTTCTGACCTTTATTTCCTTTGTTTTGTATTTATTTAGTATGGTCAGGGCGTGAGTTGGGTGGGCAGTCTATGTTTGTTTTTCTATGTTTTGGGGCATTTCTATGTTTCGGCCTAGTATGGTTCTCAATCAGAGGCAGGTGTCATTAGTTGTCTCTGATTGAGAATCATGCTTAGGTAGCCTGGGTTGCACTGTTTGTTTGTGGGTGATTGTCTATGTTGTAGCTTCACGGTCGTCATTTGTTTATTGTTTTGTATGCAGTGTCAGTACTTTCTTTATTAAAGATTTACCATGGACACTTACCATGCCGCATATTGGTCCTCTGATCCGTTTCGCCTCTCCTCTTCAGATGAAGAGGAGGAAATCCGTGACAGAATCACCCACCCAACTCGGACCAAGCGGCGTGGTAAACAGCAGCGACGACAGCAGCAGCAGCAGCAACAACAGCGGCCAGCATCACAGGACTCCTGGACATGGGAGGAGATACTGAACGGAGAGGGACCCTGGGCACAGGCTGGGAAACATCGCCGTCCGAAATCAGAGCTGGAGGCAGCGAAAGCTGAGCGGCGGCGATATGAGGAGGCAGCACAGCAGTGCGACAGGTACGAGAGGCAGCCCCAATTTTTTTTTTTTTTTTGGGCAGCCGAGGTGTGGTACTAAGCCAGGTAGCAGACCTGAGCTCACTCCTCGTGTTTATTATAAGCAGCGCATTACTGGTCAGGCACCGTGTTATGCGGTTAAGCGCACGGTGTCGCCAGTGCGTGCCCATAGCCCGGTGCGCTATAGGGCAGCCCCCCCGAAAGTGCCATGCAAGTGTGGGCATCGAGCCAGGGCGTATGGTGCCTGCTCAGCGGGTCTGGTCGCCGGTACACAGTTTTGGTCCAGGTTATCCTGCGCCGGCTCTGCGTGCTGTGTCTCCGGGCGCTGGGAGGGTGCAGTGCGTCCTCTGCCTGCGCTCCGCTCGTGTCGGGCGAATGTGAGAGTGGAGCCTAAGGGAGAGGTGCGTGTAGTAAGCACTAGATCTCCCATGCTTACCCACAGCCCGGTTCAACCTGTGCCTGCACTCTGGAGGGTCCGGGCTAGAGTAGTTGTCCAGCCTGGGGAAGTGGTGCCAAGGTTGCGCACCAGAGCTCCAGTGCTCCCCACAGCCCGGTCCTTCAGGTGCCTCCTAACACCAAGCCTCCTGAGGGTCTCCCCAGCCTGGTGGTTCCTGTGGCAGCCCCACGCACCAGGCTGTCTCTCTGTCTCCTCCCTGCAGGTGGTCCTGTCTGTCCGGCGCCGCTGCCGGAGTCTCCCGCCTGTCCGGCGCTGCTGCCGGAGTCTCCCGCCTGTCCGGCGCCGCCTGTCCGGAGCCTCCCGCCTGTCCGGAGCCTCCCGCCTGTCCGGCGCTGCTGCCGGAGCCTCCCGCCTGTCCGGAGCCTCCCGCCTGTCCGGCGCTGCTGCCGGAGTCTCCCGCCTGTCCGGCGCCGCTGCCGGAGTCTGAGGCGCCAGAGCCCGTCAGCCCAGAGGCGCCAGAGCCCCTCTGTCCAGAGGTTCTGCCCCTCTGTCCAGAGCTTCTGCCCCTCTGTCCAGAGCTTCTGCCCCTCTGTCCAGAGCTTCTGCCCCTCTGTCCAGAGCTTCTGCCCCTCTGTCCAGAGCTTCTGCCCCTCTGTCCAGAGCTTCTGCCCCTCTGTCCAGAGCTTCTGCCCCTCTGTCCAGAGCTTCTGCCCCTCTGTCCAGTGGGGTCATTGAGAGGGGTGGCCATGGTGAGAAAGCCACGGAGGCGGACAATAAGGCGGACTAAGACAATGGTGAAGTGGGGTCCGCGTCCTGCGCCAGAGCCGCCACCGCGGACAGACGCCCACCCAGACCCTCCCCTATAGGTCAAGGTTTTGCGGCCGGAGTCCGCACCTTTGGGGGTACTGTCACGTTCTGACCTTTATTTCCTTTGTTTTGTATTTATTTAGTATGGTCAGGGCGTGAGTTGGGTGGGCAGTCTATGTTTGTTTTTCTATGTTTTGGGGCATTTCTATGTTTCGGCCTAGTATGGTTCTCAATCAGAGGCAGGTGTCATTAGTTGTCTCTGATTGAGAATCATACTTAGGTAGCCTGGGTTGCACTGTTTGTTTGTGGGTGATTGTCTATGTTGTAGCTTCACGGTCGTCATTTGTTTATTGTTTTGTATGCAGTGTCAGTACTTTCTTTATTAAAGATTTACCATGGACACTTACCACGCCGCATATTGGTCCTCTGATCCGTTTCGCCTCTCCTCTTCAGATGAAGAGGAGGAAATCCGTGACAGGTCTAAAAAAACATAAAATGCAAAAATATATACAGTTGAAGTCGAAAGTTTACATTACAAGTTTACATTCCCTGTCTTAGGCCAGTTAGGATCACCACTTAATTTTAAGAATGTGAAATGTCTCAGAGAATTATTTATTTCAGCTTTGATTTATTTCATCACATTCCCAGTGGGTCAGAAGTTTACATACACTCAATTAGTATTTGGTAGCATTGCCTTTAAATTGTTTAACTTGGGTCAAATGTTTCTGGTAGCCTTCCACAAGCTTCCCACAATAAGTTGGGTGAATTTTGGCCCATTCCTCCTGACTGATCTGGTGAAACTGAGTCAGGTTTGTAGGCCTCCTTGCTCGCACATGCTTTTTCAGTTCTGCCCACACATTTTCTATTGGATTGAGGTCAGGGATTTGTGATGGCCACTCCAATACCTTGACTTTGCTGTCCTTAAGCCATTTTTCCTCAACTTTGGAAGTATGCTTGGGGTCATTGTCCGTTTGGAAGACCCATTTGCGACTAAGCTTTAACTTCCTGACTGATGTCCTGAGATGTTGCTTCAATATATCCACATAATTTTCCATCCTCATGATGCCATCTGTTTTGTGAAGTGCACCAGTCCCTCCTGCAGCAAAGCACCCCCACAACATGATGCTGCCACCCCCATGCTTCACGGTTGGGATGGTGTTCTTCGGCTTGCAAGCCACCCCCTTTTCCTCCAAACATAACGATGGTCATTATGGCCAAACAGTTCTATTTTTGTTTCATCAGACCAGAGGACATTTCTACAAGAATTACACATTATCTTTGTCCCCATGTGCAGTTGCAAACGGAAATTTGGCTTTTTTATGGCAGTTTTGGAGCAGTGGCTTATTTGCTGGGCGGCCTTTCAGGTTATGTCGATATAGGACTCGTTTTACTGTGGATATAGATACGTTTGTACCTGTTTCCTCCAGCATCTTCACAAGTTCCTTTGCTGTTGTTCTGGGATTGATTTGCACTTTTCGCAGCAGAGTATGTTCATCTCTAGGAGACCGAATGCGTCTCCTTCCAGAGTAGTGTGATGGCTGCGTGTTCACATGGTGTTAATACTTGCATACTTTTGTTTGTACAGATGAACGTGGTACCTTCAGGCACTTGGAAATTGCTCCCAAGGATGAAGCAGACTTGTGGAGGTCTACCATTGCTTTCTGAGGTCTTGGCTGATTTCTTTTGATTTTCCCATGATGTTAAACCACGAGGCACTGAGTTTGAAGGTAGGCTTTGAAATACATCCACAGGCACACCTCCAATTGACTCAAAGGATGTCAATTAGCCTATCAGAAGCTTCTAATCTAAAGCATGACATCATTTTCTGGAATTGTCCAAGCTGTTTAAAGGCACAGTCAATATAATGTATGTAATCCTTCGACCCACTGGAATTGGGATACAGTGAATTAATTATAAGTTAAATAATCTGTCTATAAACAATTGTTAAAAAAATTACTTGTGTCATGCACAAAGTAGATGTCCTAACCGACTTGTCAAAACTATAATTTGCTAACAAATGTGTGGATTGGTTGAAAAATGAGTTTTAATGACTCCAACCTAAGTGTTTATAAACTTAAATTGTATATATTTAAGAAGAACAGAATAGCGCACCTGTCCTTATATTAGGCCCTGATCTCGCTTTGCCATATGGCTGTGGGCTATGCTAGTTCATTTAGCAGACAAGATTTGCTTAGAGTTCCATGGCATTATTTTACATTATTTCATAGTATGAAGAATGCAATTGAACAAAGCTGAATAAAATAGAAAGGGTATTTTCCTCAATCAATTTCTGAGGGAGTGCGCACATGTGGCTATTATGTATTGAGCAGTTAAGTGGTTAACAAAGAAACAGGTCCTCATATACAGTGGCTTGCGAAAGTATTCACCCCCTTGGCATTTTATCTATTTTAGTTGCCTTACAACCTGAAATTAAAATTGATTTTTTTTTTTTTGGGGGGTTTGTATCATTTGATTTACACAACACGCCTACCACTTTGAAGAAGCAAAATATTTTTTATTGTGAAACAAACAAGAAATAAGACAAAAAAAACAGAAAACTTGATCATGCATAACAATTCAACCCCCCAAAGTCAATACTTTGTAGAGCCACCTTTTGCAGCAATTACAGCTGCACGTCTCTTGGGGTATGTCTATATAAGCTTAGCACATCTAGCCACTGGGATTTTTGCCCATTCCTCAAGGCAAAACTTCTCCAGCTCCTTCAAGTTGGATGGGTTCTGCTGGTGTACAGCAATCTTTAAGTCATACCACAGATTCTCAATTCGATTGAGGTATGGGCTTCCACTAGGCCATTCCAAGACATCTAAATGTTTCCCCTTAAACCACTCAAGTGTTGCTTTATGTTTAGGGTCATTGTCCTGCTGGAAGGTGAACCTCCGTCCCAGTCTCAAATCTCTGGAAGACTGAAACAAGTTTCCCTCAAGAATTTCCCTGTATTTAGCTCCATCCATCATTCCTTCAATTCTGACCAGTTTCCCAGTCCCTGATGATGAAAACCAGCATGATGCTGCCACCACCATGCTTCACTGTGGGGATGGTGCTCTCGGGTTGATGAGAGGTGTTGGGTTTGTGCCAGACATATAATTTTCCTTGATGGCCACAAAGCTCAATTGTAGTTTCATCTGAACAGGGTACCTTCTTCCATATGTATGGGGATTCATCTACATGTCTTTGGCGAACACAAAACATGTTTGCTTCATTTTTTCTTTAAGCAATGGCCTTTTTCTGGCCACTCTTCCGTAAAGCCCAGCTCTGTGGAGTGTACAGTTTAAAGTGGTCCTATGGACAGATACTCCAATCTCCGCTGTGGAGCTTTTGCAGCTCCTTCAGGGTTATCTTTGGTCTCTATGTTGCCTCCCTGACTAATGCCCTCCTTTCCTGGTCCGTGAGTTTTGGTGGGCGGCCGTCTCTTAGCAGGTTTGTTGTGGTGCCATATTCTTTCCATTTTTTAATAATGGATTTAAAGGTGCTCCGTGGGATGTTCAAAGTTTCTGATATTTTTTTACAAACCAACCCTGATCTGTACTTCACAACGTTTCCCCTGACCTGTTTGAGGAGCTCCTTGGTCTTCATGGAAGACTTGGTGGTGTCCCTTGCTTAGTGGTGTTGCAGACTCTGGGGCCTTTCAGAACAAGTGTATATAGACTGAAACGTGACAGAACATGTGACACTTAGATTGCACACATGTGGACTTTATTTAACTAGTTATGTGACTTCTGAAGATAATTGGTTGCACCAGATATTATTTAAGAGCTTCATAGCAAAGGGGGTGAATACATATGCACACACCACTTTTTGACATTCTAAGGCTTAATGATGCAACTCTAATGATGAGCTCTGCTTTGTTTTTTTTTTGCAGGCTGCACATACTTCATCAGTCTCTCATTCACAATTATTATTATTATAAAAACATTTTTTGTTGCATTTTACCCCCCTTTTCTCCCCAATTTCGTGGTATCCAATTGTTTAGTAGCTACTACCTTGTCTCATCGCTACAACTCCCGTACGGTCTCTGGAGAGACGAAGGTTGAAAGTCACGCGTCCTCCGATACACAACCCAACCAAGCCGCACTGCTTCTTAACACAGCGCGCATCCAACCCGGAAGCCAGCCGCACCAATGTGTCGGAGGAAACACTGTGCACCTGGCAAGCTTGGTTAGCGCGCATGGCGCCCGGCCCGCTACAGGAGTTGCTGGTGGGCGATGAGACAAGGATATCCCTACCGGCCAAACCCTCCCTAACCTGGACAACGCTAGGCCAATTGTGCGTCGCCCCACGGACCTCCCGGTCGCGGCCGGTTACGACAGAGCCTGGGCGCAAACCCAGAGTCTCTGGTGGCACAGCTGGCGCTGCAGTACAGCGCCCTTAACCATTCCCAATTTGACAAGCACTTGATAATGCCTTGAATTTTCCGGCGGCATCCCCCTTGTGTGGCCGTAATGCCCCCTAAAAAAACAGTGCCTTTTGCGGTCAGTGTCCGTTGTGCCCTTTGGCTGAATATAATCATTATAATTTCATTCTCCCAAGTGCGTGCTCTGAAGCACCTCTCACTCACATCTTCTCAGATATCTCAATTCTTATTAGCCAATGCCTGCCACGTGATCGGGCCCTTCTTACATCTCAGCTTCGAAGTAGGCCACAAGTGAAGACAGACACATCAGGGATGCAACTGCTTGTCTACATATTGAAAATGTTTGAAGAACTGTCCACATTCACTTTTCATCAGCTAACAAGATGAGTAAGCCTAACAAACAGCAAAAGCACTAGTCTATGTCAATCTACTATCCCCCATAGTACAAAGGTTAACCTATTCTATTGGTCAACTTGTCCTTCTGTGCAAGAAATAAATATTCCAAACATAAACTAGGACATTTGTGGGATGCGATAGATCCCAAATTAATACAACCACGAGCATCAAACATGTTTTTAAAAGCAATGAGGCTGATGCAACAGATCAGAATGTTTAGCTTAAAATGTTGATAACTTACAATAGTTCTTCCTTTGAAAGTTGCGTCATACTGCAGCACACCTTGCGGGCTGCCGCATAATTCTATGGCACGTTATGTAAATGTCAGCCATTGTTGGCATTAATGCTGGTTAGTGCTAGTTTGACCACTAGAGGGCATCTTTGAGAAGCATCTGACAGTCTTTAATATTGTCTGTCCTAGATCATTTAAAAACTTTTTTCGTAAGAACATAGTATATGGGATAAGAAATGTAATTGAATTAATTTGATTACTATTATGGTGTTTCTATTCCAAAAAAAAACAAAAAACGAAACCCTCAGGGTTAACATTAGGAACATATGGCACTGTACAATGTGACCGTTGTATTGTAATTCACCATATTGCAATACATTCACTCCATTATAATAAGCTGCCATGTCTTTAACATGAAACAATAACGCAGGTCACCATCATTTGCTCATTTCCACATTATTCAGTTGAGGAATGAATCTTTAGTAGATGTCGGAGATTCACATCGCCAAACGCTGCATAAATATGTTTTACATGTAACTATGACAATCAACGTGTATCCTTTAAATCATTGCGGACTGTCATCTACATTTGACATAGCTGTGTGCTGCAGTACACATGAACTCCCATGGTAAAACAGAGCAGGGCTGTTCTAGATTCTCTGGGGTCAAACGCACATGCAGAATTTGTATGAATGGCTGATCATATAGGATTGAGGGCCTTGGGGCTACTGACGAGTGAAGATCAAAATAATCCTAACATTTCCACACCCTAATTGTAGGCTAACCAATACCTTAACGGAGAGTCAGTGAAAAAATATATATAATTGATTTATCAAGACCAGTCGCCATGCATGTCTCAGAGCAGCACAAAACGGTACTGAAAAAGTTGACCACACGCGGGTAGGCTATTGCTTCGAATCCTATTATAACAATTGTATGACTTTGGGAGTTTCAGTAAGCAACAATTAGTTGCCATAATTAGCCTACATTATTCCAATATTTAGGTCATTGTAACCATTCAGATCACATTTACCATCCCATTGTTACACACATAGAGAGAACAATAGAGAGGCTGATGTCATAGAGCCCCTATTCATCGGAATGGCAGAATTTGTCAGCCATAAAATACATTTGTAAAAAGTAAAATAAGGAAAAATAATGCTTGCAACACAGATCTTATTATTCAATATGAACTTCACGTTCTGCAGGCCCAGGCATGGATCAAGACATTCAATGACATCATCAAGAGATATGCTGGACCCTATGTGTTTTTGGGACTACATCGTGTCTATTGTCCTGCTAATATAGCCCTTGTGAAAAACAAGTGTTTGAAAACCTTTTCCCCCTTCCATTTCCATATATTTGTGTTAGCTTCATGTGTGACATAACTCCACCAGTCCTATTTATGACATCAATTTACAAAGATTACACCTTTTTTTTAATCAATTAGTATATTTGAGTTTAACCACAATATTTGTTGTATCTGTCTTTTCTGGTGGATTAAACTGAAATTGCAACCAACTAGTATGGCTTGTGTATGGAAAAATAATGATATTTTCGAGATGATTTCGTTTTCAAATAACCGAAAGTATCCCGTTTCAGGAAAGAACCAGATGCAGACAGTGTCAAAGTAACAAAAGTGTATTACTAGTACAGGGGCAGGCAAAACAACAGGTCAAGGGCAGGTCAGTAATCCAGATGGGGTGAAAAAGGTCCAGAACGGCAGGCAGTCTCAGGGTCAGAGTAGACAGGGGTCAATAATCCAGTGCTGTGTGGCAAGGTACAGAGCGGCATGCAGTCTCAGGGTCCGGGCAGGCAGAATGGTCAAAACCGGGAAAAACTAGAAAACATGGTTAAGGCTGGTAGGTTTCACGAAACAAAACAAAACAGGAGACAAAGGGCTGTGAGACATGGGTTTAATTCTGTAAACATGAAAATTGGGATGTATACTGAGGGTGTGGTGCAACAGAAGACAAACAGCAGAGGGGCTAATGACCTTGGAGATGGGGAGAGGGCCGGATTCCATGTGAAGGGGCATATCCTGGGTGAACAGCAAAACCTTCTGCCCGATACTGGGGAATCGGGGTCCGGTGGCCATCCACTTGTCGTCGATACCTGGATGTAGTCTTGAGAAGGGCCGACCGGGCTCTCTTGCAGGTTCAACGACAGCGGCGGACAAACATCTGGGCCAAAGGCATGCCGACCTCTTCCTCCTGCTCAGGGGGGCTGAAACCCCAGGGAACACTCAAAGGGCCATAGACCTGTGGCAGAGCAAGGAAGGGTGTTGCAGGTGTTTTTGACCCACACTAGTTGCTGGCTCCAGATGGAGGGGTTCGGCGGAGACCAGGCAGCACAGTGTCGTCTCCAGGTCTTGGTTGGTTCACTCTGACTGGATGTTTGACTGGGGGTGGAACCCGAAGGACAGGCTTGCAGACGACCCAATGAGTGTGCAGAACACCTTCCAGAACTGGGATGAGAACTGAAGACCCCGGTCGGAGACCATGTCCACTGGCAGTCCATGGATCCGGAAGACGTGCTGCACCATGAGCTGGGCCGTCTCTTTAGCAGAAGGTAGCTTGGGGAGAGGAATGAAGTGGGCATCTTTGGAAAACCGATCCACTACGGTCTAGATAGCGGTGTTGCCATCAGATGGGGGGAGACCGGTGACAATGTCCAGGGAAATGTGAAACCAGGGATGGTGAGGGACAGACAGAAGTTGAAGGAGACCAGCCGGAGCTTGCCGAGGCGTCTTGTTCTGTGCACAGATCGTGCATGCGACAATGAATGTGGCGATGTCAGGAACCATGGTAAGCCACCAAAAGTGTTGTTGCACAAAGGCCAACGGTCCCTTGGGACCCCGTGTGGCAGGCAAGCCTGGAGGAGGTCTGGTGTTTCTGACTGAAACATGTAGGTATTACAGACTCTGTCAGGGAGAGGTTGAAAATGTCAGTGAAGATACTCAACAGTTGGTCCACGCATGCTTTGAGTACACGTCCTGGTAATCCGTCTGGCCCAGTGGCTTTGTGAATGTTGACCTGTTTAAGATTTTGTTCACATCGGCTACCGAGAGCGTTATCACACAGTCATCCAGAACAGCTGGTGCTCTCGTGCATGTTTCAGTGTTGCTTGCCTCGAAGCGAGCATAAAAGGCATTTAGCTCGTCTCTGGGTTTCCCTTTGTAGTCTGTAATATTCTGTAATAGTTTTCAAGCCCAAGCCCTGCCACATCCAATGAGCTTCAGAGAGGGTGTCGTACAATTCAATCTTAATCTTAGAACTACCCCTCCCGGATCCGGGAGAATTGTCATCAACTGACACAAATTAGCATAACGCAACGGACAAAAAATCTTACTAGAAAATATTCATATTCATGAAATCACAAGTGAAATATAGTGAAACACAGCTTAGCCTTTTGTTAATCACCCTGTCATCTCAGATTTTGAAATGATGCTTTACAGCCAAAACAAGACAAACATTTGTGTAAGTTTATCGATAGCCTAGCATAGCATTATGTCCAGCTAGCAGCAGGCAACTTGGTCACGAAAATCAGAGAAGCAATCAAATTAAATCGTTTACCTTTGATGAGCTTCGGATGTTTTCACTCACGAGACTCCCAGTTAGACAGCAAATGTTCATTGTGTTCCATAAAGATTATTTTTATAGCCGAAATACCTCCGTTTGTTTGTTGCGTTATGTTCAGAAATTCACAGGAAAGAGCAGTCACAACAACGGCAAAAAATATTCCAAATTAGATCCATAATATCGACAGAAACATGGCAAACGTTTTTTATAATCAATCCTCAAGGTGTTTTTCAAATATCTATCCGATAATATATCAACCGGGACAGTTGGCTTCTCAGTAGGATCGAGAGAAACAATGGCCGCATTTGTCTATTACGCACAAATCACTCTGAGAGCCACCAGCTGACCACTGACGCAATGTTGTTGTTCACGCTCATTTTTCAAAATAAAAGCCTGCAACTATGTCTTGTGACACTAGACACATTAGGGAAGCCATAGAAAAAGGAATCTGGTTGATATCCCTTTCAGTGCTCAATAGGGACGCATAGGAACGCATAGGTTTCTAAATAAGAGTCACTTCCTGATTGGATTTTTCTCAGGCTTTCGCCTGCAATATCAGTTCTGTTATACTCACAGACAATGTTTTTTACAGTTTTGGAAACTTTAGAGTGTTTTCTATCCTAAGCTGTCAATTATATGCATATTCTATTATCTAGTCCTGAAAAATAGCCCGTTTACTTTGGGAACGTTATTTTAAAAAAATGAAAATAGTGCCCCCTAGTTTCAAGAGGTTAAATTGACACCTTGCTTGTTTGTCTGAGGGCATAGCAGGATTTCTTTATAAGCATCCAGATTTGTCTTTCGCTCCTTGAATGCGGCAGCTCTAGCCTTTAGCTCGATGTAGATATTGCCTGTAATCCATGGCTTCTGGTTGGGATATGCACGTACAGTCAATGTGGGGACGACGTCCTCATTGATGAAGCTGATGACTGAGGTGGTGTATTCCTCAATTTATTTATATTTAACTAGGCAAGACAGTTAAGAACAAATGTTTATTTTCAATGACATCCTAGGAACAGCCTTGTTCAGGGACAGAATGACAGATTTTTACCTTGTCAGCTCAGGGATTCGATCTACAGTGCCTTGCGAAAGTATTCGGCCCCCTTGAACTTTGCGACCTTTTGCCACATTTCAGGCTTCAAACATAAAGATATAAAACTGTATTTTTTTGTGAAGAATCAACAACAAGTGGGACACAATCATGAAGTGGAACGACATTTATTGGATATTAACAAATCAAAAACTGAAAAATTGGATGTGCAAAATTATTCAGCCCCTTTACTTTCAGTGCAGCAAACTCTCTCCAGAAGTTCAGTGAGGATCTCTGAATGATCCAATGTTGACCTAAATGACTAATGATGATAAATACAATCCACCTGTGTGTAATCAAGTCTCCGTATAAATGCACCTGCACTGTGATAGTCTCAGAGGTCCGTTAAAAGCGCAGAGAGCATCATGAAGAACAAGGAACACACCAGGCAGGTCCGAGATACTGTTGTGAAGAAGTTTAAAGCCGGATTTGGATACAAAAAGATTTCCCAAGCTTTAAACATCCCAAGGAGCACTGTGCAAGTGATAATATTGAAATGGAAGGAGTATCAGACCACTGCAAATCTACCAAGACCTGGCCGTCCCTCTAAACTTTCAGCTCATACAAGGAGAAGACTGATCAGAGATGCAGCCAAGAGGCCCATGATCACTCTGGATGAACTGCAGAGATCTACAGCTGAGGTGGGAGACTCTGTCCATAGGACAACAATCAGTCGTATATTGCACAAATCTGGCCTTTATGGAAGAGTGGCAAGAAGAAAGCCATTTCTTAAAGATATCCATAAAAAGTGTCGTTTAAAGTTTGCCACAAGCCACCTGGGAGACACACCAAACATGTGGAAGAAGGTGCTCTGGTCAGATGAAACCAAAATTGAACTTTTTGGCAACAATGCAAAACGTTATGTTTGGCGTAAAAGCAACACAGCTCATCACCCTGAACATACCATCCCCACTGTCAAACATGGTGGTGGCAGCATCATGGTTTGGGCCTGCTTTTCTTCAGCAGGGACAGGGAAGATGGTTAAAATTGATGGGAAGGTGGATGGAGCCAAATACAGGACCATTCTGGAAGAAAACCTGATGGAGTCTGCAAAAGACCTGAGACTGGGACGGAGATTTGTCTTCCAACAAGACAATGATCCAAAACATAAAGCAAAATCTACAATGGAATGGTTCAAAAATAAACATATCCAGGTGTTAGAATGGCCAAGTCAAAGTCCAGACCTGAATCCAATCGAGAATCTGTGGAAAGAACTGAAAACTGCTGTTCACAAATGCTCTCCATCCAACCTCACTGAGCTCGAGCTGTCTTGCAAGGAGGAATGGGAAAAAATTTCACTCTCTCGATGTGCAAAACTGATAGAGACATACCCCAAGCGACTTACAGCTGTAATCGCAGCAAAGGGTGGCGCTACAAAGTATTAACTTAAGGGGGCTGAATAATTTTGCACGCCCAATTTTTCAGTTTTTGATTTGTTAAAAAAGTTTGAAATATCCAATAAATGTCGTTCCACTTCATGATTGTGTCCCACTTGTTGTTGATTCTTCACAAAAAAATACAGTTTTATATCTTTAGGTTTGAAGCCTGAAATGTGGCAAAAGGTCGCAAAGTTCAAGGGGGCCGAATACTTTCGCAAGGCACTGTAGCAACCTTTCAATTATTAGTCCAACGCTCTAACCACTAGGCTACTTGCCATTGGATGAATCCCGGAACATATTCCAGTCTGTGCTAGGAAAACAGTTCTGTAGTGTAGCATCCACATTATCTGACCACTTCCGTATTGAGCAAGTCACTGGTACTTCCTGCTTTCGTTTTTGCTTGTAAGAAGGAATCAGGAGGATAGAATTATGGTCAGATTTGCCAAATGGAGGGTGAGGGAGAGCTCTGTATGCATCTCTATGTGTGGAGTAAAGGTGGTCTAGGAGTTTTTTCCCCCTGGTTGCACATGTGACATGCTGGTAAAAATTTGGTAAAACTGACTCAAGTTTGCCTGCATTAAAGTCCCCGGCCACTAGGACTGCTGCTTCTGGGTGAGCATTTTCTTCTTTGCGTATGGCCTTGTAGAGTTGGTTGAGAGTGGACTCAGTGCTAGCTTCGTTTTGTGGTGGTAAATACACGGCTACGAATAATACAGATGAGGATTCTCTTGGTAGATCGTGCGGTCTACAGCTTATTATAAGGTACTCTACCTCAGGCGAGCAATACCTCAAAATTTCTTTAATATTAGACATCGCGCACCAGCTGTTATTGACAAAAAGACACATTCCCACCCCTCGTCTTACCAGAGGTAGCGTCTCTGTTCTGCCGGGCATGGAAAATCCTGCTTGCTCTATATTGTCCGTATCTCCGTTCAGCCACGTCTCAGTGAAAAATAAGCTGTTACAGTTTAGTGTCCTGTTGGTAGGATAATATTAATCGTTCGTTCCATTTTATTGTCCAATGATTGCATGTTAGCGAGAAGAATGGAAGGCAGTGGGAGTTTACTCGCTCACCTCTGGATTTTTAAAAGGAAAAGAGGCCCCTTTTCCGGCGTCTTTTCTTCACGCAAAAGGCGTGGATCTGGGCCTGTTCCATTGAAAGCAGGATATCCTTCTCGTCGGACTCGTTAAAGGAAAGGTGTTTCTTCCAGTCCGCGGTGGGTAATCATTTTTCTGATGTCCAGAAGTTATTTTCGATCATAAGAGACAGTAGCAGCAACATTATGTACACAATAAGTTAAAAAATATATGTTATTGATCCATAACGAAATAAACATCTTCATTTTGAAAGAGTATTTTTAACCATTATTTTATTAGCGAAAGCATAATGATGTTGACGAAGAAGCCACATTTGCCTTGGGGTCCATCCCAGTTGGTATTCTGTGGAACCATGTGTTTTTTCGGTGCTGCCCATTGTCCTGCCCCACGTATGGTTGTATGCTCTGCAAATACACGTTCACATTTTTAGTACACAATTATCGATTTACATTTATTTTTAAGAAAATGCACTGAAACCAAAATACCCCAAGTTTTGGTGATCCTCTCAGCTCCGGCTCATTTTCAAGTCCTCTGGTGGTCACAGTCCTATCCCTGGAATGGGTAGCACCATAGAAAGAAGCTGTAAGCTATGTCTGTAAGCCGGAAAAGGGCTCGGACCAAAACACACTGCTGCCTGGGTTTACGTTGCAAATGAGGGCATAAACTGGGTCAAGACGCCAGCAGAGTAAGTAGACTTTTATGTTGTAAAATAAAGGTTAAATAAAAATAAATAAATTACCTACAACACCTACAGTATATCTACAAATATTTTTTTCATCTCTACATGTAGGTCTCCTGATTTAAACCCGATCGAACTTGTTTGGCATCACCTGAAAACATGAATCTGTAACTCTGCCAAGCCTAGAGCACAAGCAAAGAAGGCCATCAAGACGTTTTGGCTTGAGAAAGTGATGATACAATTCTCCCCCTACCCTCCTTCTTGGCAAGAGTCTATTGTCCTGCTAATAGCTCATAATGGGTGGATGGATGGCTTCTTTTCTATTCCAATGTATTCAAGGAATGTATTAATTGCAGACATTTACCATTCTCATTCTCAGACTGGAAACATTGTTTGCAGAGTTCACAATCTCCTTTTCATGTCCTTGTTTAAAAAAATAACGATATTTTGGAGATGATTTTGTTTTCAAATAATGGAAAGTGATTGGTTGTAATCTGAATAAAGGGAAAAAGGCCATTCTTGAACATGGGGTGAGACAATAGGCCCTTTTAATTTAGTCTGTCTTGCCATTCTGTTAGATTCCAATTCTCAGAGTAAAAAACTCAACGGACAGTATGAAAGCTTAACCAAGTTTAATTCTTCCCAGAGGGTGCCGTTCCAAATAAAATTGAATATTTTGCTCATAATTTAAACATGTCGTTCTCTGCCTGACAAATGTTTTTACAGATTCCAAAAGCATAATCAGTGCTCTAACTCCCCCTTGCGGTGGTCTGGAGCAATGAAGCAGTGACGCAGGGTAACATACTAAACCACAAATTAACTCTAAGTCCGTGGCACAATCTCTAAACTTTTAATTGAGGAACCACACAACGGTGCTTGTCCTACTTATCGAATTCCGAGGCGCATATTGAAGATGTTGGAAGAACTGTCCACATTCACTTCTGTCAGCTAACAAGATGAGTAGGCCTAACGAACAGCAAAAACACTAGTCTATGTCAATCTACTATCCGTTATAGTACAAAAGACCACTATCATACATGTCATCAATGCACTTAAATAGTGAATGGAGGACGCTTTTCCTGTAGTTCATTTTCATGCCAGCCAGGTAGGCTATGCTCCTGTTGTAAAGATAAGCAATGTGCTTAATATTAGGAAAGTTGAGCAATAAATACAGTAGGTAAGTGTCACATTCGTTGTATGGAGGAGACCAAGGCTCAGCGTGATAAGAATACATTATTTTAATTAAACACTTAACAAACTAACAAACCGACCATGAAGCTACAATAACAAGTGCTGATAGGCAACTACACAGACAATAACCCACAAAATACCCAAAGAATATGGCTACCTAAATATGGTCCCCAATCAGAGACAATGATAAACAGCTGCCTCTGGGAACCAATCTAGGCAACCATAGACATATAAACACCTAGATATACAACAACCCCTAGACATACAAAACCCTAGACAATGAAAAACTACACAAGCCACCCTCGTCACGCCCTGAGCTAACCAAAATAATAAAGAAAACAAAGATAACTAAAGTCAGGGAGTGACAGTAAGCCTATTAAAAGCTGGTGGGATCCTACTCTTTTTAATAGAGACCATCAAAACTCACTATTCTCACGCAATTACATAGCCTATAGAAATCTTGTGCAACATAAGCTCATGGTCTGTCATGAAGTGTTTGATTATATTTTTTATTACATTTGCATTGATATCAGAATGATTAGAGGAACAATAGATTGCTGAGTATCAGGCAGTTAGCAAGTTTGGTAGGCTACTAATGACCATCAGCATCATTAGAGCTTGGAGAAGCCTAGTTACCTTCACTAAACATTCATGTAGAATTTGACTGCGGTCATGACTTGTGACCGCCGGTGTGGCGGTAATAAGGTCACCATAACAACCCTAACAATACCCCTGTTCAACACAGTCTTTGCTGTTTCTGTACTTGTTCTCTGTAATGGTCTTCTCGCCACAGACTGGTGCCATTGTGCCTGACATATTCACAGACACAAACGAGACAAAGGAAAAGTATTTTATAATTTTGCATGACAAGACAACAGATGTTTTTTTAATGTATTTTTTATTTCACCTTTTTTTAAATCAGGTAGGCCAGTTGAGAACAAGTTCTCATTTACAACTGCAACCTGGCCAAGATAAAGCAAAGCAGTGCGACACAAACAACACAGAGTTACACGTGGGAAGAACAAACGTACAGTCAATAACACAATAGAAAAATCTATATACAGTATGTGCAAATGTAGTAAGATTAGGGTGGTAAGGCAATAAATAGGCAATAGTGGCGAAATAATTACAATTTAGCAATTAAACACTGGAGTGATAGATCTGCAGAAGGTAAATAGAGAGAAACTGGGGTGCAAAAGAGCAACAAAAAAAATAACAATATGGCGATGAGGTAGTTGGGTGGGCTATTTACAGATGGGCTGTGTACAGGTGCAATGACCAGTAAGCTGCTCTGGCAGCTGATGCTTAAAGTTAGTGAGGGAGATATAAGTCTCCAGCTTCAGTGATTTTTGCAATTAGTTCCTGTCATTGGCAGCAGAGAACTGGAAGGAAAGGCCGCCAAAGAGGAGTTGGCTTTGGGGATGACCAGTGAATTATACCTGCTGGAGCACGTGTTACGGGTGGGTGCTGCTATGGTGACCAGTGAGCTGAGATAAGGCGGGACTTTACCTAGGAAAGACTTATAGATGACCTGGAGCCAGTGGATTTGGCGATAAATATGAAGTGAGGGCCAGCCAATGAGAGCATACAGGTCGCAGTGGTGGGTAGTGTATGGGGCTTTGGTGACAAAACTAATGGCACTGTGATAGACTACATCCAATTTGCTGAGTAGAGAGTTGGAGGCTATTTTGTAAATGACATCACCGAAGTCGAGGATTGGTAGGATAGTCAGTTGTATGAGGGTATGTTTGGCAGTCAAAATATTGTCTGTGAGGATAACAGAACTGATATTGCAGGCGAAAACCTGAGGAAAATCCAATCAGGAAGTGCCTCTTATTTTGAAACCTCTCTGTTCCTATGCATGCCTATCCTCCATTTAAAGGGATATCAACCATATTCCTTTTTCTATTGCTTCCCTAAGGAGTCACCAGTCTTTAGACATATTTTCAGGCTTTTATTTTGAAAAATGAGCGAGAAAGATCACATTGCGTAAGTGGATAGGTGGGGGCTCTCAGAGTGAGTTTTGCGCAACAGTAAAGCGGCCATTGTTTCTCCCTGTCCTATAGAAAAACCTACACTCTCGGTTGATATAGTATCGTCTGCTTTGTCGTGACCGCTCTTTCCTGTGTATTTCTGAACAGAACGCGACAAACAAACGGATGTATTTTGGATATAAAAATAATCTTTATGGAACAAAAGGAACATTTGTTGTGTAACTGGGAGTCTCGTGAGTGAAAACATCCGAAGATCATCAAAGGTAAATTATTAATTTGATTGCTTTTCTGATTTTCGTGACCAAGCTACCTGATGCTAAGTGTACTTAATGTTTTGTCATGCGATCGATTAGCTTACACAAACACTTGGATTGCTTTCGCTGTAAAGCATCATTTCAAAATCTGAGACGACAGGTGGATTAACAAAAGGCCGCTGTGTTTTGCAATATTGCACTTGTGATTTCATGAATATTAATATTTTTTAGTAATATTATTTGACTGTGGCGCTATGCTATTTAGCGGTTGCTGATGACAATTATCCCGCTTAAGGGATGGGTAGCGTCAAGAAGTTAAGAGCAGTTGGAGGCCACGGAAGGAGTGTTGTGTGGCTTTGAAGCACGTCTGGAGGTTTGTTAACACAGTGTCCAAAGAAGGGCCAGAAGTATACAGAATGGTGTCGTCTGCGTAGAGGTGGATCAGAGAATCACCAGCAGCAAGAGCGACATCATTGATGTATACAGAGAAAAGAGGCGGCCCGAGAATTGAACCCTGTGGCACCCCCATAGAGACTCCCAGAGGTCCGGACAACAGGGCCTCCGATTTGACACTCTGAACTCTATATGAGAAGTAGTTGGTGAGTCATTTGGCAAGGCAGTCATTTGTTAATAAACGTTAATAAATACTATCGTTTCCCAATGACTCTATTAGAGTGTGTTTGCTTCAGCTGTGCAGGAGAAAGTGAGTGAAAGCGAGCGAGAGAGAAAGAGACAGAGAGAGAGATGGAAAGAGAGAAAGAGACAGAGAGAGAGAGAGCAATAAAGACACAGAGGACTGGAGAGAGAGGGATGGAGAGAGAGGCAGAGACACTGAGAGACATTGAGAGATGAAGGTCCTTTGTAGTTTGTACAAGGAAGGCTGTCCTATAATCCGCTGGTTTCGTCTCCTCCTCTCCTCTCCAGTCTGCTGCCTGAAGATGCAGATCAAGTCATGGTAATGATCTTCTGATTGAGTATTCATCAATTATTACACCGTTGTTTTCTTTTTAATTATGCAAATTATGACTAATTACCTTGACAATAATGGAGGCCGCCAGTTGTTATGAGCTGTGGAATGGTACAATTAGCGTCCAGTTTATCTAATGGTGCCATGTATAAATAATATTTATTAGTCTGTGTGAATGTATAGTTTGTGTAGTTATTGTGGGAGCAGCCATTACTTTCGTCTTCCTCACTGAAGCTTACAGGAAGTAGGAAGTCCATGTGATTAATGTCTGGGAGGAAGAGGATGGACAGAAACTCTTCATCAACGAGATTACCTCCGTTTACATTCTACATTATCAACAAAATGACTAATACGCAACGCATGGGCAAATAATGAACGTCTTCTGGGCTCTTTCATCCTGAAGTAAAAACAGCAACACTGGCTTATTCTCTTGGGATCTCTAAAAGTTTACAAAAGGCCAGCATATGTCAATGACTTTTTGGCTTTCCTAAAATATAATTTTGTGCTGAAATGTTCTTGCAGTAGCCATCTACGACCCATTATGTATCCGTCAGTGGGTAGTTAGGCAATATTAGGCATATTTTGCCTGAGGGCATAGAGTTTGTACATTTCTTGTTCTTGTAAAACAGAGATTTTAAAAAGCACCTACCTCTTACAAGAGCTGCTGGGGGATTTTCCACGGATGCCAATACCCCCACATCTAATCTTGTCTCACCCATGTCTCTCTCAATACAACTTTAGAATTTTGTTTTGATGGTACTCTGTTGTACTCATATGACCTTTGTTGCAATTCAATTTCATCATCATCTGCACTAGCTGTTATGTTTTCACTTTATTTGTTTGTGTCAGCAGTAAATGTCCATTGAAAGGGCCCATGTCAAAGCCAAATTCATTTTTCAATGGGTCCTGTCGCTCACAATGTTTCTCAAGAAATAGGAAGAAAGCATCTCTTTCTCTTTTCCATTCTTTCTTGTACTGTTACAGACCTTCTCCCAGGGGGTAACCCTTTTGTGTGTCGCTCTATATAGCGTAGCCCTTTTCTGCAGTCAATGACAAAAAGTGCCTTCTTTGGCCTCATGGATGGAATGTTATTTTTCATAATTAATAAAGATATTTTTTTATACGACTAAAATCCAATGTTTCTATGTCCAACTGTTTTGTTATATTTCAGTCTTCTGTGAAGTATATAAAGGGCAATATTGGGATGCAATCTCAAAGTTGAATACATTTCAACTCTATATCTGACATAGCACAGGTATCTTTTTTTGTAAGCCCATAAGCATGTGTGTGAGGTGGTGTATACTTTTCCTTCAAAGTAGATTTGTTTAAGACTACCAAGAATCACTCTGTGTGACCCTGATTTAGCCCACTGCAGTAAAAGGTTAGTAAGTACACCAGAGGGAAGAGCGAGAAAGTGGAGGGGGGTAATGGTAGATTTCACACCACAAAAGCTTTATGGTCCCTTTCCTTTTGACAAGCACTAGAAGTGCTTAGGCCTGTACTGGGGACTAAATGCGTCATTTAACGGACAAAGGGATGAGAGAGAAGAGAGAAGATACAACATGTGGGCATTAACACATTATTTTCTCTTTCATTAGACCCTCACAGCAGTGTGTTCTGTGGTCTTACAATACAGAAATGATAAAGGTGAATAACCATGACCCTTGATCCACCTTTGATCCTCTTGGTAACTTCGGGATCTGTTCGCTGTTGCTGCCGATTTAGTGATGGATAGGCTGTTGTTTTTATATACAGGACACAACACACATCATGAAGAACATTTATTTCATTCCACAATACTTTAATACAAGGGTGTACAATCTTACATACTTGCTTGCAGGGTTGCCCACCTCTTGCCTACAGTGTTAAATGCAGAGACACTGAGAGCACCACGGCATGGATCTTCATCAGTCCTCCTGTCCTGGTCACGTCAGAATGAGGAGCAGATCTGTGTGTCAGTTTGTAGCGCACCACATGTTGGCTTTCTGCACTCCAGTGCTCTGTGCTCTCCCCACCTCACTGTGGTCCTCTGTTTGTAAACTCTTTGACAGAGCCCTACTAATGCTAGCTAGCTAAATGGAGGATCCGACACTCATGCACGCATGCACACACGTACGCACACACGCGCACACACAATTTCCAACAGTGCTCAGGTCTGCAGAGAGTGGCGGAGTTCTTTCAAGCAGACTACTCCACAGCAGTCCCGATAACAAGGCCATGACATGTAACAAAGTAAACAAAAACCACGAAAATAAAAATCTATCTTTAATGAAATGTTAAGTGTTTGCTCAGCATGCAAGCATATGCACACACAAACAAAAACACGCACAAATGCACAAACATTTCATAGCTGTTTCGAGATGTTCACATGTTTGCAGGCTGTGATCACTGGAGCTGAAACTTATGCATATTTATGTGTATGAGTTTGATGCATTTTCCATTGTTTGTTTGTGAAATTGGTAAATTGGCCAACCTTTAGGTATGCTGCGTGTTTCCCAGACTGTAAAACCAAGAAGAAAGGGTGACATTTCGCCCTATAATTTATCTGAACACACCAGTATGGTTGATTGACAGAGCTTGTAAGGGCCTCCTATTTTTCCAATCAGTAAAGTAATCATGGAGGAAGCCTCATGGGTTAGCCCCACGTAATCTAGTCATGGTGGGCTGATCATCATCTGATAGAGGAGAGATTGTGGATGCCTCTCAGATAGGCTCTCAGCAATTGGGAAGTCTCTTGCTGTCTTCATTTTGAGAGACTGTGAATGCATGCATTTTATAGCTGAGTATGTGTCCTTAAAGTTTTTTGTCAGAGAGTCAAATTTAATAGGAGTCCCCTGACCTGTCCTTGGACATAAAAGTGATTTTAGACCTTGTAAAAATAGGAGACAGACTCAGAGGACAATACTTTCAGTTTTTAGAATAAGATTGGACACTTATTCAATTACTCAGGCTACAGATCGGACGGAAGGAAGGATGGAAGGAAGGAGAGGGAAGGGAGTAATGGGGGAAGGAAGGAAAGAGGTGAGTAATGGAGGAAGGAAGGAATAAACAAAGGGAGGAAGGGCTAAGGCAAGGTAGGATCCTTTTGGAAAAGGGACATTGTTTGAGCCACATGGAAAATGCATCAAGTGAGGACATCTACAGGTAACTGCCAAAATAAAGGAAACACCAACATAAAGTGTCTTAAATGAATAGGTCATTGGGCCACAACTTGCCCTATTAAGGCATGACCCCAAGCGTGATGAGATGTTAATTGTGTTAAGGTAAGCATCTGCTTTCAATATACATTGTATCCCTAATTGACTCAAGTGTTTCCTTTATCTTGGCAGTAACATGTACATTGTATATACAGTACACTATATGACAGATCCAAGTTCAGCTTATAGATAAATCCATCAGACTGGTGGAATATGTAAGCCTCTTAAGCCGTCTTGATTGGCCCCCCTCAGACTCAGACAAGACATGAGATGAGATTGATAGCTAATCCTAATGTCTGTCCCAGCACCCAATGACACTGTGCTCACTTCAGACAGGTCTGCCCGCTCTGCTGATGAGGCCTCATCCCCAGTCACTCTGCAAATGATCAAGCCCATTAATTTTCTTTGTCTTTCAAACGGGACCAAATCCTCATCCATCACAGGAAGCTTTGCCATAATTCACCAGCTATTTTCTCTGGCTGACCTGAAATAGCCAAACAGGCCTGGGAGGATAAATGGGAACATGATTCTTCCTCATGCTTAGTCAATAGCAAAGAAACAAGGCAATGGGCAGCATGATATTAATGCCCACGTCAGGGGAGGAATATACAACAATAAACATTGAAATTCTTCAAAATACATCAAATCTTGGGCATAATGAACCCTTGTGTCTTAAAGGCATGGAAACACATATGCTTCAAATGTGATATTGGCCATTTCAGCACAAGCGTTTAAATCATATTTCATTCCTGGCACTCCCTTTGTCCTGCCCAGAACCAGTGTATTCCCAAGGGCCAACAGAACTGAACAGCGGCAGACGGAAGGCAAGCGAAGCAGCCACACACCCTTGCTCTCTCTGCACACACCAGCTTAACCAGACACACAAACTCTCTGAATGGCAATGCAATATTAGCAAGCTTCCATATTTAGAGTAATCGCTTGATGCCTAAATTGTGTGAAAATTGGAGAGGTCCAGAGTTTGCTGTACCAATTATCGCAGGTCTGGTAACCCCTACTGTATGTACCCTGTAACGCTAGCGGGAGAAGAAACTGATTCTAAACTTGTTGGCCTTTCTCTAGGCTAACTGGGCCGTGGTAAATGATGTCCCAAGGAAGTGTTTTAATAACACAGAGTTTACAAGACGCTGAATATAAACCTGTGGGATGAATGAGTCCTACGTCACCTGGGTTCTGGGTCACTGGCTGATAAGTAGGTGACTGCTGTATGGGATGGAGTGAAAGACGGAGGGAGGAAGAGTGGGAGGGAAGAAACGGATGGAGAAAGGGGGAGATAATTGATATATGTCACCAAACTGTAATCTTGGGCTGTTATTTTTGCAGTCATACTTTCATGGACAGAATTTCGATGTATGAGTTCCTCTACAAAATTATGACCATCCACTATACTACCTATGATGCATTTACTTCAACTAGCCTTATATTCAACTAGCTCTCACAGTCTTACGTCAGAATGTTTATTCATGTTCTCAAACGTCAAATTTCGAAGTAGTTGCAAACGTCAAATTGTTTAAAGCTAAGTTTATGCATTAACTCTGAACTCTTAAGGTTAGACATTAACTCTGAATGGTTAAGGTAAGGATTAAAGTTTGGGATAGGCTTAAAACAAAAATCTCAAAAATAACTTTCTTTGCCTGGATTCAAACTTGATGTTTGGAATCAGAGGCAGATGCTTATACCCATTCACCATCCCCATCCATGATGCCATAGCAAAACCATAACCTACTTGAAGATAACAATGCTCACTGGATGGATGTTCAGCTGTTTCTCTTGCACCCCAGCTCTCTTTTTCTCTCTCTTTCTCTCTCTTTCTCTCTCTCCTTCTTTCTCTCTCTCTCTCTTTCTCATTCTCTCTCTGCTTTACAAATGCACAGAGAAACACAGAGTTAGGCGAGGCAAACTGTGTCTCTCTCGCTGTTTCAGACTGAATGTATCACTAATAAATGTACCCCTGCCTGCGTTTATAAAAATGCTCAGCACAAATCCAGACAGGAAAGTATTAGAACGTATTACTAGCATTTCCACATGTTTAGCGATACCCCTTGATGATCTGTGGGAGATATGCCTGCTTTTAGATAAATAGTCTGTTCTCACTATCAGTTAACCTTTGTGTCTTTGTCTGTTTGCCCAACATGAACATAATATTATGATTGTAACTTGTTTATAGCCGTTGTGACTTCCAATCGGCTATGAGGAAACCGGCAGTAGCAACACCATGGTGCAAGCTCCAATCCCTCAGAGAGACAGAATAAGCTACACAAGGCTTCACAGGAGATGTTAGCTACTATAGCCTGCTTTTCGGCACAAAAATTATGTTATTTGCCATTGCAGTTAGCAAATTAGTTAGTGGATAATAATTAACTGTTTATTCGGATTGGTGAATGTTAAGCAGTTAGTCTACACATGTAAGCAATAGCCATACTATTTATGCCCTAATATGAACACAAAACTCTGATAATTGATAAGCTATATGAGGTCAATGCTCTTTATCAATCCAGGCAGGCTCATCCAAGGGCAGACTATTGAAAAGTGAACGTTTTCCTTTAGAATCAGTCCCCCTGTTCAATACAGGACCAGACAGGAATCTACGGGGAACATTTCCTTATCTGTTCCTACACAACATTTTCAGAATATTTAATCAATAAAACCACAGCTATACATGTTCAGTAGCTTTATTTGAGTTGGTTTGAAGTGATTCAACTGCTACTTTTTGATTTTCAAATCATTCTTGGGCCCTGGAGAGATTTCTGCCCAGGCAGATAAGCGATCTGTGTGACAGATAGCGTGTGATGTGATGTTTGCCCACAGCTTTAAGCTGACTCTTTGATAGACACCTTACACAATTTCCCAAGGATTGATGTAAATCGAAGATGCGCTGCCTCCCTGGAATACCTGCCTACCTTTCCTGACGATGTTATTTTTCACAGGAACTCAGTAGCGGTAGCATTTACACAATGCAAATATTTACGGTAATCTGAGCTACACAGTTATGCATACGGTATTGTATTGAACACCGCATACTATTACACCCCCATAGTGTATGCATAGACTTAGGGGGATGGAAAAGTTTGAAAGTATATAGAAATAACTGGAATTGTGCAATACGTCTTTATGACTAGATCAATCCTCAGGTTCATGTACAGTGCCTTGCGAAAGTATTCGGCCCCCTTGAACTTTGCGACCTTTTGCCACATTTCAGGCTTCAAACATAAAGATATAAAACTGTATTTTTTTGTGAAGAATCAACAACAAGTGGGACACAATCATGAAGTGGAACGATTGGATATTTCATTTATTGAAAAATATTTCAAATTATTCAGCCCCTTTACTTTCAGTGCAGCAAACTCTCTCCAGAAGTTCAGTGAGGATCTCTGAATGATCCAATGTTGACCTAAATGACTAATGATGATAAATACAATCCACCTGTGTGTAATCAAGTCTCCGTATAAATGCACTTGCACTGTGATAGTCTCAGAGGTCCGTTAAAAGCGCAGAGAGCATCATGAAGAACAAGGAACACACCAGGCAGGTCCGAGATACTGTTGTGAAGAAGTTTAAAGCCGGATTTGGATACAAAAAGATTTCCCAAGCTTTAAACATCCCAAGGAGCACTGTGCAAGCGATAATATTGAAATGGAAGGAGTATGAAGACCACTGCAAATCTACCAAGACCTGGCCGTCCCTCTAAACTTTCAGCTCATACAAGCAGAAGACTGATCAGAGATGCAGCCAAGAGGCCCATGATCACTCTGGATGAACTGCAGAGATCTACAGCTGAGGTGGGAGACTCTGTCCATAGGACAACAATCAGTCGTATATTGCACAAATCTGGCCTTTATGGAAGAGTGGCAAGAAGAAAGCCATTTCTTAAAGATATCCATAAAAAGTGTTGTTTAAAGTTTGCCACAAGCCACATGGGAGACACACCAAACATGTGGAAGAAGGTGCTCTGGTCAGATGAAACCAAAATCGAACTTTTTGGCAACAATGCAAAACGTTATGTTTGGCGTAAAAGCAACACAGCTCATCACCCTGAACACACCATCCCCACTGTCAAACATGGTGGTGGCAGCATCATGGTTTGGGCCTGCTTTTCTTCAGCAGGGACAGGGAAGATGGTTAAAATTGATGGGAAGATGGATGGAGCCAAATACAGGACCATTCTGGAAGAAAACCTGATGGAGTCTGCAAAAGACCTGAGACTGGGACGGAGATTTTGTCACATATCCAGGTGTTAGAATGGCCAAGTCAAAGTCCAGACCTGAATCCAATCGAGAATCTGTGGAAAGAACTGAAAACTGCTGTTCACAAATGCTCTCCATCCAACCTCACTGAGCTCGAGCTGTTTTGCAAGGAGGAATGGGAAAAAATTCCAGTCTCTCGATGTGCAAAACTGATAGAGACATACCCCAAGCGACTTACAGCTGTAATCGCAGCAATCAGTTTTTTATTTGTTAAAAAAGTTTGAAACATCCAATAAATGTCGTTCAACTTCATGATTGTGTCCCACTTGTTGTTGATTCTTCACAAAAAAATACAGTTTTATATCTTTATGTTTGAAGCATGAAATGTGGCAAAAGGTCGCAAAGTTCAAGGGGGCCGAATACTTTCGCAAGGCACTGTAGCATGGAAGGCCTTGAGTTATGGATTTAATTCCTGATAAATACATTTTTGTCATACTATTTCTCTATTTCATTCTCTGTGTTTTTTTCTCTCTTCATCCTCTCTTTCTTGATTACTTTTTTTTCTCAGTGTAACAATGACCTACAGTAAGGTTAGAAATACAGATCTTCTCGTGATCTACAGCCTCCTAAGAGGAGTAGAAGTCTGTCCTGTACTTATTGTATATCAAATCAAAATGTATTTGTCTCATGCGCCGAATACAACAACAGACCTTACTGTGAAATGCTTACTTACAAGCCCTTAACCAACAATGCAGTTTTAAACTAAACTTGACTAATTTTGTAAATTGGTTCACCCGTGGCAGTGCTCATCTTTCACTAAACTCTTTCCGTTGCTACTAGTCTGTTCAAAGCAGTCCTTGACATCCACCCTGACAGGCAGAGAGTTGAGTCTTCAGTTGGGGTAATTGCTGGTGGCCATCAATGTTTACAAAATAGAACAAAATGTTGCAAAGGGCAAAGTAAATGAATTAAATGAATATTTGAATAATAACTAAATGGATAAAGTGTGAAAATGTTCTGCTTTTACCAGAATGTATGAACCCATAATTCATTTATTTTACACAGAGGTGAAAAGTGAAGCTTTAAAAGACAAAACAAAAATGTGGTTGGATAAATGCCACCTCCAGTCAATGTGTAATTGCTAATTGTTGCTAGCTTCAACTTACAATAGTTTAAACCCATTTGTGAATGGGAGAAACTGCGAGGGAAACAATAGAAACTGCAAGGGAAACACTATGGAAAGCAATTGGTGTTTGACAAAATGCCACTATTACTTACATATTTTCTCCATAATTAGCAGTGTTGAGAAGAATGTGTCTCAGGATGCAGCGATGTATGGTATCTAACACTGCCATCTAGAGAGCTGGGGTCTTCTCTCCAGACATCAGCTATCTCTGTGCACTGCTGCATTTTCACTCTGTCAGCTGACATCTGCCACACTCCTTGTTTGTTAACCATGAGGACTATTTTGAGAAACAGAGAATGTGACGGGATGTAAAGATAACAGCTTGACTTTTTGTTGAATGCAGCGTCCACAGTGCTACGTGTTTGAATGTGGTGATGATCGCACTGCATATTTAGATCTTTAAATAACTAATGGATGGAGTCTTTGTGTAGGCACAGCTGTATAGTGTGTTAGGGATGGTACTGTGGTAGTGATATATACTTCCTGCCAGAGCGCAAAAAAAATTGTCAAAGACTCCAGTCACCCAAGTCATAGGCTGTTCTCTCTGCTACCGCATGGCAAGTGGTACCAGAACGCCAAGTCTAGGTCCAAAAGGCTCCTTAACAGCTTCTACCCCCAAGCCATAAGACTGCTAAACAATTCATCAAATTGTCACCCTGACTATTTTCATTGACACAGCCCCCCCCCCACTGCTGCTACTCACTGTTTTTTATCCATGCATAGTCACTTTACCCCTACCTACATGTACAAATTACCTTGACTAACCTGTACCCCTGCACATTGACTCGGTACCGTTACCCCCTGTATATAGCTTCATTATTGTTATTTTGTTGTGTTACATTTTTATTTATTTATTTTTTACTTTAGTTTATTTGTAAATATTTTCTTAACTCTATTTTCTTAGCAAATGTGCCCACTCTGGTCTTGACACATGCCAACAGTTTGCAGATACACTGCGGGTAGTCTGGCCTACATGATGAGATTATTATGGATAAGAGCAGGTCTGTTTTTATTTGTCAAACAGCAGCCAAACATCGATCATCATGTCACCAGAATAATTCCCTCAATATTTATTGGAAAGGAGCATCAAGTTAATCACCGTGCACTTTCACAACCTTGTGAAGTTCATCATAACTTATTTCATCTGTAGCCTAATAAACTGCATGCTTTCCCAAGTCGTCGTGGGAGGACCACAAAACATTTCCTCGTGTGACTCCAATTCCAATATGATTGTTATTATAACTTTGATATGATTGTTATTATATCAATATTTGCGCATAAAGGCATTGCCACAGCCATTTCCCAAATAATTAATTTTACCGACACAAAAGGATACCATCATTTCGAAGAAACAAATTGTCTGTCAACATTTGTGACTCACCACCTGGATTCGTTCTTATGTAGCAACATTTGAACTTCTGTTTTTTTTTTACATTGGATAAAAGTAGAGACTCAGCTACAAAATGGTACATCATACACTGCATTTTAAAAAACAATGGGAAAGTAATTCTGCTTTGAAAGTTGATCAGCTTGTAAACTCACTTTTGAGAAAACCGTCTTTCAATGTTTTGGGACTACTATTAGAGATCCCTTCTTTGTCTACACGAATTCAGCATTGTTCACACCCTCTTAAGCCTTAGCCCCACCCATCTCTAAGAGTTGATCCAACCGTTCCAACCGTTGATCCAACTTGCCAGCTATTTCCAGACATCTAAGAGAGAGAGAACAGCTCATTGAACATTACTAGCCCTATCGCTCTATCTGTGTTTTCGCATTCAGCTCTGACCTCACAACAGTCAAGCATCCAAGCATCCAAGCTAACTAGCTAACATTGGCTAGCTACTCCCAGACACATAATGAGAGAACACCCCATTCTGACCATTTCACTCGCCCTAGCAGAGCTGGTTAGGCTTTTTTCATGTTATGCAGAGCGTTGGTGACTGTAACTGTGCTACTGGCAACAATTGAATTACGCTTTGTTGCCGACGTTTACTGACACCGGACATATTGAACGGGTGTTGAGCATTCAACGATGCATCATTTAGATAGCTGGCTAGATAGCTAGCTAGATAAACAATGAATCCCAATGCATGACGTAACGTTAGTTAGCGAGCCATCCAGCTAACATTAGTTAGCTAGCTAACAGTGCACTTTAACTTGAAATTAAAATACTTTGTCAAAATTAGATAGGAGTCTTTTGCTAAGACATGTAGCTAGCTATCTAGCTAAATAATGGAGCATAATCACAACTCATGACATTACTACCCTGCATGAATCTGCAGGTAGCTATAAGAATAAGATCATACACATAATGTTAGCTAGCGACCCAGCCAGCTAACGTTACTTAGCTAACAGTAAATTTGAAATGAAACCACTTTGTCAAAATTAGAAATGTGTAATATCTGAAAATCTTACCAGTATACATCATAGTTGGACATGTCTCCTGTCTGATGCCATGCATGGTTGACTTAGTTTGACGATGTAATCCAGACTGGTGTTTTCTCCATCTCCTTAGCTATCATACTCGAATTCCACTGATTTCAATACTCGGTCCTCCAGAAAGTGGAGAGCATACACATAACATTAGCTAGCAAGCCAGACAGCTAATGTTAGCTAGCAAACAGAACAATTTAACTTGACATTAGATTTATGCAGTTTTACTATGCGATACATAACAAAAACGTGTTCGACACATGTGTGTGCTATATGGTAGACCAATCCAAACGAATCTCTCTGCATGTCCAGCCCACTCATTATCTCAGCCAATCATGGCTATCGGGGAGGTTGCTCGTTTTTTCTGTGGCTAAACCAACTAGGCTCGCAATTTAACAATGTATTTGTATTTACAGATGGAGTACAAGTTTGATATTAAGGCACATGAAAGTTCACATGTTTGAGAAGGCATTTCTGCCAAAAAAAATGCATTTTGATAAAAAAATATATTTTTTACGTTCAAACAGCTCTCCTGTGAAGTCGTGACTTGCGACATACGTCTAGTTTCCTGAATCGGGTCACATTTATGAAATTCTACCGACATTTCCTGATTTCATCAGTCCGTTTTTTTAATGAGTCAGTTAATTCATCCACGTGAAATGGTTGGATGAAAACCTGGTTATTCATGGTGAATTTCATTAATTAAGTCACAATTATCTTTCATATACCCACATAGGCTCAACTCACAGAAACTGTGGTAAAATCCAACTTCTCAAATTTGTATTTTTGGTAGATTGAAGAACCACTTATGAACCAACCACACAGGAGACTGATTAATTTATAATGGGATCACAGTGGGATCATAAGGAGGAAAATGTGTTTATTCTATTCAAAATGTAGCTTGTATGTCTCAAGACAGCTATATGTCATTATGTTTGATATCTACAGCTTGTCGTTATGATATGGTACACACTTAACTTACACTTCACTTAAAAGAGGAGCATCTAAAGACCCACTGTATGCCTCACTATCTAGCTTTTCCCTATAGGCATTACTAAACTAGCAAACATCTAAGACTTACCCTTGAAGTTTTCAAGGAGTGATGTTATCAAAGTTATGTGATTTACAGAGAACACATCATTAGAGGAAGTCTAACATTCTGAATCTACTCTCAAGTTTGAAAGAACATTGGCAGTTTGATGAATATGAAAACAATGGTGCCAGTCTAAATTCATGACCATTTGACGTGACAATGTCCTAGAAACAAATGTCCTGGTTTCAGTATTTGACAGGCTTGGCATTTTAGGTGAGTCATAGCTGGGTGTGTACGCAGATGTTGAAATATGACATCTACCCAGTACAATGAGCATTATAAAACATTCCACTGGAATCATGTTAAAAAACATATATTTTCAATTAATGAATGTTGACATTCAAAGTGTCTGTATGAATATTCTGCTGACTAAAATTACAATCATATTTAATTTGAAAACCTTATTTTTAGGAATTCTTAAGTTTGAAGAGCTGTATTGTTCCTTTGTTTAGTTGTTTTTGGGTTACCAACTCTACAAACTAAAGAGTTTGGCACTGTCGGATAAGAGAAGGAGAAAGAAATGGTAGCACTTCACGTTTGCCACATCAATCATTGAGCGTCGGAAAATACGTGACTTGTTTTTCAAAGTCCTAACCTTACAAAAGTTTCAGAAGTTGGACCACTAAGAAAGTCTTAATTATTGAAACATATGTTACATGATTGAAGTCTCATTTTCTTCTCCTTTTCAACATTTAAAGTCTCTCTCTCTAAAGTCTCTCTCCAGGGTTTGAGGTGGACTCTAGTGGACAATGTGGGCCTGACAATGACCATTGACTATGGTCATTGGCAATGACTATGTTCATACGGCAATGACTATTCTCCTCATCTGATGTCCATCTGATGAACATGGTTATATCTGGGAGTGAGGTGGGTATGGATAAATTACGTCTCTATCTGATGTTAGATAAACACTACCTTTAGCTGGAACAAGGGTGTACTGTAAAGCACTTTGTGACAAACGATTTAGTAAAAAAGAAAACTGTGAGGATTGATTGATCTCTGCCTTGGATTACTGTGGAGCTGGGCCTAGCAACAAGTATTGTGATGTAGTGAAGGGCCACATTCTCAGCCATAAGTTAATGTAACTGCAAAAACACCCTGATAGCTTATGGAGAATTGTAGAAGGAGTTGTGTACAGTACCAATCAAAAGCTTGGACACACCTACTCATTCAAGTTTTTTGTTTAATTTGTACTATTTTCTACTTTGTAGAATAATTGTGAAGACTTCAAAACTATGAAATAACACATTCGGAATCATATAATAACCAAAAGATCTAAATATATTTCATACTTGAAATTCTTCAAAGTAGCCTCCCTTTGCCTTGATCTTGACATTCTCTCATCCGGCTTCATGAGATAGTGTGCTTTTTAAAAGTTGATTTGTGGAATTTCTTTCCTTTTTAATGTGTTTGAGCCAATCAGTTGTGTTGTGACAAGGTAGGGGTGGTATACAGAAGATAGCCCTATTTGGTAAAAGACAAAGTCCATATTATGGCAAGAACAGCTCAAATAAGCAAAGACAAACGACAGTCCATCATTACTTTAACCCTCCTGTTGTGTTTGTTTCATGTCAAATAAATTCTGTGTTTCTGGTCCAAAATGACCGCCCCATTATAGCTGATTATAAATCCATAATAATACATATATTATCACCTAATGTTGTGTTAGATCTTTTTATCAACTTAAGTTCTTGTGAACATTACAAGTTTTGAACTTCTATTTGCTATTCATGGCCTGTAGGCCTCATTGACCTGAGCTAAAACAACTTGTTTTTGAGCAAGAAAAGCATAATGTATGGATTATTTTGACTATAACAAATACTCAGATGTCAAAGTATAACAAGGACTGTCTCCTCTTCACCAGTGTCATGATCAAAGATATGATCAAGAGCCTCACATACAGTATATCGTTTGGTCATTGTTCGGCCACAGAATGAATTGTGAGCAAGGCCTCAAAAAAGCTTTATATACCAGAGCTGCGAGAAGAGTTCTATATATTATTGAAACAATGTTGCGATTGTTTGTGAGAATGCCAACAGGTGTGGTTCCCGTGGGGGAAAGATTCTATTGGGGAAAGGTTTCTGTGGGGGTTGCCATGGAAGCTAAGAAGGGGAGATAGGTGTATGTATGTTTGTGTGTGTGCTCAAAGACGCATGCATGTGGGGGTCTGGGAGAGGACGTGTGTCCACCCAATGAATGGTCATGTGCCTGAACTCAATTTTATACACTAATTGTAGTCTCACCCATTCATCTCTAATGACCGGTCATTTTTGACTTGGAACACCACAGGTGTACAAAAGATAAATAAAACACCCAAAATTTAATGAAAATCATCTAAATGTATTTTGTGTGTTCCGATGCCCTGTGTGGACAAAGTCATGGAACCTTATGACAATCAGATTAAATGAACTACATTTTTCAGAGAGAAAACTTGTAAATCGGTCCAATTCGACCGGAACACAGCAGGACGGTTAAGACATGAAGGTCAGTCAAAAAAAAAAACATTGACATTTTCTTCAAGTGCAGTCACAAAAACCATCAAGCGCTATATTGAAACTGGTTCTTACGAGGACCGCCACAGGAAAGGAAGACCCAGAGTTACCTCTGCTGCAGAGGATAAGTTCATTAGAGTTACCAGCCTCAGAAATTCCAGCCCAAATAAATGCTTCACACAGTTCAAGTAACAGACACATCTCAACATCAACTGTTCAGAGGAGACTGCATGTATCAGGTCTTCATGGTCGAATTGCTGCCAAGAAACCACTACTGAAAAACATCAAATAGAAGAAGATACTTCCTGTGCCAAGAAACTTGAGCAATGGACATTAGAACAGTGGAAATCTGTCCTTTGGTCTGATGAGTCCAAATGTGTTTCGCCGTGTCTTTGTGAAACGCGGAGTGGGTGAATGGATGATCTCCGCATGTGTGGTTCCCACCTTGGAGCATGGAGGAGGAGGTGTGATTGTGTGGGAGTGCTTTGCTGGTGACACTTTTGGTGATTCATTTAGAATTCAAGACACACTTAACCAGCATGTCTAAAACAGCATTCTGCAGTGATACGCCATCCCATCTATTTGCACTTAATGGGACTATTAATTATTTTTCAACAGGACAACGTCCCAACACCTCCAGGCTGTGTAAAGGCTATTTGACCAAGAAGGACAGTGATGGAGTGCTGCATCAGATGACCTGGCCTCCGCAATCACCCAACCTCAACCCAATTGAGATGGTTTGGGATGAGTTGGACCATAGAGTGAAGGAAAAGCAGCCAACAAATGCTCAGCATATGTGGGAACTCCTTAAAGATTTAGAAAAGCATTCCAGGTGAAGCTGGTTGAGAGAATGCCAAGAGTGTGCAAAGCTGTCAGCCAGTCAATGGGTGGCTATTTTGAAGAATCTCAACTATATAATATATTTGGATAATTTTAACTATTTTTTGGTTACTACATGATTCCATAAGTGTTATTTAATAGTTTTGATGTCTTTACAATTATTCTACAATGTAGAAAATAGTACAAATAAATCAAAACCCTTGAATGAGTAGGTGTGTCCAAACTTTTGACTGGTACTGTATATAAGTATTTTACAAATGTTATAATGTTATTTTCTTCAACTTTGAGATTACAGAGTGTTTGGTGTAGATAGTTGACAAAGAAAGACAATTAAATAAAATTATTTATAATTTTACTTTTGATACTTCAGTATATTTAGCAATTACATTTACATTTGACACTTAAGTATATTCAAAACCAAACACTTTTAGACTTTTACTGTAACGATGTGCGCTGAGAGTCGGGAAGCAAGTTCAGGGAGTGTTTTAATAAAATAAACGGAACATAATACAAAACAATAACCTCGAACAAAGCACAGACATGAAACAGAAACAATGACGCCTGGGGAAGGAACCAAAGGGAGTGACATATATAGGGCAGGTAATCAAGGAAGTGATAGAATCCAGGTGAGTCTGATGAGGCACAGGTACGCGTAATGATGGTGACAGTTGTGCTCCGTAACGAGAAGCATGGTGACCTCAAGGCCGGAGAGGGAGCACATCTGACATTTACTCAATTAGTTTTTACTGGGTAACTTTCACTTTTTCTTGAGTCTATTAAGGCATCCTTACTTTTATTCAAGTATGACAATTGAGTACTTTTTCCATCAAAAAACATCACAGAGAAATGTAAGAAAGAAATATTTTTTCAGTCAGATGTTCAGTCTAGTCACTAGAATCCATCCATACCTTTCAAGAAGATTAAACTAAAGCTGACTCCTTTTGTTCATCAGTTCACCCTTGTCAGTGCAAATCTTTCATTGAACTCTTTCTGAGGTTACCTGTCTGTTCAAAGCAGGCTGTCCTTGACATCCACCTTGACAGGCAGAGAGTTGAGTATTCGGGGTAATTGCTGGTGGCCTTCGATGTTTACAAAATAGAACAAAATGTTGCAAAGGGCAAAGTGAATCATTCACATGAATATTTGAATAATAACTAAATGGAAAAAGTGGGAAAACGTTCTGCTTGGCCAGAATGTACGAACTAATAAAACATTTATTTTACACAGAGGTGACAAGTGAAGCTTTATTAATTAGGCAAAACAAAAGTGTGATTGGTTAATAGGCACCTCTATGGCACCTGTAATTCATCATTAATTACTTCTAGCTGCACTTGCACTAGCTTCAGATGTTCCCTCCTAAACCCAATGGTGAACTTGGGGTAATTATTGCCAGGGGAATTGCGAGGGAAACACTATAGAAAAACAATTGGTGTTCCATAAAATGCCTCCAAATGTATTTCATATTGCTCTGCAGTTAGCTGTGGTGAGGAAGAATGTATCTAAGGATGCAGCAATGGATGGTATCTAACACTACCATCTAGAGCGCTGTGCTCTCATCTCCAGACACCAGCTATCTCTGGCACATTTTCACTTTGTGAGCTGACATCTGCCACACTCCTTGTTTGTTAACCATGATGACCATTTTGAGATACGGAGAATGTGACAGGATGTAAAGATAACAGCTTGACTTTTTGTTGAACGCAGCATCCACAGTGCTACGTGTTTGAATGTGGTGATGATCGCACTGCATATTTAGATCTTGAAATTACTAAAGAATGGAGTCTTTGTGTAGGCACAGCTGTATTCATGGATTGCACGCTCCCTCACAATATTGTTATAAAAGTTATCTTGAGGACTGGTGCTCTTCTAAACATTCTACTCAAAGCAATGGCACTGATGAAAATTTTGTCTAAAGAGAATTATTGTGAGTCGAAACACAATGGAATTTGTAAAGGAAGCAAATAATTAATAGAAAAACCCTTTGTCATCATTGTAATGTTGTCAGATTAACCTTAGATGTAGTATAACATTAGCTAGCTAAGAGTGAGGGGAGAGCAACAGATGTATTAGGGGGTGGGGGTACAGTGGGGCAAAAAAGTATTTAGTCAGCCACCAATTGTGCAAGTTCTCCCACTTAAAAAGATGAGAGAGGCCTGTAATTTCACAATACATGGCCCCATTCATTGGGCCAAAATACCAGCAACAGAATGTGAAAACCTTGTGAAGACTTACAGAAAACATTTGACCTCTGTCATTGCCAACAAAGGGTATATAACAAAGTATTGAGATAAACTTTTGTTATTGACCAAATACTTATTTTCCACCATAATTTGCAAATAAATTCATAAAAAATCCTACAATGTGATTTTCTGGATTTTTTTTCTCATTTTGTCTGTCATAGTTGAAGTGTACCTATGATGAAAATTACAGGCCTCTCATCTTTTTAAGTGGGAGAACTTGCACAATTGGTGGCTGACTAAATACTTTTTTGCCCCACTGTATTTTATTAGGATCCTCATTAGCTGTTGTGAAAGCAGGAGCTACTCTTCCTGGGGTCCACACAAAACATGTAATAATACAGAACAATAATAAACAAGAACAGCTCAAGGACAGGACTACATCAATTTAAAAACATGGTGGCATGACTGGTGGGGTAAGTGTGTATGCAAACAATTTGGAATTTTCAACAAGTACATTTTTCTTATAAAAAGAAGAAGCAATGCAGTCAGTCTATCCTCAACTCATAGCCAAGAAAGACTGGCATGCATAGGATTTATATTAGCCTTCTGATTACAATGAAGAACAAGACATGCTGCTCTGTTCTTGGCCAGCTGCAGCTTAACTAGGTCTTTCTTTGCAGCACTTGACCACATGGCTGGACAATAATCAAGATAAGATAAAACTAGAGCCAGCAGGACTTGCTTTTTGGAGTGTGGTGTCAAAAAGCAGAGCATCTCTTTATTATGGACATACCTCTCCCAATCCTTTCAACCATTGAATCTGTATGTTTTGACTATGACAGTTTACAATCCAAGGTAATGCCAAGTAATTTAGTCTCCTCAACTTGTTCAACAGCCACACCATTCATTACTAGATTCAGCTGAGGTCTAGAGCTTAGTAAAGGATTTGTACCAAATACAATGCTCTTAGATTTATAGATGTTCAGGATCAGTTTATTACTGGCCACCCATTCCAAAACAGACTGTAACTCATTGTTAAGGGTTTCAGTGACTTCATTAGCTGTGGTTCCTGACACTTATATGGCTCAGTCATCAGCATACATGGAAACACAGGCTTTGTTTAATGCCAGTGGCAGGTCATTTGTAAACATTTTAGCTGGCTAACATTAGCATTGCTATGTATTTTTTATTAACTTTACTAGCTAATGACAACATTGCCATCTGTCTAACTTAATCATCATAACGACATCATAATGTTGACAACGTTGTTTCCTACTAATTATTTACCTACTGTAGCAATGTCATCATATTTAATAGCCACTACAGTGTCATTTAGACGAAACAATCATTGGGCCGCATTAAGAATGACTGGGTACCACTCGACTTTCGGGATCAGTATGGCTGAGAGCATCTTGAGAACAATGGCATGACGCAACCGGGTGACGTAGGTGCAAACCATGAATTTACTCTAGTGTTAGGGATGGTACTGTCTTTTTAATATATAAGTACAGGACAGGCTTCTACTCCTGCTAGGAGACCATAGATCACAAGGATATTTTTTTATTTTATTAGGCAAGATCAGTTAAGAACAAATTCTTATTTTCAATGACGGCCTAGGAACAGTGGGTTAACTGCCTGTTCAGGGGCAGAACGACAGATTTGTACCTTGTCAGCTCAGGGGTTTGAACTTGCAACCTTGCGGTTACTAGTCCAACACTCTAACCACTAGGCTACCCTGCCTCCCTTAAGGTAAGTCATTGCTACACTGAGAAAGAACGTAAGAAAGAAAGATAGGGGGGAGAGAGAAAGTGACAGAATAAAATAGGGAAATATAATGACAGACATGTATTCAGCAGGAATTGAATCAGTAACTCAATCTGAACCTGAGGATTGATTCAGTTAGAAAGACGTAAAGCACGATTCACGTAAAGCACGAAGCATTATTTAAGCTATTTATATATACATGACCATGTTTCTGTCCCCCTAAGACTATTCATAAACTTTTGAAATAGTATGCAGTCTGCAGTATTCAATACAACCACATGTATAACTGTGTAGATCTGATTATATCTCAAAATCTTCTGCCTTTGTAGAAATGCTACTACTGCTGAGTTCCTATTGAAAATAACATCCCCAGGAGCTACAGTATAGGGAGGTATTCCAGAGAGGGCTATACCCACATAACATGTTTAGGCAATACGCATTTGCAAAATATGATATCGGCTCGAATTAACCTACTTCAAGCTAGGCAAAACAGCGACACCTACTGTATGCTGAGCCTGTCCATTAACAGTGACTGGAGTCAGGAAAGGCAGGATGGATGGAAAGAAAGGCATGAATACCCTGCACTTTTAATGTTTTACCATTTTTATTTTTATTTTGAGCATACAAACAACATAATCAATGAGAAAAAACATTACATTAAAACATTTTTAATTTTTATATAATATACTTTTTTAGTTGGCTTTTCATAACAGCTTTTTAAAATTAGATTATCACAGGGTAAGCACTGCCTACTGCATATCACTGCTGGAGACAGACGAGATTTATGAAAGATGTGAAGGGCAGCTGGGAGGTCACTAAGTAAAACCTCCTTCCCTCTTCTGTGAGGAGAGCAGGATCTGACAGTGAATAAGGATGGTCCCATGGGGAATTCATTGGTGATTTGATTGCATTACATTAAATTGCAGTCATTTAGCATGACAGCTTACAATAAATAGAGTAGCTCTCTGAACAATGCAAAGATTGGAACTAAGAGCCAGCACCAGTCTCCAACCAACTGAGCAATTTGGACCAAGATACTGAAGAAATTGATGTCTATGGGAATATGCTCAATCTCTCAGAGAAAACATCCATATTCATGCAATATGTGACCGGGTTCAGGAAGGCTAGTTCCTACTTCAGAGTAGGGCTATTTGTTTTTTTACAGAATAGCATTCTTAGACATTTTAACTTTCATGTACCTTAATAAAAAAGTATATGTGATCTGTAATTATGAATACAATTTTTAAATCATAAACCTAGTTTAGTCAAGGAGACAGCACTGAGCTACTAAGGGAGAAAGCCAGGATCCTACATGGCTTGCCAGGATCGGCTGAGATAATGGAGTCTCGGACATGCCGAGAGAATAGTCCTGATTGGCATGGCGTCGCGGACTTCTGTCTATAACAGAACGGGGCCTTCTCTGGTAAGAATAGATCATCTTTGCTACCGCAGATTTTTTGAAAGATATAGCTCTGGAAAACTGCAAAACTGTTCTCAACAACATTGCTACCTTGAATTGACCTGGTCCAAATGAACTTATATAGCTACCGTAGCTAAACAAAGGAGACAAAAGAGACCCATTCACAAAGAGACCTGTTCACGTGTGAACTCATAAAGAGAGAAGTGGGGCTATGGCTTAACCCTCCTGTTGTGTTCGTTTCATGTTAATTAATTCTGTGTTCCTGGTCCAAAATAATCGCTCTATTATAGCTGATTATAAATCCATAATAATCCATATATTCTCACCTAATGTTGTGTTAGATCTTTTTATCAACTTAAGTTCTTGTGAACATTACAAGTTTTGAACTTCTATTTGCTATTCATGGCCTGTAGCCCTCATTGACCTGAACTCATACAACTCATTTTTGCGTAAAACAAAAAAGCATAATGTATGGATTATTTGGACTATAACAAATAATCAGATGAAACATATTGTGCTATTTATCATAGACTACTTTGTGTCAACATTTAACAAGGACATTTGTTTTGAAGCCATTTAAAAAAATGTAATAGTGACATGATTTTATGTCATCAGCCCTGGATATGGCGTATCTCGTTGGCACTGGGGTCATCCTGATAACTTTCAGCTGACAGCCGACCTCTCCTCTCAGGTGGAGATGAAGACCAGGACAAATTCCAATTCTTTGACATGAATGTAACAACAACCTCAGCAGGGCCCTCTTCCTCGTCACTGGATTGTTCCACATCGGTTGTCTCTTGGTCTGGATCATATTCTTTGTTGTCTTCAACTCACACCTCTAATGCATCTTCACTGTCAGTGTCCTGGCCTCTCTCCTCCTCATCAGTGTCATGATCAAAGATATGATCAAGAGCCTCACATACAGTATATCATTTGGTCATTGTGCTGCCGCAGAATTAATTGTGAGCAAGGCCTCAAAAAAGCTTTATATACCAGAGCTGCAAGAAAAGTTCTATATATTATTGAAACAACGTTGCGATTGTTTGTGAGAATACCAACAGGTGTGGTTCCCATGGGGGAAAGATTCTATTGGGGAAAGGTTCCCATGGGGGTTGCCATGGAAGCCAAGGGGAGTGAGGTGTGTGTGTGTGCTCAAATACATGCATGTGGGGGTCTGGGAGACGAAGTGTGTCCATCCGATGAATGGGCATGTGCCTGAACTCAATTTTATACACTAATTGTAGTCTCACCCATTCATTTCTAATGACCGGTCATTTTTGACTTGGAACACCACAGGTGTACAAAAGTTAAATAAAACCCACAAAATGTAATGAAAATCATCTAAATGTATGTTGTGTTCAAATGCCCTGTGTGGACAAAGCCATGGAACATTATGACAATCATATTAAATTAACTACATTTATCAGAAAGAAAACTTGTAAGTCGGTCAAATTTGACCGGAACACAGCAGGAGCGTTAGGAGCATGTATGATGCTGATTTGGCATACACAAAGAAAAGCTCTCTAGCTAGTGTGAAACCTCTACAACATCTCCCAGGGCCTTTTTCTCAAAATTGGTGTTCATCAACTTTTAAAGCAGCAGCATTTACCTCAACTTTTCCCAGTGTATGATATACCATTTTGATGCTCTTATTCTGTACTTTTATCAAATGTTTAAAAATATATATAAACACAATTTTGAGTTTTGGAAGAAAAGCCTAGATAGAGCTGGCTGGGCACACATTTCATTTATTTCCACAGGGTTTATCTGAGCTTTGTGGTATACACAAAATGCTATACACAAAAACAGATTTTCAGTCAGATGTTCAGTCATGTCACTAGAGTCCATCCATCCCTTTCAGAGAAGATTAATGCAACAGTTGTTGTGACAAAACCTTTGGTAAAGTTGAAAATGCAATGGAAACACAATGAACTTTATTCGGTACATGAAAACTTAAGTGAAAAAGTAGATTTAATGTGCACTATGTTATCATGCACTTTTTTCCATCAGTTTGGTGGAAACACATCACTGGTTGGAAAATGTGCATATTTTCTTAATACGGATTTTAGAATATTCACATGAAAATCTGTTGCCGCTTTTGATGGAAACCAAGTTAGTGATGGCTTAAAGTACAGACAGTTACAAGTACGAATAGTATCAATTAACTATTACGTTTGCCCTAAAAACGATCACTTTAGTATTTTAATGTAACTGCTTTTATTCCATTGCTATTACTATCAATTTTTTTAGGAAAGTATTTAGCTTTGCATATCTGATCTTAACTCCTCATTGTGACTGTTTGTTTATCAGGGAACCCATCTGGGAATCCTTGAAAAGCCCTCTTACAAAGAGACTCTTTTTTTTCTTCATGCTGTGCAGATTTAAGAATTCCAGGCCAGTGTCGCTGTGAAATTCAAATTGGCGGCAAGGGTGAGTGAGAGTGAAAGTGGGAGCATGTGGACAAACCCAGTAGCTGTAAAAAAAGTAATAGTCAGTTTGTGACCGGTGCGATAAGTCAGGCAGCCCCCAGGCCTGCTGATACAGAGCAAGGCTGAGCCATTCGTCAAGGCTGACTGGGAGCTCCTGGTGACCATCTCAGGGCTGCTAGAAAGAGGCAGAGAGAGGCAAGGGTCGACGGGTGAAGTCATTACAGACACTGACGTTACTGTAGTCAGATTTTAGCTTGGTGTGTATGTGTGTGTGTATGGAGGTGGTTGTGTGGGTGTAGGGCGTGTGTATGTGTATTTGTGCATGTGTGTGTCAAAACTGCTTTGAGGTTGTACCATCATGCTTGCATGAGGCACTTTTTTGTCATGGTCTTTATACTTTAATTCTTATGTTTCTGGGATTTGAATTGCTGAAGACGGGTGAATGTCAGGGACTATAAACCATGTCAGATACTGAAAAGTACGAGAAGTGGAATATATTAAAATCAACCTCTCAAGTCTTTGTGATGTGAATCCTCCTTCCACACATACCTGCCTTTTTATCCTAGATAATGACTCACTAATAACCTGGGTTCCTGGCATAATCACTGTGGAGGAAAACGTCTTAAAAACCGTTAAAATGTCAAGCCGCATTCTGGAGATCTCATTGGGATTCGTCTAATTAAGCTGTTAAAAGTTTCATGACGGACTGTCCGATCCGCCAGTCTGTCCTGTCATGGGTGGGGCTGGGAGCAGTCTGCATCAGAGGGAAGAGAACATTCTGCCTGAGTGTCACTGGAAGCATTACTTCCACCTTACTGCTCTTAAACATAGGCTATGTTCGTAGCCATGGAAACACCAGTCTGATATAGTCTGAACTGGTCAAGATATTTTGTGTTAACAAATGCATTTTCCTTTACAAGTGTTGTTAGAAGATACAGATGTTTGAGGTAGAAAGCTTGATTGAAGTCTGGCTTTCAATAAAACAGCAAGTGTGGGTATTTTTCAACCAAGTCTTTTTCATTCTTTGGAAGTGACAGACTCAGGTGGGCATTGTTGTATTTGTGTTATGTTTTTATAACTTGTCTCCCCCATGACTAATGCTAAGTGCCTGTTGTGGGTCTTGCAGAACAGGTTGACAACGCTTCCCAGCTTTGAACAGGAGCAGATGGTGTCTTAATTCTGCTGGTGTGCTGATTCATAAAAAGCTGTTGATGGGATTATTAATATATTTCATATCCTGTTTTTGATCTGTCCCCCACACTCTATCTAAGCAGTACTTAGTCATAGTCTAGTCTAGAGTAACGTCATACCCTTTTCCACTTAACCCTTGTATTTCCTGTTGGGCACCACTGACACTTTAACTCTGCACTCTTAGAAAAAAGGGTTACAAAAAGGTTTCATGCGACAAGCTCCATATGAGAACCCTTTTGGTTCCAGGTAGGACTATTTTGTGTTCCATGTGGAACCTTCTGTGGAAAGTGGTTCCATGTAGATCCAAAAGGGGTTCTTCAAAGGGTTATCCGAATGGCACAGAAAAACATCCTTTTTGGTCTAGAAGAGTTCTAGAAGAGTGTTTGAAGAGTGTGTGTCATTGACTTTTTGATATATACAGTTGAAGTTGGAAGATTACATACACCTTAGCCAAATACATTTAAAAACTTCTTACGGCTAACGGGATCGATTAGACAACAGCCAGTGAAAGTGCAGGGTGCCAAATTCAAACAACATAGATTTCATAATTACAATTCCTCAAACATACAAGTATTATACACCATTTTAAAGATATACTTGTTGTTAATCCCACCACATTGTTAGATTTCAAAAGGCTGTATGATGAAAGCATACCATGCGATTTTGTTAGGTCAGCGCCAAGTCACAAAAAAACACAGCCATTTTTCCAGCCAAAGAGAGGAGTCACAAAAAGCAGAAATATAAATAAAATGAATCACTAACCTTTGAGGATCTTCATCAGATGACACTCATAGAACTTCATGTTACACAATACATGTATGTTTTGTTTGATAAAGTTCATATTTATATCCAAAAATCTCAGTTTACATTGGCGCGTTATGTTCAGTAATGTTTTGCTTCCAAAACATCCGGTGATTTTGCAGAGAGCCACCTCAATTTAAGAAAATACTTGTCATAAATGTTGATGAAAATACAAGTGTTATGCATGGAATTAAAGATATACTTCTCCTTAATGCAACCACTGTGTCAGATTTCAAAAAAGCTTTACTGAAAAAGCACACCATGCAATAATCTGAGTACAGCGCTCAGGCACCAAAACAGCCATACAGATACCCGCCATGTTGTGTAGTCAACAGAAGTCAGAAATAGCATTATAAATATTCACTTACCTTTGATGATCTTCATCGGAAAGCACTCCCAGGCGTCCCAGTTCCACAATAAATGTTTGTTTTGTTCGATAAAGTCCATCATTTTTGTCCAAATATCTCCTTTTTGTTCGCACATTTAGTTCACAAATCCAAATGCGCAGGCACTTAGTCCAGACGAAAAGTCAAAAAGTTCCTTTACAGTTCGTAGAAACATGTAAAACGATGTATAGAATCGTTTTTATCATAAATCTTCAATAATATTCCAACTGGACAATTCCTTTGTCTTTAGAAATGTTAAGGAACGCAGCTTGCTCTCACGGCCGCGCGCATGACTTAGCTCATGGCATTCTACCAGACCTCTTAGTCTAACAGCTCTTATGCGCTCCCTCTTCACAGTAGAAGCCTGAAACAAGGTTCTAAAGACCGTTGACATCTAGTGGAAGCCGTAGGAAGTGCAATCGGACCAAATCTTACACTGTATATTGGAAAGGCAAAGACTTGAAAACCTACAAACTTCAGATTTCCCACTTCCTGTTTGGATTTTTTCTCAGGTTTTTGCCTGCCATGTGAGTGCTGTTATACTCACAGACATCATTCAAACGGTTTTAGAAACTTCAGAGTGTTTTCCATCCAAATCTACTAATAATATGCATATCCTATCTTCTGGGCCTGAGTAGCAGTCAGATTACTCTGGGCACCTTATTCATCCAAGCTACTCAATACTGCCCCCCAGCCATCAAAGTAAAAATTGGACTTGTATAGATATATAGATTACTATTTATATTACTATTTATTACTATTTATATTTTTTTATTACTTTTACTTTTACTACACTACATTCCTTAAGAATTTTTTAAAAACTTTTTACTCCATACATTTTCCTTGATACCCAAAAGTACTCGTCACATTGTGAATGCTTAGCAGGACAGGAAAATGGTCCAATTCACACACTTATGAACAGAACATCCCTGGTCATCCCTAATGCCTCTGATCTGGCGGACTCACTAAACACACATGCTTCGTTTATAAATTGCATCTGAATGTTGGAGTGTGTCCCTGGCTATCTGTAAATTTAAAAAAGAAGACAATGGTGACGTCTGGTTTGCTTAATAAAGGAATTGGAATGCTTTTATTTTTACTTTTGATGCTAAAATATATTTTTAGCAATAACATTTACTTTAGATACTTAAGAATATTTTAAACAAAACACTTTTAGACTTTTACTCAAGTCGAATTTCACTGGGTGACTTTTACTTTTACTTGAGTCATTTTCTATTAAGGTATCTTTACTTTTACTCAAGTATTAGAATTTGGTACTTTTTCCACCACTGCTGTCTCGGAGCTCTATGGACAATTCCTTCGACATCATGGCTTGGTCTTTGCTCTGACATGCACTGTCAACTGTGGGACTTTATTGAGACAGGTGATCAATGGAAACAGGGTGCACCTGAGCTCAATTTCGAGTCTCATAGCAAAGGGTCTGAATACTTATGCAAATAGGGTATTTCTGTTTTTTATTTGTAATACATTTTCAAAAATGCCTAAAAACCTGTTTTCGCTTTGTCATTATGGGGTACTGTGTGTAGATTGATGAGGAACATTTTTTATTTAATCAATTTTAGAATAAGGCAGTAACATAACACAATTTGGTAAAAGGGAAGGGGTCTGAATACTTTCCAAATGCATTGTATGGAGACTGTTTAATGCCAAAAAGATGGGGTTAAACATAGATACTTCATAACAAACTTCCTTTTGTTATTTTTGTGGGACTATCAGATGTTCCATGCAGTGAATCTGTTATTCAATTCATTTGTATGTCCTAATAGCAGTAAGGCCCATTTTTTCTTCTTCATCAAATAGATATACTGTATATGTATTTTTGTTGATACTTCAAGGTTCTTAAAATTCAAAATCAAATAGTTAAAGGGTTATTGGTATGACCTTCTTAAAATCTTCCATACAGCTTAGTAGGACCCCTCCCCCCAAATTACATACACAAAAGACAAGTCAGCACTGAGACTAAGTTTTCATGCTTTTACACAGTCATGGTTCTATTAGTCCTAGGCTAGAGTAATGATTACACCCTGTCAGAGTGTCTTTGGTGGGGCACTATACATCGAATGGGGCATGTGTTAGTGTTTCAGTCCAGTCCAGCGAAGGAACAAAACTTTGACAAGCTGATTGTATATCTCAACTCAACTCAACTTCCTCTAACACTATGCCTGTTCTATAACAAGATACTAGATTCAACAGTGGTTGTGTGGGAGAAAGAGGCCCTGGGTGGTGATATTTGCGACTGTAATCCATAATATTACAGTTGGTTATACAGCTAAGGCCACCACTCTCTGGTAATGACACCCTGGGTACAAGTCTATGACGGAAATCAATACTCACAATATTGCATGAAACTAATGATGAATGAAAAGGGAAGTATTTCAAGGAATTGCGATTTACTGAACAGTAATGGCATTTATACTAGTCTAGACATTTGATGAAAGAATTGACCGTAATTTCCCTTGTGTGTAAACCACATCCTCAACTCAATGATCGATTTGTCCTCCAAAATTACATCTGCAGCACTGATGCTGTGACACCCTCGCCTAGTGGGTAGCACTAACCTTACAATTGCACAGCGAACAGCTGTGAACATTGGACAGCGACAGAGCAAAAAGCTAATTGGTTTTTGCCTTACCATTATCTCTTAAATACCAAATCCTGATTGAACCCTGCTGAGTTGGCATTCAATAAAGCTGTTTTTAGTCCTGCTAACCTTCATTGAATAATGTGTCCTGGAACCAGCAGATAATTGTTTACAGATAATCTGGATCTCTGAGACAGAACAGAAACCCCTAATGATAAAAATATCCTGTATTACATCAACTTTTTTTAATGAGTTGCATCACCCAGCCGTATGCTCTAGACAAGCTACATCTTTCATGTCAATGCTTCCTGGACATGCAAATGCTGCATTTCTTTCAGCAAATAGGAAATCACACCCAAGTGGAGCTGTCGGTAGCTTAATAGTAATGGATTGGATTTATATCGCACTTTCTCAGGTGCTTCTAGTGCTTTACATTGTAAGTGGGTGTCTCAACTCATCCACTATGTGTAGAACTCACCTGAGTGCAACAGCACATCATTTAATCTCAAGATGTCAGAGAACTGAGAACAAGCATAAGATCTGTCCATGGAAGAGTTCCTCAGCCCTCACCTGGAAAAAAATTCAGATTTATGATAACTGCATGCCATTAATGAATGAATGAATGAATGAATTCCTTCATTCAATATACTGCATATTCAAAGCATTGTACGGTTGAAACAAAACAGTATCCATGGAACTGCTAGCACCCACACTTTGTGCCACAGCTGCAATGACATTGGGTGTTACATAGAGGGAGCCATTGTCGTCATCCCGTAGAGACCCAACCCTGCCTGGAAACATATTATTATAATCTCACCTTCAGCTTGATAATTCAACAGTAATATGACATACAAACCCAGAGGCAATCAGTACAGCAAAACAAATACACTTTCATAATAACTCTGATGACATAAGCTGTGCTGATAACTCATAACCATTTGATAGGGATGTAGAGATGCAAACTATTCATTATCCCCTTTTAATTCAAGAATTTGACACTCAATTCAAAAGCATTTCTGAAATGCCATGACCTGTGCAAAGTGAATAAACTCAGCTCCTCCCCACCTCTACCTCCTCATCTAAACAGAAACACAGCTCTCAGGAGAGGTGTGGGGGGCTGCCACTTTGAGAGCTGTTGTGTGTGTGTGTGTGTGTGTGGGGGGGGGTAAGTGCCTTGCTCAAGGGCACAACAGCAGGCAATGGTATCTAGGATTCAAACTGGCAACCCTTCGGTTTCTGTCTCGCCTCTAACTGGTAGGCTACCTACCTACCAGTCTATCTAATGGATTTCGACTCTTCAGACCACAGCATGATTTAAAAAGCTTGAGGGGTTTAGTGTGATTAGATTGCCTATTAAGGAGAACAAAGCTATTGGAAATTGTTTGCCACAAATATGAAGAAGAATCGTAGGTGTCACAAGGGTTACAGTATTGATGGAAATGGAATGTACATTTGAAAGATGCTGGACTGATGGAGGGAGGGAGTCGGTCGGTAATCCATTCAACCGAGGTACAGGAGTCAGATTATGAAATATGAAATAATCAATCAAGTCACATCTCCTCTCATTCATGTTTTACTTCAGTCACTGGTTTGGAAAATGTAAAAAAATTTAGGCTCTTTGTATTTTGTTAAACAACAATAAGTTGTTGTTTAACAAAATAATTCAAACTTCAAATCATTAAAGTGAACAAAATGAAAGGACTTTGTTGTGTTTCAAAAAGTACCATTAATGTTGCTAATTCAGATAATGTGTCTGTAAAGGAATTAATACAAAGAAGTTAACTCCAACTGAAGGAGAAGTACAAGCAGGCCGAGCAGTTAAGTTATTCACAAACATACCGTATAATATATTCACAGTCAAATGGATTCAAATTGAGTTTCTGTATCCCAGAAATCTATTTAATACATTAGCACTAGATTTTAGGTCAATCAAATCTCTTGCCGCTCCGAGGTTGACAAGATTCATCAGTCTCGCTTGACAGGGCCTCTGGATTTAATGGCAGGGCAACACAGGAGGGAGTAAGCTCTCCCAATACCTGGCAGCAGCTAACTTTAGCAATTATGGAAATTAGAGAGCCGACTTACTGTGCAGTGAATGCTTATGCGCTGTAACATAACATCTCATACCAGTATTCCTTACAAAATACTTAGCATGTGTGCATGCATGTGTGTGTGGGAGGGGAGGTCATGTGTCATGCTTATGTACTGCAACATCCAATAGATTCATCTCTGAAATAATTGTATTGAACACTCTGCACTACTAGGAGACACACTCATCTATTTAAACAACGCTGTGATTGCAGGCGGCAATAAACAGAGAAGAGGTGAAGACATGTAAAGATTAAATTACAGAGTTCAATAAGGAGGTGAACCCTGGGCTTGTTGTAATGTTTTTTTTTTTTCAAACTGTTTTTCCACTGTGTCTGTTTGATTTGGTGCCCTCTATCTAGATAGGATCTCAGTGAGTCGTTCATCTCTATCGCATGCTGTGTGTGATTGTGTGGGTTTGTGAATGTGTGCTTGCCTGCATGTGTGTGCATATGTGTGTATGTGTTCATCAGAAATTCCCATCAGTGTGGAGCAGCCGTGTGTTTGGAGGTGAGTTCCAGCAGTGGAATGTTCTGTAGAGAGCTGACCCGTGCTTACCAATTTCTGCGACACCCTGAGTGATGTGGCTTTAAAAAGGCCCAGACAGCCCGCTTATAAGGCCTCCATAAAGCTGCCTCACTTTCTTGGTTCATCAACGCCAAAAGCCAATAGTGATGGATTCCCTCAGGAGTCAGTATTAGATTTAGTATACATACAAATCTAGATTTTCATGGCAGCCTCTTTAATCAATAGACACTTCCTTTATATTTTTCAGTCCTCTGTTTTTCTCCAAAAACAAACCTGTGTCCTTAACTGTTCTTCTCACTAAGCTGCTCACCTCTCGGCTAGATGGAATTAGCTATGTGTTTTAAGCCAATGAGCTGGGAGAATTAATGTGAAACATCTCTTTATACAATTAAATAGCTGGCATTCGCTCTGGGTATTTTCAGGCCATGTGTTCATTGAATTTTACACCACTTTCGCATACTTCCCCTGCAGAACCAGTAAACATGTCTGAGATGAATAAAGGTTTTCTAGCTAATTCCTCTCCATAACCAGCAGCTGAGGCTCTGTTTATCTAGCCTGAGCAGTTCATAATAGTCAGCCCCTTGGGTGTATGTGAAGATGCAACTGCCTACTGCAAATTTAAGCTATGGCGGCTAGAATGATGGCTTCCCAACAGAAGTAAAATAATAATAATTTAGCTCTGGTTCCATTACCTGTGTTCAAATTTCATGGTCTTTAGCTGTATATGGATGAGAGCTGCTTTGTGTGTCATTGCAAAACTTTAATCACATTGGCGATGGATATTGCCACCACTGCGGCTAATTAAAATGTTATGCTGAGTTTACAAATCATGTGTTGTGCCTTGTAACTTCAGAAAGACATTTTCTCAACAAGAGGGATTAGCAATTCATGCTATAACATGAGGTGAAGTAATGCTGTAGAATTACCGTTCTCTCCTCTGGCAGAAATGTTCCAATCAAATCTGGTGCTATGATATGACACAGTTCTGTACATCAGTGAAGATAAAGGTTCATGGAAGACAGTAGCTTAGGCAATGTCCTTGCTAGACAATGGGGAGGTGAATGTAGAGTTTGGCCCCATTACAAATTCCACCTTTTTACTGCTGTAGGTAATACTCATTGATCTGTGAAATTATGAGCTACCATTAGAAAGGCCTACTTACCACATAACTCAAACTGTCTCAACTCTCACTCATTCAGCCGAAAACGTAAATCCTATAGGCTAATTTACATCAGAATGTGAAGTATTGATTTGGAAGAAGGTGTGTGCAAGTGGTTCCGAATGCTTCAGAATGTCTCTCTGCCTTGGATGGGCATGAGAGGAGGTATGCTTTTATATAGTCATGCAATTCCATCCTCAGATAACTTATAATTTCACCATTCACATATGTCAACCGCTTTTTACCTCTCTTGGGGTTCCATCACAAAGCTAAATCGATTGCTTAAGTCCTAATACAACAGCTTAGACTGAGAGCTATTACATTATTCATTCAATGCTAATGTTATGAATTTATGATACACTGAGTGCCAGGAGAAACCAAAGGGAGGTATTTATTGTAGGTTGAATGTGAAACTAGATACATCTAGATTAGATGCTCAGTAAGGTAATGAATTGAACATCTGTCATCTTGAGGACAACAACATGTCAAAAGGAGGTATTAAATCTTCCTAGCGTTGTGTGGAACAGGATGACATCTTAATTCCTCTGCTATACAGAGACACATAGCAACTAACACAGCTACAGACACACACACACACACACACACACACACACACACACACACACACACACACACACACACACACACACACACACACACACACACACACACACACACACACACACACACACACACACACACACACACACACGCGCGCACGCACACACAACATCCTACTTCCACTCATCTCTAGAGACCTGCGTCACTATAGTCCACATAGGTTCCTCCCATATCCACATACCCTCACACAGACACAGCTGGGGATCACATTATTGGCAAAAGTGGTCAATATTACACAGCAAAGTTGTCACAATGTGTCAGGACTCCTAATAGGTCTGGTTTTCAGGTGTCACCTATCAGGTATCCGATTGGCTGGAACACTGGTCATCTGAGAGTTAGTCCATAAAGTTGCAAAGTCCCAAAACTGCAAACTCCAACCTAAATCAAGCATACCCCAAGTACATTTATGTATCCGAAAGTACAGTATTTGACCTCTGCATTTGACAGATTTCTGAATTGTACCTTTTAGCTATATCATTCTACAGTACCTCATGCTGGTCAGTCCAAACAGTGCAAACTCTAAGCTAATTCAAGTGCATCCCAAAAACATCCATGTATCTGAAATAAACTATTTGGCATTGGTATTTGACACCGGTTGAATTGTACCTTTTAATTCAATTAAATTCAATAAACTTGACATAGCAAGTTAAGTAAATCATTCCACAGTACCTTATGGTATCTTCAGTCCCAGCTCTACTCTGTGTCAAGGTATAGGGCAGTTTTCTGTGTTGGTTTTCTATAGTCTCTCCTTGAAGCTGGGCTGTGCCAAAACATGATCCTACATCCTGTTAAGTGGTTAGATTCATCCGGAGTTCATTTTCGAGCTGTCTGTACCCTAGCAACGATCCCTGTAATTGCTGCAGTGATACAATATTATATTTGGAAAACATCTAGTCAGGGAACATAAGGTGTCTTGCATTGCCAATGTGACCCCATTGGGAAGCGCTAGCATCCTCATATTAAACCTGGTCACATCTATTAATAATCAAAATGAAAGCATTGATCAGGGGGTTGATGTCAGAGGGGTCAACAAATTGCTTTTCCCCTAAAATCGTCATGTGTTGTTCAGCTTCCGCAAGGTCTACTAATGATGCTTTCACCCTGTCACACTACGAGCCAAAGGGGCTGACACCCTGAACTGTGGACAGAAGAATGCTTCATTATCATAGGAGAATCTCAGTTATATCCGAAACATTACGCAACTGCAATTTCTTGCATTGTTGGCCTGTTCCCATATAATAAGCTGTTGGATAGGCACCCAGTCTTATGATAAAGTGATTTGGGCCACAATAAGGACTGATTGCTCGGTTAGTGCATCTGTGCAGAGAGCCCTTTGATAAATGAAAAGCAACTGAAATGTGGCAGACCGCCAGAATGAATAGGAGTGCAAATACCATTAGATTTAGTAGAAGCGAAGCATGCCTCCACCAATACATAAACATAGGGAGGCAATCCAATGGGTAAGAGAAAGAAAGAAAGAAAGTAAGTAAGAAAGTAAGAAAGAATAGACTTATGGAGCAGGGAACAAACTGCACAACCAAATATCCACCTCTGCAGAAACTTGAGAAATTCGAACAATCAAAGCTTTGCTACTCGGTACTAAAATCTCTCAGGTAATACCAGAAACCTCAACAAACTTTTGCTTCACCACCTTAGAGCAAAAACTAATCTGACAGCCAAGTCCATTGAGAACTTTGTGAGAGAGAGAGAGAGAGAGAAAGAGAGAGAGAGAGAGAGAGAGAAAGAGAGAAAGAGAGAGAGAGAGAGAGAGAGAGAGAGAGAGAGAGAGAGAGAGAGAGAGGGAGAGAGAGAGAGATCATTATCTTACATCCATAACTCAGGTGGATAATTAAAAGTGACAATCTAGCTGATATTGAGTCTGACAGAAGAGATCCTCTTACCTGAGGCTCAACTCAACAGCCATGGAGAGTCGCTTCACCTACTTTATTACACATTACAGGAACACACATTGTAGAAACACAGCTTAGAAATGAGCTGTTGCTAGCCAGACTCAGTAACATTGGTCTCAGTGAAGGGACTGTCAATTGGTTTAGAAACTTGCAGACAGAATACAATGTGAGAATCATATATCTAGCTTCTGTGAGATTACCAAAATATTTGTTCTCCATTTTGATCAATGACCTGGGAAAGAGGATGCAACCATCTGTATGCAGATAATATGGTCATCTACTCAAATGCTCTTTCTCTGGTTCAGGCTGTTGAAGTATACATGTTAGAATGACCTTTGGCAGCGAATACAGCTGAGTCTTTCTAGGTAAGTCTCTAAGAGCTATGCACACCTGGATTCTACAATATCTGCACATTACTTTTTTTTAAACTCTTCAAGCTTTGTCAAGTAGGGTGTTGATCATTGCTAAACAGCCATTTTAAAGTATTGCCATAGATTTATGAGCCAATTTAAGTCAAAACTGTAACTAGGCCACTTAGGAACATTTAATGTTGTCTTGGTAAGCAACTCCAGAATAAATTTGGCATTGTGTTAAAGGTTATTGTCCTGCTGAAAGGTGAATTTATCTCCCACTGTCTGTTGGAAAGCAGACTGAACCAGGTTTTCCTCTAGGATTTTGTCTGTGCTTAGCTCTATTCCGTTTCTTTTTATCTAAAAAAAACTTCTAGTCCTTGCCGATGACAAGTATAACCATAACATGATGCAGCCACCACCCTGCTCTCTCTCATTCTCCTCACTTAGCTCAGATGGGTAGGCATTTCGCTTTTCTCATTCCATTGGGTGTTCGATCAGTCCCGCTTTGTGCTTGGTGTATCCAGAATGTGGACGTGTAGAGTATCTGGTGAATCAAATAACGCTGGTAGTGATGACGTAGGTATCTAGCGCGCAACAAGAACAATGGTATAGATGCTGAAATTCAAAACAACCGGGAACTCAAAAATCTCAGACATCAGCATGTTCAAGACAACTAGGAACTCTGAAAAAAAGCCCAGAAAATAGTTTTGCATGGTCATCCAACTCGGAAGTCAAAGTTGGAAACTCTGGCATCTTTTTAGAGCTCGCGGACGTCAAGATTTGACGTTGTTTTTTCAGTTCCCAGTTGTCTTGAAAGCACCAAAAAACTGTGGTTTATCACAACAACAAGAATGGTGTTTAACCAAATATGCAAGGACCACAGCTTGTGAAAAAAAGTTATCTACACAATAATTTAAGGGTTTCTTTGCAGTCTCTGTGTGCTGAAGAGAGTCTAGAAAAGTTCAATGCCATTTTGGAGTCGAAAGGAGATGGTTGCTCAATTTGGAGAAAAGTGAATGGATTAAATTGGGCATTGCAGGAGTTGCTATCGAATAGGGAGGACAACATTCCATGTGGATGTCTGGACTATCTGTATGCCTACAAGTTGTACACCTCTGCTTTGAGCTAAATGTTTTTTCCGAGACTGCCTGTCATTTCAAATAAATCTCATGTGTAAATTCATTGGTTAGCCGATAGGCTATTCACTGCAGTATTATTCCTAATAATTCCTCTTTAGCTCTTGGAGTACCAGGAAAAGCCAAACAGCGATTGTTGTTGATTTTCAAAATGTAATTTCAATAGGAGTTTCTTTATCATTTTTAAAAATTAGGCTACATGTACCCTACATTGAATTACTATTTGCAGTTGTCCCTATGACAATGAACACACTCTGATGAACTGAATGGTCTGTGTTACCACCTTATTAACAGGCATATAGCGTATAGAGTTGAAGTCAGAAGTTTACATATACTTAACAAACGATAGTTTTGGCAAGTCGTTTAGGACATCTACCTTGTGCATGAGAAGTAACTTAAATTTTTTTTTTTTACAGACAGATTATTTCACTTATAATTCACTGTATCACAATTCCAGTGCGTCAGAAGTTTACATACACTAAGTTGACTGTGTCTTTAAACAGTTTGGAACATTCCAGAAAATGTCATGGCTTTAGAAGATTCTGATAGGCTAATTGACATCATTTGAGTAAATTGGAGGTGTACCTGTGGATGTATTTCAAGGCCAACCTTCAAACTAAGTGACTATTTGCTGGACATCATGGGAAAAAATAAATAAATCAGCCAATGCCTTAGAAAAAAAGTCTGGTTCATCCTTCGGAGCAATTTTCAATCGTCTGAAGGTATCACATTCATCTGTACAAACAATAGTACACAAGTATAAACACCATGGGACCACCCAGCCGTCATACCGCATAGGAAGGAGACGTGTTCTGTCTCCTAGAGATGAATGTACTTTGGTGCAAAAAGTGCAAATCAATCCCAGAACAACAGCAAGGACCTTCATTTTCACAAAGTCTGCTGCCTCAGTTTGTATGATGGCAATTTGCATATACTCCAGAATGATATGAAGAGTGATCAGTTGAATTGCAATTATTTGCAAAGTCCCTCTTTGCCATGCAAATGAACTGAATCCCCCAAAAACATTTCCACTGCATTTCAGCCCTGCCACAAAAGGACCAGCTGACATCATGTCAGTGATTCTCTCTTTAACACAGGTGTGAGTGTTGACGAGTACAAGGCTGGAGATCACTCTGTCATGCTGACTGAGTTTGAATAACAGACTAGAAGCTTCAAAAAGGTTCTTCCTCTGTCAACCATGGTTGCCTACAAGGAAACACATGCCGTCATCATTGCTTTGCACAAAAAGGGCTTCACAGGCAAGGATATTGCTCCCAGTAAGATTGCACCTAAAATAAACCATTTATTGGATCATCAAGAACTTCAAGGAGAGGGGTTCAATTGTTGTGAAGAAGGCTTCAGCGAGCCCAAGTAAGTCCAGCAAGCGCCAGGACCGTCTCCTAAAGTTTATTCAACTGCGGGATTGGGGCACCACCAGCTTGCTCAGGAATGGCAGCAGGCAGGTGTGAGTGCATCTGCACGCACAGTGAGGTGAAGACTTTGGAGGATGGCCTGGTGTCAAGAAGGGCAGCAAAAAAGCCACTTCTCTCCAGGAAAAACATCAGGGACAGACTGATATTCTGCAAAAAGGTACAGGGATTGGACTGCTGAGGACTGGGGTAAAGTCAATTTCTCTGATGAATCCCCTTTCCAATTGTTTGGGTCATCCGGAAAAAAGCTTGTCCGGAGAAGACAAGGTGAGCGCTACCATCAGTCATGTGTCATGCCAACAGTAAAGCATCCTGAGTCCATTCATGTGTGGGGTTGACTCTCAGCTAAGGGAGTGGGCTCACTCACAATTTTGCCTAAGAACACAGCCATGCATAAAGAATGGTACCAACACATCCTCGGGGAGCAACTTCTCCCAACTATCCAGGAACAGTTTTGCCGTAAAGCAAAAGTGATACCGAAGTGCCTCGGGGAACAAAACATCAATATTTTAGGTCCATGACCAGGAAACTCCCCAGACCTTAATCCTATTGAGAACTTGTGGTCAATCCTCAAGAGGCGGGTGGACAAACAAAACCCCACAAATTCTGACAAACTCAAAGCATTGATTATGCAAGAATGGGCTGCCATCAGTCAGGATGTGGCCCAGAAGTTAATTGACAGCACGCCAGGGCGGATTGCAGAGGTCTTGAAAAAGAAGGGTCAACACTGCAAATATTGACTCTTTGCATCAACTTCATGAAATTGTCAATAAAAGCCTTTGACATTTATGAAATGCTTGTAATTATACTTCAGTGTTCCATAGTAACATCTGACAAAAAATATCTAAAGACACAGAAGCAGCAAACTTTGTGGAAATTAACATTTGTGTCATTCTCAAAACTTTTGGCCACGACTGTATGTGACCAATAAAATTTGATTTGATTTGATGTGAACCAATTTTGTTGGCACGTCTCATCTAACCTAGCGATGCGGTAATCTGCGTTCACAATGAATGCTGGACTTTGTGGTTGACTATGAGCAGACAAATTCACAGGAAGTCGAAGATTCCCGATTCCTCCAGTGGAATAAAAATGTGCTCGTTATAGCTTGTGGTTTGGATAATGTTGATGTTCATGACAAAAATGTAATGTTGTTAGTATAGTAATGACTACATGTTGTGGCAGAGCCCGGGTTAAATTCCCCTTTAACCCTTCCCTTAACCATTGTGTGAATGGTTAAGGGAAGGGTTAAATGCCTAACCGTAAAAATGTGGAGTTAATAACTAAACTTAACCTTAAACACACAACGTTTGGAACAACTTACAAATTTGAGGTTTGAGAAACATGGATAATCGTATAATTAAAGTAAACTAAAAAAGCAGACATTGAATACCCCTTTGAGCATGCCGAAGTTAATAATTACACTTTGGATGGTGTATCATTACACCTAGTCACTACAAAGATACAGGCATACTTCCTAACTCAGTTGCCTTGAAAGGAAGGAAACCGCTCAGGGATTTCACCATGAGGTCAATGGAAAACTTATTCTGCAAAGGGTACAGGGATTGGACTGCTGAGGACTGGGGTAAAGTCAATTTCTCTGATGAATCACCATTCCGATTGTTTGGGGTATCCTGAAAAAAGCTTGTCCGGTTCAGCTTTTCATATTTAATTTACAATATTTCAAATAACATAATTCCCCTTTGACATTGTGCAACAAATCTCAATTGAATCAATTTTAAATTCAGGCTGTAACACAACAATATGTGGAAAAAGTCAAGGGGTGTGAATACTTTTCGAAGGCACTGAATCTAGATACCTCTGCTGTTTATTGTATGTACATACAGTATATTGCTTAATTTGTCTGTTTGCTGCACAACAAAGTTCTTAAGAGGTTACAGTTTTCTAAAGACCTGATTCTGGTCCTACATTGTCCTGCTCAGTACAAGCACAAAAAGCTGTTGTCCTAGTTTGTCACCAGGCATTATTCTCTCACCAAGGCTTTATCCGCTTGGTTGTTTAATGCTTTTATTTGTTGGATTCAGCTTTTGTTTTGTACTTTGGTGTCTGCATATTGGAATAGGTTCTCTCCCCTTATGCAGAAAACCAACATCTGTCACAAACTTATTTGCTCTAATGTGCTCACATACACCCACACACACACAGACGCCCACGCGCACACACACATGCACACACACACACAGATTAAAATACACATTATAAACTAGAAGTGCATATTCAAGACTTAATTAACTTTTTTATTTGTTTACAAATCACCATGAGTTTGGAAAATTCCATAATTAAGCAATGGAAACAATGTGAAACACAGTAATAAGAAAATTATGTTTGTCTCCCCAGATCTTGTCTCTATATTCCAGTTGTCAATCCAGTACAAGGTAGGTTCTCCTCCATTCTATTAGGTAAGCAAATAATTAAATAGCTTAAAACAGCTGTACCGAAGATATCACTATACTCATGCTGTGTAATTATATGTATGTACACTACACAGGAGGTTCGTGGCACCTTAATTGGGGAGGACAGGCTCGTGGCAATGGCTGGAGCGGAATCAGTAGAATACTATCAAACAGATGGTGTCTATGCGTTTGATGCAATTCAAATAACTCAGGTACAGCCATTATTATGAGCCGTCCTACCCTCCTCCCGACTGGTATACTATGTAATTAGATTAGTCAACAGGAGATATCGTTACTCAACTTTTATCTTCAGATCCTCAATGTTAGAGAAGACATGAGGGCATGTACTCTGGCTCAGTACAGTCAACCTTGGTAAAGAAACCCATCCCTCATTTCATTCTTTTTAATGATAGCAGTTTTAATCAGTGACAGGGAGGAAGGAACACAGTGGGTGTAGCGAGAAATATGGAGACAGAGGGATTACTGGAGTGTAGGAAGAGATGATTGGCCTCTGTGTTTTAAATGAAAAATATACAAATAAGCCTGTCCAGCTTGGGTGCTTGTCTGAGATCTTGCTTCCCATGAGTATGGTAGTCACTCTATTCACCTATTCTGAAGGGCTGCTGTGCCCAGATTTTTGAGTGTTCAAAATTCACTTCTGTGGTATAGTTTCTGTCACTTACATCCACACAAAGTGGTTATAGGATTTTTGGAATCATTTAGAAAATAGCATTTACTCATAGGCTTACAAAAAAAAACATGGACTTTAAGTTGGAAGAATTTGTAGAAAACCTTACATGGGAGATACTAGATAAATGTACAAAGGCGAATCTGATCAATGCAAAGCATTATGACAGCAAGGTGGCATCTGACGATCCAAACGCAATAGACAAAGAGTTGATCGGTACTACTTTGGTGGAGGAGGAAATATTTCCAGAGAGGAATGATGAAATGGATCCTATGGGTGGTAGACTACATCCAGTAGAAGAGCAACTAAGGGAGTTAGAACTAAATGCAAAATTGGAGAAACAAAAATTAGAGCTTGAACAACAGAAACGAAAGCTTCAGAACAAGGAAAAGGAAAGAGAACATGAGGAAGAGATTGGAGCAACAGATATTAGAGTTAGAGCATAGGGAAAGGCAAGATGAGCGTGCAGCCAAACAAGAAGAACATGCGCATGCCATTTGATTAATAGAGATGGAGCTGGAAGCACGACAAAGGGACATAGATCTGGACGCACTCTGAATCCAGTCAGGCCATACTCCCTCAACAGAATTTGATCTTGGTTGAAGCAGTTGACTTGTACGGCCTTTCAATGAAAATGAGGTGAACAGATATTTTACTCTGCTTGAACGGATTGCCACATCCCTAAAATGGCAGTGAGATATTCGGTCACTGCCCCTCCAAAGTGTATTCTACTTTATCTCTTGACAAGAGCTCAAATTATGACACTGCTAAAGCTGCTGTCCTTCGGGTTTATGAGTTGGTCCCAGAGGCATACAGACAACAGTTCCGTGAATTACAAAAGACTGAATCGAAAAGCCATGATGAGTTTGCAAGGGAACACGCTTGTCTTTTTGACCAGTGGTGTGGTTCTCAAGAGGTCAAGGACTGTGAAGATTTAAAGACACTCATATTTCTCGAGTAGTTCAAAAAATTGCCTTCACGAAAGGGTTGTCACCTAAATTTATTAGCACAAGGATCTCACTCTTGAGAAAGTTTGTGTTGGCACGTAAAACTGTCTTCACAAACAAAGCACCCAGTAGTTATCCCTACAGAAAAAGCAATCCAGAGAAGTCACCTCCTCCTACAGGGTTTTCGTCCATTTCCACAGAGCCCAAAGATAAAGATCGGCAGAAAACTTATATTTTGTATTTGCCAGTTTATCAAAACTGCCGGGAGAAAGGACACATTGTCTCTCAGTGTCCTAAGTTGAAAGTAGAAAAATGAGACAGAGAAAAAGCAGTTTCTTCTTGTGGGAGAACTCCAGCCCATTAAGTCTCTGGTTGGGACTGGTGTATCCCCTAAACAAGATTTTGGATCAGATGTGTATGAACCCTTTGTTTTGGATGGATTCGTGTCTGTGCAGAGTGGCAATGCTTTTAAGCAGCCGAGGAAGATACTGCGAGACACTGGGGCAGCCCAATCCTAAGATCAGCAACTGGTTACAGGCATTGAGATGGGCTACTTGGAAGTTCCTTTGTATATTGTGGAACTCGAGTCTGATCTTATTTCTGGTTTTGTTGTCGTTGGAGTGGGGCCTAGCCTTACGGTGAAGGGGGTATCATTCATTTTGGGAAACGATTTGGCTGGAAGAAGGTTGTGCCAAATCCTGTAATTTGTAAGGAACCCAGAGTAGAGTAACCTGATGCTTTTTCAGAAAAGTACCATAGAGTGTTCCCAGCGTGTGCCATTATACGTGCTATGTCTAAGAAAGTCGCCGGGAGCAAGTCTAGTGCTGTGGAGGATGTCAGCAATCCCACCATGGTCGATCTATCCAAGACTTTTATGGATGATTCTGATTTTGCTAACCCTCCTGAGTTGACCTCTTCTTTGAAAACCCCAAAGTTGATTGTGTTTGTAGGACCACTGAAGGATGAGAAATTGCAGTTGACAATTCGAAGCAGCTGATTGCGAAACAGAGTAAATATTTTTGCTGAGACATGTCCAGAAGAAGAGTTTTATGAAGTTTGTGTGGGTTACTTTGACAGAGATGGTGTTCTAATGAGGAAATGGCATCCACATGCCACTTCTGGGCAGGACAATTGGCCCAGTGTGTCTCAAGTTGTTGTTCCAGTTGCACTTCGACAGGAGATATTGAGGTTGGCTCACGATGGTAGTATGGCAGGCCATCTTGGGGTCAACAAGACGAATGTCCATATCTTGAGTAACTTCTTCCGTAACTTATTCTGGCCTGGTCTGAAACAGGATGTTGCGACTTACTGTAAATCCTGCTGCTTTTGCCAGCAGATGGTTAAACAGAACCAATTAATTTTAAGATCCTTCTGGAGGCAGGAAGGGGAGACAGGGGAGAAATAGAAATGTCTGATGGAGGCGTGGCAGCATGGCGTGGTGCAACAGTCAGTCAGGGGAACTGAACTGAGACCAGATGTAAGTGGATCGTCCACCTGATGTCCGCATCCATTACATCTGACTGAGTTCTAGTTTCAACTCACCCCATAGGCTGAAGGGGTAGAGAGGCTAGATAGAGGGATAGGCCTGGAGAGGGGAGAGGCTGGATGGGTGGAGAGGGGTGAAGACGGGAGAGAGGTAGAGGGGTGGATAGGCTAGATAGGGGTGGAGAGGCTAGATAGAGAGATAGGGCTGGAGAGGGGACAGGGAGTAGGGCTGGACAGGGGAGAGGCTAGATGGGTGGAGAAAAGAGCGGTGGAGAGGAGAGAGGGGTGGAGAGGCTAGAGAGGGGTGGAGAGGGGTAGAGAGGTTAGAGGGGTGTAGAGGGGAGAGGAGAGAGGGGAGAGGTGGAAGGAGGAAGGGAGTAAGGGGTAGAGTAGGGAGAGGGGTGGAGAGACAGGTGGAGAGGGGTAGAGAGGAGAGATGGGTGGAGATGGTAGAGAGGGGAGAGGGGTGGAGATTCTAGATAGAGAGATAGGGCTGGAGTGGGGACAGAGAATAGGGGTGGACAGGGGAAGGGCTAGATGGGTGGAGAAAAGAGGGGTGGAGAGGAGAGAGGAGTGGAGAGGCTAGAGAGTGGTGGAGAGGGGTAGAGTGGTTAGAGGGTTGTAGAGGGGAGAGGAGAGAGGGGTGGATGGGGGAGGGGGTAGGGGAGTAGGGGTAGAGGAGGGAGAGGGGTGGAGAGACAGGTGGAGAGGGTTAGAGAGGGGAGATGAGGGGAGAGGGGTGGAGAGGGGAGTAGGGGTGGAGAGCGGTGGAGGGGAGAGGGGTGGAGGGGAGGGGACTAGGGGTGGAGAAGGGAGAGTGGTGGAGAGGCTAGATGGAGGGGTGGAGAGGAGTGGAGAGATGGGATAGCGGTAGAGAGGGGATAAGGTATGGAGAGGGGTGGAGAGGGGAGCGGGGTGGAGGGGGGGGAGTGGTGGAGAGAATTTAAACAACTTAATCCAGGTAGAAAGTGTGTAGAAATTATAATCAATTTAAAAAAAATTGTAATTTAATCTTAGAAAAGGATTTCTTCAATCACAGCATTTTCAGTATGGAGCTCTTAGCGGCATTATTTTGGTTTATTTTGTGGTCTCAAGACAGTGAGTTTATTAATATTATTAATCAAGAATATAGGCAAACATTTTAAATAATTTCTGCATTTACTGTCAATATAGCATTAGAAATAGTTTCCAGATTGTATTTTGGAGATTATTTTTCCCGATGTGAATATTGGGTTGCGACTGAGACAACCTGGTTCAATTTGGGTCCCAGGGCAAAAGTTGAGAACCACTGCCTTAACTGAAACCAACAGCACTCTGTCTGTTGGTGAAGTGTTTATGATTTCAAAGAAAAAAATGTTGATCATTATGTTAATATTTCTGTTCATATTTTTTTCTTTGAAATCATAAACACTTCAACGTATAGGCTGGGTATTATTTTACAAACTCCCTGAAAGCAAGACTTCTCAATACATTTGAAACAGGGTTGAGTCATAACCTTGTCTCTGCTTGGTCTGATGATTGTTGCTCAGGGAGCACTCTCACCTCACATTCCATTTCCCCTCTCGTGTCTGCTTTCTGTGACAACTTAGTATCGATACATTTTACATAGCGTTTCAGCTGGGCTCTCCAACCCCGTACCTGGAGAGCTAACCTCCTGTAGGTTTCCTCTCAATCCCCAGTTGTAACTGACAGATTATTAACCAGCTAATTATTAGAATCAGGTGCACTAAATGAGGTTTAGAGCGAAAACCTACAGGACTATAGCTCTGCAGGAACATGGTTGGAAAGCCCTTCATTTCAGAGAGGAAGGAAACATGAAGACAGGATTGTAAGCCAGGTTTCCAGAGGCGCGAGATTGAATATAACATTCTTAAAACTCTTAAGGATATGCTCTTTTTTTCAATTTTCGCCTAAATTTACATACCCAAATCTAGCTGCCTGTAGCTCAGGCCCTGAAGCAAGGATATGCATATTCTTGGTACCATTTGAAAGGAAACACTTTGAACTCTGTGGAAATGTGAAAGGAATGTAGGAGAATAAAACAAAATAGATTTGGTAAAAGATAATACAAAGAAAAAAACAACCGTTCTTTTCTATTGTTATTGTAGCATCATCTTTGAAATGCAAGCGAAAGGCTATCTGTAAGGGTTTTCCTCCTCTTTGTCTGAAGAGGATGTGTAGCAAGGATCGGACCAAGATGCGGCGTGGTAAGTGTCCATGGTTGTTTATTTAAAAACATAAACTGAACACTCAATGAAGTACAAAACAATAAACGTGAACAAAACCAAAACAGTACCGTGTGGCGAACAAACAAAGACACGGAAACAATCACCCACAAAACAACAGTGAAACCCAGGCTACCTAAGTATGATTCTCAATCAGAGACAACTAACGACACCTGCCTCTGATTGAGAACCATACTAGGCTGAACAAAGAAAACTAACCTAGAAACACAAAACATAGAATGCCCACCCAACTCACGTCCTGACCAACTAAAACAAACAAATAACACAAGAACTAGGGTCAGAACGTGACACCATCATTTTGTCCACTAGATTTTGTACACTAGATGGTAGAAGTGTATTGTGAAAAGTTTTAGACTGATCCAATGAACCATTGCATTTCCTTTCAAAATGTTGTATCAAGACTGCCCAAATGTGCTTAATATGTTTATTACTAACTTTTCATGTTCAAAATTATGCACTCTCCTCAAACATTAGCATGGCATTCTTTCAATGTAATAGCTACCGTAAATTGGACAGTGCAGTTAGATTAACAAGATTTTAAGCTTTCTGCCAATATCAGATATGTCTACGTCCTGGGAAATTTTCGAATTGCTAATTACATTAGCCTATGTTAGCTCAACCATCCTGTGGAAGGGACACCGATCCCGAAGAAGTTTTAAATAGCCTTGCATGCTGTCAGTCAGATCTTTCTTCTTGTTTAGCTCTGTACTAAAACTCTCCCTTTACTCACAAAGCAATTGATACTTGCATTTTTCCAATTTGATTTTGTTGTTCTTGATTTTAAAAGATACGTTGGAATCTAGAGCATTCCAAATGAGTGAACTGGGGGGTTTTATAGTGCCGAGCGGCTCTGAGGAGCTGCCATAGCTGTCACAGGGTGTGGGAAGTCATTTGCCAGGGTAAGGTAAATCCCCCCTCATTCCCCATGACTGCATGGCCAACACCATCATCAAGTTTGCCGATGACTCAACAGTGGTAGACATAATCACAGACAACGATGAGACAGCCTATAGGGAGGAGGTCAGAGACCTGCTCGTGCGGTGCCAGGACAACAACCTCTCCCTCAACGTGATCCAGACAAAGGAGATGATTGTGGACTAAAGGAAAAGAAGGACCGAGCACACACCCATTCTCATCGACGGGGCTGTAGTGGAACAGGTTGAGAGCTTCAGGTTCCTTGGTGTCCACATCACCATCAAACTATCATGGTTCAAACACACTAAGACAGTCGTGAAGAGGGCACAACAAAGCCTATTTCCCCTCAGGAGACTTAAAAGATTTGGCTTAGTTCCTCAGATCCTCAATAGGTTCTACAGCTGCACCATCGAGAGCATCCTGACTGGTTGCATCACTGCCTGCTAAGGCAACTGCTCGGCCTCCGACCGCAAGGCACTACAGAGGGTAGTGTGTACGGCTCAGTACATCAGCTTCCTACCATCTAAGACTTCTATAGAAGGCGGTGTCAGAGGAAGGCCCTAAAAATTGTCAAAGACTCCAGCCACCCTAATCATAGACTGTTCTTTCTGCTACTGCACAACAAGCGGCACCAGAGCGCCAAGTCAAGGTCCAAAAGGCATCTTAACAGCTTCTACCCCCAAGTCATAAGACTTCGGAACAGATAATCAAAGGGCTACCCAGACCCCTCTTTTACGCTGCTGCTACTCTCTGTTTATAATCTATGCATGGTCACTTTAACTCTACCTACATGTACATATTACCTATATTACCTCAACTAACCGGTGCCCCAGCACATTGACTATGTACTGGAACCCCTTGTATACAGCCTCACTTGTTATTTTACTGCTGCTGTTTAATTATTTGTTACTATATTTTCTGTTTTCTATTTTTTACTGAACACTTATTTATTTTTTAAAATCTTAAATTCTTAAAGCATTGCTAGTTCAGGGCTTGTAAGTAAGCATTTCACTGTAAGGTCGTTTACACCTGTTGTATTCGGTGCATGTGACAAATAACATTTAATGTAATTCGAAGAATGAGCTAATGATGCGATATTTCACCTGGCATAGAAAATGTGCGCTCTCGTCGTGATATTGTTGTTCAGGAGCTAGACAAAAACACAGAGGGAAAGACTGCAAACTAGCTGCATTCCGTCGCATTTGACCTGTTTTCTGTTGACATTTCTTTGTATATGTCCATAAAAATTAGGCTGATTCATGATTTCGACTGGCTGAGAAAAGCTGCCTGCCTGTCTGTCTCATCTCGACTCCATACCCCTACACATTCACGTACTATGGGACAGCTGGAAATCAAATTTCAATATTGAAACAATGTTGCAAATGTCAGAGAGACAGACCGAATGTCTTATACAAATCTCTGCTATTGAAAACCAATTGCTAGTCCAAAAGAAATGGGAGATACTGTCTAGATGCTTTTTACACTGTACTCGGCCTTGTCTCAGGATGGTAAGTTGGTGGTTGAAGATATCCCTCTAGTGGTGTGGGGGCTGTGCTTTGGCAAAGTGGGTGGGGTTATATCCTTCCTTTTTGGCCCTGTCTGGGGGTATCATCGGATGTGGCCACAGTGTCTCCTGACCCCTCCTGTCTCAGCCTCCAGTATTTATGCTGCAGTAGTTTATGTGTCGGGGGGCTAGGGTCAGTTTGTTATATCTGGAGTACTTCTCCTGTCTTATCCGGTGTCCTGTGTGAATTGAAGTATGCTCTCTCTAATTCTCTCTTTCTCTCTTTCTTTCTCTCTCTCGGAGGACCTGAGCCCTAGGACCATGCCTCAGGACTACCTGGCATGATGACTCCTTGCTGTCCCCAGTCAACCTGGCCGTGCTGCTGCTCCAGTTTCAACTGCTCTGCCTGCAGCTATGGAATCCTGACCTCTTCACCGGACGTGCTACCTGTCCCAGACCTATTATTTGACCAGGCTGGTCATTTATGATCATTTGAACATCTTGGCCATGTCCTGTTATAATCTCCACCCGGCACAGCCAGAAGAGGACTGGCTACCCCTCATAGCCTGGTTCCTCTCTAGGTTTCTTCCTAGGTTTTGGCCTTTCTAGGGAGTTTTTCCTAGCCAACGTGCTTCAACACCTGCATTGCTTGCTGTTTGGGGTTTTAGGCTGGGTTTCTGTACAGCACTTTGAGATATCAGCTGATCTATGAAGGGCTATATAAATACATTTGATTTAATACATGAGAGATCAAGTTTAAATTGTCTGGCTGGGCTGATGAGACAGTGGATTACGCGGTGAGATGGAACAGAGTAAATAGGGATTTCAAAGTCATAGCTTTAGCCAGTGGTAATTTGTGGAAAAGACACCAATGCGGTTTTAGCATTCACAATTAAACCCACCCGTTTTATAATGCATGATAAACACAACAAAGGCTATTATAACAGGTCCAACCACATTATTGGCTAGTGGACCATTCTTGATACACACAGGAAACTGTTGAGGGTGAATAACCCAGCAGCGTTGCAGTTCTTTACACAAACCGGTGCCCCTGGTACCTACTAACATACCCCGTTCAAAGGCACTTCAATCTTTTGTCTTGCCCATTCACCCTCTGACTGGCGCACATACATATCCACATCTCAATTGTCTAAAGGTTTAAAAATCCTTCTTTAATCCTTCTTGCGGTCCAACTCATCCCAAACCATCTCATTTGGACCGCTACAGGAAAGGAAGACCCAGAGTTACCTATGCTGCCGAGGTTAAGTTCATTAGAGTTACCAGCCTCAGAAATTGCAGCCCAAATAAATGCTTCACAGAGTTCAAGTAACAGACACATCTCAACATCAACTGTTCAGAGGAAACTGCGTGAATCAGGCCTTTATTGTCGTTTCATGCAGTCTCCTCTAAACAGTTAATGTTGAGATGTGTCAGTTACTTATTCAACCCCCCCCAAGTCAATACATGTTAGAATTACCTTTGGCAGGGATTAAAGCTGTGAGTTTTTCTAGGTATGTCTCTTAAGAGCTTTCCACACCTGCATTGTGCAACATTTGCCCATTATTCTTTAAACAATTGGTTGTTTATCATTGCCAGGGAACCATTTTCAGGGTCTTGACATATATTTTCAATATTTTTTTTTGTCATAACTGTAACTCGACCACTCAGGAACATTCAATGCCTTCTTGGTAAGCAACTTCAGTGTAGATTTGGCCTTGTGTTTTACGTTACTGTCCTGCTGAAAGGTGAATTAATCTCCCAGTGTCTGGTGGAAAGCAGACTGAACCAGGGTTTCCTCTAGAATTTTGTCTATGCTTAGCTTCATTCCCTTTTATATCCTGAAAAATTACGAGTTAAATCTGTAGCATCTGATAATTGTCATTTTTAAAAGCGCTCCACTTGGACCTTTTCCACAGATTTGGCTAAACAACATTATTTCAACTACATGGCTGGGTCCAGCTAACAAGTGGCTAAAGGTAAGCCTGTGATACAAAATTGTTTACAGTGGAGCATTTTCCTATCACATTTAGCTATCCTTTGTATTTCTATTATCTCTTTCCTTGTGGTATTATTACAGTGCCATTGAAGAATAGGTTGGAACTATAAGCTTCATCTCACTCCAAGACAGGATTGCTGAAACACAATCGTTTGCAGCACAGTCATTATTCTAGGATCAGTCCACTTCTGTGTCTCTTAAATGATTGTATCTACACATTCCAGTCAACACATGCCCTCAACACTTACCTGTCACGGTTTCACACTGAGCAGACCAGGGTTGTTACAGGTCAGCAGCAGGTGTATTTTATTTGTCCCTTGTTGGCCTTCAAGCAACCATATTCTGAATCAACTCTCTTCAGTCACTTAAGGAGGCACTTAAAGAACCATTAGGCTGTAAAATGTACATTTAAAAATTGCGATTATTATACCAATGTGTACTCATCCTTTAACGCCCACAAGTCTAGGACACACCCAGCTAATGTTTAGTCAGCATACTTCCGTGATGTGGTCTGTCAGAAAAGTGTAAATACCCCTCCCTCTATAGATGTAGATGATGTGGCAGAGCAATGTCCTGGCCTGAGCTCAGAAACACGTGATGCTCCTGAGAATCTGAGTGACACTGGTCAATTGAGGACACAACTTAGGGCCGTGGCAGCAGGTAGCCTAGTGGTTAGAGCGTTGAACTAATAACAGAAAGGTTGCAAAATTGAATCCCCGAGCTGACAAGGTAAAATATGTGGTTCTGCTGCTGAACAAGGCAGTTAACCCACTGTTCCTAGGCCGTCCTTGAAAATAAGAATTTGTTCTTAACTAACTTGCCTAGTTAAAAAAAGTCATATTTGAACCTCTTTATTTCTGAAATGCAGTCTATTCTACATGTAACACAACAGGAGAAGTGAAGGAATTCCTTGACCTGTGAAGGATTTCTTTGACCTCTGGCCCGCTCTGTGTTTGGGAGTCACAGGTAAGATCTTTATTTTTCCATACATTTTCAAATTCCATAGAATGGCCTTACATGAGTGTACAATATGCAAACAACAATGTCCCGTTTATCATTTTTGGTTGTAGGTCTGTGCAGAGATCAACAGGTTTACAAACCAGGACATGCCAAATACCTTTTAAGCTAAACTTGACCGCCACACTCCCCGTTTCCTGACCTTGTGTAGACAGAGGGCATTATGGACTGGAATTACGGTAGAGGGATTGACTAACATCCTGAGAATGTATGGTCTAAATGTAGGTCCGTTTTCATTTTAATCCACACTGAAATTTAAGGGCATGTTTCCCAGGTACAAATGAAGCCTTTTCAAGAACTAAGAAGCATTTTTAATGGAGAATCTCCATTCACATCCTGTTATAGTCTTGGCCTAGGTTTAATCTGTGTCTGGGATACCTGGCCCAAATGTACAAAATCAGATTAGACTGCAATGTCACAAAATTGAAAGTGCTTATTTCTATAGGAACAAGTTGAAGTCAACACTAGACAAACCACTGTCCTCCGCGACATTCCTTCATTTCTGCTTGACGAGGCCTCAGGAATTTTCAAGACATGCAGGGTATAGTTGTTTATCTGTACATTTATGTCTTTCCCATTAAGCGTCTTGATTTAAATCCTAGATATATAAGGAGACCTGTGATTGTTGGATGAAAACAATATGGCAAGAAAATGTATATCTAGTCACTAGTATATTTGGGGAAATGTTTGTATGATGCACTACTTCACATGTCTTCTGAATGTTCTTTTTGCTGTTGATCTATTCCAGCTGCAGGATTCAGATTAAGCAGATGTGGGAGATGCAGCGGCAGCCATCCTCAGTCACCAGAGACATCAGGCTATCCGGAAGGCCAAAGTTAGCTACTTTAAGGAGCAGTTCTCTCTCTTTGGGTCTAACCGCAAGAAGTTCTGGAAAACGGTTAAAGACCTGGAGAATATCCCTCATCCTCAAAGCTGCCCATGTCCCTTAATCTTGATGATTTGGTTGTTACTGACAAGAGGCACACGGCTGAGCTCTTTAATCACCATTTCATTAAGTCAGGATTCCTATTTTACTCAGCCATGCCTCCTTGCCCGTCCAACATTTCCTCATCTCCCACCCTTTCTAATGTGACTATCCCCAATGTTTCTCCCTCTTTTTCCCCTGCCCTGCCACAAAGTTTCTCCCTGCAGGCAGTCACTGAGTCTGAGGTGCTAAAGGAGCTCCTTAAACTTGACCCCAAAATACCATCTGGGTCAGATGGTTTAGACACTTTCTTCGTTAAGGTTGCTGCCCCTATCATCTGCAAGCCTATCTCCAAACTTTTTAACCTGTCTCTCCTTTCTGGGGAGGTTCCCATTGCTTGGAAGGCAGCCACGGTGCGTCCTTTATTTAAAGGGGGAGATCAAGCTGATCCTAACTGTTATATGCCTATTTCTATTTTGCCCTGTTTATCAAAAGTGTTGGAAAAACATGTCAATAATCAACTGACTTGCATTCTTGACATCTATAGTATTCTCTTGGGTATGCAATCTGGTTTCCGCTCAGTTATGGATGTGTCACTGCAACCTTAAAGGTCCTCAATGATTTCACCATTGCCCTTGATTCTAAGCATTATTGTGCTGCTATTTTTATCGACTTGGCCAAAGCTTTTGATACGGTAGACCATTCCATTCTTGTGGGCTGGCTAAGGAGTATTGGTGTCTCTCAGGGGTCTTTGGGCTGGTTTGCTAACTAGCTCTCTCAAAGAGTGCAGTGTATAAAGTCAGAAAATCTGCTGTCTCAGTCACTGCCTGTCACCAATGGTGTACCCCAAAGCTTGATCCTAGGCCCCACGCTCTTCTCAATTTACATCAACAACATTGCTCAGGCAGCATGAAGCTCTCTCATCCATTTACATGCAGATGATACAGTCTTATACTCAGCCCTCCCCTCCCTGGATTTTGGGTTACATGCTCTACAACAAAGCTTTCTTAGTGTCCAACAAGCTTTCTCTAGTTTCTCCATAACTTTATTCTGAACACCTCCAAAACAAAGGTTATGTGGTTTGGTATGAAGAATGCCTCTCCTCCCACAGGTGTTATTACTACCTCTGAGGGTTAAGAGCTTGAGGTAGTCACCTCATACAAGTACTTGGGAGTATGGCTAGACGGTGCACTGTCCCTTCTCTCAGCACATATCAAAGCTGCAGGCTAAAGTTAAATCTAGACTTGGTTTCCTCTATCGTCATCGCTTCTCTTTCACCCCAGCTGCCAAACTAACCCTGATTCAGATGTCCATCCTACCCGTGTTAGATTACGGAGACATAATTTTTAGATTGAGCGGCTAGATGTTCTTTAGCCATTCTTTAGCTATCAGATTTGACACTGGTCATCTCTGTATACCCGTCACAAGACCCACTGGTTGATGATTATTTATAAAACCCTCTTAGGCCTCACTCCCCCCATCACATTCTGTTAAAGCTCCCCAAAGCACACACATCCCTCGTCTTTTCAGTTCTCTGCAGCTAGCGACTGGAACGAGCTGCAACAAACACTCAAACTGGACAGTTTTATCTTAATCTCTTCATTCAAAGACTCAATCATGGATACTCTTACTGACAGTTGTGGCTGTTTTGCGTGATGTATTGTTGTCTCTACCTTCTTGCCATTTGTGCTATTATCTGTGCCAAATAATGTGTGTACCATGTTTTATGCTGCTACCATGCTGTGTTGTCATGTGTTGCTGCCTTGCTATGTTGATGTCTTAGGTCTCTCTTTATGCAGTGTTGTCTCTCTTGTTGTGATGTGTATTTTGTCCTATATTTATATTGTATTTATTTTAAATTTTTAATCCCAGTTCCCTGTTCCCACAGGAGGCCTTTTTTCCTTTTGGTAGGCCGTTTTTGTAAATAAGAACTTGTTCTTAATTAACTGACTTGCCTAGTTAAATATAGGTTAAATAAAAAAATAATCATACCAAGTCCAGTCCATTTCAACCCTGTCAAGATCGCTGTTGTCCTGGAGGGTGAAGTTGTGGTGCCTTTCCTCTCCACTCTTGCTGAGGGATTCATTGGTTTGTTCAGTATGGTATACACCCTACATTTGAGGTACTCAAAGGAACTCACCAACACCTTTGAATTCATCCAAAAAGTTATGTGATGGGGCGTAGATGGCAGTAAGCTGAAGGCGGTCTCCAATTCTTGAAGAGTGATCTATTGATGCAAGTGTGCTCTCTCCCGCGCACTCCCTCTTGCGCTCTCTCATGTTGAGGCACACACTGCTAGTGACACTAAATCTAAGGTCACTATTGACAGCACAGACTATGCTATGCAATTGTAGTGATCATGTAAACAGTGAGTGGGGTGATAGTGAGAGTGTGTGCACAAGTCTTTCTTTCACACTCACTCACACAGGTACTAGGCCTATTTTGTGCTCTCAAATTTGGTTTGAACCTACTGTGAACCTTTAAACAAAAATGGTGAAATAATCACATACATAATGCAATCAAGATGTTGAGTGTATTGTATTATGTTCTGCTATATTCATGTGTAGTGACAAATGTCTATTTTTCCATGTTGTTAGATGTAGTTGGAATTCACAGGTGTTAACGTTACTTTGTACTTGATCTTTTTCAAGCTTGCACATTTGTTTCCAGTTGAACTCGGCACAAATTATTTGTGTGCACATTTATGGATAGATGAATTCCCTTTAGTTCACATCTTCAGCCTGAGTTTATTTTTAAAATATCCCCCATTAGTCTGTTGGAATAAGCTATAGAAACCGGCCTAAGGCCCTAGCAGAGATTTGGATATAGTGACGAGATGGTTATGTCTCCTGTCACGTTCTGACCTTAGTTCTTTTGTTATGTCTTTCTGTGATTTCTGTGTTTGGCCAAGGTATGATTCTCAATCAGAGGCAGCTGTCAATCGTTGTCCCTGATTGAGAACCATATTTAGGTAGCCTGGTTTCACCTTTGAGTTGTGGGTGATTATTTTCTGTTCAGTTTTTTGTATTCACCGTTCAGGACTGTTTCGTTTCGTTCTTGTTATTTTGTTTTGTGTTCATGATAATAAATTATCAATATGGACACTTACCACTCTGCGCATTGGTCCTCCTCTTCTTCCACGTACAATGAACGTTACAGAATCACCCACCACCAAAGGACCAAGCAGCGTGGTAATGGGCAGCAGCAGCGATCTCCAGACTCCTGGACATGGGAGGAGATCCTGGATGGCAAGGGACCCTGGGCACAGCCGGGAGAGTATCGGCAGAGCTGGAGGCAGCGAAAGCCGAGAGGCGGTGGTATGAGGAGGCAGCACGACAGCACGGTTGGAAGCCCGAGAGGCAGCCCCAAAAATGTATTGGAGGAAGGCACACAGGGAGTGTGGCTAAGTCAGGTAGGAGACCTGAGCCAACTCTCTGTGCTCACCGTGGAGAGAGGGGGACCGGGCAGGCACCATGTTATGCCGTGAGGCGCACGGTGTCCCCGGTGCGCATGCATAGCCCGGTGCGGTACATAGCAGTGCCTCGTATCGGCCGGGCTAGAGTGGGCATTGAGCCAGGTGCCATGAAGCCGGCTCAGCGCATCTGGTCTCCAGTGTGTCTCCTCGGGCCGGGGTACATGGCACCAGCCCTACGCATGGTGTCCCCGGTTTGCCAGCACAGCCCAGTGCGGTCGAGGGTCGCCGCTCTAAAGAGGCTACGGAGGTTGTTAAAGAGGCGGAGAAAGACTACGGTGGAGTGGGGTCCACGTCCCGCGCCAGAGCCGCCACCGCGGACAGACACCCACCCAGACCCTCCCCTATAGGTTCGTCCGGAGTCCGCACCTTTGGGGGGGGGTACTGTCACATTCTGACCTTAGTTTTTTTTAAATTATTTCTTTGTTTTAGTATGTTCAGGGCGTGAGTTGGGTGGGTTGTCTATGTTCTTTTTTCTATGATTTGGGATTTCTGTGTTTGGCCTGGTATGGTTCTCAATCAGAGGCAGCTGTCAATCGTTGTCCCTGATTGAGAACCATACTTAGCTAGCCTGGTTTCACCATAAATAGTATTAATTAATAGTTATTTATAAATGTATGAATCACTAGCTTACTATCATTTACAAATGTGGGAGTAATGATCAATAAATTATAAATAAACTATTTAATAATCCATTATACAGTAACTGCTTTATCACAAAGTGTTATTATAAAGTACTACCTAGTTATTATATACACAGCACACATACTGGTTGTAGCAGTATGACAGAGCAGCCAGATACAGTACACACATTGTCTCTACTAATCCCCGGTTATGCTCGGTTTACAAACATTCTGCCTGCTGTTTTATTTAAATCAGGTCTGGACCCAGACCAACTCCATGGTATTCCAATCCAAATGTCTTGGCAAACCACTGTTCTTGGCAGAATTAATGCAGCTAACAAATTGTTTGAATGGGTGAGCATTGTGTTTGATTTAAATGGCACAATAGGGACGAGAAGGGTATGTGTGTGTGTTTGTGTGTGTGCATGCACGCTTGGGTGGGTGAGTGGCTGCGAGTGGGTGTATGTGATTACAGACCATTGCACATTGGTTCTTGTTGAAGATGGGGAGATGAAAAACAGCAACTCTCGAAGTTAAATTATCTTTTTAGGTATCTGTCAAAGACCTTGCACCTGATTCAGCAAACTGAGACTTGGTTTTAACTGGTAATCAATCACAGACCAATGCTGCAGAATGTCATCCCTTTGTTTGCCTGTGCTTTATGGAGAGAAGTGCAATCTGGATTCTGACATCTCTTAATACAGATCAAATCAATTAAAAAATAATATTATTTGTCACATGCTTCGTAAACAACATGTGTAGACTAATGGTGAAAGTCCAACAATGCAGAGTTACATATTAAGATTTAAAAAATGTGGAAATAGTGACACAAGGAATAAATATACAATAAATAACAAAAACGAGTAAACGTCAAAATACAGGGAGTACCAGTACTGAGTCGATGTGCAAGGTGATGAGGTAATTGTGGCAGCTACTGTATGTACATGTAGCTCGGGGTAAAGTGAATAGGTAACAGGATAGATAATAGACAGTAGCAGCAGTGTAAGTGGTGTATGTGAAAGTGTGTGTGTGGGGGTGTGCTAGTGGGTGTGTGGAGTCAGTATGCATCTGTGCACAGGTAATGTGTGTGTGTGTGTGTGTGTGTGTGTGTGTGTGTGTGTAAGTACTGTGTGTGTGTGGATAAAATCCTGTGTGTGCATAGAGCCAGTGCAAGAGAGTTAGTGCAAAAAAGAGTCAATGCAGGTAGTCCAAAGTAGTCATTTGATTAGCTATTTACAATGCCTTCAGAAAGTATTCACACCCCTTGACTTTTCCCACATTTTGTTCTGTTACAGCCTGAATTTAAAATCAATTTAATTGAGATTTGTTACACTGGCCTACACACAATACCCCATCATGTCAAAGTGGGTATATGTTTTAAGACATTTTTACAAATTAAAAGAAAAGCTGAAATGTCTTGAGTCAATAAGTACTCAAACCCTTTGTTATTGCAAGCTTAAATAAATTCAGGAGTAAAACTACAAAGCGTTGTGTTTGGGGAAAATCCAACATAACACATCACAGTCCTTGGCTTGGGTGGCTGGAGTATTTGACAATTTTTGGGCCTTCCACTGACCCCGCCTGAAATAGAGGTCCTGGATGACAGGGAGCTCAGCACCTGTGATGTACTGGGCTGCACTCACCTACCTCTGTAGCTCCTGGTAGTCAGGTACCTGCAGTTTCTGTAACAAGCGGTGATGCAGCCAGTCAACATGCTCTCAGTGGTGCAGCTGTATAACGTTTTCAGGATCTGAGGGCCTTGCCAAATCTTTTCAGCCTTCTGAGGGAGAAGAGGTGCTGTCATGCCCTTTTCACAAATCTGTGGGTGTGTGTGGACCATGTTAAATCCTTAGTGATGTGGACAGCTGTTACGTCCGTTGTTGGAATGAGACCAAGGTGCAGCGTGGTAAGCGTACATCTTTCTTTTATTTTGATGAACACCAAAAAACAACAAAAGATGAACGAACATAAAGTTCTGCAGGCTATACAGCAACTAACAAAATCTAGATCCCACAAACACAGGTGGAAAGCAGGCTGCCTAAGTATGATCCCCAATCAGAGACAACGATAGACAGCTGCCTCTGATTGGAAACCATACCCGGCCAACACATAGATTTGGCCGCCCAAGTCACACCCTGACCTAACCAAATAGAAGATCAAAAAGGCTCTAAGGTGACAACAGGAACTTGAAGCTCTCGACCTGCTCCACTACAGCTGATGAGGGTGTGCTCGTCCCTCTGCATCCGGTAGTCCGTGATCAGCTCCTTTGTCTTGCTGACATTGAGGGAGAGGTTGTTGTCCTGGCACCACACTGCCAGGCATCTGATATTCTCCCTATAAGCTACCTCATCTTTGTCGGTGATCAGTCCTACAACCGTCGTGTCTTCAGCAAACTTGATGATGATGTTGGAGTCATGGGTGAACAGAGAGTACATAAAGGAACTAAGCACACACCCCTGAGGGGCCCCCGTGTTGATGGTCAGCATGGCGGATGTGTTGTTGCTTACCCTCACCGACTGGGGGATGACCCGTTAGAAAATCCAGGATCCAGTTGCAGAGGGAGATGTTCATTACCAGGGTGCTGAGCTTGGTGATGAGCTTGGAGGGGACTATGGTGTTGAATGCTGAGCTACAGTCAACGAACAGCTTTCTTACATTCACACATGCAGTGTGGAGTGCAATAGAGATTGCATCATCTGTGGATCTGTTGGGGTGGTATGCGTATTGGAGTGGGTCCAGGGTGTCTGGGATCATAGTTTTGATGTGGGCCATGGCCAGCCTTTCAAGACATTTCATGACTATAAATGTGAGTGCTACAGGCGACAATAATTTAGGCAGGTTAGCTTGGCATTCCTGGTCACAGGGACTATGGCAGTCTACTTGAAATGAGTTGATATTAAAGACCGGGTCATGGATAGGGCTATGGCTGCTAGTCTCACAGTAATTAACTGTTAATTAGCATAAACACATTTTCCATCTCCAGGCCTCCACTCATACAAGCCGCTGATGCACGCCTTTGGAACATCGACATTTAAAAAGTTGAAGAAATCCATTTAATATACACCGTCACAATAAATCCATTATTTATTTTAGGCAGATTAAAGAAACAATATGAAGAAAATGTATTTCAGAAGAACAGAATATGAGTTGGCCTACTGTATGTTATCTGGCTATGCACCGTAAAATAGGCTGTAGGCTTGTTCATTTAGCAGACCAGATATGCTTAGAAATCATCTGTCATTATTTTAAATTATATGTTTTTATTGCAAGAAGAATATAATTTAACTTAGTTTAATACAAAATAATGGGAATTTATTTTCCATTTCAGAGCGAGTGCGCATATGAAGTCGCTATGTTGTCAGGAAAAGTGATAATTTGAAACAGGTTCTATATGCTAGATTTAGAGTTATTTGGAAACTGTAGTTGTGAATGGTAAAAACCATAGAATGTCTTATAAATAAAAACATATAGGCTGCATGATGTGACTATGGCCTATTGACGATTTGAGAAAGTAGCAAAAAAAGATTGCGCTCTGTTCCTTGCCTCAGACTGTAAACACTGTTCTCTCATAAACGATCATATTTTCACCCATCAGACTATTCTCAATTTAATCTTATTTTTAGAATGGCCCATTATATCAAATGGGCAGGAACAGCGGCAGGGGAAAAAATACATGTCAATCATATGCACTTGAATAGCGAATTTAGGCCACTTTCCCACAGTTCGTTTTTCAATCATGCCGGGTAGGCTACTCCAGTTTTATAGCAGAGCAATGCTTAATATTAGCAACTGAGAAATAAATATAGTAGCAGTAGAAGGCTGGGATCCTCTTTTTTTTAGTGGCAACACTCAAAGCTCTGCTTTCACACAGAATTGTGTATAGAAATGTCTGAGACTATAAGAACATATTTCACGCCATTTCATAAAACTGTTGACAGCCCCTCTTTCTGCGCACTCGAGAAAGGAATGAAAGAAAGACAGGAGGAGATGTAAAATGCATGGTGGTGAGATATTCTGTACCTAAAGGTAATGTGTCAGCCTATTAATTCTGAAAAAAAAAAATCCATATTACTAGGCTATTCAAAAGCCTACAATTATAGAGAATTTGTATTGGATAACTCGGTAAGCCTCCCCGCACAATCAATGAATCAACAGCATCGCCTACGTTCACTCCCAGACTCGTAGATAGAACGTTTGGAGTGTAGTATAAGGTAATCAGTCCATCCAGTATGCATAACACAGTCCACACTCAAAAGCGATGACTAAAATGTGTTTATTTTTTAGTATAGGCTAGACCAATTATGTACCAAAGACATCATTAATCTTTTTAAAAATGTTTTTCTGCTGTGCGTAATATGCGGTAGGCTGTTAGAATATGTATTGTATAGCAACACAATCAATTTAATTCAGGGTTTTTCCTATATAGGCCTATGCATATGCATAAGCTCTAATATGCTTATGGGTGTTTTGAATTAATCATCACCTTAGAAAGCATTGCCCATTTCATTGTGTTTGGCTTTGAAACAACATCCACAATGACCATGATTTATTTTTATTTTTTTCTTGGGCCTCTATAACTATATCTATTTTTTTGAGAATTGGATTGACCCCCTCTACCACACGGAACCCCACTAATCCTACTGACGGAAACGCACGAGTTGGCTAAAAACAGACCTCCATCCTATGCTAGCTTGCTACCGATGGCCCGGCTAGCTGTCTGAATTGCCGTGACCCCAACCAACCTCACTACTCACTGGACCCTTTTGATCACTCGACTAAGCATGCCTCTCCTTAATGTCAATATGCCTTGTCCATTGCTGTTCTGGTTAGTGTTTATTGGCTTATTTCACTGTAGAGCCTCTAGTCCTGCTCACTATACCTTATCCAACCTATTAGTTCCACCACCCACACATGCGATGACATCTCCTGGTTTCAATGAGGTTTCTAGAGACAATATCTCTCTCATCATCACTCAATACCTAAGTTTACCTCCACTGTATTCACATCCTACCATACCTTTGTCTGTACATTATACCTTGAAGCTATTTTATCGCCCCCAGAAACCTCCTTTTACTCTCTGTTCCAGACGTTCTAGACGACCAATTCTCATTGCTTTTAGCCGTACCCTTATCCTACTCCTCCTCTTTTCCTCTGGTGATGTAGAGGTGAATCCAGGCCCTGCAGTGCCTAGCTCCACTCCTATTCCCCAGGCGCTCTCTTTTGATGACTTCTGTAACCGCAATAGCCTTGGTTTCATGCATTTTAAAATTAGAATCCTCCTCCCTAAGTTTGTTTTATTCACTGCTTTAGCACACTCTGCCAACCCGGATGATCAAGCTGTGTCTGAATCCTGGCTTAGGAAGACCACGTAAAATTCTGAAATGTTCATCCCGAACTACAAGAATTTCAGACAAGATAGAACTGCCAAAGGGGGCGGTGTTGCAATCTACTGCAAAAATAGCCTGCAGAGTTCTGTCCTACTATCCAGGTCTGTACCCAAACAATTTGAACTTCTACTTTTTAAAATCCACCTCTCTAAAACCATGTCTCTCACCGTTGCCGCCTGCTATAGACCACCCTCTGCCCCCAGCTGTGCTCTGGACACCATATGTGAACTGATTGCCCCCCATCTATCTTCAGAGCTTGTGCTGCTAGGCGACCTAAACTGGAACATGCTTAACACCCCAGCCATCCTACAATCTAAGCATGATGCCCTCAATCTCACACAAATTATCAATGAACCTACCAGGTACCTCCCCAAAGCTGTAAACACGGGCACCCTGATAGATATCATCCTAACCAACTTGCCCTCTAAATACACCTCTGCTGTCTTCAACCAAGATCTCAGCGATCACTGCCTTATTGCCTGCATCCGTAATGGGTCAGCGGTCAAACTACTTCCACTCATCACTGTCAAACGCTCCCTGAAACACTTAAACGAGCAGGCATTTCTTATCGACCTGGCCGGGGTATCCTGGAAGGATATTGATCTCATCCCATCAGTAGAGGATGCCTGTTTTTTTTTTAAATGCCTTCCTAACCATCTTAAATAAGCATGCCCTATTCAAGAAATTTAGAACCAGGAACAGATATAGCCCTTGGTTCTCCCCAGACCTAACTGCCCTTAACCAACCCAAATACACCCTATGGCGTTCTGCTATAGCATCGAACAGCCCCCGTGATATGCAGCTTTTCAGGGAAGCTAGAAACCATCATACACAGACAGTTAGAAAAGCCAAGGCTAGCTTTTTCAAGCAGAAAACTCAAAAAAGTTCTGGGACACTGTAAAGTACATGGAGAATAAGAACACCTCCCAGCTGCCCACTGCACTGAAGATAGGAAACACTGTCACCACTGATAAATCCACTATAATTGAGAACTTGAATAAGCATTTTTCTACGGCTGGCCATGCTTTCCACCTGGCTACACCTGCCCTGGACAACAGCACTGCACCCCCCACAGCAACTCGCCCAAGCCTTCCTCATTTCTCCTTCTTCCAAATCCAGTCAGCTGATGTTCTGAAAGAGCTGCAAAATCTGTCTGGTTAGACTGTAAACTCTCCTTCCAGACCCACATCAAACATCTCCAATCCAAAGTTAAATCTAGAATTGACTTCCTATTTCGCAACAAAGCATCCTTCACTCATGCTGCCAAACATACCCTTGTAAAGCTGACCATCCTACCAATCCTCGACTTTGGCGATGTCATTTACAAAATAGCCTCCAATACCCTACTCAACAAATTGGATGCAGTCTATCACAGTGCCATCCGTTTTGTCACCAAAGCCCCATATGCTACCCACCATTGCGACCTGTACGCTCTCGTTGGCTGGCCCTCGCTTAATACTCGTCGCCAAACCCACTGGCTCCATGTCATCTACAAGACCCTGCTAGGTAAAGTCCCCCCTTATCTCAGCTCGCTGGTCACCATAGCATCACCCCCTGTAGCACGCGCTCCAGCAGGTATATATCTCTGGTCACCCCCAAAACCAATTATTTCTTTGGCCGCCTCTCCTTCCAGTTCTCTGCTGCCAATGACTGGAACGAACTACAAAAATCTCTGAAACTGGAAACACTTATCTCCCTCACTAGCTGTCTTTAAGCACCAGCTGTCAGAGCAGCTCACAAATTACTGCACCTGTACATAGCCCATCTATAATTTAGCCCAAACAACTACCTCTTTCCCTACTGTATTTATTTTAATTTTATTTATTTATTTATTTTGCTCCTTTGCACCCCATTATTTTTATCTGTACTTTGCACATTTTTCCACTGCAAATCTACCATTCCAGTGCTTTACTTGCTATATTGTATTTACTTTGCCACCATGGCCTTTTTTTGCCTTTACCTCCTCCCTTATCTCACCTCATTTGCTTACATTGTATATAGACTTGTTTCTAATGTATTATTGACTGTATGTTTGTTTTACTCCATGTGTAACCTTGTGTCGTTGTATGTGTCGAACTGCTTTGCTTTATCTTGGCCAGGTCGCAATTGTAAATGAGAACTTGTTCTCAACTTGCCTACCTGGTTAAATAAAGGTTAAATAAAAATAAAATAAAAAATGTGGGATTGGTGTCCCATCCACGGTTGAGCTAACGTAGGCTAATGTAATTAGCATGAGGTTGTAAGTAACAAGAACATTTAAAGAACATTTCCCAGGAGATAGACATAACATTTCCCAGGACAGGACATAGACATATCTGATATTGGCAGAAAGTTCAAATTCTTGTTAATCTAACTGCACTGTCCAATTTACAGTTTCTATTACAGTGAAATAATACCATGTTTGAGGAGATTGCACAATTTGGAACATAAAAAGTTATTAATAAACAAATTAGGCATATTTGGGCAGTCTTTATACTACATTTTTAACAGAAATGCAAAGGTTCATTGGATCAGTCTAAAACTTTGCTCATACTCTGATGCCATCTAGTGTCCAAAATGTATATTGCATTTGGACTGGAATAATACACTATGGCCTTTCTCTTGCATTTCAAAGATGATGGGAAAAAATGCATATTCTTTTCTTTGAATTATTCTTTACCAGATCTAATGTGTTATATTCTCATACATTAATTTCACATTTTAATTTCAAAAGTGTTTCCTTTCAAATGGTATCCGGAATATGCATATCCTTGCCTCCAGGACTGAGCTACAGGCAGTTAGTTTTGGGTATGTAATTTCAGGTGAAATTTAAAAAAAGGGGCAGATCCTTAAGAGGTCTTACATCGGTCATAGAACGTTTAAAGGTCTGTTTAAAGGTCTTAACCAAGTCATAGACTGTTCTATCTGCTACCGCACGGCAAGCGGAGCTTGGTACCGGAGCTCCAAGTCTGGGTCCACAAGGCTCCTTAATAAACAGCTTGGAAAATTCCAGAAAATCATGTCATGGCTTTAGAAGCTTCTGATAGGCTAATTGCCATCATTTGTATCAATTGGAGGTGTACCTCTGGATATATTTCAAGGCCTACCTTCAAACTCAGTGCCAATTTGCTTGACATCATGGTAAAATCAAACGAAATCAGCCAAGACCTCAGAAACAAATTGAAGACCTCCACACATCTGGTTCATCCCAATTTCCAATCGTCTGAAGGTACCACGTTCATCTGTACAAACAATAGTACGCAAGTATAAACACCATGGGACCATGCAGCCGCCATACCACTCAGGATGGAGACGCGTTCTGTCTCCTAGAGATGAACTTACTTTGGTGTGAAAAGTGCGAATCAATCCCAGAACAACAGCAAAGGACCTTGTGAAGATGCTGGAGGAAACAGGTACAAAAGTATCTATATCCACAGTTAAACAAGTCCTATATTGACATAACCTGAAAGGCTGCTCTGCAAGGAAGAAGCCATTGCTCCAAAACCGCCATAAGAATGCTAGACTATGGTTTGCAACTGCACATGGGGACAAAGATTGTACTTTTTGGAGAAATGTCCTCTGGTCTGATGAAACAAAAAAAGACCTGTTTGGCCATAATGACAATTGCTATGTTCAGAGGAAAATGGGTGTGGCTTGCAAGCCGAAGAACACCATCCCAACCATGAAGCACGTGGGTGGCAGCATCATGTGGGGGTGCTTTGCTGCAGGAGGGACTGGTGCACTTCATAAAATAGATGGCATCATGAGGTAGGAAAATTATGAGGATATATTGAAGCAACATCTCAAGACATCAGTCAGGAAGATAAAGCTTGGTCGCAAATGGGTTTTCCAAATGGACAACGACCCCAAGCATACTTCCAAAGTTATGGCAAAATGGCTTAAGGACAACAAAGTCAAAATATTGGAGTGGCCATCACAAAGCCCTGATTCTATAGAAAAAAAATGTGGGCAGAACTGAAATAGCATGTGCGAGCAAGGAGACCCACAAACCTGACTCAGTTACACTAGCTCTGTCAGGAGGAATGGGACAAAATTCACCCAACTTATTGTTGGAAGGCTACGCACAACATTTGACCCAAGTTATTAACGAATTTAAAGGCAATGCTACCAAATACTATTTGAGTGTATGTACATTTCTGACCCACTGAGAATGTGATAAAATAAATAAAAGCTGAAATAAATCATTGTCTCTACTATTTTTCTGATATTTCACATTCTTAAAGTAAAGTGGTGATCCTAACTGACCTAAGACAGGGAATCTTTACTAGGATTAAATGTCAGGAATTGTGAAAAACAGAGTTTTTTTTTTTTTTTAATGTATATGGCTGTCACACCCTGACCATAGAGAGCCCTTGTTTCTCTATGGTGTAGTAGGTCAGGGCGTGACTAGGGGGTATTCTAGTTTATAATTTCTATGTTGTGTTCTAGTTTATATTTCTGTGTTGGTGTTTTGTCTGATTCCCAATTAGAGGCAGCTGGTAATCGTTGTCTCTAATTGGGGATAATATTTAAGTAGCTTTTTCCCACCTGTGTTTGTGGGATATTATTTTGTTTTTGTGCACCATGTAGTCGCGTCACGTTGTTTGTTTATTGATATATTTTGTTTTGTTTTGTTTAAGTTTCTCTATGAATTAAATATGTGGAACTCAACATCCGCTGCGCCTTGGTCCCGTTCTTACGACAGCCATGACAATGGCTAAGGTGTATGTAAACTTCCGAATTTAACTGTAGCCTTGTTATCGTTATATTATTGTGTTAATTGTTTTACTTTAGTTTATTTTGCAAATATTTTATTAACTCTTATTTGATTAAAACTGTGTTGTTGGTTAAGGGCTTGTAAAGTAAGCATTTCACATTAAGGTTGTATTCGGCGCATGTAACAAATAAAATTTGATTGTGTCACATAGTCACTAGGAACAGCTGGTGCTCTCATGCATGGTTAAGTTTTGCCTACCTCGAAGCGAACATTGAAAGCATTTAGTCTTATCTGGTAGGCTCGCGTTGCTTAGCAGCTCACGGCTGGGTTTCCCTTTGTAATCTGTAATAGTTTATAGATCTAAGGCAAATGTTAGGTTCACATCAACCATGGACAGAATTCTGTGTGGGTGGGGTCGGACAAAGCTTGAATAATATGAGAATACACTCAAATATCAATCTGTATAGCAGACTGTTTTTGCTGTACCCAAACACACACATACACACTCAGTGAGAGGTGGGATGCATAGGGTCAGCCAAAGTGCAGCCCCTGAAGCTGTTTTAGGGGTTAAGTGCCTTTCTCAAGGGCACAACGGCAGGAGATGGCATCTAGGATACTGATTACCAGATTTTTTCCCAGTAGAACTGCGATTTGTCCAGGCAACTCTTCAGATGCTGGCCTCTTATAGTAAGTTAACTATCACCCCAAAACTGTATTGGCAACCAACATGTCCAAAATGTTTGCGAGTTGTCACCTTGCCATTGTCTTGATTTATAACCAGGCACAATTCTGGTGTATTACAGCATATTTTGTAGTATTTGGTGAAATTAAGGCATGGGGTGTAGTTTTATTTCCATTGCAATTTCCTACCATCCACTAGATGCAACATGAGCTCCTTTTACCATCTAGTAGGCTGGCGATGAGCTATGTTGTTAAAACGGCAACACACTCCATAACTTACAGACTGCACCACAGACGGCAACACAACCAGCCATGTCATATCTCTGTTGCTGCAGTTATGACGAGGCAGGGCATTTTCTTTGGATATTGTGTTGTTTAAAACCCCCACTGTGTTTGTGAGTTGTCACCCTGCCATTGTCTTGTGTATGGATATAAAAGTGTTCTGTTTTGCAGCTGTCTGATTTGCATGGGGCCACACTACACTGTAAGTACAGAGAGAAATTCCCCTGAGTACAACCAGCTGTACCAAGCATATGCCTGCTGCCTCCTCCACAACATGAATTTCTATAATGGCGTCACCTTCTGCTACGTAAACTCATATCGGAATGTATATCCCCCGACATGTCAATCAATTCTCTCAGGAGATCTGTCAACATTACATGTAAATGTTGTGCATTTAGCATAACTTAACATAAACTAGTATACGGGGAGACTTGTAGCAAAGACTTGTGAAGGAAGTTCTACTGTTTTGAAAACAGAGTTTGTAAATCCTGTATTACTATCTATTGTTTCCACCAAATAAGACAAGGTACTAACAGCTGGAACATTTACATTTTTGTAATTTAACAGACACTCTTATCGAGAGAGGCATACATTTTTTCATATTGTCCCCCGTGGGAAGCAAACTGAAAAATCTGGCATTGCAAGCGCCATGCTTGAAGAATAAAAACAGTAATATTGTGCAGATATTGTACAATCCAGGTGTGCAAAGCTCTTAGACTTACCCAGAAAAACTCACAGCTTTAATCACTGCAAAAGGTGATTCTAACATGTATTGACTCAGTGGTGTGAATACTTTTGTATTTAATTTTCAATAAATGTGCATGTTTTCAGTTTGTCATTATTGGGTGTTCTGTGTAAAAATAATATATTTACTATATTTTGATTTCAGACTGTAACACAACAAAATGTTGAGTAAGTGAAGGGGTTTGAGAATACTTTCTGAAGGCAGTGTATATGTTTGTTTGTCTTTTATTAAACAATATCCTTCAGACTGTCTCCAGACACTTTGCACAGAGAGAATGCTTTCTCATTCGGCATCGTTGATTTTCTATCCAAACAATAATGTGAACAAGACATCTCCAATGTGAGAGTGGATATGAGTTAATTCAACAGCGTCTAGAAGTGTTCAGCAGGCCTGCCTGGTGGTCTTGGGGAACATGGTTGCATTATTGGGCTGAAGTGCTGTTAAAACACGATGTTAGAAAACACAGATCTGAGATATCTGGATATAAAATTAATGAGATTGTTAGGGTGAGGGTCTAGGAACATCTCATCGCACACCAGCTGGAGGATGCAATTAATATGTAAAGAAACCTGCCCATGGCACAACTTGATCTGTTGTCTGTCTGAGAAGCATACATGCGGGCTGCCATCCAAGCTGCCAGCTCTGTTTTCTGAGTCACAGGCTTGAATTGGGAATATTTTCAGGGGCCTAAAACTTTGTGAAGAGTTGTTTTTACTGCTTTGTGAGGTCAGCATAATAGGTTCCATCGGCATTTACATTTGTGCTTGTTTTTAATGCATATGTATCTCAACAACAGGAATGGGAAATGAATCTGTTAATTCCCTCAGCAACTGCTTGTAGATAGATTTTGGTTCTATCAAACAAATGTGTTTGTGATAATTTCTAATTCAAAATATTTTTTTATTTTTCCCCAACCCCTACCACCACTAGACCCCTGATTGGAGTAAATTAACTGACAACAATACATATTCTACTGCTACTTACAGCTATTTTTGCTCGCATATACATTACACTCTAATCTTAATTCCAACCCTCAGATGTCCACAGACTAACCCATTTTTCCTAAGTACACTACCATTTTTCTATTTCCTTTTTGCAATACATCCTTCTATTTTACTAAGAGGTCTTACAAGGGTCTTGAACATCTCAATTTGTACCATTTCTACCGAGATTGCCCTACAAATAAATACTTTACCTAAGAGTATGAAAAATCCCTACAAAATAATAATGATAATACATTTAGATACATTCAATGGCTGCTGTGAGGAAATATTCATGATACATTTTTTATTATTGGCATCACATTTATTTTCATGCCAGACTAGCAATACATTAGTTTAGTTCGCTGGAGAATACTTGGGCTAGCTGATGAGAAGCTAAACTTGGCATTGGTCTCAGTAGAAACCTCACCCTGTATACCAATTCGAACTGATGAAATGTAGACTCTAACAGTGAGGGGTGCTATAGATTAGGAAGAAGATACTGTCAAAAGAAGTGAAATCAACCCTTATTTTTAAATTAGCTCTCCCTTGATCGGTTTCTGGTGTCTGATAATGTAATTTTGGTCTTGCTTTAATTGACATTCAGCTTACAAAGGCTTCATAAAGCCTTCATAAGCACTACATAAATGTGTTACAAAACATCTATAATTACATGTCATGCATTACAAAGGGTTCATAAATGTGGCATAACTCACCATGTCGAATATGATATAAACATTTTCTTTATAAATGGTGACATGCTCTGGGGAAGGTTGGCATATGCTCTAACGTGATGTCATGTTAGTCACATTACACTGAAATCTCATTCCCAGACACTTCCACCCAAGTGCGAGGAATGTCTGATGGACCAACGCATCAAACTTGGCCTTCATTAGTTTATTACATTTTTTAAAGAAGATCAATTGTGGAAATGGGCAGGTTTATTAATAATTATGATTTTTGACTGTGTTAGTAGTGATGACAAAAAACTTTACTCAGTAAGGTCACTCCCACTAAAGTCAACCCCGAAGGGTTGATATCCCAGGCTATGTTGTGTGTGCAATAGCCTGGGGACGACGTTACACCAAGAAACACTTACCGTGATGAAACCTAAAGAAATTGAAAGTGTCTTCCATCTGGAACCAAGTTACATGTTCCTCAGTACACAAACACACACACACAACAAAATTGAGCCATACCGCACCGTGCTGGCTCCAGTCAGATCTTCAAATCAAATCAAACTGAATTTGTCACATGCGCCTATTACAACATGTGTAGATCTTTCTGTGAAATGCTTACTTACAGGTCCTTAACCAACAGTGCATTTCAAGAAAGAGTTAAGAAAATATTTACCAAATAAACTAAAGTAAAAAATAATTTAAAAAAGTAACACAATAAAATAACAATAAGGAGGCTATATATAAAGGGGTCTATGATACATTCACCCATCCCCCGCTGAAAGATCAGCCAATGTTGGCACCATTGTAAAATGTTGGCACCATTGTAATAGGTTTTAATCAAGCCCTGGTCTCCAGCATGGGAACAGAAGAGGAATACCTGGTGCCAAAGTCTCAGATAGGACTACTCCAAATAATTTTGGTTCTGACACATACACAAACACAAGCTTTGCAAGTCCATCAACCCATTTAAATACATCTTAAACACTACAGTAACCTGTGGATCATGAGAGAACATTCATAAATCAGAAGAAAGTTCATAATCTATTTATTGACACTTTATGTAGTGTCTTGTAATACTTAGTTTGAAGTGAGATATCGTCAGTCATTCATAACACATCCATAAAGACTCTATATTGTATGCTGCTATACTTAATTTAAAGTCAGACCCCTTTGGTAATTTATAACAAATACATAAATTACTTGTATCATATGACGCTGTACTTACTTTAAAGTCTGACACCTTTGGTAATTCATAACACATACACATACATACAAAAATGAACATATATTGGAGGGGATGGCTGCCATTTTATGGGCTCCTAACCAACTGTAACGGTTCTCTTGTGGTGAAGGAGAGTCGGACCAAAATGCAGCATGTAGACTGCGATCCATGTTTAATCAAACAAACGTAACACGAATACACACAAAACACTACAAAACAATAAACGTAACGAAAACCGAAACAGCCTATACTTGTGTCAACTAACACAGCGACATGAACAAAGACACTAAGGACAATCACCCATGACAAACTCAAAGAATATGGCTGCCTAAATATGGTTCCCAATCAGAGACAACGATAAGCACCTGCCTCTGATTGAGAACCACTCCAGACAGCCATAGACTTTGCTAGATAACCCACTAAGCTACAATCCCAATACCACCACCAAAACCCCAAGACAAACACACCACAATTACAAAAACCCCATGCCACACCCTGGCCTGACCAAATACATAAAGATAAACACAAAATACTTTGACCAGGGCGTGACAGAACCCCCCCCCCCCTAAGGTGCGGACTCCCGAACGCACCTCAAAACAATAGGGAGGGTCCGGGTGGGCGTCTGTCCATGGTGGTGGCTCCGGCGCGGGACGTGGACCCCACTCAGTTAATGTCTTAGTCCCCTCTCCTTTCGTCCCTGGATAGTCCACCCTTGCCGCCGACCATGGCCTAGTAGTCCTCACCCAGAACCCCACTGGACTGAGGAGCAGATCGGGACTGAAGGACAGCTCGGGACTGAGGCAGCTCGGGACGGAGGGGAAGCTCGGGAGTGAGAGGAAGCTCGGGAGTGAGAGGAAGCTCAGGCAGGTAGATAGATCTACCAGATCCTGGCTGGCTGGTGGTTTCAGCAGATCCTGGCTGACTGGCAGATCCTGGCTGACTGGCAGATCTGGAAGAGTCTGCTTGACTGGCAGATCTGGAAGAGTCTGGTTGACTGGCAGATCTGGAAGAGTCTGGTTGACTGGCAGATCTGGCGGCGTTGGGCAGACTGGCGACGCTGGGCAGACTGGCGACGCTGGGCAGACTGGCGGTGCTGGGCAGACTGGCGATGCTGGGCAGGCTGGTGGCGCTGGGCAGACTGGCGACGCTGGGCAGACTGACGACGCTGGGCAGACTGACGGTGCTGGGCAGACTGGCGGTGCTGGGCAGACTGACGGCGCTGGGCAGACTGACGGCGCTGGGCAGACTGGCGATGCTGGGCAGACTGACGGCGCTGGGCAGACTGGCGGCGCTGGGCAGACTGGGGGCACTGGCGGCGCTGGGCAGACTGGCGGCACTAGCTGCTCCATATAGGCTGACAGCTCTGGCGGCTTCTTACAGACTGACCGCTCTGGCGGCTCCGTGCTGACTGGCAGCTCCTTGCAGACTGGCAGCTCCACAGACTGACAGCTCCTCAGACTGACAGCTCCTTGCAGACTGACAGCTCCTTGCAGACTGACAGCTCCGTGCAGACTGACAGCTCCTTGCAGACTGACAGCTCCTTGCAGACTGGCAGCTCCTTGCAGACTGGCAGCTCCTTGCAGACTGGCAGCTCCTTGCAGACTGGCAGCTCCTTGCAGACTGGCAGCTCCATGCAGACTGGCAGCTCCATGCAGACTGGCTGCTCTATGCAGACTGACAGCTCTGGCTGCTTCATGCAGACTGACAGCTCTGGCTGCTCCATGTAGACTGGCTGCTTCATGCAGACTGGCAGCTCTGGCTGCTTCATGCAGACTGGCAGCTCTGGCTGCGCTGAACAGGCGGGAGACTCCGGCAGCGCTGTGTCGGAGGAAGGCTCTGGCTGCGCTGAACAGGCGGGAGACTCCGGCAGCGCTGGAGATGAGGAAAGCTCTAACAGCGCTAGATAGGCGGGAGACTCCGGCAGCGCAGGAGAGGAGAAAGGCTCCGACAGCGCTGGAGAGGCGAGGCGCACTGTAGGCCTGATGCGTGGTGCTGGTACTGGTGGTACTGGACTGAGGACACGCACAGGAAGCCTGGTGCGGGGAGCTGCTACCGGAGGGCTGGGGTGTGGAGGTGGTACTGGATAGACCGGACCGTGCAGGCGCACTGGAGCTCTTGAGCACCGAGCCTGCCCAACCTTACCTGGCTCGATGCCCACTCTAGCCCGGCCGATCCGAGGAGCTGGAATATACCTCACCGGGCTATGCACCCGCACTGGGGACACCGTGCGGACCACTGCATAACACGGTGCCTGCCCGGTCTCTCTAGCCCCCCGGTAAGCACAGGGAGTTTGCGCAGGTCTCCTACCTGGCGTAGCCATACTCCCTGTGAGCCCCCCCCGAAGAATTTTTGGGGGCTGACTCCCGGGCTTCCATCCGCTCTGCCGTGCTAGCTCCTCATAATGCCGCCTCTCTGCTTTTGCTGCCTCCAGCTCGGCTTTGGGGTGACAATAATCTCCAGGCTGATCCCAGGGTCCTTTACCGTACAGTTCCTCCTCCCATGTCCATTTCTCCAGGTGGTGCAACCTCTCCCACTGTAGCTGCTGCTGCTCCTGCTGCTGCTGCCTCTGTTGCCTCTTCTCCTGTTGCACCTTTGGGCGGCTACACTCCCCTGGTTTAGCCCAGGGTCCTCTCCCGTCGAGGATCTCCTCCCATGTCCAGAACTCCTTCTTACGCATCTCCTCTTTGGGCTGCTCCTGCCTGTTGACACGCTGCTTGGTCCGTTTGTGGTGGGTGATTCTGTAACGGTTCTCTTGTGGTGAAGGAGAGTCGGACCAAAATGCAGCATGTAGATTGCGATCCATGTTTAATCAAACAAACGTAACACGAATACACACAAAACACTACAAAACAATAAACGTAACGAAAACCGAAACAGCCTATACTTGTGTCAACTAACACAGCGACAGGAACAAAGACACTAAGGACAATCACCCACGACAAACTCAAAGAATATGGCTGCCTAAATATGGTTCCCAATCAGAGACAACGATAAGCACCTGCCTCTGATTGAGAACCACTCCAGACAGCCATAGACTTTGCTAGATAACCCACTAAGCTACAATCCCAATACCACCACCAAAACCCCAAGACAAACACACCACAATTACAAAAACCCCATGCCACACCCTGGCCTGACCAAATACATAAAGATAAACACAAAATACTTTGACCAGGGCGTGACACCAACTGTGTTATTTGTTTGTTTTTTCACATTGTTTGAAACTAATTTTGTATACAATTTTGCTGCCACCGTCGCTTATGAACGAAAATAACTTCTGGACATTACTCACATAGAACTGGACTAACATTTTTTCTTTAATGAGCCTGACGTGAATGATACACTGTTTTGTCAAGACGAGGCCCAAATCCCATCATCAGCATGAAGAAAAGACAGAGCAAAAGGGGTTGGAGGGCGGGGTGCCTTGTAAGAATTTGCCTACGAGTATTATTGGCCACCGTGCAATCATTGGAAACAAATTGGATGGTCTACGATTAAGACTGTCCTACCAACGGGACATTAAATACTGTAATATCTTGTGTTTCACCGAGACACGGATAATATAGAGTTGGCTGGCTTCTCCATGCATTGGCAGGACAGAGCAGCTACGTCTGGTAAGACGAGGGGTGTGTGTGTGTGTCTATTTGTCAATAGCTGCTGGTGTGCAATGTCTAATATTAAAGAAGTCTCGAGGTATTGCTCACCTGAGGTAGATAACCTCATGATAAGCTATAGACCACACTATCTAAGAGAGAGTTTAATGCAGGCAAATGTAATTATACCTGCATGTGTAACCAGAGGAAAGAAAATTCTAGACCACCTTTACTCCACACGCAGGGATTCATACAAATAGCTACTTTTGTTAGAGCGTTCACGAAGCGCGTTCACTAGGAGCAGACGAAATGTCAAAAAAGTTCCGTTACAGTCCGTAGAAACATGTCAAACGATGTATAGAATCAATCTTTTGGATGTTTTTAACATAAGTCTTCAATAATGTTCCAACCGGAGAATTCCTTTGTCTTCAGAAATGCAATGGAGTGTAAGCTAACTCTCACGTGAACAAGCGTCACGAGCTTGTGGCACTCTGCCAGACCACTGACTCAAAGAGCCCTTATGAGCCCCTCCTTTAATATAATAATATATTAATATGCATATATTAGCAACTGGGACTGAGTAGCAGGCAGTTTACTCTGGGCACCTCTGGGCACCTTATTCATCCAAGCTACTCAATGCTGCCCCCAGCCAAAAGAAGTTAATATCAGTGGGGCTGAAGTGGAGCAGTTCGAGAGTTTCAAGTTCCTTGGTGTCCACATCACCAATGAACTATCATGGTCCAAACACACCAAGACAGTTGTGAAGAGGGCACGACAACACTTTTTCACCCTCAGGAGACTGAAAACACTTGGCATGGGTCCCCAGATCCTCAAAAAGTTATACAGTTACACCATCGAGAGCATCCTGACCAGTTGCGTAACCACTTGGTATGGCAACTGCTCAGCATCTGACTGTAACACGGTACAGAGGGTAGTGCCTTAGCTTTCTGACATCCAGGACCTATATACTAGGCTGTGTCAGAGGAAGTCCCCAAAAATGGTCAGACTCCAGTCATCGAAGTCATTGACTGTTCTCTCTGCTACCGCACGGCAAGCGGTACAGAGTGCCAAGTCTAGGCCCAAAAGGCTCCGTAACAGCTTCTACCCCCAAGCCTTATGAATTCTGAATGATTAATCGAATGGCCACCAGGACTATTTACATTTAACCCCACCCCCCCTTTGTTTTTATACTGCTGCTACTCACTGTTTATTATCTATGCATTGCCACTTTACAAATTACCCCGACTAACCTGTACACCTGCAAATTGACTTGGTACCGGTACCCCCTGTATATGGCCTCATTACTGTTATGTAATTTTCTTGTGTTACTTTAAAAAAGAAAATCACTTTATTTTATTTCGTAAATATTTTCTTAGCTCTATTTCTTGAACTGCATTGTTGGTGAAGGGCTTGTAAAGTAAGCATTTCACGGTAAGGTCTACACCTTTTGTATTCGGCGCATGTGACAAATAAAATGTAATTTGATTTTGATTTATATCATATGATGCTGTACTTACTATAAAGTCAAACCTTTTTGGTCATTTATAACACAGACATAAATGCCAAGTATCATATGAGACTGTACTTACTATAAGGTCAGACACCTTTGGTCATTCATAACACATACATAAATGCCTTATATATGATGCTGTTCTTACTATAAAGTCAGACACCTTTGATCATTCATAACACATACATAAATGCCTTATATATGATGCTGTTCTTATTATAAAGTCAGACACCTTTGATCATTCATAACACATACGTAAAGGCTGAATGATGTAAACACACATGTATTAACGCTTAGGGAACCATTCATTTGTTTAAACCATACCCATCATAGAAACATTGTTTTCAGAACTCACAGCCTGCTACGCTTGTGAAAAACAGGGTTATTAATAATAATAATAATAATAATACTTTTTCCCCCTTCCACTTGTTAAACGTTCCAATTGAGAACGTTTTTTAATCAAATAGTATATTTGAGTTTAACCACAATATTTGTTGTATTACTTGTTTGGTCTTTTCTGGTGGATTAAACTGAAATTGCAACCAACTTTCTATGGCTTGTTTAACAAATAACGATAATTTGGGGATGATTTCGTTTTCAAATAAACTAAAGTGAGCGAGAAATTCTTGAACATGGGGTGAGATATTGTTGCTAATTTGTAAATAAATCCAGTTTGTTATTTAGAATGATTTATTTATGTTTTTAGAGGGAGAGAAAACAAGAGCCTACCATCTGCCGGCAATGATGCAGTCGCTGTGCCACTCCGGTGCTGTACAAGATGACCTGTCGGGAGTAGGCTACAGTACTACAGTAAGATAAAAATAATCCTAACATTTATACACCCTAATTGTAGTCTAAGTTTCTCTTAGAATAAAAATCTCAGTTTTAGTAATTAATACTGACAAGTAGTAACAAAAAAACATGTGTATTTTGTAGTGCGTGTGCAGGACAGAGGAATCGCAATTCTTAGACTCTTGTTCTAAATTCAATCACCTTCTTCATCCTCATCATTCACTTCATTGAAATTCTATTTTGAAGTTGTGCACAATTATCAGTTTATTTTTGGTTTATGCCGCCCATTCATTGTCAGTTAGAGACACTGTAGCACTTTGGGACCCAAAAGCATAATCAGTGCTCTAACTCCCCCTTGCACTGGTCTGGAGCAATGAAGTAGTGATGCAGGGTACCGTACTAAACCTCAAATTACCTCTAAGTCCCGCAGCATAATCGCAAAACTTTTAGTTGAGCTGTAACAACAAAGAAAGTTAGCAGGTCTGTTAGGAAATGCCTTTGTCACACCATCTGGATAAGTGCATTTCTGTGCTGTGCCAGAAACTCTAAATGGGAAGATGGGAAACACAAATCTTATGATGTGACTATGAGACGTGGCTGTATCTAGGGGCATTTGTATTTAGCTGAGCCTGATAGCTAGCTACACTTCAGCTAGTTAGCAATTGCTGTGAAGTTACTGAAATTCTTTGAAATACTGATTGAGGTACTGATTGAGGTAGCTACAGTATGTAACCTAACCCAACACTTAACTACTACAGACAAATGTAAATGACAATAAATAAAGGTTCACTTTACTTGTTATTTGCTGTCCAGTGGCAGCACAGGTGGGCATTTCATTTGTGAATTCATCACATTATCCGTGTCTCGTCACTAACACTAAAAAAGTACTTCCAGGTGAAGAAATCTTGGACATTTTCCAAATAAAACTCCCCCACGTCATAGTAAAAAAAGTGTAAATAACCATTCATTATATATACAAAAAACAGTATAAACATTAATAATGATTCATATTTGTTCTTACTTAAGTGAAATTTGCATTAAATGTGGGTTTTAAAGCATGTTCCAAGGTCAAATAAATGACCAGAATGCGAGTCAGTGTATATGGAATAAATGATTGGCTTAGAGCAATAATTATTCTGTGTATTGTGGGAAATATTCAGTAGGGTTTGGAGAATGTATATGGTGTCATTTCATGGGGCTATGACTAATAAAAAGAGTGTTGCTGCCCTTTTACTCCACCAATTCCATTTGTTGCCGAATCACATCACATGTGCGCGTACAGTACTGCACTACAGAAAACTCACTAACCAAACAACAGTGCAAGGCATGCTCACTGAATTAAAGGGCAACTACATTCAAAAATCTACATTTCTTAGACCTCAAAAGTCATCACCTGATGTGATTTAAGCATTGTTGTGAACATGGAAAATCAAATGTTGTTATTTTTCTATTAAAAGGTGTGAAAGAACTGAGGTAAACCAGAAAAATTGAGGAAAAAAACAGAAGTAGGCAATAAATGGGAATCGAACCCAATATCCTGCCGTTGCAATCCTCTACCAAGATGCATGACAGGATTATAAATGCTTTAAGAAGCCTCAATTTAACATGATTTATATGGCCTTTATTATGCGGTGCTTATGCCACCCTTGATGAAGCACAGATTTCTGTCATATTTGACATAGTGGGTTATGTCACATTTGACATTGGTGGTGATATGCTACACATTTATGCCACATTTAAACCCTTTATTAAACACGACATACTGTTATAGATGATTTGTAACACAGTTATGTAGTGTTTTGCTGGATCACCTAGATAGCAAATGGAAAACATTTAATTTGTTCAGTTATATTTGTTGTTAAATACTGTATAAGTATCAAAGCAATTAATATCTAACTTTTTGGCTCCAAAACAAGCATGATCATGAGAACACCACTGGTGTAAAGTACTTTAGTAAAAATACTTTAAAGCACTACTTACCGTACCATTAAAATGTTTGGACACGTACACATTGAAGGGTTTTTCTTTATTTTACTATTTTCTACATTGTAGAATAATAGTGAAGACCCCAAAGCTATGAAATAACATATACAGAATCATGTAGTAACCAAGAAAGTATTAATTAACAAATCAAAATATATTTAACATTTTAGATTCTTTAAAGTAGCCACCCTTTGCCTCAATGACAGCTTTGCACTCTTGGCATTCTCTCATTTTATAGTTTTGATTTCTTCACTATTATTCTGCAATGTAGAAAATAGTCAAAATAAAGAAAAACCCTTGAATGAGTAGGCGTGTCCAAACTTGTACTGTAAGTATTTTGGAGGGGTATCTGTACTTTACTATTTATATTTTTTGACAATTTTAATTTTACTCCTAAATTCATGAAGAAAATTATGTAATTTTTACTCCATACATTTTCCCTGACACCGAAATGTACTCGTTACATTTTGAATGCTTACCAGGACAGGAGAATTATCCAATTCACTCACTTATCAAGAGAACATCCCTGGTCATCCCTACGGCATCCGATCTGGTGGACTCACTAAAGACAAAATGTTTTGTTTGTAGTTTATGTCTGAGTGTTGGAGACAGCCCCTGGCTATCCGTCAATTTAAAAAACAAGAAAATCATGCCATGTGGTTTTCTTAATGTAAGGAATTTGAAATTATGTATACTTTATCTTTTATTTTTGATACTTAAGAATGTTTTAGCAATTACAGCTACTTTTAGACGAATGTACATTTAAAACCAAATACTTCTAGACTTTTATTCAAGTCATTTTTTACTGGGGGATTTTCACTTTTACTTGAGTCTATGATGGTATCTTTACTTTTACTCCACCACTGGAGAACACTGCCAAAGAGAGAAAGAGAAAGAGAGCTTGTGACGCAACTTCTACTTTTGGACGTTAACAAGGCAACACTCTTAACTCCTTTACTGGATTGGTTGATCAGTGCAGAAGAGAAACTCTCCCCACATTTTTTGTTTTTGTCAAGGCCAGTATGTAGGGTATACAGTTTCAGGCATTTATTTGATGCCCGCTACTTTAGGTTATCACTGCCACTGTGAAATCAACAATAATGAAGGAAGAATACACCATCATAATGCTTCTAAGAAATGACCTGAAGCATCAAGATTACTTTACATACAAAAGCAAACTTGTAACTAAGATCCACCCCAAACCTCAATTAAATGAACAAGAAAAGAGTCTTGCTCAGTTCACATCATTATCTGCCACTGTGCTTATGTGAAGGATGCCAGATAACTACTAGTTACCTAATTATCACCACACTTGCTTTCTTTCATTCAGACAGGGGCAGAAATATCCATTAATTCTTTCCCTGGACCCAAACTTGATGAGAGTATGTTGCCTGATCCATAAATTCCGGCTAACAGCTTTACGAGCATTTACTTAGAGACAACACATTGATTACAGGGCTGCAGGATGTGGGGGCTACAGAGGGCCCTTATGGGGCAGTGTTGGAAGAGAGAAGCACTAAAGAGCCCAAATCACCAAACCCATTAACCTATAAATTTACTTTATCTGAATGGGCGGCCATTTAATTTTTTCTTCCAATCTTTTTTTCGGTTCGTTCTCTCTCAATTCAATTAATTTCAATTCAAATTGCTTTATTAGCATGGGAAACATATGTTAACATTGCCAAAGCAAGTTAACTAGATAATTAACAAAAGTGAAATAAACAATACATATTAACAGTAAACATTACACTCACAAAAGTTCCAAAAGAATAAAGACGTTACAAATGTCATATTATTTGCAAATAGTTAAAGTACAAAAGGGAAAATAAATAAACATAAATATGGGTTGTATGTACAATGGTGTTTGTTCTTCAATGGTTGCCCTTTTCGTGTGGCAACAGGTCACAAATCTTGCTGCTGTGAAGGCACTGTGCTTTTTCACCCAATAGATATCGGAGTTGATCAAAATTGGGTTCGTTTTCAAATTCTTTGTGGATCTGTGTAATCTGAGGAAAATATGTGTCTCTAATATGGTCATACATTTGGCAGGAGGCTAGGAAATGCAGCTTCGTTTCCACCTAATTTTGTGGGCAGTGTGCACATAGCCTGTCTTCTCTTGAGAGCCAGGTCTGCCTACGGTGGCCTTTCTCAAAAGAAAAGGCTATGATCACTAAGTCTGTACATAGTCAAAGCCTGTGGCGGATTTAGGTATAGGCGAAACGGGCAGCCGCCCTGAGCAACATCTTGCTGGGGCGGCACAGGGCGCCTGCACAAAAAAAATGTATGGCTCCCAGGGAGCCACCCTGGTCAAAGCTTTCCTTAATTTTGGGTTAGTCACAGTGGTAAGGTATTCTGCCACTGTGTATTCTCTGTTTAGGGCCAAATAGCATTCTAGTTTGCCTTGTTTTTTGTTTATTCTTTCCAATGTGTCAAGTAAGAGCTGTAAGTAAGCATTTCACTGTAAGGAATACCTGTTGTCATCAAATACAATTTGACAAATACAATTTGATTTGATAATTATCTTTTTGTTTTCTCATGATTTGGTTGGGTCTAATTGTGTTGCTGTCCTGGGGCTCTGTGCCGTCTGTCTGTGTTTGTGAGAGGAGCCCCAGGAACAGCTTGCTTAGGGGATTCTTTCCCAGGTTAATCTCTCTGTAGGTGATGGCTTTGTTATGGAAGGATTGGGAATGACTTCCTTTAAGGTGGTTTTAGAATTTAATGGCTCTTTCCTGGATTTTTATTTGATCTTTTACATTGTACACTTTGATATTTTTGCAGAATTCTGCATGCAGTCTCAATTTGGTGTTTGTCCCATTTTGTGAATTCTTGGTTGGTGAGCGGAAAACAGATTCAAGTATTTTTTACCAGATCCTAATTGGTATGTCAAATTTTATGTTCCTTTTGATGGCATAGAAGGCACTTCTTGTCTTGTCTCTAAGCTCCTTAACAGCTTTGTGGAAGTTACCTGTGGCGCTGATGTTTAGGCCGAGGTATGCAAAGTTTTTTGTGTGCTCTAGGGCAACGGTGTCTAGTTGTAATTTGTATTTGTAGTCCTGGCAACAGGACCTTTTTTGGAACACCATTATTTTTGTCTGAGATTTACTGTCAGGGCCCAGATCTGACAGAATCTATGCAAAAGATCTAGGTGCTGCTGTAGGCCCTCCTTGGTTGGGGACAGAAGCACCAGATCATCAGCAAACAGTTTTGTTTTAGTTTGTTTGTTTGTGAATTAGAGTGTGCAAGGTTGATTATGTGGTCTGTCGTACGGTAATTTGGTAAAAAGCCTATTTGACATTTGCTCAGTACATTGTTTTCACTGAGAAAAAGTATGAGTCTGCTGTTAATGATAATGCAGATGGTTTTCTCAAGGCTGCTGTTGATGCATATCACACGGTAGTTATTGGGGTCAAATTTGTCTCCACTAATGTGGATTGGGGTGATCAGTCCTTGGATCCAAATATTATTAAATAATATTAATTCATATTAAATATATATAGTTTATAACTTCATTGAGGATACCATCAACAACACAGGCCTTTTGGGGTTGGAGGGTTTGTATTTTGTCCTGTAGTTCATTCAATGTAATTGGAGAATACAGTGGGTTCTGGTAGTCTTAATAGTCTATTCTAAGATTTGTATTTGATCATGTATATTCACCATAGTGAAGGCATAGACTAACGCTTTTGGGTCTCTGTGTTTGTGGTTGGATATGTTTCTCAATTTCTTTCTTAGGTTTTTGCGTCATTGTTGTTAATTTTCTTCGGTTTTCTGTTTGACATTTTTAGATTTGATAGGGAAGCCGAGAGGTCAAATATACTGTTTAGGTTTTCTGCTGCCAAGTTGCCACCTTCACTATTACAGTGGAACGTTTTGTCCAAGAAGTTGTCTAAAAGGGATTGAATTTGTTGTTGCCTAATTGTTTTTTTGGTAGGGTTCCACACTACTTTCCTTCCATCTATAGCATTTCTTAATACTATTCAGTTCCTTTAGCTTTTATGGCTCACGATTGAGTATTGCTCTGTTCAAGTAGACAGCGATTTTGCTGTTACCTGATAGGGGTGTCAGTGGGCTCACTGTGAACACCCTGGGAGACTCTGGGTTGAGGTCAGTGATAAAGTAGTCTACAGTACTACTGCCAAGAGATGAGCTATAAGTGTACCTACCATGGGAGTCCCCTCGAAGCCTACCATTGACTATGTACATACCCAGCATGCGACAGAGCTGAAAGAGTTGTGACCCGTTTTTGTTGGTTATGTTTAAGTAGTTGTTCCTAGGTGGACATATGATGGAGGGAATGCTATCACCTCCAAGTAGGTGTTTGTCCCCCTGTGTGCTGAAGGTGTCAGGTTCTTGCCCAGTTCTGGCATTTAGGTTGCCACAGACTAGTACTAAATTATTGATTTCCCCCTTCCAGGATGGAGAAGCTGCCTGCATTAAAGTATGGGGATTCTGGTGGGGGGATATACAGTGGGGCAAAAAAATATTTAGTCAGCCACCAATTGTGCAAGTTCTCCCACTTAAAAAGATGAGAGAGGCCTGTAATTTTCATCATATGTACACTTCAACTATGATAGACAAAATGAGAAAAAAAAATCCAGAAAATCACATTGTAGGATTTTTTATTTATTTATTTGCAAATTATGGTGGAAAACAAGTATTTGGGCACCTACAAAGCAGCAAGATTTCTGGCGCTCACAGACCTGTAACTTCTTCTTTAAGAGGCTCCTCTGTCCTTCACTCATTACCTTGTATAAATGGCACCTGTTTGAATTTGTTATCAGTATAAAAGACACCTGTCCACAACCTCAAACAGTCACACTCCAAACTCCACTATGGCCAAGACCAAAGAGCTGTCAAAGGACACCAGAAACAAAATTGTAGACCTGCACCAGGCTGGGAAGACTGAATCTGCAATAGCTAAGCAGCTTGGTTTGAAGAAATCAGCTGTGGGAGCAATTATTAGGAAATGGAAGACATACAAGACCACTGATAATCTCCCTCGATCTGGGGCTCCACGCAAGATCTCACCCCGTGGGGTCAAAATGATCACAAGAACGGTGAGCAAAAATCCCAGAACCACACGGGGGGACCTAGTGAATGACCTGCAGAGAGCTGGGACCAAAGTAACAAAGCCTACCATCAGTAACACACTACGCCGCCAGGGACTCAAATCATGCAGTGCCAGACGTGTCCCCCTGCTTAAGCCAGTACATGTCCAGGCCGTCTGAAGTTTGCTAGAGAGCATTTGGAAGATCCAGAAGAAGATTGGGAGAATGTCATATGGTCAGATGTAACCAAAATATAACTTTTGGTAAAAACTCAACTTATCGTGTTTGGAGGACAAAGAATGCTGAGTTGCATCCAAAAAACACCATACCTACTGTGAAGCATGGGGGTGGAAACATCATGCTTTGTGGCTGTTTTTCTGCAAAGGGACCAGGACGACTGATCTGTGTAAAGGAAATAATTAATGGAGCCATGTATCATGAGCTTTTGAGTGAAACCCTCCTTCGATCAGCAAGGGCATTGAAGATGAAACGTGGCTGGGTCTTTCAGCATGACAATGATCCCAAACACACCGCCCGGGCAAAGAAGGAGTGGCTTCGTAAGAAGCATTTCAAGGTCCTGGAGTGGCCTAGCCAGTCTCCAGACCTCAACCCCATAGAAAATCTTTGGAGGGAATTGAAAGTCTGTGTTGCCCAGCAACAGCCCCAAAACATCACTGCTCTAGAGGAGATCTGCATGGAGGAATTGGCCAAAATACCAGCAACAGTGTATGAAAACCTTGTGAAGACTTACAGAAAACGTTTGATCTCTGTCATTGCCAACAAAGGGTATCGAACAAAGTATTGAGATAAACTTTTGTTATTGATCAAATACTTATTTTCCACCATAATTTGCAAATAAATTCATTAAAAATCCTACAATATGATTTTCTGGATTTTTTAAATCATTTTGTCTGTCATAGTTGAAGTGTACCTATGATGAAAATTACAGGCCTCTCTCATCTTTTTAAGTGGTAGAACTTGCACAATTGGTGGCTGACTAAATACTTTTTTGCCCCACTGTAGGTAGCACACAGGAGGATATTTTCCCTGTTGAGATCATTTCCTTATTAATTTCTAGCCAAATGTAAAATGTTCCTGTTTCAATTAATTTAATAGAGTGAGTTGGGTCTGCTCTATATCAAATTAGCATACCCCCTGAGTCCCTTCCCTGTTTCACACCTGGAAGTTTGGTGGATGTGACTACTAGCTCTCTGTAACCTAGAGGGCAACCAGTGGGTCCATGTCCTCTATAACTGTATATGTTTATTGTAGGATGACAATGTCTGTATTTCTGATTTCTTTAGTCAAGTCCAGGTTCCTGCTCTTTAGGCCAAAGGCAGATGACCTCAGGCCTTGGATATTCCAGGATGAGACAGTGAAGACTTTGTGTTCCTTAAAGTGTCCAATGTTGTTAGTTGTGTGGTTTGGCCTCAGACCAGTAGAGCCTGCTGAGCATCTGGTACATGCCTATAGCTTGTGCTAGTGTAAGGGGGGTTGGGCCTGTTTGCCTGCTCACGGCCTGGGCGTATGTGTGACCTTCATGTCCCTCCACTCTCTTTACAGGAGTGGAGGGAATGGGGTGGGCAGGAGGGCAGGAGTGCCATAGATCAGATCTGAGGGGGCCTAAATGGGGAATGGGCATGATTGACTGGGTGTTGATTGGTTGGGCTGGGGGTGTGGATATGGCTGGTGGTGCTGTGGTCTAGATGTAAGTCCCATCAACGTGGGTTCTCTATTTTTGTGTGTGTGTGTGGGGGGAGGGGGGGGCGGTCTGGGAGAGTGTCTTGCTGGTCTGGGCGTGGTGTCTATTGATCTGTTGCTCCTGTGTGAGTCACAGGAAATACTGGCATTTACCCGCTGTATGATAGCAGGGTGGAAGTCTTTATGTGGTAGCAAGGTGGAGATAACCACTTGTGCTTTGGGGAAAGTAGAATAAGATTTTTCAATCACTCTCTCGCTCTCTCTTTCTCCCTCTTCCCTCCTTCCTTCCCTCCCTCCCTTTGTTCTTTTCCGTAATGGGCATGAAGACAATAAAAGTTTCATCAGCCTCCATCATGGTAGATTCAATAAAGGAATGTTATTGGATCGGTTTTGTTTTCAATTTCTGTTATGATGCTATTAAGTTTGAAAGAGTAGAAAATAGAGCTTAGCCCAGACGAGCAGGGTTGCATTCTGAGAGATTTGGCAATGTTTTATCTCTTAGACTGTGAACCTCTCTGTTGTCAGTGCAATATTTCCAAAGTCTCACAAAGTGAGCAAACTAAGTCATGTGAATAATATCCACCAAAAACATGTACATTGGACTCGGTACAAAGCCATTGTATTTATCCAAAATGAAAATATCACTTATTTGGTTGCTTTATTGGTTTGTTTAAGTGAACACTCAACTTACTTGTGAGAAGACACATCATGACTTTAGTTCAAGTTAATTCAGATAGTATACCATCCGGAGCTCTCTCTCTCTATCGCTCTCTTTCTCCCTCTCTCTTTTTCTCTTTCTTTTTCTCTTTCTCTCTCTGTCTCTCTCTCGCTCTGTCTTTCTCTCTCTGTCTCTCTCTTGCTCTCTCCCAGAGTAACACTGTTGCTTCAATCTAATTATTTCTCTGAAATGTTGCCTCAGAAGTATAATTTACATTAGCCCTACTTTAATTTTGGATGTTAACCAAATATTTGTTTATTTTCCGGTTCTAACAAAATGAAATTGCAGGGCCCTTTGAATTATTGCATAATCGACTGAGCATGAATGACCCCCCCCAGCCCTATTTAACAGGGTATAAAGTGGCTTCAAATGAGATGGAGTTCTGGAGCCATTTGCTGCAGACTCAGATGGGTGTTGATTACAAAATATGTATCCCCAGAACAATACAATCAGTTTAAGTGATACAGGGGTCAGCCAATCTCATTGAAAAGGAAAATCATTTCATGCTAAGACAAGGAGCTAGTCTATCACCATCTACAGTACATCGATTGGCCCTTGTTAATTCAGTAATGCCTCTAAATGGTTGGTGGTATCGCCCATGGGCCGGGGATGTTAAAGTAAGGCTTATAGCAACAGTCAACAAATTGTCCTCTATGATTGAAGCTGGCACAAATCAAACAGATCCATGCTGAACAGATCCCACACAGCCTTGGGAACTTTGGAATGGAGAAAAAGTGTCAACAAATATGGAGAAGAAAAGAATAACAAAAACACTGGCACCAGTTGCCACAGAAATCAAAATCCAACCCCAGATTTGGATTGTCATGTCGCCGAAATACTAAACAACTATTACCAACAGACACAGAGCTGATGGTAATTCTTTGATCAATTACAGCTTACACCCCAATTTTTTAATGATTGTTCTCTTGCTACATGGTCAGTTTGCAGAAGAACAAATTATATGACGACATGCTGGCTTCACCGACCCTCAGGACAGAAGCCTTCAATAGTAGCTACCGACGTCTCCCTCTCTGCCTCTCTCTCAATCCCTTTCTCTTTCTCACGCTGTCATTTGGCTGGCATCCATCTTGTGTATCCCTCTGTAAGTCATGTATCTCTGAGACGCGATGGAGGCTGGCTATCATTGAGATATAGGGATTATCTCCAGTTGGTTTTGAATCACTGCCAGTGTTAGCATAGTGGGTGGTGCCTTACAGGCCTAACCCCATCAGTTCCCTCTCTCTCAGAAGGATATAAACAAAGGTATGAAGCCCAAAGTTTGATGTAATTTAACTCTGATGATTGCCATCAGTCCACCACACACCTACTGCACCATGCACACAGTACATGCACTGATACGTCTCTGGCATCTGAAATAGAACATTGGGAACCATGTAGTACAAGCAGTGAGATAGAAGTGGAGAGCAACCTATGAGGCTTTATTAAATGCTGATATTAGCACAGGACACATTAACTGGTGTTTGTTTTATTGGAAGAACCAGCAGGAGAGTCCGGTGTTTCTATGACAAACGGTTTTGTTATATTTCAGTCTGCCGTGATGTACTAAACAAAAATATGAACGCAACATAAAACATGCAACAATTTCAATGATTTCACTGAGTTACAGTTGATATAAGGAAATCAGTCAATTGAAATACATTCATTAGGCCCTATTCTATGGATTTCACATGACTGGGCAGGGCCACAGCTATGGGTGAGCCTGGGAGGGCAGAGGCCCACCCACTTGGGAGCCAGACCCAGCCAATCAGAATGAGTTTTTCCCCACAAAAAGGCTTTATTACAACAGTCAGTCAGCATGCCAATTGCATGCTCCCTCAAAACATGAGACATCTGTGGCATTGTGTTGTGTGACAAAACTGTACATTATAGAGTGGTGTTTTATTGTCCCAACACAAGGTACACCTGTGTAATGATTATGCTGTTTAATCAGATTATTGTTATGCCACACCTGTCAGGTGGATGGATTAACTTGGAAAATGATAAATGCTCATTAACAAGGATGTAAATAAATGTGTGCACAAGATGTGAGAGAAGTAAGCTATTTTGGGGTATGGGACATTTCTGGAATAATTTATTTCAGCTAATGAAACATGGAACCAACACTTCACATGTTGAGTTTATATTTTTGTTCAGTATATATAAAGTGTAATATTGGGATGCAAACTCAAAATGTAATACATTTCAACTCTATATTTGACATAGTACAGGTGTCTTCTTTTTTGTAAGCCTGTAACCATGGGGGTGAGGTTTATACTTTTGTTTCAAAGTCTATTTGTTTAAGGCTACTAAGAAACACTCTGCGTGACCCTGATTTAGCCCACTTTAAATAGGCTCTTCCTTAGGCTTGAGTTTATCCAGGATGTTAACCCTTTGAGTTAAATTGCATTCTTCAGAAGTCATGTTGTGTAACATGTTAATGTTTAGTTTGTGTACAGTATGTGCTATTTCCAAGCCCATTGTCCACTGGGTTAAATCCCAGTGCTAGGCATTAGTTTTGTATAGATTTTTTTCTGTTTGAACCCTATCGCAAACCTTAACCTTAATCTTAAGCACTCTGAATTAACACCTAAACTTAATTTTAGGTTTGAAAATACTCCGTAATTAAAAGGGCAACACACTTCAACATCTACATATGGCACAGACGGCACCATACTCCATAATTAAAAGAGCAACACACTCCATAATCTCTGATGCCTGCAGTTATGGCAAAGGTTGGTTATTTCAGAATGTGCAGAATTACAACAGACTTTTCAAAGACATGTCTTACATAGAGAGAATATAAGAGGAATAGTCGATACAAGTAGAGATACAGTTACATACAGATACAAACACGCATGCACAGACATGCACGCACACGATCGCGTGAACATCTGGCGCCGACAGAGATGGCTGCCTCGCCTAGCATTCTCAGGAAAATATGCAGTATTTAAACATTTTTTTTTAATGTATTATCTCTTACATTGTTACCCCAGGAAATCTTAAGTATGATTACATACAGCTGGGAGGAACTATTGGATATAAGAGCAACGTCAACTTACCAACACTACGAACAGGTATACAACTTTCGAAGCAGATCCTCTGTTTGGTCCACTGCCCAGGACAATGGATCGGATCCCAGCCGGCGACCCAAAACAACAGTGCCGCAGAAGGGGCAGAAGAAGCGGTCTTCTGGTCAGGCTCCGTAGACGGGCGCACCGCTCCCGAGTTTACTACTCGCCAACGTCCAGTCTCTTGACAACAAGGTAGACGAAAACCGAGCAAGGGTTGCCTTCAGAGATTGTAGAGGCATCAGAGATTGTAACTTTCTTCTTTGTTTCACGGAAACATGGCTCACTCGAGACACGCTATCAGAGTCGGTACAGCCACCTGGTTTCTTCATACATCGCGCCGACAGAAAAAAACATCTCTCTGGTAAGAAGAAGGGCTGGGGGGGATATGCCTTATGATTAACGAGATGTGGTGTGATCATAACAACATACAGGAACTGAAGTCCTTTTGCTCACCTGACCTAGAATTCCTTACAATCAAATATCGACTGCATTATCTACCAAGAGAATTCTCTTCGATTGTAATCACAGCCTTTATACCCCAGCATGGTGAACTTCATTGGACTCTATGTAAACTGGAAACCATATATCCTGAGGCTGCATTCATTGTAGCTGGGGATTTTAACAAGGCTAATCTGCTACCCAGGCAGAAAAAAATCCTGGACCAGTGTTACCCTAACTTCCGCGATGCATACAAAGCCCTGCCCCGCCCTCCTTTCGGAAAATCTGACCACGACTCCATTTTGTTGCTTCCAGCCTATAGACAAAAACAAAAACAGGAAATGCCCGTGCTTAGGTCTGTTCAACACTGGTCCGACCAATCTGATTCCATGCTTCAAGATTGCTTCGATCACATAGAATGGGATATGTTCCGCATCGCGTCGGACAATAACATTGATGAATATGCTGATTCGTTGAGCGAGTTTATTAGCAAGTGCATCGGTGATGTTGTACCCACAGCAACTATTATAACCTTCCCCAACCAGAAACCGTGGATTGGTGGCAGAATTCGTGCAAAATTGAAAGTGCGAACCACTGCTTTTAATCAGGGTAAGGCGACCGGAAACATGACCGAATACAAACAGTGTAGCTGATCCCTCCGCAAGGCAATCAAACAAGCTAAGCGTCAGTATAGAGACAAAATAGAGTCGCAAATCAACTGCTCAGACACGAGAGGTATGTCGCAGGGTCTACAGTCAATAAAGGACTACAAAAAGCAAACAAGCCCCATCGCGGACCACGATGTCCTGCTCCCAGACAAGTTAAACAACTTCTTTGCTCGCTTTGAGGACAATACAGTGCCAACGACACGGCCCGCTACCAAAACCTGCAGGATCTCCTTCATCGCAGCCAACGTGAGTAAAGTATTCAAATGTGTTTACCCTCGCAAGGCTGCAGACGGCATCCCTAGCCGTGTCCTCAGAGCATGCGCAGACCAGCTGGCTGGTGTGTTTACGGACATATTCAATCTATCCTTATCCCAGTCTGCTGTTCCCACATGCCTTAAGAGGGCCACCATTGTTCCAGTTCCCAAGAACGCTAGGGTAACTGAGCTAAATGACTCTCGCCCCGTAGCACTCACCTCCATCAAAATTAAGTGCTTTGGAGACTAGTCAAGGATCATATCACCTCCACCCTACCTGACACCCTAGACCCACTCCAATTTTCTTACCACCCCAATAGGTCCACAGACGACGCAATCGAAATCACACTGCACACTGCCCTAACCCATCTGAACAAGAGGAATACCTATGTAAGAATGTTGTTCATCAACTACAGCTCAGCATTTAACACCATAGTACCCTCCAAACTCATCATTAAGCTCGAGACCCTGGGTCTCGACCCCGTCCTGTGCAACTGGGTCCTGGACTTCCTGACTGGCCAACCCAACCCATGACTGCGTGGCCATACACGCCTCCAACTCAATCATCAAGTTTGCAGACGACACTAGTGGTAGGCTTGATTACCAACAATAACGAGACGGCCTACAGGGAGGAGGTGAGGGCCGTGTGGTGTCAGGAAAATAACCTCACACTCAACGTCAACAAAACAAAGAAGATGATCGTGGACTTCAGGAAACAGCAGAGGGAGCACCCCCTATCCACATTGACGGGATAGTAGTGGAGAAGGTGCAAAGTTTTATGTTCCTTAGCGTATACATTATGGACCAACTGAAATGGTCCACCTACACATACAGCATGGTGAAGAAGGCGCAACAGTGCCTCTTCAACCTCAGGAGGCTGAAGAAATTCGGCTTGTCACCAAAATCACTCACAAACTATTACAGATGCTCAATCGAGAGCATCCTGTCGGGCTGTATCACCGCCTGGTATGGCAACAGCTCCTTGATTGGCTGCTGCCAACATACTGACTCATCTCTAGCCAATTTAATAATCAAAAATGGAATGTAATAAATGTATTCCTAGTCACTTTAAACTATGCTACTTATATAATGCTTACATACCCTACACTACTCATCTCATATGTATATACTGTACTCTATACCATCTGCTGCATCTTGCCTATGCCGTTCGGCCATCGCTCATCCATATATATTTTTAGTTACATATTCTTATTCATTCCTTTACACTTGTGTGTATAAGGTAGTTGTTGTTAAATTGTTAGATTACTTGTTAGATATTACTGCATGGTCGGAACTAGAAGCACAAGCATTTCGCTACACTCGCATTAACATCCGCTAACCATGTGTATGTGACAAATAAAATTTGATTTGATTTAATGCTCAAGCACTCACACACGCACACACACACGCACCAACCCAAACACACACATTTAGAAACAAATCATGGAGTGAAAATAAATCAGTACCTGGTAGGTAGGGTTCCAGCTCACCACTTCCAGAGCTGTCCACCAGGCCTTTCTGTGACTAACAGAGAATAGGGTTTTCGCTCACCACTTCCAGAGCTGTCCACCAGGCCTTCAGGGACTTACAGAGAGTAGGGTTCCAGCTCACCAATCCCAGAGCTGTCCACCAGACCTTCAGGAAGTTACAGAGAGCAGGGCAAGGAGTTACGATGGAGGTAGAACAGGTCCTGACCCCTGTCAACGCTTGGTCAACTCACACAAAACACATTCTAACACAGAGACAAGCCCAAAGAGAGTGCAGAGGGTCTAGTCACAGTGCAGCACCTTCTACAGATTAGGATCATTCTACTGATAAATACAGAAGGGTGTGTGAAGTGACACACCTCATCTTTATTTTCACCTATTCAGTACCTGTCCACACATTAGTAGATGAAGGAAAGGAGATGAGGAAAGGAAACAGATTTAAAGAATTGAGATGCAGTCCAGACATTGTATATTCCCTGGAGACCTGCCACAGCATCATATCTCAGCATTTTGATTGAAATGAGAGGTGATGACACAGGACTATTGATTTAGAACACATCTGCATTCTCTAAAAGGACAGATCCAGCAGTATTGATTGACCTTGTCTGGACTAATGTTAATTAAGCGTTGTACTGTAGTCGTCAAGACTGGACCCATGAAGCAACATGAAATTTTGACAATACAGAGCCGGTTTTGACTAAGTTGGCAGTATTCAAATCAGACCATTTAGCCACTGGTCTAGTCTGACATTATTCCATACGGTTTTACCAGTGGAAAATGCTGTCAAGAAATTGGGAAATTATATTATTTTGTACTAATGCAACTGCTCAGAGAAAGAGATGTTGTTTAGCAAGTAATACTTTTTTCTCTAAAAAAGATAGGAGTCAAAATGATTATTTCACTACCTTTAAATACTGCACCTTGCAAGGATAATGGCATTGAGCTTTTTCAAAAAAAAAACATGAGATTGGAGACTATTCCTTTGTACAGAATCTTTCCCAATTCTTGATATCCTTCATCTGAGCTTACGGACTGCCCTTTTCAATTAAAACCAGAGGTTTTCAATAAGGTTCAAATCCGGGGAGACTGAAATTGTTGATTTAGTTGTCAATTAAACATTGTCTTTGTGGATATGTGCTTGGGGTTATTGTCTTGGTGTGCCAATAATGTTGACCCTTACTGTATCTTTTTGAGATAAAAATGATCACGTTTTTTTGAGCATACAACATAGCTCAGTATTTTTATTATTTTTTTTGTAGTATTTTTTGCTCATCTTTATCAAGGGTGCCAATAAGGGTGTGCCTGACTGTATACTGTATGTATGTGTGTGAACAGTTTCTGCAGTGCAAGTTTGATTGAACCCCAGCCTAAATAACCCATACATATTTCAAAAGCTTCAATCCCACTTGGAGCCAAGGCCATATCCACCCTCTTCCCATCTCAGCATGCCATGATTCAATGATTGTTTAACCTATCCAGTCTTTCTGTCAAAGCCTGACTGTATGGCAGTACTGTCATTATCTGTTTCCATATAGATTTATAAGAAAACCATTTTCTCCATTGCTACAGTATCTTTTGTACATCATATTTGTTCTCATAGTCGTGCATACAGAAGAGTGCATTCAGCTGAACCAGATGCTCCTGAGCTTCCTTTCAAAACATTCAAATCCGGCACCTGAAAAGTGATTTCCGACACAGCAGAAGGAACTCTGCTTTCCATGACAGACTACAGTGTAATCTGTCTCTATGTGCATGGCACCCTGTCTCTGTGTTTTTTGTAATTTGGGCAATGTGAATATCTTTGCACTGACAGATTTTTACTTAACCTCTATTGCCTCAAGTCATTCCATCTGCTTCTGAACAGCAGCATAAACAAAAGAACACATGCACACGTGCACACACTCACTCACTCACCCACCCACCCACCCACGCACAAACACAAACACACACACACAAACAAACACACACAGACAGACTCGTAGGGGGTGGAGCATCACAAGTTTAAGGCTATATTAAGCCATTGTTCTCTCTCTTACGTCAGGTCTTATCCTTGGTTTATTTGGCATGGGCCATGGCCAAACAGTAGCCTGTGTTGAGTTGGGTTAATAAACGGGAATTCATAAAATCAATCTTCTGTCTGGACAATTGTTCATTTATGATCTAGCCAGGTATATTTCACAGCGATTTAGATGCTATCATGATTCTCTACACTATACATTGCTTGTTTTGTCACATAAACTGAAATTAGGTGAACTATTCAAATTTTAGCAACCAGGAAATGGTGGAGTGATTTCTGCATTTCTGGTGTTCAGTAGTTTTCCAGTCAGTAACAACAACAAAAACACACTTAGTGCAAACAATTACCAGATGCTCAATGTTCAAGAAATCTGTGAGTCACTTGACATGTCTGAATACCCATACTAGCGTACTACATACCTAAACTGCAAAATCATTTTGGCGTTTGATCTAGTAGAATTCACTTGTTTTTTCCGACTCACGTGTCAGTAACAACCAGTGGTGTAGTGGTGCCTGAAGAAGTGGGAACTCTCATTCATACGGCCTGTTTGAAAGGTGCCCTGTGTGAAAAAGATTATGTGAAAAACAGTGACATGTCCTCTGAATGACCTAAAATGATTATCCCATATTGATCTTTCACAGTCAGGCCAACACAAACCCAAGCTGCAATATGCTAGCCTGGCTATTTTATTCACACAGACTTTTCTAACATGGATCAAGCCATTATGGTGGATACATATCCAGGCCAACTCATCTGTGTTTGGCCAACTCATCTGTGTTTGAACATGTGTGTAAAGGGGTTCAGAGACATTACTGCATAATATAGGCTAATAAGCTGTACTCTTCCCCTTGTATAAATAATTTAAGTTGAATAATTGGAGATAAAATACTTTTATTTGAAATTACAGAACACACATTAGGCTTAATGCATGAATCTACCAAGATGTATTCAAGAGACAAATAATGGACTTTCAGACAGATTAGGTAGTTTGACACATGTTTAACACCACAACTGTTATGGTATTAAAAGATTACCCCAAAACAATGCATTTTTACTGTACATCTCAGCGTATGGTGTATCTATTAAAATACATTTTCAACAAACATCGATATCCAGTTGCTAAGTATTGATCAAAACAGTGTCCTGTTTTACACAACATCTGTGTGTTTGTGATGTACAGTGCTTTCTGAAAGTATTCAGGCCCCTTGACCTTTTCCACATTTCGTTACGTTACCGCCTTATTCTAAAATTGATCAGTGGGGTTTTTTCACCTCATGAATCTACATGCCCCATAATGACAAAGATAAAACAGGTTTTTAGACATGTTTACAAATGTTTTAAAAAAACAGCTGAAATATGACATTTTAAATAAGTATTCAGAGCCTTTCCTCAGGACTTTGTTGAAGCACCTTTGGCAGTGATTACAGCCTCAACTCTTGACGCTACAAGCTTGGCAGACCTGTATTTGGGGAGTTTCTTCCATTTTTCTCTGCAGAACCTCTCAAGCTCTGTTAGGTTGGATGGGGAGCATTGCTGCACAGCTATTTTCAGGTCTCTCCAGAGATGTTCGATCGGGTTCAAGTCAGGCCTCTGGCTGGGCCACTCAAGGACATTCAGAGACTTGTCCCGAAATCACTCCTGCATTGTCCTGTTGGAAGGTGAACCTTCGCCCCAGTCTGTGGTCCTGAGCATTCTGGAGCAGGTTTTCATCAAGGATCTCTCTGTACATTGCTCTGTTCATCTTTCCCTCGATCCTGACCTGTCTCCCCTGACCTGTCTCCCCTTTTGGCAAACTCTTGGCCTGAATGCCTTTTACTGAGGAGTGGCATCCGTCTGGCCATACTGGTGGAGTGCTGCAGAGATGCTGCAGAGATGGTTATCCTTCTGGAAGGTTCTCCCATCCCCAGAGAGGAACTCTGGAGCTCTTTCTGAGTGACAATCGGGTTCTTAGTCACCTCCCTGACCAAGGCCATTCTCCCCCGATTGCTCAGTTTGGCCGGGATGCCAGCTCTAGGAAGAGTCTTGGTGGTTCGAAACTTCTTCCATTTAAGATGGAGGCCAATGTCTTCTTGGGACCTTCAATGTGCCTCAACACAATCCTGTCTCGGAGCTCTACGGGCTATTCCTTAGACCTAATGGCTTGATTTTGCCCTGACATGTACTGTCAACTGTGGGACCTTATATGGAGAGGTGTGTGTCTTTCCAAATCATGTCCAATCAATTGAATTTACCACAAGTGGACTCCAAACAAGTTGTAGAAACATCTCAATGATGATACACGGAAACAGGATGCATCTGAGCTCAGTATCGAGTTTCACAGCAAAGGGTCTGATATATATATATATATATATATATACATACAGTGGGGCAAAAAAGTCAGAGACTAATTGTGCAAGTTTTCCCACTTAAAAAGATGAGAGAGGCCTGTAATTTTCATCATAGGTACACTTCAACTATGACAGACAAAATGAGAGAAAAAAATCCAGAAAATCACATTGTAGGATTTTTAATGAATTTATTTGCAAATTATGGTGCAAAAGTTCCTCGCACACTCTGCTGTGCTGACAGGGAATGTTTGCATACAGTTCATAAGCGGTTTTCAGTCCTTGGGCTCACTGTTAGGATCTTCTCTTAGAACACGTGTCCCGTTCAGTGATTGGTCTTTGCACAAGTTAAAACGCTTGCACAGTCGTCTTACTTCCTCTTCACCATGGACTGATGGCCATTTAGTCCGATCCAGAATGCTGAGATCTTTGATTATTTCATTGTCAAAAGGCAAGTGTTTCTTCAAGTTGTTAATGATGTTTTGTAGGAACTGACATTAATTGATTTGATTGACTTTAGCTTTGAGTTTGTTTTTAAGGCTTTATATACTCGCCACTCTCTTTGGCTTTTAACCCTTGACTAATGGTGTGAACTACTTAACCTGTCTGCGAGCGGAACCCCTCGCCAACAGCCAATGAAATTGCAGGGCGCCAAATACATATCAACAGAAATCTCATAAATCAAATTTCTCAAACATACAAGTATTAGGCACCGTTTAAAAGATACAATTCTCATTAATCCAGCCACCGTGTCTGATTCCAAAAATGCTTTACATCAAAAGCTCCACAAACAATTATGTTAGGTCACCACCAAGTCAAAGAAAAACCCAGCCATTTTTCCAGCCAAAGAGAGGAGTCACAAAAAGCACAAATAGAGATAAAATGAATCACTAAACTTTGATGATCTTCATCAGATGGCACTCATAGGACTTCATGTTACACGATACATGTTTGTTTTGTTAGGTAAAGTTCATATTTATATCCAAAATCTCATTTTACAACAATATACATAAACTGCTCCTTAATGCAAAGATTTCAAAAAAACTTTACGGAAAAAGCATAATCTGAGTACGGCGCTCAGAGCCCAAAACAGTCAAAATAAATATCTGCCATGTTGCGCAGTCAACATTAGTCAGAAATAGGATTATAAATATTCAATTACCTTTGATGATCTTCATCAGAATGCACTCCCATGATTCCCAGTTTGACAACAATTGTTTGATTTGTTCCATAAAGTCCATCAATTATGTTCAAATAGCTTCTTTTGTTAGGGCGTTTGGAAAACAAATCCAAACGCGCGTTAATTAACCTGTCCAGCCAAACGTCGGATGAAAAGTTCAAAAAGTTATATTACAGGTCGTAGAAACATGTCAAACTAAGTATAGAATCAATCTTTAGGATGTTTTTATCATAAATGTTCAATAATGTTCCAACTGAGAATTCCATTGTCTGTAGAAAAGCAATGGAATGAGAGCTACCTCTCATGTGAAGTGCGCATGACTGAGAACGAGGCTGCTGCCAGACCCCTTAGTCAAACAGCTCTCATCCGGCTCCCCTTCACAGTAGAAGCCTGAAACAACGTACTAAAGACAGTTGACATCTAGTGGAAGCCATAGGAAGTGCAAAATGACCCATATCCCACTGTGTATTCGATAGGGGCTGAGTTCAATAACTACAAACCTCAGATTTCCCACTTCCTGTTTGGATTTCTTCTCTGGTTTTTGTCTGCCATATGAGTTATGTTATACTCACAGACATCATTCAAACAGTTTTAGAAACTTCAGAGTGTTTTCTATCCAAATCTAATAATAATATGCATATATTAGCATCTGGGACTGAGTAGGAGGCAGTTTACTCTGGGCTACGCTATTCATCCAAAAGTGAAAATGCTGCCCTCTATCTCAAATATGTTTTAAGTAAAAATACTTAAGTACTACTTAATTAGTTTTTTAATCTGTACTTTACTTTACTGTTTATATTTTTACCAACTTTTACTTATACTTCACTACATTCCTAAAGAAAATAATGTACTTTTTACTCCATACATTCTCCCTGACAGCCAATATTACTCATAACATTTTGACAGGAAAATGGTCAAATTCATACACTTATCAAGAGAACATCCCTAGTCATTCCTACTGTCTCTGATCTGGCAGCCTCACTTAACAAAATGCTTTGTTTGTAAATTATGTCTGAGTGTGCCACTGGCTATCCATCAAAACAAAATATAAAAATAATATAAATATATATATATATATATGGTTTAACATAATCAAACATTCCCATCAAAATCCATCTGTTTAAGCAAGGGATATCTGTTTTGCATGGGCTGAGTCTCAATCCACCACATCCGCCGATATCCCCTTCTGCATCTGCATTGAAAGGTGGCAGAGCTAGAGCAATGTTTGTTAGACTATGAGACAACCCAAAAATTGGTATTCTCACAAAAATGTCTGTAGCGTCCGAAATGTTTGGCCTAGAAAGTATTATGACCACTCTATTAAAAGATGAGACTCTAACAATTGCATTCTCCGTTTGGGCTACACACTAATATGACATCTCTGTGGACAGCTGAGATGCTCACTAACATGATGGTGTTCTCCGTTTTGCTCTAGGGGGCCCACAAGCCTAACAAGACTTGTCTGAATGTCCCTGGTGCCAGTAAAAAAAATATGGAAGCATATATGGAGAGAGTTTAGAACTTAAATTAAATTTGTTTCCTGATCTTTCTTACATCGCTCAGATATAGGACAGACACGTCTGAACAAACTTCCATGTCCCCCCCTTGATACCATTCCACTAATTCCACTCCAGCCATTACCACGAGACTGTCCTCCCCAATTAAAGCACCAGCAACCTCCTGTGGTGTCCGGGTAGTGTAACCGTTACCATAGAGGAGATAACACAACACACTGTACACCCAGCTTTAATTTCTCCTTAACGAGCATACTGATGATGACTGGTAGGAGAGAATGTTATCTCTTCCTGTATGCCTCCTCTGCCCTGGTGAATGATTTAGCTGGAGAATAAGAGAGACACGTAGCAACCTATTCACCAGATGATCACTTCATTAATAAACCTTAGGTGGTTTCAATACTTCAGCAGGCCTGCATTATTCAAATTATATATCTGTCCTAATTACCTCCCCCTGGCAGATCTATGACTTTGTTTTGGCTCCCCGGGGAGAAGGGGGGAGACGGGGGAGTAAAGGGGAGGCAGAGGAGAGGAGGGCCTGCAGACCAGGAGGATCCAGAAATAGGCCCTTTGTGGAATCCTCTCTTCATGTTGCCTTTCTCCTACACTAATGATCATTAGGCTTGGCCTGTCCTCACACACGCCACCCCCCCTCAATGGAAAAGTTATCGGGTTGTTTGAGGGAATGTTGCTTTTGAAGAGAGAGCAAGAGAAGGAGTACGCGGGAGGGGGGGGTAGTCCAGTCGTTTGTTTTTATTTTACCCTGTAAGTTGACTTAGACCATGTTCTTATTTACATCAACAATCCGGGGAATAGTTACAGGGGAGAGGAGGGGGGATGAATGAGCCAATTGGAAGCTAGGGATGATTAGGTGGCCATGATGGAATACAGCCAAGACACCCGGGTTAACACCCCTACTCTTATGATAAGTGAAATGGGATCTTTATTGAACACAAGAGAGTCAGGCCACCTGTTTAATGTCCCTTCCGAAAAGAGGCACCCTAATCAGGGTAATGAACCCAATCACTGCCCTGGGGCATTGGGTTATATAGGCCAGCATCCCAGAGTCGCCTCTTCACTGTTTTATTTTATTTTTTATTTCACCTTTATTTAACCAGGTGGGCTAGTTGAGAACAAGTTCTCATTTACAACTGTGACCTGGCCAAGATAAAGCATAGCAGTGTGAACAGACAACAACACAGAGTTACACATGGAGTAAACAATAAACAAGTCAATAACACAGTATAAAAAAATAAAAAAATAGTCTATATACATTGTGTGCAAAAGGCATGAGGAGGTAGGCGAATAATTACAATTTTGCAGACTGGAGTGATAAATGATCAGATAATCATGTGCAGGTAGAGATACTGGTGTGCAAAAGAGCAGAAAAGTAAATAAATAAAAACAGTATGGGGATGAGGTAGGTAAATTGGGTGGGATATTTACCGATGGACTATGTACAGCTGCAGCGATCGGTTAGCTGCTCAGATAGCAGATGTTTAAAGTTGGTGAGAGAGATAAAAGTCTCCAACTTCAGCGATTTTTGCAATTCGTTCCAGTCACAGGCAGCAAAGAACTGGAAGGAAAGGCGGCCAAATGAGGTGTTGGCTTTAGGGATGATCAGTGAGATACACCTGCTGGAGCGCGTGCTACAGGTGGGTGTTGCCATTGTGACCAGTGAACTGAGATAAGGCGGAGCTTTACCTAGCATGGACTTGTAGATGACCTGGAGCCAGTGGGTCTGGCGACGAATATATAACGAGGGCCAGCCGACTAGAGCATACAGGTCGCAGTGGTGGGTGGTATAAGGTGCTTTAGTAACAAAACGGATGGCACTGTGATAAACTGCATCCAGTTTGCTGAGTAGAGTATTGGAAGCTATTTTGTAGATGACATCGCCGAAGTCGAGGATCGGTAGGATAGTCAGTTTTACTAGGGTAAATTTGGCGGCGTGAGTGAAGGAGGCTTTGTTGCGGAATAGAAAGTCGACTCTAGATTTGATTTTAGATTGGAGATGTTTGATATGAGTCTGGAAGGAGAGTTTACAGTCTAGCCAGACACCTAGGTACTTATAGATGTCCACATATTCTAGGTCGGAACCATCCAGGGTGGTGATGCTAGTTGGGCGTGAGGGTGCAGGCAGTGAACGGTTGAAAAGCATGGTTTTACTAGCATTTAAGAGCAGTTGGAGGCCACGGAAGGAGTGTTGTATGGCATTGAAGCTCGTTTGGAGGTTAGATAGCACAGTGTCCAAGGAAGGGCCAGAAGTATACAGAATGGTGTCGTCTGCGTAGAGGTGGAGCAACATCATTGATATATACAGAGAAAATAGTCGGCCCGAGAATTGAACCCTGTTGCACCCCCATAGAGACTGCCAGAGGACCGGACGACATGCCCTCCGATTTGACACACTGAACTCTGTCTGCAAATTCCTTGGTGAACCAGGCAAGGCAGTCATTAGAAATGCCGAGGCTACTGAGTCTGCCAATAAGAACATGGTGATTGACAGAGTCGAAAGCCTTGGCCAGGTCGATGAAGAAGGCTGCACAGTACTGTCTTTTATCGATGGCGGTTATGATATCGTTTAGTACCTTGAGCGTGGCTGAGGTGCACCCGTGACCGGCTCGGAAACCAGATTGCCCAGCGGAGAAGGTACCTTGAGACTGGTGTTTCGTGGGTACTATTTAATGAATCTGCAAGTTAAGAACTTGTGAGAAGTCTGTTTCTCAAACTAGACACTCTAATGTACTTGTCCTCTTGCTCAGTTGTGCACTCGGGCCTCCCAATCCTCTTTCTATTCTGGTTAGAGCCAGTTGGCGCTGTTCTGTGAAGGGAGTAGTACACAGTGTTGTACCAGATCTTTAGTTCCTTGGCAATTTCTCGCATGGAATAGCCTTAATTTCTCAGAACAAGAATAGGCTGACGAGTTTCAGAAGAAAGTTAATTGTTTCTGGCCATTTTGAGCCTGCAATCGAACCCACAAATGCTGATGCTCCATATACTCAACTAGTCTAAAGAAGTTTTAATGCTTCTTTAATCAGGACAACAGTTTTCAGCTGTGCTTACATACTTGCAAAAGGATTTTCTAATGATCAATTAGCCTTCAAAATTATAAACTTATTATCTAACACAACGTGCCATTGGAACACAGGAGTGATGGTTGCTGATAATGGGCCTCTGTACGCCTATGCACAGTTGAAGTTGGAAGTTTACATACAATTAGGTTGGAGCCATTAAAACTTGTTTTTCAACCACTCCACACATTTTTTGTTAACAAACTACAGTTTTGGAAAGTCGGGATTGGACATCTACTTTGTGCATGACACAAGTAATTTTTCCAACAATTGTTTACAGACAGAATATTTCACTTATAATTCAAGGTTTCACAATTCCAGTGGTTCAGAAGTTTACATACACTAAGAAGACTGTGCCTTTAAACAGCTTGGAAAATTCCAGAAAATTATGTCATGGCTTTAGAAGCTTCTGATAAGCTAATTTACATTTTTTGAGTCAATTGGAGGTGTACCTGTGGATATATTTCAAGGCCTACCTTCAAACTCAGTGCCTCTTTGCCTGACATCATGGGAAAATATAAAGAAATCAGAAGACCTCAGAAAAAAATTGTAGACCTCCACAAGTCTGCTTCCTCCTTGGGAGCAATTTCCAAACGCCTGAAGGTACCACGTTCATCTGTACAAACAATAGTACACAAGTATAAACACCATGGGACCACACAGCTGTCATACCGCTCAGGAAGGAGACCTGTTCTGTCTCCCAGAGATGTCTCCTGGTGCGGAAAGTGCAAATCAATCACAGAACAACAGCAAAGGACCTTGTGAAAATGCTGGAGGAAACAGGTACAAAAGTATCTATATCCACCGTAAAACAAGTCCTATATCGACATAACCTGAAATGCCGCTCAGCAAAGGAGAAGCCACTACTCCAAAAACGCCATTAAAAAAGCCAGACTACGGTTTGCAACTGCACATGGGGACAGAGATCGTACTTTTTGGAGAAATGTCCTCTGACTGTTTGGCCATAATGACCATCATTAGGTTTGGAGGATAAAGGGGAACGCTTGCAAGCTGAAGAACACCATCCCAAACGTGAAGCACGGGGGTGGCAGCATCATGTTGTGGGGGTGCACTTCACAAAACAGATGGCATCGTGAGGCAGGACAATTATGTGGATATATTGAAACAACATCTCAAGACATCAGTCAGGAAGGTCGCAAATGGGTCTTCCAAATGTACAATGACCCCAAGTATACTTCCAAAGTTGTGGCAAAATGGCTTAAGGACAACTAAGTCAAGGTGTTGGAGTGGCCATCACAAAGCCCTGACCTCAATCCTATAGACAATTTGTGGGCAGAACTGAAAAAGTGTGTGGGAGCAAGGAGGCCTACAAACCTGACTCAGTTACGTCATCTCTGTCAAGAGGAATGGGCCAAATTTCACCCAACTTATTGTTGGAAGCTTGTGGAAGTCTACCTGAAATGTTTGACCCAACCACAGGTTAAAGACAATGCTACCAAATACTGATTGAGTGTTTGTAAACTTCTGACCCACTGGGAATGTGATGAAAGAAATCAAAACTGAAATAAATCATTCTCTCTGCTATTATTCTGACATTTCACATTCTTAAAATGAAGTGGTGATCCTAACGGACCTAAGACAGGGAGTTTTTTTTCAAGGATTAAATGTCAGGAATTGTGAAAACCTGAGTTTAAATGTATTTGGCTAAGTAAACTATGTAAACTTCCGACTTCAACTGCAGATATTCCATAAGAAAATCAGCCGTTTCCACCTACAATCGTGATTTACAACATTGACAATGTCTACACTGTACTTCTGATCAACTTGATGTTATTTGAATGGACAAAAAAACGTGTTTTTCTTTCAAAAACAAGGACATTTCTAAGTGGCCCCAAACTTTTGTAAGGTGTGTATATGTCAATCCCTGATCTGGTTCACCTTTCTTTGTGCTTGTCCACCCCCCCTCCAGGTGTCGCCCATCTTCCCCATTATCCCCAGTGTATTTAAACCTGTGTTCTCTGTTTGTCTGTTGCCAGTTAGTTTGGTTCGTCAATTCTACCATTGTTTTTCCCTTTGCTCCTGTCTGTTTCTAGTTCCTGTGTTCTAGTTTTCCAAGTTTTGACCATTCTGCCTGTCCTGAGCCTGCCTTGTCATACCACACTGGATTATTGACTTCAGCCTACCCTGACTCTGAGACTGCCAATAGTTCTGTACCTTTGGACTCTGATCTGGATTATCGACCTCTGTATGCCCTTGACCTGTCATTTTGCCTGCACCCTGTTCTAGTAATGAACTTCTGTTACTTCAACACTGTCTGCATCTGGGTCTTCCCTAAAACTTTATATAGTATGTCGACACGTCGCCAAATTAGTGGATTCGGCTGTTTCAGCCACATCCGTTGCTGATAAGTTTAATAAAATAAAGCACACAGCCATTCAATCTCCACAGACAAACATTGTCAGTAGAATGGTGTTACTGAAGAGCTCAGTGACTGTCAATATGTCACCGTCATAGGATACCACCATTCCAACAAGTCAGTTCGTCAAATTTCTTTCATGCTAGAGCTGTTATTGTGAACAGGTGCCCCTGCCAGTGCTCACGCGCATTGACTGTACCAGTACACCCTGTATATAGTCTCGCTTAGTTATTTTACTGCTGCTCTTTAACTGCATGTTACTTTTATTTCTTATTCATATTTTTTAAACTGCATTGTTGGTTGGGGGCTTGTAAGTAAGCATTTTACTGTAAGGTCTACCTGTTGTGTTTGGCCCATGTGACTAACAACATTTTATTTTAAGTGGAAACTTCTAGGAGCAACACTGGCTCAGCCGTGAAGTGGTAGGCCACACACGCTCACACAATGGGACCGCCGAGTGATGAAGCTCGTAGGGCATAAAAATGATCTGTCCTCGGTTGCAACACTCCCTACAGCGTTCCAAACTGCCTCTGGAAGCAACGTCAGCACAAGAACTGTTCGTCGGGAGCTTTAAAAATGGGTTTCAGTGGCCGAGCAGCTGCACACAAGCCTAAGATCACCATGCGCAGTCAGACTGACGAATCTGGGTTTGGTGGATGACAGGAGAACACTACCCAGATGCATTGTGCCAGCTCTAAAGTTTGGTGGCAAAGGAATTATGGTCTGTGGCTGTTTATCATGGTTCGGGTTAGGCACATTAGTTCAAGTGAAGGGAAATCTTAACATTACAGCATACAATGACATTCTAGACGATTCTGTGCTTCCAACTTTGTGGTAACAGTTTGGGGAAGGTCCTTTCCTGTTTCATAATGACAATACCCCCATGCACAAAGCGAGGTCCATACATAAATGGTTTGTTGAAATCAGTGTGGAAGAACTTGACTGGCCTGCACAGAGCCCTGACCTCAACCCCAGGCCTAATTGCCCAACATCAGTGCCTGACCTCACTAATGCTCTTCTGGCTGAATGGAAGCAAGTCCCTGCAGCAATGTTCTAACATCTATTGGGAAGCCTTCCCAGAAGAGTGGAGGCTATTATAGCAGCAAAGGGGGGACCAACTTCATATTAATGCCCTTGATTTTGGAATGAGTTGTTCGATGAGCAGGTAAATATTCGTAAGTAGAATATTCCTATTCATGCACAGTGATATGCCCTCTGCATTTCAGATTCTGAGCCATACTGTGTTGTAAGCCTATCAGAGTCACTATCAATCATTGTAGGATAGTTCACCATCTTAAAAAGCAGGGGGTTGGTCTGATGCTCTCTCTTTAACGATGATACTGCTCCATCTCAATGTGCTGCATAAATCACAGACACACTCTGAAGACTACAAATCCTTATAATGCACAGTGATATGCCATCTGCATTTCAGATTCTGAGCCATACTGTGTTGTAGGGGAAAATGTGGTAATTTGAGCCAAAGGGGTTAGTTGAGCCACCCTTGATTCTAGGAAACCATAAACAAAATGTATAATTAGACCAATTATTTAGGAAGATGTCATCATTTCATGGAGTCTGTGAAGGAAGAAACCACATGGAAAAAGTGGTGAGCAAGTTAGGTCCAAAAAACAGATTTTCACCAAGTCAAATGAATTTAGATGTAGAGATTTCATAATACTTGAATCTAAACTAAAGTATATCATTGTAAGATTGTTCTATACATCAGTTTAGGTCTCTATAAGCTTCCATATGAGGTCCTAAACCTAGCATGAATGCACATCATTGTAGCGTGTGGTCTAATATAGTCTAAATGTTTGCCTTAGGGTAAGTTGAACCAATGGCCATGAGGTAAGCTGAGCCAAAAGTTGAGCTAATGGCAAGTTGAGCATATTGAAGTGTTTTCTAATGCAAGGCATTATCACTGGCATATGAGGTAACAACAGGGCCTGTCCTATGTTAAAGTTTTTTTTAAGTACAATGTGTTTGTTAGGTGTTAAGCTTGTGTTAAAAGATGCTTAACATTATTAAAATACGGAAAGCAATTGTGATTTTGTTGAATTGTGTTTGTGAAATATAGATAAACATGGTTTTTAAAATGTAGTGGTAATATTTAATTCAGCACAGAAATGTGTAGGCTGTTTATCGTACCATGTCCCGCTGCTCCACATACCCCATAGCCGGGGTAAGTTGTGCCAAGGGACCACTTTTTTGGTATAAGTTATGTTTTCAAAACTGCAATGTTTACATGAATTCTGATTATTTATAGGGATACAATGAAATAATTGGAGTGGTGCTGAATGTAAAAAATGTCTCAACTTACCCCACTCTCCCCTAAGCCTATCAGGGTCTCTATCAATCATTGTAGGATAGTTCACCATCTTATAAGCAGGGGTTGGTCTGATGCTCCCTCTTTAACGAGAATACTTCTCCATCTCAATATGCTGGATAAATCACTAACACACTCTAAAGACTACTGTTTTGAAGACCAAATCCTTATAATGCACTTGATTTTTAACATTCACTGCCTTTAAGTCAGCAAGGACAGAAATTACATAATGGTATTGACACATATTGTTTGGTACTGTAGAAAAGCGAAACAGAGCCATCCTGAACTCCATTGTAAATTACCTAATTATATTTTATTGGATCGATCACTGAGTACTCCATTTGAGAAGCTGAGCTCATTACAACACAAAGTTTCCATTCTGATTCAGCCAGTGATAGAATCCATCTCTTCCTCAGTTTGTGAAGCTTCAGTCTCCCGTCACCAAGCCTCAGGTGTCATTTTTTAATCAAAGTTCCATTTAATGCCACCTTATTCCTCCTTCAAGGGGGAAAATCAATTTTTTTTGCAGTGTTAGGACCATCTGTTATTGTGGGAATCATTTCAAGGTTGCCTATGTAATTTCACACCAGAGTAGGCTGAATTAAGTCCACAGTGTACCGCAGGTCTAAGTCATCGAACAACGGCCCACTCCTATAAGACCTATTCCAGCATTGAAGTTTGATTCAGCCTCACATAAGTGTATGAACTCTATTCAGTCACAATGCCAAGCTTGTTTGGTCATCAGACCAAAAGTGTGTTTAACATGCAGCCAGGAGTAACTATTGCTTTTCCTTTTGCCTTTCATGCTTACTTAGTTGAAGTCCGAAGCTTGGCTTGAATGTTTGAAATATAATTTCTCTCTGTAGCTTCCTTACTTTGTGATTTTTGAAAATTAATTTCACGGTTATTCCCCAGTGTTATTCCAGTGTCACTGAGTTCAGTCACTGTTTGTTGCTGACAATAAGAAACCTCTACAGGATCGGTGTCCCCCCAGCGGGACGGTTGAGCTAATGTAGGCTAATGGGATTAGCATGAGGTTGTAAGTAACAATACATTTTCCCAGGATATAAACTTATCTGATATGGGCAGAAAGCTTACATTCTTGTTAATCTAACTGCACTGTCCAATTTACAGTAGCTATTACAGTGAAATAATACCATGCTATTGTTTGAGGAGAGTGCACAGTTATGAACTTGAAAATATATTAATAAACCAATTAGGCACATTTGGGCAGTCTTGACACAACATTTTGAACATAAATGCAATGGTTCATCTAGTGGCAAAAATCTAAATTGTGCCTAGTTTCTGAAGTTATATATTGGCCTTTCTCTTGCATTTCAAAGATGATATTTTTTTTACCAGATCTAATGTGTTATATTCTCCTACATTCATTTTACATTTCCACAAACTTCTAAGTGTTTCCTTCCAAATGGTATCAAGAATATGCATATCCTTGCTTCAGGTCCTGAGCTACAGGCAGTTAGATTTGGGTGTAATTTTAGGCGAAAATTGGAAAAAAAAGGTCTGATCCCTATCTTAAATAAGTAAACCATTCAACAATTGCCATTCTATCTCAAAGCACTTCTACAATCCCTGTTGTATCAGAATCCACTCTCATCCACTTCTGCAATTACCAATCTATTAAACTACTCAAACAATCACAATTAAATTTTACTGTAGCCTGTACAATAGCTTTTTTCCCACTGCTTTTTACCTTTACTTAACTAGGCAGTCAGTTAAGAACATATTCCTATTTTCAATGATGGCCTAGGAACAGTGTTCAGGGGCAGAACTACAGATTTGTACCTTGTTAGCTCAGGGATTTGAACTTGCAGCCTTCCGGTTACTAGTCCAACGCTCTAACCACTAGGCTACCCTGCCGCCCCATGCTTGACCGGTGATGTAGCCTACCCATTTCTCTGGATGCTACAGTAGCTGGCAACTAATTACATTGGAGTACATTGGCTTCTGTTTCTGCAAATGATGGGCTTTTCCCTCTGGAGTTTTTCCCAATCAGGCCTCCATGGGGTAGGTTCTCTGTGGCTTGGCCTAGAATGGGAGAGGGCTGGGCTGGCGTGTGTTGACCTTGTTGCCTGCATGGTGGCAGTGCAGTTTGAAGGTTTAGCCAACGTCCTTGAGTTTGACTGGGGAACTGTGAGGCTGTGCGGGCCCTTCTGTATACTGTGTGTGAGGCTGGGGATTAGGCCTTCCATGCTGGGGCCCGGTGGAACAGGACTGGCCAGATTGGCACCCAGCCCCTGGCTTCCACCAGTAATTTGTCTGAACAGCGTGGGACGAATGGGTTGGATGTGCTCTGTGTGTGTGTGTGTGTGTGTGTGTGTGTGTGTGTGTGTGTGTGTGTGCATGTTTGTATGTGAAAGAGAGAGAAAGACAGAGTAAATGGAAGAGCACTGGGCAATGGTAAAGGGCAAAAATGTCCTCCCTTTACATCCCTGAAATTCTGCCAGTCTGGAAAACTACCTTAGAGTGGCCCTCACAGACTGTTGTCCAGAGCTGTGGCTGTGTTGCTATGGGCGATGTAACAAACCACTCTTGGCAACAGGTATGGCAGCTCTCAGCCAGGGAGTATTGGATAGCAGTGTGTGTGTGTGTGTGTGTGTGTGTGGCAGCTATCCACAGCCTGCCTGTCTATCCGTGTTTATGCGTAATCAAAGGGAAGTTAATAGGAGATCTCTCAACACTAAAGCAAAACAGGGCTTTATGTGTTCACTGTGCAGGTTTATGGACAGCGATTCATGGGCCATATGACGGCCTCTCAGTAAATTCCCTTTCAGTAAAATCAAACCCTGCACTGCAGTCGAACTCTGCAGTTACACCACAACAATTGGACTTCGCTTGTTGGCGTATGGCATGCTCCTTTGCTCACTCTCTCCACTAAATTCAGAGCTGGCTGAGCTGAGCTAAGTGCAGACAAACACACAAAACACACACACAACACACACACACACACACACACACACACACACACACACACACACACACACACACACACACACACACACACACACACACACACACACACACACACACTAGCATCCTCATTACCCGAGACTTTGCCCAGGTGTGTTCCATCAACTCCATAGGTGAGGGACAGTCAAGTGAGTCCTGACAAGGTCCCCTGCCTGAGACCCATTAAGTGGTTCCGGTAGTTTCTGGCCTCCTGTGGATGTGTATGGAGGTTGACAGGGAACCAGAGTAGTTCTGGGAACAACTAACTCTTGAGTAGACACTCTCTTTTACTCTTGGGAGCGTGGGCAGTGGCTGGCTGCAGTCAGAGTGTTTTTGGAAGCTAGCTGGTGTGAAAACGGTGTTTCTTCTCTCTTGTGGAGGTGAAACCGGAAAAACAGTCCTGGAGGTCACACCAGGGTCATGTTCAGTTGGCACAAAACAGGGGAAATGGGGAGGTAGGACCACATGAACTTGAAATGAAGGAATGCTTGTTTTTGTTTTTCTTTATGTCATGGTGTTTCCCACTGAACACAATCGGATTAATTTGTGGTGAGGCATGTATTATGGCGTACATTTGGCCTAATTTTACAAACATATATTGACAGTTAATTATGCTAGCACAACTCTACTGTACCTTATCTTTGTAGCATTTTCAGGGGAAACAAGTTGACACGGTTATTGCTTAACAAGTTTAACCACTGAAGTTTTACCTCTACAGTAAAAGGCAAATATTGAGCTAGCTGCAACCAGGGCCTTCTGGTCCCCACACATGGGTTTGAAAACATGGCACACTTCAGCTAATCCGCTGAGGTTTCATTATTCTGCTCCGTAAAAAGAGGATCAAGGTAATTTGGCCCGATGGTCCGACCTAGCTGTTCATTAAAACTAGCTTCAGAGAGAACAATTAATCAAAGCATTCTTTTAATCCATCTAACTCTGAGAAATGAAGGTGTGCTTGTTCCACAGATAAAAACAGTCATTAGCCGTTACTTTGAATTTTTTTCCCTCATGTCCACGGATGCGACTTTCCGACTTTGTTATATTTCCCAGCTAGCCTCAGTATTTTTACCACAGTCAGCTATTTGGAAGCCAATTACGAAGCAAAAAGCAGCATCCATCTACCTGACTTAAACCTGAGAGCGAACAGCACACTTAAAATGACATTGAAACACCTCTGTTGGTTGACACCGAAACGATATGGTTATAGTCTAAAGTTAGCATTTGAAAATATATCAAGTATGTTCACCCATTTCTACTGCTTTCTATAACTCTTCCTGGAAGTGCAAAGTAGCGACAGTATACTTTTTATACCCAATAAGTATTCAAGTACTTTCACAATGTTTGAGAGACCTATACACATTGATTTAATGTGATCAACAAAACAATCTAACAGAGATGAATTTCACAAAGATGTACTAGAGAGACATATTGGCATCAGTCTGAAGAAAACTCTCTGAAACTTTTGACTAGCAACACAAGAATAATAAGTGGTTTGCAGTCGCTCTGTGAGAGAAATGTCTTGCCGTGGCAAAGCAATTTACCACATGTTTGAAAGAAAGGGAAAAAGGCGACGCAACAGGTGAGACAGCGGTGACAGACTTGTTTACTTTTAATTTTCTTTTCTGCTCCCCAAATGCTATGTGTTAGTCACACCACAGCTGCCAAGGTTAAAGTCTCGCTATTGCCTCTCACATCAAGCATCAACCGGGAGCTGCAATATTGTTTTCTTCAGCCAAGTGCGTTATGACTCCCCAAAAATCAGGGACAGCGGTAGAGGTCCACTCAATCACACTTACAAATTATTACTTTCCAGCCAGTTAACATTTATAATGACTCAAAACTTGGAATGAGAAAATATCTGTTTTCCTAAGAAAAACGTCCCCGCAAAAATGTATTTAACACATCACACTGTGCAACTAACATCATTTTGAATTAATGCCTACACACTTCACTGGCCTAGCTGGCTGAATGTCTATGAATTTGACAGTTAAAATGTAAATGAATAGCAATTCAAATGATCTCAATGTATTTATTTATCTACATATCAGTTGAAACTGCTGTTGGATGTAACTATTTAATCCATCCCAAATTAAACATTTTATCGCAATACATCTTTGTTTTTCATTTCCACAAAAAATGCAAAGAATATCACTACGTTGCATCAGCTTAAGGTTTTGCATTGGTACAAACAGTTGTCACAGCCGATGGAATGTTGTCACTACACTTGAAGTCTCAATATACTTTCTTTTCACAGACTGAAAGAAAGTCTTCAAAAGAAAAATAAATATGCCGTTGTGTGAGGTTTTGTAGGCCTGTAAATAAAAGAAACAGTGGAAATGACACGCAAAGTGAAACTTCAGAGAGGCTTGATTTTGTGAAATCCTCCTCCTCTCTCCTGAACTTGTCCCATACACATTTCTCTATTCTCAGTGTCACCTCTGGGCTCAACTCAGACTGTTATATCAGAGCTGCATGATGCACAAAACACAATAGATATATTGCAATCGTCATTTCAGACCAACTCGTGAAAATCATATTTTCATGTGCATGTGCATTTCATGTCAGCATTGCATGCTTTAGTATTTTTTTATGCAGCAGTATGTGTACCTATACAGTATCAGTCAAAAGTTTGGATACACCTACTCATTCAAGGGTATTTCTTTATTTGTACTATTTTCCACATTGTAGAATAATAGTGAAGACATCAAAACTATGAAACAAACATATGGAGTCATGTAGTATTGAACAAATCAAAATATATTTTAGATTCTTCAAAGTAGCCACCCTTTTCTTGATGACAGCTTTGCACACTCATTGCATTCTCTCAATCAGCTTCACCTGGAATGCTTTTCAAATGGTCTTGAAGGAGTTCCCACATATGCTGAACACTTGTTGGCTGCTTTTTCTTCACACTTTTTTCGTCCGACTTATCCCAAACTATCTCAATTGGGTTGAGGTCGGGTGATTATGCAGGCCAGGTCAACTGATGCAGCACTCCATCACTCTCCTTTTTGGTCAAATAGTCCTTACACAGCCTAGAAGTGTGTTGGGTCATTGTCCTGTTCACAAACAAATGATAGTCCCACTAAACGCAAACCAGATGGGATTGTGTATCGCTGCATAATGCTGTGGTAGCCATACTGGTTAAGTGTTCCTTGAATTCTAAATAAATCAAAGACAGTGTCACCAGCAAAGCACCCCCACACCATCACACCTCCTCCATGCTTCACGGTGGGAACCACACATGCAGAGATGGTCCGTTCACCTACTCTGCGTCTCACAAAGACACAGCGGTTAGAACTACAGCTCTCAAATTTGGACTCATCAGACCGAAGGACAGATTTCCACCGGTCTAATGTCCATTGCTCGTGTTTCTTGGCCCAAACAAGTCTCTTCTTCTTATTGGTGTCCTTTAGTAGTGTTTTCTCTGTAGCAATTCGACCATGAAGGCTCGCTTCACACAGTCTCCTCTGTTACTGTTACTTGAACTATTTGGGCTGCAATCTGATATGCAGTAATTCTAATGAACTTATCCTCTGCAGCAGGGGTAACTCTGGGTCTTCCTTTCCTGTGGCGGTCCTCATGAGAGCCAGTTTCCTCACAGCGCATTGTTTTTTACAACTATACTTTAAGAAACTTTAAAAGTTCTTGAAATGTTCTGCATTGACTGACCTCCATGTCTTTAAGTAATGATGGACTGTTGTTTCTCTTTGCTTATTTGAGCTATTCTTGCCATAATATGGACTTGGTATTTTACTAAATAGTGCTGTCTTCTGTATACCCACTGTCACACCCTGACCATAGTTTGCTTTGTATGTTTCTATGTTTTGTTTGGTCAGGGTGTGATCTGAGTGGGCATTCTATGTTGTGTGTCTAGTTTGTCTGTTTCTGTGTTTGGCCTGATATGGTTCTCAATCAGAGGCAGGTGTTAGTCATTGTCTCTGATTGGGAACCATATTTAGGTAGCCTGTTTGGTGTTGGGTTTTGTGGTTGATTGTCTCCTGTGTCAGTGTTTGTACCACACGGGACTGATGTCGGGTTTTCACATTTATTGTTTTGTAGTTTGTTCATGTATAGTTTTTCTTATAAAAAAAACATGAACTTCAACCACGCTGCGTATTGGTCCGCCTCTTCTTCGATGGAAGAATCCCATTACACCCACCCTATACCTTGTCACAACACAACTGATTGACTCAAATGCATTAAGAAGGAAAGAAATTCAACAAATTCACTTTTAATAAGGCACACCTGTTAATTGAAATGCATTCCAGGTGATTACCTAATGAAGCTGGTTGAGAGAATGTCAAGATTGTGCAAAGCTGTCATCAAAACGAAGGGTGGCTACTTTGAAGAATCTCAAATATAAAATATGTTTGTTTACACTTTTTTGATTTAATGTGTTGTTTCATAGTTTTGATGTCTTCTACAATGTAGAACACAGTAAAAATAGTAGGTGTGTCCAAACTTTTGATTGGTACTATACATGTATACTTATAGAAATCGGTGTATGTCATAATTCTTCCTTGCACCAGAGGGCGGCAGAGACCTTCCTCGAGACTTTTATTGGACTCAGGTCAATTATTATTTCATGATTGTATCCCTGTTAAAAAAAGGAGTTTTCTGTGGTCCTTTGCAGAAGCTTGAATTGTTTACCGTGTGAGTTCGTTTCCTGAGTGAGTTTCTGAGACTAAGTGTTGTTTTTTCAAGTGTACTGTGATCCTGATGCTACCAAATCTCAGTAAATGTTTATGTTAATCCTTACCACTGATTCCTCATCTTGTCTCTTCTCTGCACCTGGGTCCAACCTTGCCACGTCACAGCGAGCTTCTGCCACAACATGGACCCAGCAGAGATCCCCCAGGTCCAGAATGTGGTAGCCTTGCAGATCCATATTAGCGTTCACTGCCAAGCTGCGACGAGTCTTTGACCACCCAGTCGGAGGGTGAGAAAGCGGCTAGCCAACTGTTCAACCTCCGCCAAGGGGCCAGATCAGTGGCTGACTTTGCTATTGAGTTCCACACCCTCTACGCCGAGAGGTTGGTCGGAATACGGCGGCACTGGTTACTGCTTTCCACCAGGGTCTGTCAAACGCCATCAAAGATGAACTGGCCACTAGGGAACTGGCAGAGGAGGACCTCGAGTACCTGATAACGCTGGAAATCAGGCATGACAACCGAAATCCTGGGAACGGGTGAGACATCGGCCGTTTGAGAGCACTCCAGCATTTCAGTTTCCTGAGCATCTCAGGCCCACTGAGCCCAGCATGGAGCATCCCATGCAGCTGGGTCGCACATGGCTGAGCCCACAGAAGCATGACAGGCAAATGCATGAAGGATGCTGCCTCTACGGTGGTGGTCTCGTCCATCTCCGTGCTACCTGTCCAGAGCTGACGGGAAACGCCAGGGCTCACCAGGACAGGGGGTGTATCTCATTAAAGTATTATGTTCATCCTTGACCACTGATTCCTTGTTTGATGTTTTGTCTGCACCTGGGTCCAACCTTAACACGTAACAGTGTATAAATGACTTACGTAGGATCTTAATTTGACAAGTATGTCATAGCAAAATAAATCTGCAGCAACAGGTTTTGAATGTTTAGTCCATAAATTTGCTTGATCAAGTGATTAGGCTAATAGCTGCTACATGAAAACTGCAACACTGTTAATATGTTAGTGTGTGTTAGTGCGGGTTTTCAGCGAATTGGTTGTACTGTAATTCACAAAGCTCATCTCCATTTCCTGTGGTGCAGGGAAATTCTTAGCAACAAAAGAGTGATCAAATTTCACATCGACCTGATGTAAAATACAACACCTTGTCACGCCCTGGTCAAAGTATTTTGTGTTTATCTTTATGTATTTGGTCAGGCCAGGGTGTGGCATGGGGTTTTTGTAATTGTGGTGTGTTTGTCTTGGGGTTTTGGTGGTGGTATTGGGATTGTAGCTTAGTGGGTTATCTAGCAAAGTCTATTGCTGTCTGGAGTGGTTCTCAATCAGAGGCAGGTGCTTATCGTTGTCTCTGATTGGGAACCATATTTAGGCAGCCATATTCTTTGAGTTTGTCGTGGGTGATTGTCCTTAGTGTCCTATGTGTACTCTCGGTTAGTTTGCACTAGATAGGCTGTTTCGGTTTCGATTACGTTTATTGTTTTGTGTAGTGTTCGTGTTTCTTTGTTTGATTAAACATGAATCTCAATCGACGCGCTGCAGTTTGGTCCGACTCTCCTTCATCACCACTAGAAAACCGTTACACACCTTTAACAGTGTCTATAAATGCAGCATGCAGACAGATGGCAACTCTCCTATCAAACATGATAGATCAACCCACTTAATTTATCCCTTCGCTTAATTTATAACAATCAGCCTTGCGAGTGAATAATTTCACAGCCTCTTTAGTTTTCTCTAAAGAAGCAATTACCTGACGTCGCTGTATCTGTCATGTCGCAGACAGTAACAGATTAAACTCATTTTTAAACTGACCTTGATTGTAGACGCTGCGTTTTTAAGTGCTGATATACCGTCCGTCCCTTCGTATAATGCACAGAATCTATCCTTAATTAGTTATTAGCTAATTATGTAAATGAGCTGTGCCTAGGGAGATTCATGTAAACATTGCTAGTAATTTGCTAAGTTTGTGATTCTGTAGAAACTATGGAGAACCAGAACCCACTTAACAAGATAACAGAAAATAACTACAATACAAATCCTCATTCTATGGGTTTCTATTGCACGGGCATTGTAATAAGAACACTTTCAAAAAGCGGTCACAGAGAAACACAGTAAAGGTGCTTTACTCTAATCAAGATCATCTTAATCAACATAAAGTAGGGTAAAGCACCTACCTGTCCTTTCTAGGTATAGTGACAAATGCTTTAAACACTGAAGAACAAGCAGTACAGAGAATGATAGACTGTGGTCAGTGAGTGGGTCCAATTCCATCAGACTGGCAAATAGCCAGCATTAATAAGAATAGCAACAAGCGATGACCAGAATGTGCAGAGCAGAGCTCTACATGATGCTGCTCATTCTACAGACTGATGAAAATTCCTTGGCTCTGTAATAACATGACCCTGATGGCAGCCCATGCTATTTGATTTGGTTTCTCATGTTAGACTATTGTGGCCTTCTTATTATAAGCATAACAACAGGGACAGCCTAGAGCATGCCATATGTTACAGACTCCCACACTCTATCAACTGATATAATGCAACTCGCCAGGGTAACCTTGCATGCATGCAATGCTTTAAATTCAATAAAATTCAATACAAATAGCAAATTCAATGAATGATGCTTTAAGTTTTGCTATTGTATTGCTTCATAAACATGTAGCCTACAGTGTGCAGTCTGCTATAATAGATTGTCAGATGAATTAAAAAGTCAGAGGAAATGTGGTATGTGTCTCAGTATTCAAACACAATGGCTATCATCTATCGAGTGCTCTTGGAATTAACAATGGAAAACATCCACCTTATCTACATTCACAAGACATACAGTGTGTCTGCTTATACAAACCTAGAAGTTGATCACAACTAGAGGTTGATCACTAAATCAATACAAGATAGGTATCCTTTTTTTGGTTGAGTGTTTATTTTTTTTACCTGGGACAAAATGAGTTGTTCAGCGGTGTCTGAAAAATTGCCAAAGACTTCAGCCACCTGAGACATGGACTGTTCCCCATGCTCCCTTTTCAGCAGGCGGTACCGGTGCATCAAGGTTCAGACCAACTCCTAAAACAGCTTAAATTCTATGGCCTTAAGACAGTTACATGGCTAACAACTACTGCACTCCCTCTCCCACAGACGATCCACACTATTCTATGCCCTCCACAGGTCTCTACCCACTCAAACACACATCTTCCCTGCTACTCTTACTCACACGCAAACACAAATACTCACATACACACAAATTCACACACACCCTCACTCACATACTCTTTTCTGAAGCCAAACACTTATGCACACATTACCCCTCACACCTACACTGCTGCTAAAATTATTATTAATTTGATTACTGCTACTACCACTACGCTGCTTTTCATTGATTATTGATTGACATTACCATTAGTATCTATCTATTTTTCCTGCTACTGGTTAATATTACTCCTGTTTACATGTACAGTATATACCATTAGTATATTACCATAAGTATTTATATATTCCTGCTACCAGTCACTTTTCAGCCCTGTTAAATGTATATCCTCCTATCACACCCACACTGACATTCTTGCACATACACTCACATACTCACAAACTCACACTAACACCCACCCACAACTTATTATGCTGCTGCCATACTGTTTGTTATTATTACCAGTCACTTTCTCCTAATCCCTGCCTACATGTACATATCTACCTCAATACTTCAGTATCCCTGCACATTGTAAATGTGATATTGGCACTGGCCCTGAATATAGCTTCCTCTCTTATTTCTTATTTTCCTGTTTCTTATTTTATTTGTATTAGTTATACTATTGATTTTGAATACTGCACTGTTGCGTAGGGCTTGTAAGTTAAGCATTTCACTGCACTTGTGCACGTGACAAATAAAACTTGAAACAAAACATCAGACTGGATGAAAATAATCTGGGGGGATGAAGGGGTCAAAAACAAATATCAAGAAGAGAAGGGGTACATCTGACCCTTATGGTCCTAGTCACAAGCCTCTGGCATTCTCAGACATTTCTCTAAGATAACACCCCCATCACACTCTCTGTGGATCTGCTTTTCGCTCCACGCTGCCTGGGAATACAAGGGCAGTCCATCAGTCTGGAATTGAGTGCACTGCATGAAAGATCAGACAACAGATCGATGCGCTACATCCTTAAGGATGAGTCAGCTAAATCAGACAGAAAGAACAGGATCACTTTGATATACAAGGGAGGTAAGGAGAACAAGTCATACCAGGCAACAAGACACTGACACACACACACACACACACACACACACACACACACACACACACACACACACACACACACACACACACACACACACACACACACACACACACACATTCATATTTATCTGTGCACACACGTGCGCTCACACACTTTCATGGTGCCACACACATTCACATAAACTTGAGATAAATATAAATGTTGCACAGCACATAAGTGGCTTTGACAGTAGTACAGTCATCCCATTGAATGTTTCCATTTAGTTGATTGGAGTTGATCATGTGATGTGGTTTCAAGCAGTGGTCTCAACTAATCACAACCAAAGAATTGCATGAGCAATGGAGAACTGTAAGAACGCAGCGTAACATAGTTTACACAAGATTAGAGAATGAATGGACTGGTAGTGGAGTAGGGTTTTTGACAATGTGAACCACCTTCCTTTGTGTTGTAGACTACCAACTTCTTCAGGAGCTTTAGTTCACTTTGTAAGTGTAAAGTAAAATAATGACCATGTCAACCCTACTATGTGTTTTGGGAGCCCTGAGATGGCTGCTTCTGTTGGCCCACTGAGACATTGCTCTGAAGCACTGGCACAGTGTTACGGAGTTTCCCCTGTGTGTGGAAGTTGAGACTTTCTCATTTAAAACTCCTTCGGACTACTCAGGTGGCTAAAACAGTCAGTAAAACTACTCCACAAACCCCACACTGGTACTTAAATCACGTAGTTCCAGAAGTGTAATTTATTCTGATGGCAATCTGCATTAAATGGAAAAAATAAAGGAGTTTTTAATGCGCCGAATGCTTTCAAGCATCATTAGTTCTTTGGTCTGATTTTATGTTGGATGCAGAGAGCCTGTGGGAATAATCTACCTCTGTGTTTACATCTAGCAGTGTCTCTGGTCTAATCTAAATGTTAGATGATACAAATCATGAAACTTCTATGATGACTTTTTCATTGACTTGCAGTTACATTGGGCCTTCAGGTTATAATGGCATGACAGGAGCAGATATATTGGACAATGACTTCATGCATTGATTGTAAAAAGTACAGAGGGTATAGCTGAAAACTGATCAGAATAACCAATAGGCAGTTGTGGAAAAAGTAGCCAATTTTCATACTTGAGTCATTTTCTTTTAAGGTATCTTTACTTTTACTCAAGTAAAAGTCACCCAGTAAAATACTAATTGAGTAAGTCTAAAATTACTTGGTTTAAGTGTACTTAAGTATCAAAAGTAAAAGTATAAATTATTTAAAATGACTTATATTAAGCAAACCAGATTACACAATGTTCTTGTTTTTTTGTTTTTTTTTACGGATAGTCTGGGGCACAGTTAAACACTCAGATATAATTTACAAACGAATAATTTGTGTTTAGTGAGTCTGCCAGATCATAAGCAGTAGGGATGACCAGGGATGTTCTCTTGATAAGTGCGTGAATTAGACAATTGTCCTGCCCTGTACTTTTGTGTGTCAGGGAAAATGTAAGGAGTAAAAAGTACATTATTTTGTTTTGGAATGTAGTGGAGTAAAAGTAAAATTTGTAAAAAATATGAATAGTGAAGTAAAGTACAGATACCCCAAAAAACGACCTAAGTAGGACTTTAAAGTGTTTTGACTTTACTTTACACCACTGCTAATAGGTATAAAGATCTTTATTGTTTTAAAATTAATTGCATTACTGTACACCTGCATTTTCTTGTGACCCACCACAACCAAGTCAATATAGTTGGCCACAGCAGCTTCAGCTACAGCTCAAGAGGTACTAGCCAACCTACCATGTGAGCTCCATGGGCTTTACAGTATCCTGATGGTATCCATAGATGTAATAAGCAGTAACATCAAGCCATGTGTGGAAACTGTCATAACTGATGAAATTGAACTGAACACAAACCGAGTGAAGTGATGAAACCAAAGCAATGCGTTAATTGTGACTAATAAAGCAAGTTTAAGACATAGAGCTTCTGCTCTGCTCCTCAAACAGTTCCTACCAAGACTCCCACAGGATGCAGACTGCAGGAGCAGTGCAGTCAAAAACAAGATATTTCCACACTGAGGATGAAATAACACTCTGAAATTTTGAAAATTATGATAATGCCCCTGATAATTGTCTCAGATCGGATGGAGTTTTATCTGATCGGATTATTCTGACCAATGACCAGTCATCTTATATTTGCATATGTATCCTTTTACTTTGAATGGGTAAGCATATGCTCTAGAATCTAGACAATCCTATCTGTCAATCAGGGCTGTGTATGTAAATATCAAAAAAATTATATCAACACGCCAACACGATCAGACTGAGCATTTCACTGGCAAAAGGAGGCTCAGGGAAATGATAAAAATTAGTTATTTTCATGAAATAAACAAACACAGTGATTTATTAGGCATACAGTGATGTTTAAAATGTCAATTTGAAAGCCTGCTTGGGGGCTTTAATTTAAAGGTAATAGTTTTAATTAGTCTTTATATCATTACCCTACTAATTATATAATAATTGAAATAATTACAGCCATGTATATGTTAATTATAGCCATTCATATCAAACAATGAAGTTTGGTAGGTTCCTTCAAAGGGTAAAAACTAGATCAGAACTCACAGAAATTGGAACACATTAAATGGAATTCCTATGCCATTCTGATCCGAAGAAGTGATCCTGGATGCCCAATGCCGTAGTCTTGATGACATATGATCAATGAACTACGTTCACCAGCCAATTAAGACATAATTTAATATCTAGTATTTGTGAAACAAACGGTATCTCTCTATAGTTCTAAACCATTTGATATGGAAACGTATGTTTACTTCATGCATAAATCCGTTAGGGATCGCTAATGCAAAATACATTTTTATGATTAATGTATTCCATTTGCAGTGGGCGGTGAGATGTAGAGCAAGCTAATGACATAAAACAGATGAGCTCACTTTAGTCCTGTATAGCATGTACATTAAAAATGTTTTCTAGTTGGTCTTGTTTCGTATATTATTCATAAAACAGTGTTTTAATAGATTCTAGGTCATGTGGACTAAGATTTACTTAGTTTATGTCCATATAAATGCTTTCTCTGACAACCTTAATGGTACAAAATAGGTTCCTATGGAGAATTGTCTTTCTCCTTCAAGGCAAAACACAAGGTGTTTGTCCAGAAATGCATAAATCATGCAGACTGTGTGCCAATAATGATCCTGTTACAACCACAGAGCAGGAGTATCACGTCTCTAAAATGTACTGATTGGATGTTATTGTACAAAAGCACATCTGAGATTTGACACAGCATCTGATAATGAAACAGCATCCATTCTCATTCTACATTTTCTAGGATTTTATTTGAATTTCCAGGCATCCGACAAATCATTTAGGTAATCTGATGAATTTTGGATTCACATGTTCTGTAGGACAATGTAGGAGCACTTCCTCTCTGTTTTATTTAAAACTCATGAGTGGGTATGAGCAAAATCTTTCTGAATATTAATTTCCAAATGAATTTAGCTGATTAGGCATTTGTAATATGTATTTGTTTCTGTCCAGCAAGGATTCCAATAATTGTTCTATTTAGCTGTGGGTTGCATCAGTGTTAGTGTTGTGCTTTGAGATAGTGTTAGCCCAAGAAGAAGCAGTGTGGTACCCCCCTTCTCCTCCCTGATCCCTACAACACAGGGGCCAACCAATTAAACCTCTTGTTGGAGTGAGGTTATCTCCCGAGTCCGTGACACCAGCACAGCAAACATGTCCCACTGCGGAGCTACGTAAACACACGCTCCATGTTAGGGGGGAGGGGTGGTGCTATCAGCAGAGCAGGACAGTGTGGGCTACCCCATACCACCCTCTTACACAGCACATTCCCTTTGCTTAGACCAGGGGGCTCTGTTTTGTAGATGTGGAGCTGTAGGGCACAACGTTTAAAATACTAAATTATGAACACTGGACCTCATAGCCCTCTCATTACTGGCGGAGTGATTGTGTTGGAGCACAGTGGGCCATGCTGAAGCATGCAGCGTGTCGATGGGGGTGTAGTCTGTTCTCTCTGCTATCTGACGCTGAGATTGGAGCAATTTAGATCCAATCTCCTGCTCAGCGTTCTGACCTGGCCTTGCCCAGCTGGGAACAGTGCAGCCCAGAGGACCATGCAGCTCCCAGTACATTCCAGCTCACATTGAACATGGTATGTGGCTTAAGCATGTCTCATAGGGTATTGTTTACAATGTCAGTTAAACAAATGATCCTTTAGTACAACATTTGTAATTTTCTTGAATGATGGTGTAATTGAATGATATTTCACAATTTTATCTGAACACACCACAGGTCTATTACTTGTTGGCTGGGGAGGCAGGCAAAAAAAAAACATTATCTCACGGTGTAGTTTTTCGAAGCAGGTATGGAGTCACAGCATGTATTTGTGAAGTTTAAAAACAAGTCACCACGCTGATGCCTTTCCACTTCGCAAGCTTACCCTGCCACTGTTCAATCCCTGGTTCCCATCACCTCCCCACTTCCCACTATAGGAATGCACTTTCCTTTTAGTCATTGCACACTGATGTGGCCAACGCCTGTAGGGGACTGTGCTCTGTAGGTTTCCATCCCCCCTCTGAAGATGGAAGTTGAGGGTAAAGCACCACCTGGGGAGCACAGCCAGGGTTCCAGGCTAGATCCACTGTCTTTTTCCCAGCAATGATAATTCATCTGGTTCAGAAGGTGTAGCCAGGGGTATTTTTCTCTCTCCCTTTACCTCAACTTAAGCCATTGCAATAAAGCTTTTAACTGTGAAACATTTCTAAAATCGAATCAAAATGGGCTTCCGTTTTTCTATCATAGCATTAACTGAGGAAGCTTAGCATGTTTACGAGTGCCTTTCCAAGGACTTCAATATATCCTTTAACTACAATAACCTATCTACCTATGTGTTTTAATATAGATTAATCAACCATAAGATACCTGTAACGCTCGTCGTCCTCGTCTGAGGAGTATGAAGGATCGGAGGACCAATGTGCAGCGTTGTACGTGTTCATGATGATATTTATTCAACTCAGAACACTAAAACGAAAATAACAAAGAGAATGACACGAAACGAAACCGTCCTGTCTGGTGAAGACACAAAACAGAAAACAATCACCCACACCACACAGGTGGGAAAAGGCTACCTAAGTATGATTCTCAATCAGAGACAACGAACGACACCTGCCTCTGATTGAGAACCATACCAGGCCAAACACAAAACCACAACATAGAAAAAGAACATAGACTACCCACCCAACTCACGCCCTGACCATAATTTAAAAAAGACATAACAAAAGAACTAAAGTCAGAAGTCAGAAGTCAGACGGGAGACTCTGGCAGCGCTGGACAGGAGGGAGACTCTGGCAGCGCTGGACAGGAGGGAGACTCTGGCAGCGCTGGACAGGCGGGAGCAGATGGAGGAAGGAGACGCCTGGTGCGTGGTGCCTGGTGCACAGGTTAGACCGGACTGTGGAGGCACACTGGAGGTCTCGAGCACCGAGCCTGCACCGAACCTGGCTGGATACTCCCCGTCGCCAGGCCAGTGTGGCGAGGTGGAACAGAACACATTGGGCTGTGCTGGTGAACCGGGGACACCGTGCGTAGGGCTGGTGCCATGTACCCCGGCCCGAGGCGACGCACTGGAGACCAGATACGCTTAGCCGGCTTCATGGCACCTAGGTCGATGCCCACTCTAGTCCGGCCGATACGAGGCGCTACGATGTAACGCCCCGGGCTATGCCTGCGCACCAGGGACACCGTGGCTCTCACGGCATAACACGGTGCCTGCCCGGTCCACCTTTCTCCACGGTAAGCACGGGGAGTTGGCTCAGGTCTCCTACCTGACTTAGCCACACTCCCCGAGTGCCCCCTCCAATAAATTTTTGGGGCTGCCTCTCGTCCCAGCCGCGCTGCCGTGCTGCCTCCTCATACCACGGCCGCTCAGCTTTCACTGCCTCCAGCTCTGCCTTGGGGCGGCGATATTCCCCAGCCTGTGCCCAGGGTCCTCCTCCGTCCAGAATCTCCTCCTATGTCCATGAGTCCAGAGATTTCTGCTGCTGCCCAATACCACGCTGCTTGGTCCTTGGCTGGTGGGTGATTCTGTAATGCTCGTCTTGGGTGGAAGAAGAGGAGGACCAATGCGCAGCGTGGTTAGTGTCCATATTGTTTTAATAAGAATACTGAACACTGAATAAAAACAATAAAACTACAAAACGAACAGTCCTGAACGGTGAAGCAAAACACAGAACAGAAAATAATCACCCACCCCACACAGGTGGGAAAAGGCTACGTAAGTATGATTCTCAATCAGAGACAATGAACGACACCTGCCTCTGATTGAGAACCATATCAGGCCAAACACAAAACCATGTGGAAGGTGTATGCAGTTGCTAGTTGAATTAATCAATTTACAATACTTATAGTGGGAATTGCTAATACAAAATGATATAAAAAATGTCAGCTGAATAGTATTTCAGTTTTCATTTGCCTGTGTTCAATATTTCACTATCCTCACTAGTAACAGAGAGTATACATTTCACAGGATAAAAAACAAGCTACACTGCTAGCTTCAACTTGTGTTCCTTCCTGTCTTAGATTATTTATTCATTGCTGGGCACAGGATGTGTATATGTGTGTGTGTGTGTGTGTCGCTCACTGACAAACAGACTCCAGAAAGAATCTGGCTGCATGGGGAATGATTTATGAGGGTCAGAACACGTATCACAATATGATATATACATTCCACCCAGAGAGAAAGGAGGCCAGTACCTGGCCAACGGCTCTCTAATATATATTTTGATAACATCTTGACATTTCACTTAAGGCACGGTTATCCCAGGCCGTGCATATTGGTGTCAAAACCAAGGGAAGATGCTTACCCTGTCAGCCAGTATGATACTCCCAGATTGCAATATTACCCAGGAATCAGGGCAGCACTCTCTAGGGGGTATGGTCCCTATACTGCAAAGCTCCCTCTATGCTTGACCACACAGAATGAATAGAGGAACAATGGCTTTTTTATTTGGTCACTGAACGTCAACAATAGATGCCGGCACACTGTATTGCTCTCAGACTACCTTTAATGTGACAACACATCACAGAAAGTCACAAGAGAGTGTGCACACTTAAGGGGAGTGTTGAATGGATAATAATGTGTGGTGTTTGATAATCAAACTCAAATCACAAATCCAGACACTGTTATTCAAAATATCATCCATTTCACTCTTTCCCTATAGAATTCTCAACACCATTAAACAAATAATAGAAAATTAAGGGGGAAACTGAAAAGTTTGCGGACATGTTGTAATAAATCCTAAATGGAATGATACAGAGACTACAAGCCACCACATACGCTTCTGCTATTGTGACTATAGTACTATACCGTTAATAAAAAATTTTAAAAACGACATAAAACATAACATACAGAAGCACCAAAACATCCACCTCACCCAGGCCCAGTCCCACCTGCTTACACATCTCCAGCGCCTGCATCACTCTCTGCCACATAGCCTCAAACTGCACCATTCTGTTTCTCTCCGTCCCCCACACACTTTCAACATTTAGATAATAAATAATTTGGCCTTTCCATTGTATTAATGATGGAGGCTTGATGATTTCCAGTTTAAAGTATACTGTTTTTCAAGATGATTAACGAGAAAAGTATCATCCAAACAATTGCGTATCTCAATGCACCCTCATATGCCATAAATTGAAATATGCAGAAAGATGGATTTAAAGTAATTTACATTGTAATACAAAAGTATGTGGAAACCTGCTCGTCGATCATCTCATTCCAAAATCATGGACATTAATATGGAGTTGGTCCGCCTTTGCTGATATAACAGCCTCCACTCTTCTGGGAAGACTTTCCACTAGATGTCGGAACATTGATGCGGGGACTTGCTTCCATTCAGAAACTATAGCATTAGTGAGGTCGGGCACTGATGTCGGGCGATTAAGCCTGGCTCGCAGTCAAAGTTCCAATTCATCCCAAAGGTGTTCGATTAAGGTCAACGCTCTATACAGGCTAATCAAGTTCTTCCAAACCGATCTATACAAACCAAACCTTTCTGTTTGGACCTCGCTTAGTGCATGGGGGCATTGTCATGCTGAAACAGGAAAGGGCCTTCCCCAAACTGTTCCCACAAAGTTGGAAGCACAGAATCGTCTAGAAAATCATTGTATGCTGTAGCGTTCTGATTACCCTTCACTGGAACGAAGGAGAATGAACTATGAAAAACATCCCCAGACCATCATTCCTCCTTTACAGTTGGCACTAGGCATTGGGGCAGGTTTGGTTCTCCTGGCATCTGCAGAATCCAGATGCCCAGACTGCCAGATGGTGAAGCATGATTCATCACTCCAGAGAACCCATTTCCACTGCTCCAGAGTCCAATGGCTGCAAGCTTTACACCACACCAGCCAACTCTTGGCATTGCGCATGGTGATCTTAGGCTTGTGTGCGGCTGCTCGGCCATGGAAACCCATTTGATGTAGCTAGCTCCCGACAAACAGTTATTGTGCTGACGTTGCTTCCGGAGGCAGTTTAGAACTCGGAACTAGTGAGTGTTGCAACTGATGACAGACGATTGTTATGTGCTACCACTTTGCGGCTGATCCATTATTGCTCCTAAAGGTTTCCACTTCATGATAACATCACTTACAGTTTACCGGGGCACCTCTAGCAGGGCAAACATTTTATGAACTGACTTGTTGGAAAGGTGGCATCCTATGACGGTGCCAAGTTGAAAGTCGCTGAGCTCTTCAGTACGGGCCATGCATTGTTTGGCTATGGACATTGCATGGCTGTGTGCTCGTTTTTATACACCTGTCAGAAACGGGTGTGGCTGAAATAGCCGAAACAACTAATTAGTTTTCTTAGTTAAGTTTTGTTAGTTTTACACTTAAGACATGACTCTGCCGTTCTGCTGTAGAATTTGTGAATTTTGTCTCTTGTGTAATTCTAAATCAATTCTAAACATTAGTTTATACTGGATTAAGCGTACATTTTTGTAAACTGTAAACTGTTCCAACATTCCCTCCATCCTGTGTCAATATGAGTTATTTTTAAATCGTGGTTCAAGTAGCTTATAATTTCTTTCTAATTAGATTAGATAGGCTCTCTGGAAAGTTTTGTTTATCTTTTTTAAAATATGAATATCATTTTCTGACTCAAATAGGATTCTCACATGATTGCTCTGATGGTCAAAAGATTTCAAATCCAAATTTCTTGAAGTGAAACTTTTGAATTGCATATATTTGAAAATAACTACATTGGTCAGTGCAAAATTGATTTTTAATTCTGAAATGGAAATAAATGTACTGTTTTTCCTATTACCAAATAATTTACGGTTTCTATGCCTTTAGTTTTCCATGTGGACCAATTTATCGGTGAATTCAATTACCATTACTTCTACCATTATGCTGCTGCTATATTGACTATCTGATTATTATTATTATTAGTATTATTATTGGTGTTTATCCTGTAGCTAGCCCCTTCTCCCCCTGTTAACATGTACACATCTACCTCAATCACACCAGGTATCCCTCTCAGGTTATTTCTCTGTGTTTTTCTTTAATTAACTGTGTTATTACTTTTATTCTACATTGTTGGGCAACAGCTTGCACGTAAGCATTTCACCGTACTGTTGTACACCTGCTGTATCACTTCTTTACCCATACTTGTGCTGTGGACATTTAGATTCATTTGGCAGAGCTGCTCATGGACTGTGGCCAGGCTATGAAGCTTTTTGATTGACCCACTTTCTGGCCACGCTTGGATTTGGGGGCCTCTTCAGAGGCGCCTTAATTAGTGCCTAATTGAAAAGTTTAGAGACAAGCCCAGCTCATAAAGCAAGGAGTGCCACGGATATTTATGATGGAGAGGCTTAAAACATTAACATTCTCCAGGACTGGAACCGACCGAGGAGCAAGCTCTATTGGAGAGGGATGTATCAAACATCTAGGTACAGTATTTCTGAGCCCCTTGATTAATGTGGGCTTCTAAGATGTTCCAGGGATATTTTGAGATATTCAGTGGAGAGTAGACTGTGACAGGTTTAGGCTCTGCTACGGCATAGAGATAACAGATGTGCTGTATTTGGTTGAAGTCCTTGCTGTGACTCGTTAACAAAATCTGCATCAACGAACCTGCCAGGTTATTTAAGGTGAGAGCACTGAGTATTTCTTGACGCATTTAGAACTTATCAGAACAGGGTCCAAAAGCCAATGATTGAACAGGATATGTCTCTACAGGACAGAAGTACATATCATGACACATGGCAGACAGCACACACACTTACAAATGTTTTTTTTGTGGTGAACATGACCATTTTCCCATCTTCTGTGAAGTATTTATTTGTTCAAGAGCAGAGGACAAATAGACAAAAGAAAGAAAAACAAACACAGATGAGGCATTTTTCCATTTCATTTTTTCAATGTGTGTCCTTGGCACACCCTTTTGATAGCCGAGGTATCAGCACAGTGTGCCACAACATTTCTATTAGCTCTTTACTATCCCATTCCATTAACACTTAACTTTATTTTTTTGATAAGTGGAAAGGCTTTGAGAGGGGAAAGGGAATATCAGTAGTAATACTTTCCACACTGGATACACTGGGAAGAGAAGGAGGGAGGGAGAGGGGGATGATTTTTCTCTCAATGGAGCAATAAATATAACATGCAATGCATTACCGTACTGTATATGAATACAGATCGTCCACTATACAGTATACAGAGCTCTGAATATAAGAAAAACCATAACCATAAAGACTGAATGAGTTATTGGGTAGTTTCACGGAAATATGATGATCCGCCTTTTGGTGTGCAAGGAGAATATATATATATATAATGTATGGATTTATCACACAGCACACCTTACACTTGTGGCCATTCGTATCTGCAAGTGTCCAACAAACCAAAAGTGATGGTCAAAAGTGATGGTGTGATATTTCATCATGACAGATAAAGGTAGATACCAATGTGTGTATATTTCATAGCAGGATTAAGCTTTTTTTTGTCATACTGTAGACTGTCCTACCTTGAGATAAAATATCAAATCTTTGCATAAATGATCCATTGATGTCAACATGAGATTTGGGCAAATGATTACGGAGTTCTATAAACATTCCACAAGTTAGGATTCAGTCCACAGCCTGAAACGTCCTATATTCCTCCTGAGAAAGAATGAAACCAAATATTACCGGAAGGTGTGCTGTTTACTGTTATTAATTAGAAAGGGGTCTGAACGCTTAACCTGGGGATTTCTGGAGGCAAACGATTTCCACTCAATGTCACCACCTGTAACAAGCCACCCAGAGTGCCATGGACCTCCCCAACACAACCCCTACAAATCCCACACACAATCTGTATGGGTGTCACTCATCCCACCACCTTCAAGCAAGCCATCAGAATCCAAATGAGATTGTTTCTAATCAGACTATTGCTTTAGTGCAAATTGATTACTAGCTCAACAGCAAGCAGACTAGTGGAAAACAAATGGGAAACGTGTCATGTAGAAAAGTTTGGCAACCTGGAAAGAAAGTCTGTTCTCTAAAACAGACAGTCACATATACAATGTGCTTGTATGTCATTGTGCATGTCTATAGTCCAGGCACATACCTGCTGTAAATGTCAGGGGTAGTCCAGAGTCCAGATATTTGCAGCTGAAAGTCTGGTTCTGAATAGCACACTAGTTCCAAAAAGGCAGTCAATTTTATATATCACCTTAAGCATTGGGCTCTAAACATAGCACATATAAATGGCCCTATATGTGTTAATTAAATTGACAACATCTGCTATATCTTATCAAATAAATCATACAACAACTCAAAATTAAATGTATCAACCTCAATAATGAAAAGTCAGTTGAAAACAAATCAGTAATAAATTGGATTCATCTTTCACCTTAAAATCTTTGATTCAGTTTAATTTGTTTATCTCGGCAGACATATTAAATATAATGTATTGGATATTGCATGCAATTTACTTAACTTATTAAAATATTGGATAAAATCTTGCATCAAAATTAAATCTGTAAAATATATTGACTTGATTTCAATGGATTTTGCATCTAAATGTCAAGATGTCATCAATCAACTTAATATGACCAAAGCAGTCAGAAATTGCTCATAGATAACATTTTATTTTCAATTTGTATTTTTATTAAGAACTGACAAACATTTATTGGAACATGAAACTACTTTTACTCAAATGACTGAAATGCCAATCATGCTGATGGATATCATGACTTTTGGTCATTTAATTTAGACTTCAAGATCATATCAGCAGAAATGTGTGTGTGTGTGTGTGTGTGTGTTGGCTGAAGACTGAGATGGTGGATGGTAGCTGAATGAGGTGATTTGTCATGGCCGACATTAGGAAGGAGAGTGGGGAGAGCTCATCACGGTAATGACAGTGCTCTACAAACCCATGTTCAACACTCCGAGTTCAACACTCACAAAGTACCATCCACGGAGCCACTTTAGCCTGTGTTGGACACATTATAATATCGAACAGATTTTCCAATTTCAAGTCATATTTGCGTAGAAAACCTATACCCTCCGTCCTTCAAAAGACAACTCCACAGAATTCCACACATACAGTGCCTTCTGAAAGTATTCATACCCCTTGACTTATTCTACATTTGTGTTACAGACAGAATTCCAAATGAATTAAATATATTCATCTACACTCAATATCCCATATTGACAATGTGAAACATGCTTTTATAAATGTTACAACATTTATTGATAATGAAATACAGAACTATCTAATTTACATAAGTATTAACATCCCCGAGTCAATACATGTTAGAATCACCTTTACTAGTGTCTTTCTGGATAAGTCTCTAAGAGCTTTGCACACCTGGATTGTATAACATTTGTACTTTTTTTTAAAGCTCTGTTAAGTTGGTTTGTATTCAGGACGTAGAGTTAATTTTTTAGCACATTTTCTGCAGTTTTACTTGTGCCTTATTGCAAACAGGAGGCATGTTTTGGAATATTTGTATTCTGTACAAGCTTCCTTCTTTTCACTCTGTCATTAATATTAGTACTGTGGAGTAACTACAATGTTGATCCATCTGCGTTTTATCCTATAACAGCCATTAAACTGTTTTAAAGTCACCATTGGCCTTATGGTGAAATACCTGAGCCATTTCCTTCCTCTCCCGCAACTGAATTAGGATGGACGCCTGTATCTTCGTTGTGACTGGTTGTATTGATAAACCATCCAAAGTGCACCATGCTCAAACGGATATGTCTGCTTAAAAAAATTTTAAAAATAAAAACATCTACCAATAGGTGCCCTTCTCTGCCTGGCATTGGAAAACCTCCCTGGTCTTTGTGGTTGAATCTGTGTTTCAAAATCACTGCTCAACTGAGACACCTTACAGATAATTGTTTGTGTTGGGAACAGAAATGATGTAGTCATTCAAAAATCATGTTCAGAGTGAGTCTATGTAACTCATCATGCGACTTGTTAAGACCCCAATTTTACTCCTGAACTTATTTAAGCTTGCCATAAGAAAGGGGTTGAATACTTATTGACTCAAGACATTTCAGATTTAACATTTTTATTAATTTGTTAAAATATCTAAAAACATAATTCCACTTTGACACTATGGAGTATTGTGTGTAGGCCAGTCACACACAATCTCAATTTAATACATTTTAAAATCAGGCTGTAACACAATAAAATGTGAAAAAAGTCAAGGGGTGTGAATACTTTCTGGAGGCCCTGTGGTAAGAACAATCACAAAAGTTTGAGCAGTAAATTAGACAACCTTTCAGTTAACCTTGGAAATACAGAAAATGTTGCCCACATACGCCGCAAATGTTTTTACAGTTTCCCAACAATGGTTCTTTGAAGAAAAAAAACATAATGAGTTTGTTTCTCATACACACACACACACACAACATTGCAGTCCTCTTCCCCACTGCAAACCTGAGAGCCAGAGGCAAAGAGCTGCACCTGGACCTGCATAACCCTGACCCTGTTATCTTTGCAGAAAGACTACTGGGCGTACCATAGTGTTCCATAACACAATTCCTGTACATTACAAGGACATTGTTGTTTTCACAATACATGATCCTTGCACAAACTTCTTGGTCTTTATTTCATATTCTGACAGTTGTTTTGAAAAAGAAAAATCACTTCCTAAATTGAAATGGAATTGACCCCCAATCCTCTTGAATGGCACATACAACTGAAAGGTTGTTTGGAGAATGTTAGGAGTGATGATTGAAATATAACAGGGACACCATAATAGCTACTCTGCCATGTGCCCAGGCACATAAACAACACCACGTGATCAACCACCTCAGTACAGAGGATGTTTCTGCATCTTATTGTTACACCACAACAATGTTTACCTCAAGGAATCACAGCACATTGCATGTCAATATTTTATATTATGTCAGATGTAATGTCTGCTCATAATGGCATTGTTCAGAGAGAGAGGCAGTCTGGGAGCGGCTTTGTGTTCTTGAATTAAAATTATTTCCTCAGTGTTAAAGCAGCATGAAATTGCTTCTGTTTGGAAACGATTCCAGGGACACATATTTCTCCAGTCAATTCCCATGTCATTGCCCAAATGATTCCACAGAGTGGGAGTGCATAGAGTCTTTTCAATTAGAGAATACAGCAGGTTGGCACTCAGCGGGGCTCGGTGCGGAGTGGAGCTTGGAGACAATTCACTATAACACTGGGGAATTTATAGAGTTCACTTCACCACTACCACCATGACAATGAAAAATCACCTCTTACACAGCTTCTTTAGATATATGAGAATGTTAAGAGGGAACCTTGAGGTAGCTAGGACAACTGCATGTTACTGTATTATAGAAACTTAGAGAGCACCTTTGATGATACAACAGTAGCAATACAAAGATATTGACAGAAATGCCTATGGGGGAGGTGTTGTGGTATATCAGAGACATATTCCTGTAAAGCTTAGAGAGGGTCAAATGTTGTGTAAGTGTTGTGTTTGCAAGTTCATCTGCCTCATACAAGCCTCTTCTTTTGGTGTGCTGCTATAGGCTACCAAGACAGTCAGTATTTGGATAATATGTGTGCAACTCTTGATAGTTTTTGTGATGTTAATTGTTTTAAAGTCACCACTGGCCTTATTGTGAAATCCCTGAGCAGTTTACGTCCTCTCTGGCAACTGAGTTAGGAGGGACGCGTGCATCTTTGTAGTGACTATTGATAAACCACCCAAAGTGTAATTAATAACTTTACTAGGGATATTCAATGTCTGCTTTTCGAATTTTTACCCATCTATCAATAGGTGTCCTTCTCTGCGAGGCATTGGAAAATCTCCCTGGTCTTTGTGGTTGAATCTGTGTTTGAAATTCACTGCTCGACTGAGGGACCTTACAGCAAATTAAGGGGGCACAGAGATGAGGTAGTCTTTCAAAAATCATGTTATACACTATTATTGTACACAGATACCATTTTTGATGAATAGATACATGAGAAACGAGACCAAGTTGCGACTCTGGACAAGGCGGATAAGGTATAGTAAAGGCCGTTTATTCAAGAGTAATGATATCTGGCAAAGCGTGCTGCACGGCCCCGTTCGTCTAGTTCTTAGGGAACTATCGGAAGAAGAGGCCTGAAACATGATGTGCAGTTCATTTTATACATTGAAATGACGTAGGTAGATTCTGGTAGTCCTGGCTTCTGGTAGGTTGCTTGTAGGTGATAGACAGTCCCCTCCAGCCTGGTGTCAGTATCCCATTGGTTCTCGACAGAGTTCTTTGTCTTTGGAGCCTATCCCAAAGGGGGTTTGAGTGTGTGTGTGTTCAGGAGTTTCAGTGTGTATGTTATCTTAGTCAGCCACCTGTGCGGGGGGTTTGCAGTGCAGTTAGCATCCACTGGAGAACAGGGAGAGGGGGGAGGTTATGACACAGAGTGCAAGCTGTAATTGCATGGTTTGGCCACAGGCAGACAACAGTCAGTGAATGCGTTATTACATGTGTTAATATGTTATTACACCATGCAACGTATTATGTGACTTGTTAAGCAAATTACTTATTTAGGCTTGTCATAACAATGTCACACCCTGATCTGTTTCACCTGTCTTTGTGATTGTCTCCACCCACCTCCAGGTGTAACCCGTTTTCCCCATTAGTCCGTGGGTATTTATTCCGATGTTCTCTGTTTGTCTGTTGCCAGTTTGTCTTGTCAAGTCAACCAGCGTGTTTTCTGTGTGCATAGTTTTTCTTATCTCTCTTTTGCTAGCCCTGCCGGTTTTGACCCTTGCCTGCCTTGACTCTGAACCCGCCTACCTGACCATACTACCTGCCCTGACCTCGAGCCTGCCTGCCAATCTGTACTTCCTGGACTCTGACCTTGTTTATGATATTTTGCCTGTCCATGACCATTCTCTTGCCTGCCCCTTTGGATTATAATAAATATCAGAGACTCGAACCATCTGCCTCCCATGTCTGCATCTGGGTCTCGCCCTGTGCCCTTATAAACAAAGGGATTGAAGACTTTTAATTTTTCATTCATTTGTAAAAATGTCTAAACATAATTCCACTTTGACCTTATGGGGCAATGTGTGTAGGCCAGTGACAAACAAAATCTCAATTTAATCCATTTAAAATTCAGGCTGCAACACAACAAAACAAGAAAAAAATCAAGGGGTATGAATACTTTCTGAAGGCATTGCATAAAACATGTTTGCATGCTGGCTGAGCTACAGTGTATCAACCGAGAGCCTGAAGTGAGATGAGTGGAGGCCCCACACACACTTCAGAGAAGTGTCTGATGCCCTCCTAGTCACCCCATCCCAATCACTCAGATAGAGCCCCTCTTCACTCTCACCAATAACCACCATTGAATCTTAGCTATAATGACAAAAAGGAATAATAATTACTCAACATCCTCTCTAAATCTGTCCAGAACTCATTCATTTTACAGCAGGTTTGCAAGTCACAAAAATAAATACAATTACATTGTAGTATTGTTAAATCCTTCCTTCTCTCTCTCTCTCTCCCAAAGCCAAACCTATCCCTTTCCACTTCCCCCTCCCTGTTTTGACCACCCTTTACCATACCCAAGCCAATCTTTTCTCAACCTCCCATCCTAGCCCACACTGCCCACCCAAGCTAAGCTTGCATCAACCTCCCATCTTTTTCCACCCTCCCGACCTCTCAGACACATTACACCCATCCATCCATCCATCCATCCATCAACTTACACATCCATTCTCATGCATCCTCACCCAACACACACCCCTTCTCTCAACCTCATTCATACAGTACCGGTCAAAAGTTTTAGAACACTGATTCATTTAACAGTTTTTCTTTATTTTTACTATTTTCTACATTGTAGAATAATAGCAAAGACATCAAAACTATAAATTAACACGTGGAATTATGTAGTAAGCAAAAAATTGTTAAACAAATCAAAATATATTTTATATAGGAAATTCTTCAAATAGCCACCATTTACCTTGATGACAGATGGGATGGCATATTGCTGCAGAATGCTGTGGTAGCCATGCTGGTTAAGTGTGTCTTGAATTCAAAATAAGTCACTGACAGTGTCACCAGGAAAGCACCCCCACACCATAACACATCTACCTCCATGCTTTATGGTGGGAAATACACATGGGTAGATCGTCCGTTCACCCACACCGCATCTCACAAAGACACACGGTGGTTGGAACCAAAAATCTCCAATTTGGACTCCAGACCAAAGGACAAATTTCCACTGGTCTAATGTCCATTGCTTATGTTTCTTGGCCCAAACAAGTCTCTTGTTCTTATTGGTGTCCTTTAGTAGTGGTTCCTTTGCAGCATTTCAACCATGAAGGCCGGTGTGATGGCGCCGGAGGGGAAGGCTGCTGTCTTATCGGCTTTTAATTAACAAACCATGCTATTTGTTTTTGTTTTTTGCGTTGTTCGTTACTTGTCTTGTACATAATGTTGCTGCTACCGTCTCATATGACCGAAAATAGCTTCTGGACATCAGAACTGCGATTGCTCACCACAAACTGGATGAAGAGTTCATCTTCAATGAGTCGGACGGGAGGGATATAATACAAACACCCGACCAGGCCCAGATCCCCGTTATTCACTGGAGGAAACAGAGATTTCGCAGAAAGAGTTCAGGGTGCCTTGTGAGGATCAGGCGACAAGTGGCTAATCTACCCTTGACCTCCTTACTGCTAGCTAACATTCCATCGCTGGAAAATAAATGGGACAAACTGAAAGCACGTTTATCCTACCAACAGGACATAAAACTGTAATATCTTATGTTTCAACGAGTTGTGGCTGAACGACGACATCGAGAATATACAGCTGGTGGGTTAAACACTCTATAGGCAGGATAGAACAGCAGCCTCTCTTAAGGCACGGGGCCTATGCATTTCTATAAACAAGAGCTGGTGCAAGATATCTAAGGAAGTCTCAAGGTTTTGCTCGCCTAAGGTAGAGTATCTCATGATAAGCTTGTTGACCACACTATCTACCTAGAGAGTTTTCATCTGTATTCTTCATAGCTGTCTGCATACCACCACAGACCAATGTTGGCACTAAAACTGCTCTCAATGGGTTGTATACCGCCATAAGCAAACAGGAAAACGCTCATCCATAGGCGCCGGTAGTAGTGGGCGGGGACTTTAATGCAGGGAAAAATACATCTGTTTTTCCTAATTTCTATCAGCATGTTAAATGTGCAACCAGAGGGAAAAATCACTCTAGACCACCTTTACTCCACACACAGAGATGCGCACAAAGCTCTCCCTCGCCCTCCATTTGGCAAACCTGCCCATAATTCTATTGTCCTGATTCCTGCTTACAAGCAAAAATTAAAGCAGGAAGCACCAGTGACACGGTCTATAAAAAAAGTGGTCAGATGAAGCAGATGCTAAACTACAGGACTGTTTTGCTAGCACAGACTGGAATATGTTCCAGGATACATTTCCAGGAGTACACGACATCAGTCACGGATTACAGGTTACATTCGCACTGAGCTAAAGGAGAGAGCTGCCGCATTCAAGGAGTGGGACTCTAAACCGGGAAGCTTACAAGAAATCACGCTATGCCCTCAGACAAACCATAAAATAGGCAAAGCATCAATATAGGACTAAGATCGAATTGTACTACACCTGCTCCGACGCTCGGCGGATGTGGCAGCCGAGAGCTGCCCCAGTGACACGAGCCTACCAGACGAGCTATATGACTTCTAAGCTCGCTTTGAGGCAAGTAACACTGAAATACGCATGAGAGCATCAGCTGTTCCGGACGACTTTGTGATCATGCTCTCCGCAGCCAATGTAAGACCTTTAAACAGGTCAACATTCACATGGCCACATGGCCAGAAGGATTATGAGGACTCTGAGCATGTGCTGACCAACTGGCAAGTGTCTTCACTGACATTTTCAACCTCTCCCTTTGCGAGCCTGTAATACCAACATGTTTTAAGCAGACCACCATTGTGCCTGTGCCCAAGAACACTAAGGTAACCTGCCTAATTGACTACCGACCCGTAGCACTCATGTCTGTAGACATGAAATGCTTTGAAAGGCTGGTCATGGCTCACATCAACACCATTATCCCAGGAACCCTAGACCCACTCCAATTTGCATACCGCCCAAACAGATCCACAGATGATGCAATCTCCATTGCACTCCACACTGCCCTTTCACACCTGGACAAAAGGAACACCTATGTGAGAATGCTATTCATTGACTACAGCTTAGAGTTCAACCCCATAGTACCCTCAAAGGTCATCACTAAGCTCTGGGACTAAACACCTCCCTTTGCACCTGGATCCTGGACTTCCTGACGGGCCGCCCCAGGTGGTAAGGGTAGGTAACAACACATCCGCCATGCTGATCCTCAACACAGGGGCCCCTCAGGGGTGCTTACGCAGTCCCTTCCTGAACTCCCTGTTCACTCATGACTGCATAGCCAGGCAAGACTCCAACACCATCATTAAGTTTGCTGATGACACAACAGTGGTAGGCCTGATCACCAAAAACGATGAGACATTCTATAGGGAGGAGGTCAGAGACCTGACTGTTTGGTGCAAGGACAACAACGTCTCCCTCAACATGATCAAGACAAAGGAGATGATTGTGGAATAAAGGAAAAGATGACCAAGCACGCCCCCATTATCATCGATGGGGCTGTTATGGAGCAGGTTGAGAGCTTCAAGTTCCTTGGCGTCCACATCACCATCAAACCAACAGGGTCCAAGCACACCAAGACAGTCGTGAAGAGGGCACGACGAAACCTATTCCCCCCCAGGAGACTAAAGAGATTTGGCATGGGTCCTCAGATCCTCAAAAGGTTTTACATCTGCACCATCGAGAGCATCCTGACTGGTTGCATCACTGCCTGGTATGGCAACTGCCCGGCCTCCGACCGCTAGCCACTACAGAAGGTAATGCTTACGGCCCAGTACATCACCGGGTCTAAGCTTCCTGCCATCCAGGACCTCTATACCAGGCGGTGTCAGAGGAAGGCCCAAAGTCAAAGACTCCAGCTCCAGCAGACTCCAGCAACCCTAGTAATCGATTGGTCACTCTGCCACCGCAAGCGGTACTGGAGCTCCAAGTATAGGTCCAAGAGGCTCCTAAATAGCTTCTACCACCAAGCTGAGGGCTTGTAGGCCTGTTGTAAGGCAGGTCCTCAACAGACATCACCAGCAAAAACATTGCTTTTGGGCACAAACCCACCATCGCTGGACCAGACAGGACTGGAAAAATGTGCTCTTCACTGACGAGTCACGGTTTTGTCTCACCAGGGGTGATGGTCAGATTCCCGTTTATCGTCGAAGGAATGAGTGTTACACCGAGGCCTGTACTCTGGGGCCATTCCCCCCAGAAATGTCCGGGAACTTGCAGGTGCCTTGGTGGAAGAGTGGGGTAACATCCCCCAGCAAGAACTGACAAATCTGGTGCAGTCCATGAGGAGGAGATGCACTGCAGTACTTAATGCAGCTGGTGGCCACACCAGATTCTGACTGTTACTTTTGATTTTGACCCCCCTTTATTCATTGACACATTACTCCATTTCTGTTAGTCACATGTCTGTGGAACTTGCTCAGTTTATGTCTCAGTTGTTGAATCTTGTTATGTTCATACAAATATCAACACATGTGAAGTTTGCTGAAAATAAACGCAGTTGACAGTGAGGGGACGTGTATTTTTTTGCTGAGTTTACATATTACCTCAATTACCTCAACACGGGTGCCCCCTGTATATATATAGCCTGTTACTGTTATTTACTGCTGCTCTTTAATTATTTGTTATTCTTATCTCTTACTTTCGTAATTTTATATATTTTTTAAGGGCTTTTAACTAAGTATTTCACTGTAAGGTTGTATTCAGCACATATGACATATTAAAATGGATTTGATTTGATTCACACTGTCTCCTCTGTACAGTTGATGTTGAGATGTGTCTGTTACTTGAACTCTGTGTAGCATTTATTTGGGCTGCCATTTCTGAGGCTGGTAAATCCAATGAACTTATCCTCTGCAGCAGAGGTGACTCTGGGTCTTCCATTCCTGTGGCGGTCCTCATGAGAGCCAGTTTCATCATAGCGCTTGATGGTTTTTGTGACTGCACTTGAAGGACTGTCGTTTCTCTTTGCTTATTTAAGCTGTTCTTGCCATAATACAGACTTGGTCTTTTACCAAATAAGGCTATCTTCTATATACCCCCTTACCTTGTCACAACACAACTGATTGGCTCAAACGCATTAAGAAGGAATGCAATTCCACAAATTAACTTTTAAGAAGGCACACCTGTTAATTGAAATACATTCCAGGTGACTACCTCATGAAACTGGTTGAGAGAATACCAAGAGTGTGCAAAGCTGTCAACAAGGCAACAGATAATGTTTTGTGTTTTTTTGTGGATCCAAATAAACAAATACACAACAAAGTTATGGTTGGAAGAACCCATAAAAAACAATCCTTTGGTTTAAATAGTAACAGTTCAATGGATATAGCGGATTAGTGTTTGTTTTCGCCATTCTCTCTACCCAAGTACTTTTCAGTATGGTGGCCTGTCCTCCATGACTGATTAAATAGCAGCACATACAGTATACACATGCAGGCTGATTTCTGATCTGACAGATGGCGGGAATGGAGTAATTTCTCTCTACTTTTATGTCTAATGGGCGTATTTTTTAAAACAATGTTTACTTTGCTCTCGTGTAAATTGTTGTTGTGTTTGTGTGAGAGTGATAGGTTAACAGTGATGTAAGACAAGATATCATTTAACAAGTTGGAAATCATTCTGAGAATTGTTACTTTTCCCAGTCTTTCATGCCGTTATCTTCTCCCGACTCCATTATATAAATACATAGAGTCCAATTAAGATGACATTTCCACTGAAGGCTAGACGGATAAACCTACTCAATATGGCAAAATATTGATGTCTTCGATCTTATCTGCTACAGTTTTATGTGTGGTACCCTGCGATAAAATAAATGGTTCTAGTGTTGAATCTTTTTCCATTCTCTGTACTGTATAGATAGTGCAATAATTAATTGATATTAGCCATTGAAAAAAACATCAAGACATTAATGCATTCCTCTAGCATGTTGGAGTGACCCTGAGGGTTCAGTGCATGTCGTTTTACTGTAGATACGGAATGCTGAGTAGACTCATCCGCTTGAATGTTACAGTTATTTTCAATGACTTTGGAGCAGTTTTCAGATGTAAGTGGTATATTTTCAAAACTCTTAAGTACAAAACTCTAAAATTATAACCCTTTTAATGCTCCCTATCTTGTGTTCATTATGTATTCATTCGGGTTTCACACATCTTTCACCCCTGAGTCATTCATGCAAAATCTGCCCTATGCAACATTGTAAAATATCACCTTTTTTACATGACTTCTCAACTGATAGAGTATTGCCTGCTAGCTTACAGTGTATGAGTGAGTGAGTGGAATGTGTTGTTATATACAACCCAGGTATAAATGTAGTGTTGTATACAACTCAGGTATTTCAGCAGTGCATTGTGCACTACATTATATTTCCAAATGGTAGCACATAGTAACTCTTTCTACTTTGTCCTATTGAAGCACACTGGCTGACAGAAAATGAGACTGCAGTATTTACACCACATCCATATATTATTTGGTTTTAACCTTCCAACATAAATTGATGTCAAATTGATACATATATGAGGTAAAAATATATGTAGAACGTTACAGTGTTCAACAGTTATCAAACTATGTATGTTAACAAAGCACTACATCATTTTGGTTCAGTAGTTATCCGTTTTCAGCAGTTTTATCATGTGATAGTTACAGTAATTGTATTGTTAACAAATTACAAGAAAATAAAATCAAAGTTAAGTTCATATTTCATTTTCAAAAGCAGATACATAGATTGAATATGCATCCAAATTGAAATAGTTATTTGTGTAATAAACAAATTCCTTTGTTTATTGTACTCAATCAATTGAAAATGTGCTTAGTGCTTTGAAACATGAGCCAATTTGATGATCTGTTTGGATTTTGTGCTTAGAGTTGTGAAGATGTACCACATACAGTGCATTCGGAAATATTCATACCCCTTGTCTTTTTCCACATTTTGTTAGGTTACAGCCTTATTCTAAAATGGAGCAAATAACCCCCCCCCCCAACAATTGACACACAATACCCCATAATGTTGAATCATTAGCTATATAGGTCAACCAAAACAGGTTTTTAGAAATGTTGCCTTATTTGCATAAGTATTCAGACACTTTGCTACAGTATGAGACTCCAAATTGAGCTCAGGTGCATCCTGTTTCCATTGATCATCCTTGAGATGCTTCTAAAACTTGATTGGAGTCCAACAGCGTTAAATTCATTTGATTGGACATGATTTGAAAAGGCACACACCTCTTTATATAACGTCCCATAGTTGGCAGTGCATGTCAGAGCACAAACCAAACCATGATGTTGAAGAAATTGACCATAGTGCTCTGAGACAGGATTGTGTTGTGCACAGATTTGGGGAAGGGTACCAAAACATTTCTGCAGCATTGCAGTTTCTCAAGAACACAGTAGCCTCCATCATTCCTAAATAGAAGAAGTTTGGAACCACCAAGACTCTTCCTAGTGCTGGCCGCCCGGCCAAACTGAGCAATCGGGGGAGAAGGACCTTGGTCAGGGAGGTGACCAAGAACCTGATGCTCACTCTGAAAAAGCCCCAGAGATTTTCTGTGGAGATGGGAGAACTTTCCAGAAGGACAACCATCTTCGCAGCACGCCACCAATCAGGCCTTTGTAGAAGAGCGGCCAGACGGAATCTACTCCTCAGCAAAAGACACATGACAGCCCCTTGGAGTTTGCCAAAAGGCACCTAAAAGACTCTCAAGCCATGAGAAACAAGATTATCTAGTCTGATGAAACCATTATTGATATCTTTGGCCTGAATGCCAAGCGTCACGTCTGGAGGAAACCTGGCACCAGCCCAATGGTGAAGCACGGTGGTGGCAGCATCATTCTGGATGTTTTTCAGGGGCAGGGACTGGGCGACTAGTCTAATCTAATCCAATTGTATTAGTCACATGCACCAAATACAACAGATCTTACAACGAAATGCTTACTTACGAGCCCCTAACCAACAATGCCGTTTTAAAAAATACTGATAAGAATAAGAAATAAAAGGAACTAGTAATTAAAGAGCAGCAATAAAATAAAAATAGCGAGACTATATACACGGAGACTACCGGTACAGAATCAATGTGCGGGAGCACCGGTTAGTTGAGGTAATATGTAGATAGAGTTATTAAAGTGAATATGCATAGATGGTAACAACAGAGAGTAGCAGTGGTGTAAAAGAAGGGGAGAGAGGGGGGGATTTGCAAATATTCTGGGTAGCCAATTGATTAGATGTTCGGGAGTCTTATGGCTTGGGGGTAGAAGCTGTTTAGAACCTTCTTGGACCTAGACTTGGCTATCCTGTACCGCTTGCCATGCGGTAGCAGAGAGAACAGTCTATGACTAGGATGGCTGGAGTCTTTGAAAATATTTAGGGCCTTCCTCTGACACCGCCTGGTATAGACATCCTGGATGGCAGGAAGCTTGGCCCCAGTGATGTACACTACCCTCTGTAGTGCCTAGCGGTCTAAGGCCGAGCAGTTGACATACCAGGCAGTGATGCTCTCGGTGGAGCAGCTGTAGAACCTTTTGAGGTTCTGAGCACCTATGCCAAATATTTTCAGTCTTCTGAGGAGGAATAGGTTTTGTCGTGCCCTCTTCACGACTGTCTTGGTGTGCTTGGACCATGTTAGTTTGTTAGTGATGTGGACACCAAAGGACTTGAAGCTCTCATCCTGTTCCACTGCAGCCCCATCGATGAAAATGGGGGCGTGCTCGATCACCTTTTTCCTGTAGTCCACATTCATTTCCTTTGTCTAGATAACGTTGAGGGAGAGGTTGTTGTCCTGGCACCACACGGCCAGGTCTCTGACATACCTATAGGCTGTCTCGTCATTGTCGGTGATCAGGCCTACCATTGTTGTGTCATCGACAAACTTAATGATGGTGTTGGAGTCCTGCATGACCGTGCAGTCATGAGTGAACAGGGAGAACAGGAGGGGACTGAGCACGCACCCCTGAGGGGTCCCTGTGTTGAGGATCAACACATGTGTTGTTGCCTACCCTTACCACCTGGCGGCAGCCCGTCAGGAAGTACAGGAACCAGTTGCAAAGGGAGGTGTTTAGTCCCAGGGTCCTTAGCTTAGTGATGAGCTTTGAGGGAACTATGGTGTTGAATACTGAGCTGTAGTCAATGAATAACATTCTCACATAGGTGTTCCTTAAGTCCAGGTGGGAAAGGGAAGTATGGATCTTTTGGGGCGGTATGCAATTTGGGGTGGGTCTAGGGTTCCTGGGATAATGGTGTTGATGTGAGCCATGACCAGCCTTTCAAAGCACTTCAAGGCTAAAGACGTGAGTGCTACGGGTCAGTAGTCATTTAGGCAGGTTACCTTAGTGTTCATGGGCACAGGTACTATGGTGGTCAGCTTAAAACATGTTGGTATTACAGACTTGAAAATGTCAATGATGCTACTTGCTAACTCAATTAAATAGTAGCTTTGCTTAGCCTAGCCATAGCTCAAAATGACAGTAACAGGGTAGAACTCCAACCGTTACTCTGTGCCAGAATTGGTCAGTGTATACTCGCAGTACACGTCCTGGAAATCCGTCTGGCCCCGCGCCTTTGTGAAGTTTGACCTGTTTAAAGATCTTACTCACATCAGCTGCAGTGAGCGTGATCACACAGTCATCCGGAACAGGTGTTGCTCTCATAGATGTTTCAGTGTTATTTGCCTCAAAGTGAGTATAGAAGTAGTTTTGCTCGTCTGGTAGGCTTGTGTCACTGGGCAGCACTCGGCTGTGCCACATCCGACGAGCGTCAGAGCCGGTGTGGTACCTTTCGATCTTGGTCCTGTATTGACGCTTTGCCTGGTTGATGGTTTGTCGGAGGGCACAGCGGGATTTCTTGGAAGCTTCCGGGTCAGAGTCCCGCTCCTTGAAAGCAGCAGCTCTAGCCTTTAGCTCAGTGCAAATGTAGCCTGTAATTCATGGCTTCTGGTTGGGGTATGTACGTACAGTCACTGTGGGGACGACGTCATCGATGCACTTATTGATGAAGGCAATGACTGATGTGGTGTACTTCTCAATGCCATGGGAGGAATCCTGGAACATGTTCCAGTCTGTGCTAGCTAAACTGTCCTGTAGCTTAGCATCTGCTTCATCTGACCACTTATTTATTGATCGAGTCACTGGTGCTTCCTGCTTGAATTTTTGCTTGTAAGCAGGAATCAGTAGGATAGCATTATGGTCAGCTTTGCCAAATGGAGGGCGGGGGAGAGCTTTGCATGTGTCTCTGTGTGTGGAGTAAAGGTGGTCCAGAGTTTTGTTCCCTCTGGTTGCACATTTAACATGCTGATAGATATTAGGTTAAACGGATTTGAGCTTCCTTGCATTAAAGTCCCAGGCTACTAGGAGAGCTGCCTCTGGGTGAGTGTTTTCTTGTTTGTTGATGGCAGAATACAGTTCATTCAATGCTGTCTTAGTGCCAATCTCAGTCTGTGGTGGTATGTAAACCGCTACGAAAAATACAGATGAAAACTCTCTAGGTAGATAGTGTGGTCTACAGCTTATCATGAGATACTCTATCTCAGGCAAGCAATAGATCGAGACTTCCTTAGATATCTTGCACCAGCTGTTATTTACAAAAATACATAGTCTGCCTCCCATTGTCTTACCAGACGCTGCTGTTCTATACTGCCAGTACAGCGTATAACCAGCCAGCTGTATGTTCATAGTGTTGTCGTTCAGCCATGACTCCGTGAAGCATAAGATATTACAGTTTTGAATGTCCCGTTGGTAGTTGAATCTTCTGCATAGGTCATCTGTTTTATTCTCCAAAGATTAAACGTTTGCTAGCAGAATGGAAGGAAGAGGAGGTTTATTCCCTCGCCTACGAATTCTCAGAGGGCAGCCTGCCCTCTGGCCCCTTTTTCTCCGCCTCGTCTTCACGCAAATCACAGGGATCTGGGCCTGTTCCCGAGAAAGCAGTATATCATTCGAGTCAGACGAGTCAGACTCGTTAAAGGAAAAAAAGGATTCTGCCAGTCCCTGGTGAGCAATAACAGTCCTGAGGTCCAGAAGTTATTTTCGGGCATATGAGATGGTAGCGGCAACATTATGTACAAAATAAGTTAAAAAATAAGTTACAAACAATGCAAATAAACTAACAAAAACTAAATAGTTTGGAGACACGTAAAATGTCAGCCTTCTTCGCCGGCGCCATTGTTACAAAAAAAGTCAGGATCGAGGGAAAGATGAATGGAGAAAAGTACAGAGAGATCCTTGACGAAAACCTGCTCCCGAGCTCTCAAGACCTCAGGCTTTGGCAAATGTTTACCTACCAACAGAACAATGACCCTAAGCACACAGTCAGGACAACGCAGAAGTGGCTTTGGGACAAGTCTCAGGAATGTCATTGAGTGGCCCAGCTGGAGCCCAGAGTTGAACCCAATCAAACATCTCTGGAGAGACCTGAAAATAGCTGTGCAGCGACGCTCCCCATCCAACCTGGCAGAACTTTTGAGGATCTTTTTATTCTATTTATTTTTATTTTATTTCACCTTTTTTAACCAGGTAGGCTAGTTGAGAATAAGTTATCATTTACAACTGCGACCTGGTCAAGATAAAGCAAAGCAGTTTGACACATACAACAACACAGAGTTACGCATGGAATAAACAAATATTCAGTCAATAATACAGTAGAAAAAGTCTATATACAGTGTGTGCAAATGAAGTAAGATAAGGGAGGTAAGGCAATAAATTAGGCCATGGTGGCGAGGTAATTACGATATAGCAATTAAACACTGGAGTGATAGATGTGCAGAAGATGAATGTGCAAGTAGAGATACTGGGGTGCAAAGGAGCAAAATAAATAAATAAATAGAGTATGGGGATGAGGTAGTTGGATGGGCTATTTACAGATGGGCTATGTACAGGTGCAATGATCGGTGAGCTGCTCTGACTGCTGGTGCTTGAAGTTAGTGAGGGAGATGTGAGTCTCCAGCTTCAGTGATATTTGCAGTTTGTTCCTGTCATTGGCAGCAGAGAACTGGAAGGAAAGGCAGCCAAATGAGGAATTGGCTTTGGGGGTGACCAGTAAAATATACCTGCTGGGGCGTGTGCTGCGGTTGGGTGCTGCTATGGTGACCAGTGAACTGAGATAAGGCGGGGCTTTACCTTGACCTACCTGAGACTTGTAGATGACCTGGAGCCAGTGGGTTTGGCGACGAGTGTGAAGCGAGGGCCAGCCAACGAGAGAGTACAGGTCGCAGTGGTGGGTAGTATATGGGGCTTTGGTGACAAAACGGATGGCACTGTGATAGACTGCATCCAATTTGTTGAGTAGAGTGTCGTATGCTATTTTGTAAATGACATCGCCGAAGTCGAGGATCGGTGGGATAGTCAGTTTTACGAGGGTATATTTACGAGGATGCTTTGTTACGAAATAGGAAGCCGATTCTATGTGGGTCCGGAAGGAGAGTTTACAGTCTAACCAGACACCAGGTATTTCAAATCAAATCAAATCAAATTTATTTATATAGCCCTTCGTACATCAGCTGATATCTCAAAGTGCTGTACAGAATCGCAGCCTAAAACCCCAAACAGCAAGCAATGCAGGTGTAGAAGCACGGTGGCTAGGACAAACTCCCTAGAAAGGCCAAAACCTAGGAAGAAACCTAGAGAGGAACCCGGCTATGTGGGGTGGCCAGTCCTCTTCTGGCTGTGCCGGGTAGAGATTATAACAGAACATGGCCAAGATGTTCAAATGTTCATAAATGACCAGCATGGTCCAATAATAATAAGGCAGAACAGTTGAAACTGGAGCAGCAGCACGGCCAGGTGGACTGGGGACAGCAAGGAGTCATCATGTCAGGTAGACCTGAGGCATGGTCATAGGGCTCAGGTCCTCCGAGACAGAGAAAGAAAGAGAGAAAGAGAGAATTAGAGAGAGCACACTTAAATTCCAAAGGACACCGAATAGGACAGGAGAAGTACTCCAGATATAACAAACTGACCCTAGCCCCCGACACAAACTACTGCAGCATAAATACTGGAGGCTGAGACAGGAGGTGTCAGGAGACACTGTGGCCCCATCTGAGGACACCCCCGGACAGGGCCAAACAGGAAGGATATAACCCCACCCACTTTGCCAAAGCACAGCCCCCATACCACTAGATATCTTCAACCACCAACTTACCATCCTGAGACAAGGCCGAGTATAGCCCACAAAGATCTCCGCCACGGCACAACCTGGGGGGGGGGGTGCAACCCAGACAGGAAGATCACATCAGTGACTCAACCCACTCAGGTGACGCACCCCTCCCAGGGACTGTATGAAAGAGCCCCAGTAAGCCAGTGACTCAGCCCCCGGGGCGGCAGTGTAGCCTAGTGGTTAGAGCATTGGACTAGTAACCGAAAGGTTGCAAGTTCAAATCCCCGAGCTGACAAGGTACAAAATCTGTCGTTCTGCCCTTTAACAGGCAGTTAACCCACTGTTCCTAGGCCATCATTGAAAATAAGAATTTGTTCTTAACTGACTTGCCTAGTAAAATAATAATAATAATAAAAAATTGGGTTAGAGGCAGAGAATCCCAGTGGAAAGAGGGGATCCGGCCAGGCAGAGACAGCAAGGGCGGTTCGTTGCTCCAGAGCCTTTCCGTTCACCTTCCCACTCCTGGGCCAGACTACACTCAATCATATGACCCACTGAAGAGATGAGTCTTCAGTAAAGACTTAAAGGTTGAGACCGAGTTTGTGTCTCTTACATGGGTAGGCAGACCGTTCCATAAAAATGGAGCTCTATAGGAGAAAGCCCTGCCTCCAGCTGTTTGCTTAGAAATTCTAGGGACAATTAGGAGGCCTGCGTCTTGTGACCGTAGCGTACGTGTAGGTATGTACGGCAGGACCAAATCAGAGAGATAGGTAGGAGCAAGCCCATGTAATGCTTTGTAGGTTAGCAGTAAAACCTTGAAATCAGCCCTTGCCTTGACAGGAAGCCAGTGTAGGGAGGCTAGCACTGGAGTAATATGATCAAATTTTGGGGGTCTAGTTAGGATTCTAGCAGCCGTATTTAGCACTAACTGAAGTTTATTTAGTGCTTTATCCGGGTAGCTGGAAAGTAGAGCATTGCAGTAGTCTAACCTAGAAGTGACAAAAGCATGGATTAATTTTTCTGCATCATTTTTGGACAGAAAGTTTCAGATTTTTGGAATGTTACATAGATGGAAAAAAGCTGTCCTTGAAATGGTCTTGATATGTTCTTCAAAAGAGAGATCAGGGTCCAGAGTAACGCCGAGGTCCTTCACAGTTTTATTTGAGACGACTGTACAACCATTAAGATTAATTGTCAGATTCAACAGAAGATCTTTGTTTCTTGGGACCTAGAACAAGCATCTCTGTTTCGTCCGAGTTTAAAAGTAGAACGTTTGCAGCCATCCACTTCCTTATGTCTGAAACACATGCTTCTAGCGAGGGCAATTTTGGGGCTTCACCATGTTTCATTGAAATGTACAGCTGTGTGTCATCCGCATAGCAGTGAAAGTTAACATTATGTTTTCGAATGACATCCCCAAGAGGTAAAGTATATAGTGAAAACAATAGTGGTCCTAAAACGGAACCTTGAGGAACACTGAAATTTACAGTTGATTTGTCAGAGGACAAACCATTCACAGAGACAAACTGATATCTTTCCGACAGATAAGATCTAAACCAGGCCAGAACTTGTCCGTGTAGACCAATGTGGGTTTCCAATCTCTCCAAAAGATTGTGGTGATCGATGGTATCAAAAGCAGCACGAAGGTCTAGGAGCACGAGGACAGATGCAAAGCCTCGGTCTGATGCCATTAAAAGGTCATTTACCACCTTCACAAGCGCAGTCTCAGTGCTATGGTGGGTCTAAAACCAGAATGAAGCATTTCATATACATTGTTTGTCTTCAGGAAGGCAGTGAGTTGCTGCGCAACAGCCTTTTCTAAAAATTTTGAGAGGAATGGAAGATTCGATATAGGCCGATTTTTTATATTTTCTGGGTCAAGGTTTGGCTTTTTCAAGAGAGGCTTTATTACTGCCACTTTTAGCGACTTTGGTACACATCCGGTGGATAGAGAGAGGTTTATTATGTTCAACATAGGGGGGCCAAGCATAGGAAGCAGCTCTTTCAGTAGTTCAGTTGGAATAGGGTCCAGTATGCAGCTTGAAGGTTTAAAGGCCATGATTATTTTCATCATTGTGTCAAGTGATATAGTACTAAAACACTTGAGCGTCTCTCTTGATCCTAGGTCCTGGCAGAGTTGGGCAGACTCAGGACAACTGAGCTTTGAAGGAATACGCAGATTTAAAGAGGAGTCCGTAATTTGCTTTCTAATAATCATGATCTTTTCCTCAAAGAAGTTCATGAATTTATCACTGCTGAAGTGACAGCCATCCTCACTTGGGGAATGCTGCATTTTAGTTAGCTTCGCGACAGTATCAAAAAGGAATTTCGGATTGTTCTTATTTTCCTCAATTAAGTTAGAAAAATAGGATAATCGAGCAGCAGTAAGGGCTCTTCGGTACTGCACGGTACTGTCTTTCCAAGCTAGTCGGAAGACTTCCAGTTTGGTGTGGCGCCATTTCCGTTCCAATTTTCTGGAACCTTGCTTCAGATCTAGGGTATTTTCTGTGTACCAGGGAGATAGTTTCTTATGAGAAATGTTTTTAGTTTTTAGGGGTGCAACTGCATCTAGGGTATTGCGCAAGGTTAAATTGAGTTCCTCAGTTAGGAGGTTAACTGATTTTTGTCCTCTGGCGTCCTTGGGTAGACAGAGGGAATCTGGAAGGACACCAAGGAATCTTTGTGTTGTCTGTGAATTTATAGCATGACTTTTGATGTTCCTTGGTTGGGGTCTGAGCAGATTATTTGTTGCAATTGCAAATGTAATAAAATGGTGGTCCGATAGTCCAGGATTATGAGGAAAAAGATTAAGATCCACAACATTTATTCCATGAGACAAAACTAGGTCTAGAGTATGACTGTGACAGTGAGTGGGTCCAGAGACATGTTGGACAAAACCCAAGTCGATGATGGCTCCGAAAGCCTTTTGGAGTGGGTCTGTGGACTTTTTCATGAGAATATTAAAGTCACCAAAGATTAGAATATTATCTGCTATGACTACAAGGTCCGATAGGAATTCAGGGAACTCAATGAGGAACGCTGTATATGGCCCAGGAGGCCTGTAAACAGTAGCTATAACAAGTGATTGAGTAGACTGCATAGATTTCATGACTAGAAGCTCAAAAGACGAAAACGTCATTTTTTTTTGTAAATTGAAATTTGCTATCGCAAATGTTAGCAACACCTCCGCCTTTGCGGGATGCACGGGGGTTAAGGTCACTAGTGTAGCTAGGAGGTGAGGCCTCATTTAACACAGTAAATTCATCAGGCTTAAGCCATGTTTCAGTCAGGCCAATCACATCAAGATTATGATCAGTGATTAGTTCATTGACTATAATTGCCTTTGAAGTAAGGGATCTAACATTAAGTAGCCCTATTTTCAGATGTGAGGTATCATGATCTCTTTCAATGATGACAGGAATGGAGAAGGTCTTTATCCAAGTGAGATTGCTAAAGCGAACACCGCCATGTTTAGTTTGTTTTTGCCCAACCTAGGTCGAGGCACGGTCTCAATGGGGATAGCTGAGCTGACTACACTGACTGTGCTAGTGGCAGACTCCACTTTGCTGGCAGGCTGGCTAACAGCCTGCTGCCTGGCCTGCACCCTATTTCATTGTGGAGCTAGAGGAGTTAGAGCCCTGTCTATGTTGGTAGATAAGATGAGAGCACCCCTCCAGCTAGGATGGAGTCCGTCACTCCTCAGTAGGTCAGGCTTGGTCCTGTTTGTGGGTGAGTCCCAGAAAGAGGGCCAATTATCTACAAATTCTATATTTTGGGAGGGGCAGAAAACAGTTTTCAACCAACGATTGAGTTGTGAGACTCTGCTGTAGAGCTCATCACTCCCCCTAACTGGGAGGGGGCCAGAGACAATTACTCGATGCCGACACATCTTTCTAGCTGATTTACACGCTGAAGCTATGTTGCGCTTGGGGATCTCTGACTGTTTCATCCTAACATCGTTGGTGCCGACGTGGATAACAATATCTCTATACTCTCTACACTCGCCAGTTTTAGCTTTAGCCAGCACCATCTTCAGATTAGCCTTAACGTCGGTAGCCCTGCCCCCTGGTAAACAGTGTATGATCGCTGGATGATTCGTTTTAAGTATAATACTGTGGGTAATGGAGTCGCCAATGACTAGAGTTTTCAATTTGTCAGAGCTAATGGTGGGAAGCTTCGGCATCTCAGACCCCGTAACGGGAGGAGTAGAGACAAGAGAAGGCTCGGCCTCTGACTCCGACTCGCTGCTTAATGGGGAAAACCGGTTGAAAGTTTCTGTCGGCTGAATGAGCGACACCGGTTGAGCATTCCTACAGCATTTCCTTCCAGAAACCGTGAGAAAGTTGTCCGGCTGCGGGGACCGTGCGAGGGGATTTATACTAACGTTACTATCCGTACTTACTGGTGGCACAGACGCTGTTTCATCCTTTCCTACACTGAAATTACCCTTGCCTAACAATTGCGTCTGAAGCTGGGCTTGTAGCACAGCTATCCTCGCCGTAAGGTAGCAAAATAGGTTGGCAACAAAACGCACAGCAACACGTAAACAGGTCTGCAAGTTGTGACCGGAAATGGCGTACCAGTGACGTGTTTGATGTTGTCCAAATATTCTAGGTCAGAACCATCCAGAATAGTGATGCTGGACTGGCGGGCAGGTGTGGGCAGCAATCGCGCGGGCATGTGCGAGCAGCAAAAGAGCATTCATTTGGTTTTACTTGCATTTAAGAGCAGTTGGAGGACACATAAGTAGAGTTGTATGGCATTGAAGCTCGTCTGGAGGTTAGTTAGCAGAGTGTCCAAAGAAGGGCCAGAAGGATACAGAATGGTGTCGTCTGCGTAAAGATGGATCAGAGAACCACCAGCAGCAAGAGCAACATTATTGATGTATACAGAGAAGAGAGTCGGCCCGAGAATTGAACCCTGTGGCACCCCCATAGAGACTGCCAGAGGTCCAGACAACAGGTCCTCTGATTTGACACACTGAACTCTATCAGATAAGTAGTTGGTGTATCAGGCGAGGCAGTCATTTGAGAAACCAAGGCTGTTGAGTCTGCCGATAAGAATGTGATGATTGACAGAGTCGAAAGTCTTGGCCAGGTCGATGAATATGGCTGCACAGTATTATCTCTTATCGATGACAGTTATGATATAATTTAGGACCTTGAGCGTGGCTGAGGTGCACCCATGACTAGCTCGGAAGCCAGATTGCTAAGCGGAGAAGGTACGGTGGGATTCGAAATGGTTGGTGATCTGCTTGTTAACTTGGCTTTTGAAAGACCTTAGAAAGGCAGGGTAGGATAGATATAGGTCTGTAGTAGTTTGGGTCTAGAGTGTCTCCCCTTTTGAAGAGGGGGATGACCGCGGCAACTTTCCAATCTTTAGGGATCTCAGACGATACGAAACAGAGGTTGAACAGGCTAGTAATAAGGGTTGCAACAATTTCGGCAGATAATTTTAGAAAGAGAAGAATGGGAGAAACTCCCCAAATACAGGTGTGCCAAGCTTGTAGCGTAATAGTCAAGAAGACTCACGGCTGTTATTGCTGCCAAAGGTGCTTCAACAAAGTACTTGAGTAAAGGGTGATACTTCATTTTGTTGGGGGGGTTGTCTAAAAACCTGTTTTTGCTTAGTCATTATAGGGTATTGTGTGTAGATTGATGAGGATTTTTAAAAATCAAACATTTTAGAATAAAGCTGTAACATACCAAAATGTGGAAAAAGTCAAGGTGACTGGATACTTCCCGAATGCACTTTACTTGTGAAAATTTCACCAAAGTGATTGAAACAAAAACAGAATATGAATTCCGACACTACAGTTTTATACTTCGTGTGTGTTCTTGTATTCAAACCATACATCTATTCAAACCATACCATTCATACGACATTATAAGAAGTATTTTTTTATTTGCCCCAAGCTAGGCTGCAGTAATCATGACTCAATGTGCTTAATGCCACTCTGATGGCTCAATAATACTCCATAAATTACAAAGCCTCTCTCTCTCTCTCTCTCTCTCTCTCTCTCTCTCTCGCTCTCTCTGGGATACAAATTAAAGAGCCATAAAGCAGTTAGAAAAACATCCATGAGGGTCAGTGGGACAGAGCTAGCTGTCGTGTGTCAGTTGATAAAGTATGGTGCTTTTATGTATTTTTTCACTCTCTGTAAGTTGCTCTGGATAAGAGAGTCTGCTAAATGACTAAAAATGTAAATGTAAAAATGTGTGCAGAGCCAAGATACCAAGCTAGCACCCTTGAGGCAGTGGTATAACGTCAGCAGCGGAGCTGGAACCAGATCCAGGAGCAGGCTAACACGTCTCACAAACTCATGAGCAAGGCAATTAGCAGTAGCCCCTGCGGATAACTAACACATTCCTCTCCCAATGATTGTTTCTTTCTCTTGCTTCCACTTCCCTCTCTTTCACTCCTTAATTATCTCAGCCGCTTACTCTCTTGCCAGTCCAAGATTTATGATTCAGCCGTCAACACATTTCCAGACCTGACCATGGTATTGTATTCTATTCCTGTATGGTTGTTCAGTCCATTATTGTCCACTGGCCACATTCCTCATCATTTTAATTACATTTCCCAGGATATAGAATAGAATGAAGTAAAGTTACATTTAGATGACCAATTAACAAAATTGCAACCTAATCTACAGTGGCGGAACCTATGACAGCGCTACTAATTAAATTGTAAAAAAATCATATCATTGTTAGAAAAGGGTGATTAACACTGGAAAAGTAGTCTTAGGGACCTGAAGACTATAAATAGTTTTTAGCTGAACTATCACTGTTGTTCAACCAACACAGAGGTGTTGGAATATGGCTGCTGCATATCTTGTGTGGCTCAGCTGGTAGAGCATGATGCTTGTAATGCTAGGGTTCTGGGTTTCGACTCCCACGGGGGACCAGTACGAAGATGCATGCACTCATTATTGTAAGTCACTCTGAATTAGAGCATATGCTAAGTGACAAAAAAAACCATGTAAATGCATTTTTCCCATATACCAGATGTGGGATCTTGAGTTGATATATATTGTCACAGCAATATAATCCTGCAGCAACAGGGTTTGAGCGTTTAGTCCATAATGTTGCTGAATCGGTGGTTGGGCTATTAGCTGGCCACAAGTAGGCTACATGAAAAGTGCAATACTGTGAATTGAACCATGTGTTCGTGTGGGTTTTCAGTGAATTAATGTAAATCACAAAGCTTATCAGCATTTCCTTTGGTGCAGAAAAATTCTCAAATTAAGTTAAGATCCTACACCTGCTCAGTAGCAGCTTAGGTCTGAGAAAGGAAGAATTTGGTTTTCCTTTTTGGTTTAGGAATGGTTGTACTGACTTCCTGAAAGAAAGAAAGAAAGAAAGAAAGAAAGACAGAAAGAAAGAGACTGTCATCTCTCCATCACAGAGAATAGTGATTTTATTTTATTTACTAGAATCCACCCAACAACAATATAACTCCACCACCACTTACACACCAGCAGGAAAACAAATCAACCAACCAAAATCCATTAAAAATGCCAAAGCTGCACCACCACTCACTATGTTAATGTCACCTCCTCCGTCCTGAGCCCCACGATGCAATCACAAACACAGCGTTTCCTGTCAAGAGTCTTGGCTAGTCTAATAGTGCCCGTATAAAATGGCTATGGAGCTCTGGAGACAGAGAGAAAGGGGGTTAAAATAATAATGAAACGCCATGCAGCCAAGCCAGCGGGAGAAGAAATGTTGAATGAAGCTTCAAAGCGGTAGCTCTGCTTCTTTCTCCCTGAGTTGACTCTCTGGAAAGCAGCTTGTGAAAAACAAAGAGCACCCTTCTTCCCTGAGCCTGCACATGCTGAGAAATTAATACACGTTCTTCATTATTCCCTTAGCTGGATCTAGTTAGCCAAAGCATCATCAATCCTGCAGCAAAACAAATGTTGTCGGGAGAAAAGTGTCACTGCCCTGGTAAGTGCTATCATAGAGTCCCAGATGCAACTCAAAATAACAAATATTTAAAGCATTTGAAACAGAAAATCTCTCAGCATACATGCAGAATTCAGAGCATGAGGAGGTAGGGGCTATGAGATGAATAAAGAGTAACCAATTTGGAAAGTCTTGATTGTGTGTTTAAGATTGATTTGAAGGCCAGATCAGTAAAGCAACACTGAGCTTTTTGTTTGCCAACAGCTCCCTTAATTAAAAGGAGTCTGTGTTAGGCTCAGCCGTTTGAAGATTTTGATTTAGCATTAAGGTAATGAATTCAGGGGAAACACTTTTTACCATCGTGAAATCCATGAATCACTTGTTAAGCAGACAGGCCTCTGTAGCTACTAATAAGATCTCTGTTGACAGCTAATGGAAGCTAAATCATCCATCACACTCCTTGCCTATTTCTGTTGAATTCACTGTTTTCGCTGTCACTTTCACTCTTCACTGTGAGGTTACATCTGCTTGGGAAACAGCACTCATGAGGCTTTAGTTAGTATGAGATCTTTAACTATATATATATATATATATATATATATATGTTCTCTGATAGCACCATATAATAAAGTTTCTTGCCTTTTATTTTATGTTTTCTATGGCTGGCTTTTTTTTACAGGATACTAATGTATTTAATTTTCCAACTGTAGCCAGCTATGAGTAGGTTTTCTGTTTACAATCCAGGACACCTACAGCACCCGATGTCACAGGAAGGCCAAAAAGATCATCAAGGACAACAACCACCCGAGCCACTGCCTGTTCACTCCGCTATCATCCAGAAGGCGAGGTCAGTACAGGTGCATCAAAGCTCGGACCGAGAGAACGAAACACAGCTTCTTTCTCAAGGCCATCAGACTGTTAAATACTGTAGCCATCACTAGGCGGCTTCCACCCGGTTACATAACCCTGCACCTAACAAGCTGCTGCCCTATATACTGTACATAGACTTGAAATCACTGGCCACTTTAATAATGGAACACTAGTCACTTTAATAATGTTTACATAATTTTGCTTTTCTCATCTCATATGTATATACTGTATTCTATTCTACTGTATTTTAGTCTATGCCACTCCAACATTGCTCATCCTAATATATATATATATATATATATATTCCTTAATTCCATTATTTTACTTTTAGGTTTGTGTGTATTGTGTGTATGGTTGTGAATTGTTAGATATTACTGCACTGTTGGAGCTAGAAACACAAACATTTTGCTACACCCACTCATTTCAATACTGATTGTTATGGTATCGGCCTACTACACAGTACAGATGAGCTTCTGTGAGGGTAACAGCACATATGAACACAATGAACATTCATTACAGTTGATGGAGACTTTTGTGTAACAAAGAGGCCGAAACCGCTGCAGCTTGGTTATGGAGTTGTTTAAGTGCTAATGTTGAGCTGAAGATTACACACTATCTCACTGGATCTGTAGCTCTGTAACTATTCACTTTTAATGAGGACACATTCATTTAATGAAAAAAGAACAGCTTATGAACAGGCATTCCTTCCCTCACCACATCCGGGATGTATGCCCATTGCCCAACAAAGGAGCTTGATCGATGTGCGATCCAATCTGTGATTAAAAAGATGTGAAGAGGGAGGGATTGGTTCTTTTCACTGAACACAGTATGATACATTCATCAATACTGCCAGAGCCAAGTGGGCCAGGGCAACTCCAAAATGGTTCTATTCTTGGCCCGGCAGATAGTGTCTCCTTGTTAAATTCCTATGTCAATGCGTTTGGGGAGTGTGATAAGGAGTGCAGTGGCCCCCACGTAGAATCCGTCAAAGTCATATCGACCACTCACCTTAATTTCTTCAGGATGATTAAAAATGAGTAGGGTTCTGGAACTGAAGTTGATTCCATGGGATTGGGTCTGTGGAACGGGACTGGGACATAATCAATGTAAATGATCCCTGCACTCACGCGCTATCAAACAACAGGCCCTCATAGGCACAAACTTAATCAAACCCTGACTGTCATCATTTAAGATTAGACCATTAGCCCGCCGAGGCCACCTCTCACCAATTGTTTGGCCAGTATTTGCTGGAGGCTATTTTAAAAGATTCCAAACTATTGTTCCTCAATAAGGCCATTCTGATAGCAACATATCCTAAACTAAGTATACTGCAAGTGTGTTTTTCAGATCATCCTGATCTCTTTGATGGCTGTGTTTCAAATCTTGTAAGAGAGGGGGTTGAAGGAGTGGATTGATTTTGGTTGAAATATTGCAGGCCAAAGCACCACTGATTGTCATACCACGCTGCCAACTAATTGACAGTAATTGATGATTTCAAATACTGCCTATTTTTTTAAACAAGTGGTGAGAGAGAGAGAGAGAGAGAGAGAGAGAGAGAGCAAGAGCGAGAGAGAGAGAGAGAGAGAGAGAGGATCACTGGTGGGAGAGGACTAGAGAGGTGCCCTCAACATTCTGTGGAGTGGAAGGACACATTTAAAATCAGAACGTGACATCGAAGGAGGAAAAAACCCTCCTCTCTGCCTCCTGTTGTCACTGATGGAGCTCTGATTGACGTTGGCTAATTTACTCTGAGTGAATTGGTAGGTTGAGGACATTAAAGGCCGCTGGCTCAATGCAGGGTACCCTGGTAATTATACTCCCCATGGACACTGAGAAAGCCCCCAGAAAATCCAAACACCCCATCTGGTATTGTACCATTTAGAATAAGAAGGAGGAGTAGAACACTTAACTTACACTCCTTTTCAAAGCAACATTCCATGGTGGGTGCACCAGTGGCCATATTTGGTGTAAGATTAATTTTCTTATTTGGCATTCAGCATACTAGAATTAGAATTATAACGATGCCTTTATCTGTGTTGTGTACATCCACAGTGGCAATTTCCATTTGTTCCACCGTATATGGTGTTCCACCCACAAATCCATGGTGCTTTGACTGAGGAACTGCTGAAGTGATTGTGATTCTGTGGTGCACTCCATCAGGGTGACTTCATACCACCCCCATCAGGCTGTAGTAAGACAGGCTTTCATCTGCACTAAGGTAAAGTCACCTGTCATTCGATCGGATGGAGTGGTCTCCTCCTCTAGATGGAAAAATAGGAAGACTGGAGTTTGAGGTCAGAGTGAGAGAGAAACCTTGTCAATGTTGTATAAATTCAAAAATCTGACTGGTCAAGCAATGACAGCCATTAGGAGTAGATGGTACTAGGGTATACCATCATCGACTCAGTGGGTTTTGTCCAACATGTCTCTGGACCTACTCACTGTCACAGTCATAAACTGGACCTAGTTTTGTCCCATAGAATAAATGTTGTGGATCTTAATGTTTTTCCTCATAATCCTGGACTATCGGACCACCATTTTATTACATTTGCAATCGCAACAAATAATCTGCTCAGACCCCAACCAAGGAGCATTAAAAGTTGTGCTATAAATTCTCAGACAACACAAAGATTCCTTGATGCCCTTCCAGACTCCCTCTGCCTACCCAAGGACGTCAGATGACAAAAATCAGTTACCCACCTAACTGAGGAACTCAATTTAACCTTGTGCAATACCCTAGATGCAGTTGCACCGTTAAAAACTAAAAACATTTGTCATAAACATAAACTAGCTCCCTGGTATACAGAAAATAACCGAGATCTGAAGGAAACTTCCAGAAAATTGGAACGGAAATGGCGCCATACCAAACTGGAAGTCTTCCGACTAGCTTGGAAAGACAGTACCGTGTAGTATCGAAGAGCCCTCACTGCTGCTCCATCATCCTATTTTTCCAACTTATTAATTGAGGAAATGTCACGAATACCACTGAAGGTGGCTCCCCTTCCTACTCGGGTGGCGCTCGGCGGTCGTCGTCGCCGGTCTATTAGCTGCCACCGATCCCTTTTTCCTTTTCGTTTGTTTTTGTCTAATTGTTTTCACCTGTTCCTTGTTGGTTTTGGGATGGGTGTTATTTAAGTTAGTTTTGCCCGCTGGTGTTCGTGCGGGCTTGTTGGTTGTTACGTTTGGTGATGTATCGTGTTTGTTTTTGGGTTTTTCGCTGTCCAGTGTGCGTCTAGGTTTTGGGTTGGTTTAGCACCAGTGTTTTGGGCATTCACCCATGTTTTGGACCTGTTACGATTTGAAGGACATTAAAGCGTTTTCCCGTTCATTTCGCTCTTTGCATCTGACTCCTCACTCATTTCACTCACCCGTCGTCACAGGAAAATAAAAGCTAACTAAAAAGCAGCATTCCCCAAGTGAGGATGGTTGTCACTTCAGCAGTAATAAATTCATGAACTTCTTTGAGGAAAAGACCATGATCATTAGAAAGCAAATGACGAACTCCTCTTTAAATCTGCGTATTCCTCAAAAGCTCAGTTGTCCTGAGTCTGCACAACTCTGCCAGGACCTAGGATCAAGAGAGACACTCAAGTGTTTTAGTACTATATCTCTTGACACAATGATGAAAATAATCATGGCCTTTAAACCTTCAAGCTGCATACTGGACCCTATTCCAACTAAACTACTGAAAGAGCTGCTTCCTGTGCTTGGCCCCCCTATGTTGAACATAATAAACGTCTCTCTATCCACCGGATGTGTACCAAAGTCGCTAAAAGTGGCATTACATGGGCTTGCTCCTACCTATCTTTCTGATTTGGTCCTGCCGTACATACCTACACGTACGCTACGGTCACAAGACGCAGGCCTCCTAATTGTCCTTAAATTTCTAAGCAAACAGCTGGAGGCAGGGCTTTCTCCTATAGAGCTCCATTTTTATGGAATGGTTTGCTTACCCATGTGAGAGACGCAGACTCGGTCTCAACCTTTAAGTCTTTACTGAAGACTCATCTCTTCAGTGGGTCATATGATTGAGTGTAGTCTGGCCCAGGAGTGTGAAGGTGAACAGAAAGGCTCTGGAGCAACGAACCACCCTTGCTCTCTCTGCCTGGCCGGATCCCCTCTCTCCACTGGGATACTCTGCCTCTAACCCTATTACAGGGGCTGAGTCACTGGCTTACTGGTGCTCTTTCATGCCGTCCCTAGGAGGGGTGCGTCACTTGAGTGGGTTGAGTCACTGATGTGATCTTCCTGTCTGGGTTGGCGCCCCCCTTGGGTTGTGCCGTGGCGGAGATCTTTGTGGGCTATACTCTGCCTTGTCTCAGGATGGTAAGTTGGTGGTTGAAGATATCCCTCTAGTGGTGTGGAGGCTGTGCTTTGGCAAAGTGGGTGGGGTTATATCCTTCCTGTTTGGCCCTGTCCGGGGGTATCATCGGATGGGGCCACAGTGTCTCCTGACCCCTCCTGTCTCAGCCTCCAGTATTTATGCTGCAGTAGTTTATGTGTCAGGGGCTAGGGTCAGTATGTTATATCTGGAGTACTTCTCCTGTCTTATCCGGTGTCCTGTGTGAATTTAAGTATGATCTCTCTAATTCTCTCTTTCTCACTTTCTTTCTCTCTCTCGGAGGAGGACCTGAGTCCTAGGACCATGCGTCAGGACTACCTGGCATGATGACTCCTTGCTGTCCCCAGTCCACCTGGCCGTGCTGCTGCTCCAGTTTCAACTGTTCTGCCTGCGGCTATGGAACCCTGACCTGTTCACCGGACGTGCTACCTGTCCCAGACCTGCTGTTTTTAACTCTCTAGAGACACCAGGAGCGGTAGAGATACTCTTAATGATAGGCTATGAAAAGTCAACTGACATTTACTCCTGAGGTGCTGACTTACTGCACCCTCGACAACTACTGTGATTATTATTATTTGACCCTGCTGGTCATTTATGAACATTTGAACATATTGGACATGTTCTCTTGTAATCTCCACCCGCCACAGCCAGAAGAGGACTGGCCACCCCTCAAATTTATAAATACATTTTATTTTATTTTATTTGACCTGTGAGTGAAATATTTTTGAAGCATTTGCACTTATTTTCAATGGGGCATAAAATACAACAATAAGCCAAAAAAGGAAACTCAACCGAGTTTACTTTTTAAAATCTAATTCAATTATGCAAATAAGTCAAGGCTAGTTACACAATTAAGTCCATGATAGTAAATGCTGTTTTGTTTTTGCTGAACAAAATGCTATATTATATTTAAATAAAATAGTTGCAAAGTTAATCTAGTTTGGGAAGTAAACAGAAAAAACATCCAAACACCATGATAAAAAACAATAGCAAATACAACAATTCCATACTTGCAAAATGTGAAAAGGGGAAAACATTTTTTTTTTCAAATGTAGTTGAATTAAATGACAGAAAATATCCACTCAGTCATATAAATGTCACATTTACATGTCACTAAACCATGTTACAGTTTTACCACATTAATGTATTAACACCCATTAGAGAAACAACTGGACCTAAAAACTGTCACCAATTTCATAATTCATACTGTGCTAAAAGTTTACGTCTTGTCTCTGACACAGGGAGATGGGATTAAACTATTAACTTTTTAAAAGCCTGTGAAGGCTCTACGAGGTGACATTCTGACCTGAGAAGTGTCTGGGTAGGTGATGCTAAAGGCCCTGTGCTTAATGGCCGACATGCAAAACGTTTCCCTTTCATCTGAACTGGAACGTGGCGACAGTGAGGTCGGGACCCTGCTGTTGTTATTATTTATTAAACCTGATTACGAGGTGCAGCAAACACTGACACTGTACAGCACCTATCCTCTCCGACTCACATAACACTGTTTGACTTCAGATGCAGTTCAAAACATCCCTTATGAATATTTCATATCTATCTCCCCAGGGGGGATGCAGCACTAACATTAAAACAGGCAGCGACGCTCTCGGATAATGGACACTTGTTTACTCAAAACTAGCTATAAGAATAAGGATCGCAGCCCCTTTGGGTTACCATCAAAATTATTTTAGATTTGTATCTTGGTATTTATTTCTCTTCATTTCAGAGTTAGACTTTCCTGCCCTCGAAAGGATCTTGCTTCTGTAGATTAATATACAGTGTTACAACTATAGTGTACAGAGGCAATCCCTAATGCACTGATGAACAGAATGCTTTCACATCTTAGGCCGCGTTTACACAGGAAGCACAATTCTGATATTTTTTCCATGAATTGGTCTTTTGACCAATCACATCAGATCTTTCACATCAGATCTTTTTCATATCTGATCAAAATACCAATAGTGACAAAAACATCAGAATTGGGCTGCCAGTGTAAATCCAGCCCAGGAGCTTGTAGATTTGGCCTGAGGTAACCCTAGTCATATTTTTGTACACAGTGCTGTTATAATAACTGCTAAGTGGATTGAGTGTAAACAGATGATTCCTAGCCTTTCCATGTATGATTGTCAAAAGCACCAACAGCCAAATATAGACAGTATTTTCAAGGATGCCATATATTGTTTATTTGAAAACCAGCACTAGTCACAACCATGGTGACCTCTACACCATTTACAGTTCACATGGAATCCATTAGTATATGTTATAGGATGCAGTATGTTTGCCTGATTAGATAACTGGTGTTTGCAAGTGGTTATGAAGCCGAGAGAATGTTCACTTTAATCAATTAGAGACAGAGGCCTAATGTGACTAATGTCAGATAATGCATGGCTCTTAACAACATTATAGACAGAGAGAGAGAGAGAGAGAGAGAGAGAGAGAGAGAGAGAGAGAGAGAGAGAAACAGACAAATATGTCATAACAATAAAACATTTTTAATTTAATTGAAATTGGGAGTGGGGGAAGAGAGAGAGAGAAAAGACCACAGATGTCTGTCCCTTCCTCCTCTGTTTCTTCTCCTCTCCTACCACTGCCCATAGGCTGAACAATGGCTCTCAATAAGATATGTGATGCTAGAGCTACCACAGTAATTGATAGTGCCCCTGAGGAATCAATAGCAATGCATACCTCAGAGAAGAGAATGCCTTCATATCTCAGTGTCATTAACTGTCCACAGTCACTGACGTCCAACGAGACATTTTGGGTGATGCTTCTCAATCTGCACTGCCTCTTCAGATCAATAGAGTTCATATGAAAAACTAAGCAGTCATTACTCAAAGGGCTTGAAATGCAGTATTTGGACAAATGTAAAGTATTGGAGAATCATGGAAAGGTGGTACAGGTTGTCTGCTACACAGAATCCATCTGAGAGATAGGAGATCAGGGAGCCACTCCATGTCACTCTGTTTTAATAGAGGTTGAATGAGATTTGTTAACATTGGCTGGATGCAAGATCTGCATTATCATTTGAATTATTCACATACTGTTAGTGTTTACAGGTCTGGTTGAATGATGGATGACCTTGGCTGTCCACCCTAGTCCCTGCCTGCGTGCATCTCTTTCTACTCTGTAATTGGTGAGATATGGCATGCAAAGCAAAGTTAATTAAATGATTGGGTGACAGGGTGAGTTATCAGCCAGCCAGCGACTTCACAACCAGTCCACTACCTTGGTTACTCATTTGACCTTTAATTATCAGGTTAAAAAAAACATGGTGCTATCTTTCCTTTCAATTATCTAAATAATTTGATGAAGGAAAGAGAAAGCATCAGTTTCTCTGGAGAAAGAAATGGTTGGCAACTCACTGTTTGGTTCAAGGATATGTGTTGGATTAAAGGGATTCTGTTGACAAAAGGCAGCACGATGCAGGTTCTCATCATGCTAACTGAGGATGACTAATGCCTTCTGGATTAAATAATTTGTCTGATCTTACTCTTCCAGCTCCCTGCCATCTGCCATTGTGTTTATTTTACCTATTTATAACCCTGGGACTGAATATCACAGTGGTTCTGTAGTCTGTGAATTTCCATGTGATGAGAAAGGAAGGGTACAACGACTGTTAGTATAGCCCTCAAGGGGGAAACTCGTAATATCCTGAGAGAGCTAGCCCAAGGTTACTTTAATGATAGTAGTCCTTTCAATGGTAGCTGTCCTTTCACCATTCAATAGCACAGTCCATTGAATAATTTTGTCCAAGAGCTGATAACATTTGATGTGTTTGGGACCAATCCATTTGAGTGTCTCCAAAGTTAAATGTAGCTGCTATTCAATGTCTCACAGAATGTTTAGAAAAATAGAGAAACATCTCATAAAATATTAAATAAAGTAACTCATTCAACATTTGGTTGGAGAGTTTATGAGCAAAATTACAGCTTTTCTTATATGTAAAGCTAACTAATTGGATTTCGCCAGACAAAGGAATTTTTTGCTCATTATGCTTCTAAAAATCATGCACCTGCTAGCGCCACAGCCTTTCATAAAGAGCCAACAGCAAACAGTGGCGGCGTCAAAAGCCATGATGCCCAAATTAATCACACAATTTTTGGAGAGAGAAGGCTGCGTAAACAGAATTAACCAAGCAGCTGAGAAGGGCTAGCAAAGGCCTGTCCCACTGACACCGAGGCATTAGTGTCAAAATGAACAGATATAGAGCACAATATTCCCTCTCTGGCACTCTGAGCTGAGCATCTGGGTCTGTGTTAATTAACTTGGCATTAGCAGCGTTTGGGTTTTGTTCAGCGCTGAGCTCACGGGGTGTTTTAGAACCGTTAAATCAGGGCTGAGGAACATGGGAACGCCCGTGCCGGATTCAGGAAGAATTAGAGCCTGTGGAACCTCAGGAGAACCAGCTCTCCTGGAACCTTTCTGTAATTTAGCATGGCTGCCAATCAGAGTTTCTAAAGGGCTCCTGAATCCCTCACCTCGCCTCGCATCTAACAGAGAGAGAAAAACAATGCCGGGGGTTAAGAGTACCTCTGGTGCAGAGTGTTTTTGCTTGCACTTTAAATCTTTAAGAAAACTGGTTTTAAACTCATACCAGCTCCAAGTTCTGATAATTTGGTGATAAAACTGGGAAAAGTGGACAGAATGTTATTCAAATATTAACCTTTCAGGCTACCAGTAAATGCTAATTTCATATATTCACAAAATAACCATTCCTTCTTTTGACTAAGACCGCTCAGCCAAATTGCAAGCTGTTGGTTAAATTTAACCCAAGAGACAATAGCGGATGAAAATACCAAGAAGCATGATTGCAATTACAGTCTAATTATTTTTTGTCCTCTTCACACGTTATCCACTTAAGATAACTGTTTTTTATTCAAATATCTCAATAGGGCATGTCTGTTATTCATAGATTGAAAGCACAGTGGTTAAAGAACAAAGAATAAATTGTTGGCCACGAATAACTGAGGACAAATAAATTGCAGTAATCATACAGAAGTGTACATTAAGTGCAGCAGGTAACCTAGCGGTTAAAGCGTTGGCATTGCACTTAAAGGAAAACTTAACACCCCAAGATAGCTAGTCACTTTGTCAACCGAGGCAGACTCTAGCCTTGCCTACACTTCTTCAGTTTCGTTCTTTGTCCTTGGACAAATTAGCTTGGGAAGACCCAGCACCAAACCCATCATTGCTGAGACAGCTTAAGTAGTGGTAGGTCTAATAAATGGCTCAACATTGCAGAGAAGCTGTGTCAGTTTGTTACGTCCTCTACATGGCCAATCACTGAGGCCTACAGTCACAGCTTACCGCGCTAAAGATGTGTCTGAAGCCAGCAGTAAATTTAATTTTAATGGGGCAATACCTTTTGCTGAGTCATAATGTTTTATCTCCAGTCTGCTCCTCCCAACCTAGTCACAAAGCTGTCTTTTTCTCCTGCCTGAATTATCCCTGTCAGCTGGGGGCACATAGAACTGCCATGAAATACACACAGGGATAATGTGAGTTGGTCACTTCACATTCCTTCATATTACCTTCTCTTCCCACTGGGCAGAGACATAATTCCAACGTCTATTTTGTCAACTAATGAGAATTCAACGTGAAATCGATAAAAAAGTGTCACCATGCCATTGGATTTAAGTTAAATGTTGGGTGACAAAAAAAGGAATTACTTTACATTGATTACTTTTTGTAAATTCAATCAGTTTTCCACATTGATTCAACGTCATCAAATTGAACCATTTTGTTGAAATTAAGTGGAAACAATGTTGATTCAACCAGTTTCTGCCCAGTTGGTTACTTTTTCAAGCCAGAGCTAACTGTTGGTGGAGGATGTGTCCTTCAAAGACATGGTCCATCCATGACTCAAATCTTGTCCCCTACTTGTCTGCTTCTTCAAACCAATATGTAGTGGAAGTGGTTCAGTGTAATACCCTAACATGGCGTAACCTTGCTGAAACATGAAGACTCATGCTAGCTTCCAGCCTAACCTTTACCTCCCAGCTAGCCTTGACCTAACACAGTATTGAGGTGTGTAGACTACCCCAAATTGAACCCAGATCAGTCACACATGCTTTCTGTTTGTATGGAAGATATTCTTCAGATACAAAGACTGTCCATTACTCAAAGCTAGCTTATTGAGGCGTGAAGTCCTTTACTGCCTTTAACAATGCCATTAGTCTCCCTTGTGGGAAAATACTACAATTACATATGTTTGTTAGGTTGTTGGGAACTCCCAGAGTTCCAACAATTGATTGTGTGTATGTGTGAGCGTGTAAAGAGAGAAGCTGTAGCTGTACTGTATGAGTGGGTTGTGTTACTGAGCTGGACACAAGTGTGGTCCGTCATCCAGCCTTCCAGCCTCCTAGTGCTGTAGCAGCTTGTGGCTGTCTTCAACTGTATCCCCCCCATCATCACTGATGATGGATTTGTTATGGAGGAGCTGGGCCTCTCTCGCTCACAGCACTATATCACTGCTGACAAATATCCTGCCTATCTGCTTCTCCCGTATCAATGATGGCCCACCTCCCGAGTGGCAACAAAAGGTACAAAACCATACAAGGCTCCGTTCCCACCTGGCTCTGTCCTTCAGCAGTGTGCTACACAGTGTTGACAGAGGGGCAGAGCCTGATACTATCTGGGAGTTACATCCATTCATCTTCTAGGCTTTTGGCACAAATCCTCTGCACAAAACATAATAAAACATGAAATATTAGAGAGCAAATGCATTGTATATCCTTACAAATGTGCCTGAAAAGATAACCAAAGAATTGTTCTTATTTGTTTGTGTTTCTTAAAGTAATTTAATTCTCAACACATAAAAACTTCAATAAGCTTTGATAAGCCTCACAGAGGCGTGCTTAAGAAATGCTAAAATAGGAGGACAATGGTGTTGAAAAGAAAAGGAGATTATCGCTGAGATTCTGAATGTGATCTGTGCCTACTGAGAGGTACACGCTCAGAAAAAAGGAGCTATCTAGAACCTAAAAGTGTTCCTTGGCTGTCCCCATAGGATAACCCTTTGAAGAACCCTTTTTGGTTCCAGGTAGAACCCTTTTGGGTTCCATATAGGACCCTTTCTACAGATGGTTCTACAGGGAATCCAAAAGGGTTCTACGTGGAACCATATGGGTTTTCCTGGAACCAAAAAGTGTTCTCCTATGGCGACAGCTGAAGAACCCTTTAGGAACCCTTTTTTCTAAAAGTGTAGACAAAGCAGCATACCTTTTCTAGTCCTCTCCAGTGGCTTATCATTCCTACAATCCCCCTGGAATAGCAGACATTCTGCTAAGCACTGAGTCTCCTGTACCATGAAGATTCCCTCAAGCGAAGACCTTGATTAGTATCACCACCGTTGTTGTTTCAAATCAAACAGACAGTTATTACGCCAGCGAGAAACCATTTCTGGATATAAAGTTGATTTCTCTTCCCTTGTGTGTCCGTGATCAGGTTTGATAGATGTCATAATAGGGAACCAGTTAGATTGTTATGGTCTAATGCCAGTTTTGATGGGGACATTGGGGAACACAACTGCAATTTTACGATGGAAAATTGTGATCAAATTGAAGAAAGGTTGAAAAGTATTTGGTCTTGTTAAGCAACTACACCTCCAAAATAAATTAGAATATTGCACGATACCACAAATCCATAATGGTGTACTTATAGGTATTAAGCATAATATGATTTGATGATTAATCAATATGCCTTAATCTATATAGCAAAATCCATTTCCGTGTTCATACAGAAACAACCTTCAGTATTCCTTAAAATACACTGCCCAATGAAAAAAAATCTTTGCTTTTTGAATGAATTCAAAATAAAAAATGTAAAGGAGTTAGCTGTATTTATCCCAGTATCTCAATAGTTTAGAGGTTTCAAAATAGTTCTGAACTTTTTCCTTTTCCCAACAGTATGCATGAATTGATAAGCACCATAATCCAAAAATTATATGTACCGCCTCTGACTGCTTACATTTTGAATGCATAATCTGTACCCCACTACTAGATAGGAAGAGAACATGGTTGGCGACAGAGATAATTAATCTGTATGAGGTATGGTGTGTTCCTCCTCCGCACCAAGGGAAGGAATGAATATAATCCCACCTGTTTTAAATATAGCAGAGATAACCGCCGGCCTGATACCATTCTGCAAAGTGATAACCAGAGAAACGGAGCTCAAAAGAATGAGCTCTTAGAGGAAGCTCCCTGGATTCATTTTCCACCAGGCCCCATGGAATGGAGTTATCTGAATCAACTGTCCTCTGCTGTTCATGGAGGGATATAGAAGGAGGCTGCGGTCAAATTACATGGGGATTCAGGTGGCATTAGTCTTCAGATTGGGAGAGAGTTTCCAGACTCTGGAGAGATGATCCTCAGGGCCTTTGGTGCTTAGAAAGAGGTTGCAGAGAATGATGGCTACAGGGATCTGATGAGGCGGTGGGAAGAATGAGAAAAAATATATAACAAATCATATGATACATTATAGTTTGCTGCAGTCAAAAAAGAGCAATAAATATAACTTTTTCCCTGTCCCTTAAACATCACTCTGCTTAAAGTTTTCTACAGCAAACATTAAGACAGAACAGGGACAGGAACAGCTGTTAATGCACCTATGACAACAGTCAACCAATAGGACAGTGAAGCTAGGTTAGCACGACTCTCTCCCGAATCTCTTCCGTTCTGACTATTCTGGTCTGTGATTGAGACTGTGGTTAAGGTGTGAATTAGTCACCCACCCCCAGCCTGTCTTACGACTCTGTTCCAGACCCACACTATGCAACAGGACACCCACTGAGCTGCTCCTGCCTCAGCCACTGCCACCATGGTCCCTCAGAGGAGATCCATTTCAGGAACACCACTCATTAATATGCTAATGAGGCTAATTTCAGCTTGATGCTAAAATTAAAGGAATTAAAGTATTTAATGGGTCAGGACTGAAAGAGGAGGTGGTGTCAGATTTCAAATGGAGAGCACTTTACTTGAATTTTTTGTTATTGTGATAAGTTATTTTTACTGAAATATATGACTAAGTGATTTTTATCTCTATAATAACAACACTGTTCAAAGGTAGACTCTTTTAAATGTTTTTTTAATGTATTTTGGTCTTCCAGATCTATAATATGACAGGTAATACAGTCAGCAACAACATTACACTGGGCTACTCAATCATTAGTGACCCGATACGAACCAATAACTAAGATAATAACCAATAACTAAGAAACACCCATGGGCCACAGTGAATTTCTGAGTGGCGTGTCAGCGTGGATCTACATTGTGAAAATGTAAATGATAGTATACCATATTAATATTCTAAACATTATAATCATCATCTCTGTGTTAGAGACTCTATGTGGTTACTTCTACAATACCCATCCTTATGTGTGTATTATTGTTTTCTGTGGGCCCAGGAAGAGAGAGAAGCTGTTGCCAAAGTAACACATAATGGAGCAAACAGATGAGTGCCAATTATCCAAGAACAGAGTGTGTCAGAGTCGTCTTGATATGCACTTATACCCCCAATGAAGACTCCACCACACATATCCCTAGGGAAATGATGCCATGCTGAAGGGTTATTCACTGAGGGTTTTAGCTACAGTTTTCAGCACCAAGGACAGCTCAAATGCTATAGCACTGAGGACCATCTCCCACACTTGGGAAACTACGGAAAGATATCATCATGGAAATGATGGCAAGTTGAAAGGTTATTCATTGAGGTTGATATGTGTTCAGCACTGTAGACAGCTCACATAAAGTACCATACCACAGTCTGGGAGCCTCTGGAAGCCACCGATGGAGTCTGCAAGCCACTGAAGCTAGTGGAGTTATTCGTTGAGGCTTATTTACAGGAAGTTCAGCACCATGGACAGCTCCCATACCATATCACTGACGAAACTCTGACCATGTACGAATAGCCGTACTTGCGCTCTAAATAGGCATTTTGGGTATGCGAAAATGTAACGTTTTATGGTATGTGGTATTGTTTTAATTGGATTTGCTGTAAATGGCAGGATGTCATACTCATTTGGCTTTTCATCTAGTGGAATTCACTACTTGCTTTAGATGCATTTCCAGGCTGCCTCATGAACGTCTGACTTCAGATGCAGATCATGCAAGTTAGCAAACAAGTATGCTATTCAGATGGTTATCTTCTACAACATCCCAGATGTTATCGAATGATTGATTATCAGTCAGGCAAGGTAGAATATCACAAATAGAGATAGATAAAGCCAGAATAATAATATACTTGTTGAGCATAGCTACAGCCATCAGTCTTTTTGTGTGTTTTTATGATCATCACTCACTCACTGCTAAGTTGTTCAAGGTCCGGACAGTGTATAACTAGCGATCTGCTACAGGTTTTTTTTGCCCGCATGCACGCGCATCAGTCGAACGTGATACTTCATTGTAAACAAAAAAAAATGTATATATTGAGAAAGTATTGTCTTGTCTGACCCATGTGTGTTTGACAACAGCTGATAATCAGATCAGGTGAAGGGCTGTATAAAAATGAACGAATGGCAGGAAACAACGCAGGTGCGAATTAGATTAAGCATTATTAGAGTGAGTCTAGCGAGTTGATGTGTTGCTTACTTCATTTTTACGGAATTATACTTTCTAAATACTACGTTTTAGTAGTAGGCAAAACAAACTTCGGACATGGCCACTCACTTTGTCTTCATTCTTTCTTTCTACCACCACAACCACAGAGCTGACCATATTGGATTGATGGGAGCAGTAAGATGGAATCCTCTGCATCACTTTTCCAGTCACGCATAGATCCGTGAATAGGCCTAATTCAGGGAAGCAGGAAGGGTTATTCACTGAGGTTTTGGAGTTTTGGTCCCTTAGCTTAGGTTAGAAACTAAACACATGATCACTGATATCATAAATTATGATTATTGTGTCTCAATGTACGCCTTCATATTCACTGTTAGATGCCAGCATTCATTCATTTTATGGAGTCTCAGCTGGTGACTCTGTTATCTGCCTTTGCAGTGCTGTGACGCATTCTTATGCACATATATATGGGGGCTGAAGACAGGGGAGAAGAGATTCAGGCACTGAACCATCCTACACACTCCCCTCCCGTCCCCTACTCAGACAGACAGAGCTAAGTATGACAGTCAGACAGGTATGAAGACTAAACTAATGGCGCAGAGACTGCATTAGCCTACAGGTATTTATTTTGGCGAGATATATTAGCCTCCTCAAATGTATTAATCTGCCCTCCAGAGAGACATCAAATTAATTATAGATCCAAAAAGTCACGAACAAATAAAACATCAAATATCTCCAGACATAAATCCAGGAATCCATAATCTGTAAGCAATTTCCCATATCCTGGCCATTGCATATCAGTGGTGCCTGCGTCAAAGCTGTCTCCAAAGCACTTGTTATCATTCCTGACACGTCAGCGGTCTTAAGTATAGGCTATCCTCCTCTTGCAGCTATTACAGAGGGCTTCTTGTGTTTTAAACATGTGACTGAGTGGGAGAGGGGGCAAATGGATAGAGAGCTAAAGAAGCCCGTGTCTGGTGCTTGCCAGCGCCCACCTATTGAAATGTGTGTCCCCCACTCTGTCGCCGCTGCGGAGTAGGCGGGTCAAGCAGAGCGCGGTGATGGCGCGGACTTTATAAAGGAATATTTAACCACCGGCCAGAGGCACTTAAACATCCCGTGAAGCATTACCGAACTGCATTCCGCCGCATCTACCCTCCTGTCAGTCGCCCGCTGGTGTTTCTGTAACGGGAGGCTCGCACGCGTTTCCACATCAAGAAGCACATTTGCGAGTTCTCTCTCTCTACTCCTCTTTCTTTACCCCGCACTCGGTCGATGCTTTCATTTTTTTAAAGTAATTATCCCTTGAAAGGCCAAAGCCTTTGCTTAACATTGTCCCTTTGCACCATAATGAAAAGCGTTTTGCTTCGAACTTCCTCAGTGGGCTGGAGCGATAGGAAGGATTGCTGAGGCGCAGAGCAGCCCCGACTCTCGCCGAATCGTTTCCCCTCTATCTCTCTTTGGATGTTGTGGAGTTTGTTGGTCTTGTCCAAGTGTGAACTAATTCACTCCGATCAACGTGAAATTAGGTTTTCAACAATGTTGGCAGTTCTAGGGACATATTCGCTGATTCAGCAACATATTTGAAGATGCTGAATTGAACTTTGTCCAATGTTCTGAATCGCGGTGAGTTGAGATATCTATCTTTTATAATACATTTTGTTTGTAAGCCTCAATGGAGCATGTTTTTTGTTGTGTAATGGTTTGCATTCTCCTGAAGTTGCATGGACACTGTCACACAATGCAGGGACATATTGGGTATAACTGAATGCCAGAGGTAGCCCATATAAAACAGCTGCGTAAACCCAGGTGAAACCTACACATGACATACTCTCATACCTGTCTCTCACTTTCTGAAACTCTCTCTCTCTCTCTCTCTCTTTCTCTCACACACACACACACACACACACACACACACACACACACACACACACACACACACACACACACACACACAATATATATACATATATCTTTCTCTCCCCATTTCCCCCTTCCTCCCTCCCTCGCTCCCCTTTTTTTCCCATTGCCACCGTGACACCCAGTCTGTATTCCTGAGGGTGGTATGGGCTTGCCAACAGAGCAGAGCAGAGCAGTGCTGGGGTTCAGATCTGTAATGCTGATGTGCTGTGAGCAGATCTGCCAAGCCAAGTGCCAGCCAGTCAGTCAAGTAGAACCAGCAGCTTCCAGCCATCCACAAACAATTTTCCCTCTGATTTCATAATTATACATTTCACCCTCGAGCCTCTTAAAGGCTTGGGAAATGGGAATCAAGGCAGGTTTTGAAAGCAGGAAAGGATGTCATGAAAAGCCTGTATGCCCAAACCAGACTGTACAAAGTTGCTCCTAAGTCGAAATGGAATATCTTGGGTTTGTTAAATTGAATGAACTCAGTAACCCACAATGACATAACGTCAGCCGTTTGTACTACATTTGAATAGAGGCTTTTGTGTTTTTTTATGGAGTTAGAGTATTTTGATTCAATGAAATGGTTTATAGAGTCCTTTTGATCCCTTACAGAAAATTATACTAAATCTAAATACTGTATACTTCATGCTGTTGCATATCTAGCATCTCCTACTCCTGACTTGATGTAACATAAATCCATGTTCGGTAAACATACCAAAATAATAGACAGTTACTCTATCTAGCAATGGTCTGCAAGTGTTGTTTCAATGGACTTTGAATGATTTAGTTTATCTATGCCTTTGGAGAGACTATGAAAAAATCTGGACTTGGTGGACTTTGATGAGTCATCTCTTGAGATATTGTAGAGATATATCTATAATAGAGATGTATGGATGTCTCTGGTTAAGGCACCATTGGGTAAACTTATGAAGGCTGTGGTTTATCACTATAATAGGAGTGAGTGAGTACTGCCATAGTCTGTGAGTCTCTCACGTAAGCCGTTAGCTCAGGAAGCCCGAGAGCCAAAACCCTGGAGGAGTGTGTGTGTGCGTGCTTGAAAGAGTGTACGTGTGAGTATAAGTGTTCATATAACGTCTCCAAAAGACGCATGCCCAGCTCCCTGAAATGAAATGAGCAAAGGGTTCAATCTCTTGTTCCTTTGTGTAGGCCTTGGAGAAATGTATCTCCAGAGACTGCATGCATAGTGAGTCCATTGCCATGGGCAGACTGAAGAGCTGAATGCTGCATTCATGTCCTGTGGTATATTGTGAGAGTGTTTGGTGGCCCAGCTGTACCCCATCAACATGAAATACTGGCTCTGTCTGACTATGTCCTCACTGCTGTATAGAGGTCTTGGCTGCAGCAGAATAGAAACAACGCAGACTGGAGACTGAGAGCATACCAAAGCACACACAAATACATACACACATTCACAAACACCTTATCACACAAAGACAATGATAAGTGCAGACATGCATGCACAGTCACATGCTGGCTCACACGCACACACACACACACAATGATACATGCACACACATACCATACGCTCGCTCACGTGCACACGCACACACATACACACACACACACACACACACACACACACACACACACACACACACACACACACACACACACACACACACACACACACACACACACACACACACACACTATCTGTCTTCTGGTCTTCTTTGCTCACACACAGACATGTACACAATTGGTGTGCACCTTTATGTACTGTACACTGACAGCAACCAATAGCTCTCACTCCCTATCGCTCTCTCTCTCTCTCTACCCTTCTCCCTATATCCCCTCTCTCTCCCTATTTCTCCCTCTCTACCCCTCCATCCTTAACCTGTCTCCCACACACGCACACGCAGGCACACAGACACACACACACACACACACACACACACACACACACACACACACACACACACACACACACACACACACACACACAACACAAACCAAACCATCAATTACTGCTGCGGCTTTCTCAATGGCCTATTTATCTGCTCCTACTGTGAGATGTGGACATAGATCAGATGAGACAGGAGTCAGTGAGATGCCCTCGTGTTCAAACGACTGTGACGCTTCAATGGGGCCTCTTCCTTAAAGGATCAACATAGTCTTTAAGATGGAAGAGGAAGGGCCTGCTGCTATCAAGCATCCACATTAATGAATGAGTCACACATGGAACACTGCTGCAGCAATTTTATCCCATCAAATATTAATAGGGGAGACAGAAGAAAAGAGAGAAATATTGACAAGAAAAAAGAGAGAGAATTGAAGAGACTTAAAGAAAGAGATATAAGGGAAGACAGAGAGAGTGGACAAACAGGCAGCAGTCAGGCACGTCTTGGCAGGAACAGGGGCTTTGTGGTGAATACCCACCGCCCATTATTTTATGATAATGAGCAAACTGGTGAATCGCTGGTGCAGCGGCCCTGATTCGGAACTGAGTCTGACGGATAGAAAGAGAGGAGAGAGAATGAAAGAAAGGAGAACATATAAGAAAAGATGAGGAAGAGAAAGACAGAGAGGAAAAGAAAAAGAAGGACAATAAAGTAGACGTGAAGGAAGGAGACAAAGGGAGGGAAGAGGAAAAGGGGAGAGAAGAGAGTTAAAGAGAGCTGAGCAGGTCACCGAGAGATAGGCTGACTGATTAGGGCATTAAAAAAAGATACTTCCAGGAACGCTTGATAATTGAAAAAATTTGAAGCAAGGCAGTGGTGGAAAATATCCTGTGGACTCATACACAGTCACAAACCTCCCCTCAATAACACAACACAATCATATTAGAAATGAGTGAGAAAGACAAGCTGCATGTGTTCTTGAAAACAATGTCATTATTTGTATATAAAAAATGTCATGACCTCTCTCTGTCTATCTCTTGCCCTTCTTCTTCTTCTTCTTCTTCTTCTTCCTCTCTTCTCTCTTCTTCTCCTCTCCTCTCCTCTCCTCTCCTCTCCTCTCCTCTCCTCTCCTCTCCTCTCCTCTCCTCTCCTCTCCTCTCCTCTCCTCTCCTCTCCTCTCCTCTCCTCTCCTCTCCTTTCCTCTCCTCTCCTCTCCTCTCCTCTCCTCTCCTCTCCTCTCCTCTCCTCTCCTCTCCTCTCCCTCTCCTCTCCTCTCCATCTTATTGATACCACAACAGATAATGCAGCGGTGAAGATATTTATGTCTTAAAGAGATAGAGATACTATAAAGGAGTGTACAGTCATAGATAGACAATGTTATTACTCTCTCCTCACACACACACTAGCTCAGGTACCATAAAGGGAATACCTGGTAGCCAGTTTTCTCTTTACTATTTACAGCTATTAACTCAGCAGAAATAATGCTCTTTATTCAGGAGGCACCTTTTGGGCATGCTTGTACCTGGACACTCGTTTTCAGAAGAGGCCTATGTGTGCTTTACTCAGATTTATAACGGCTTTTGCTCACTCCGCCTCCCAGTGATATGCAGCCAAATAAAAATTTACAAGTGAGAACTTTACGAGCTGGATAGCCATAATTAAGACTCGTTTTTTACCATTGCTTTCCCAGAACTGACTAGCGAAGTGGGCTTTTTATGTTTTTTTTTTATTCAACAAGGAAAGGAAAAGTACTCTACTTCACTGAACCCACTACACACACACACACACACACACAAACACACACACACACACACACACTCCGCTAATTGATTAGATACAATTCAAATCTTTAATCCCCCACACTAGGTTTGTGGCGATCACAAAATTTCATCAACCGGTGATTGTCAAGCAAATAATTGTCTGTCTCACGGTAATTGACCGTTAATTAGCATAAACACATTTAGTATCTCCTGGCTTCCACACCTACAAGCTGTTGGATTTTGGGTTAAACTTGGAACATTGCTATCCTAGAGACATGACACATCAGTAGTAACACTATAGTATCTGAGGGGTGATAGAGAATGATTTTAACATCAGAAGTTAATGGTTATGTGTAGGAGCCAGATGGCTTTGGAATGTGCTGGGTGGACTGGAGGAAGTCACAGGATTGCTATAGGGGATACGGCTGGACATCTGTGGATTAGGCAAATGAGGGTTTGAGGTCAGGTCAGATCAGATCCCCTTAAGTGTGAAATTATGGTTTATTACCCTATTAATTAATCTTCCTGTCTAACCATCAAATATGTAAGGATTGGAGAGAAGGAGCAGTGCCTAAATTGGAGTACATATACTTGTGGTGGTGGAAACATGTTTTGTCTGAATGCAGCTGTATTGACCCTCTGGGAAGAATTAAACTTGGTTAAACTTTCATAATGTCTGTTGAGCTTTTTACAATGAGAATTAGAACCTAACAAGCCATTGTAAAAAGTCTAATAAATCCATATAATATAGCCTACATCTTCACAATAAATCCATTATTTATTTTAGACAGGTCTAAAGAAGCATGATATGAAGAAAATGTAGTCTATTTCAGAAGAAAAGAATAGCATACTCTGAGTTGTCTTTATGTTAGGTCCTGATGTGGTTATGCCAAATGGCTGTGGCTACACAAGTTAATTTATCAGACAAGATTTGCTTATAATTCCGTGGCATTATTTTATATTATGAAGAATACAATTGAACAAAGCTGAATAAAATATCAATACTTTCTCCAAACGATTTGAGGGAGTGAGCACATGCAGCTATTCTATGTTGAGCTGGTAACAAATAAATAGTTACTCCTATATGCTTAATATATAGCTATTAATGTAACTTTAATTGTTCTAAAACGTTGGGTTATATGTTTAGATTTTTAATACATTGATGATGAGACTGATGATTTTAAAAAGTTGTTTGAAAGGTATGAGCTCTGTTTTGTATTTTGCGCAGGCTGTACACACTCCAATAGTCTCTCATTCACAATTTGATAAGCACTTGATAATGCCACGAATTTTATGACGTCATACCCTTTGTGACCGTAATACACCCTAAAAAATCCATGCCTTTTGCGGCCCGGAGTACTGCACTTTGCCCTTCTCCTAAGTGTGCTGTGCAATCCAAAGTGTCTCTCACTCACGGCTCTGCGTCACGTGATCAGGTCTTTCTCACAGGCTACTTTTCGTCAGCCAACAAGATCAGTAGGCCTAACGATCAGAAAAAGCACTAGCCTATGTCAATCTACTATCCCCCGTAGTACAATAGTCGACCTATTATATTCTGTGCAAGAAATAAATATGCCAAACATAGTCTGGGAGAGTTGTGGGATGCGGTAGATCCCAAGTGAATACAACCTCTAGCATCAAACATTTTTGTATGCAATGTGACTGATGAAACAGATCAGAACTTTTATCTTAAAATGTTGATAAACTATTAGGCTATTTCTTCACATTATAAGCTCATCAATGCACACATGGTAGTAGGCTATACGTGTGAATGTTCCATTAGTGGAAAACACCATAATCAAAAGTGACTGGAAATGTAATTTTGAATGTAACACTTTAATTATAAAGGTGCATTTTTATGGTGAAAATGATCTTCCCCCTATTGGAAACTCACACGCTGCTACACAGTTAGGCTCTACACCCCTTGTAAAGCAGATTCATGTGTTTAACTTTAAGAAGTTATTTGGCCACTTTAATTGGGATTACAAACCTTATTAAAACATATAGGCCTATGGGCTAGGGCCTAGGCCATAGGCCTATATGTTCTAATAAAGTTTGTATGGCTACATGAGGTGTGCGACTATGATTCGAATAAGTCACAAAAAAAGGCTTTGTTTCTTGTGCTGGGCATCATTCACAAGTAAGAATATACAGTGCCTTGCGAAAGTATTCGGCCCCCTTGAACTTTGCGACCTTTTGCCACATTTCAGGCTTCAAACATAAAGATATAAAACTGTATTTTTTGTGAAGAATCAACAACAAGTGGGACACAATCATGAAGTGGAACGACATTTATTGGATATTTCAAACTTTTTTAACAAATCAAAAACTGAAAAATTGGGCGTGCAAAATTATTCAGCCCCTTTACTTTCAGTGCAGCAAACTCTCTCCAGAAGTTCAGTGAGGATCTCTGAATGATCCAATGTTGACCTAAATGACTAATGATGATAAATACAATCCACCTGTGTGTAATCAAGTCTCCGTATAAATGCACCTGCACTGTGATAGTCTCAGAGGTCCGTTAAAAGCGCAGAGAGCATCATGAAGAACAAGGAACACACCAGGCAGGTCCGAGATACTGTTGTGAAGAAGTTTAAAGCCGGATTTGGATACAAAAAGATTTCCCAAGCTTTAAACATCCCAAAGAGCACTGTGCAAGCAATAATATTGAAATGGAAGGAGTATCAGACCACTGCAAATCTACCAAGACCTGGCCGTCCCTCTAAACTTTCAGCTCATACAAGGAGAAGACTGATCAGAGATGCAGCCAAGAGGCCCATGATCACTCTGGATGAACTGCAGAGATCTACAGCTGAGGTGGGAGACTCTGTCCATAGGAAAACAATCAGTCGTATATTGCACAAATCTGGCCTTTATGGAAGAGTGGCAAGAAGAAAGCCATTTCTTAAAGATATCCATAAAAAGTGTTGTTTAAAGGTGCCACAAGCCACCTGGGAGACACACCAAACATGTGGAAGAAGGTGCTCTGGTCAGATGAAACCAAAATTGAACTTTTTGGCAACAATGCAAAATGTTATGTTTGGCGTAAAAGCAACACAGCTTATCACCCTGAACCCACCATCCCCACTGTCAAACATGGTGGTGGCAGCAACATGGTTTGGGCCTGCTTTTCTTCAGCAGGGACAGGGAAGATGGTTAAAATTGATGGGAAGATGGATGGAGCCAAATACAGGACCATTCTGGAAGAAAACCTGATGGAGTCTGCAAAAGACCTGAGACTGGGACGGAGATTTGTCTTCCAACAAGACAATGATCCAAAACATAAAGCAAAATCTACAATGGAATGGTTCAAAAATAAACATATCCAGGTGTTAGAATGGCCAAGTCAAAGTCCAGACCTGAATCCAATCGAGAATCTGTGGAAAGAACTGAAAACTGCTGTTCACAAATGCTCTCCATCCAACCTCACTGAGCTCGAGCTGTTTTGCAAGGAGGAATGGGAAAAAATGTCAGTCTCTCGATGTGCAAAACTGATAGAGACATACCCCAAGCGACATACAGCTGTAATCGCAGCAAAGGGTGGCGCTACAAAGTATTAACTTAAGGGGGCTGAATAATTTTGCACGCCCAATTTTTCAGTTTTTGATTTGTTAAAAAAGTTTGAAATATCCAATAAATGTCGTTCCACTTCATGATTGTGTCCCACTTGTTGTTGATTCTTCACAAAAAATACAGTTTTATATCTTTATGTTTGAAGCCTGAAATGTGGCAAAAGATCGCAAAGTTCAAGGGGGCCGAATACTTTCGCAAGGCACTGTATAATTCACAAGTGATAGGCTACTATTGTTACCCGTCAGACTATTCTTAATTTAATCTTGTCTTTACATATACTAAGTAATATATGTGTGACATTTGTTTGGATATAGAATGGACCATTATCATGCACCTGTATCGAAACAGGGGCAGCGTGAAAAAACAAATGTAATCTATGCACATAAATCGAGAATGGAGGACGTTTTTCCTAGTGGTTTATTTTCATGCTAGCCAGGTATGCTATACTCCTGATGTAAATATAAGCAATGTGCTTAATATTAGGAACGTTGAGAAATAAATATAGTAGGCCAAGCCTATAGAAAGCTGATAGAGGCCATCACTCTGTTTTCTCCCGCAATTGCATAGCCTATAGAAATGTTACGCAACATGAGCTCATGGGCTCTCATGAAGTGTTTGATTAGATTTTTGAATACATTTGCATTGATGTCAGAGTGATTAGAGGGACAATGAAGTGCAGTTGAGTCAATGCTCATTTCAAATTGATTGGGGGCTGGAAGAACAGGGAAACTGTACATTTTCACTACACTGAAATTGTTTGTTTTCCTTTTGCAGTGAACTGTTTCAAACAGAAAGATGATTCAGCCTGTGATGCGTAACACAAGTTAGAGTACCGACCATCATAAAGTAGCTTCACATGTTTGTTCAGTTCATTTATTATTCCTTCCAAGTAGTCAATAACTTGCTGTAGTCCATGCTAGCTTACATGGCATCCACTAGCTAACATGCTGCTCTGATTACATACTGTATTACACCGCTGCCAGGAAGTCATCTATCGTCCCCTAAAGCATCAATCTGTACTCAAACAGTCCATTACTCAAAGTGACAGCCAGATTAGAAATTATATTTAATTCTGTCTACCACCACCTGACACTCTCTGCGACTGTTTCAAACACCCCAACCGAATCTCTCTACCTTCTCATATTGGTTTTGAAATGTTTTCAATGGGATATCTTCTCTATGATGCTTTCCCCACCCCCTACTAGTCATTTGCATAACATATAAGCTCTTATTTGTGTGTTTACGTGTAAGACAGTCGATTACAGGCGAGGAGCTGTGGACATGCAGACATAATATCATTTCACAAAGGCTTTGCTTTCCCCCCTGGCACCTGTATGAAAGTTATTGTTGACAGTTGTACCGTGGGAGGGGAGATACTGTATGTGGGTTAATTAGGGCCAAAAACCTTGTTAGTCAGCACTGAGGGGAAGATGTAAAGTTTATCACTTCCTGTTTCCACACTTTGAAGATGCTTTTGGGGATGGCTCGCAGACTAGTTTCAAAGTGCACCAGTTACAAATTGGATCCTGTTGATGAACTTCTAATGAAACTCTTTTAATCAACACCTACCACCCTGATCTCCCCCTTCCTCGTCTTCACCCTCCCCCTTCCATCTCTCCTTCCCACCCTCCCTCTGCCTTCCATCTCTCCTTCCCACCCTCCCTCTGCCTTCCATCTCTCCTTCCCACCCTCCCTCTGCCTTCCATCTCTCCTTCCCACCCTCCCTCTGCCTTCCATCTCTCCTTCCCACCCTCCCCCTTCCTTCCATCTGCCTTCCATCTCTCCTTCCCACCCTCCCTCTGCCTTCCATCTCTCCTTCCCACCCTCCCTCTGCCTTCCAATGTATTCCCAGGCTGGGCCTTCCATCTCTCCTTCCCACCCATTCCTCTGCCTTCCATCTTGCAGTGCCAGAGAAGGGAAGGTGCATCATCTCTCCTTCCTCCGGTGTCCTCTGGGTTCCAGTGGCTGAACAGATGTTCTGCCTTCCACTGCTCCTTCCCACCCTCCCTCTGTCTTGCTCACTCAGCCCACACCTCCCCTGCCTTCCATCTCTCTTCCCCCCTCCCTCTGCTCCATCTCTCCTTCCCACCCTCCCTCTGCCTTCCATCTCTCCTTCCCACCCTCCCTCTGCCTTCAAATGTATTCAAGGCTGGGAGATAGCAAAAAGTGAAAGCCATTCCGCACATTAGCATAGTTGCAGTGCCAGAGAAGGGAAGGTGCATCATCTGTATGGCTCCGGTGTCCTAATGGGTATAGTGGCTGAACAGATGCTCTGAGACACACTGCTCTCTCTCTTCTCGCTCACTCAGCCAACACCTACCCACCCACTCTCTCTCTCTCTTTCCCCCTATCTCTCTCTCTCTCTCTCTCTCTCTCTCCCCCCTCTCTCTCTTTTTCCCCCTATCTCTCTCTCTCTCTCTCTCTCTCTCTCTCTCTCTCTCTCTCTCTCTCTCCCTCTGTCCCCTCTGAATGTGGCTGGTGGAATGCTTTAGACAGATTAGGTTGGGGAGTTCCCAAATCTCATCAAGCGTACAACAGTACAGTATATCCTCTAAGCCGTGGAGGGAGAGAATATCTAACCACTGCGGTAGGGCTGACACTGTGAAGTAAACATGGCACAGTCTCTGGATGTAAGTTAAGTGTCTGTCAACAAGACAGGTACATTAGAGACAGACTTTAGACCTTTAGTAGTAATAGTAGTAATAGTAGTAGTAGTAGTAGTAGTAGTAGTAGTAGTAGTTGTACACACTCTGACTGAATTGACCAGCAATCATGCACAGCAGTAAAAAACAATTTTCATTAACAAAATATACAATTCTATATTTGTTTTTTGATGGTTTGAGTTTGCTCAGCATTTATTCTGACAGTTTTAGACAGAACAGGACAACAGGATTTAAAAATAATACTTATACTAGTACAATAATAGTAGAATAATAATAGTAACTACAATACCCTACTAATGTCTTCACTTTCTTCGTGCATGCAGCATAGTTTGCTAGTACATAGTGCTGTAAGCCTTGAAAAGGGGCCAGGATGGTTGATTCTATAGCTCTTTGACCAATTTAGATGTTACATTGAGATGATTGGCCTAAATCTTTGCTAAAAAATCAATATTGATTATTAATAATGCCATTCATTGACATAATCTCAGAACATTTCTCAAAGAGGTCACATTTGATCGCTTTCCTTTATGTACGCTCTAGTGCCCTCAAACTCAACTCTGGACGTCGAAGCCAGTTACACTGCATTTCTTCATTGTTCCACTTTAATCAGGGTCTGATTTAGACCTGGGACACCAGGTGTGTGTAATTATCAGGTATAACAGAAAACCAGCAGGCTCCGGACCTCATAGTGTAAGAGTTGAGCACCCCTGCTCTCGTGTCTATACAGTCACCTGTTGAGGAATGAGGCGTTGGTAATTCCGGGACTGGATTCATGTCTTGTGAGATATTGTCAGGTTTTCTGAATAGGTGACTTTAAAGGAATTCCACAATCTTCCACAATGACCTCTGACCTCTTTGGTAACCTACTGAAGATAAGTTGTGTTTTTCCTATGGATCTATGACAGATCACTCTCTTCATCTAGAATGGCTGATATTAGGTGTTGCTTAATGAATATAGCCAGCCATTATGCCGGATGGCGGCCATAAAAACAGTACAGAGTTTAAAGCAGATGGGCTTTTATTTATCTGAATTGCCATTTGGTATAAACTACTTCTGGATCATAATAATGCCAGTTCCAAAATGATATGGTCCCTTTGTGAAATAAACAGAACCTTGTCATATAGATGCAATATAAATGACAGATTAGAATCTGTGTATTTTTATTCACTTATGGAAACCTTGTAGGTTGGGTTCCATCACAAATGTTGTTGAATAGAAAGTTTGAATAATGAATGGTGTGTCGGGTGACAAGGCTGAGGTGATTCTGCATCGGGTCGGTCACAGACTGTAGATTGCCATACAGAATGTGTGTATGTGGAGCACAACCTAAAGTCGGCCACATTAGGGATTTGTGTGTAAGGAAGGTTGTATATGGTTGAAAGCTAATGCATGTTTTTATTTTGTCAAGGATCAAGTGATGTTTATAACCATGTGTAGACCTTTCCTACAGTCAATGACCAACAACTCCCTCTTTGGCCTAATTGGTAGAATGTCGTTTAAAAAATTTTTTTTTCGGAATTAAATAAAGATGATTTTTTTAAACACTGAAAAAATCCAGTGTTTCTATGTCATACAGTTTTGTTATATTTCAGTCTTCTGTGATGTACAGTACCAGTCAAAAGTTTGGACATACCTATTGATTCAAGGATTTTTCTCTAGTTTTACTGTTTTCTACATTTTAGAATAATAGTGAAGACATCAAAACTATAAAATAACACATAAGGAATCATGTAGTATCCAAAAAAGTGTTAAACAAATCCAAATATATTTATTATTTGAGATTCTTTGAAGTAGCCACCCTTTCCCTTGATGACAGCTTTGTACACTCTTGGCATTCTCTGAAACCAGCTTCACCTGGAATGCTTTTCCAACAGTCTTGAAGGAGTTCCCACATATGCTGAGCACTTGTTGGCTGCTTTTCCTTCACTCTGCGGTCTAATTCATTCCAAACATCTCAATTGGGTTGAGGTTGGGTGATTGTGGAGGCCAGGTCATCTGATGCAGCACTCCATCACTTTCCTTCTTGATCAAATAGCCCTTACACAGCCTGGGTGTGTGTTGGGTCATTGTCCTGTTGAAAAACAAATGATACACCATCCCATCTGGTTTGTGCTATCGCTGCAGAATGCTGTGGTAGCCATGGCGGTTAAATATGCCTTGAATTCTAAATAAATCACTGACAGTGTCACCAGCAAAGCACCCCCACACCATCACACCTCCTCCTCTATGCTTCATGGTGGGAATCACACATGCAGAGATCATCCGTTCACCTACTCTGCTTCTCACAAAGACACACATCTCAAATTTGGACTCATAAGACCAAAAGACAGATTTCCACCAGTCTAATATCCGTTGCTTGTGTTTCTTGGCCCAAGCAAGTCTCTTCTTCTCATTGGTGTCCTTTAGTAGTGTTTTCTTTGCAGCAATTTGACTATGAAGGCCAGATTCACGCAGTCTCCTCTGAACAGTTGATGAGATGTGATTGCTACTTGAACTCTGTGAATAATTTATTTGGGATGCAATTTCTGAGGCTGGTAACTGTAATGAACTTATCCTTTACGGCGGTCCTCATGAGAGCCTGTTTCATCATGACTTTATGGTTTTTGCGACTGCACTTGAAGAAACTTTCTTGAAATCTTCCAGATTGACTGACCTTCATGTCTTCAAGTAATGATGGACTGTCATTTCTCTTTGCTTATTTGAGCTGTTCTTTCCATAATATGGTCTTGGTCTTTTACCAAATAGGGCTATGTTCTGTATACCACCCCTACCTTGTCACAACACTACTGATTGGCTCAAATGCGTTAAGAAGGAAATAAATTCCACAAATAAAGGCAAGGCACACCTGTTAATTGAAATGCATTCAAGGTGACGACCTCATGAAGCTGGTTGAGAGAATGTCAAGATTGTGCAAACCTGTCATCAAGGCAAAAGGTGGCTACTTTGAAGAATTTGTTTAGCACTTTTTTGGTTACTACATGATTCCATATGTATTATTTCATAGTTTTGCTGTCTTCACTATTATTCTACAATGTAGAAAATAGTACAAATAAAGAAAGACCCTGGAATGATTAAGTTTGTCCAAACCTTTGAATGGTATTGTATAGAAAAGTGTGACAATGTAATGCAAACTCAAAATGTAATACATTTCAACTTTATATCTGACATGGTACAGGTGTCTTCTTTTTTTAAACCCCTAACCATGTGTGTGAGGTGTATACTTTTACTTCAAAGTATATTTGTGTAAGACTACCAAGAATCTCTCTGTGCGACCCTGATTTAGAACATTGCAGTATTCAGTATGAATAGGTAAAAGAAAATTGATGCCCAATGAAAAAACACTAATCATATGGAATTTAGTTTTGCTGTGAGTGATTGGAGAGCAGCAACATATATACCTTTCATCATTTAGTAATTACTGACTAACTATAATACAGTGTAAAATTATTACTCTCATTATCTGTATGTTTTCTTTCCTGACACTTAGCAATGCCATCTACTATTGGATAGGTATTCTACATTCCTTTCTATACTCTGAAAGACCTACATGGCTCATTATGTATTTTATAGCCTTTCTTCTGTACCTTTTCTTCCATCAATTGCACTGTTTTCACCCAGAGGACCCGTCCCCCGTCTCTTGCCTAACATACACACACCCCCATCACTGGCCTTTGTGTGGTGGCTTCACACCGGCCTGGGTTAAAGATGGCCCACAATGTGTCATGGCTGTTTAAGGAGGAGGACCAAGGTGCAGCGTGGTGAGAGTACATATTCTTTATTTAAGATGACGCCGACAAAAACAATAAACACTACAAACAAACCGTGAAGCTAAAGGCAATGTGCCCTAAACAAAGTCAACTTTCCACAAAGAAAGGAGGGAAAACGGGCTACCTAAGTATGGTTCCCAATCAGAGACAACAATAGACAGCTGTCCCTGATTGAGAACCATACCCGGCCAAAACATAGAAATACAAAAATCATAGATAACAAAACATAGAATGCTCACCCCAAATCACACCCTGACCAAACCAAATAGAGACATAAAAAGGCTCTAAGGTCAGGGCGTGACACAATGTGTACAGTCATATTTGAGTTCAGCCACAAGAGCCCTTGTTCTCTCTCCTACTGCTGGTAATAATGAGCGTGCCTTTCACTTTAAAACCACAGCCTAGGCCACGGCAATCTATATGTTATATTCACGCACGGCTTTGCTCGTATCTCAAAGAAAGGCGATTTAATAACGACTTTTGATGAAAATGTAAAGTTTGTGTTTTCACATATACACAAATGTGATCCAGTGGGAATGTTGTGCACCTGATATAATTCAGGCAGATAATAACAACAATCTGGTTAGTCGTGTTGTGTCTGATAATGTGATTATAGAGCTGGTGATGTCTGAATCTGTAGACACATATATATTTTTATATACTGGACTTTTACATTAAGCAGGTAGAGAGAATAGAGAAAGAGAATGAGAAGGAGAAGAGGGTAAACTGAGAGAGAGGGAGAGAGAAGAAAAAGAATGAGAGAGAGGGAGAGAGTTTTCCTTCCTGCATTAGCGTTTGTTTGGCCCAATGCCTGTGGGGTGATAGGATTAAACTTTTCTTTAAACATGACCCCTATCCTCTATTCTGATATTAACAGGATAGACAGTCCCCTCGCTGCAAGCCAAGGTCACTTTTAAACCATGTTTACAGAAACCCATGCAAATCCTAGGCCTATGTGCTGCCTAGAGGTCCAGTAGATAGTGTAGTTGTTGCCTGAAAATGGAGTTGATACAACATCACAAAATGAAAATTGCTGTAGCTGGAAAACGATCTCACTGTTTAACATTAACAACAGCAACAAAAGCAAAGTTAAAATGGAATTACTGAGGATTGCCATGGTTGGATAGCTTCGTAGCCCCCCTACCCCCCTCACCATCTCTATCACACTATGTGGAACACCACTGTGCTGAAATGAACTGCGCTCCATTGTTTGCTCCCTGCTGTGTACTCAGATCCACCCCCCGCCCCCAACACACACACACACACTTGCATACATAGACACACATGCACGCACTCATGCACACAAGCCCACAAACACACACCTCATCAATATGCATGGCCATGCACAGATGTCTGCACTGAGGAATTAAATGTCATGCAGCAAAACCAGAGCATTTGAATCTGGTGTAATCACAGGAAAAAGCATTGTGGACCAGATAAAGCCTGTGTTTGCATCAGTGAGGGATATCCACTTATCTGTGAATTAACACCCAGTCTGTAGTTCATTACGGCCATACACACACACACACACACACACACACACACACACACACACACACACACACACACACACACACACACACACACACACACACACACACACACACACACAGAGGGTCAGAAAGAGCAAGGCCTTTGAGCTTTGAGTGGCATACAGAATGAATGACAGTGACTCATCTAATAAAACCACCAGCACATTTATTCATGGCAGTCCATATTCTCTCTCTGTGGGGTCAAACATCAGTCATTAACCTCTGTCTCGCTCTCTTTTCCTTTAACTCTCAAACTACCTCACCCTTTCCCTTTCTTTATCACTGTCTCTCTCTCTATCTGCCTCTTTCCCACACTCTCTATGCATCTGTTTCTCTCTTTCTTCCTTTCTCTCTCAGACTACCTCACCCTCTCCCTTTCTCTCTCTCCATCTCTCTTTCTTTCTCCCACACTATCTCTCTCTCTCGCTCTCTCTATCTTTCTCTCTCCATCTCTCTCTTTCTCCCACTCTCTCACACATCTCCTAGCACCTGCCCCCACGTCTACCCCCCGGCATCTTGCGGTATTGTTTTGAATAATGATTTCTGAAACCCTCCCACACACATGGTCACATGGCTGAGTTCACTTGACAGATTGTCATCAGAATAAAGTAATGGGATTTTTTTAAACCAAGCATCTGGTTTGGTCCCAGCTGCAGGGGAGAGATTGACAACCCTTAGAAGGGAGATGTTGAGTAATGGGAGGCTCGGACTAGAGGTGGAATAGAAGTGTAATGTCAAAACAGATGACTAGTGACTTACTCCATAATAGCTAAAGAGATCAGAGTTCTGATTGTTTGATGTGTAAAATACAAAGGCATTTTTTACTTGTCAGTATAGGATCTCTTAAAAGATGAAGGTGCCTGATGATTATAAGAACAGTACATTCTCAAGTGGCAATCATTTACGTCTTTCTCTCCCAGGTGCTCCAGTGGATGTGAGGGAATGCAGATTCCCCGGTCATCCCAGAGGAGGAGTGAGCTTGCGTGTAGGAAACCCTTCCACTACTGATCCCATTCCTCCACCACTCCCCCCTCCCTCCACCCACCCCTCTCTCCCTCAATCCCTCCCTCAATCCCTCACCCTCCACCCCTCCCTCCCTCCACTTCCCCCTCCCTCCACCCCTCCCTTCTTTCCTCCCTCCACACCTACCTCCTTCCACCCCTCCCTTCCTTCCTTCCTCCCTCCACCCCTACCTCCCTCCCTCCACCCCTCCCTCACTCCCTCCCTCCTTCCCTTGCTCCCTCAATCTCTGATGGCTCTATGGGGCTTCCTCAGTGTCAGCCTGCACTGCTGGGTCTGGCTCTGGGCCGGGGCCCCTATCTCGACCAGCTTGCCCCACGACCGCCCCGGAGGGCCCCTGGACTGGCTGCTGTCCGACAAGGGCCCCTTCCACCACTCCCAGGAGTACACAGACTTCGTTGAGAGGAACCGGCAGGGCTTCTCCACCCGCTACAAGATATACCGGTGAGTTGCATAGCAGGGCTTGTACATGGGGCAGTGTTTCCCAAACTCAGTCCTCAGGCCCTAACACTACACAGCTTGTTCAAATGATCCAAGCTTGATGATTAGTTGATTATTTGAATCAGCTGTGTAGTGCTAGGGCAAAAACCAAGGAGTCCCGAGGACTAAATTTAGGAAACCCTGACGTAGGGGCGGTTTACAGGTAAACAGGTGAGTCTCATAGCAGTGTTCTCTTCAGAGATATACATGAGAGTCAGACCACAGGTAGTCTAGAATAGGTATAGAGAGAATCAATAGTTAGATGGACAGATTAGACTGCCTACCAACGTGTTAGTACACCAAAGCAGGCTGAATGTTATATCCACTGTCAAATTGCTAAAGCACGTTCAGTGTCGTGTGGGGTTTAAAGTCGTGAAGTAAATACCACTGGAAGGAAAGCCTTGAAAAGAGATGTGAAAAGTTCTCACCTCAGCACATCTAGGATAGTCTAGTAGTGGAAACTTTATTGAATTATTGGAACTGCAAGTAAGTCAACTAAGGTTAAGTAAATAAAGGGCCTTCGAGGAGAAGAGGAGGGAAAAACTTACATTTTTGTGGTTATATCTTAATCCATGCATCTACTATTGTAGCTGTTTTGTATCTACAGTATTCACCTAGGCACCTACATAATATAGCTATTGTTGGTAAATAGTACAGTTAAATTATTTGAGTGTATCAAGGTAATTACAAGCAAATGGCCATATGCATATTCTGATATCTGTTCAGGAAAAATATGTTGATTACTGTAGTGTAGGGGGAAAAACGTATGATTTGTCATAACGTTGAACACATTTTCACATATTGGCTCAAGATATAAAATGAGTGGAAAGTGTGTCATATATCCTGTCCGTCGTGAGTTGGAAAGGTATTGAACACGGCCCGGGAAACCGCAGACGGGACTCTGACATCTATGGATTTGTGCTGGGTGTTTTATGGGCTAAGGTGATCTGCTTCCCGCGTTAAAGCGTTTTAATATTTCTCCTCCGGCTAGTGCAGGCCCATCACAGCTCTCGGGACTGAGCTTCATTGGCGGTAAGATTAATAGTCTTATCATGTGGCCAAGTGATTAGTGGGCTCTTAATAGTTATTACTCTGCATTATCACACCATCCCCTGAGAGTCTACTGTCAGCTGCAAGGTTGTGTCTGAGGCGCGCTAGATTACAACCAACCCTTGATTAACAGTAATATTATTAAAGCCCTTTCGTTGGCTGGTAGAAATGCTGAGCACTGTATTTTATGTCGACTGTGGTTTTTTTCTTTCATAATCCAGGTTTCCATCCAACCTTTTAACGTGAGTAAAGTATATGTCATGACAGGCCTGATGGAAACAGTCGGTAAACCTTCTAAATGTCTACAAAACAAAATACGCTTGACAAGGTGGGATCTTTTTGTGGTTGTAAAATTAATGATGCGCAAATATTTATATAATAACCATCATATGGAAGTAAACTTGGAGTCACGCAATGATATGGTGTTATGTTTTGTGGTCCTACCACTACGACTCCGGAAAGAATGCATTGTATTCGTCTACAGTCGAAATACGTTATGATGAACTTCACAGGGTGGTGAAAGTGCACGGTGACGGGCTTGATGCAACTTTCCAATAAATATCGAGGGTCTTATTCTGTTGACTTGATGTTCGATGCTTAATAATCTTGATTTTGTCTGTAATAGGGATCTCGCAGACAGAATCTGCGCACTGTCTGCGAGCTGTTGGCAAGAGCGCACATGCAAATACCAGAGTGGGGACATTCTTTATAACGCAACATGTTTAGTGATAAGACAGTCTACTTTTTTATCGGTACATAAAAACGCAAAAGTAATTGATGTCATCATGCACAACTTTTTATCGGCAACAAGTCATTTTGATGGAAACATATTATCTCTGGTGGGAAAATGTGCATATTTTTTTATGCAGGTTTTAGAATATCACAAATTGGATGTAAACATAGCAAATTACTAATTGGTATTAATCGACCAGACAAAATTTGTGCTGAGATGACAACTGCTAATTGGGATATCATAGACAGATAATCACTTGATTATATTTCTATGGGGGAATATAGGGATAATTCAAGGTAATTGTATCTGTTACAGACTTTGGTCTCTTAACAGTATCTTACATAAGGACTGCATCAAGTTATACAATGTTCCCTTAAAATCAACAGCTTTAATGGTACAAGGTGACTGCCTACTGGGAACAGATGTCAACTCAATGTCTATTCCACATTGGTTCAACCTAATTCCATTGAAATGACAAGAAAACAACATTGATTCAACCAGTGTGTGCCTAGGAGGAAACTATACTGCAGGTTTTTACAGTAGGAGGAAAGGTGGTAAATGAATCCAGCGTGCCTTTCGTTGTCAAACAGATTGTTAGTGATATATGTTCTCATCCCTCAAACTTCCCCAGGTGATCTCAACACATCAACAATGGTTCCCAGTGGCAAAACTATCTATAAAAAAACATCACATAGAATATAATCCTGTAGAATTGCTTTGTCAGACAACTTTGGTTTTACTGTGGCATTGTGTGGTGGCCATTTTGTATTAAAGTGCATGCAGGTGGTACTAATTGTCTCTGTCTCTGTTAATATGAGAGGTTATTGTGGCGTACTCACATGCATATATCTAATATGTCCACTCTGTTGCCAATTCCCAGTGACAGCGGCATAGCCAAACAGTCCACCACACAGTTTGTTTGTTTAAAATTACCTCTCATATCTGACAATCTATTCCCTATTCCATAACACATAATTTCACAGCAAAACAGACATGCGGAGATGGAAAGTGACATTATTTGCTCCTGCAGAGTTTTGCATTTCTGCTAAATTCTCATAATCTTCACTGACAGAGAGAAGATGAATTACCGCAAGTGGGTGCTTCTAGTTACAGTGGCTGTGTGTTACTATGCCATCATTGCAGTAATGAAATTGCACCATCTCATCCCTCTTTCAATTTTCCACCTCTCTTCTTGATTGAATTTGAAAGAATTTTAATGGGTCCTCCAACAGGAAATGGAGGCTGTTTTCCTGTTTGTGGAATCACTCATTGTTTTGGCGAATGCAACAGCTTTTCCCTCAGTCAACATGCGTAGAGACGGGGTTCCGCTGCACCACCAGTCCTAGCCAACCATTGCCAAGTGACAGTTGCCGTAGACAGCAGGGTGTAGGAAATTGTAGGCTACACTTGTGTAGCTCTTGTATTTTTTGACATTTTGCATTTCAGAAACATAAGTGAGTGTTGGCACCAAATCGCATAGAGAAGTTCACAGTATGAACACCGTATTTCTGTACGGCTGCAATGCATCAAATTTGAGAATGTCTTTTGGAAACCTTAAAAAGATCTTGATCTGTGTTACAGTGGCCTTCTTATTTAATACCCAGAGAAAAGCAATGTATCCCAATTCTCTGAAATCTCTACTAGGAGAAATAGTCCAAAAGAGAGATGTGTGAAAATGAATGAATGATATCTCAAATGAAACCAAGGTAGCTACGTACAGCAGTGGAGGCTGCTGAGGGGAGGACGGCTCATAATAATTCTGTGGAGCAAATTGAATGGCATCAGACACATGGAAACCATGTGTTTGATGTATTTGATAACCTTCCACTTATTGTGCTCCAGCCATTACCACGAGCCTGCCCTCCCCAATTAAGCTGCCACCACCTCCCGTGACGTACAGTACAGTGATGAGAGACAGATAAGAAGAATAACTGCATGGTGTAGTCTAAGGAAAGACTGCAGAACCCCAAAAACTGCTCCATGGTAAAATCCATTTAATTTCATCCCACTCCTTATTGGATGTACCATTAGCCCTATGGGGGGGTTTAAGATAAGACAAGTCCAGCTTATCACAGTCAACGATAACTGGAGAAACCAATGACAGAATGATTTTGAGGCTACACTTTCCTTACCTGTTCCCTTACTCTCTCCTCTCTCCTTCCTCTCTTGCTCCTCTCTCTCCTCTCTCTCCTATTTCCTCTCTCCTATTTCCTCTCTCCCTCCTCTTTTGCTCCTCTCTCGCCCTTCTCTCTTTCTCACTTCTCTCACTCTCCTCTCTCGCTCTCCTCTCTCCTATTTCCTCTCTCCTATTTCCTCTCTCTCTCCTCTTGCTCCTTTTCTCACTTCTTACATGCAATGCCTTTGAACTGCCAAATCTCAGCTCTCACATAGCAAAGCAAGATATAACTGGCGAGGAATGCTACGGTGGCCCAGTTGAAGAGGTAATTTATATGTATGGAGTGAAAAGAGGTCAGGATTAATGGTTATGCTTGGTGTAACTGACCGACAAATTACTCAAGGGACATGTCTAAAAGTAGAAGTATGTGGGTGTGCATATATTCATTAAGCTGTATGTTTCATGTATTGATTTGAGAAAGCTTTCCCATAAGTGGATTAGGCATACTAACATCACACAAATTAAACTAATTGCTATATTTTCACTACCTGTATGAGAGTAGACATAAAAGTATTTTACAATTTTCCACATTGCCCCATATGATCCTCAAGAAGAGGCTCTTCATCATTACTCCTGCTTTAATGTGATATATCTCCTATCAAAAGGCCCCGCCCCCTCCATCCATCACCTACAGCACAGGTTGGCGAACCTATTCTGATTACAGCAGACAAGCATCCAATTCACAGCGCAGTGCATCATTTAGTGATAACTTGCACCTGTGAGGTTAGTTAGGGAGTGTGTGTGTGTGTTTGTATGTGTGTGTTGGAAAGGAGAGAAATAAATATAGTGATAGGAGACAGAAAGAGAAACAGAGAGAGAGACATACGGACATAGAGAGAGAGACAGGCAGGCAGACGGACAGACAGACAGAGGGATGGCAGACAGACAGACAGGCAGGCAGAGGGATGGCAGGCAGACAGACAGACAGGCAGGCAGAGGGATGGCAGGCAGACAGACAGACAGACAGACAGGCAGGCAGAGGGATGGCAGGCAGACAGACAGACAGACAGACAGACAGACAGACAGACAGACAGAGACAGACAGACAGACAGGCAGGCAGACAGGCAGACAGGCAGACAGGCAGGCAGAGGGATGGCAGGCAGACAGACAGACAGACAGACAGACAGACATGACAGGCAGGCAGACAGGATGGCAGGCAGACAGACAGACAGACAGACAGAGGGATGGCAGACAGACAGACAGACAGGCAGGCAGACAGATGGACAGGACAGACAGACAGACAGACAGACAGACAGACAGACAGACAGACAGACAGACAGACAGGCAGGCAGAGGGATGGCAGACAGACAGACAGACAGACAGACAGGCAGGCAGAGGGATGGGCAGAAAGGAGAAAAAAACAGGCAAGAAGAAAGGCTTTCTATATCCAGCATCAGGATGTAAAATATTGCACATCATTTCTTCTACACTACATTGCTTCTACTGTAGCCTCCAGCTAACTGACACAGACAGAGCATGTTCATTTCGACCTCCCTCACAGAAATATTATCTGAACCTGTCAGAGCCAATTAAAATTGAACCAGTGTTTAGATGCTGTAATTATTTAAACACAGGGGATTAACGCAAACAAAGTCTTTCAAGGCGTAACAATGCTCCGCCTTTAAGGCTGCATACAGAATAACTTAGTAATGTTTATAAATGTAAACAGAAGATGTCAAAGCTACAGACGCTGATGAGAATCCGAACTTTACAGCTGCCTCTAGCATTTCCTTTCCTTTTGGTCGCTTTACTTTCTTTCCTCATTATGAGTTGTATGGAGTGTCAGAGATCCGCCGATGTCTATGGGTTTCTCTGTCACTGCACATTTTGATTATGATGTGTTTATTAAGGAGAGCACCTGTCAGCTGCAGGCTTTGGGAGCATTCTCCTCCCCAGCTATATTAATCTTCCAAATGGTACCTGCTTTGGATCTCTCTCTCTCTCTCTCTCTCTCTCTCTCTCGCTTTTGCTCTCTCACTCTCCCATCTCTCCATCAGAACTTAAAGCTAAGGATGCAGTGAGGCATTGCGGTTGATAGCTGCCCCCGTAGACTCACCTCTCCCCTACTCTTCTGCAGACAGACAGGACAGACAGACAGAAAACCATTAATACCATCACATGATTAGTGAGCCTTATTTACCAAACAGTTTCAAGGACATTTTAAAGTCTTCTTCTTTCCAGAGAGTTTGGGAGATGGAAGGTGAACAACCTGGCTGTGGAGAGGAGAGACTTCCTGGAGTCGCCGTTGCCCCTGACACCAGAGTTCATCCGTAACATCCGTCTCCTGGGTCGGAGACCCACCACCCAACTCATCACTGACAACCTGATCAGGAAGTATGGGACACACTTCCTGCTGTCGGCCACGCTGGGAGGTAAACACACCACTATGTCTGAAATGGCACACTATTCCCTATATAGTGTTTGATCAGGGGATTCTGTGGGGATGATGAATTAGGTCAGGAGTAGGCAACCCTGGTGCTGGAGTGCCGCAGGAGCACGAGGTTTGTGGAATTTAGTCAATCACTGAACTGATCAATTAGCTAAGTTGGTCAGGTGTGCTGCCTACCTGGAATAAAATCCTACAGTACCTGCAGCACTCGAGGAACAGGGTTGCTTACCCCTGGAGTAGGTAGTAGTAGTTGACCCCTATTCACCGATACAGGGTCATATTTTTGAATCCCCCTAATGGTTGGAAAAGAGGGGTACGGTATTCTAATCATCTGTCAGTTTTCTGTGTTTGTAAAGTCCCAATAACACCAAAAAGCTAATGAGGGCAGGACATGTACATGCATTCTATGCCAATGTTGGCATAGCAGCCTATATGAATTCAGTGGAAGACTTTTCTTTAATAGATTTTTGTCTACATAATGAAAACCCAAACCTCACTACACGTACATGTACTGCATAACCCTCAGCTACACAGTCATTCCCCAGTGCTTTTGATAGTCATGTGGACAACGCCGTGAGGGTGGTTGCTCTTTACAGGAGAGACGCTTATTTCAGCTACAAAGCCCTGTGCATGTCGAGGAAACCAAGGGAATGGGTTTCCTGTTGGAAAGCAACACTTGTCGATTACCTCAGACGGGCTCCTGGAAAGGTCGTAGTTGTGAGTGGCCACACACACGAACACGCACACACACACACACACACACACACACACACACACACACACACACACACACACACAGCTGCACTGGCTGATGCGATGCAACCTCCATGCCCTGGCACACAACCAGAGTAGTTCTGTATGAGGAGAGGAAGATGAGGAGCTGTTGCTTGGCCATGAGCCAGAGATGTGCTGCTGGCTGCTGAATGGGGTTATAAATGGATTGCCTGTCCGTGTTCTGGAACACATGGACTTCATGAAATAAATGAATAAATTACATAGGGATTTAAGGGCACCTTTCTGCAGCAGAGGAAGAAGAACACAAAACACAGACTACCATTGATAATATGATATGATGCCCTCCTTTATGGTTGAATCTGGATGTATGTTTGTTCATATTCTACCAAATAGCACATGGTTAACAGTCATAATACCTGGCAGTGAATAATACCCTATATTATTCCTATTGATTGCCATACTACTAAAACTGGATAGCTGTTGACTATGTAGTTCAGAGACCATCTGACTAATGTCAACTGATATTTGTATAGACTGTTAAAACCATGTTAGCCAGTGAACGTTCTCCCAGCAGTTGAAAAGAAAGCCTGTTTAAACAGCGTCGGCAAACATTGTCGTAACGCCATCTTGTGTTTGCAGGGGAAGAGGCCTTAACGATATTTGTGGACAAGAGAAAGCTGAGTAAGAAGGCGGATGTGAGCGAATACTCTGGTTCTGGCAACTCGTCCAGCGTAACTCTGGAGTCTCTGCACCAGCTGGCTGCCTCCTACTTCATAGACAGAGAGAGCACCCTGCGCAAGCTGCACCACATCCAGATAGCATCCACAGCCATTAAGGTACACACAAACACACACAAGGACACACCGGACACACACGCACAACCAACACCCAAACGCACACCCACACATACCCACACACATACACAAACACACACACACACGTACACACACTGACCTTCCATCAATCTTGAAACTTCATGCAATCATACTTGTTCAAGTGGAGCAGCACAGTTGGTTAGCTGATTAGAGATCCTGGAATGCTCCTTGTAAGAAGTGTCAGCTTGTCAGGTTGTGAAGAGCCAGGAGTGTTGATCAGTAGGTGGTGTATTTCCAGGGCCAGGCGTTGACATACCTCATCTGAACTGAGTACTGTAGCTGTTGGGATGAATGTTGTGACATACAGGACATACCAGTAGGTTACTGCAATGTTGTGTGAATAAGGAAAGTGATATAAATACATCCACTCTGTTAGTGCAACATTTCAACAGGATGGATTTTGTCAGGCTGAGCTAAAGTGTGCAAATATTTATGTTTCTTTATTATGCCATTTTTTTTGAACCCTGCACCTGTAAAGTTGTTGGATGTGCACACACCCCTTTTGAAAATAGCAAACGTGAACCTTTCAGATCCTTCATGTTGCTATATAGTGACAGTCACATCTGTGTGTGGCATCTGGCCTCTGAATTTGTCGGAGCAAACGATGAATAACAGCTATCAAAGCTCTGTACTCCCTGAACCACAAGGATGTGTGGGAGGTTGGACATTTCTATCACAGCAGAGGTATCTAGTCTTGCTTTGTCTGTTCTGTTGGGAGTCACTTTTGAAGTGTGTGTGTGTGTGTATGTGTGTAAGTGTGGGTATGTGTGTCAGCGCCAACTTTAATGGTTCAAAGGCAGAGATGTGTTGAGAGTGACAGGTGAGAGCAGAGAAGCAGAGAGGTTGAGCAGCTCATCAGTGAAGCAGAGTGAATCACTGAGAGGGAGGGAGGCAGCGGAGGGATTCTTCAGCACACGCATCATTTCCACAGGGCGTCAACCCCCGTGACGCCGGGACAGACACAACCAACCGCTCCACCATGTGAATGTGAATTGGACAGGGGATGGTAGGAGGATAGCAGATCAGGCTGCCGGTGCTTCCGCTGCCCCCCTTGTAGCCGTATGGAGGGAAAATTTGGGAGCTCATTTCAGAGGAAAAGCCTGTTAGTGCTCTGGTGTTCTGGGGGTTTGCTGTGGAAATCTTCTCCCTCTTAAAGAGGTCACGGTGCAGCCTGCTACCTCTCTACCTCTGTTCAGAAAAGGTTGTTGCTATAATGAGTAATGACTCAAGCTGTTACCAGAGCGGCAGGGATCATTTTTGTTATGATTTGGCAATTTCCTAAACTAAATCGATGGTGATATCCCCACCTGACCGATGCGATGGTTGGCAGTGTGTCTGCAGAATGATGAACAATGAGAGAAAGTTTTTCAGCCATGGGGCTCTCACAACACCGTGTGGATTCATATTTATTTCCACTCAGACAGTCCCAGTATTGCATTATGTTCCCATTATGGCAGCATTGCATTTTTCACGTTTCCAACCCGCGACTCAATCGGTTGTTGTCTGTGTTGTCACAGGGGCACTGTACAATCTTTCATTTCCAGTCTAAAGTCCTGCCCCTTCACTTGCCAGTGAGTCTTGGGCAAATGTAACTGCCACTGAGTTACCACATAATTTAAATAACTGCCTTTTAGCTAATCTCTTCCTCCTCTTTTCTTCATCTAGCTATCATAGACATATTACATATGCACAGTACTATCTTAATTTGACCAGTTTCTCAGCTGGAAATGAATCCTGCAGCAACCGGAAATGTGAATTATCATGTGCATTATAATTCATCGGCATTTTCGGAAGGGTTGATGCATTTTTAGTTAGGATAAATCATGTCTGACATTTAAACGTGGAAATTACAATTAGCATTTCTCTGCAACAACAGTGATCAAATTAAGATAGTACACCTGTATATCAATCCTTTCACCCTAGTGGTCATGAAGAAAAGCAGAAGCAAAGAAGAAGGAAAATAAGCTTAACTGAGACTACTAGAACACAGTCTCTCTCTGTGCTCCATGTGAAATCCCTCCAGCAGCAGCAGCTGAGAGATACAGGTGGCCAATAATGTGCCATTAAGCATTTAGTAATATACCAGAATATATCTGCAATGAAAAGCAGCTGCTGTCCATAGAGGAAATTGAATGCCGTGCTCATCAGTCAACGTTGTGCCATATGGGCTATCATATGGCATATCAAATAATGCTCTGTATAGATTCAATATTCAAGTGTCTCAAAACTCTGCATTGTTCCTCATTTCCTCATAGTCTTATCAGCAGTATAATCCCATATCAAGGAAATTTGTGATTTACAATGTGCTGTTAATAATAATGGCAAAATCATTGCACACCGATGGTCTCCCCTCTCTCTGATTTACACATTCTATTCATTTTCCCAGACACACATCTTTTGCTGGTTCAGGGTTTGATTGATAAGCTCCAGAAGTTTCACCCTACACAGCATTAGCTTCGGGTCTCTTAGTCTTTCCCTCTTTCAGCACTTTGGGACTGTGTTTGATTGTGTAACTGATGGACTGACCCTTGTTTCCGAGCCGTCTCTCCCCCACCAACTGTCCTGTGACAGGCTAGACCTGGGCACATCTCTGGGCTGACGACACGGTCCCTCTCCTACAAAGAGAGAAAAATAGCAATCAATTAGGAGCTTTCTGTCAACAGAAGAGGACTGGAAAGAGATTTCATGTTGCAAGCGAGGGAGAATGGAAAGAATGATGAGGTCTGGCCGAGACGGTTTGCCAGGGAAAAGGTCAGGAGAGATGTCTCAGTCAATACGACAGAAAAGACCTGCCATGGCTGAGTTGTTAGAAGCTCTCCTTCAACACCACTCTGATGTTTCTCTTTTTTTTGAGTGCGAGAGAATAAGAACAACACTGCTGCCATTTTCACTGCGGGTGCATAAGAATACCTGTAACAAAGGAATGTATGTAATCAATTAAAGACCCAGTGCAGTAAAAAACATGACTTGCCTGTGTTTTATCTATATTTCCACACTATGAGGTAGGAATAATACTGTGAATTCGTGGAAAATGATGATAGTGCCCTTTTAGTGTATGAGCTGTTTGAAAAGCGCTTGCAATTTCAGCCTATTTTGGTGAGATGGAGGTCTGGCTGCCTTGGAAACATCACCAAGCGGTAAATAAGTTAATAGACCAATAAAAAAGAAAGTTACAAACCTCTCTGCCAATAACAGCTAGTTTTCTTTTTTTCCTTCCCCACTCAGACCACTTCCAGACAGCCCTAGCAAAATTCTTGCTTGAGAAATTGCTCTTTGCTAAGAAGATATTTTTGTTTATTTTTTAACATTTTAATTGAAAACAATCAAACTAACTTAATTATTACCCAGAAATGATTTGATATTGAGATAAAATTATGGACCTTTAAATGTTGTATGTGGGTGGAAGGAAGGAGAGAGCAGAGGAGAGGGCGTACTGTACATATGCTCTACCACTGCAATGTTCTGCATCTCTCTGCTAGCCGTGCTTCATTATCTACTCAGAGCTGTGGGTGATGGTCATTAAAGGGTCTGTGTAATGTATATAATAGGGCTTCAGCTCTGACTCATAGAGCACAGGAAGCAGGAACCCATGGTTGAACACTCATCTCACCAGGGAACACACATGCCCACCACTTCATTGCTTTTCCCCAGCAGAGAGCAGCCACTCTTAGAAGTGTTTCTTTTGGCATTATGTGTCTCATACAGAAGTACTGTAGAAGTAGTAGTATTTTTTTTATTTTAATTTGGAATAGATCATGTACGTATACTGATGTCAATCATCGTATGGCAAAGCATGCACATGAATCCAGGGCAAGAGTGGGTGTAAGATTGCCAGGATGTCAATTCAAAGGAAATGCATGATGCATAAATATATTTTTGTCATTCTTACGTTGCTCTGATGTTAAAAGGAATGTCTATTCAAAGCATTGTGTGTTTGTTGTTACCCAGGTAACAGAGACCCGGACAGGCCCTCTCGGATGCAGTAACTATGACAACCTTGATTCTGTCAGCTCTGTTCTGGTTCAGAGTCCGGAAAACAAAGTCCACTTGCAAGGTCTGTTTCTTTTTGATTCATACCACATATATTGCATTTTAATGTCAGACCTTTGATTACGTATTCCTGTTATGCAAATCCTGCACACCATTATCACATAATGTTACTAAGAAATAAGAACGTGAAATATTTTTCAGGTTTTTAGCACACCCTATCATAAATTCCCATACAATAGCATCTTCAAAGAGATCCACACATCCCATGACAATGCTTGTAGAGAATAAAATACAGTTTGGACTATCATTGTTCTGCTCTTACATTGAGAGTCTAGTCAAGGATCATATCACCCTAGACCCACTTCAATTTGCTTACCGCCCCAATAGTTCCACAGACGATGCAATCGCCATCAGACTGCACACTTCCCTATCCATCTGGATAAGAGGAATACCTATGTAAGAATGCTGGTCATTGACTACAGATCAGCATTCAATACCATAGTACCCTCCAAACTCATCATTAAGCTTGAGACCCCGTCCTGTGCAACTGGGTCCTGGACTTCCTGGACTTCCCCAGGTGGTGAAGCTAGGAAACAACATCTCTACCCCTCAACACTTCAACACTGGGGCCCCAAAATGGTGCATTCTCAGTCCCCCCCTGTACTCCCTGTTCACCCACGACTGTGTAGCCATGCACGCCCCCAACTCAATCATCAAGTTTGCAGACGACACCACAGTGGTATGCTTGATTACCAACAACGACGAGACAGCCTACAGGGAGGAGGTGAGGGCCCTTGGAGTCTGGTGTCAGGAAAATGACCTCTCACTCAATGTCAGCAAAAGTAAAAGAGATGATCGTGGACTTCAGGAAACAGCAAAGGGAGCATCCCCCTATCCACATGAAAGGGACAGCAGTGGAGGAGGTGGAAAGTTTTAAGTTCCTCGATGTACATATCACCAACAAACTGAAATGGTCCAAGCACACAGACAGTGTGGTGAAAAATACACAACAGTGCCTCTTCAACCTCAGGAAGCTGAAAAAAATGTGGCTTGTCACCGAAAACCCTCACTAACTTTTACAGGTGCACAATTGAGAGCGTCCAGTCGGCAACTGCACCGCCCACAACCGCAAGGCTCTCCAGAGGGTGGTGTGGTCTGCACAACGCATAACACCTGATGTCACAGGAAGGCAAAAAAGATCATCAAGGACAATAACCACCCGAGCCACTACCTGTTCACCCTGCTTCCATCCAGAAGGCGAGGTCAGTACAGGTGCATCAAAGCTGGGACAGAGAGATTGAAAAACAGCTTCTTTCTCAAGGCCATCAGATTGTTAAACAGCCACCACCAGCACAGAGAGGCCGCTGCCTACCTACAGACTTGATATCATTGGCCACTTTAATAAATGGAACACTAGTCACTTTAATAATGCCGCTTTAAGAATGTTTACATATCTCACATGACTCATCTCATATGTATATACTGTATACTGTATCCTTCACTATCTATTCTTTACTATCTATTGCATCTCAGCCACTCTGTCACTGCTCATCCATATATTTTATACTTATATATTCTTATCCCATCCCTTTACTAGATTGTGTGTATTAGGTTTTGCTGTGGAATATGTTAGATATTAGGTTTTGTTGTGAAATTGTTAGATATTACCTGCTAGATACTGCTGCACTGTCTGATCTAGAAGCATAAGCATTTCGCTACACTCACAATAACATCAACTAACCATCTGTATGTGACCAATAAAATTTGATTTGATTTGACATTGTTAGTGTACCAAGGTTAACAACTACACTTGAACTGCCTTGTGATTCACCCACTATAAATCACTTACTGCTATCCTCTCATACAGTACCATAACTGTACACTTTGATGGTGGTACTAAATCTTGGTTGTGTTGTGTTGTTTTACAGGCCTGCAGGTTATCCTGCCAGACTACCTGAGGGACAGTTTTGTCCAGGCTGCTCTAAGCTACATTGCCTGTAATGGGGAGGGGGGCTTCGTCTGTAAGGACAATGACTGCTGGTGCAAGTGTGACACCAAGTTCCCAGAATGCAACTGTCCCTACATGGACATCCAAGCCATGGAGGACAGTCTACAGAGGATCACTGAGACCTGGGGGACACTCTACAAGGAGTTTGAGGATTCAGGTGAGGACAAATTGGCTCTAGAACTTTTTTAATTTATTTTTATATCTCTAGTAGACAAACACGCCTTAGAGATAAAAATAGAACAAATCCTTGGTTTTGTATTGAACTTTCAGATCTCATTATAATGAGAAATCAGGCTTGGGCCAAGGCTAGAAAACAGACTTGGTAGCAGATTGGCAGTGTTTCAGGCAATTGAGAAATATATGTACTTCCTCAATAAAGAAAGCTAAATCAAGCTACTTTTTAAAGTTCTATCTCAGACTCTGCTGGTGATCCATCAAAATGTTGGAAAACAGTTCATGCACTGAAGCGTGGAAATTCCTGTCCTTCCCTGCCTAAGCAAGTTGTGTCAGACTCTGGCATCATTACTGAGAAAAAATTGATATGTGATGCTTTTAATCAGCATTTTATCTCAGCAGGCTTTTTATTTGAAATAAATTGTGATTTAATTTAGCCTGGTCAGTCATTCTACTGCTTTTCCCTCCACCAGCGTCTAGTTGGCTCAATGGAAGATCAGTGAATCTTTGTTTTCATTTCAGCAATGTTCCACTTTTTAACGCCTTACTTAAAAAAATCAATTGGACTGGTTTGCTTTATCGTTCCCTGCTGCAGCTTTCTGCTCCCCTGATTGCAGAGTCATTGACACATATTTTTAATCTGACGATTATCTCAGGGTTTAGAAGGCGGCCCATGTGCTCGATCTCCACAAAGGTTGTTACACCTCCAATAATTATATTCTCTGAAATGTTTTATGAAAGGTTTCCTTGATATTACGAAAGGCGTCCCACAGGGATTGATTTTAGGTCATGTACATTTTTCTGTCTATATAAAAATGTTGGTCTATCTGTAAAAAAAATGCAGATGACACGGTTTTGTATGCTATTGCCCCCACGGTTGACCAGGCTCTTTCGGAGCATCAATCTACCTTCATTGCTTTGCAGAAAGCCTTTGTTGAACTGAAATGGGTACTTAATGCAGGTTAATCCAAGTATACGTGATTCTCCAAATCATATAAAAATGTATCTGATGCTTTATGCATGGTGGTGCCCTCCTGTCCTCGTGTCCCCGCTTATAAATATCTGGGTATCAGGATTGATAAAAAGCTATCTTTCAAAAAGCTTGATAATGAATTACATTGAACAAAAAACAAACTCAACATGCAACAATTTCAAAGATTTTACTGAGTTACTGTTCATATAAAGGAATCAGTCAATTGAAATGAATAAATTAGGCCCTAATCTATCGATTTCACATGACTGTGTCACATCTCGTGACACATACAGCGTGACACATCTCCTTTGCATAGAGTTGATCAGGCTGTTGATTGTGGCCTATGGAATGTTGTCCCACTCCTCTTCAATGGCTGTGTGAAGTTGCTGGATATTGGCGGGAACTGGAACACGCTGCCGTACACGTCGATCCAGAGCATCTGAAACATGCTCAATGAGTGACATGTCTGGTCATGCAGGTCATGGAAGAACTGGGACATTTTCATCTTCCAGGAATTGTATACAGATACTTGCAACATGGGGCCATGCATTATCATGCTGAAACATGAGGTGATGGAGGCAGATGAATGGCACGACAATGGGCCTCAGGATAACATCACGGTATCTCTGTGCATTCAAATTACTATTGATAAAATGAAATTGTGTTGGTTGTCCATAGCTTATGCCTGGCCATACTATAACCCTACCGCCACCATGGGGTTCTCTGTTGAAATCAGCAAACTGCTCACCCACACGACACGCCATACTAGAGGTCGGCCGATTAATCAGAAGGGCCGATTAATTAGGGCCGATTTCAAGTTTTCATAACAACCAGTAATCTGTATTTTGGGACACCGATTATGGCCGATTACATTGCATTCCACGAGGAGACTGCGTGGCAGGCTGACTACCTGTTATGCGAGTGCAGCAAGGACCAAGGTAAGGTGCTAGCTAGCATTAAACTTACCTTAGAAATATCAATCTTAACATAATCACTAGTTAACTACACATGGTTGATGATATTACTAGTTCATCTACCTTGTCCTACGTTGCATATAATCAATGCGGTGCCTGTTAATTTATCATTGAATCACAGCCTACTTTGCCAGACGGGTGATTTAACAAGCGCATTCGCGAACAAAGCGCTGTAGTTGCACCAATGTGTTCCATAACCATAAACATCAATGCCTTTCTTCAAATCAATACACAAGTATATATTTTTAAACCTGCATATTTACTTAATATTGCCTGCTAACATGAATTTCTTTTAACTAGGGGAATTGTGTCACTTCTCTTGCGTTCTGTGCAAGCAGAGTCAGGGTATATGCAGCAGTTTGGGCCGCCTGCCTCATTGCGAACTGTGTGAAGACCATTTCTTCCTAACAAAGACCGTAATTAATTTGCCAGAATTGTACATAATTATGACATAACATGGATGGTTGTGCAATGTAACAGCAATATTTAGAATTAGGGATGCCACCAGTTAGATAAAATACGGAACGGTTCCGTATTTCACTGAAAGAATAAACTTTTCTTTTCCAAAATGATAGTTTCCGGATTTGACCATATTAATGACCTAAGGCTCGTATTTCTGTGTGTTATTATATTATAATTAAATCTATGATTTGATAGAGCAGTCTGACTGAGCGGTGGTAGGCAGCAGCAGGCTCGTAAGCATTCATTCAAACAGCACTTTCCTGCATTTTCCAGCAGCTCTTCGCTGTGCTTCAAGTATTGCGCTGTTTATGACTTCAAACCTATCAACTCCCGAGATTAGGCTGGCAAAACTAAAGTACCTATTAGAACATCCAATAGTCAAAGGTATATGAAATACAAATGGTATAGAGTAAGTGTTATAAGTGTTAATTCAGTATTGTTGTAATTGTAATTATTACAAATATATATATAAAAATCTGTTGATTAATCGGTATCGGCTTTTTTGGTCCTCCAATAATTGGTATCGGTATCAGCGTTGAAAAAAATCATAGAATCTGGGAGCAAGACATCCTGGTCCGCAACGGGGCTGGTTTTCTTTTTGTAATCCGTGATTGACTGTAGACCCTGCCACATAGCTCGTGTCTGAGCCGTTGAATTGTGACTCTACTTTGTCTCTATAATGACGCTTAGCTTGTTTGATTGCCTTGCGGAGGGAATAGCTACACTGTTTGTATTCGGTCATGTTTCCGGTCACTTTGCCCTGGTTTAAAGCAGTGGTTCACGCTTTCAGTTTCGTGCGAATGCTGCCATCAATCCACGGTTTCTGAAAAATGTTATTTGTCACATGTGCAAAAATACAACAGGTGTAGACCTTTCCTTGAAATGCTAACTTACAAGCCCTTAACCAACAATGCAGTTTTATGAAAATAGAGTTAAGAAAATATTTACTGAATAAACTAAAGTAAAAAATAAATACAAATAAAAGGCAACACTGAGTCAATGTAAGTGGTTATAGGTTAGTCAGGGTAATTTGTACATGTAGGTAGGGGTAAGTGACTCTGTCGTGCGGTAGCAGAGAGAACAGTCTATGACTGAGTCTTCGACCATTTTTTGGACCTTCCTCTGACACCGCTTAGAAACTCTAGAGATCCCTTTGATCTGTTTTTAGTTTATTTATTTTTTTGGCACCTTACTTGTGGAATAGTCTCCAAGACTCTCTCAAATAAGTTGTTGTGCTTTTCGTGTATTGTTGTGAAAATGTATGTGTATAGTGTATATTGATGTGTATTAATATGTACAGTACCAATCAAAAGTTTGAACACTCATTCAAGGGTTTTTCTTAATTTTTACTATTTTCTACATTGTAGAATAATCGTGAAGACACCAATAATAAGAAGAGACTTGCTTGGGCCAAGAAACATGAGCAATGGACATTAGACCAGTGGAAATCTGTCCTTTGGTCTGATGAGTACAAATTTAAGTTTTTTGGTTCCAACTGCCGTGACTTTGCCAGATGCTGAATAGGTGAACGGATTATCTCTGCATATCTCTGCATGTTCCCACCGTGAAGCATGGAAGAGGTGGTGTGGGTTTGCTTTGCTAGGGACACTCTCTGTGATTTATTTAGAATTCAAGGCACTCTTATCCAGTATTGCTACCACAAAATTCTGCAGCGATACGTCATCCCATCTGGTTTGCGCTTAGTGGGAATGTCATTTGTTTTTCAACAGGACAATGACCCAACACACCTCCAGGCTGTGTAAGGGCTATTTGACCAAGAATTAGAGTGATGGAGTGCTGCATCAGATGACCTGGCCTCCACAATCACCCGACCTCAACCGAATTGAGATGTTTTGGGATGAGTTGGACAGCAGAGTGGAGGAAAAGCAGCCAACAAGTGCTCAGCGTATGTGGGAACGACTTCAAAACTATTGGAAAAGCATTCCATGTGAAGCTGGTTGAGAGAATGCCAAGAGTGTGCAAAGCTCTCATCGAGGCAAAGGGTGGCTACTTTGAGGATGGCTCAACACAGTACATGTCAGCTACTACAGTGACTAAAATGATTGCAACCCTTATCAAAGAGTTTCAATTAGTTTCAGAGTGGGTGGAAAGGAATAAGTTAGTCCTAAATATTTCTAAAACTAAAAGCACTGTATATGTAACTGTCATGGTCAAAACACATTGATACAACAGTAGCTAAGATGGGGAGAAGTATGTCCATGATAAGGCGCTGCTCTACCTTCTTGACAGCCATGTCAACAAGGCAGGTCCTACAGGCCCTAGTTTTGTCGCACCTCGACTACTGTTCAGTTGTGTGGTCAGGTGCCACAAAAAAGGACTTTGCAATTGGTTCAGAACAGGGCAGCACAGCTGGCCCTTGGATATACACAGAGAGATAATATTAATAATATGCATGTCAATCTCTCCTGGCTCAAAGTGGAGGAGAGATTGATTTCATCACTGCTTGTATTTATGAGAGGTATTGACATGTTGAATGCACCGAGCTGTCTGTTTGAACCACTGGTGCACAGCTCAGACACCCATGCATTCCCCACAAGACATGCCACAAGTGGCCTCCTCACAGTCCCCAAGTCCAGAACAGACTATGGAAGGTGAACAGTACTAAACAGAGCCATGACTACATGGAACTCTATTTCACATCAAGTAACTCAGGCAAGCAGTACAATTAGATTAAAACAACAGATTAAAAAAACACCTTATGGAACAGCGGGGACTGTGAAGCAACACAAACATAGGCACAGACACATGCATACACACACACACACGATAGCATATGCACTATACACACACGTACACATGGATTTTATAATGTATATACAGTATGTTGTAGTCGGGGCCTGAGGGCACACAGTCTGTGACTGTCTTGTAATGTTTTTTAAAAATTGTATAAACTGCCTTAATTTTGCTGGACCCCAGAAAGAGTAGCTGCTGCCTTGGCACTGCTGATGAGGATCCATAATAAACCCCAGAAAGAGTAGCTTCTGCCTTGGCACTGCTGATGAGGATCCATAATAAACCCCAGGAAGAGTAGCTTCTGCCTTGGCACTGCTGATGAGGATCCATAATAAACCCCAGAAAGAGTAGCTGCTGCCTTGGCACTGCTGATGAGGATCCATAATAAACCCCAGGAAGAGTAGCTGCTGCCTTGGCACTGCTGATGAGGATCCATAATAAACCCCAGGAAGAGTAGCTGCTGCCTTGGCACTGCTGATGAGGATCCATAATAAACCCCAGGAAGAGTAGCTGCTGCCTTGGCACTGCTGATGAGGATCCATAATAAACCCCAGGAAGAGTAGCTGCTGCCTTGGCACTGCTGATGAGGATCCATAATAAATACAAATACAAATACTTTGAAGAACCTAAAATACAAACTATATATTTTGATTTGTTTAACCCTTTTTTGGTTACTACATGATTCCATAAGTGTTATTTCATAGTTGTAATGTCTTCACAACTATTCTACAATTAAGAATATAGTAAAAGAAACTTTTAAAAAAATGGAATGAGTAGGTGTGTTCAAACTTTTGACTGGTACTGTATATAGGGCTGATCTGTGAAAGAGACTGCTCGTCTCAGCCTCACTCCCTGTCAAAGTAAAGTTTAAATAAAAAATGAATACAAAATTGTTTTAGATCCTATTATATATTAAGATGCTCAAACTATTACACGTTTACTTTGATATATGAAGTGTCCAGTGCCACTCAGTTGACATGCAATATCTACAGGTGTCTTCAGCTAGCTTAGCTGTAAACTTACTCGTTGTGCATGCAGTTGATCATTTATAAATTAATGTGCACAATCTTTGAAAAGTTTCTGTAGGGGACTATGTGAGCTGAATAAAAGTGTTTTATCATGTCACACCCTTAAAGGTGGAGGACCGTTCCTGTGTACCCAAGACATATTTATATATACAGTTGAAACAGTGTAAACCATAATGAATCACAGTGAAACCTGGGGGACTTGGCACACGATCTGTGTACAGCAAATCACAACCTGACAGGATTGGATTACAAAATCAACATCTCCTTGCACAGGTAGTTTACAATATGTCTCGAGCAGATTAATCATACATAAAAAACATTTATTACAAGTCCAGTGTTTCACATTGTCATAGTAACATTTTATGAATGAGGGCACTTAGTATAATCTGGGGGTATTATTGCCTCTCTATGTCACTCTGCAGTGGCCATGGTTGCTGAGGTTAAATCAGAATGGTGGGCATTTTTTTCTCTTCTATTTTTTGATGTGTGAAATATCTGTGCAATTACTTTCAAAGTTTATGTTTTAATAGCAGGGAGGAGAGGAGAGTGCAGGGCAGGGCAGTGCCAGGAATAAAGAGTTTTTCAGGTGTGGTCGTAAACGTGTCCTTCGGTAAAGGATATCAAAGACGTGTCAACGTTCTGCTCTATCAGCGGAATGGGATGCCAGCAGGAGGAAAGTAACCACGGAAACATAGAACATGGCAGTTCTGGAACCAATTACATTGTTCTCCTTTAGCCTTGAGGAATGTGGCGACATGCCTGAAGTGATCGTATGCACTTTCTTTTCCAGCATAGGACCAAACAGAATGTGCAGGGAAAATCCCCGTTATACCTTTTGTAAGCAGATTTGTTTCATTGTTTTACTTTAAATCATTGTGTCCTGTTCATTTCTTTACTTTAAATAATTTCCAGTGGTTATGAAAGTTCTACCTCTACAGATGTCCCCAGGCCATATTCATGGCATGTTCATTTAAAAACAATCACCTTTAGAAAAAGTTGCCTCTTCTTTTCATTTTCACTCTCTTTCTGACAGATGAGTTCAAGACCTTCCTTATGAGGCTCCCGCAGAACTTCTTCCTGAACGTGTCGACTATCCAGCACCTTTGGTCGTTGGATGGCGTGTTCCAGTGGCGCTATGAGCAGCTGGAGAACAGCATGAGTGTGCTCTTCAGACGAGCCCAGAGAGTGGTGTTCAAGCTCTTCAGCCTCAGCAAGAGGTGCCAGAGGCAGCCTCACATCCGCCTACCCAGAGAATGGTAAGAGTCCCGTTCTGCTCCTACAATACAGCTCTTTCCACTGAGCCCCAATTACACTTTAATCACTCATCCAGGAAGCTGATAGCGATCCTCTCTACCTCTCCCTGTGTGAGTGGGAGAAACAGGGAGCCAGCCAAGCAATGTTTATCTACTTTATTACTGCTGCTCTGAAGAAAACTGGAAGTACTATACTTTTTTTTGTGAAGAGAAATCTCCGTAGACTGTGGAGAGATGGAGAGAGAAAGTGGAATGTTTGTCTGTTTGCCTGGGAGTGAAGCGGAACACTTGAAAGGCTAACACTTGAAAGGCTCCCCTACGTCCCGTTCGTTCGCAGCACTTCACACAGACGATGTATGATTGATTTCACTTCCTGGGGCCAGTTCCACTGCTAACAATCAAATCAAATCAAATCATTGAATTAAATATAATTTGTCACATGATTCATAAACAACAAGTACAGACTAAGAGTGAAATTTACTTTTCCAACAATGCAGTGTTAAAGATAAACAATGAAAAATATAAAATAAAAATAGAAATAGCAACAAGAGGAATAAATACACAGTGAATAACAAGTAACAATGACGAGTAAAAATAACATATAGATATATATAGGTTGTACAAAATAAAATGGCTATACACAGGGAGTACAAAAATATCATGGCTATATACAGAAAGTAGAAACTAACATGGATATACAGTGCATTCGGGAAGTATTTAGACCCCTTCACTCTTTCCACATTTTGTTATGTTACAGCCTTAATCTAAAATATATTTTTGGGTTTAAACTCATCAATCTACACGCAATACCCCATAATGAGAAAGCGAAGACAGGTTTTTAGACATTTTTGCTAATTTATTACAAATAACAAACAAAAAAAACGTATTTACATAAGTATTCAAACCCTTTGCTCTGAGACTCGAAAATGAGCACAGGTGCAACCTGTTTCATTGATCATCCTTGAGATGATTTTACAACTTGATTGTAATCCACCTGTACTAAATTCAATTGATCGGACATGATTTGGAAAGGCACACACCTCTCTATATAAGATTGCACAGTTGACAGTGCATGTTAGAATAAAAACCAAGCCATGTGGTCAAAGGAATTGTCTGTAGAGCTCCGAGATAGGATTGTGTCAAGGCAAAGATATGGGGAAGGGTATGAGAACACAGTGACCTCCATCATTCTTCAATGGTGCAGAACCCCCAACACTCTTCCTAGAGCTGAAGAAGACCAAACTTAGCAATTGGAGGAGAAGAGCACCGGTCAAGGAGGTGACCAAGAACCCGATGGTCATTCTAACAGAGCTCCAGAGTTCCTCTGTGGAGATTAAAGAACCTTCCAGAAGGACAACCATCTCTGTAGCACTCCAGCAATCAGGCCTTTATGGTAGAGTGGCCAGACAGAAACCACTCCTCAGTCAAAGGCACATGACAGCCCGCTTGGAGTTTGCCAGACGGCACCTAAAGGACTCTCAAACCATGAGAAACAAGATTCTCTGGTCTGAAGAAACCAAGACTGAACCTTTTGGCTTGAATGCCAAGCATGAAGTCTGGAGGAAACCCTGCCCCATCCCTACGGCAGCATCATGCTTTGGGGATGTTTTTCGACGGTAGGGACTGGGAAACTAGTCAGGATCGAGGGAAAGATGAACAAAGTACAGATGGATCCTTGATGAAAACCTGCTCCAGAGCGCTCATACTGTGGCGACGGTTCACCTTCCAACAGGACAATGACCCTAAGCCCACAGCCAAGATAAAGCAGGAGTAGCTTCGGGTCTTTGAATGTTCTTGAGTGGCCCAGCCATAGTCTGGACTTGAACCCGGTCTAACATCTCTGGAGAGTTTTGAAAATAGCCGGGCAGCGACACTCCCCATCCATCCTGACAGAGCGTGAGAGGATCTGCAGAGAAGAATGGGAGAAACGCCCCAAATACAGGTGTGCTAAGCTTGTAGTGTCTTACCCAAGAAGACTCAAGGCTGTAATTGCTGCCAAAGGTGCCTCAACAAAGTACTGAGTAAAGGCTCTGAATACTTATATAAATGTCATATTTCAGTTTCTCTTTTTATGAATTTGCAAACATTTCTAAAAACCTGATTTGTCATTATGGGGTATTATGTGTAGATTGATGAGGAGGGAAAAAATTAATCCAAAAGATCAAGGGTCCGAGTACATTCAGAATGCACTGGATACAGGGACTATCAGTACCGAGTCAATATGCAGGGGTACGAGGTAATTGAGGTAGCTTATTGTATAGACAGTTGAAGTCGGAAGTTTACATACACCTTAGCCAAATACATTTAAACTCAGGTATTCACAATTCCTGACATTTAATCCAAGTAAAAATTCCATGTCTTAGGTCAGTTAGGATCACAACTTTATTTTAAGAATGTGAAATGTCAGAATAATAGTCGAGAGAATGATTTATTTCAGCTTTTATTTCTTTCATCACATTCCCAGTGGGTCAGAAATTTACATACACTCAATTAGTATTTGGTAGCATTGCATTTAAATTGTTTAACTTGGGTCAAACTTTTCAGGTAGCCTTCCACAAGCTTCCCACAATAAGTTGGGTGAATTTTGTCCCATTCCTCCTGACAGAGCTGGTGTAACTGATTCAGGTTTGACGGCGTCCTTGCTCGCACACGCCTTTTCAGTTCTGCCCACAAATGTTCTATGGGATTGAGGTCAGAGCTTTGTGATGGCCACTCCAATACCTTAACTTTGTTGTCCTTAAGCCTTTTTCCCACAATTTTGGAAGTATGCTTGGGGTCATTGTCCATTCAGAAGACCCATTTGCGACCAAGCTTTAACTTCTGATGTCTTGAGATGCTTCAAATCATATTTATTTATTTTATTTTATATAGCCCTTCATACATCAGCTGATATCTCAAAGTGCTGTACAGAAATCCAGCCTAAAACCCCAAACAGCAAGCAATGCAGGTGTAGAAGCACGGTGGCTAGGAAAAACTCCCTAGAAAGGCCAAAACCTAGGAAGAAACCTAGAGAGGAACCAGGCTATGTGGGGTGGCCAGTCCTCTTCTGGCTGTGCCGGGTGGAGATTATAACAGATCATGGCCAAGATGTTCAAATGTTCATAAATGACCAGCATGGTCAAATAATAGTAAGGCAGAACAGTTGAAACTGGAGCAGCAGCACGGCCAGGTGGACTGGGGACAGCAAGGAGTCATCATGTCAGGTAGTCCTTGGGCATGGTCCTAGGGCTCAGGTCCTCCGAGAGAGAGAAAGAAAGAGAGAAGGAGAGAATTAGAGAACGCACACTTAGATTCACACAGGACACCGAATAGGACAGGAGAAGTACTCCAGATATAACAAACTGACCCTAGCCCCCCGACACAAACTACTGCAGCATAAATACTGGAGGCTGAGACAGGAGGGGTCAGGAGACACTGTGGCCCCATCCGAGGACACCCCCAGACAGGGCCAAACAGGAAGGATATATCCAGTTATTTTTCCTTCCTCATGATCCCATATATTTTGTGAAGTGCACCAGTCCCTCCTGTAGCAAAGCACCCCCACAACATGATGCTACCACCCCCATGCTTCGTGGTTGGGATGGTGTTCTTCGGCTTGCAAGCCTCCGCCTTTTCCCTCCAAACATAACGATGGTCATTATAGCCAAACAGTTTTATTTCTCCAACAAGTACGATCTTTGTCCCTATGTATAGTTGCAAACCATAGTCTGGCTTTTTGCAGCAGTGGCTTCTTATTACTGGCGGGTTTTCGCAGCACTGTGGATATAGATACTTTTGTACCTGTTTCCTCCAGCATCTTCAGAAGCTTCTTTGCTGTTGTCCTGTTGTTTGTACAGATTCATCTCTAGAGACAGAACGCGTCTCCTTCCTGAGCGGCATGACGGCTTGTACCTTCACACGTTTGGAAATTGCTCCCTAGGATGAACCAGACTTGTGAAGATCTACAATTTATTTTCTGAGATCTTGGCTGATTTCTATTGATTTTCCCATGATGTTAAGCAAGGAGGCACTGAGTTTGAAGGCAGGCCTTGAAAATACATCCACGGGTACACCTCCAATTGACTCAAATGATGTCAATTAGCCTATCAGAAGCTTCTAAAGCCGGGACATCATTTTCTGAAATTGTTCATGCTGTTTAAAGGCACAGTCAACTTAGTGTATGTAGACTTCTGACCCACTGGAATTGTGATACAGTGAATGATCATTGTCTGTAAACAATTGTTGGAAAAATTACTTGTGTCATGCACAAAGTAGATGTTCTAACCGACTTGCCAAAACTATAGTTTGTTAATTAACAAGAAAGTTGTGGAGTAGTTGAAAAACAAGTTTTAATAACTCCAACCTAAGTGTACGTAAACTTCCGACTTCAGCTGTAGGTAGGGATAAAGTGACTAGGCAACAGGATAGATAACATGCTGAGCTGTAGCAGCAGGGTGAAAGTGTGTGTGTGTGTGTGAGTGTTTGTATTGTGTTGGGGTGTAAATGTAAGTATGTGTGAGTGTATGAGTAGAGTCCAGTGTGTGTGTGCAGAGAGTCAGTGCAAGATAATTTGTAAAAATTATCCGGGTAGCCATTTGATTAGCTATTTAGCAGCCTTGTTTAGCAGTCTTATGGCTTGGGGGTAGAAGCTGTTCATGGTCCTGTTGGTTCCAGACTTGATGCACTGCACTTGGTGCACTTGCCATCCAGTAGCCGAGAGTAGAGTCTTTGACAATTTTTTAGGCCTTCCTCTGACACTCTCTGGATAGAGGTCCTGAATGGCAGAGATTATGACCACAGTGATGTACTGGGCCGTATCCATCACCCTCTGTTGCCTTGCTGTCGAGAGCCTTGTAGTTGTCATACCAAGCTGTAATGCAGCCGTTCAAGATGCTCTCAATGGTGCAGCTGTAGAACTTTTTGAGGATCTGAGGGTCCATGCCAAATCTTTTCAGCCTCCTGAGTGGGAAGAGATGCTGTCGTTCCCCCTTCACAACTGAGTGTCTGTGTGTGGACCATGTTAATTACTTAGTGATGTGGACACAGAGGAACTTGAAACTCTTGACCCGCTTCACTACAGCCCCCTCAATGTGTATGGGGGCATGCTCCCCCCTATGTTTTATGTAGGCCACAATCAGCTCCTTTGTTTTTCTGACGTTGAGTAAAAGGTTGTTGTCCTGACACCACACTGCCAGGTCTCTGACCTCCTCTCTATAGGCTGCCTCATCGTTGTTGTGTCAGTTCCTACCGTTGCATCATCAGCAAAGTTGATGAAGGTGTTGGAGTCATGCGCGGCCTCGCAGACGTTGGTGAACTTGGAATACAGGAGAGGACTAAGCACACACCGTGTTGATGGTCAGCGTAGTGGATGTGTTGTTGCCTACCCTCACCGCCTCTGGGCGGCCCGTCAGGTAGTTCTGGATCCAGTTGCAGAGGGAAGTGTTCAGTCCCATGGTCCTGAGCTTGTTGATGAGCTTGGAGGGGACTATTGTGTTAAATGCCAAGCTGTCAATAAACAGCATTCTTACATATTGATTCCCTTTGTCCAGGTTTGTAAGGGCAGTGTGGAGTACAATAGAGATTGCATCATCTGTGGATGTGTTGGGGCGGTAATGCGAATTGGAGTGGAGCAAGAGTGTCTGGGATGATGGTGTTGATGTGAGCCATAACCAGCCTTTCAAAGCATTTCATGGCTAAAGATGTGGGTGTGATAGTCATTTAGGCAGGTTACCTTGACGTTCTTGGGCATGATGACTATGGTGGTCTGCTTGAAACAAGTTGGTTTTACGGACTGGTTCAGGGATTGGTTGAACATTTCAGTAAAGAAACTTGCCAGCTGGTCAGCACATGCTCGGCGTATGCGTCTTGGTAATCCGTCTGGCCCTGTTAACCTGTTTAAAGGTCTTGCATCAGCTACGGAGAGCGTGATCACACAGTCATCCGGAACAGCTGGTGCTGTCATGCACGTTTCAATGTTGCTTGCCTCGATGCGAGCATAGAAGGCATTTATCTTGTCTGGTAGACTCGCGCAGCTGGTCAGCTCACGGCTTGGTTTCCCTTTGTTAACTGTGATAGTTTACATGTCCTGACACGCTGTTGAGTGTCAGAGCCGGCGTAGTAAGATTCGATCTTAGGAAGTGTTCGAAATGTACACAATTGTTTCCCGGAAGATAATGGGGTGCTGTCATTCAGGTGAGGGTTTAGTATTTTTTTGATTTGGTCCAGGGGATGGTCATGTAATTTGTAATCGGTTAACAAACCTAACGCAATGGTAAATCTAAGCGCTGGCGGTAGCGCTGTAGGTTCGGGGGGGGGTGTCAGAAATATTTGAGCTATTTTCAAAACCAAAAAGTATCAGAGCAGTGCTGGCAGTGGCACAAACTGACTTTTGATGAATAAACCAGTTGTGGGTGTGTCAAGGCTTTGCCCCTCACTGGCCAATCAGAATGTCCTCCATGGCTAAATATGTGGTTTCTTCAAGTTGTGTATTTATGGTATTTTATGTAATAGAGTTTGTTACACAACTTATAGAAACGAAATAACAAAATGTAGACTAATCCCATCTTTGCTAAAATGTTAACTTGAACCTGTTTGCAGTCGACATTGTTCTAAGTAATTGCATGGCTTCAATGGGTAAATATATACATAGCATGTGCTCTTATATGTGTACGCAGACAAGGCCTACTGAGGAGTACCGGGGGTAAGCTTGCTACTGATATAATTGATTAAAATATATAAATATATATATATATATATGAAGGAAATGGCTGACACAATCTATGGATAGTAGGCAATAATTGTGTCTGTCAAACAGGTAGGCCTACCTCTTATTCCATGAATAGGAAGAAATAGGCTCCAACAGAAAGACCTCTTGTTGTCAGTAGCCTAAAGTCAAATTAAAATGAAGACCGTTTAAATGAATTAGGACTGCTCAAATTAACCATTTGAGTGCGGTCTTAGTGGTAAATAGACAGCTACGAATAATATAGATTAAAACTCTTGGTAAATAGTATAGTCTGCAACTTATCATGAGGTATTCTAACTCAGGTGAGCAAAACCTGGAGACTTCCTTAACATTAGACATTGGGCACCAGCTGTTGTTGACCCAAAGACACACCAACCTCCCTTCGTCTTACCTGAGTCTGCTGTCCGGTCTTGACGATGCATAGAAAAATCAGCACGATGTATATCCATGTCCACGTTCAGCCTCGACTCTGAGAAACATAGGATATTACAGTTTTTCAGGTCCCGTTGATGGGATAGTCTCAAATGTAGCTCATCCTGTTTGTTCTCCAGTGATTGCACGTTCGCCAATAGAACAGAGGGTAATGGCAGTCTATTTTGCCACTGCTTCCTCTTTCGAGTCCCGGGGAGTAGGGCCTGGTCCGGAGTGAGCAGGATGTCCAGAGCTGCCAACTCCTTGATGTAGAAATGTTTGTCCAATTCGAGGTTGGTGATCTCTGGTCATAGGAAATATGGTGGATACATTATGCACAAATACAGTTAAGATCAGTGTAAAAACAAAACACAAAAAAGAGAAGAATTGGTCAGGTAAGACTGCTGCTATCCAGGCTGTATCACATCCGGCATTGATTGGAAGTCCCATAGGGCGGCGCACAATTGGCTCAGCGTCGTCCGGGTTTGGCCGGAGTAGGCCGTCATTGTAAATAAGAATGTGTCCTTGCCTAGTTAAATAAAGGTTGAATAAAAATTCATTAAAAAAAAATAATAATCCACTGCAGTGCCATCTTCTTACACATTATGAAGGAATCATTTGGAGAGAGAAGTCGATTTATAGAGCAAATAATAATTTGACTTCTGAGTCGGTTAAAACTACACTTTGTGTTCTAACTTTCACCATTAGTCCTATTGATTTTGCTCTCTAAATGCCTCTTTCACAATATTGTTCTGTTTTTTTCAAAGATGTGTATTTTCGCAGAGTGCATTAATAATTGTATATGTTTTATTTCGTTTTTTACTCACAGAAGCATATTTTCCCATTAAAATAATACCTGTTTTGATTAGATTTTTTTACGAAGTACACTACAAAAGTATGTGGACACCCCTTCAAATGAGTGGATTTGGCTATTTCAGCCACACCCGTCGCTGACAGGTGTATAAAATCGAACACACAGCCATGCAATCTACAAAGACAAATATTGGCAGTAGAATGGCCTTACTGTAGAGCTCAGTTACATTCAACGTAGCACCTTCATAGGATGCCACCTTTCCGACAAGTCAGTTTGTCAAACTTCTGCCCTGCTAGAGCTGCCCCGGTCAACTGTATTGTGGTGTTATTGTGAAGTGGAAAAGTTTAGGAGCAACAGCGGCTGTGGCGCGAAGTGGTAGGCTGCAAAAGCTCACAGAACGGGACCTCTGAGTGCTGAAGCGCGTGGCGAGTAAAAATCGTCTGTCCTCGGTTGCAACACTCAGTCCAAAACTGCCTCTGGAAGCAACGTCAGCATAAGAACTGTTTGTCCGGAGCTTCATGAAATGGGTTTCCATGGACGAGCAGCCACACACAAGCCTATCACCATGCGCAATGCAAAGCGTGGGCTGGTGTGGTGTAAAGCTCGTCACCATTGGACTCTAGAGCAGTGGAAATGCGAGTGAATCACGCTTCACCATGTGGCATTCAGACGGACAAATCTGTTTTTGGCGGAAGCCAGTAGAACGCTACCTACCCCAATGCATAGTGCCAACTGTAATGTTGGTTGGAGGAGGAATAATGGTCTGAGGCTGTTTTTCCATGGTTTGGGCTAGGCCCCTTAGTTCCAGTGAATGGAAATCGTAACTCTACAGCAGACAATGACATTCTAGACGATTCTGCGCTTTCAACTTTGTGGCAATTTGGGGAAGGCCCTTTCCTGTTTCGACATGACAATGCCCCCGTGCACAAAGCGAGGTCCATGCAGAAATGGTTTGTCGAGACCGGTGTGGAAGAACTTGACTGGCCTGCACAGAGCCCTGACTTCAACTCCATTGAACACCTTTGGGATGAATTGGAAAGCCCGCTGCGAGCCAGGCATAATCACCCAACATCAGTGCCCGGCATCACTAATGCTCTTGTGGCTGAACTGAAGCAAGTCCCCACAGCTGTGTTCCAACATCTAGTAGAAACTGTTCCCAGAAGAGTGGAGGCTGTTATAGCAGCAAATGGGGGACCAACTTCATATTAATGCCCATGATTTTGGAATGAGATGTTTGACGAACAGGTGTTCACATACTTTTGGTCATGTAGTGTATAATTGTGCAAAAAAGTTTCTAAATAAACCAATTAAATTCACATCCATTTTAATTCCCAAATATTTTGTTTTATGTTGTCTGTCTCTTTGTCTACGTCCCAGGCCCCAATCTTACTGGCTGATACACTTCCAGTCTCTCCTCTACTGTTCTGAGAACAACCAGCTGGGTTCCTTCTCTGAGGAGCTCCACAGCTGTACCTGCAGCTACGAGCACAGCCCTTGCCAGCTGCCCCCACCATGTGCCATCGGAGAGGGTCCCGCCTGCGCAGCCTGTGCCCCAGACAACCACACACGATGTGGGACCTGCAACCCTGGCTACGCCCTAACCCAGGGGGCCTGCAGACCCATGGTGGCTGACTCAACAGAGAACTACCTGGGCTTTGAGACAGACCTACAGGACCTGGAGCTGAGATACCTCCTGCAGAGGGCCGACCGTAGGCTGGAGGTAAATACATGGCTATTTGATTTTGTGAACGATTTTGTGGATAAGTTGCAGAGACATTTTAAATGTAATAAAGTTGAGTAGGATCTTGAAAAAGTAGATGGACTATTGTCTTAACAACTTAAACAACTGTATCTGTCCTTCCAGGTCCACGCCATCTTCATCAGCAATGACATGCGTCTGAACAGCTGGTTTGACCCATCCTGGAGGAAGAGGATGCTGCTGACGCTGAAAAGCAACAAGTACAAGTCCAACCTGGTCCACATGCTGCTGGGCGTGTCTCTCCAGATCTGCCTGACCAAGAACAGCACACTGGAGCCCGTCCTCACCCTCTACATCAACCCCTTCGGAGGCAGCCATTCTGAGAGCTGGTACATTCCAGTCAGTGAGAACAGCTTCCCAGACTGGACGGCTACCAAACTGGATCTACCCCTGGAGTGCTTCAACTGGACCCTGACATTGGGCAACAAGTGGAAGACCTTCTTTGAGACCATCCACATCTACCTGCGGAGCCGGATAAAGATGCAGGGCGCTGGAGGTCCGGCGGGGGCTGTGAACGACAGCCTCTACTATGAGCCATTAGAAATGGTTGACCCTTCACGGAACCTGGGCTACATGAAGATCAACAGCATCCAAGTATTTGGCTACAGCATGCACTTTGACCCGGAAGCAATCCATGACCTGATCCTGCAGCTGGACTACCCATACACGCAGGGGTCCCAGGACACGGCTCTGCTGCAGCTGCTGGAGATCAGGGACCGGGTCAACAGACTGTCCCCCCCAGGTCAGCAGAGACTAGACCTGTTCGCATGTCTGCTCAGACACCGGCTCAAACTGACAGCCAGTGAGGTGGTCCGCATACACGCCTCCTTGCAGGCCTTCAGCAACCGCCTGCCAAACTCTCTGGATTACGAGACCACCAAGCTGTGTAGTTAACAGCTACTATGGAATGACTGGGAGACGTTAAAGCTCAACGGCTACAAGGGGAACTATTGGACGGCTAAATGGTATACTGCTACAGTAGTTTGACTTTCAATGGTTTGTTGATTCTCTGGATTACAAGACCTTAAATGTATGTACTTAACCGTTACAGAGACACAATAAGGACATGTGAATTGTGTCTTTTGGCTTTCAGTTGGGTTGTGACTCAATGACTTGTAAATGGTTGAGAGATGCTGGAAGCTGGTGCTTTTTTGTCCACAGAAGACACACAAAAACTCTGACACCATAAACAAAAACAGATCTAGAAAATCAGATATGTAACTCTCTCCACATCCACTTCACCATCTTGTTTAAATATAACCCTGCTCATTTATACAGTGTATACTGAAGCCAACTGGAGGGACCTTTTAAGATACATGGTACAGTCTGTTTGTTTGTAACTCTTTTATATGTTATTTTGCTTCAGTGACAGTGCACTTCCCATAATGACCAGAATACAGTGGTATCAGTCAGATTGTAGATAACTTGTTATTAAAACATGGATTAACAACTGTGGAGAATATTTGTCAAACTTACTTATAGCCGAGTAACAGCTGTTGTTACATCTCATTGTCAGACACATTTATCGCAGCAATTAAAACCACTTAGGAACTGAGTGAATGAAATTAAACATGATAGCAGAGTTTGATCAAATAATCATGAACCTCTATTTCATTAATTTATGCGGTTAGCTTATGGATGGTGACCAAGCTTCTCCAACCTAATTAAGTAGACTTTGTAACAGGAACAATTGAATCAATATATTGTTGTACAGTGAATGTGCACACACACGGACACACACACCAAAAATGCAGATATGAGTGAACAAAGCTGAGATTATTGTAAAACTGGTTCCTTTAGGGTTGTGGCTTAAAAACCCACACAGTACTTTTTTTTCCATTATCTGCAACAGGTTGAATTGGAGCAGACCAGTAGACACCTCAGCTCCCCTCTAGGACCAGGAGTGATGGCCATCCAGTGCACTGGGTCACAGATCCATAACTACAGTATTCATGTCAGGTCTATAAGGTGTCAGATCTCATTTACTAACATGGCCCGTATCTCATGGTATGGCTGTCCAGCGGAGCAGATGAAGGAGAGGTCACACACCTATGAAGGTCAACGGCTGTCAACTCCATTTGTCCGCGCTCCTCTTATCAAATCCTGCTCATATTAGAAGCTAAACTCGAAAGAGAGTAATGTGGATGAAACAGGCTTGATGCTGAGGTGTTTGTATAATGCATAACTAAATGTTAGTGTCCTTTGGATGCAGGGGTGTCAGATATTGGGGAATAATTGTTTTCAAAACAGCTAGAAAATGGCTGCCGTGAAGAGATGAAAGATTAAGGTTCTGGTTGTCTCTTTGGTCATTTGACTCCATCCAGAATGATATAATTATTTCTCCAAAAATCATCAGTCCACCCTGCCCACCTACTCCTGGTGAGCTCGCCCCATTAGAGAGGTGAGACAGAGAACAGACAATATCTTTACATCCTCTCACCTCAAATCAACCCTGCAATCAATTAAACATTTCCCCTTACTAAGTAATTGAGCTAAAAACACCGGTGGAATTTTCTGAGTAAAAGGAAATATATGGAAAATAAATTCTGTCTGCCCATTTATTCTTCATGAGGTAAAAATGAAAAGATCCCCAGGTATGTGCCTATAATTATGTTTAATAGCCCTCTGCTCGTTCTGCAATTACCGGGCTCAGTTCTAAAGCTCGTTCTGGTGCTGCAGAGGCGGCTGGCTGGCTATAATACATTATTGTGAGTTTGTAAATAGTTGTTATTCATTCTGCAGAGGCCTGGCATCTCTCTTATGAGACACTGAGTGGGCAGAGGAGAGGCCAGACTTTGATGAAGGAAGGTCTGACCTTTACTGAGCTGTCAATCAAAAGTGTTAGATATATAAATTTGTCTTTTGTACATATATGGCTGTCTTATTGCAACTCGGTTGCGTGTTATGCTTTCACTGTTCATAATACAGTTACTGAACATGGCAATAAGACATGCCTGCGCGTAGGAGAGGCATACAGTATAGGGTGTGTTGGTAAATTAAATCTTGAGTGCCAGAGTGCGCTCATATTGCAATCTGAGCATTCTGACCTCACAATGTCAGTCAAGCACCCAAGCTAACTGGCTAACGTTGCTAGCTTGCTAGCTACTTCCAGACACAAATGAGAGAACACCTCACTCTGACCAATTTACTTGCCCTAGCAGAGCTGGTTAGGCTGTTTTCATGTTATCCAGATTGTTGGCGACTGTAACTGTGCTGCTGGCATCAATTTAATTACACTTTTTTTGCAGGTGTTCACTGACAACGGCCATATTCAATGGGCGTTGAGGGTTCGTAAATTCATCCGTTATTACACGCTCTGGCACACTCAGACAAGAGTGCTCTGAGATCGGAGTAGATTGACCGTGAATTTATGAACACACCCTTAATTATTCTCAAACAGATCATTCTGATATTATTATAAATGTAAAAGAAAGACATGTTACAATGTCACAGACACAATCATATCAAATCAAAGTGTATTGGTCACGTACAAAGTTTAGCAGATGTTATAGTGAGTGCAGCAAAATGCGTATATTACTAGCTCCTAACAATGCAGTAAAATGTCAAACAAGTACACAAATAAAATGTTTTAAACACAACAAGAAATCAACAAATGTCGTAACGAATCTAATGTCGTAACGAATCAATGCAAATTGCACTGTGACAGTAAATCAAATGCAATGTACACTACCGTTCAAAAGTTTGGGTCACTTAGAAACGTCCGTGTTTTTGAAAGAAAAGCACATTTTTTTGTACATTTAAAATAACATCAAATTAATCAGAAATACAGTGTAGACATTGCTAATGATGTAAATGACTGTCGTTGCTGGAAACGGCAGATTTTTTATGGAATATCTACATAGGTGTACAGAGGTCCAATATCGACAACCATCACTCCTGTGTTCCAATGGCACGTTGTGTTAGAGAATGATAAGTTTATCATTTTAAAAGGCCAATTGATCATTAGAAAACCCTTTTGCAATTATGTTAGCCTAGCTGAAAACTGTTGTCCTCATTAAAGAAGCAATAAAACTGACCTTCTTTAGACAAGTTGAGTGTCTGGAGCATCAGCATTTGTGGGTTCGATTACAGGCTGAAAATGGCCAGAAACAAAGATCTTTCTTCTGAAACTCATTAGTCTGTTCTTGTTCTGAGAAATAAGGGCTATTCCATGCGAAAAATTTACAAGAAATTGAAGATCTTGTATAATGCTGAGTAGTACTCCCTTCACAGAACAGTGCACACTGTCTCTAGACAGAATAGAAAGAGGAGTAGGAGGCCCCGGTGCACAATTGAGCAAGAGGACAAGTACATTAGAGTGTCTAGTTTGAGAAACAGATGCCTCACAAGTCCTCAACCGGCAGCTTCATTAAATAATAGAAGGTTATTTAAGAAGGCCAGTTTTATTGCTTCTTTAATCAGAAAAACAGTTTAATGAAGGCCAGTTTTATTGTTCCTTAAATCAGAACAACAGTTTTTAGCTGTACTAACAAAATTGCAAAAGGGTTTTCTAATGATCAATTAGCCTTTTAAAATGATAAACATGTGCCAATGGAACACAGGAGTGATGGTTGCTGATAATGGATCTCTGTCGACCTACGGTATGTAGATATTACATAAAAAATCTGCAGTTTCCAGCTACAATAGTAATTTACAACATTAACAATGTCTACACTGTGTTTCTGATCAATTTGATGTTATTTTGATGTACAAGACATGTGCTTTTCTTTCAAAAACAAGGACATTTTTAAGTGACCCCAAACTTTTTAAAGGTATTGTATGTGTATATACCGTGCATTCGTAAAGTTTTCAGACCACTTTACTTTTTCCACATTTTGTTATGTTACTTATTCTAAAATGGATAAATAATATATAATCCTCATCAATCTACACACAATACCCCATAATGACAAAGCAAAAAACTTGAACTTTTTGCAAATGTATTGAAAATAAATAACTGAATAATCATATTTACATAAGTATTCAGACCCTTTACTCAGTACTTTGTTTAAGCACCTTTGGTAGGGATTAGAGTCTTGAGTCTTCTTGGGGATGATGCTGCAAGCTTTGGCACACCTGAATTTGGGGAGTATCTCCAATTCTTCTCTGCAGATCCTCTCAAGCTCTGTCAGGTTGGATGGGGAGCATCGCTGCACAGCTATTTTCAGGTCTCTCAAGAGATGTTCGATTGGGTTCAAGTCCGACCTCTAGCTGGGCCACTCAAGGACATTCAGAGACTTATTCAGAAGCCACTCCTGCATTGTCTTGGCTGTGTGCTTAGGGTTGTCGTCCTGTTGGAAGGTGAACCTTCACCCCCAATCTGAGGTCCTTAGCGCTCTGGAGCAGTTTTTCAACAAGGATCTCTCTGTACTTTGCTTAGTTCATATTTCCCTCGACCCTGACTAGTCTCCTGAAAAATATCCCCACAGCGTGATGCTGCCATAACCATACTTCACCGTAGGGATGGAGCCAAGTTTCCTCAAGATGTGACACTTGGCATTCAGGCCAAAGAGTTCAATCTTGGTTTCATCAGACCAGAGAATCTAATTTCTCATGCTCTGAGGTGCCTTTTGGCAAACTCCAAGCGGGCTGTCATGGGCCCTACCATAATGGCCTGATTGGTGGAGTGCTGCAAAGATGGTTGTCCTTCTGGAAGGTTCTCCCAACTCTGGAGCTCTGTCAGAGTGACCATCGGGTTCTTGGTCACCTCCTTGACCAGGGCTCTTCTCCTCCGATTGCTAGGTTTGGTCGGGCAGGCCAGCTCGATGAAGAGTCTTGGTGGTTCCAAACTTCTTCCATTTAAGAATGATGGAGGCCACTGTGTTCTTGGGGACCTTCAATGCTGCAGAAATGTTTTGGTTCCCTTCCATAGATCTGTGCCTTGACACAATCCTGTCTTGGGGATCTACGGATAATTCCATTAAAATCATGGTTTGGTTTTTGAACTGATTTCCACTGTCAACTGTGGGACCTTATGTGCCTTCCCAAATCATATCCAATCAATTGAATTTACCACAGGTGAACGCCAATCAAGTTGTAGAAACATCTCAAGGATGATCAATGGAAACAGGATGCACCTGAGCTCAATTTATAGTCTGTTAGCAAAGGGTCTGAATACTTATGTAAATAAGGTATTTTTGTTTATATAAATTTGCCAAAATGTCTAAAAACCTGTTTTCACTTTGCTATTATTGGGTATTGTGTGTAGAGTGATGAGTCAAACATTTAATTTAACACTTTTTAGTGTAAGGCTGCAACGTAACAAAATGTTGAAAAAGTCAAGGGGTCTGAATACTTTCCGAATGCACTGTACACCGGATGAATATACATAAGATATACTAAGAAGGATATTTACAGCAGTAGTTATATTAGAGTGAACTATGTCAGGAATCTAGTATATAAATAAATATGCTGTGTGTATGAACAGTACAACTAAAATGCTATGAACAGTAGTAGAAATATTAGAATGAGCTATGTCGCGAATACAGTATTTAAATACACAGTACAAAACCCCATGGCAAAATGGACAGAATTGCAGAAAACCAGAGTACGGAATATAAATAAACACGGAGTATATAAACATTAGGAACATCTTCCTAATATTGAGTTTCGCCTGCCCCCTTATGCCCTCAACACAGCCTCAATTCGTCGAGGCATGGACTCTACAAGATGTCGAAAGCGGTCAACAAGGATGCTGGCCCATGTTGACTCCAATGCTCCCTACAGTTGTGTCAAGTTGGCTGGATGTCCTTTGGGTGGTGGACTATTATTGATACAAACAGGAAAATGTTTAGTGTGAAAAACCCAGCAGCATTGCAGTTCTTCACACAAACTGGTGTGCCTAGCCTGGCACCTATAACGATAACCTTCCAAAGGCACTTAAATATGTTGTCCATTCACCCTCTGAATGGCACACAAACCATGTCTCAATTTTCTCAAGGCTTAGATGTTTTTTATTTAAGCTGTCTCTTCCCCATCCTCTACACTGCTTAATGTAGATTTAACAAGTATCAATAAGGGATCATAGCTTTCCTCTGGATTCACCTGGTCAGTCTATGTCATGGAAGGAACAGGTGTTTGTAATATTTTGGATACTCAGTGGATATGTAGAGTTGGTGAATAGAAAAGTGTGTATAGCAGTAGGAATATAGGAAGAACCATGACTAGAAAACAGTACCAGTCAACCCTTGAATGAGTAGGTGTGACCATTGTAGAATAATAGTGAAGACATCAAAACGATGAAATAACACATATGGAATCATGTAGTAACCAGAAAAGTATTAAACAAATCAAATATATTCTAGATTTTAGATAATTCAAGTAGCCAACCTTTGCCTTGATGACAGCCTTGCACAATCTTTGAATTCTCTCAACCAGCTTCACCTGGAATGTTTTTCCAACAGTCTTGAATGAGTTCCCACATATGCTGAGCACTTGTTGGCTGCGTTTCATTCACTCTGCTATCCAGCTCATCCCAAACTATATCATTTCAATTGAGGTCAGGTAATTGTGGAGGCCAGGTCATCTGACGCAGCACTCCATCACTGTCCTTCTTGGTCAAATAGTCCTTACACAGTCTGGAGGTGTGTTGGGTCATTGTCCTGTTGAAAAAGAAAGAATTGTCCCTGTAAGCACAATCCAGATGGGATGGCGAATCGCTGCAAAATGCTGTGGTAGCCATGCTAAATAAGTGTGTCTTGAATTCACTGGAACCAGCAAAGCACCCCCACACCATCACACCTCCTCCTCCATGCTTCACGGTGGGAACCACACATGCGGCGATCATCCGTTCACCTACTCTGCGTCTCGCAAAAACAGGGCGGTTGGAACCAAAAATCTAAAATTTGGACGCATCAGACCAGAGGACAGATTTCCACTGTTCTAATGTCCATTTCTCATGTTTCTTGGCCCAAGCAAGTCTCTTATTCGTATTGGTGTCCCTTAGTAGTGGTTTCTTTGTGGTTTCTTTCCACTGAACAATTGATGTTGAGATGTGTCTGTTACTTGAACTCTGTGAATCATTTATTTATATGGGCTGCAATCTGAGGTCCAGTTAACTCTAATGAACTTATCCTCTGCAGCAGACTTAACTCTGGGTTTTCCTTTCCAGTAGTGGTCCTCATGAGAGCCAGTTTCATCATAGTGCTTGATGGTTTTCGCGACTGCACTTGAAGAAAGTTTCAAAGTTCTTGACATTTTCCGGATTGACTGACCTTCATGTCAAGTAATGATGGACTGTCATTTCTCTTTGCTTATTTGAGCTGTTCTTTCCATAATATGGACTTGGTCTTTTACCAAACATGGCTATCTTCTGTATACCACCCCTACCTTGTCACAACACTACTGATTGGCTCAAACACATTAAGAAAGAAAGAAATTCCCCAAAATGTACTTTTAACAAGGCACATTTGTTATTTGAAATGCAGTCCAGGTGACTACCACATGAAGCTGCTTGAGAGAATGCCAAGAGTGTACACAGCTGTCATCAAGGCAAAGGGTGGCTACTTTGAAGAATCTCAAAATAAAATATATTTTGATTTGTTTAACACTTTTATGGCTACTACATGATTCCATATGTGTTATTTCAGAATTGTAATGTCTTCACTATTATTCTACAATGTTGAAAATAGTAAAAAAAATGTAAAAAATCCCTTGAATGAGTAGGTGTGTCCAAACATTCGACTGGTACCATACATGTAAAGTGGGTAAAACAGTAGGTAAACATTACTAAAGTGACTGGTGTTCAATGGACATAGGTCAGCCATCTCTATGGTGCAGAGTAGAGTACCTGGTGGTAGCCGGCTAGTGACTGTGTTTAAGGTTTACAATTTTTGCTAGCAATTGCTACACTGACCAACCTTGTTGCATTCCTCATTACAGCATGTTGGATACATATTCATTAGATGTGAAGACTGTTATATATATCAAATCAATTCTCTTTGTGTAATTCTTCTGTATTTAAATGAATCACAGAATAGTAATTAACTAGGAAGATGTGGCACCAAGTTTATAGAGTTTAAATTTCCCAAATGTAACTCTTCAGGCATTTTATCATCTTATTGATTACAGTCTTCTAGTAATGTATTGTTACCTCATCAGTCTCATTTCTGAATGTCGCAAACCCTTGGATATCTGCACGAACCCGAGCATCAAATCATGAATCAGCGATATACAAATTGGCTTAATTATTTACTTACTAACTAATCAATCACAGAATTACATAAAAACACACACAATAGGTCATACATTGGTTACTAACATGATACAAATAAAAAGCCCATAGTGGACGAAACCAATATGACGGCTTGGTAGACAAAGGAAAGGGATGGGGACAGTTCAAGAGCGGGAAACTCAGAGCGGACCCACTGTAATACAGTTCATAACTACAGTCATATAAATGCTAATATTTTGAACATGAACAGCCGCTCATTAGAAAATTAATAGCAATTTACATATTTACGAGTGTATGCCTTTGTTGTCCATCTCTGTGATCGCCGGTCCGTGTGCTGGATAATAGTAAGTCGACAGAAAGCCTCTGGTTTGTCCACCAGAGATCAAAGTATGTCGTAGTTGTAGGTTGTTATAATGGCTACGTCAGAGTACCATTCGGAAATGTTCTTAGATCGGACGTATTTACCAAACTAAAGTTGTAGTTTGAACCACTTCACACACCAGCATCACCAGGCGTGTTTTGGTCCAATGTAAATGTTGTCGCAAGTGGGTTTTATACTTTTAGTAGAAAAGGGGGCGTTCCATGATGCCAATGTAAATGTCTGTGCTCACGGGGTGTGGTCACTGACTAGTTAAAACTTTACATGAAAACCCATACTCTCATTTAGAAGGCTAACATCACATTTCATCATTTCGAAAGTATTCCTATACTCAATCATTTATTTTGTACAACATTCAGATGCAAACCCATAATTGAGAAGTGTATACAAAAAAAATAAACAGTAATGTGTGTCGCCTGTCCTTCATGAGGTCACCAAATGAAACAAACTCAACATTACTTTTCCTTAAGTGTCCACGGACCACTCCAACTGCTTGGAATACAGAAATGCTGTTCAACGATTCAACCTTTTGACGTTACCCTACTGCAGTCTTTTTCTGTGGTAACAAAGCGATTCTCAACTTTCAATTTGGCCGAGTGGGGTAAAGAGTTTTAGGTAGTTTTGACCGTCATAAACCTGTGGTGGGAGAGAGAGAGAGAGAGAGAGAGAGCTATGAATCTCACCCAAAAAGGGCATGTCGTGACAACATTATACAATTAAGTCATTTATCAGACTATAAGGGTTTATGGAAGTTCAAAGAGAGTGATAATGAATGGTGCTGCTCGGTCTGCTTTTTTGAAAAAAGTGGAGGGTCACTATCAGAAAATCAAAGCACAGATCTGAGACAACAACTGAGCTTCCTGTGTTCCTAGCAAACACAAAGTGTAAAGAAAACATTGCACCCTGGTCGATACTCAACTCAGTTTTAATGGGTAGGCTGCATGGCAACCATTGTACTGTGACACAGGAAGTAAGATCCCAGGTTTCCGACAAAACTTTCCCCTCCTGGGGACTGGGCAGTATATTGGGAATAGCAAACACAAGAAAAAGGTAACCGCTGTTGGCCGATAAATCAATAGTCTGCTTTATTACCTGGAAGAACAACAGGTTCTGCAGAGATCAATAATTACACTTAGGAGGCTCCTCTGGCATTTTGTCCCCCCTTCCCTTCACCCTGACCAAACGAGACTAGATCAGAACCAATTTATTACTGAGATGTCGATATCCGCCTGTGGATTGTATAAACTCAATTCAATCCTGATTTTTTATTTCCAAGGATGATGCATTTTAAAATGACATTAGTTCAGGTGTCGGTTTAGCAAACTCCATTCCTCAGCCACTCAGGCTGTGAACACAAAACCCCCAGCTGTGAGGAGAACAACAAATAACATAGCTTCATATCTTGACGATGCTGTGAGAAACAGCTAAACTCCAACATGAATATAGAGTTTCAGACAAGAGAAGTAATAATAATAACTTCTAAGTGGGAAACTCATAATTTTTCCCTCAGAGTTGTTTCTGCCTGTGGAGAAACAGTGTCTTGGGACCCAGAACAAAGTGCCTTTCAAAATCAAACCACAGTGAGGGGAGAGCAGCATGTTTTCAGTACCAGAAAGAATTATACCACATGCACACCCAAGCCTCTTACAAAAGAGTTCTGCAGTAGCAACGTTTCGCAGTAACAAATACATAGCCTATAATTCTTCATCACCAAAACCCTAGCACCCAAACTGTTCTTGTTGATCTCTACATTTACAGACAATGTAAGAAAATGAAAGGAAACACAAAGAAAACAAAGTAAAAAGAACATGCAGAAGTGTTTTTCCTATGAATAGGAATATTCCAGGGTTATTTCTCCTGATGCCATCAAGCAAAGATATTCCCACAGGAGTCTCAACACCTGTTCAAAGGTATGCTGTTAGATATGCTAGGCTGTAACCAAGAGTTACTGGAACCACCACATTAGCATTCTATCCCTAGAGCGCACCCAGAAAACCACTTTTTAAATGAACAAAGGGAGAGAGGGAGAGAAAAGGACAGAGAGAGAGAGTGAGAGAGAGAATGCTCCAAGCTGCTATTTAACTCTGACTTATGGCTGAAGAGATATACATGGGCATGTTGTTTTGTGAGGTCTTTCCCGAATATTCCTTCTCCTGAATTTCAAAGAAAGGTTAGATAACATAGAAATTAAAGAGAGACTGGTTGAGGGACAGGTAGAGAGAATTCAGCTGTCCACATGCCCCTCCTCAGTTCATTAGAATGCATTACAAACATACTATATACTGTATATGGAAGTTGTTTGATCTTGAAAGCAGTGCATGGACAATGGGCTTGAAGGTCTTGTATGGAGGAAAGGACGATTGAGTCTGAAGCTATCATTCTTCCTGGTGTGTTGAGTGAGTGTTTGCGATGCAGACAGAAACCTAATCAGCCCAGGCCTACCCAGAGACATTTTATGCACAATATAATTGCTTTGGGGATCTTCAGGCCAGGTTTTCAATGCATCTTGTATTAGACAGTGTTTTACTGTGGCATGTACTCATCACAGGATGTATGAACATAGTCATTTAGGATGCAGCCTCAGCTGGCGAGTCAAATAATTTACCTGGTATCTCCAATATTCTTTGAAGTCATTTTCTAAATTCTTTGAAGTGACTGAAGTCTCCAGGTAGAATTGACAAATGGGTCAGACACATAACTTACTGCGTTATTCATTTTGTTAGTACTGTACTGTAGCCTATTCCAGGTTACAGAATCAAATTTATTTGACAGACTTTCCCCAACAAGTGAATACTGTGGTCCATTGAATGTTGATAATGTCCTCAGCTCCTATTGTCATAAGATCGTGTTTGTTATCTTTCACTCCACCATGTCCTGCCCCTGATCTCTACACCCTTAGAAAAAGGGTTACAAAAGGGTTCTTTGGTTGTACCAATAGGAGAACCCTTTTCGGTTGCAAGTAGAACCCTTTCTAAAGAGGGTTCTACATGAAACTCAAAAGTGTCACAACTTCTACCGAAGTCGGTTCCTCTCCTTGTTCTGGCGGTGTTTGGCAGTCGACGTCACCGGTCTTCTAGCCATCGCCGATCCATTTTTCATGTTCCATTTGTTTTGTCTGATTGTCACACTCACCTGGTTTCAATTCCCTAATTACATGTTGTATATGTTCCCTCTGTTTCCCCCATGTCGTTGTCGGGAATTGTTCATTGTAAGTACGTGTACCTTTTGTGACTGGTGCGAGGTTTTGTGCCCATGTGTTTTTTTGTGTAATTTTTGTAAGCCGGGAGTTATGTGCATTAAACGGCTTCGGCCATTGACCAAGTTCTGCTCTACTGCGTTTGACTTCCATGCCACCAGTTACGCACCCCTTGACAAAAAGGCTTCTATCTGGAACCAAAAGGATTCTTGAACCTGCAACTGAAAATGGTTCTTCAAAGGTTTATTTTATGGGGATAGACGAAGAACCCTCTGCGGTTCTAGATACCACATTTTTTTTATAAGAGTGTACAGCAGTCTAATGGGAAGGAAAACAAATCATTAACTTACAATGCATTCGGAAAGTATTCAGACCACTTTACTTTTTCCACATTTTGTTACGTCACAGCCCTATTCTAAAATGGATAACATTAAATGTTTTGCTCATCAATCTACACACAGTACGGCATTATGACAACGTAAAAAACTTTTTTTGTATTTTTTTCAAATCTATTAAATATAAAAAACAGAAATACCTTATTAACCAGTTGGATTTAGGGGGCACTATTTTAATTGTTGGATGAAAAACGTTCCCGTTTTAAACAAGATATTTTGTCACGAAAAGATGCTTGACTATGCATATAATTGACAGCTTTGGAAAGAAGACACTCTGACGTTTCCAAAACTGCAAAGATATTGTCTGTGAGTGCCACAGAACTGATGTTACAGGCGAAACCCAGATAAAAATCCAACCAGGAAGTGCCGCATTTTTTGAAACCGCCTCATGCCAATGACTCCTTATATGGCTGTGAATGAGCTACAAATGAGCTTACGTTTTCCACGTTTTCCCCAAGGTGTCTACAGCATTGTGACGTCTTTTTATGCATTTCCCTTGAAGAATGGCTGTAAGGGACCATATATGGCATGTGGTCACATGGTGTCTCCCGCAGAAAACCTTGCGTAAAATACTGAGGTAGCCATTTTTCCAATCGCTTCTTATGAGAAACCAACTGCCTCGACGGATATATTATCGAATATATTTGTTAAAAACACCTTGAGGATGGATCCTAAACAACGTTTGCCGTGTGTCTGTCGATATTATGTAGCTAATTTTGAAAAAAGTTTGGCGTTATAGTTATAGTCGGTCGATTTCTCAGCCAAGCATGGTGAAGAAACGGGAGCTTTTTCGCCTACAAAAATAATATTTTTGGAAAAAAAGGAACATTTGCTATCTAACTGGGAGTCTCCTGAGTGAAAGCATCCAAAGTTCTTCAAAGGTAAATGATTTAATTTGGTTGCTTTTCTTATTTTCGTGAAAATGTTGCCTGCTGCCAGCAGAGCCTAGCATAGCATTATGCCATGATAAACTTACACAAATGCTTGTCTAGCATTGGCTGTAACACATATTTTGAAAATCTGAGATGACAATGTTGTTAACAAAAGGCTAAGCTTGTGTTTGAATATATTTAATTCATTTCATTTGCGATTTTCATGAATAGGGAAAGTTTATAGGGGTATTTATGTCCGTTGCATTATGCTAAGATCAGAGGAATTGTCTGTAAAGCTCCGAAACAAGATTGTGTAGAAGGGTACCAAAATTGTCTGCAGCATTGAAGGTTCCCAAGAACCCAGTGGCCTCCATCATTTTTAAATGGAAGAAGTTTGGAACCACCAAGACTCTTCCTAGTGCTGACAGCCCTGCCAAACTGAGCAAACGGGGGAGAAGGGCCTTGGTCAGGGAGGTGACCAAGAACCCGATGGTCACTCTGACAGAGCTCCAGAGTTCCTCTGTGGAGATGGGAGAACTTTCCTAAAGGACAATCATCTCAATCAGACCTTTATGGTAGAGTTGTCAGATGGAAGCCTCTCCACAGAAAAATGCACATGATAGACCGCTTGGAATTTGACAGAAGGCACCTAAAGGACTGATGAAACCAAGATTGAACTCTTTGGCCTGAATGCAAGCGTGGCAGCATCATGCTGTGGGGATGTTTTTCAGCGGAAGGGACTGGGAGACTAGTCAGGATCAAGGGAAAGAGATCTTTGATGAAAACCGGCTTGAGAGTGCTCAGGACCTGAAACTGGGGTGAGGGTTCACCTTCCAACAGGACAATGACCCTAAGCACACAGCCAAGACATTGCAGGAGTGGCTTTGGGACAAGTCTCTGAGTGTTCTTGAGTGGCCCAGCCAGAGCCCCATCTTGAACCCGATATAACATCGCTGGAGAGACCTGAAAATAGCTGTGCCATGACGCTCCCCATCCAACCTGACAGAGCTTGAGAGGATCTGTAGCGAAGAATGGGAGAAACTCCCCAAATTCAGCTTGAAGCGTCATACCCAAGAAGATTCTAGGCTGTAATCACTACCGAAGGTGCTTCAACAAAATCCTGAGTAAAGGGTCTGAATACTTATGTAAATGTGATATTTCCTGTTTTTTTTTTATACATTTGAGACTTTGAACTTTTTTTTGCTTTGTCATTATGGTGTCTTTTGTGTGTAAATTGATGAGGGGAAAAAACTATTCAATTTAACATAACAAAAGGTAGAAAAAGTCATGGGGTCTGAATACTTTCCGAATGCACTGTAATAGGTAATGTCAATGTTATATGGCATGCAGTCACCATAAAAAGCAAGTCATAGTATCAACGAATATGTCACAAACTCTAACACAAACAACTTTAGCAATACAGAGAAAAAACAGCATGTTCTTTTCAGCTCCCATGCCTGTCCTTCAGTTTCCCCAGCAAAACGTTTAGTATGTTAAGAGGCAAGACGAGGAGGATATTGGAGCCCTGGTAACGCTTTTCCTGTTCTGTTTACTGAACAACCCAGCCATTCAAATGACACAAGCGCTTTGGAACCAATTGAGCTGTGCCTTGAGTGTTGGTGAGTGACCCCAGCAGCACTCGAGATGGCAGTGTGACTGATGCATTTATCTTCCAGGGCTACTGTAGCATAATCTTTTTCTCACAGCAATCCGAGTCAAATCAGGGCTCTTAACAACAGATATAATTACAATAGGTCTAAATCTAGGTCTAAATCTGCAAACAAAATCAACTGCCATTCAGAAGATGGATGGAAGGATGGAAGATGTCTGAAGAGGGTCTGCCTTTGTTTGTTTTTCTGACACAAGAGAGAAGTGGAAGGCAGTAGGAACTCATTTTATAGACACTTTCAGCACTTACGTCCTCCAGTTTTGTACCGTATGTCATCAAATGATCGGCATATGTATTGAAATGCCACTCTTGCTTTCTGTATATACTTTATATATGTCATTTTTAAGAAGCCTTACTTGAGAAATGTGTGTGACTGAAGGTGGTACTTTCCCTCCAAAGTAAAACCACCCCACACTGGGAAGTTAATAATGATTTTGCCGTGGAAGTATGAAATCTGTTAAAATAATGAAGGTCTGCGGGAAATGTGGTTTAAATCAATGAACGCTGTCGTTATCATAAACAAGAGTTGGAGAAAAGGATATAGTATTGATTGAGAAGATATTAGAAATGAAGGAATTCACAGTGCAGATCCTGTGAAAGAGTTCCTTTGTCTGTTAGTTCTAGGTGATTTCAGACACACAGACATGGATGAAGTGCATTGGCCATGTCAAAATCAAAATCTCCTGAGTCTCTCCCCTGGACTGTAGGTCTATAAACGTCCTGGTTGTCCTCTAACTCCACTGCTTATCCACCCTCACAACTGTCTGTCTGTCTGTCTGTCTGTCTGTCTGTCTGTCTGTCTGTCTGTCTGTCTGTCTGTCTGTCTGTCTGTCTGTCTGTCTGTCTGTCTGTCTGTCTGTCTGTCTGTCTGTCTGTCTGTCTGTCTGTCTGTCTGTCTGTCTGTCTGTCTGTCTGTCTGTCCGTCTGTCCGTCTGTCCGTCTGTCCGTCTGTCCGTCTGTCCGTCTTTCTGTCTGTTTGTCTGTCTCTCTCTCTCTGTCTCTCTCTCTCGCTCTGTCTCTCTCTCAGGTGGTTATTACAGCTACAGCTGACCTTTTACTGATCCGGCCCACACTATATCCTTTAGACATACAAAATCGAAGATCCACTTCATATGGTGCCCTGGATTCCCGCCCCCCACGCCAAGAGCATCCTGCCTGGCCGTGCTCTCTGCCTGGTGTAGGGTAAGAAAATTGGAGGAGTGGGGCGAATTGATGTTCCAATTTGGCCCTGAATACAATGTGCAATCATCCATCATCCAGGTCTGAAACGACACAACAATGTAGAGGCGTCCTCGGGTGTTTATGTGTGGATATGTGTGTGTGTGTGCATGCACATGGTGCATTTAGTAGGTATCCATCACTCTTGAGAGCTCTGGAATTGATATGTTGAAACCAAATTGAATGGATGAGGTGATTGCCCAGCGAGAGCAGTATTGTCACATCTCAATAGACCAGAGGTGGGAGGAGCTGTAGAAGGGCTCATTGTAATGGCTGGAATGGAATCAATGGAACGGAGTCAAACAGTTGGTCGCCTTATGTTTGATGTGTTTGATACCGTTCCATTCATTCCATTCCAGCCCTTACAATGAGACTGTCCACTTACAGCTTCTCCCACAAGCCTCCTCTGCAATAGACGTGCCCTTATCAGGAAATAATAAGTATATTTTCACCACCCAATTTAGACCTGCATAGCACACCAATCAGAAAAAATGTTTGAACTGAAGCGTACCAAAGAGGATGCTTATTAGAGAAGTTCAATTTGCATATATTGGTTGTGAAGAATATGGAGAGAAATCTGTCAAAAGTAGATCAAAGGAACCTTTCGGTAGATTTGATGAAATTGTTCCTTGACTAGTCTGACAGAATGGGACAGAATTGTGACAAAACTGTTATCCTGTAGACATAAATCATTGTCAAGATATACATCAGATATTGCACCTCTGCAACTTGCTGTTCTCAATTGGTTTCACTCAAAGTAGTAGAGAGAGTAATTGAAAGACATATACCATTACATGTAGGAAGGAGTGTGACGTTTAAGCTAATTTAGGATCGTTAACATTTAGATAAAATCCCTAACCAAAACATATATATAATACAGAATATATACAGTACCAGTGAAAAATTTAGACACACCTATTAATTCCAGGGTTTTTCTTTATTTTTTCTTTATTCCCTTATTTTATTTTTACTATTTTCTACATTGTAGAATAATAGTGAAGACTTCAAAACTATGAAATAACACATATGGAATCACGTAGTAACCAGTAAAGTGTTAAACAAATCAAAATATATTTTATATTTGAGATTCTTCAAAGTAACCACCCTTTGACTTGATGACAGCTTTGCACACTCTTGGCATTCTCTCAACCAGCCGTCACATGGAATGCATTTCAATTAACAGGTGAGCCTTGTTAAAAGTTCATTTTTGGAATTTTGTTTTCCTTCTTAATGCATTTGAGCCAATCAGTAGTGTTGTGACAAGGTAGGGGTGGTATACAGAACATAGCCCTATTTGGTAAAAGACCAATCCATCTTATGGCAAGAACAGCTCAAATAAGCAAAGACAAATGACAGTCCATCATTACTTTAAGATATGAAGGTCAGTCAATCAAGAAAATTTCAAGAATTTTGTGCAGTCGCAAAATCCAACAAGCGCTATGATGAAACTGGCTCTCATGAGGATCGCCACAGGAAACGAACTCCCTGAGTTACCTCTGCTGCAGAGGATAAGTTCATTAGAGTTACCAGAAATTGCAGCCCAAATAAATGCTTCACAGAGTTCAAGTAACTGACACAACTCAACATCAATTGTTCAGAGGAGACTGCAGGAATCAGGCCTTCATGGTCAAATTGCTGTAAAGAAACTACTACTAAAGGATACCAAGAACACGAAGAGACTTGCTTGAACCAAGAAACGTGAGCAATTGACATTAGACTGGTGGAAATCTGTCCTTTCGTCTGATGAGTCCAAATTTGATATTTTTGGTTCCAACCTACGTGTCTTTGTGAAATGCAGAGTATGTTAACGGATTTACATCTGTGGTTCCCACCGTGAAGCATGGAGGAGGAGATGTAATGGTGTTTGGGTGCTTTTCTGGTGACTGTCAGCGATTCATTTATAATTCAAGGCACACTTAAAATCCTTGTGCCCTGTTTTTCAATTTTTGCCTAAATGACATACCAACATTTAACTGCCAATAGGTCAGGATCTGAAGCAAGGATATGCATATTCTTGATACTATTTGAAAGGAAACACTTTGAAGTTTGTGGAAAAACTAAAAAACATGCGTTTTTTAAAATAATCTTTGAAAAGATGGGCAAAAGAACACGGACACTGGACAGAGGAACTCTGCCTAGAGGCCAGCATCCCAGAGCCGCCTCTTCACTGCTGACATTGAGACTGGTCATTTGCGGGTATTATTTAATGTAGCTGCCAGTTGAGAACTTGTGAGGTGTCTGTTTCTCAAACTAGACAATCTAATATACATGTCCTCTTGCTCAGTTGTGCACCGGGGCCTCCACCTCTTCTTTCTATTCTGGTTAGAGACAGTTTGCGCTGTTCTATGAAAAGAGTAGTATAGTGACAATTTCTCGCATGGAGTAGCCTTCATTTTTCAGAACAAGAACAGACTGATGAGTTTCAGAAGAAAGGTCTTTGTTTCTGTCCATTTTGAGCCTGTAATCGAACCCACAAATGCTGATGCTCCAGATACTCAAATAGTCCAAAGAAGGACAGTTTTATTACTTCTTTAATCAGCACAACAGTTTTCAGCTGTGCTAAAATAATTGCAAAAGGGCTTTCTAATGATCAGTTAGCCTTTTAAAATGTTTAACTTGGATTAGCTAACTCAACATGCTATTGGAACATAGGAGTGATGCTGCTGATAATTGGCCTCTGTACACCTATGTAGATATTCCATAAAACATCTGCCATTTCCAGCTACAATAGTAATTTACAACATTAACAATGTCTACACTGTATTTCTGATATATTTGATGTTAAATGAAAGGACAAAAATGTGCTTTCTTTCAAAAACAAGGACATTTCTAAGTGACCCCCAAACTTTTGAACGGTGGTGTATGTATTTATTTATTTTTTATTTGAGTTATTTAAACTTTATTTAACTAGGCAAGTCGGTTAAAACAAATTCTTATTTACAATAACGGCCTACCAAAAAGCAAAATACCTCCTGCGGGGTTGAGGGCTGGGATAAAAATAAAAACAACAACAAAAAAACAGGTATGTATATATATATATATGTATATATATTGGTCTCTGAATATATATACAGTGGGGCAAAAAAGTATTTAGTCAGCCACCAATTGTGCAAGTTCTCCCACTTAAAAAGATGAGAGAGGCCTGTAATTTTCATCATAGGTACACTTCAACTGTGACAGACAAAATGAGGGAAAAAAATCCAGAAAATCACATTGTAGGATTTTTAATTAATGTATTTGCAAATTATGGTGGAACAACATTAATATGATAATTGCTGAGTGGGTGGGGAACAGGAGTAAGGTGAGCAGCATCTGGAAGGTAGCCAGGACTGTGGTAGATCGAACTGCCCCCTAGCGGTCATACGCAGGATCATATCTGAATTGTGAATTCACGTCATCTTATGATATTTTTTGTATTTTTAAACAATAAAAAATGGCAGTTTAAACATTAAGAAAAATTTGACCTTGTCACATACCTAGTTACATGATTACTAATGTTTTCCTGTTTCAAAATGTATGACATATTTGAGAAATGAAATAAACTGCTCTTTCGGGAGTTTTATTTCACACTTTGCTCAGCTAAAAGCCTTTTTAAGCCAAATCAATATGCATTTCATAAAATATGTATGCATGGTTCTTAATATGCTTTGATGAAGGATAGAACTACTGTAGAGCTTGAATCTGAGTAGAGCTTTTGTCATTATCACCATCATCATCATCATGGCCATCATCATCATCAACATCATCGATGAACATCATCATCATGACCATCATTATCATGCAGCATTATTATCATCATGCCCCTCATCATCATGACCATGACCATCATCATCATTATCGTTGTTGTCATCATCACTTTCACCTCCACTGATGTCCAACAGCCGGATATTATTTGATCTATGTGAAGCGTTATCTTTCATAAAGGGCCCAATGCCATCAGAAAACTTACAAGCATTAATTATAAATCCATTAAAAGAACAGATTCATCAGAAATGTAGTCATTACCCGATGACATCCCATTATTTTATCCTCGATAGTGATCCGTATGCAAGTGCGGAGCTGGTGTTTCCTTGTGCCTTATGGAAAGAGAGCACGAAGAACCATCTGTTTATGGCAGTTCAAGATGCAGGCTGAATTTTAATCAGGACTGTCAATGTCCTATGTAATGGTAGCATGTGAACTCACTTCTCATAGCAATGGGCTCTGCCAGTGGGGTACCATGTTCCTCACACCATGTGTGTCAGTCTCACACAAACAGCCAGACATCAGATATCTGTCTGCAGGCTGGTAACATCATGAATACCGACAGAATATATCAAAGGTGTTTTATCTTTGTATTATGGCTTATGGACAGAATTAATATTATCTCAGGGAAATGTGGTGGCTTGTATGGGCCGTGTCTCACCCATGGTGATGCATGGTGTGAAAAAATGAAATGGTAGATGTAATATTTAATGATATTGAAGTGAAATTCTCACAAAAGCTCAAAGAGATGATGTTATCCTCACAATATTCATGTAGCACATTGCTTTTCTGATATCTGTGTGAGCATAATACTCACATTTGGGGATTGGTCAATGAAAGTTACATTTTGAAATGTGAAACCCCGAATACAGGAAGCTATTCGGAGACCAATTACTTTATATTTCAATAGGGCACATTTCTGGCTCCCCTCCAACAATGTCTCTGTATAATGAAGTCTGCCCTGAGCAATAGCAAGGTTATTTTGAATGTGAAAGATAAGACCTGCTCATTGTAAATTTGTTCAGGTTTTCTTTTGCACTAATGCTTTTCTCTCAAGGTGATGGCTGTTCTGTCCATTCCGAATATGTGTCTCTCTGTCTGGTAGGATCATCTTGAATGGAGGACCATGGGGACTTTGTCAGAAGCCATCAAGGTCAAGTCTTAATATCATTGTCGTGTTGAAGGACGAGTTCATTTGGAGTCATTATGGATTCATCCCCTTTGAGTCACGTCTGTCAGTCAAAGTTATAAATAAGTCAGCCGATAGGTCAAATGTGAGACAGTGGTCCACAGTGGATTGTAACACATCATTCAAAGGTAGCGCCAGCTCTTCTGATCCCTCAGCATCCCCTCATAAAGAAATCAAAGAGTGGGAGACGAAAGGCAGAGCAACAAGATCAGCTGAAATCCCTCTAAGCTGCCTATGGGATAAACTATGGGATCTTAAAGAACCCATCTCTGTGGAATGGACCTTTAGTGTAGCTACACTCAACAACAAATGTTTATACTTAGGCCCAATTCAATCAAAGAAAAACTATACTGTGGGCTCACTCAGAAAGTTTGCACTGGTTTGGTTTTGCATCAATATCCAACAACAATGACTGAGAGAAGAATAACTAGTTAGTGGAGTTGGTTTTAACATGGTTAACTCCCATACAGCATAATGATTCTGAGTGAACCCGCAATCAGGTTACGTTTTACTGCAGTTGGCTAAATCAGGGTCACACAGAGTGATTCTTGGTAGTCTTAAACAAACCTACTTTGAAACAAAAGTATACACCTCACACACATGGTTATGGGCTTTAAAAAAAGAAGACACTTGTACCATGTCAGATATAGAGTTAAAATGTATTCCATTTTGAGTTTGCATCCCAATATTAAACTTTATATACACTACTGGTCAAAAGTTTTAGAACACCTACTCATTCAATGTTTTTTCTTTATTTGTGTCACGAATATTACCGAAGGTGGCTCCCCTTCTTGCTCGGGTGGCGCTCGGCGGTCGTCGTCGCCGCTCTACTAGCTGCCACCGATCCTTTGTTCCGTGTTCGTTTGGTTTTGTCTAATTGGTTTCACCTGTTCATTGTTTGGTTGTTAGGGTGGTGTTATTTAAGTTTGTTTAGCCCGCTTCTGTTTGTGTGGGCTTGTTCTTCTGTATTTGTGAGAGGTGTTAGTGTTTTGTTGGGTTTTCTCGCTGTCCTGGTATTTTACCTAAGGGTACTATTTGTTTTAATAGTTACGCCTGTGTTAGGTAATACTATTTTGTTCTTTTGATTTTGGACATTAAAGCGTGTTTTTTCCCGCATCCTTTGCTCTCTGCGCCTGACTCCACACCCATTCACTCATTGAGCGTTACAATTTGTACTATTTTCTACTTTGTAGAATAATAGTGAAGACATCAAAACTATGAAATAACACATATGGAATCATGTAGTAGCCAACAAAGTGATAAACAAATCAAAATACATTTTAAATTTGAGATTCTTCAAATAGCCACCCTTTGCCTTGAAGACAGTTTGCACACTCTTGGCCTTCTCTCAACCAGCTTCATGAGGTACAGTAGTCACCTGGAATGCATTTCAGTTAACAGGTGTGCCTTCTTAAAAGTTCATTTGTGGAATTTCCTTCTTAATGCATTTGAGCCAATCAGTTGTGTTGTGACAATGTAGGGGGTATACAGAAGATAGCCTTATTTGGTAAAAGACCAAGTCCATATTATGGCAAGAACAGCTCAAATAAGCAAAGAGAAACGACCGTCCAAAGACTGCAATTACAGTCAGAAGACTAGCATTCCACCCATGAGGCCAAATAGGGCGCTTTAGGTCATTGACTGCAGGTAAAGGCTACCCAATATATTGAATCGGGGCACTACACTCAAAACTTTTTTAATTGACTAATCACATTTCCACTTAGCCAAAACCCAAAAAGCAGGTAAGTACTCTAAGTGAGAGTGCTAGAGAGAGAGAGAGAGAGAGAGAGAGAGAGGGAAAGAGGGAAAGACAGAGAGAGAGAGTCACATTATGTTTACCTATGATTCTAATGGCCTCCATAGCTAATATGAAGTTGTAAGCCGGTGAAAACAAGCAGGGTGTAAAGTCTTTAATGTCAGAAATGCCTTGTGCATTGTGATTGCATGCTCTCAGAGTTATTAACCCAGACTAAGTCTTATTAAAGTTAATTACTCCCCGATGTGCTATGGCCAAGCATGACATATTGCATGGCTATTTACATCCATATTTGCAGGCCACAGTGTTGAAGTGTGATTGAATGCCTGGGAGTCTGATGCCAAGAGGGATTGAAGGGAGGGCTAATGGGAAAGCTGTCCAGCACGTTTTGATCGCCTTATTCTGAAGAGGTACTCAAAGGAACCCGCTGAGAAATATAGGCACCCCTGTCACGATACATCACCCATCTCTCTCTCACCTGAGATAGTTGTGACTCTCAAACTTAAATAGGGCTCCTTAATAATTGTTTATGTTCAAAACTGTGCACTCTCCTCAAACAATAGCATGGTATTATCTTACAGTAATAGCTACTGTAAATTGGATAGTGCAGTTAGATTAACAAAAATGTAAGCTTTCTGCCAATATCAGATATGTCTATGTCCTGGGAAATGTTCTTGTTACTTACAACCTCATGTTAATCGCATCAGCCTACTTTTGCTCAACCGTCCCGCAGGGGACCCACCTGAAGAAGTTTTAAAAGGACCTTTAGTGAGGTCAGACAGTCCCCCTCCTTAAATATCTACCACCTCAGTGGAAACAATCCCAATTATTCACCTTATTAGAATTCACTCAAAACCCAATATCATAAATTTCAAGTTTGAAAAACAACTAGCAATGTCTAATAAGAGACTCCAGAGTCCCGAAGAGATATGAGTAATACATATCAATCAAATAGTTCAGGCCACAGAGCGAATAATGATCAGATCAATATGTCTGCTTTGTGCAGCTCTATACTGTACCGTTTTGTTTCAGGAACATTCCAGGAACGTTGTTTGTTGTCATGGCTGAGAAAATAATGCTGTCTGTAACAATAGCCAGAAGGGACTGGCTTGCCAATAAAACCTGATGCTGACATCAGAAACCAAACAGGGAACCCACCAGCAGATCAGTCTGGATATGGAGCCAAAAAAGCAAGGATAGTTATGGAGCATGAAAGAGACTAGAGAGAGCTTGAACAGTCTTTTTGCATATTACATTACTAGCCTTAAGATTCAGAGCACTGCATGGATTTAAAAAAACTGCTGATTAAAACTTGTTTTTCTGCAACAACTGAGGGCCTAGCACTTTTCTGGTTGCTTGGCATGATGTGTGTTGTGTAAATTACCCAGGGAAGGAAACACTTTCCTCTGAAGTAGTTTACAAAAATGAATGACAATTTATCTTTAAACATGGTGAGAAGAAAGATAGATCACAGGCAATTTACTAACTATTGTGCAAACAATGACAATTTCACTCTACTAACACCTTGTGGAAGCAATAGTATCTCATGCTATGAACACAAAACTTTACAACCCTCATCAACTCAATAAATTATCATGCTTATAATTGTACATCTAGTATGAATTCTCAATATCTATGTTACATTATAAAAGAGAAACAAACACACACAGACAGATACAAACCAGCTTCCATGCACACACCCATACATACACACATACATAAGTACATAAACACAGGAGCTGACTGCATTTAATGCATTTAATGGAAACCACAGAGGTAGTCTGGACTACAGTCATATGGGCAACTCTGTAGTCTGCTGAGGAGAAATTGGTGCCTCAATTTTATCAATTGAATTATCACAATGAGAGAGGCAGCTTTTAGGCTGACAGGTTCCCCATCCTAGGAACTGTCAGGGTGTTTGGCGTTCTCTCTCTCTCTCTCTCTCTCTCTCTCTCTCTCTCTCTCTCTCTCTCTCTCTCTCTTTCTCTCTCTCTCTCTCTCTCTCTGCTATGCTCTCCCCTCTGAGGAGACGGAAGTGGCATTTTCCAGGCATCCAGACTGCTTGGAAATAACATCCCATTAAAAGTAGGAATCACAACTCCACTGCCAGAAAACAAAATATTAATAGAGAAAAAAAAATGTCCTCCCTGCCTTTCCCCCTTGTAATGAAATCACTGTCATTAAAGATTTTGGAGAATGTCATTTTCATTGAGAATTAAATAAATAGAACCTAATAAAGCTGATACATTCGACCACTCAACGTTACCAGTCTCCAGTCTCTTTCAGGATTTTTTTTGTTCTACAGAAACAATTTTTTCACAGGGCTCTTATTGAAATATATGTTTCCCATCAAGGTTACACTAAACATATTAATTTTTGGATTTGATGAGGCCTGCATTCTAAATGCCGGACCTGCTTATTAATTAAACAGTGCACACAGAATGTTAATGGTGGCCATTCTGGGGCCTCCTGTGGAGTGGTTGCATCAGGCTGAGTTTTCTGAGTCATTAGCGGTGTACCATTGCAGAGCGGGTCAGCCTCAGCGAACAGCAGGGTCACCATGGAGCAGAGAGAACATAGCTACTCTCGGCCAATAGGTGTGAATGTTAACTCCAGAGGTTTCCTTCATTATCTTTAACTTATTTGCTCTCCTATTGGTTTATAATGGTTTATAGAGGACTTTATGCGGTCCACAGTTTGTGTGTGTTAATTTAAGTGGATTGATAAATAGCAGTCACTAGCACTCAGAGAGAAATATAATATTTTTGCGTAGTGGCATCTTAATACATCCCGTTGTACCTAAATTACTATATTCCATGAATTTGTGAAATGCAGTAGCGGTGCCTGGGTAAAATCACTGGGGAAGCCAGAAAAAAAGCCATATTACAACCTGTAAGTTGTAATAATTTCATTGTCTGCTCTATAACCTGGTCATATGCCATGTTCATATGCCATGCGACCAGGATATACAGTTGAAGTCTAAAATTTACATACACTTAGGTTGGAGTCATTAAAACTTGTTTTTCATCCCAACCACTAATTTCTTGTTAACAACCTATAGTTTTGGCAAGTTGGTTAGGACTTCTACTTTGTGCATGACACAAGTAATTTTTCCAACAATTGTTTACAGACAGATTATTTCACTTATAATTCACTGTATCACAATTCCAGTGGGTCAGAAGTTTACATACACTAAGTTGACTGTGCACCTGAAGGTTGACCAGACGCCTGAAGGTACCACTTTCATCTGTAAAAACAATAGTGCGAAAGTTTAAACACCATGGGACCACGCAGCCGTCATAACGCTCAGGAAGGAGATGCTTTCTGTCTCCTAGAGATGAACGTACTTTGGTGCAAAAAGTGCAAATTAATCCCAGAACACCAGCAAAGGACCTTGTGAAGATGCTGGAGTAAACAGGTACAAAGTATCTATATCCACAGCAAAACAGGTCCTATATCGACATAACCTGAAAAGCCGCTCAGCAAGGAAGAAGCCACTACTCCAAAACCGCCATAAAAAAAGCCAGACTACGGTTCGCAACTGCACATGGAGTCAAAGATCGTACTTTTTGGAGAAATGTCCTCTGGTCTGACGAAACAAAAATAGAACTGTTTGGCCATAATGACCATCGTTATGTTTAGAGGAAAAAGGGGGTGGCTTGCAAACCGAATAGCACCATCCCAACCGTGAAGCACGGGGGTGGCAGCAACATGTTGTGGGGGTGTTTTGCTGCAGGAGGGACTGGTGCACTTCACAAAACAGATGGCATCATGAGGCAGGAAAATTATGTGAATATATTGAAGCAACATCTCAAGAAATCAGTCAGGAAGTTAAAGCTTGGTCGCAAAAGGCTCTTCCAAATGGACAATGACCCCAAGCATACTTCCAAAGTTGTGGCAAAATGGCTTAAGGACAACAAAGTCAAGATATTGGAGTGGCCATCACAAAGCCCTGACCTCAATCCTATAGAAAATGTGTGGGCAGAACTGAAAAAGCAGGTGCGAGCAAAGAGGCCTACAAACCTGACTCAGTTACACCAGCTCCGTCAGGAAGAATGGGCCAAAATTCACCCAACTTATTGTTGGAAGCTTGTGGAGGGCTTCCCGAAACGTTTGACCCAAGTTAAACAATTTAAAGGCAATGCTACCAAATACTAATTGAGTGTATGTAAACTTCTGACCCACTCAGAATGTGATGGAAGAAATAAAAGCTGAAATAAATCATTCTCTCTACTATAATTATGACATTTCACATTCTTAAAATGAAGTGGTGATCCTAACTGACCTAAGACAGGGAATTTTTACTAGGATTAAATGTCAGGAATTGTGAAAACCTGAGTTTAAACGTATTTGGCTAAGGTGTATGTAAACTTCGACTTCAACACTTGGCCTAAAGGCCGAGACAATGAGAAGACACAGTGTAACAGACATTTAGATGACCTTCAGGATGGTCAAGCAAATACATTTTCGGACAAATAAATAACTATTCACCTCAAGTCAAAAAGAAAACAGGAGCTGCCTCCACTATTCGAGCACCATTTCAAATTCAAGATTTCAACACCATCAAATCACCTCTGCTTCGTCTAATACAGTGACAGCTAATAGATACCAAAAAATATTTAGTCCAATCAACTTAAGCTAAATATGATGTGGCTGTCTGTAGTTCTGATGTCTGTGTGTGTGTGTGTGTGTGTGTGTGTGTGTGTGTGTGTGTGTGTGTGTGTGTGTGTGCGGGTTTGTGCAAGTAGAAAAATATGTTGACTCACAATATTTGTAAATATACGCCAATGCCATCCTCCTCTCTTTCATGTTGATGAAATCTATCACTCTGTCATACAATATATGCTTTTATTTTTTGTTGTCCTAGACTACCTGGCTAAAATGCTTGCTCGCTAGCCTAACTTTAATTCATTGGCAATATTAGCTAGCTAACATTAGTCTTCTACATCTAGCTACAAATTGAACTTCCATCCTCTCAGGCCAGGGGCACAACAATGTATGAATTAATGGTTGGATCAGAATCACAGTTATAATCATTGGCCAGTATGGAGAATTAAGTAAAACCATGGCTAAGTTAGGAAAAGGACAACTTCAGCTAGCTAGCTAGACACCAGAGGACAACAACACAATGAGATGCAACAATTCAAATTGTTTCTATCAATGATATATGCTCTCAATGCGATTTGATAGGACACTTGACACTTTATTTTGGTGCGCCAGTACCATTCACGGTTGAGCTCGCTCAGTTTAGCTCAGCGCTGATTGGCTAATTTGTTATACTTTTTTATCAAGGGAGGCGAAATGGCTTCCTTTGCATTCAATGATATGGGCGGCAACAATCTCATACTTGTTTGGACCAGACAGCATCAAATAGATGGCCTACACATACAGAGACAGAAGGGTGCTGTGTCGCTCGCTCTGACGCATTCTCCAGTGAATTGAAGGAAAATTATGAAACACAGAGATACGAAAGATGAATAATTGTATGTTTTTCAAAAAAATTATTGGTTCATATTTTGGGGAAGCCTGGCTTTCCTTGGAATCCATGAATACACACATCTGGTGAAATGATAAAGAGTAACACTGTGAATGAAATGGCATGTGCTTTGTCATGGCCATCACTTTCAGAGTACTTGTTTGCAGTAGATCTATTGTGTGTGGGTTTGTGGGTGTGCGGGTACGTGTGTGTCTTTCTGCGGTGTGTGTGTTGGTAATGAGGGCAAGTTTTAATGGAGTAGTCTGGTCTGAGTTTGCATTGAGTGATGTGCTGTTTGTGACTGATGGCTCTTATGGCAGACCAGCAGTGGCTACTACTGGAAGATCAGCTCTCATCCCCTCTGCTCTGAGATATTGCAATGACCTCTGCAGTCCGCTGCCCCAGATTACCTCGACATCTGCTGTGAAGCTTTCAAAAAGCTAATTAATCCCTGCTGACCCAAAGTTTGGCCCAGTCTGGTCCAAAAGCATCTCCACTTCTCAGGGTAAAAGCCCACCATAGGTCAGACTGCATGCCTCTCTCCCTTGTGTCTCTCTGTGTCTCCATTTCTAGGAGTTTGTGAATTTTTTAGTAGACACAACTCTGAAAAACTCCTCAAATGTGTCAAATTTCTGTGAACTGATGGGAAAAGTTGCCCAGAACTTTAGATTGGCATGCTGTTGATACCTGACCTGGAGTCAACACTTCCATCTGTTTAGCATAGAAGACGTCATGCAGTTTCCTCCAAATTAGTCGCAGAGTGGTTCTATCAATGATTCATCTGCGTGGCTGTTCCGATTCACTCCATTGGAAGCTCACAACTCCCTTTTCACATTAGCGGCTATGATTTTCCTCTGCTTTGTCTCGTGGCCTATTCCAGCCCATTGAGTATTGCAAACAGTTCACACCATGAGGCAGTATTAATATTCATGAATAATGTTATGCAGGAGAAGAAAATAAATAAATTAATAAATAAACAACCGCTAGCTACATTTCGCAATGTCACCCCCAAAAATTATTAAGGGCCCCGGCGCAGCGTGATTTTTCTTCTATAATATTTGTAATTGTTACAGTCAGGAAAATATCAACCAATGATATTCCCACAATCCTTAAGGGAAACAAATACATCCCCACAGTACTATATTTACCGCAGGGTTCAGAAAACTTGAAGATATTTGCTAAATTATAGTTCTGCTTACCGGCAGGCGAGGAGTGCCTTGGGCAAAATTAGTTTGATCAGATCTTTGTTTTGAGAGATTCCCCAGGGACTGGAAAGCCCTCTCCATTTGTCATTCCACACAGAAACGAGTGTTCAGACTACCCTGTTCAGTCTACCCTGGGAAATCATCGAGATGTTGTCTACCAGTGAAGGCTGTTGACGGGAGGACGGCTCATCATAATGTCTGTAATGGAAACCATGTGTTTGATCCCATTCCACTAATTCTGCTACAGCCATTACCATGAGCCCGTCTTCCCCAATTAAGGTGCCACCAACCTCCTGTGGTGTCTACATGCAAGATGCACCTTTTGAAGTGGGCTGATATTCAGGCAACCACATCAACTATTCCCCTTCTGAGACCTCCCTTTACTCCTACTAGATTCTAGCTCCATTTTGTGCCATAAATAATGAATTAAATGAATGAATCAGATACAACAGCTTGCCTATTGTTACTCATTTTAGGCTGAAAATTATCATTTCATTTCTGGGGTATTTTTGGACAGTGAAATGGAGTCCAAATTATTATCTGACAAGCGATGGATTGGCCTCTTATATTCTTCTTGACGTGGGTTTGACTGAAATTTGGGAAGATGAGAAAAAGTGCACTTTGAAATGAAAGTAATACAACAATCTGGTGTAGAAATACAAATCTAGTTGTTGTAGCCTATAACAAATAATGTGGTAATGAATATTCTCAAGGTCCTCACTCCCACCAGCTCATATCACACGCACAAAGTCAGAATAAATCATGGAATAAAGTCTCAAATTCAACCTGGTCTGTTCCCCAGTGTTATAAACTCACACTAAGCTGTGGTACAGTCGAGTACAGAACGGTAGCGTAGGCTGTGGTTATATCATCCTAGCTAGGGCGTGTCCATTAAAAATGTCCAACATGTTCTCTTTTCTCATCTGCACCAGCACTGCTAAGCCCCAAATGATCCCTGTGCATCCTGGGTACACATCACAGAAAGGGTGACCTCTCTGCTTCCAATCTCCCTCGTGACCTCCCACCTCCCTCCTGATTCTCTAACCCCTCCATTTCCCTGGGCTCCAGGCCTCCTGTCCTCCTTCGCCCTCCCTTGCTTGGCTACAGCGTTAGGGGTCCCCAGCTTCTGATCTCTCCATCTCCCTCTAGCCTGCTCCACCACTCGCTTCATCAACACATCCCTGGCTGAACTCCGGTGTACTCTGTCAGACTCTACAATTGGCCCTCTCTCTCAGTTGGATGGGGTGAGGTGAGGCAACAAAGCTTTGACCATGCATGTTTTCTTTTAATCCCTTTAAATGGCAAATGAACAGAGCTGCCTATCCAGAGAGAGAGCAGCTTGAGCAGGGAAAGTTGTTGAATAGAGCCCTGATTCTGTCCAAGGAGTCCTACCCCAAGCCCTGCTCCTCTCTTCCTCTTCTGTTGCACTGTTTGCTGCTTTTATTGTTGTGCTGATTTGCAATAAATATGTGTGGGGTTAATGTATCGTAAAAAAATATTTTATTCATCGTTTTTCATAATCCTTGATCTGATTTTATGGATGAACAGGTTAATTTACATTACATTACAAAATGACAAAGGATTTCTCCCCTCAAACATGAGATCATCTAATAACAATAAATGTAGCATGGTGAGTTCTCCTGCGTTCACCAGACACATCATGGCGGTCATTGGAGTGAAAACTACAAATTGTCAGTGGTGGAAAAAATACAAAATTGTCAAACTTGAGTAAAAGTAAAGATACCTTAATAGTAAATGACTAATGTAAAAGTGAGTCACCCAGTAAAATACTACTTGAGTAAAAGTCTAAAAGTATTTGGTTTTAAATATACTTAAAAATGTACTATGTAGAAATCGCTCTGCCATTTCCTGGTTTCTAAAATTCTAATAATATGCATAATTTCAGTTTATGAGCCAAAACAAGCAGTCATCATGAAAATAATCATTGCACCATCTAAACCTCTGTAAAATATATTTTCCATAATCAAAAATATTGTATATTCAGCTCTTTGAAACTGGTGTACAAAACCTAAACTAAAAGATGCAAAAACAAAACTTCAGAATGGGAAGCATAGAAATAGCACACATAGATCTGATCTACCACTTCTTAGCTTTGCTTTCAACTGGAATGAAATACCTATAACTAACATTTCTATGTGAATGTGGTTGGGTTGCTCAAAAACTTGAAAGTTGTAGCTTTAAGTATCAAAAGTAAATGTATTTGCTAAAATATACTTAAGTATCAAAAGTATAAAAGTATAAATCATTTCACATTCCTTCTATTAAGCAAACCAGACCGTATGATATATATATTATTTTATTAACGGATAGCCAGGGGCACACTCCAACACTCAGACATAATTTACAGATGAAGCATTTGTGTTTAGTGAGTCTGCCAGATCAGAGGCAGTAGGGATGACCAGGGATGTTCTATTGATAAGTGTGTGAATTGGACCATTTTCCTGTCCTGCTAAGCATTCGAAATGTAATGAGTACTTGTGTGTGTCAGAGAAAATGTATGAGTAAAAAGTAGATTCTTTTCTTTAGGAATGTAGTGGTGAAAAAGTAAAAGTTGTCAAAAATATAAATTGTAAAGTACAGATACCTCAAAAAAATACTCCCCAAGTAGTACGTTAAAGTATTTTTTACTTAAGTACGTTACACCGCTGCAAATTGTTTGTGTCATTTGAATGCTTTACATAGCGGGGAACACAGTATTAGTTACACCCTTTCTGAATACATGCTCAACTTCAGGATCAAGAAATTAGGAGTAAATCTTCATTGCCATTATTTAAAGTTTGCATGACAGAACTAGCCCGCCAATGTCTTTCTCGTAATGATGAGATTCAGTAATTTAGGATAATTATTGTTATCCTGAATGACTGAATGTACTGAATGATAAAGAGGAAGGGATGATAACCTACCACATTCATCTCAGTAACACACAAAAGTACATGTGTGCATGGTCACACACTTTTAACGCAAAATGACTCATTCAATATGCTAATGGTGATGATGGTGGAAACTAAGATACTTTTTATGCATCATGTATAATTATATAAGGTCCTTTTGTTCAATAGAATACTAATCATGTACAATTCACAAATTAAAACAGAGAAATAATAGAAAAGTTTGCTGTGTGTCGGTGAGGTATAGAAAGTCACATTATGGAAAGTCACATATCAACCAACCTTCACAGATTTGCCAAATTATCATTACTCCTACAAACCTCTCAAAAAACAAATCCACATGAGATTCCATCAATTTGTTTGAGACGTGACAGGTGGATTAAAACATAGATTATCCCCTCCTCACAGATTGCCTGGTTCCCGCAGGTCATCTTTATGATGGTGTGGTGTCACGACACACAACAAGGATAATGTCCCTGACCCTGCTTGTACACTGCACGGTCTGCTGCACAAATAGAGCAGTGCGCACCTCTTAGAAGGCACCAGGCATCCAAGTGTGTAATGATGCCAGGGGCGTGCTGCACTTTACAACCAAACCTTACCCTCACAATGGAGATTAATTGATATTGATGTGTTAAATCAGATATGGTGCCTTTATAAATCCCACTCTGGATCAGGCTCTTACTGGAGGGGCCCAGTATGTTCAATACGTATTGAACTCTTATCAGAGCAGTGCTAATTAAAGGCTATTTCCATGTGGGGTTTTCTATCCTCATCTTGTGACCACACATGGTGCATAAAATGCATGTGAAAGGATTACTGGTGGTGTGCATGCTTGTTGTACAAAAAGGTCAATGTACTGTATAATATGAGGACAGAGTGTTGATGTTAATAGAAACAGACAGTAGCAGTGCATGGTGAAACAATAGCTTTTAACTTTCTATGAGGATATGCCAACAAAATAAAGGCCTTTTCATTTTCCTATACTGCATTTGTTTATTTTTGCTTATTTGTTTACTTTGCAGAGGCAGCAGCTATTCTTCCTGGAGTCCAAAAAAAACCCACAAAACATGACAAGTATCAAAAACACTGGTACACTCATAGACAAGGACACAAATTTAAACACAACCATATAAAATATATTATAATAATACTAATAATATGCAAACAAGACAACTAAATTAAGAATATGTGTGTGTTAGAGTGTGTATGTGTGTGCATGTGTTTGTGTGTGTCCACTCACGGTCCAAGAGATGTTGTTTAATCTTTTTTTAACTTCTCTAGGGTAGGTGGCAGCATTTGGAATTTTGGATGAAAAGCATGCCCAAATTAAACAACCTGCTACTCGGGCCCAGAAGATATGAATGCATATAACTGGTAGATTTGGATAGAAAACACTCTAAAGTTTCCAAAACTGTTAAATAGTGTCTGTGAGTATAACAGAACTGATTTGGCAGGCAAAAACCTGAGAAAAATCCATTCAGGAAGTAGTTTTTTTTTATTTTCTTTTTCTATTCAATGCCATTACAGTATCCATTGACTTAGGACTCAAATTGCAGTTCCTATGCCTTCCACTAGATGTCAACAGTCTTTAGAAATTGTTTCAGGCTTGTATTCTGATAAATGAGGGAGAAAGACCAGTCGGAATGAGTGGACCCTACCGTGTCACAGAGTTTTTTCATGCTCAATCCCGAGAGAGTGCCTTTCTTGTTTACCTTTTATATTGATGACGTTATTGTCCGGTTGAAATATTATAGATAATTTAGGCAAAAAACAATCTGAGGTTTGAATATAAACATATTTTGACTTGTTTCTATGAACTTTACGGATACCATTAGGATTTTTTTGTCTGCCTGTTTTGACTGCGTTTTAGCATGTGCATTATTGAAAAAAACGCGCGAACACAACTGAGGTTTTTGGATATAAAGAGACTTTATCGAACAAAAGAGTAAATGAATGTCTTCTGAGTGCCACCATATGAAGATCATCAAAGGTAAGGGATTAATTTTATCTCTATTTCTGACTTGTGTAACTCTTCTACTTGGCTGGTTACTGTTTGTAATGATTTGTCAACTGGGCTATGTTCTCAAATAATCGTAAAGTATGCTTAAAGCATTTTTTTTATCTGACACCGTGGTTGGATTCACAAGAAGTTCATCTTTAAACCTATGTCAAATATGTTTTGTTTTCTGAATTTTTATAATGAGTATTTCGGTATTTGAATTTGGCGCTCTGCAATCTCACTGGATGTTGGCCAGGTGGGACACGAGCGTCCCACATACCCTAGAGAAGTAATTTTGTTGTTTGCTTGAGTAATTTGAGATGGAAGGGAATTCCATGCGATTATGGCTCTGTATAATACTGTGCATTGCCTTCAATTCGTTTTGGACTTGGGCACTGTGAAGAGATCCCTGGTGGAATGTCTTGTGGGGTATGTATGGGTGTCTGAGCTGAATGTTATTTGATTATGCAGACAATCTGGAACATTCATTACAGTAACATTTATCATATAAACTAGAAGAGAAGCAATTCATCTCCCATCAATCCTCAACCAGGAAAAACTGGCATCCATGCTGTTGATGTTAGTTCTCTATGTGCTTAAGAGCAAGGTGTGCTGCTCTGTTTTGAGCCAGCTGCAGCTTTACTACCCTTATGAGTAATCCGGAAGGGACAAGACCAGAGCCTGAACAACTAGTACAGATGATAACAGAGCAGTTTAGCTTCCTCAACTTGCTGAATGGTCACACCCTTTATACACAACTCCAGTTTTGATTTAGGTCTTAGAGACTGTTTTGAACCAAAACAATTGCTTTTAATTGTATATGTATTTAAGACCAGTTTAGTATTAATCACTCATTCTGATACTGACTAACTCCTTATTTAGAATTTAAGTGAACTCACTGGCATTGGATGCTGACATGTAGAGTCTGAATCATCCACATACATAGTCATTCTAGTTGTGTGTAAGACCAGTGGCAAATCATTTGGAAAAATAGAGAAGAGTAACAGCCCAAGGCAACTGCCCTGAGGGACACGGCACAGTACAGTTACAATTGCCAGGTCACAGTTGTAATTGAGAACTTGGTCTCAACTGGCCTACCTGGTTAAATAGAGGTGAAATAAAAAAATATGTTATGTTAGAGAAGCTTCCTTTGAGTAACACTCTCTGGGTCCTATTGGATAAATAACTATCCAATCATGTGATGGCAGGTGATGTAAAGCAGAATCAAACTCATCAAGTGAGTTTCTTCAATAAGAATTTATGATCAATAACATCACTGAAATCTAGCAATACAACTCCAATTATCATCTTATTAGCAGGTTCTACTAACCAATCATCTGTCATCTGAGTCAGTGCAGTATACACACCCTTCTCTATATGCATGCTGAAAGTCAATAGCTAACTTGTTCTCTGAAAAATAGCATTTAGTATTTGGTCAATCACAATTCTCTCAATCAGTTTACTAAGAACAGGCAGCAACCTGATTGGGCAGCTGTGGGAACCAGTTTAGGGTGATTTACTATTTTTAGGCAGTGGAATTACTGTATCTTCCTTCCATGTCTGAGGGCACACACACTCCTTTAGGCTTTCACATAAGATAAAGGAAATATGGGTGGCAATACAGTCTGCTAATATTCTCAATAGTTTCCCATCAAGGTTCTATACACTGCATTCAGATAGTATTCAGACCCCTTGACCTTCTCCACATTTTGTTAAGTTACAGACTTATTTTGAAATGGATAAAATAGTTTTTTTCCCTCATCAATCTACACACAATACCCCATAATGACAAAGCTTTTTTATATAATAATAACTGAAATATCACATTTACATACGTAGAGTTGAAGTTGGAAGTTGACATACACTTAGGTTGGAGTAATTTAAACTCATTTTTCAACCACTCCACAAATTCCTTGTTAACAAACTATAGTTTTGGCAAGTTGGTTAGGCCATCTACTTTGTGCATGACACAAGTAATTTATCCAACAATTGTTTACAGACCGATTATTTCACTTATAATTTATTGTATCACAATTCCAGTAGGTCAGATGTTTACATACACTAAGTTGACTGTGCCTTTTAACAGCTTGGAAAATATGTTAGATTCTTTAGGCTTTAGAAGTTTCTGATAGGCTAATTGATATAATTTGAGTCAATTGAAGGTGTACCTGTGGATGTATTCAAGGCCTACATTCAAACTCAGTGCCTCCTTGCTCTACATCATGGGGAAATCAAAAGAAATCAGCCAAGACCTCAGGAACAAAATGTATACCTCCACAAGTCTGGTTCATCCTTGGGAGCAATTTCCAGAATGCGTGAAGGTACCACATTCATCTGTACAAACAATAGTACACAAGTATAAACACCATGGGACCACACAGCCGTCACCCCGCTCAGGAAGGAGACATGTTCAGGAAGGAGACGCGTCTCCTAGAGATGAACGTACTTGTGCGAAAAGTGCAATCAATCCCAGAACAACAGCAAAGGACCTTGTGAAGATGCTGGAGCAAACAGGTACAAAAGTATCTATATCCACTATAAAACGAGTCCTATATCGATACAACCTGAAAGGCTGCTCAGCAAGGAAGAAGAAGCCTGCTCCAAAACCGCCATAAAAAAGTCAGACTAAGGTTTGCAACTGCACATGGAGAAATGTCCTCTGGTCTGATGAAACAAAAATAGAACTGTTTGGCCATAATGACCATCATTTTGTTTGGAGGAAAAGGCGGAGGCTTGCAAGCCGAAGAATACCATCCCAACCGTGAAGCACGGGGGTGACAGCATCATGTTGTGGGGGTGCTTTGCTGCAGGAGGGACTGGTGCACTTCACAAAACAGATGGCATCATGAGGATGGAAAATAATGTGGATGTATTGAAGCAACATCTCAAGACATCAGTCAGGAAGTTAAAGCTTGGTCGCAAATGGCTCTTCCAAATGAACAATGACCCCAAGCATAATTCCAAAGTTGTGGCAAAATGGCTTAAGGACAACAAAATCAAGGTATTGGAGTGGCCATCACAAAGCCCCGACCACAATCCCATAGACAATTTATTGGCAGAACTGAAAAAGCATGTGCAAGCAAGGAGATCTACAAACCTGACTCAGTTACACCAGCTCTGTCAGGAAGAATGGGACAAAATTGACCTTTATTGTAGGAAGCTTGTGGAAGGCTACCCGAAAAGTTTGACCCAAGTTAAACAATTTAAAGGCAATGCAATGTAAGCTCATTACCCACTGGGAATGTGATGAAAGAAATAAAAACTTAAATAAATAATTATCTCTACTATTATTCTGACATTTCACATTCTTAAATTAAGTGGTGCTCCTAACTGACCTAAAACAGGGACTTCTTTACAAGGATTAAATGTCAGGAGTTTTCAAAAACTGAGTTTAAATAGATTTGGCTAAGGTCTATTTAAAACCGCCACAAAGAGTTCAATCTTGGTTTCTTCAGACCAGAGAATCTTGTTTCCCATTGTGTCCATTGTTTACCTTTTGGCAAACTCCAAGCGGTCTGTCAGGTGTATTTTACTGAGGAGTGGCTTCTGTCTGTCCACTCTACCACGAAGGCCTTATTGGTGGAGTGCTAAATAGATGGTTGTCCTTCTGGAAGTTTCTTCCATCTCTACAGAGGAACTCTGGAGCTCTGTCAGACTGACCATCGGGTTCATGGTCACTGACCAAGGTCCTCCCTGACCAAGGTCCTCCCTGACCAAGGTCCTTTCCCTTGATTACTCAGTTTGGACAGTCGGCCAGCTCTAGGAAGAGTCTTGGTTGTTCCAAACGTATTCCAATTAAGAATGATGGAGGCCACTGTGTTCTTGGGGACCTTCAATGCTGCAAAAATATTTTAATACCCTTCCCCAGATCTGTGCCTCGACACAATTCTGTCTCGGGGCTCTATGGACAATTCCTTTGACCTCATGGCTTCCCAGCTAGCACAGTGGATCTGGGCCAATTCCAGCTGAGAGTCGGGCACTCGGCTGGGTCAGGGCCGCCTTCGGCAGTATTACTTATGGCTAGGATGCGGGGATTGAGCTCGGGCCGATTCCAGTGTGAATTATCGGGCCAAAATGTATTACTTGGGGCTCGGGCCGATTCGGGCTACTCTCTGGCAGATGATTACACGGGCTGCTTTATATGGTGCTTCCTCGGACACAAAATGTTTTTTTTTTGTGGATGGGTATTACTTGTATGTATAAAATGTATAATGGTAATTTTGAAAATTACAAAAAATCTGGTGTTTTTTTAAACAATTATGTAAATTTGCATTGGGCCGCTTTTGGGGGGATTCTTGTAAAACAGCTAGTTGCTAACCAGTCAATGTAAAAAAAAAATAGATATCTCTGTTAACATCACACACACTATCAAGCATTGTACACATATTATCCAATTACTGACTGTTAGCACTTGGTGGCCTATAGCACACCCCCAAAAAAAATAGATTTTTTTATGAGGTAGGTGAACTTGCAACCAAGCAGATTTTCATCACTGAGCAAATTTCAGGTCTGCTGAGCACAAACTTGAAAATTCTGTGGAGCGTGTTTACTGTGAACACTGCTTTAAGTTACAGTTTTAACAGTGGCAAAGTAGACTACTGTGGCTATTTGATCAGAGTGGCCTACCATCAAAAACAATGGAGAAAAATGGATCCCATAACATTTTAACATGGGAAATAGCTGTTCTGTCATTCAGTCTACAGTAGCAGCAAATGTGTGGTGTTCAATGTAGGCCTACAATCCATGAGACTTTTGAAAAAAGTTTGCAACCACCAAGACTATTCATAGAGCTGGCCACCCAGCCAAACTGAGCAATCGGGCCAGAAGGGCCTTGGTCAGGGAGGTGACCAAGAACCCAATGGTCCCTCTGACAGAGCTCCAGAGTTTCTCTGTGGAGATGGGAGAACCTTATTATACGATTGTATGGTATGATTGAACTATTTGGCCTGAATGCCAACTGTCACGTTTGGAGGAAACCTGGCACCATCTGTACAGTGAATCAGGTTGGTGGCAGCATCATGCTGTGGGGATGTTTTCCAGTGGCAGGGTCTGGGAGACTAGTCTGCATCGATGGAAAGATGAACAGAGCAAAGTAAAGATAGATCATTGATGAAAACCTGCTCCAGAGCTCAAAGGACCTCAGAATGGAGCAAATGTCCACCTTCTAACAGGACAATGACCCTAAGCACACAGCAAAGATAACGCAGGAGTTGCTTTGGGACAAATCTGAATGTCAATGAGTGGCCCAGCCAGAGCCCGGACTTGAACGATGGAACATCTATGGAGATACCTGAAAAGAGCTGTGCTGTGGCACTCCCCATCCAACCTGACAGAACTTGAAAGGATCTGCAGAGAAGAATGGGTGAAACTCCCCAAATTCATCAAATCAAATCAACCAAATCACATTTTATTTGTCACAATCGCCAAATACAACAGGTGTAGAACTTAAAGTGAAATGCCTACTAATAAGCCCTTAACCAACAATGCAGTTTTTAAAAAAAGTGTTAAGTATGTACTAAAATAAACTGAAGTAAAAAAAAGTAAAAAATAATAAATAAATTAGAAAAATAAAATATAACAAATAATTAATGAGCAACAATAAAATAACTGTAGCGAGACTATATGCAGGGGTACCGGTAGAGTCAATGTGGGGGGGCACAGGTTAGTCGAGGTAATTGAGGTAATATGTACATGTAAGTAGAGGTAAAGTGACTCTGTATGGATAATAAACAGAGAGCAGCAGCAACGTAAAAAATGGGTTGGGGGAACAATGCAAATAGTCTGGGTAGCGATTTGAATAGCTGTTCAGGAGTCTTATGGCTTGGGGGTAGAAGGCTTTTGACCTAGACTTGGCTCTCTGTTACCGCTTGCCGTGTGGTAGCAGAGAGAACAGTCTATGACAAGGGTGGCTGGAGTCTTTAGCAATTTATTGGGCCTTCCTCTGACACAGCCTAGTACAGAGGTCCAGGATGGCCCCAGTGATGTGCTGGGCTGTACGCACTACCCTCCTTAGTGCCTTACGGTCAGAGTCCGAGCAGTTGCCATACCAGGCGGTAATGCAACCAGTCAGGATGCTCTTGATGGTGCAGCTGTATAACGTTTCGAGGATCTAAGCACCCATGCCAAATCTTTTCAGTCTCCTGAGGGGAATAGGTGTTGTCGTGCCCAACACTGTCTTGGTGTGTTTGGACCAATTATCGTTTATTGGTGATTTGGACACCAAGGAACTTGAAGCCCTCAACCTGCTCCACTGCAGCCCTGTCCATGACAATGGGGGCATAGTCCACAATCATCTTCTTTGTCTTGATCACATTGAGGGCGAGGCTGTCTCATCGTTGTTGGTAATCAGACCTACCAATGTTGTGTCGTCAGCAAACTTAATGATGGTTTTGGAGTCGTGCTTGGCCATGCAGTCATGTTTGTCAAGCTAGAAATGGCGCCAAGAGTATAAATGGTACCGACAGAGAGGGCTGCCGTGCTTCTAGCTCTTCAGAAACTTTGCTGAATTTTGCTTTTTAAGTGTTATTTCTTACATTATTAGATAAGAAAAAGTTGTGTGTTATTACATACTGCCAGGAAGAACTATTGGATATCAGAGTGGCGGTAACTCACCAGAATTACCAGCATTACGACCAGGAATACGACTTTCCCAAATCTGGTCCTTTGTTCGTACCCCTAAGGCAATTGAACTGATTCCAGAGGCCGATCTAAAACAACGTTGGCAGATGAGTGGTACTTGGAGTGGTCTTCTAGTCCGACTCAGGAGGCACGCACCGACCTCTTCCCGAGGATATTACTCGCTAATGTCTCTGGATAATAAAGTCAATGAGCTCTGGACAAGGATTTCCTTCTATAGAGACATCAGGGATTGTAACATACTCTGTTTCACGGAAACATGGCTCTCTCGGGATATACTGTCTGAGTCCGTACAGCCAGTTGGATCCTCAGTTCATCACGCAGAAAGGAATATCTCTCCAGGAAGAAGAAGGGCGGAGGTATATATTTGATGATTACCTAATCATGGTGTGATTGTGATAACATACTGGAAATCTAGTCCTTTTGTTCACCCGACCTAGAATATATCACAATCAAATGCAGACCATATTACCTTCCAAGATAATTATCTTCGGTTATAGTCACTGTCATATATATTCCCCTCAAGCCGATACCATGATGGTCCTCAAGAATTTCACTGGACTTTATGCAAACTAGAAATCACATAGCCTGAGGCCGCATTTATTGTAGCTGGGGATTTTGACAAAGCAAATTTGAGAGAAATGCTGCTGAAGTTCTATCAACACATTGACTGTAGAACTCACGCTGCTAAAACACTCGACCACTGCTACTCCAACTTCTGGGATGCCAACAACTCCATCCGCCACCATCCCTTCGGCATATCTGACCACGACTCCATTTTGCTCATCCCTTCTTATAGGCAGAAACTCAAACAGGAAGTACCCATGCAAAGGACTTTTCAACACTGGTCTGACCAATTGGAATCCAAGCTTCAAGATGGTTTTGATCACACAGACTGGGATAAATTCAGAGTAACCTACGAGAATAATATAGACGAATACACTGATACGGTGACTGAGTTCATCAGGAAGTGTATAGGAGAAGTTGTACCCACTTTGACTATTAAAACCTACCTTAACCAGAAACCGTGAATAGATGGCAGAATTCTCCCAAATCTGAAAGCGCGAACCATCGCATATAACCATGGCTTCCATACAAGCTAAACACCTTCTTCACGTGCTTTGAGGATAACACAGTGCCATTGACGTGGCACGCTACCAAGGACTGTGGGCTCTCCTTCTCCGTGGCCGACGTGAGTAAGACATTTAAGCATCTTAACCCTCGCAAGGCTGCCGGCCCATCCCTAGCCGTGTCCTCAAAGGATGCGCAGACCAACTGCCTGGAGTGTTTTTACGGACATATTCAATCTCTCCCTATCCCAGTTTGCTGTCCCCAATTGCTTCAAGATGGCAGCCATTGTTCCTGTACCCAAGAAAGCAAAGGATACTGAACTAAATTACTATCACCCTGTAACACTCACTTCTGTCATCATGAAATGCTTTGAGAGACTAGTCAAGGATCATATCACCCCAAGTGGTGGAGGTAGGAAAAAAAAACTCAACTTAGCTGATCCTCAACCCTGGGGCCCCAGAAGGATGCATGCTCAGCCCCCTCCTGTACTCCCTGTTCACCCATGACTGCGTGGCCACGCACACCAACTCAGTCATCAAGTTTGCAGACAACACAACAATAGTAGGCCCGAAAACAAATGATGGTGAGGGCCCTGGGAGTACGGTGCCAGGAAAATAACCTCTCACCTGAAGTCAACAAAACAAAAGAGCTGATCGGGGACTTCAGGAAACAGCAGAGGGAGCACCACCCTATCCATATCGACTTGACTGCAGTGGAGAAGGTGGAAAGCTTCAAGTTCCTCGGCGTACAAATCACTGACAAACTGAAATGATCCCCAACACAGACAGTGTTGTGAAGAAGGCGCAACAGCTTGGTATGGCAACTGCACCACCCGCAACCACAGGGCTCTCCAGAGGGTGGTGCAGTTGCCCAATTCATCACCGGGGGCAAACTAGGACACCTACAACACCCGATGTCACAGGAAGGCCAAAAAGATAATCAAGGACAACAACCACCCGAGCCACTGCCTGTTCACCCCGCTATCATCCAGAATGCGAGGTCAGTACAAGTGCGTTCAAAAGTTTGGGGTCAATTAGAAATGTCCTTGTTTTTTAAAGAAAAGCTAATTTTATTGTTGATTAAAATAACATGAAATTGATCAGAAATACAGTGTAGACATTGTTAATGTTGTAAATGACTATTGTAGCTGGAAACTTTAGATTTTTTTATGGAATATCTACATAGGCGAACAGAAGCCCATTATAAACCATAGAATGTTGTGATAGCTAATCCAATTTTATAATTTTAAAAGGCTAATTGATCATTAGAAAACCTTTTTGCAATTATGTTAGCCTAGCTGAAAACTGTTGTTCTGATTAAAGATGCAATAAAACTGAATTTGTGGGTTCGATTACAGGCTCAAAAGGGCCAGTAACAAATACCTTTCTTCTGAAACTCGTCAGTCTATTCTTTTTCTAAGAAATGAAGGCTATTCCATGTGAGAAATTGCCAAAAAACAATGGATCACGTACAATGCTGTGTACTACTCCCTTCACAGAACAGCGCAAACTTGCTCTAACAAGAATAGAAAGAGGAATGGGAGGCCCCGGTGCACAACTGAGCAAGAGGACAAGTACATTAGAGTGCCTAGTTTGATAAAGAGACGCCTCACAAGTCCTCAACTGGCAGCTTCATTAAATAGTACCTGCAAAACACCAGTCTCAACATCAACAGTGAAAAGGCGACTCCGGGATGCTGGCCTTCTAGGCAGAGTTTCTCTGTCCTGTGTCCGTGTGCTGTTGCCCATCATATTCTTTTCTTTTTATTGGCCAGTGTGAGATGTGTTTTTTTCTTCGCAACTCTGCCTAGAAGGCCAGCATCCCAGAGTTGTCTCTTCACTGTTGACGTTGAGACTGGTGTTGTGCGGGTACTACTGTATTTAATAAAGCTGCCTGTTGTCCAATCTAGATTGGTGGAGTGCTGCAGAGATGGTTGTCTTTCTGGAAGATTCTCCCATCTCCACAGAGGAACTCTAGAGCTCTCGGGTTCTTGGTCACCTCCCTGAGCAAGGCTCTTCTCCCTCGATTGCTCAGTTAGGCCGGGCGGCCAGCTCTAGGAAGTGTCTTGGTGGTTCCACACTTCTTCCATTTAAGAATGATGGAAGACACTGTGTTCTTGGGGACCTTCAATACTGCAGAAATGTTTTGGTTTTTCCCAGATCTGTGCCTCGACACAGTCCTGTTTTGGAGTTCTACGGACAATTCCTTCAACCTGATAACTTGGTTTTTGTTCTAACATGCACTGTCAACTGTGGGACCTTATCTAGACGGATGTGTGCCTTTCCATATCATTTCCAATCAATTTAATTTACCACAGATGGACTCAATCAAGTTGTAGATGATCAGTGGAAACAGGATGAGCTCAGTTTGGATTCCCATAGCATAGTCTGAAAACGATGCTATTTTTTTATTACCTTTTTATTTAACTAGGCAAGTCAGTTAAGAACAAATTCTTATTTTCATTGACGGCCTAGGAACAGTGGGTTAACTGCCTGTTCAGGGGCAGAACGACAGATTTGTACCTTGTCAGCTCGGGGGTTTGAACTTGCAACTAGTCCAACACTCTAACCACTAGGCTACCCTGCCACCCCAATAAATAAGGTTATCTGATTTTGATTTTTAATACATTAGTAAACATTTTTTTGAAAAAGGCTTTGCTTTGTCATTATCGGGTATTGTGTGTGAGTGATGAAGGGGATTTTCTTTTTAAATCCATTTTGGAGTAAACGTTCCAGACTTTCAACAACAACAAACCGAGCTCTCTCTTGTTCCACGTTTAGCAAGCATCGCGCTCTAATGATGTCACTGTATACGAAGAGCACCTAGGCCTTTTTTTCTAACCTGAGATGCCTTGATGTTGTTGAACATGTGATGTTTGATCAATGGAAATGCAGTAGAGCCTTCAGCAAATGAGGGATAAGTCCTTGCCAAGTTTCTCTAAAGTGGCTTGCAAATGTGTCATTCTCAGAAATCAATTACACGCATCAACAGCCACTGAGAGGTATTGCCATAGCTCTAATTAGATTAAAGTGCTTTACATACAGTCCATGAGCATATTATTTGAGTTTAATTTAATCGAGCTATCTATCTGTCCTCTGTCTTTTGAGCTTATTTTATAGTCATCGTGTGCATACAGATACAGTGTACAGGAGTATTTACTGTGGACATTGGTATTTTATGAACAGCAGTCTTTCCACACTATCAACCCCCATAGCAGATATCATCATTTCACCATTTCTCCTCTCCTCCATTCCTAACACTATACCTGTTCTTCTTCTTCTCCACTTACCCTACTCTCCTAACACTTAAACATATTTCTCCCCATTCCTTATAGTCATACTCTTCTTTTCTCCTCTTCTCTCCTGTTCTTGTAATACTCATTAACCTCTCCTCTTACTCTCCTTTCCTTCCTCTACCTGAGTACTGATTGACAGCCCGCTGTGTCCTCTAACCTCTCTCCAGGTGGCAGGAGACAGCTGACTTGACCAGGTCAGCCTCTGCGTAGACCTGTGATGAGAGAAAAACACTCACACACAGAGAGAGAAGGACAGCCAATCCGACCTTCAGATCCTAACGACACATGGCAGAGAAGGAGAGAAGACAGGAAAGGCTCTTACCTCTAACACAGCAATGGCAATCTGATATCAGAGAAGGTGATTGCCCAGTGGAGCGAAATAATAAAATCACACATAGGTGGTCTTCATTGCTCGAGCTTCGCCCCCTGCCACTGTCAAAGGCCTTAATCAATGAATGCCTGGAAGTTCAAATGAAAGTCTGAGACGTGTTAGAAAGGAACCTGACAAGTGTCGTGTCCCTGCAGCTGGCTAACAGCATGTGATACATTGACTAATAATATTACAACCACCGGGGGATTGCAGAAGAACAAATCAGCAAAACTGTTTGAATTCAACTGAACAAGATGCAACACTTCCAACTGTTACCAGATGGGAGATTTGACCAAACACCTTCCTGTCATGTATTTGCACATATTGACAGAGAGGGAGTTCAGAGTCATACAACACACTTAGAAAGCATCATCTCTAAAAATAAGTGAAATAAATCAATTATTCTAGCATGCAAGCTACATTGTGTATTTGCCCATTAGAAACATTTATTGTGTTAGAGATGAGAATAATTAAAATATATTCAGTCTATGATATGTTTTTCACCAGAAGTCAAATTAAAATCTAATTGAATATGTAATTTAAATATTACGTAAAAGATCAGCAGTAAAATCGAAATGATAAAAAGCATTTTAATCATGACGTGTTTTCTCTCTCATGATAATCATTCACATTCAATGCTATTCAAGCTCATTTGAGAGAAATATTGGAACGATATAGAGTAATGGTTAATTATAATGCAAATTGTCCTCATTAATGTAAGTACCCGAGGCAGGTTTATTCTACAGCAGATTTAATAATGAATCTATTAAAATTAATGTCGGATTTTGTCAGCTAACTTGATATAATCATCACTGACCATTCTCTTTTATTCCCACTTGGTGACAGGATGTAGTTACCCTGACAAGACTTTACAGTACATTGCCCATATTGCCTGTAGTCCCCTACAACCAGAAACGGTACAACTTTTACAATCTACAATAAAATCTCAGTTAAACGGCAAGTCTCAAATAGCCGCCTGTCACTTTTAATAGCTGGGCAAAGGCAAACATTTCAGCAAATAAACCAGTAAAAAAAAATGCCTGGTCTAAATTAAATGTTTATGAGGTTATCATGAATTAGCATGAATTGTTTACAAGGTTTAATGTTTGATTACATTTGGTTACATTAAATAATTCAGTAATGACTCAATGGCAATCATCTGTTTTTATCGCCAGTAAGAAACTGCTAGCCATTGTCTACTAACAGCTGACAACTGCTAACTGGCAGGCACAAAAACAGTGAACATTTTTGGGAGTACAGACCCCAAGAAATAGGCTGATCGCTATCTAGTGGCGTAAGTAAGAACTGCCAAAAAATGCAGACAAAAAGGAGAATAATTATTTTTTTATATATAGAGACATACTAAGACGAAAGAAATGTGACACAGTGAGTAAATTAAAACACATTAGTGCAGGAAATTACTACATTGATTAAAATAAAAAAATGAACTATTCTAAATAGCAAAAGTTTTGTGCATTAAGAAAATAGATATCTGGCTCAAATATAAGCCTGTCTAATAAGCGCCTGTTGTGTCCAGTGATTTAAGCAAATAAACGGCCAGGCTGTTGATTAAAGTTGTACGGTAGTTACATTGATGTATTTGAACCTGGAAATAAAAATGTTACTGTATGTGACTACCTCTGATCATTATCGGTGATCCTTCCCACAACATGTTGTACTGTATACGATTTATTTCATGTTTCTGCTTGAAACGGTTAATTCAGTTTAGTGCCACATCAGCAATATGTCCCCCCCCCCCCTAGCTATGAGGCATTTGGAGGCATTTGAAGGCATCAGTATGATCAAATTAGGCGGAGACGGAAAAAACTAAGTATTTATTTCTTTCTCTCTCTTTCTTTACTTTTCTCTATCCATTTCTATTCAATCTTTGTGAGCATAGATGCCAGGAAGCCGGTGAAACGCCGACAGGTCACAGTGACTTTGAAAGGAGAAGGATGTTAAAAAGAAACTGCAGACACATAAGTGAAGTTCACAAGCCCTGAACAGCTCTTTACACTGAAAGAGCAGCAACTGAACTACACTCGTCAGAGGAAAAGAAAGGAGATGAAAAGGTCTGTGTACTTTACATGTCAGATGCAGACCCCTGCTGGTATGCATTGTGAAACTGCTTGTGTCAGGCTTGTGTGACTTGATTGACACCTGCCGTGAGAGGTGACATAGCTTGGCATGTACTTTTATGGCTTGTTCTTTTCAGATAGTCTATGTGTATAGACCTATAACATTACTCAGTACACACATTACACACAAGGTCCAATATTCTTTCATGGCAATAACAAATGGAAAAGCACTCACACTACCTTCTGAGGAAGAATACTCACACTAAGCAATAACTTTAAATTAATTAAGCTCATTGGTTTCTTTGAATCAAATAGATTTTTTTTCAGCTGACAGGAAGGAGAAGCATTCAATATGAGTGAGAAATAATTTACCTCTATCTTTTCCCTTCTGTTCCAATTCAAAATAGTGTGTGAGTTAGTGGCTTATCTTTGTGAAGTGGCCTGATGTGGTGGTTAGAACAGCTCTGATGCAGTCATTACAGCAGTGGAGCCAGGGCGCTGCCTAATGATTTTCTTAATAGGAACACTGCAGTGACTTTGAATGCGGACACTGTTTGGAACATGCACAGGTGGTGATTCTTCTTGTAAGAAAAATGGGTTTGCAGTTTATTTGGTGGATGAATTAAGTGTGAAAATGTCCTTCTCAAGATGCAAGATTTGAATCAAAGACATTTAAAAAAAATCCTAGACAAGAAAGCCCTTTGTGTTACACTTTTTCTCAATTGCGTTGAAGCATTTTTTGGAACAAAAGCGTGCTAAATGCAAATATAAGAGAACACGACTACACCTATCGCTTTAATCCAAGCAGACAACACAGAAAGTTCGACTGTTTTAAAAATCCCAGTAGATCAATAAATATTCCTTGCAGTCACTAACTCATGATGATCAAAATTGGAAGTGTGTGAGTGTTGGTATATTGTGTGTGAGTGATTGTGTACTGCATATAGTGTGTATATACAGTGGCTTGTGAAAGTATTCACCCCCTTGGCATTTTTCCTATTGTTTTGTCTTACAACCTGGAATAAAATAGATTTTTTGGGGGGGGTTTGTATCATTTGATTTACACAACATGCCTACCACTTTGAAGATGCAAAATATTTTTTCTTGTGAAACAAACAAGAAATAAGACAAAAAACAGAAAACTTGAGCGTGCATAACTATTTTGTAGAGGAACCTTTTGCAGCAATTACAGCTGCAAGTCTCTTGGGGTATGTCTCTATAAGCTTAGCACATCTAGCCACTGGGAATTTTGCCCATTCTTCAAGGCAAAACTGCTCCAGCTCCTTCACGTTGGATGGGTTCCGCTGGTGTACAGAAATTAAGTCATACCATAGATTCTCAATTAGATGATTGAGGTCTGGGCTTTGACTAGGCCTTTCCAAGACATTTAAATGTTTACCATTAAACCACTCAAGTGTTGCTTTAGCAGTATGCTTAGGGTCATTGTCCTGCTGGAAGGTCGCAAATCTCTTGAAGACTGAAGCAGGTTTCCCTCAAGAATTTCCAATTATTCAGCGCCATCCGTCATTCCTTCAATTCTGACCAGTTTCCCAGTGCCTGCTGATGGAAAAACACCCCCACAGCATGATGCTGCCACCAGCCTGCTTCACTGTGGGGATGAGGTTGTCGGGGTGATGAGAGGTGTTGGGTTTGCGCCAGACATAACGTCTTCATTGATGGCCAAAAGCAATATTTTAGTCTCATCTGACCAGAGTACCTTCTTCCATATGTTTGGGGAATCTCCCACACACCATGTTTGCTTATTTTTTTCTTTAAGCAATGGCTTTTTTTCTGGCCACTCTTCCGTAAAGCCCAACTCTGTGGAGTGTACGGCTTAAAGTGGTCCTATGGACAGATACTCATATCTCCGATGTGGAGCTATGCAGCTCCTTCAGAGTTATCTTTGATCTCTTTGTTGCCTCTCTGATTAATGTCCGCCTTGCCTGGTCCATGAGTTTTAGTGGGATGCCCTCTCTTGGCAGGTTAGTTGTGGTGCCATATTCTTTCCATTTTTTAATAATGGATTTAATGATGCCCCTGTGGGATGTTCAAAGTTATGGATATTGTTTATATAACCCAACCCTTATCTGTACTTCTCCACAACTTTGTCCCTGACCTGTTTGGAGAGCTCATTGGTCTTCATGGTGCCATTTATTTGGTGGTGCCCCTTGCTTAGTGGTGTTGCAGACTCTGGGGCCTTTCAGAACAGGTGCATATATGCTGAGATCATGTGACAGATCATGTGACACTTAGAATGCACACAGTTTGACTTTATTTAACTAATTATGTGACTTCTGAAGATAATTGGTTCCACCAGATCTTATTTAGGGGCTTAGAAGTCTTTGAAACAAGTCATTTTTTTAAATTTAACTTCACCAATATTATTATTTTGTGTATGTCCTTTACATTAAATCCAAATAAAAATCCATTTAAATTACAGGTTGTAATGCAACAAAATAGGACATACGCCAAGGGGGTGAATACTTTTGCAAGGCACTGTAGCAATGTGGATGCCAACGAACTTGAAGCTGTCGACCCGCTGATGTGGATGGGGGTGTGCTCTCCCCTCTTTCTCCTATAGTCCACAATCAGCTCCTTTGTCTTCCTGACGTTGAGGGAGAGGTTGTTTTCCTGTCTGGTAAGCCTGTGAGCCTGTAATTGTTTCCTAATCATCCTTAAAATACACTCACAAAGCTGTTTGACTGGAGTATCTATCTTTCATGATACAAGAAAAAACACATTCCTTCGCTGTTTGACTTTCCAGGAAGCATCTTGTCAAGAATTGTCTCTTGTCGGCAGCAGCGTGGCAAGTTCACTGAGATGAAATCCCCTGTCAGCCATTTCACCTTATTCTGGGGCCAACCTTACAATCCCTCTGAATTGTAAGAACACAAAGCCGTTATGAATTTGTCACTTCCTGTCGTTTTATCTTCAGCTGCAGGCAGTCTCTCTCACAAAGCGCCACAGACACGCAGAAAGCAGTGCTCAACCAAGGTTTCCTTTCTATAGCCCCCCATCCAAAAACTAAAAGAGTGGTTTCAATGTTATCAGAAAATTATATAGAAACTGGTCGTAAGCTTTTGTATATCCATATATATATATATATATATATATATATATATATATATATATATATATATATATACATACATACATAATAATATATATATAGTTATGTCCGAGGTTACACCATTTGGTCTTGTACTATACCCAGAATAGGGCATTGTCCCTTTTTGAAATAGTAAGCCCTTTCGCTCAATTAGCTTTTTTATCTGACTATGCATGTTTTACAAAAGGACAGACCGACTGTTAAATAGCCAGATAATTCAAATGTAATTAGGGGACTTTTGAAAGACTCTGCCAGAGGAGAGGATAGACAGAGGGTGACTGGTCATTGCACAGGGTGGAGGACAGGGTGAGCCTCTGTTTGTACTATAGATTTCAGAAAGCTAGTATATGACAGATTACATTTTCAGGTGCAATAGTCTAAAGAGGCCTCATCTTCTCTTTTCCATGACAGATCTGAACATTAAGATACACAGATATGCACATTTTGTACCTTTTCTCCTACTGTAAGTATACTATACCAGTGAAGCTCTGTGTCTTTTAAGATGACGGGGATGATAATTGTTTTTATGAGCATGGCATTATTTCTATTACAGCATATTGGATGAGTGCCATTCACCCAGTTCAATGTAACATAGATAGATTTAGGATTCTACATGATACTCTAATTTCTCTATACCTATTATGAGATTTCTACAACCTAGCCTATGAATTAAAGTGTACAACGTAGGTGCACAGGTCGAAAAAAAATGTTGTAATCAAGGTGACAGACAAATCAAATCAAATTTTTTTTTATTTGTCACACATACACATGGTTAGCAGATGTTAATGCGAGTGTAGCGAAATGCTTGTGCTTCTAGTTCCGACAATGCAGTAATAACGAGCAAGTAATCTAACTAACAATTCCAAAAAAAAAAAAAAAACTACTGTCTTATACACAGTGTAAGGGGATAAAGAATATGTACATAAGGATATATGAATGAGTGATGGTACAGAGCAGCATAGGCAAGATACAGTAGATGATATCGAGTACAGTATATACATATGAGATAAGTATGTAAACCAAGTGGCATAGTTAAAGTGGCTAGTGATACATGTATTACATAAGGATGCAGTCGATGATATAGAGTACAGTATCAACGTATGCATATGAGATGAACAATGTAGGGTAAGTAACATTATATAAGGTAGCATTGTTTAAAGTGGCTAGTGATATATTTACATAATTTCCCATCAATTCCCATGATTAAAGTGGCTGGAGTAGAGTCAGTGTCATTGACAGTGTGTTGGCAGTAGCCACTCAATGTTAGTGGTGGCTGTTTAACAGTCTGATGGCCTTGAGATAGAAGCTGTTTTTCAGTCTCTCGGTCCCAGCTTTGATGCACCTGTACTGACCTCGCCTTCTGGATGACAGCGGGGTGAACAGGCAGTGGCTCGGGTGGTTGATGTCCTTGATGATCTTTATGGCCTTCCTGTAGCATCGGGTGGTGTAGGTGTCCTGGAGGGCAGGTAGTTTGCCCCCGGTGATGCGTTGTGCAGACCTCACTACCCTCTGGAGAGCCTTACGGTTGAGGGCGGTGCAGTTGCCAAAAGGCGGTGATACAGCCCGCCAGGATGCTCTCGATTGTGCATCTGTAGAAGTTTGACAGTGACACATTCAATACCACCATGCACACTCTTGCCTGCATCTAGCTGATCTAAGGTGTAATCATTTGTCCACCATTTGCAAATGAGAGTTTCTACTGGACAAATTCAGGTATGTTTATCCCCGTTTCATTCTGTTTGCTTCTGTTTAAGAAAGGTTTTCAACAGAATCGGCGGAACGAGTACACCCCTGATCACACACAAACACAGTTCACTTTCATAACAGCCACATACACACAGCATGATCACTTTGCTCATTGTAATTACTTCTCTCATCTACACGCTCTCCTCCTCTCTTGCCTTTTTACTTCTCTTGTGGATTTCAGTGCACAACAACTGTCTGTGACCAGGCGAAAAACAGCAAGCAACGCAGAAGCACAGTGGCTAGGAAAAACTCCCTAGAAAGGCCAGAACCTAGGAAGAAACAGAGAGGAACCAGGCTTTGAGGGGTGGCCAGTCCTCTTCTGGCTGTGCCGGGTGGAGATTATAACAGAACATGGCCAAGAGGTTCAAACGTTCATAGATGACCAGCAGGGTCAGCTAATAATAATCACAGTGGTTGTAGAGGGTGCAACAGGTCATCACCTCAGGAGTAAATGTCAGTTGGCTTTTCATAGCCGATCATTCAGAGTTAGAGACAGTAGTTGCGGTCGAGCGAGAGTCCATAACAGCAGGTCTGGGACAAGTTAGCACATACAGTGAACAGGTCAGGGTTCCATAGCCGCAGGCAGAACAGTTGAAAGAGTGTTGTTGAGGCTACTGTAGACCTTCATAGCAAAACACTATGTTTTAATCCATTATTTGGTGAGGTGAATATATGTAGTATAGTTTTATTTAAAAAATGACAGCTTTTTGAATGTTTCACAATTTTTATTTTTACGAAATTCACTGAGAAGGAATTCTTCCCCTTCCTCATTTGAGGAGCCTCCACTGACGTATACAGTACATTTATTCTGCAGATTTGTCAATTTATTGTATGTTATTGCAAAGGTAAACAGTCCCCACTCAATACTTACTCATATTAATTCCTATAAACATTAACTAAAGTATGTGATGTGATTTATTATATTATCCCATTCACACAAACCAATCAAGACAGTAGTGCCTCACAGGCAGTACAGCTGAGACCTCTGGTGAGAGACTGAACTATCAGATCTTCCGCTGCGGCAGGTAGAGTACAAACTTGAGCTTCCTCTGTGCTCCGGGTTCTGTCACATTACCTGGGAATTGTAACTCAGCCAAATGTCACTCTCCTTGCCACCCATAATGCCAACTGGAACAGGTTGAGTATGAGAGGCAGAGGGAATAAGAACATCTGCTCAATGCAAATAATAAGCCGTTGTATCACAATGCTCTTCAGTTTCAGAGTACAGTTAGACCTACGCTGTAAGAACCTCACACTTGGTGTATGATGACTTTTGTTTAAAGCTACTTGTATTGATAAGAAGTTTAACCTGAAAGGTTGAATGACATCATACCTGTTTCTTCAGGGTTGACATTGGGTAAACATAGTGCATGACGCATTGAACATATTAATCCAAACTGGTATGGCTGTGAATGTCTATTTTAGGATTTGTCATTCGATACTATTATCAGATGTGAAGATTTATGATGAAAGCACTTTTCAGAGCCTTGATAATTGGCTTGACTCTTCGGACAACAAAATTTCCATTCTAATAACAGCTAATCGTGATGCACTGCAATTAGCCTTTAATTTCCTCCCCAAAGGACATAACTCACCGTCGGGCCGAAGATTGTTCCTCACATTCTCTTTCAGGCACCATCAATCAGCCATGGATCAATCTGCCTCCACTCAGGCCCTGGAGGAATGGAATTGAGGAAGGAGGGAGAATCTAAAAGCCTGTGTACTGCAGTAGCTGTAGTGGTGAGTTTCTCTTCTTCACTATTTTTCATATTTCCATCTTTGTATTTCACAAGCACCTCTTCGGCAGCTGAGGCACTCAGCTTCTGAATGTCACTTCCAATGTTCTCACCTACAGAGTGGCAACGGTGGAAGGTAATGTGTGGAGAGGAGAGGAGGGGACCATCTGGTTGGGGCTGAGGGGGAGTCGACAGCCGTGACTCAGGCCAAGTGACCTTGGCGTGGCCCTGGCCTGGAGGTGCCGAGATGGCACTAATCATATAACACTCAGACACCCGAGGTCTAACGCACGGGCAAGCCCATGAGTTCTGCCAGGCTGCTGATGACAGGGAGTGGGTGGGCGGTGGAGGTTTACATCAGTGCTTAGCATCCATCCACATAGCTTTGGGTTTTCACTAGCTAGGAAACAGTGTGTATGTGGTTAGCAGCCTTCTTTGAACTAGAGTAGTGTTTAATTCTTAAATTTAAAAAAAATGTGTGTCTTTAGGCAGAACTTTGGGAAAACAGCTTTTGCGTAACGAGCCATGAAAGTCTAGAGGGCTTGTAAACAGAGTAAATATTTACTTGCTTAGCAGTAGGTCACGATTAGGGTGACTAGCAGAGTTTAACTACTAGTATATTACGCATTTAGTCTTTCTCATGGATTTGTATGATAGTATTTACTTTGAATGCATCTCTGAAGGCCACAGTAATCATTTGGATTTTCTGTAGACCTACAGGGCTGAATATTACTGTACAGGGCCAAATTACTCTTTATTGTCTGCCTGTTAGACAGTTGGATATTTGGTAGATTTTTGTTCCCAGAAATAAAGCATCAACCTTGATCAATTGATACACTTCTGGTTTTCAACCCCCATGGATTTTCTAACCTATTGTTTACAAAATAATCATATTCCCTCAATATGGAAAGCAAGGAGTTGTGGGTGACACTTCTCTCATAAATTCCCCTTGAAGGGAAAACTCAGGCATAGCACCTCCACACTCTAAAAAGCACAGCAGCACATCCAGCCTCTGCCAAATACTTTCTCAGCACAAACAATTTACTGTTTTCCTCTAAACCTAGTCAACTCAAACGATCCCAGAGTCTCCCCAAAGGAAACAGTCAAGCTGAAGCAGAGCGTAGCATTTCATGGAGTGTGTCCTAATGACAGATGGCATTTTCACAAGCGCTGGCAACGACGACCTAGGTCTGGAATGCCACCTAATTGCTAAAATGGCACCCATAATGAAATAAGTCGCAACTAACCTTTGTCTCCTCGTCGCTGGTGGGCGAAAGCATAATTGCCACACAGAGTCGCCAGTGTAGGGACTGGGAGGGAGGGAGCGTATCGGATGTTGGTTCAGTGGGTTCCAGGTTGAGTCAGGCCCACTCATCTGCTCCAGCAAGCACACGGAATGAAGTACATTAGAATGAAAATATGGAAATCACTCTGTAGAAAATTCTCCTTCTAGCCAGGGATTGTTTATTCTTTTGAGGTGCAAAGCCTGGTAGAGGGTGAATGATCTAAGAACATGTTTGGGCATGTCTCTCCAGAGATCTCTCATTGGAACTCTTGGTGGTTGAGATGGCGGTTGTGTTTTGTAGTCCCAAACCCTTAAAAGGTTACAAATAGTCTGCACAGTTTGCCACTTCCGGTTTTCAGCAGTGCTTCCGGTTTCCATTTCCTTTCCATGTTAGCACGCTAGATAGAGTGTTTAGCTTGTCTAACTACATTATTGGTATTGCTAGCACCGTTAGCATGATTTTGCTATGCTAATTTGATTATTCATCATTTACCATTGCTGCAATGTTCCATTGCACTGCGCCTGCTAGCACCTTATGTATATCACTGCTAATATGCCATCCCATCTGGTTTGCGCTTAGTGGGACTGTCATTTGTTTTTCAATAGGACACTGACCTAACACACCTCCAGGCTGGGGAAGAGCTATTTCACCATAGTAGCATACATTGCTATTGTATAATAATAACTGTAATTACAGCCTGTGTTTCTTTCTGTTTCTCATAGAAAATGACATCTGACATCCATAGAAAAGCACTATCACTATCACTATCCCTTCCACTTCCACCACCATCAATCCTAGCACTATAATTCAATGCCGTGTGTGTGCTTGTAGCAATAAATGAGTGACTTGAGTATGTCTCCTGCCAGGTCATTGCATTTGTCACATACACATACTCGGCAGATGTTATTGTGGGCATAGTGAAATGCTTGTGTTCCTAGCTCCAACAGTGCAGTAGTATCTAACAATTCACAACAATACAGACACATCTAAAAGTAAAAAAATAGAAGGGACCAAGCCAAATATCTCCAGCCTCCTGAGGTGGAAGAGGTGCTGTTGCACCTTCTTCACACACTGTCTTTTTGTGTGGACTATTTCAGATTGTCAGTGGTGTGTACGCAGAGGAACTTGAATCTTTTCACCTTTTCCACTGCGGTCCCGTCATTGTGGATAGGGGTGTACTCCCCCTGCGGTTTCCTGAAGTCCAAGATCAGCTACTTCGTTTTGTTGACGTTGAAAGAGGTTATTTTCCTGGCACCACTCCACCAGGGCCCTGACCTCCTCCTTGTAGGCTCTTTACATTGTTGGTAATCAGGCCTACTACTCTTGTGTCATCTGCAAACTTGATGATTTAGTTGGAGGTATGCGTGGCCACGCAGTAAATAGGTGAACAGGAAATACAGGAGTTGGCGAAACACACACCCTTGTGGGGCCCCTGTGTTGAGGATCAGCGAAGTTGAGGTGTTGTGTCCTACTTGTGGGCGGCCTGTCAGGAAGTCCAAGACCCAGTTGCACAGGGAGGGGTTCATACCCAGGCTTAATAATGAGCTGGGAGGGTACTCCGGTATTGAAGGCTGAGCTATAGTCAATGAACAGCATTACAATATACAGTACCAGTCAAAGTTTGGACACACCTACTCATTCTAGGGTTTTTCTTTATTTTGACTATTTCCTACATTGAAGAATAATATTGAAGACAGCAAAACATATGGAATAAAGTGTTGAACACTTTTTTGAGATTCTTCAAAGTAACCACCCTTTGCCTAGACGATAGCTTTTACACTCTTGGCTTTCTCTCAACCAGCTTCATGAGGTAGTCACCTGTAATGCATTAAGCCAATCAGTTGTGTTGTGACAAGGCAAGGGTGGTATACAGAAGATGGTATTTTACCAAATGTTGCCATATTATGGCAAGATCCGCTCAAATAAGCAAAGAGAAATGACCGTCCATTATTACTTTAAAACATGATGAAGAAGAGACTTGTTTGGCCCAAGAAACATGAGCAATGGACATTTGACCGGTGGAAATCTGTTCTTTGGTCTGATGAGTCCAAATGTGACATTTTTGGTTCCAACCGGCATGTCTTTGTGAGACGCATAGTAGGTGAACGGAGGATCTCCGCATTTGTGATTACCACCATGAAACTAGGAGTAGGAGGTGTGATGGTGTGGTGTTGCTTTCCTGATGACACTGTCTGTGATTTATTTAGAATGCAAAGTACACTTAAGAAAGCATTCTGCAGCGATATGCCATCCCATCTGGTTTGCGCTTAGTGGGACTGTCATTTGTTTTTCAATAGGACACTGACCTAACACACCTCCAGGCTGGGGAAGAGCTATTTCACCAAGAAGTATAGTGATGAAGTACTGCATCAGATGACCTGGCCTCCACAATAATCCAACCTCAACCCAATTGAGATAGTTTGGGATGAGTTGGACTGCAGAGTGAAGGAAAAGCAGCCAATAAGTGCTCAGCATATGTGGGAACTCCTTCAAGACTGTTGAAAAAGCAATCCAGGTGATACTGGTTGAGAGAATGCAAAGAGTGTGCAAAGATGTCATCAAGACAAAGGGGTGGCTACTTTGAAGAATCTCAAATATAAAATATGTTTTGATTTGTTTAACACTTTTTTGGTTACTACATGATTCCATATGAATTATTTCATAGTTTTGATGTCTTCACAATTATTCTACAATGTGAAAATAGTCAAACTAAAGATAAACCCTTGTATGAGCAGGTGTGTCCAAATTTTTGACTGGTACTGTAGGTATTCCTCTTGTCCAAATGCAATATGGTAGTGTGCAGTGCGATGGTGATTGAATCATCTATGGATCTATTGGGGTGGTATGCAAATTGAAGTGGGTCTAGAGTGTTGGGTAAGGTAGAGGTGATATGATCCTTAACTAGCCTCTCAAAGCACTTCATGATGACAGAAGTGAGTGCTACGGGGATCGACAGAAGTGAGTGTTACGTGGGCAATAGTAATTTACTTCAGTTGCCTTTGCTTTCTTCGGTACAGGAACAATGGTGGACATCTTGAAGCAAGTGGGGGACAGCAGACTGGGATAGGGAGAGATTGAAAATGCCCGTAAACACTCCAGCCACCTGGTCTGTGCATGCTTTGAGGTCGCGGCTAGGGATGCCGTTTTGGCCAGCAGCCTTGCGAGGGTTAACATGCTTAAATGTCTTTCTCATGTCGACCACGGAGAATGAGAGCCCACAGTCCCTGAGAGCGGGCTGCGTTGGTGGCACTGTGTTTTCCCTTTGTAGTCTGTGATTGTCTTCTAGACCCTGCAACACACAGTATGTCTCATGTCTGAGCCGTTGAATTGTAACTCCACTATTTCTCTGTATTGACGTTTTGCCTATTTGATTGCCTTATGGAGGGAATAACTACACTGTTTGTATTCAACCATATTTCCAGTCACCTTGCCATGGTTAAATGTGGTGGATCGCACATTCAGTTTAGCGCAAATGCTGCCATCTATTCACAGTTTCTAGTTTGGGTAGGTTTTAATAGTCACAGTGGGAACAACATCCCCTATACACTTCCTGATGAACTCAGTCACTGTGTCCTTGTATACGTCAATGTTATTCTCAGAATAACATTTGATCATGCTGACTGAACATTTCCCTGTCCGTGTGATCAAAACAATCTTGAAGCATGGATTCCGATTGGTCAGACCAGCGTTGAATAGACCTTAGCACGGGTACTTTGTGTTTGAGTTTCTGCCTATAGGAACAGAGGAGCAAAATGGAGTTGTGATTTGATTTGCCAAAGGGAGGACAGGGGAGGGCCTTGTAGGCATCCCGTAATCGGGAGTAAAAGTCGTCAAGCGTCCTTTCAGCGCGAGAACTACAGTTAATGTGTTGATAGAACTTCTGTAGCGTTGTCCTCAAATTTACATTGTTATAATACCCAGCTACAATAAATTGAGCCTCAGGATATGTGGTTTCCATTTTCCACCAAGTCCAATCCTCATTGCAGTTCCTTGAGGGCCGTCGTGGTATTGGTTTGAGGGGCAATATACACAGCTGTGATCATAACCAAAGATAATTATCTTGGGACTTAATACAGTACAGTCTACATTTGATTGTGAGATATTCTAGGTTGGGTGAACAAAATGACTTTCTGTACGCTATCACAATCACACAATGAGTTTAATATATAAATAGAGATAATCATGAAACAAACATCACCGCCTTTCTTCTTCCCGGAGAGTTCTTCTTTATTCCTGCCTGCGCAATGTACTGAGAACCCAGCTGGCTATATGGACGAGGATATTATATCAGAGGAGATGCTAAACTTAAAGAAAACCTTTTCACAACCTCTCTGGGATATGTGGGACGCTAGCGTGGGACATGTGGGACACCTCGCCAACAGCCAGTGAAATTGCAGGGTGCCAAATTCAAAACAACAGAAATCCCGTAATTAAAATTCCTCAAACATACAAGTATTTTACACCATTTTAAAGATAAACTTTTTGTAAACCCAACTACAGTGTCTGATTTCAAAAAGGCTTTACGACGAAAGCACACAAAATGATTACGTTAGATCAGCACCTAGTCACAGAAAAACACAGCCATTTTTCCAGCCAAAGAGAGGAGTCACAAAAACAGAAATAGAGATAAAATTAATCACTAACCTTTGATGATCTTCATCAGATGACACTCATAGGACTTCATGTTACACAATACATGTATGTTTTGTTCGATAAAGTTCATATTTATATAAAAAAATCTCAGTTTACATTGGCACGTTATGTTCAGAAGTTCCAAAACATCCTGTGATTTTGCAGAGAGCCACATCAATTTTCAGAAATACTCATAATAAACATTGCTAAAAGATACAAGTGTTATGCATGGAATTTTATATCCACTTCTCCTTAATGCAACCGCTGTATTAGATATTTTTTTAAACAAACAGAAAAAGCACACCATGCAATAATCTGAGTACAGTGCTCAGACACAAAAACAAGCCAATCAGATATCCGCCATGGTGTGGAGTCAGAAATAGAATTAGAAATATTCACTTACCTTTGATGATCTTCATCAGAATGCACTCCCAGGAATCCCAGTTCCACAATAAACGTTTGTTTTATTCGATAAAGTCCATCATTTATGTCCAAATACCTCCTTTTTGTCCGCGTGTTTAGTAATCCAAATTTAGTAGTCGCGAGCAATAGGTCCAGACGAAAAGTCAGAAAGTTCCGTTACAGTTCGTAGAAACATGACAAACGATATATAGAATCAATTTTTAGGATGTTTTTAACATAAGCCTCAGGAAGTGCAATATGACCCCATAGACACTGTATATTCGATAAGCAATGACTTGAAAAACTACAAACCTCAGATTTCCCACTTCCTGGTTGGATTTTTTCTCAGGTTTTTGCCTGCCATATTAGTTCTGTTATACTCACATACATCATTCAAACAGTTTTAGAAACTTCAGAGTGTTTTCTATCAACACCTTCTAATTATATGCATATTCTAGCTTTTAGGCCTGAGTAGCAGGCAGTTTACTCTGGGCACCTTTTATCCAAGCTACTCAATACTGCCCCCCAGTCCCAAAGAAGTTAAATTCAGCTTCATATTCGTCATCTTCTGCACCACCCAGTACAACGTCAACAGTATGTGAAAATTGTGCGTTTCTAGCTTTTGTAGTAAAAAAGATCGAGGAAGATAAGTGTTTCCAATGAAATCGTCGGTGTGCATTGTGTGATTTTAACCAATTATAAGTAGGCGTTGCATACTAATTGTCTACTAATTGGTTGATGATGTCATTCGAAAGACACTAATCTTCCTCTATATTTTTTACTACAAAACATAGAAACGTGCCATTTTCACATGTTGCAGTTGAGGTGGTGCTTGAGATGATGAATATGATGTTTTTTTTATTTTCGTATTTTTCTAAACTGGTTTTCTGTGAGATCATTGTTGCTAGTTGCTAGTCACCGCTGCTGTTACAAGCAAATACCATACAGCATTCTTCTTCATTTAAGTCATCAAAATACCACAAAGGCACCACATTCTCCTTAATAGATCCTCATCCATAAAGACTGCAAAACCTACTCGCCAATTAGTGTGTGTGACCAGATCATTTTCATATTTCTGCCAGAGTAGAGAACAATGAAGGACATTTCACCTTAAAAAGCCATTAACTTCCCAGCGGATACAATTACCCAAGCCTCAATCTGACTCTGGCCTTTGACAGTGTGTCTTCCGGCGTCATGATGGTCTAAGATGTCTCTGACTGGGAAGCTAATCGTCCCAGCAACTCTGGATAGCATTCACCACTCTGGATAGCACTCGTAGCATTCACAGCACTCTTAGAATTTAACACTGCATAGTACTCAAGCGTTCAAGTGTTTACAGGAGGCCCCTAGAGGAAGCCTGAGCGCTTGTTTGACTGTTTATCTTAATCAAAGGGCTAATTCCTTGGTATTTAAACCAGCAAAAACATGACACCGTGTCTAACATAATGGAACATTCAATGAGGAAAAAGCATGGCAAATTAGAATTTTCAATATACCATTTTTTGCACTAGGACTAGAAATGTTCCCACACAAATCTAACAAGGCCTTTTTGACCATGAAGCCATGAATGAGACAATAGAAAAACTATCTTTAGGACAGCTGAGGCTCAGCTATTGTGTTGTCATCTTAATACAGAATTGGTGCTCTTAGGCGATGGGGTATTCTGTCGTAACAAGTTCTCCTTTGGTACCCCTGCCCTCCTATCCAACACAGTGATACAAACCCCCAAAGGCGACATCACCTGGGTATATTCACAACTTCAAACCAATCAAAGTCAATTATGAGAGGGGTGGTTTTTATGCTATGTGGAATTGAATTTGTGTCCTTCCATCTGTCACCTTAGGACATTCATTTCTGCAGCACTGCCATGTGGATGGCATACAGACAGTATCCGATAGCTAGCCCACTTCTGCACCTGGACACACTGATCCATCCATCTGTGGCAGAACTGGGCTGTGTTTCATTCCAGATATATGCTCACCGCCTTCTACCCTTGTACTCTCTCCTTCACCAATCTGACCTCTCCTGTACTCTGATCAGCGAAGCATCTAATCGAGCAAAACAAATAACAACACCCCTGCAACCTAATGATATGACTGCTTGACAACTGATACCAGTTACCAGTTCAGTCTTCACTGCACATGTCCATGCATTGAGACAGCCTAGCAAGACTATCAGCATTGAAAACAAAGAGCATCTGATAATTGGTCATCAGTGTCTTATTTGAATAATGAATGTGTAACGTTTACAAACACTAATACTTTAAACTCATAACAAGGCATTTATTAAGTTGCATTATTACCGCTGAATTTCTCCAGCAATCCAAATTGAAGCACCTGAGTGCCTGAGTCTCTGAGCCCTCAGCCAACCTTTTTCCATTAAGATAAAAACATGATGAAAATGCAGAAAGAGTGTATTCAGTGACACAGCACTTAGAGCGGACCCAATTCATTAGTGTTTCAATTTGCAGCAAAACAAATGCACTGTGTTTGAGATATTATATGAATTGGTAAACTGGCTATGTGGAGTGTTGTGCATGGCAGACTTTGCTGCTGTCACTGATGCAATGTGATTTATGTGCTGTGAATTAAAAATAATTACCATACCATGATTCTAATGCCCGTCTAGGCAAAGAGCATGTTGTGCACAGCAATCTCATATTTTCATACCACCCACTGGGCACAGACGTCAATTCAACGTCTATCCCATTCCACATTGGTTCAATGTCATTTTATTGTAATTAGGTCGAAACAACATTGATTCAACCTGTGTGTGCCCAGTGGGTGGTACTTTTCAGAATGTTGGTTTTGCATTGTGGGAGCAATTACATAATTTAATTCGTAGCACATTTTTGGGGGAGCCAATTATGGCGAGTCCTCTGGCTTTTTGAAACTTTGGATACCCTATCATTGGTGTTGTTTAATCTGTCAGAATCTAGATATGACTCATGTACAGTTTGCTGATTATCACTGAAGTGATTATAATGGATTTGATTGGTTATAATGGGGAAATTAAGTGATTTGGGTGTCACAACACTCATTGGACGTTGTATTTGTGACTTGAATAATATCCTACCATTCAAGCACCTAAAGTTTTCTGTGTTGTGGCAATTGCATGTACATCTTCGGTAGTACAATATTGTTATGGTTCCACCTGTCACCAGAGGGCAGCAGAGACCAACCTAGAGACATTAACGACAGTCAGGTATGTCCTATTTACTCACTATGATTTCCCTGTTAAAAGAGGTGTATTTTCTGTTGTCCTTTGCTGAAGCTTGAATTGTGTGCTGTGTGTGTTTGTCTCTTGAGTGAGGTTTTGAGACTTGTTTTCCCAGTGTTACTGTGATCCTTCCGTTACCATTAAAGTATTATGTTTATCCTTAACCACTGATTCCTCTTCTGGTCTCTTCTCTGCACCTGGGTCCAACCTCACCATGTCACAAATAAGCTCAGCAAAAAAAGAAATGTCCTCTCACCGTCAACTGCGTTTATTTTCAGCAAACTTAACATGTGTAAATATTTGTATGAACATAACAAGATTCAACAACTGAGACATAAACTGAACAAGTTCCACAGACATGTGACTAACAGAAATGGAATAATGTGTCCCTAAACAAAGGGGTCAAAAACAAAAGTAACAGTCAGTATCTGGTGTGGCCACCAGCTGGATTAAGTACTGCAGTGCATCTCCTCCTCATGCAGTGCACCAGAATTGCCAGTTCTTCCCACTCTTCCAGCAAGGCACCTGCAAGTTCCCGGATATTTCTGGGGGGAATGGCCCTATCCCTCACCCTCCAATCCAACAGGTCCCAGACGTGGTCAATGGGATCCAGGCTCTTCGCTGGCCGTAGCAGAACACTGACATTCCTGTCTTGCAGGAAATCATGCACAGAACGAGCAGTATGGCTGATGGCATTGTCATGCTGGAGGGTCATGTCAGGATTAGCCTGCAGGAAGGGTACCATAAGAGGGAGGAAGATGTCTTCCCTGTAATGCACAGCGTTGAGATTGCCTGCAATGACGACAAGCTCAGTCTGATGTTGCTGTGCAACACCGCCCCAGACCATGACAGACCCTCCACCTCCAAATCGATCCCACTCCAGAGTACAGGCCTTGGTGTAATGCTCATTCCTTCGACTATCAACGTGAATCCGACCATCACCCCTGGTGAGACAAAACCGTTACCCGTCAGTGAATAGCACTTTTTGCCAGTCCTGTCTGGTCCAGCGACAGTGGGTTTGTACCCATAGGCAACATTGTTGCCGGTTATGTCTGTTGAGGAGCTGCCTTACAACAGGCCTTCAAGCCCTCAGTCCAGCCTCTCTCAGCCTATTGTGGACAGTCTGAGCACTGATGGAGGGATTGTGCGTTCTTGTGTAACTCGGGCAGTTGTTGTTGCCATCCTGTACCTGTCCCGCAGGTGTGATGTTCGGATGTACCGATCCTGTGCAGGTGTTGTTACACGTGGTCTGCCACTGTGAGGACGATCAGCTGTCCATCCTGTCTCCCTGTAGCGCTATCTTAGGCGTCTCACAGTACGGACATTACAATTTATTGACCTGGCCACATCTGCAGTCCTCATGCCTCCTCGCAGCATGCCTAAGGCACATTCACGCAGATGAGCAGGGACCCTCAGCATATTATTATTTAATTTTTCAGAGTAAGTAGAAAGGCCTCTTTTGTGTCCTAAGTTTTCAAAACTATGACCTTAATTGCCTACCGTCTGTAAGGTATTAGTGTCTTAACAACCGTTCCACAAGTGCATGTTCATTAATTGTTTATGGTTCATTGAACAAGCATGGGAAACAATGTTTAAACCCTTTACAATGAAGATCTGTGAAGTTATTTGGATTTTTACGAATCATCTTTGAAAGACAGGATCCTGAAAAAGAGACGTTTCTTTTTTTGCTGAGTTTATGTATACTTCTCCAATATTGTAACATATAATGCTACATTAATTATCCCTTGTCACAAACAATACACTATGCTGACATCAGTGCATAGACAAATGAGGCCTATGTTCATATATATGTAAGTTTCACAGATAATACAGTTGCAAAACAACTTCATTATGCTGTGTCTGTGGTGTGGAGGCTGTTGAATGAGTCAGACCACCAGAATGTACCACAGCATGTCTGCAGGCAACAAATGTAATTTCTCCAATCAACAAAAAACAACAGCTCTATACCGCCTACCTTCCTTTCCCCCAAAATACCTGCATGAAAGATGACATTGACGCCCAGACCGGCTGAGGAGAGCACCACCACCAGCGGGCCAGATGTAATGGAAACACTTGGTCTGCAGTCAGTGGCTCTGCTCGGCGGCGGCTGGGAAGGCAGGTTTGCATCAATACATCTCTTCTCTTCTGAGGAAAACATTTGTTCCCTGGGGCCCTGAGGGACACGGGTGTCAAACAGTACACTTACAATGAGTAATGGAGGAACAAGACCTTAAACGCCTTCACTGACCTTTATGTATGCATACAGCAGATGCAGGGAAAAGAGGCGAACAACACTCCAGCATATATTGCTCCCAATCAGACAGTGTTTTTGTGTCAGAGCAGGAAAAGAAACCCTGTAATAAGTGCCAGAGGATAAATAAAAATGAAGAAGCTGCATGGAGTTGGAGCTAGAACAGGAAGAACTGGCCCAGAAAGCGGAAGGAGAGCTCTAATCTGCAGTAAACTGTCAGCCGGCCATCAGGCCCAGCCTGCCACGTCTCCATGCTTGGCCACTGTCCTGATTTCCCAGTCTGTGTGGAGAATGTGCTCTGTTGTCTTTCATTGAATGCCTAATTACTTATATTTGTCTGGATTATATACTGTATGGGATGTTGTCTGTCGCTGTAATGTGTATTCTGAGCACACCAGATTACATTTACACACTGTGGTAGGGAGAACAATGTGGAGTGGAATATGAATGCTATGGTCAAGCAAGAGTGGATATCAGACTGTTTGTAGTTTTGTGTATATGCAATCAATTGGTCACAGAAACCAAAAACTATAGTTTAGAAATATTTGTGAAACATATTTCCTTCTCACAAACAAGCATTTTCTTTTCCCCACAAGTAGGCATTTTTCTTGTATTTCCCAGTAACAGTAACACTTAGGTGCGATTTGACCATATTGGTCAAAATGATCCCTTCACTCTTTCTCTTCTCATGTTGAATATAATGTGCGTGCGTGCTTTCTGCAGATGTATTTATTTCATTCTACATAAGTGGTGCTGGTTTTACTGTCTTGTCGAAGAGAGCAGAGCAAATCATGTCGGCCCTGGAACAACGTTGATTACATTGGAAGCTGACAGTCTACCTTGACTTTGTTGTTGTGATGGTGACCATTCTATATTACCATCTTTAGATTTCCATGTCCTCTCTTCTCTGGATAATGGTTGTTGCGTGCTCTCTCTCTCTGATCTGATGGCGGAGATGGAATGGCAGACTCCTCTAAATCCTCTTCACCAAAGAAAAATGAACAATCTGGATCATCAACAGCATTGTCCTCTATCTCTGAAATGTCCTCTGTCTCTGAAACCTCCTATTTGTCTGTCACAGTCCAGAATTTGTGATAAGGCTTCATTGACTGAAAATCTTTTGGAGCTCATTTTAAAGTGCTCTCGCACTGAGAAAGAGAAGCTTGGGAAAGCTCCTTTTCACCCAAACATAATTACAAAAATGCAACCAGAACCAGTCAAAACTAAATACATCAAATAGACTTCTTTATTTTGGTCCTGTCCAAATACCTATACACATGAAAGCCTCAGAGTCAAAATGACCCACAACATCATGTTTGTATACAAAATCTATACCGACATTCCACAACACGTGTACACATTTTGACGTTAGGTTCATGACCCTAATTGAGGAAATGCAATTTATTTTCATGGAGAAAAAGAGAGGTTAACTAGCATTTTAGACAACTCAAAAGTGGAAATGGGTCAAATTGGCCCGCAACGTAATAGGAGTGTTAAATCCCAAATCTCTCAGCTTTTGATTATTATCTTGACCAAAACTGCCACAACCGAAGGTAAAAAAACAACAACAGCATAACACAGTTTTCAGTAGAGATCAGAGATGAGGCAGATCATCACCAACGCCCTGACACACATTTATCCATCTCATGACCCACTTCTTGTTGTGGGGCTAGTGTGGCGGTCAGTCCTGGTGACGGTATAAATCATACTGGGACTGAGATCTATGCTTGATCGATGGAGCCATCAGTTGCACTAACAGTCCAGTACGCTGTTGGCCACCTTTTCCCTCATCTTGTCATGTAGTATATAATGTTGCCAGTTTGCTCTCTGCTAATTGGCTCTTTCTAGTACATACATCACCTAAAAAAAAATCTCTAGCTGCACCAAATACACAGTTCCCTCTGAGGTCTAACTAACTAACAGTGTTCAGAATGAGCAGATCCTCCTCATTAGTAAGGCAGGGACATCCTCCACCGATCCTCTCTACTGGGGGAAAGAGACTAGATGGGTAGTTCCACCAATTAGGTGCCATCTGAGTAGTGTAACTTTTAAAACATTGTTTTGCCTAATTTAAACATTCGGTCATAAAGAGCACATGTTTAACTTAATGAAAAACACATTTTCTCATCTCAAGAGGTTAAATTAAAAAACGTGTTTTGTGAGTTCCTAATAAAGTAACAGGGTTGACCATAACATGGACGACAACATGTTAAATGAGCCATGAATCCCTTTGTGTGCAACAGGGAGGGGAAATGGAATGCAAGCGTCACATTTTTTGTTGTTGTTGAAACATTTCTAGCCTGTCCATCTAATGGTAACATGGTGGACATGTTACACTCAACCCACTCAGTTTTCCACCACAAAACACCAGACAATTATCAAAAAGAGTAGAACCAGCTCACCTTCTTTTACGCTATGATTTGACAATGAGATGTTCAATGTCTGTTTTGAAAAATAAATATTTAAAAAGGAATAGGTTCACCACGTTAAAAGTTCATGTACTGTAACAGTGTTGATCTTAACACGAGGGCCCTTTTTTTAACATTAAAATGAATCACTAATAACATGAAATAAATTATCATCTTCAGAAATTATTTTGTCAAAGCAACAAAATAACTAGGGCTTTGGGAGAAATATTTGGGTTAAGTAGGTTAAAATCTTCCTAGAAGTCACAGAGGATGAACAAAGGGAATGCTGAATCTTGGCACTTTAGCAAGTCTTTACTCTTATAAAAAATCAGATGTTTTGAATTTTCAATGTGGTCTATATTAAAGGGCACTTGACTTAATATAACAGACTTTTAATTCAAGTTCAATATTTGTGCACAATTTCTACTTGAATTATACAATTCAAGGAAGTAATTTTGTGAAACAACCCAGATGCTGCTGGTCACTTTATTGAGGTTCTATTCAGAGGTTAGTGACGGGACATGGATGAAGTAAAGTAAGTAAGTAAGTAAAATAGATATTAGCCATAAGAGTTTGATTTATATTCACCTTCAATGGGAAATGATAGCTAACAAGCACTGTCAATCAACCAGAGTAATCACCAACCCAACCCGGCGAAACAATCAATAATCTGTAACATCCGGGGTGTAGTGGGTGAGACGTCAGGCGCAGGAAGCAGAGAATTCAGGGTAGTGCTATACTTTTTAATGCACAAAAACGGTGAACATACGCCAACCCCATAAAACACAGGGCGCACACCAAAACAAATGCCCCAAACACGGGGGACGTAAACAGTCCAGCAAAACCCAAGAAAATTGGAAAACCGTGACACACTGACGTGTACACAAGTACACCAAACAATCACGCACAACCAGCAGGCGGGCCTGAGAAAAGGGGAAAGGGGATCAGTGGCAGCTAGTAGGCCGGTGACGATGACCGCCGAGCGCCACCCGAACAGGAAGGGGAGCTACCTTCGGTAGGAGTCGTGACATAATCAGTCAATAACCAATTGTTGACAAACAAGACATAAGTGTAACGAAGGTGATCGTGGTAGTCCCTACTAAGGTATTAGTACAAGGAAATTAACCTCTTACAACATAATGGCAGAATTGGAGAGACTATTTTGTGCATTGTTATCTTTAGACAACACCTTCAGTTGGTCTTTGAAGTGTCACAAAGCAGAGCTCCAGTATTAATTGGATGAAGAAGCAGGTACTTTAGATCTCTAATCAAGATTCTACCCTTCAATAGAAAGAGTCATATCATGATCCAATTCTGTTCTAAATTAAATCATTGGCATTAAAAGAGAACTTCAAATACAGAATGCAATGTATTTCTTAATATCAAGGACCGTATAATGTGACAAACTGTATTGACATCAGTTAGTTGGCTATTATTGTCAACGTGTCTCGAGACAACATTTTCAAATGTTAATTTTGTATTCCATATAGGACCTCTGCACTGTGAATTGTCATAACATGATAGTATAGTTTGTCTTTTAATTATCATCTTCCAGTGTGATTTGAAATGTTTTGCCCTGAAGGGCCCTTGGAGCGTTTGAGTGGGCTAAGTATTATTTCATTAGTGGTGATAATATTTCTTTAGTCTTTCAAACGTGTGACTGCAGCCATGATAACTCTGAGTGAGAAGGAAATAGAGAGAAATAGAGAGAGAGACACTAGAAAGAAGTAACGCCATCCCTTTTCATGGTAAGTACTAACCTCATTAAATGGGTGAAATGTCTTAAAAGCTATAATCTGATGTATTTAACTTCAGTGTATTTCACTAGTCCAGTGTCTCTGAGACATGTTATGGCCGGGCTTATACAAGATGTACCTTTTTTGTCAAATAACAACACGATGTTGATTGAACACAATGGCAATTCCAATGATTTGTCAGGTGAGATAAACCAGAGAATGATTAATCCTGATCAACCCACTCAGAGCAGTGTGTGGTGAATAGAGTCATTGGATGGGGATGATCCTTACATTTCATAGTTTTCACAGTAAATTGGTTTTAGCAGGGACTACATAACCCATATGGACTCTGTGTAGAAAGCGCGGACGACTAATAATCATTATTCAATTAGATAGTGTAGATTACAGAATATACAGTATCTAAATCCTGTTTTTGTGTGTCTAATGTGTAGTTTATGCAGTCATCAAACTGCAGAACTATGCCATACAAATTATACAATTTCCTTGCATAGTAATTCTCATTAATAAAGGGAAGATCTTTGGGAACATATGTTGTATAATTCTGCAGTGAAAAGTCATCGTTGGAGAAGGAAGGACATCCAGTCCTTGCCATCTTACATGTCTCAGAAGGGGGTCACCTAAAGCTTTAAAGCTGCGAGGAGAATGCAATTAAGTCGGCCTAATACTTTCAAGTGATAATTTTGCTCAGCTGGATAAGAGATAGTCAATTCTGATTGCTCTCCGTGCTTCCTTCGTGCAAGGCACCGGCACAGACCTTCTAATGAGACCCAATTTAGTGCACTTCTTTTGTCCAGGGCCCACAGGGCTCTGGTCAAACATAGTGCACTTTAATATAGGGAATAGGGTGCCATTTGAGATGCATATTAGATTAATTCCAGATAAATTATGAGGAGATTTGAGACTTAATCTGTACATACTGTACACTAATGTCACGGAGATCAACTGACTTCTTAAGAGATAAGCTGTTCTTGTCTATCGATGTTCTGTGTTATGTCATTCTGTATTATGTTTCATGTTCTGTGTGGACCCCAGGAAGAGTAGCTGCTGCCTTTGCAACAGCTAATGGGGATCCTAATAAAATAACAAATACCAAATAAGTTAAAAGAAAATAAGGTTGATGTGTATTGAAAATATATTAATGGGGAACATGTTTGGGTCAACCTACCTGTGCGTTATCATGCACATCATCTTGAAAAGGCCTTGGTAATGCATAAAAGCACATTTGAAGTTATACAATTCAGTATTAGGCCTACGCTATAGAATTCCACCCCCAAAAATGCAGTTGTGACCTAATATGTGTGAATTACAAACTTTCTTTTAGCACCACCTCAGGGAGTCAAATCAAACCCATGGATATAACAGAATACTGATCATTTTAAGGTTGCTGTGTTTGAACATAAGCAAATAGTCTCAAATATAAAAATAGATTACATCAGGTAATTAGCAGTCTGTTTGTTTTTACCTTGTATACAATTTGAAGGCCAACTGTGTGACAATTAGTGACAATTAATTTCTCACAATTAGTGTGCTGGTAGATTAAAATACCATGACCTTCTGCCATTGGAATTAATTATTATATAACATACATTGTAAATACCACTGTAAGGACAAACAATCGTACCACACACGTTCAACCAGTATTTTAACATGCCTTGCTAAATATAAGTAGTTGATTGAAACAGACCTATATATAAGTTCAGTTACGATGACTCCATATCCTCCAACTCAGCGGTGACTCCCCCATTATGCATGGCCATCCACCAGAGATGATTAAAAATGGGTCCCAACGACCATAGACAGGGGAATTAACTAAAAGTCTTTAATTACGCTTCATGGACATTAATCACGCTGAGAGATGAGGTTCGTTTCCTGCCCTTCTTAATCTTCGTCATGGAGTGACCGGGAACAGCATGGATCTATTCTAATCTATAGATCTATACTGTATGGTGCCTGTCTCTATAGACAGGGTCCCAGCAAAACACTAGCCACTTACCAGACCCATCAGTCTACTCAAATGTGTCACATGCTCCAAATAAAACAGGTGTAGACTTTACCGTAAAATGCCAACAATACAGTTCAAGAAAGAGTTAAGAAGGGGGTACCAGTACTGAGTCAATGTGAATGGGGTAAAGGTTAGGCAAATTATTTTGTATATGTAGGTAGGGGTAAAGTGACTACGTAAATAAACAGCGAGTAGCAGCAGTGTAAAAACAAGTGGTGTCAATGTAAATTGTCCTTGTGGCTTGGGGGTAGAGTCCTAGACTTGGCGCTCTGGTACCGCTTGCTGTGCAGTAGCAGAGAGAACAGCCCTGGACATGGTGGAAAATATACCCCCTTTCTGCTTTTAAATGTGAGTGAAGCTGTTACAAATATGCTTAAGGTTATATTAGTAGCAAATAAGCTGAAGGTCTCTTCTGTCAATATGCAACATAGAATCAACTGTGCAACTTTGTTGACTTGAACTAGGTTTTCCTAGGTGCTCTCTCAGCATCAGACACATACAGTATGCTCTCTGATGAAAAATGTATGAACTTGTTTCCTTATGTACACCAGCCTCTAATTGGTCCTGACTAACATATATTGGAGTCAATTAATGAGCCTCTCCCATTCCCAGCTTAATGTATTGCCTCCCTAACCAGCAATGACACACTATGCCTCCCTCATGGCATAACTACCCCATTACCTCACCTGGCATACTCACCGTCAGCAAAGTGATGCTGGGGGATTCTGCCGTAGACTCCCTTCACTCTTTATAGCACCATATATTATTACTGATGTACCGTAAATTCAAAGGCGAGTCCTTTCAGGTTTAGCAATTGATGTATCGCGCATGGGCGTAAAAACAGACCTGTTATTGCATCAAAGGATGTTATGGATGAATGGATTAATTGAGTAATTATTGATAAGGGAGTGGGTGTAAGAGTATATGATAACACCTACAGTAAATACTTTTCTTTCCGATGGAAGCTGTTTTATTTTTTCTTCTCTGATGGTCTTCAACTGCTCTGCTTCAAATGGTCAATTTACTTTGTCTGGTTTTTTAATACTCTAATTTGAATCTCATTGAAGAGCAGGGGTCGGCGATGGAAATTAGAGATTCAATTGAATTCCAAGGTCATTTGAGCATTGGGGAGATAGATACACACCCCAGCATGTTTGTTTAGGGTTCTCACTGGACCCACTGCTCTCCAAAGCAATTAAAATATTCAGTATTCAGTAATCGTGTTTGCGATATAACAAGCAATTCCCAGTTTAAAACCATGATTACAATATTTGCTTGATCTGATACAAACAATATTCAGTATGAAAGTGTGACTAGGTGAAAAATATAAGCTTGAAACTGATTTGCTATCTTGCACATCATGTACATGACTCCTTAGCCTCAAGCATTTCAATACATCATTAGCCCCAAAAATGCCCCATAAACCAGCAATGCTGCAAAACTATTTACATAATTATCTTAAAAATATAAAAATCATACCAACAGTACATGAGTGGAGTGCAATCATCTTTATTGAAACTACACTTTCTCTCTCTCTTTCTCTATACTTTCAAATGCTGTGTGTGTCTCTCTGCCTTGCTTTCCTCTCTCTATGTCTATCTATCACTCCCCACTCTCTCTCACTCTGCCTATCTTTTCTCTCCCTCTGTGTCTATTACTTCCCACTCTCTCTCCCTCTCACTCAATCCCACTCCCCACTCTAATGGACTAAAATAACTACAATTAGACTCCCCAGACATTACTGCAAACGTTCATTCTGTCTTGATAAAATGTAGCTGTAGAAGGACTGTGAAAACTCCCAGTACTTCAGAGAAATGTATTATGTTTTTGTGTTAATAAAGTTTAGCGGAAGATAGGGACAAAGGCGGTATATAATAAGAAACTTTGATAGCAAGTAGGGCTGCACAATGTGTCAAAAATAAACATTTTTACCAAATATTGCGATTGCAATTTGACTTGCAATATTATTTAAAACACTTAGGTGAACTATTGGAATCATAGAAATAGCATGATTATTCGAATTATAAGGTTCGAATACAGTGGGCACTTGGAATACAGAGCTGTTTAGCATGACAATGAATGAAAAGCCAGGGAGAAGTTTGTTGTGACATGGTAGGAACCAAAATGTTGGTCTGTGTTTCCCAGGTGATCCTAGTTAGATTTGAATAGATGTTACTAAGATTTTAGAATATGCTTTGATAATAATCTCTGATTCAGAACATGCCGTAACAGTAACAACATGCTGATCTACACCACCACTGAATTAGAGCTAAAGTTTGACAGACAGATTTGCCCTGTCTCAGTCAATGCATTGAGCTAGCCAGCCAGCTAGCTGGCTAATTAGCATGAGCGATTAACATTAGCGGCCAACACCTAATTTTTTTGATGTGCAGCTTGCTAAGAATAACAAGTGTTTTGCAAATAGCTACAAAATCAAACTAATACTTCTATATTAAATAAAATGTGGATTTATATTAACAAGTGGAAAGCAGCATCATTGTTGTTTGGAGTCTGTGGACTGCGCATGCGTTGCATGCTGAGTGAGGAGAACTGCTGCCTGCTTGAGTGAGTGACAGAGGGTGGGGCTTGGTGTGTGTGGGGAAGCAGAGAGGAAGAGAGCTGACCAGTGGAGTAAACTACAAAAACAGATGTCACAGGAGGCTGAGTGGCATTTCAAAATATTGCTAAAATATGGATCTTTTGTACTATGGATATTGCACATGTCTATATCACTATTTCTATGTAAATTTGATAAATCGCTAAACCCTAATGGCAAGTGTGTATATATATATATATATATATATATATATATATATAAAAAAAAAAAAGGGAACACTTAAACAATACAATGTAACTCCAAGTCAATCACACTTCTGTGAAATCAAACTGTCCACTTAGGAAGCAACACTGATTGACAATAAATTTCACATGCTGTTGTGCAAATGGAATAGACAACAGGTGGAAATTATAGGCAATTAGCAAGACCCCCCAATAAAGGAGTGGTTCTGCAGGTGGTGACCACAGACCAGTTCTCAGTTCCTATGCTTCCTGGCTGATGTTTTGGTCACTTTTGAATGCTGGCGGTGCTTTCACTCTAGTTGTAGCATGAGACGGAGTCTACAACCCACACAATTGGCTCAGGTAGTGCAGCTCATCCAGGATGGCACATCAATGCGAGCTGTGGCAAGAAGGTTTGCTATGTCTGTCAGCGTAGTGTCCAGAGCATGGAGGCTGTGGCAAGAAGGTTTGCTATGTCTGTCAGCGTAGTGTCCAGAGCATGGAGGCGCTACCAGGAGACAGGCCAGTATATCAGGAGACGTGGAGGAGGCCGTAGGAGGGCAACAACCCAGCAGCAGGAACGCTACCTCCGCCTTTGTGCAAGGAGGAGCAGGAGGAGCACTGCCAGAGCCCTGCAAAATGACCTCCAGCAGGCCACAAATGTGCATGTGTCTGCTCAGACGGTCATAACCAGACTCCATGAGGGTGGTATGAGGGCCCGACGTCCACAGGTGGGGGTTGTGCTTACAGCCCAACACCGTGCAGGATGTTTGGCATTTGTCAGAAAACACCAAGATTGGCAGATTTGCCACTGGCGCCCTGTGCTCTTCACAGATGAAAGCAGGTTCACACTGAGTACATGTGACAGACGTGACAGAGTCTGGAGACGCCATGGAGAACGTTCTGCTGCCTGCAATATCCTTCAGCATGACCAGTTTGGTGGTGGGTCAGTCATGGTGTGGGGTGGCATTTCTTTGGGGGGCCGCACAGCCCTCCATGTGCTCGCCAGAGGTAGCCTGACTGCCATTAGGTACCGAGATGAGATCCTCAGACCCCTTGTGAGACCATATGCTGGTGCAGTTGACCCTGGATTCCTCCTAATGCAAGACAATGCTAGACCTCATGTGGCTGGAGTGTGTCAGCAGTTCCTGCAAGAGGAAGGCATTGATGCTATGGACTGGCCCGCCCGTACCCCAGACCTGAATCCAATTGAGCACATCTGGGACATCATGTCTCGCTCCATCCACCAACACCACGTTGCACCACAGACTGTCCAGGAGTTGGCAGATGCTTTAGTCCAGGTCAACAAACACATACAGTGGGAGAACAAGTATTTGATACAATGCCGATTTTGCAGGTTTTCCTACTTACAAAGCATGTAGACGTCTGTAATTTTTGTCATAGGTACAGTACACTTCAACTGTGAGAGATGGAATCTAAAACAAAAATCCAGAAAATCGCATTGTATAATTTTTAAGTAATTAATTTGCATTTTATTGCATGACATAAGTATTTGATACATCAGAAAAGCAGAAGTTAATATTTGGAATCAGAAACCTTTGTTTGTAATTACAGAGATCATACGTTTCCTGTAGTTCTTGACCAGGTTTGCACACACTGCAGCAGGGATTTTGGCCCACTCCTCCATACAGACCTTCTCCAGATCCTTCAGGTTTCGGGGCTGTCACTGGGCAATACGGACTTTCAGCCCTCTCCAAAGATTTTCTATTGGGTTCAGGTCTGGAGACTGGCTAGGCCACTCCAGGACCTTGAGATGCTTCTTACGGAGCCACTCCTTAGTTGCCCTGGCTGTGTGTTTCGGGTCGTTGTCATGCTGGAAGACCCAGCCACGACCCATCTTCAATGCTCTTACTGAGGGAAGGAGGTTGTTGGCCAAGATCTCGCGATATATGGCCCCATACATCCTCCCCTCAATACGGTGCAGTTGTCCTGTCCCCTTTGCAGAAAACCATCCTCCGTGCTTCACGGTTGGGATGGTGTTCTTGGAGTTGTACTCATACGTCTTCTTCCTCCAAATACGGCGAGTGGAGTTTATACCAAAAAGCTCTATTTTGTCTCATCAGACCACATGACCTTCTCCCATTCCTCCTCTGGATCATCCAGATGGTCATTGGCAAACTTCAGATGGGCCTGGACATGCGCTGGCTTGAGCAGGGGGACCTTGCGTGCGCTGCAGGATTTTAATCCATGACGGCATACTGTGTTACTAATGGTTTTCTTTGAGACTGTGGTCCCAGCTCTCTTCAGGTCATTGACCAGGTCCTGCCGTGTAGTTCTGGGCTGACCCCTCACCTTCCTCATGATCATTGATGCCCCACGAGGTGATCAAATACTTATATCATGCAATAAAATGCAAATGAATTACTTAAAAATCATACAATGTGATTTTCTCACAGTTGAAGTGTACCTATGATATAAATTACAGACCTCTACATGCTTTGTAAGTAGGAAAACCTGTAAAATCGGCAGTGTATCAAATACTTGTTCTCCCCACTGTACCTATAAATAGTAAAACCAGAGAAACTGATAATTTTGCAGTGGTCTATTAATTATTTCCAGAGCGTATATATATATATATATATATATTTATGTATAAAGTTATATAAAGTTTGGGGTCACTTAGAAATGTCCATTTTTTGCCCAATAAAATAACATCAAATTGATCAGAAAGACAGTGTAGACATTGTTAATGTTGTAAATGGCTATTGTAGCTGGAAACGGCTGATTTTTAATGGAATATCTACAAAGATGTACAGAGGCCCATTATCAGAAACCATCCCTCCTCTGTTCCAATGGCACGTTGTGTTAGCTAATCCAAATGTATCATTTGAAATCCATTTTTCAATTATGTTAGAACAGCTGAAAACTGTTGTCCTTACTAAAGAAGCAATACATCTGGAGCATCAGCATTTGTGGGTTCGATTACAGGCTCAAAATGGTCAGAAACAAAGACCTTTCTTCTGAAACTTGTCAGTCTATTCTTGTTCTGAGAAATGAAGGCTATTCCATGCGAGAAATTGCCAAGAAACTGAAGATCTCGTACAACTCTGTGTACTGCTCCCTTCACAGAACAACGCAAACTGGGTCTAACCAGAATAGAAAGAGGAGCGGGAGGCCCCAGTGCACAACTGAGCAAGAGGACAAGTCCATTAGAGTGTCTAGTTTGAGAAACAGCCTACGCATAAGTCATCAACTGGCTGCTTTCATTAAATAGTACCCGCCAAACACCAGTCTCAAAGTCAACAGTAAAGAGGATCCGGGATGCTGGCCTTCTAGACTGACAGCTGACTGACCAGGAGGAAAAAAAATTCCAAGCCAAACTTTCATACTTTAAGGCCCTTCACACAGTTGACTTGCCAAATAGTTCAGCATCACTCACATTGTACAGGAAACTTCCATTTGCAAAAAATCACAAAGCAATTCACAGATTTTCGATTGTTGCCAAAGCAAACCGCGTTGGGTGACATTTGCTATATATGGGTTCACTAGATATGAGTATTTGTGTAGAAAAACAATAATGTTAAAAAGTAACTATTTGCCTCCCGAGTGGTGCAGCGGTCTAAGGCAATGCATCTTAGTGCAAGAGAAGTCACTACAGTCCCTGGTTCAAATCCAGGCTGTATCACATGTGGCTGTGATTCGAGTCCCATAGGGTGGTGCCGAATTGGCTGCATCCAATCCCTGACAAATTTAAGCTGTTGTGATTGCAACTCAATATTAGGAAGATATAGTTTCTAATATTATTTCCTACGACCGAAAAGCACTTCTGGACATCAAATCGGAGATTACTCACCACAAATTCGACTTACCGGAGCTGGATCCTTTGTCTGGACAATCCGAAGCAGTTCCATTAATCACGGGAGACCTTTTTCCAAAAAGATGCCGCCAGAGGAGAAAAAGACGATCTGGAATTTTAGTCAGATTAAGGAAAGGAGCAAACCACCCTCCTCCGCCTTCTAGTATATTACTTGCTAATGTATAATCTCTGGTCAATAAACTTTGCGACCTCAGAGCATGGATTTCCTACCAGAGAGATAAGAGAGACTATAACGTAATCGGTTTTACAGAGACTTGGTTGTCAGTATAAGTGCTTTATCAGACTATAATGCCTACAGGATTCTCTGTACATCACACGGACAGAGTAAAATAGCTTATTAAGAAAAACAAAGCCGGAGGAGTATGTTATATAATGAACAACTGATGGTGTGAGTTGTACAAACCCTTAAGAGTTTCTGTTCCTCTAACCTGGAATACCTCACAATCAAATGCCGACCCCATTATCTCCTGAGAGAATGAACAGCTGTTTGTGTCACAGCTGTGTGCATCCCCTCATAAGCCGACACTACGCTGGCACTCAAGGAATTACACAGGACTTTGAAAAAAATTGAAAAAGCATGTCTTAAGGCTGCATTTGTTGTAAAGAGACATGGACAAAAACAGGTATAAACAGACCACCTATGACCTCCACAAAAGAATCAAAGAGGCAAAAAAGACAGTACAGCAACAGAGTGGAGTTGCAATTTAATAGCTCAGATGCGAGATGCATGTGGCTGAGACTTCAGACAATCACGAATTATAATGGGGAAAACCAGCCACATCGCAGACACAGATACCTGACTGCCAGACAAGCTAAACACATGTTTCACCCCCTTCAAGGAAAACAAACAAAGCCGCCGACATGTGCCCCTCGCTCACGAGGACTGCTGGCTCCCTATCTCTATAGCCAACGTGAGTAGGACCTTCAAGCATGTTAACCATCACAAGGTGGCCTGCCCAGATGGCATCCCAAGCTGCATCCTCCGCATCAACCTCTCACTATCCCAGTCTGTCGTCCCCACTTCCTTCAAGATGGCCACCATTGTTCATGTACCCAAGCAAGCCAAGGCAACTGAAATAAATGACTGTCGCCCCATAGCACTCATTTCTGTCATCATGAAGTGCTTTCAAAGTCAAGGATCATATCACCTCCATCATATCCGACACCCTTGACCCACAACAATTTGCATACCACCCCAACAGATCCACGGGTTTTGCAATTGCTGTTGCACTGCACACCATCCTATACCACCTGGACAAGGAGAATACCTATGTCAGAATGCTGTTCATTGAGTAGAGATCAGCTTTTAACACTATAGTGCCCTTCAAGGTCATCATCACTAAGCTTGGTGCCTTAGGTCTGAACTCCTCCCTGTGCAACTGGGCCCTAGATTTCCTGACGGGCTGACCCCAGGTAGTGAGGGAAGACAACAACACCTCTGGCACTCTGATCTTCAACACATGGGCCCCCCATGGGTGTGTACTCAGTCCCCTTCTGTACTTCCTGTTCACACATGACTCCAACTCAAACATCAAGTTTGCTGACAACACGAAAGCGGTAGGCCTGATTACTAACAACGATAATACGGCCTAAAGGGAAGAGACTAGAAACCACAGGGATATTCCAGAAAACCGGATTAGTGATTTAGCAAGATCTGTCAAATTTGAACTTGTGCAAACTCCAAATTTACGGCTTCAGAAAGAGAACCTGATCAGACAGCATAGCAATGAATGCCTTGAAGCAAACCTGCAAGGTTAACTTGAACTTAGCCTTTCCTGGTGAATAAATACGGCACTTTTCCACCAATCAGATTCACGTTCGTCGCTATGGCCTGTCCCTTCTTGGAAAATCCACTTGACATCGGAGCCTGCATTGTTCGCTGTGGTTTACAAAGGGAACAAATTATTGCACCTCAAATACATCCTCTAGAAAATTCAAATTTTTGCTTTTACCCCCATTTCCTCCCCAATTTTGTGATATCCAATTGGTAGATACAGTCTTGTCCCATCACTGCAACTCCCCTACGGACTAGGGACAAGCGAAAGTCGAGAGCCATGCTCATGAAAAAGAAAAATTGGCCTAACTCATCGTAAACGGCACTGAACGATTTATTATGTCTATGCTGTGTGACTATGTGTGTTCTTTGCTATTAAAGGATCTCAGTGGCAATGTAGTGGGGGCTCTCAGAGAATTCATGGATAGACACTGAATTGATCTGAGAGTCACAGGGTTGTGATAGAGCTCATATAATTAAAGATGGACTTTGATAACTAACTCTGACTTGTGTGTGGTTTGCGCTCATGATTTGGTAAATAGAGGATATTTCCACAACAGAGAATGCCAAGAGTGTGCAAAGCTGTCATCAAGGAAAAGGGTGGCTACTTTGAAGAATCTAAAATAGAAAATAGAAAGAAAAACCCTTGAATGACTAGGTGTGTTCAAATGTTTGACTAGTGGTGTGTATATATAGTGGGGCAAAAAATGATTTAGTCAGCCACCAATTGTGCAAGTTCTCCCACTTAGAAAGATGAGAGAGGCCTGTAATTTTCATCATAGGTACACTTCAACTATGACAGACAAAATGAGAAAAAAAATCCAGAAAATCACATTGTAGGATTTTTTATGAATTTATTTGCAAATTATGGTGGAAAATAAGTATTTGGTCACCTACAAACAAGCAAGATTTCTGGCTCTCACAGACCTGTAACTTCTTCTTTAAAAGGCTCCTCTGTCCTCCACTCGTTACCTGTATTAATGGTACCTGTTTGAACTTGTTATCAGTATAAGACACCTGTCCACAACCTCAAACAGTCACACTCCAAACTCCACTATGGCCAAGACCAAAGAGCTGTCAAAGGACACCAGAAACAAAATTGTAGACCTGCACCAGGCTGGGAAGACTGAATCTGCAATAGCTAAGCAGCTTGGTTTGAAGAAGTCAACTGTGGGAGCAATTATTAGGAAATGGAAGACATACAAGACCACTGATAATCTCCCTCGATCTGGGGCTCCACTGCAAAGGGACCAGAACGACTGATCCGTGTAAATGAAAGAATGAATGGGGCCATGTATTGTGAGATTTTGAGTGAAAACCACCTTCCATCAGCAAGGGCATTGAAGATGAAACGTGGCTGGGTCTTTCAGCATGACAATGATCCCAAACACACCGCCCGGGCAACGAAGGAGTGGCTTCGTAAGAAGCATTTCAAGGTCCTGGAGTGGCCTAGCCAGTCTCCAGATCTCAACCCCATAGAAAATCTTTGGAGGGAGTTGAAAGTCCATGTTGCCAAGCAACAGCCCCAAAACATCACTGCTCTAGAGGAGATCTGCATGGAGGAATGGGCCAAAATACCATCAACAGTGTGTGAAAACCTTGTGAAGACTTATAGAAAACGTTTGACCTCTGTCATTGCCAACAAAGGGTATATAACAAAGTATTGAGATAAACTTTTGTTATTGACTCAATATTAGTTGTAAATCTTCAGATTATTTAATGTATTCTCCCTATAGTTATTAAATCCCACAAAGGTAGGGCTACAAACCACCTGAACTTAATATTTATCACTCTCTTTTCTTCCTCTCTCCTTCTCCCCCTAATGTTCTGTCTCTCTCTCAGGTTTTGTAATAATAAAAAAAAGTGCCACAGACTCCAAAGATTAGACTATAATGCTGCCTCATGGCAAGCCTCAGCAATATACAGATGTAAAATAGAGAAGGACATATGAATTATTCCGGACAGAAACCATCAGTGATACTCACGCCTTTTTCTGTGTCCTTTGAAAAAGAGAGCAGTTTTTATTTTTTATTACCTGTGTCATTCTACAAGTTGTGGACCATGCCCCAGGACTACCTGACATGATGACTCCTTGCTGTCCCCAGTCCACCTGGCCGTGCTGCTGCTCCAGTTTCAACTGTTCTGCCTTATTATTATTTGACCATGCTGGTCATTTATGAACATTTGAACATCTTGGCCCATGCTCTGTTATAATCTCCACCCGGCACAGCCAGAAGAGGACTGGCCACCCCACATATGCTCTCTCTAATTCTCTCCTTCTTTCTCTCTCTCGGAGGACCTGAGCCCTAGGACCATGCCCCAGGACTACCTGACATGATGACTCCTTGCTGTCCCCAGTCCACCTGACCGTGCTGCTGCTCCAGTTTCAACTGTTCTGCCTTATTATTATACGACCATGCTGGTCATTTATGAACATTTGAACATCTTGGCCATGTTCTGTTATAATCTCCACCCGGCACAGCCAGAAGAGGACTGGCCACCCCACATAGCCTGGTTCCTCTCTAGGTTTCTTCCTAGGTTTTGGCCTTTCTAGGGAGTTTTTCCTAGCCACCGTGCTTCTACACCTGCATTGCTTGCTGTTTGGGGTTTTAGGCTGGGTTTCTGTACAGCACTTTGAGATATCAGCTGATGTACGAAGGGCTATATAAATAAATTTGATTTGATTTGATTTGTGTGATGGGGTGGGCTGCCTTTGATATTACAAATTCAAAGGCTGTTTGTGTGTGTGTTTGTGTGTGTGCAATTCATACAGTTAATCTGTACACTAACAAAGGACTTGACATACAAATGTTTGTTTGCACCTCCATATTATATTATTCTCTGAGGAGCAACTGCAGCAGCAGAACCCAAATTGTATTGTGTCGAACAGCCACAATAGTTTTTTTGTTCAGTCACCCGTTTTGAATGTGGCAGATTTTCCCCATCGCCATGAATGATACAGTGTTATGGCGCACTGAAATCAGAGACCAAAATGAGGTTGGAGACCAAAGCTGTAAGTCATCCTTAGTGGTGAGATCTATAATAGCGTCTCTCATCAGTAAAAGCTCTAATCACCTCCCTCATCAGAGCTGCTCCACACGCCACTGACGCTACTTCCACCACCGCAGCAATTTAATTTCATTTGTGTCATTGCATTGACAAACTCATCCACATAAGGTAACTTTTTAATGTCTTGAATTTTTTATTTCAAACAGAAGCTCTTCTCTCTGTTTTAATGAACAAATTGGGCTGGTTCGGGTGGAGAGTAGGAGTGGCGACAGACATTCAGATGAGAATGAGTCATTATCTGAACATCCTTTGTTTTAAGAACAGGTTTTGAATTTGATAATGGGAACTGCAGCACTGCATATTGCAGTGATGTGTCATTTTAATGTCATGTTTTGAACATATGCAGGACTGAATGTAACTTAAAACTGTAAGTCCCTTACATTAATGGTGCCCAATGTAAGGACAACCCCCTACGTTATGTGGTAACCCGTGTGAGGAGAATTATGACAGAAGTTTGCCAGAAGCATACTGTAGTATTTTACATAGTGAGGTCACACTAACAAAACCAATGTCACAAGGAACATACTTGAAGGTCTTCAATGTCACTAAGGAGCAACATAATGATTGAGATCTGTCCCTTTCTCTGCTTTCATAATACAGCCTCACAGTAGTCAGTCGCCAATTCATCTTGATTCCTCAGCCGTTTTTCAAAGCCCTCCTTTGAGGAGTGCAGCTCGACTGGAAATAAGATTTGGTGCTGTGAGCACAGGCTGGGCCAGTGTAGCTGCAACCCTCTTAGCTTCTTTTCCAATACAATTTCACAGCTGAAAAGTGGAACTTCAGACAGTTGCGCAAATTGTAGAAGGTTCAAGGCATTTCACCCACAGAGATTTCCTGTTTGGGGATCTAGTGATTAGTGTGGAACAGCTTGGGCCCAGGCCTGGACTCCAATAAGCTCCCCATCACCATAGCCTCACATCAACTTCACACTAGTTTAGAAGGGAAACAGTACAGTTAACCCCTAGTATCACCCCTAGTACCACGGTGAAATTGCAATCAGGCCCACACAGCTTGTTCGATCCAAGCTTGTTCCCTCCTTTGTACACAGCAAACACACACACACAAACAAACATCACACACATCCTTTACTCTGCAGTTGGTCCCGAATTCAAAATAAAGCTTGTTTTTGTAATATTACTCTGAAGACGCAGACCTACTGAGCAGAAACCACCAATTTATCTGAGGTGTGATATCTCTCTGATTGCCCTCCATTGTAAATGTTTGTAATGTAGGCCTATGCATTTCGAATCAAACATGTACTTCACCATAAACAACACAAGGGTACAATTTGGCCCCAATCATCCGGTTTCCCTAATTCAACTTCAAGGCATAATCATCTGGAGTGTATCAACACTGTGTGTTCTCTCCTTGGTGCTCAGTGGGAAGGTGAACATGAATGAACACAGAGCAGAAAAAGCCTCTCCAGTTTTTTTGATTAGAGAGGCTGTAATTGCGTGATTCGTTTTCTGTGGCTGATTGATAAGACTTTGAGACAGCTGGAGGATCATTGTATTTTTTAAAATTATATTTTCGGTTCAGAGAAGTGTTGTTTAAATGTTTGTTTTTATAGTGAGTTTTGTGTTTTACCTCAAAATTTGGATTGGGTAGGATATGCTGATAGCTGGGTAGCACATGCTGTAGCTCTGGTATTAACTTGAATGAGAAGTTGCTGCCATTCATCACCATGAAGGATGGTAGACATTTTCAGTGATGTCCATGATTAATATAATTACACATGATTCTGCAGATGAGGAACAGTTGAATTTGCTGAGGATCAACCACCTGTTCCATAGCTGAGAAACAATCAGGCTGAGGTGGACAGCGAGAACAGGGAACAGGGTAGCCTATAAGCAAATGGTCTCAAGCTCAGTAAAGCATGTCCTGCTGAGGCAAAAAATGAAGTGCTGAATAATTACACTGTGGACAGTCTCTTGTGGCTGGTGCTCCCACGCATCGGTGAGAAATAATTTAATAAAATGAGGAAATGGAAGTTCAGGAATCTTTTATCTGTAGAACATCCCCCTAAATGTTTAACAGACATATTGCTGAAGTGAAAAGGGTGTATTTCATTATTTAGCTAGCTGTAAACTTGAACATAGATATTTGTAGTGGGTAAGTGCTTTATTTTGCTCAAATCTAATACTCAAACCTGTTTTGATTATGTGGACACTGGATTGGTTTTCCTCAGTAATCATACTGTAGCTACTTGTCTTGGTTTCCCACTAAGCAGTTTCAATTTAGACTGTTCTTGTAAAATCCCACTCATTTAGCTCAGAAACAGGCCTTGGACCACAGAAAAGAGGCATTCTTTGTTTTCATAGAAATTAAAGCAGATTAAAACAAATCACAGATGAGCTAAGCAATTTATTTGCTTGAAATTAGAGTATAATGCAACAATGCTAGAGTAAACTTTATCCTAGAAGCTATGGAATGTTGTGTCTATGACTCATTACAAAGAATAAATGAGAATGTCTCATGGGATCTGGAGACACTTTTTAAAATGTGACAGTGATGCCCACCCAGGGGATAATTTAATTGAATTTAAATTGTTGATGTTGCAGAGTAAAATTATTCTCGCTGTATTTCATATCAATGCAAAGTACAGTAATTGACTTGGACTGGGGAAGAGGCAGCACGATTTCACAGTCTCTGAGTGTACAGTATATATTCTAAGTACCCTTCACTGAGGCAGCCTCTGCCCTGTTTGCAGATCTGATTAGCAACATGACAGTGCGCTCCTGAAATTAAGGACCAGGTCCTATCTGTAGCGTTTCATCTGACTCTAATGCCATAATACCCTGAGCAAAAACTGGGTGACCCACACATCAATAATCTCGATACAAAAACATTAAGACCAGGGGGACAGCGAAACTATAGATAGGGAAAGTCTATAAATCTTCCAGGGACCTATATCTGGGGGCACTGATGGGACCACAGATGATGAATTTTGGCTACTATAGTCTTCTCTACCCCATAGGGGGAATTAAGTGCTGTATCTCAATACATTCGAAAGAGAGGGAGGGAAAAAAACGCTCATTACGGAAGGTTGTGTTTATTGTGTTTTTTTATTTATTTTTTTATTTTTATTTCACCTTTATTTAACCAGGTAGGCTAGTTGAGAACAAGTTCTCACTTGCAACTGCGACCTGGCCAAGATAAAGCATAGCAGTGTGAACAGACAACACAGAGTTACACATGGAGTAAACAATTAACAAGTCAATAACACAGTAGAAAAAAAGGGGAGTCTATATACATTGTGTGCAAAAGGCATGAGGAGGTAGGCGAATAATTACAATTTTGCAGATTAACACTGGAGTGATAAATGATCAGATGGTCATGTACAGGTAGAGATATTGGTGTGCAAAAGAGCAGAAAAGTAAATAAATAAAAACAGTATGGGGATGAGGTAGGTAAAAATGGGTGGGCTATTTACCGATAGACTATGTACAGCTGCAGCGATCGGTTAGCTGCTCAGATAGCAGATGTTTGAAGTTGGTGAGGGAGATAAAAGTCTCCAACTTCAGGGATTTTTGCAATTCGTTCCAGTCACAGGCAGCAGAGAACTGGAACGAAAGGCGGCCAAATGAGGTGTTGTCTTTAGGGATGATCATTGAGATACACCTGCTGGAGCGCGTGTGATATAATACATATTCTAAAGAAAACATCTCTGGCTGTGGTTGGGGAATGTGTATGGAATGTAAAACAGGCTCTAATGGGCCATCATGTTAGTACATTAAAACTTAGATATGGATCCACCTGCCAAGTGCCTTACAGGATTCACTTTCATAACTGGAACTGAGAATGTTCCAGAAGAATATGACTCAAAGCATATCACCTTGACAAAAAATAGTGCTTTATTCCAATCAACAAATTGCACCAGGTTTCTTCCAAAGCCTTGGCCACAGAATGTAGTCTTTGGTCTGTTGCTAGTTGTTTTTCAGCTGACTCTCCCCTCAGTTCCACTGATAACCTCTTTCAGTCTTCTCTCTGGATGCCTCTGAATTACAAGCAGCACATCCATATGCTTTACTGCCTCTCTCTGTTCTGACTTTGAGAGCGTTCACAAACTTGTGATTGAACCTGCAGCCGTCACATTGTTAGGAGTGGAAGCGTCTCGCAAGGCATGTCTCCTGGTCGTACAGAAGGGAGATACTGCTCACCTTGATGGACCCATGCAGTGAAGCCAGAAGTGCTGGGTTAAACACAATGAACACTGATAGAAACACGTTGGAGGATGTCATTGAGAATTTAGTCTCTTCTTGTATTATGTATAAATAGTTAAATATGGTTCAAGTTTGTACGCAAAATACTGCACAATGTTCATTTAGTGGCATCAACTTTTATTTCTTTCAGCAGTATATTATAATTGGCACACCCCCCCAAAAGGACTGAGACTTGTTGATGAGAGGTGATAATGCATTTTGCTGACCCAAGGCCTGTTCACACACTCTTTTGCTGCCAGGACTCTGCCATCTCTGAACCCCATTTGGAAGGTGAGGATAATAAAATAAAATAAAATTGTATTTGTCACATGCGCCGAATACAACGGGTTAAAAATTAGGAATGGAAGACCTTACTGTTAAATGCTTTAAAAAGTTAAGAAAAATAAGTTAAGTAAGAAATGGAAAATAAAAAATGATACAAATAATTAAACAGCAGCAGTACAATAACAATAGAGAGGCTATATACAGGGGGGTAGCAGTACAGAGTCAATGTGCGGGGGCACCGGTTAGTCGAGGTAATTCAGGTAACATGTACATGTAGGTAAAGTTAAAGCGATGATGCATAGATAATAACCAGAGAGTAGCAGCAGCGAAAAAGAGGGGCCTGGGTAGCCCTTTGATTAGCTGTTCAGGAGTCCTATGGCTTGGGGGTAGAAGCTGTTAAGAAGCCTTTTTGGCTGGAGTCTTTGACAATTTTTGGGGCCTCCCTCTGACACTGCCTGCTACAGTCAATGGCTGGCAGGAAGCTTGGCCCCAGTGATGTACTGGGCCGTACGCACTACCCTCTTCAGTGCTTTGCAGTCGGAGACCAAGCAGATGCCATAACAGACAGTGATGCAACCAGTCAGGATGCTCTCGATGGTGCAGCTGTCAAACCTTTTGAGGATCTGAAGACACATGCTGAAACTGTTCAGTCTCCTGAGGGAGAATAGTTTTTGTCGTGCCCTATTCACGACTGTCTTAGGACCATGATAGTTTGTTTGTGAAGTGGACACCAATGAACTTGAATCTCTCAACCTGCTCCACTACAGCCCTGTCGATGAGAATGGGGGCATGCTCGGTCCTCCTTTTCCTGTAGTCCACAATCATCTCCTTTGTCTTGATCAAGTTGAGGGGATGTCCTGGCATCAGGCCTACCACTATTGTGTCATCGGCTAACTTAATGATGGTGTTGGAGTCGTGTTTTGCTATGCAATCATGAGTGAACAGGGAGTACAAGAGGGGACTAAGCACACACCACTGAGTGGCCCCCGTGTTGAGGATCAGCGTGGCGGATGTGTTTTTACCTACCCTTACCACCTGGGGGCGGTCCAGGATCCAGTTGCAGAGGGAGGTGTTTAGTCCCAGGGTCCTTAGCTTAGTGATGAGCTTTGAGTGCACTATGATGTTGAACATTTAGCTGTAGTCAGTGAGTAGTATTCTCACATAGGTGTTCCTTTTGTCCAGGTGGGAAACGGCAGTGTTGAGTGCAATAGAGATTGCATCACCCGTGGATCTGTTGGGGTGGTATGCAAATTGGAGTGGGTCAAGGGTTTCTGGGATGATGGTGTTGTTGTGAGCCATGACCAGCCTTTCGAAGCACTTAATGGCTACAGACGTGAGTGCTACGAGTCAGTAGTCATTTAGGCAGGTTACCTTCGTGTTTTTGGGCACAGGGACTATGGTGGTCTGCTTGAAATATGTTGGTAGTACAGACTCAGTTAACGACAGATTGAAAATGTCAGTGAAGACATTTGCCAGTTGGTCAGCGCTTGCTCGGGATACACGTACCCTGGTAATCCGTCTGCCCCTGTGGCCTTGTGGATGTTGACCTGTTTAAAGGTCTTACTCACATTGGCTACGGAGAGCGTGATCACACAGTCGTCCGGAACAGCTGATGCTCTCATGCATGTTTCATGGTTACTTGCCTCGAAGTGAGCATAGAAGTAATTTAGCTCGTCTTGTAGGCTCGTGTCACTGGGCAGCCTGCAGCTATGCTTCCCTTCGTAGTCTGTAATAGTTTGTAAGCCCTGCCACATCCAACGAGCGTTGGAGCCGGAATGGTGCGATTCAATCTAAGTCCTGTATTGACGTTTTGCCTGCTTGATGGTTTGTCAGGGGCATAGCGGGATTTCTTATAAGCTTCCGGGTGAGAGTCCCTCTCCTTGAAAGCGGCAGCTCTAGCCTTTAGCTCAGTGCGGATATTGTCTGTAATCCATGGCTTTTGTTGGGGTATGCACATACAGTCACTGTGGGGGAACGTCATTGATGCACTTGAACGTCATTGATGAAGAAAGTGACTGATGTGGTGTACTCCTCAATGCCATCTTCAGGAATCGCTGAACATATTCCAGTCTGTGCTATCAAAACAGACCTGTAGCTTAACATCTGCTTCATCTGACCCCTTTCTTATTGACCGAGTCACTAGTGCTCCATGCTTTAGGTTTTGCTTGTAAGCAGGAATCAGGAGGATAGAATTATGGTCAGATTTGCAAAATGGAGGGTGAGGGAGAGCTTTGTACGCATCTCTGTGTGTGGAGTAAAGGTGGTCTAGAGTTTTTTTTTCCTCTGGTTGCACATTTAAAATGCTGGTAGATATTAGGTAAGACCGATTTCAGTTTCCTTGCATTAATGTCCCCGGCCACCCAGAGTGCCGCCTCTTGATGAGCGTTTTCCTGTTTGCTTATGGCTGTGAACAGCTCATTGAGTGCGGTCATAGTGCCAGCATCGGTTTGTGGTGGTAAATAGACAGCTACAAAGAGTATAGATGAAAACTCTCTTGGTAAATAGGGTGGTCTACAGCTTATCATGAGATACGCTACCTCAGGTGAGCAAAACCTTGAGACTTTCTTAGATTTCGTGCACCTGCTGTTGTTTACAAATATACATAGACCGGCACCCCTTGTCTTACCAGAGGCTGCTGTTCTATCCTGCCAAAAAATCTTAAAACCCGCCAGCTGTATGTTATTCATGTCGTCGTTCAGCCGTGACTCATGAAACATAAGATATTACAGTTTTTAATGTCCCATTGGTAGGATATATGTGATCGCAGTTTGTCTATTTTATTTTCCATTGATTGTATTTTGGCTAATAGGACCGATGGTAAAGGAAGGTTACCCGCTCGGCGTCCGATCCTTACAAGTCACCCAGATCTTCGTCCCCGATATCTCCGTCTCCTTCTCCTGTGAATGACAGGGATGAGTCTGAAGTCGTCTGAAGTAAATCCTTCCCATTCGACTCATTGAAGAAAAAGTATTCCTCCAGTATGGGGTGTGTAATCGCTGTCCTGATATCTAGAAGCTCTTTTTGGTCATGACACACGATGGCAGATATATAATGTACACAATAAATAGCACAGTTGGTTAGGAGATCGTAAAATGGCAGACTTCTCCTCCGATATGAAGAGGAATAAAAGTTATATATTAAAACGAATGTTTCTCACTATGCTAATGTAATTTAAGATTACATATTTGTATATGGGCGTTGGCAGTCTATCTTCAAACGTAAATATACAGTATCTATTTGAAGAGTACTTATGATTTTCGGCTTTATCTTCAGTGTCAAATTCTAAGCATCACGGTAGAGTTTACAGATCATCAAACTCACAACATATCATATTATTATCTTTCCTGTGCATGTTGCTGTTACCAAATACATCATAATCTCAGTTTCCAAACTTCAATGAAATGTCCTGGATCCCAAGGACAGGAAATGTCCATTTTTAGCCCTCTAACAAGCAGAGCAATAGCAGAAATATGGTCATCAATTTTACATAAAATTAGATGTGGTCCTTTGAATGAGCTTGGGTCCAGTTCCTGGGATCAAAGTAGTTAATGAACAGTGAACTGGAGCAGTTCACAGCAGTGATCCTCTCTCTGAACCTGGGGGAACCTTTCTCTGCTAATCAAGCTATTGGCTAAGGTAATTGCTGCATTAGCGAGTGTTTCCCGGAGTGCTAATTATTTATCCAGCTCGGGAGTAGAGGAACTTTTAACTTTACTCTGAAATCTGGTTGATCTACAGACAAAGGGTGGTGGTGGGGGTGGGTTGTTCATCTTACAATCAGGTCACAAGAAAGCTGTTTCACTGACTTTAAGCCTACAACTGGATTTAAAAGCAGGTTTCTAGTTGCGCAGGGGTCAGTGGGGTGGTGTGTGTCACTGTAATGTAAATTGATATACAGTAGTGTACCAAGAGAGAAAAGTCAGGATGTCAGAGAAAAGTCAGAATCTTCTGTTTCTCTGATATATATCTGGCTCTCTGCTATGATGAACTGCACACCTACAGCACAAAGAACTTCCTCTGTAGCTTCTGAAGTAAAGTAATGGTCCTCTGGCATAAGATGGCTCATTATGAGGCGGTTGGATTCGGCTGAGCTACAAATGCAGCACTTTGGCCTAAAGACAGTCTTTGGAGACTATTCCATTTTACTCTTCATTATACACCCCTAACTAGAGGTCATCTCGATCCCAAAATTGTTCTCCGAACCAAAATGGATCCGTGAAATTCCTGACAGGACACTGACAGGACCTAGTCGTTGAAGAAAAAGCTGGACCAGATCAGACCCAAAATATGTCAGAGATGAGGGAGAATTGGATCTAAATTGAGTCAGGTCTGTATCGGACCCAAATTATTGTTTCATTATGTGAATGGTTTGCTCTTTGTTTGTTAATGTTTACTCTTTTACATTTGCATTGTATGTATTATGGAACCCCATTAGCTGCTGCCAAGGCTACTCTTCCTGGGGTCCAGCAAAATTAAGGCCAAATATTTTGCTTGAGTGTGCATAGAAGTACGTGGACTATGTGCTGATGTAGGCCTATAAAAGTTCCCATTATGGGATGTGTGATTGTCTTAACTCACCACCCCTGTATGAGCTGCGGCGATACTCAAAGTTAACAGAGTGTTTTACATCCATTGCGAATGACAATAGTTCCTTTATGTTTTTGAAAAATCCTTCCAACACTTTCCTTCTCCGCTCCTTGGTGTCAAATAGCAACATATTGCTGATCACATATCTCCAGCAGAAACATCATAAAATAGGCTACCTGAACACCTTGTGCAAATATAACTGTCTGTTCTGAGCTCATTGGCGTGGGAAACAGTGAGGGCCCATTTGAAACAATGTTGCAAGTTTGCTATAGCAAGAGATCAAGCCAGACAGAGAGAGAGGCAGACAGGCAGAGGATAGAGATTAATGCTTTTGACTGAACCAACTGCCATGGGTAACACATGTGATTTATAGAGTATTTATTTTCATCCGGATATTTTCTTCTTCAAATACAATTTCGGATCTGGTCGGTATTTCATATATTTGCATACAGATCCAAGGTCCGTGAACCGACTTGGGATCCGAGGGTCAACTACAGAATTTTGGATCCAACCGGGTCTGACTTACACTCAAAAAACTCTCTGTGTTTGCCCACAGTGACCAGGAACTAAAGGAGGTCCAGGGGTGTTGGACATTCTCATAACAAACTTGACAACGCCATGAACATAACACAATTAAATAGAGTATATCATTGTTCATCCATTGTGGTATTATTGTAAATATTCTACCATAACATCCAAATTGTGTGATGTTGTGTGAATTAAATAATTGTATACAACAATCATTCAATTTTGTTCAATCAAAAGCTAACTTAATTGTTTGACAACATGACACTGTGCTGCTTTTATTTTAAAATCTGTCAGCAAACTTATTTAACATGTCCTGAAAATAAGTGTTTCAAGCTAACTTGAATACAGTTTTCACAGCAACTCTGTTTAGGTATAATTGAATATAATTAGGCTAATTAGGCATGTAACAATTCCTAGAGCACTCTGAACCTCGTATTCACCTCTCTGATGACTTTAACTACCAAACAAGTGTCTCCAATTGACAAAAACATGACTACTCTAAAGGTCAACTCCAGATCCACCTCAATGCAGCTCTCTTATATGCTGTTTCTTCTGGCTCTACCAATAAAAAACAAAGACAGTGTAACGTGGGTGTCGGGAAGCAAATTCAGGGCTGTGAATAATTTAATAAATGAACGAAACATAATACATGACAAGAAACACGAACAACGCACAGACATGAAATGGAAACAGAAACAAAAACACCTGGGGAATAACGTGTGAGTGTCATTAGGCACTGATTCTGTGTTCTGTGAAGGGAGTAGTTCACAGCGTTGTACAAGATCTTCAGTTTCTTGGCAATTTCTCGCATGGAATAGCCTTCATTTCTCAGAACAAGAATAGACTGACAAGTTTCAGAATATAGTTATTTGTTTCTGGCCATTTTGAGGCTGTAATCGAACCCACAAATGATGTTGCTCCAGATACTCAACTAGTCTAAAGAAGGCCAGTTTTATTGCTTATTTTCAGCTGAGCTAACATAATTGCAAAAGGTTTTTCTAATGATCAATTAGCTTACACAACGTGCTATTGGAACACAGGAGTGATGGTTGCTGATAATCAGCCTCTGTGCGCCTATGTAGATATCCCATTAAAAATCAGCCGTTTCCAGCTACAATAGTCATTAACAACATTAACAATGTCTACACTGTATTTCTGATCAATTTGAGGTTATTTTAATGGACAACAAATGAGCTTTTATTTGAAAAACAAGGACATTTCTAAGTGACCCCAAACTTTTGAACGGTAGTGTATACATTTATGTTTTAAGTCATCCCAAGGGGATGGGGTTGGTCGGGGGGGGTACATACTGTATATCTCCTTTTTTAGATATTGTCTAGATAACTGAGGTGGTTCCCTCCAGAATCCCTTCCCTTCCCCACTTGATTATGTTTGTCTCTGAATAGAGTTCTACTGAGGTTCAGTTTAACATGGTAGTATGTTGCTCTAGTCTAGGAGACGTCGATGCAGCCTTCCAACAGGGGGAAGGCCAGCTTAGGGGTCCAAGTTTTTTTTTGTTTTTAGCTGTTTTTTATTTGCTTTATATTTTATTACTCTGACTTTTCAGCACACTGGCCATGTGATCCTACTAACATTCATTTCTGTTTACTATGACTATACCTAATTCACATACTCTAGGCTCCACATGCTTTATCAGCTGGGACGTGAAAGGAATTAACCAGGTGGTCAAGCGTAGCCGAGTGTATGCTCATCTTAAGTCCGGACATTGTTTTTCTCCAAGAGACCTATCTCCAGTCCAGCAAACATGATAAACTAAAGAGAGGATGGGTATACCAAATATTTCCCTCCAACTTTGATGCTAAGGCCAGAGTGGCAGCCATCCTTATCAGAAAAGGCACTCCGTTTGTCTCCTCCAAAGTAATTTCATATATTAATAGCAGATATACAGTATTATAGTGATGAGGAAATTGTTTAGCACACAGGTTATTCTGGCTAACGTCTATGGTACTAATTGGGATGACGATACATTTTTCTCTGACCTCATCGCAACAACTTCCCAACCTTAACTCTCATCATTTGATATTGATTTCAATTGTGTATTGCATCCAAGTCTAGACAGATCCAGACCGAAGCCCAACAGTGTAATCTCAAAATTAGGTGCAGTAATCAAATCATTTCTAGTATCCTATAATCTGTCTGATCCATGAGCAATCCCACTGCTAAACATTACTCCTTTTTTTCTCCAGTCCACTGCTCATACTCTAGGATTGAGTTTTTCCTGCTAGATATTAAAACTCTTCCTTTTGAAACTAATAGCCAATATCACAGCATCATTATCTCAGACCATAGCCATGTCCAGCTAGATATCCGCTTTCCGGACAGTACTGTATCTCAATGCGCTTGGCGACTTGACCCACTACTACTATCCTGTAGTGCCTTTAAAACATACATATCAACTCACATTGCTGTCTTTTTACATATCAACTGCACCCCTAACATGTCTCACTCTACTGTGTGAGAGTCGATAAAAGCATACGTATCTAAGGGACCAAATTATTTCATACACAGTGTATGACAACAAACAGCGCACCAAACGCTTATCGGAGCTATCTCAACACATTCTAGATGTGGACAACAGATATACCTCTTCTCCGACTCCTGAACTCTACAAAGATAGACTGCTACACTGAGCGAAATTTAACAATCTTTCCACCAAACAAACAGAGCAGCTTCTGTTTAAGTCAAGCCAAAAATTCTATGAATACAGAGAGAAAGCTGGCAAGTTGTTATCTCACCAGCTTCGACAATCCACTGCTAGCAGCACCATACCTGAAATCTGTGTTGCAGTTGATTTAACTTCAACCAATCCCAAAGAAATCAACAATCAATTTAAGCAATTCTATTCTGCTCTTTACTCATCAGAGGCTCTTCTTGACACATCTCGTATGCATTTCTAGACAATCTGTACATCCCCTGCCTCAATTCAGATGAACAAACCAACATGGATGCCTCAATAAGCGATGATGAAGCTACTCTGGCAATCCAGTCCATGCAGAGCGGTAAAGCCCCTGGGCTTGATGGCTTCCCTTTTGAATTTTATAAAGCATTCTCCTCTAAATTATCCCCTAACCTCAGCACAATGTACAATTAAATATTTTCTAGTCAGAAACTGCCAGACACTTACCCAGGCAACTATTTCGGTTTTGCTTAAAAAAGACAAGAATCCCCTAGACTGTGTTTCATACCGCCCTATAGACCTTTTGTGCTGTGATTTCTAAAATTCTTACTAAGTTCCTCTCACGCCGTTTAGAGACAGTGATGCCTAATACAATTAACTCTGACCAAACCGGATTTATCTCAGGTAGGCAATCCTTCTATAATATGCTCCGGCTATTTAATGTTGTTTATTCTGACCACTCAACTCTACAGACAAAGGTTATCATTTCTCTTGATGCTGAAAAGGCTTTCGGGTTGAGTGGGAATATCTATTTACAGTAGTGGAGAGATTTGGGTTTGGCCCGTCATTCCTTTCCTGGATTAAGATTTTGTGCTCGTCCCCAGTGGCTTCTTTTCACACCAACAATGTTACCTCCAGCTACTTCCCTCTCTACAGGGGGGCCAGGCAGGTTTGCTGTTTATCCCTTTTTCTATTTGATATGGCGATTGAACCTCTTGCTATCGCTCTGCGGGCGGAGGATAGGATTAAGGGAATATTAAGGGGCAACATATCTCACAAGGTGTCCTTATATGCAGACAATCCTCTTTTATACATCTCTAACCCTGTGGAGTCTATACCCTATCTCTTGGACATGCTACAAGGTTTTGGGACATTCTCTGTTATAAGTTAAACCTATCAAAAAGTGTGCTCCTTCCAATTAATCAGTTAGCAGAAGGATTTCCAATTTCCCATTTAAGGTGGAGCATCAGGTCTTTACTTATTTAGGGATAAAGGACACACACTCATTTAAGGCTCTGTTTAAACATAACTTCAAAACAGTCCTGGAGCGCACTAAGCAGGATTTCATAAGGTGGCTGTCTCTTCCCATTTCATTAACAGGTCGCATTCATTCTGTTAAGAAGACTGTACTACCTGGGTTTTTGTACTGAAATGAAATGATTCCCATTTTTCTGCCAAAGTCGATGTTCCAACAACTGGACAGCTACATTTCCAACTTAATTTGAAATAAGTCAAACCCACGAATGAGAAAGGTACTGTATATCTAGAGAGACCTATGCCCGCAGGCGGGCTGGGCCTTCCCAATTTTTTACACTACTACTGGTCAGAAAATACATCTAAATCTGTTTATTGGGTTTCTACATTTGAAAACAAGGATGGCCCAACTTGTGCCATCATGGAGTTACAGTCAAGCCTTCCAACTTCGCCGGTCTCGCTCCTGTGCTCCCCAATGCCCATGAACCTTGGCACCCTGAAGATATTCACACCCATCGTCGAGAACCTACAGCTCCCAGTCAGATTCAACCTCAAAACCAGAAATGTGGAAATTAAAACATGTAAAGACACACAGGACATCGGCTCTCTCACGAGAGCTGCAGACTTCGTACGAGACTTCGTACGAGCCTTCGTTCTAGGATTCCAGGTTGAGGATGCCCTTGCTCTCATCAGATTGGATGAACTTTTCCTGGAAACCTTTGATGTCACAGACGTAAAACCACTGAAAGGAGACCATTTGTCCAGAGCTATTGGGAGGATAGCAGGGAAAGGAGGCAAAACAAAATTCACCATTGAAAATGTGACCAAGACCAGGATTGTTCTGGCAGACTCAAAAGTACACATATTAGGATCTCTCCAGAATATTAAGATGGCACGGACAGCGATATGCAACCTCATCTTAGGAAGTCCCCCTTCTAAGGTGTACGGTAACATCAGGGTCGTGGCCAGCAGGACAGCAGAGGGATTCTAAAGTCACACGTGGATTTATATTCTCGTCTCCTGATGAAAGTCAGGACCTGAGCCCTAGGACCATGCCTCAGGACTACCTGGCCTGACTCCTCCTTGCTGTCCCCAGTCCACCTGGCCGTGCTGCTGCTCCAGTTTCAACTGTTCTGCCTGCGGCTATGGAACCCTGACCTTTTCACTGGAGGTGCTACCTTGTCCCAGACCTGCTGATTTGGAACCTCTCCACCGCACCTTCTGTCTCTATCTCTGAATGATTGTCTATGAAAAGCCAACTGACATTTACCCCTGAGGTGCTGACCGGTTGCACCCTCGACAACTACTATGATTATTATTATCTGACCCTGCTGGTCATCTATAAACATTTTAACATCTTGGCCATGTTCTGTTATAATCTTCACCCGGCACAGCCAGAAGAGGACTGGCCACCCCTCAGAGCCTGGTTCCTCTCTAGGTTTCTTCCTAGGTTCCTGCCTTTCTAGGGAGTTTTTCCTAGCCACCGTGCTTCTACATCTGCATTGCTTTCTGTTTGGGGTGTTAGGCTGGGTTTCTGTACAGCACTTTGTGACATCGGCTGATGTAAAAAGGGCTTTATAAATACATTTGATTGATTGATGTGTTTAACCCCATTGTTAATCAAGAACTCCCTTAAAATCTGGTCCCAATTCTGAAGACACTTTAGCCTTAAACAAGCAAGCGGCTTCTCCCCTTTAACATCTAATCATCTCTTCCCAGCATCACAGATTGACACAGCGTTCCAGTTCTGGCATAGGAAAGGTCTGGTGTTTTTTTGGGAGGGAGTGGAGGGAGGGGATGGATGGATGGATGGGAGGATGAGGGGTTGGGGTTGTAATGTTTTTGTTATATCTGAAAATCTATAAATAAAGTTTTTAAAACATAAAAAATAAGATTATATTTGATAGCAACATGGGGGTATGTTGTATAATGTTTGGATCTAGCTTTCCTAAACTCCACCCCATTCAGCATAGCAGAGCACAGAATAGAGGGCAGAAGGCTCTGGCTTGTCATGATTTAGGGTCAAGTAAAATCTTGGTGAATGTATCTCCAATTTCACAGGCTCTTACATGGTCATCTTACATTTCCACACCCTCCGTATATCGCTCTCAAAAAACATCCGAGATGCCTCCACTGTCCACACATCTCAACCTGAGCCTCCCTCCCTCTGTCTATAGTCCATTAGACACTCTCTGTGCCCTGTCCTGCTGAGATCCACTTTTGAGCACTTTCCACTCCGGACAAATGAGATCTGGTCTCCCTCGACACTGCAGCTTAGAAAAATGTGTAAAGATGTGTGAACTTCACCTCCTCCTCTCGCTGCTGACCCAAAGAGCTTTTTTGAAGGAATATGTATATATTTTGTCTGAACTTCAGAGTGTAATTTTGGATGTCTCAAGTACAAAAGACCACTATTAGTATTCAAGTAGATGTGTGTTTTCCCTTAATTATTCATATTGAGCTGATGGTGTTGTCTGAAAAGAGATCTGAGAAAAGATGTCTCTTCTAAGACAACAAAGGGAATGAAGATATCTGCAGTCAAAATGCAGATACTGTACAAACAGATAGGGTTAGTGCTGGACATGAATGTCATTCTTAAGACATATATTACATTTCTGAGAGCAAAAGTGGTCATTGGTGAGGGTGGTGTTGTAGTGGTGGGAACCATCCATTAACCTGGGGCCAAGGCAAACAGTTTTATTTTTCTCTTTCCATGGCCACAAATGATGGCAGTAAAACCTGGGGATTTCTTTTTGTTTTTGTTTTGCAGGCATATTATTACTGAATTGTTTTTATGTACTGGGTTTAATTTTTCTCATTAGCAGCTCTGTGAATACAGTAATTATCATTCATATCATTTTTGAATATTCCTGCAGTTAAATGCATTAGCGCCATCTTAATCTATGCCTTTGGATCCGGTGCCCGGAAAGAAATAGACGCATATTCACAAATGTTTTAGAAACAAGGTGGTAAAATGCATTTTCTCTCCCATGTTAATTTGTCTAATTTTGTTGAAATTGGCAAGAATTAGGGTCATTATTATTTTGCTTTCTGTGAGTAGAGCAAACCTCCATCCTCAATTTTAGTCTGAATGCAACTAAAATGTAATCATTGGGCCTGGTGTAACTTGATTTGAACTAACCCAGTTTCCGAAGGTCCTTTGAAGACCATCTAGACTGTTTTGGTGATAAGACTTTCCACTGAGTTTCTCCCCTGTGAGAGGCTGTTGAACCTTGTAGTATCTGGGAAACACAGGTGTGCCAAGCCTCTCGCATCCACCTGTTCCACTTAACTTGGCACCGGAAAGGGAGAGTAATGAAACTATGCAAACTGTAATGAAATAATACAGTCTGATGTAATGTATAACATGTACTGTATGAACACTTGAATTAATAAGGCAAAAGCTATAGCTTCTACATACAGTAAACCATTCCAATTCCAACCCACTGTGAAAATAACTGTAAAGCTATTGGGTTCTGTGACATGCAAAGACGGTTTGACCAGCAAATGCAATGCTGGCATACAGTAAGAGCCATAATAAATGTAGAAAGTGCTATATCGTGTCAGAGTCTGTTTTAAAGGGCAGACATATTCATCAAAGCTAAGCAGAATGGTCCTCACATTATGTGAAAGGAACTCTTGCATGACCAATAGAGGTCCTGCGTATAATCGAACTAGGCCGTCAAAGTAAAACTCGACCTCTACTAGTAATAGGAGTTCTTTCAAATTGTTTTACTCACAACCATTACCCCATTACAAGTGCCAAAGACAACTTTACCTCTGAGAATTGCTGCAGTACTTTTCTCTCAATTAGGATGTTTTCATCAAGGGCTGTTCAAAGCAACCAGCGACCTTCAAGGTGTACAGACAGGTTTTTGCCAAAGGTTTGCCAACGACCTTTTAGCAGAGCATTGATCAAAGTGCTAATGAGCTTTATATAACTACTTAACTTGTCTTCGAAAAATAAAATCTCATTAGCAAAGGTCCACAAGTATTTGCTGCATAATGTTTATGACATAGCATTATTGAAAGAGGACATTCTGAGTGGTAGCATGAGGTATTTTTGTACGTATTTTTGTGAGAAAAGAGTGAAAGCTCTTGGTCATTATGAACTATCTCCTAAAAGGAAGAATTTGCTGCAGATCCATCTGACAAGCCTGTCAAATCACTCACATAATGGTGGTCACACCAGAAAGGATGACACTCTTCACTTTCTCCTCTCTTCACTCTCTCCTCTCCTTTTTATGTCTGAAACCTCAGGCGATCTTCAATCCTGTCCTTCCATAGCTCACGTTGTGACTGTAGGAGTGTATAATGTAACACAGCTAAGCTATTTATACCATTCTCCTATTACATATCAATACCTAGTGTGAAAACAGCATGGAATAGACATTCTCTCTTGTATATTATTACTGTGTTTGGACAATAGAAGAACATGAGAATGAACGTTTTTGCTTTCCAGGCGTGTCTAAGTATGAATGTCCAATGATCACCAAGGGACTGAGTTCAATGACCTCTGTAACAGCTATGATGAACTGAAAAGAGATCAAAGCAGTGCATCTTGCTTTATTTAACAACCCTAATCTTGTTGTTTAATGAACTGATCTAAATGATAATGGCAATGTAATGACACCCCTCAATAAATATTTAATCTCACCACAGCATGCTCTGTCACCTTGAGAAGGCCAAGGCATAAACAAGAACCTTTTCAATTAAGGCTAGCTTGGATGTGCTTGATTCTCTTGGTGTAATTGATTCTGCCGTATAATAATTAGCCATATTGTTGTAATGTAGCTAGGACTTTTGTTGATGACTGTATAGGTTGGAATCGGAGGGATAGGCATGCATTGTTGGCTCTTAATGGCCACATAAGCCCTATGGCAATAACAGTTTCTTTATATAATCATAGTCATTACGCCAGTTCGTTGTTGCACTGTGATCTCAAGGTCAGCTGGTAATGAGGCTATGGACCAGTTATGTTACGCTTCTACACAATTAGTCCTTATCTAAGACAATGCTACCGGTACTTTATTTGTGCATTTTGCTGTTTTTGTTTTGTGTAATTATATAAGTCTTTTGTACTATCAATTAGCATAAAAGGCCAAATAAACCTAGCTTCTGTTTTAATAACCTGAAGGACATGAGCTGTTTCTCTGACATTTACTAAATGTTACAATGTTGAACATGCAACATAGATTAGATCATTGATCAACACCATAACCTCTAACCTTTAGCTTTCACCTAGTTGTGGGCTGATTGGCCGAACAACCTTTAATCACACCAATGTGCTGGTTCATTGGACAACATCCGTTTTCTGCCAGACTAAGATATACAAGAGTCAGACAGAGCTGCAATGAATTGGCCTCATGCAAGATAAATGACACTATTTATTCTCTATGATTTGTGAGACAAAGTGCAATTAACATTTTGACTTGGGCTCTGCAGTGTACAAAATGTCCTATCTCATCCCTATTAACCTGATTAAATAATTTTCCCTGTACCTTTGCTCTGAGAAAGAACTTCATCTGAAAGGCTGGTGTCCATGCATTATACTTTAAGATTTCTTTCTTCCAATCAATTATGAGTGTCCATAAAACACATCCAACACTTTCAAACTTTTATTATTGTCTATATTTTAATTTAGCCCTATTAGGACCTTGATTCTTAGAGTATCTATCCTATCAATAGTGAGAGCTTTAAAGGCAGGCAGGAAGTCTCCTCTGAAGTCCAGCCAATCCATGCTGTCCACATGATGCAAGACCACCACAGGAGAGTGCTCATCGATAATATACTGAATCTCAACCTCTCTGTAAAGATGCATCATCTGGTGCAATGCTTTTATCTCTGTACTTTCCCATGTTTTATCATGCTGTGCAGGTATGTGAGATGTGCAAGGACAAACAGTTCTGAAAGCAAATCTCTCATCACTCATCAGTGGTTTGACATGAAAAGTCACCATTTCAGTTAACCTTTGAGCAACCTTTTCAGAATTGTTCAGTATTCAAGCTTTTTGTGCTAAATTGAGAATGAGGTAAACGTGCTGCAATTCATTTCAATTCAAACTTGGAATGAGTCAGACACTTGATTTCTTGGAACACGTTTTTTATTACACCTGACTGATGGAAATCTGTCCCATCTACAGAAATACCACAGTTGATAACAGTGAATGTGGCATTAAATCCCATCATTATGCAGCAATCATCCATTACTATTACTTAGCTGTCATTAATTTATTTGTACAATAACATATTTTAAGTTTAATAAGATTCAGTGGAATATTGGAGACAGAAGGGGACACATTCTAAAATGTTAGCATGTGGAAACAATGCCATGGAAACTAAACCAAAGTATGTATTGCTGCAATAGCTTGTCCATAGGCTGCTTACATGGTAAGGAAACCAATGTGTTATTTTAGAATGTTGATGAACTATTCCTTTAAGGTAAACTTAGAGCTGTTGTTATATTTGGGAACTGAACAAATTAAGATGCAAAAATATATTTTGTAATGAAATAACATTTGTTGTAATGACCTGATGGAGACACTTCACTTTGAATACATGTGAGAATATGAATTCAAGAGAAACGTAGTTTGAATATTAGATGCTTGCAAATCAATTACAAGAAAACCAATAGCTTTTTGAGTAAGTGGGAGAGGGGGGGGGGCTGTTTGATCCTACTAGAACAAAAAAAGATTAATTTTTCAGGGAGAGGATGGGATGGGAGTACATTTTCAAAGAAAACATTCATCAGAAGCGAGGTTCTCTTTTCATGGTATGTTTCAGTAGGCTACACAGAGTGTGCTTGTTCTCTTTATTGATACAGCATTTTGTTTTTTAAAGCAGCGTATACAGTGAGGATGATTCCCTAGGGGGCAACCAAAGCAGTTCAGCCCGACGCTCAGCGCTCATTATTGCTGTAGTTAGATGTGTAAAACTTTAACTCTAACCATCTGGAGACTTGTACTTTGAGTTTTAAAAAACAAGATAATAATCACATACATATCAGATATGTGTTGTTTTAATGACAAACAGGATCTGTAGCCCTTGGCAAAGATGATGTGCTCATGATGTTTACTATTTTATTCTATTGATTTGAATAAGTTTGTTTTGAGCTACGTTATGAGCAGCCTGAGAAATAATAGCTGATAGATACTATATACATTCATTTCTGTATGTATTTTGGTCTGTGGCGGTTATTTCAAAGTAGTTTTCCGAACGTTTACGTAGATAGTAAATTACTGGATATTAAGACGATTGATTAAGGGTTGTCATTTACAATACTCTGAATGCAAAGTATAGCATGCCACATGTTTTGCTCCACTTGATATTCAAGCCAATCCTGAAACCAGGTTGCAGTGGTACAAGAACCCACTCCTGATTACACGCATTACTTATAATCGTCAACAATTAGTCTAAAGTGAGGATGGGCCATCAAAATCCTGACACCGTAACAGCTTTAGCGTGAACGTGACGATAACCAACTCTGACTGATCAACGATGGAGAGATAGAGTCACTAATGGACTAGGAGTGGCTGTGAGGTGTTTACTGTCAGGCCATCAGTAGTGATGTTAGAGATAGCAGGTAACAGGAGGAATAAAATAACAACCAAATGAATAGGAAGTCAACAGATGTCTGTTGCGAATCATGGATATAGAAATGTTGTGACACCTAACTTAAATGGAAAGGAAGCCAAACTGCACACGTGAAGAGGGTGTTAGATCAAGGATTTAGACGTATTGCTTAAGGTGAATTTTTCTAAACTATGGTTGACAACCACCTGAGAAACATCTATTTTGAACAAGTACAGGTGTAAAGATAATGGCGAGGAAGGTGTACAGCATTTGATGTATCTATGGATACCCACATATATGCCCACTATGGACATCCCCATTTCTTTGCTGTAGAGCTGGGCGATATGGACAAAAACCTGTACAACTGAATTGATGCGATAATGATAAACAGAGCGCTATATTTGTATTAATTAATTTGCACCACACTTTTTTTTGTATAATATTTTAAACTACTACTACTAGTTTGACAGTTATAGCCATCAATTGTGCCATTAACAATCACCCATATTAGCAAATGTATTTCATACTTAACATTTCTCTAGCATAAGCTACTTATCATAATGAGCAATACCATCAAATTGCATGCGTTAAGTCATCGGCATAGTCGTTGTCTAAAATGTTTAGTTTATCATCCCAGCTCTAATTTGCTGCCTATACTCTCATATACTGTGCTGTATGTTTGACTGCTGCAGAAGCATAATCCCAATCTCAGAGCTGTATGCATCTCTCCAGTGCCCTCTCTGGGACAACACTGTAAATATTTAGACACAGCCATATACCATGCTACTGTATTTTATGTATCTCACTGTAAGAAGGAGAGACACAGATATCCGACTGGCACACCGTGCTACAGTATGTAATCGTCTCATCTCATTCAGCGTGAATGAAAGCCTGCCAAGTCAAATGCTGTGGTTTAGGTTTGACGGCCGTAGAGTATCATTGTTATTCCCAGACTGCAAGTAGATACGTGCTTGCCATATCATAGTCTGTGCCATTCACTGTAAATTACCTCACAAGACCTGTACATATACAGGAGAAAGCGAGTTAAGACTAGTATAAGCAACTTTTCTTCAAAACAAAACTGTGGTCATGGTTGTTTTTAGTTTAAGCTTATACAGCACATTTTGAAGGCATAGAATTTTGTTGATATAACATTCTAATGACACATTGTTTAAGGTGTAAAATGGTGAAACAGCAACATTCATATCATTCTCTATAGTACACTCAGAATTACAAAAGCTTCTGCAGCTTTTCTCAGCTTTTGTATGTGGTTAGTGTAGTGCTAGCCATCATTTGTTATTTATATTCATAATGATGTGTACCACTAGCACAACAGCTGGCTACATTAACGCTTATAATTCATCTGGACACTGATTAGGGGAGTGCTAGTTAACGCCTGCAAGCTAGCGGGCTAATTTTAAGAAGGGCATACTGTTTGACAAATTGAAACAATGTTAAACAATTAATTAACAATGACCAAACAGGTGTTTGTTGACAAAAACACTAACGGTGTCAAGGGAACACCACAAACACCCTTGGAACACAAACACCCACGCATGTACACACACCTGCTCCTTATACGATGAGGTATAGGTAAAATAATGTAGGAGTAAGATTATTACTTCACCCAATAAAGTCAATTGATTAGGGTAAGGGGCTACATAGTCAGTTGCACAACTGAATGCATTTAACCCAACCCCTCTGAATCAGAGAGGTGCGGCGGGTTGCCTTAATTGACATCCACATCATCGGCACCCAGGAGCAGTTGTTGTTGGGGGCAGAATGGTAGATTTTCCCACCTGCCAGCTAGGGGATTCGAACCAGCAACCTTTCGGTTACTGGCCCAATGCTCTTAACCTCTAGGCTTCCTGCCACCCCTTACAGTAAACAAAGCTCCCAAACGATATTCAATGTAGAACAACAGCAGTACAAAACACATGGCAATGTCGTGAACAATTTTACGAAGTCCTTATTCACATGATTCAAAACATCTTTGAACTTTCCACTTCTTAGAATATATGAAGATGTCTCTGTCATGTAAAGGAAACAAAGAAACAGCCTCCTGAAGTTTGAGCCAAAGAGAAAACAATCTGGACATAAAAGTGCTGTCATGTATAAAGTACTTGGGCTTAAAGCTAAAGCCCACATAATGGGGAGGGAAGCAGTGATGAGACTGGCCTCACGCTGAGTCTTTGGCGTTGTGCTTACAATTAGCCAACTGGCAGCTAGGCAAACTGAAGCTGTTATTCTCAGCGCTAGCCTCCTCTGTTCCAGAACCAAGGACAGAGTTTGGTGGCATGTGACAAAACAGCTAGCGAAATGAGCCTTGTATCCTCAAACAGTGCCTGTAATTAAAGACAAAATCTGTCCTTAGCTTTGTCTTCACTCCGAATCACTGCTGACAGGGAAAGGCTTCAAACAAAAGGATAGTTTGTAGTACTTTTACTCAATATCTATCCCTCTGTTTTTTTCTATATTTATGCCCTCTGTCTTTCTCTCTCATCATTCTCTCTATCTCTCTCTCTCATCACTATAAAGCCCCATTTCTATTGGCACTTGGAAGTCAACCCAGGTTGGGCTGGCCTTGGTTTTCCTTGCGTTTCCCCTGCTGCCTCCAGAAACTAGAAATTATTTTATGTTGCTAGGTAGCCAATATATGACTGCAGCTGGCTTCGCTAATGTTTCTGACTAGCTAGCAAGATGCTGAAGAATTTAATTCACCCTCACCATGCTGTAACTAACGTTACCCCATACTCCTACCAGTGCTAGCCAGACTCATGTATTTAGCTTGCTGACATTAGCTTGATAGTTAAACGAGCAAACCAGATGACAGGCAAACCAGACGACAGGTTTGATATGAGGTAGCTAGCTAGCTAGCTAGCATTCAATACTACCTGACCAGCTAAAATTCCTGCTCACTCATGTTAGCTAGCTAGCTTGTTTTGACTCTAATTTGCGAGCAAACGTTAGGTAGCTAGCATTCGAGGACTGACCGTTCACATAAAAATATATTATATAGTGCAAAAATGAATAAGGGATCCAGGTATGGTGGCATTTTGTGTCATGTCTGACTACTGCAGTACTGTTTGTCCATATGCTAGCTAACAGCAACAATCCGAGATGAGCTAGCTAAGTGGTTACATGGTGGTTGCATTGTAACGCCATCACCAGCCCGAATTCTAATCGAGCTGGCACCAGTTGTGAAACTGGGTCGGTGCTGGCCCGGGTTTCTCTCGACCCAGCTCGAATTTTAGAACTCTATTCGAGCCAGCTCGAATTTGGCCTTAATTTTAAGTGCCAGTGCCAAGGCTTTCAGGTAAAAATCAAACACAAGTTTGGCATGGCTGCTTTCCATCTCTTTCCTTCCCTGGTCCATCCATCTCTGGAGCCTGCAGGTTGACTCCGTCATACCCCTCGGCTGTCCTTGAACTCACATTCAGGTAAGGTCAGCCTAATCCTGCATTGCCCGGCCCAGCGCATGCAGTGTTAATGATAAACTTTGCTAGGTAATATCATTTATTGTGTGTGCAGGATAACCTTCAGGGTCTTCAGATGTGTAATAAAAGCCTGCCTGCAGGGGGCCTCAGATGCGAGGAGGTTTATAAAAGATTAAACAAACTATGATGTTCTGGGTCATAGTTAACGAGGTAGAGGTAGGTGCCGACTGCTCACCTTCAGAAGGAGAGAGAGATAGGGGGAGGAAGGGAGGAAGAGAGAGAGAGAGACAGAGAGGCTAGTGATTTCCAAGGAAAACTGCACAGACCCTTACAAAAATGTACCATGGTACTACTGTGGTACTTTCATTCCTACCATGTTACTACTATGGTACTTTCACTTATACCATGGTATAGTCTGAATCATGGAAATGTACCATGTGTTTAGCCTTGAAGTATGGCGGTACTACCTTGAAGTATGGCGGTAAATATTACCACGGTATTGCATCAGTTATACCATGGTATGGATCTGATATGAATCATGGAAATGTACCATGATTTTATTTTTTATTTATTCAACTAGGCAAGCCAGTTAAGAACAAATTCTTATTTACAATGATGGCCTACTTGTAAGGTTTCCGACACTTTCTTTTTCTCACCATACCCTATCCAGGTCCCAAGGTGTTAATAGGGTACACTACACTACTTGAGCATGTGTTGTTGTTTTTCACTATGAGCTAACATAATATAAGAGGGTACTAGGCCTATGCTTTGCAAGTGTAGAATGAGTAGTCAATGTTGCATTATGTGAGTAGCATAAACGATTATGTTTTTGGTCACTTTACCCCAAAAAATACATGCTGCTAATTCAACACCATGGTATTTTTTTCATTGTACTACCGTACTACCCACACCAAACCAAAATAAGCAGATTCAGACTTGTGATTATCATAACATGTAGCAACACTAAGTTGATTCCTCTCTCTAAAATATACTCTTACATAGGCAAAGTAGCATGCAGTGTTTAAGCACTGTAAATTATATGGGAATTGACTGTAGGTTGGTGCACACAGCGTTGCTCCCACCAAGCACAGAGAAAGAGTTTAAACTCATCTTTATTCCACACTCCATTATTATGACCGCTTCAATGAAAGCCATCATTCCAAACAAATACACACAACTCCTCTCTCTGCGGCACGTTTCGCTGGGATACTCAGAAGTGTCACCTGCACATTTCCTCATTATAAATTAAGCCAGTGAGTGGTAACAATGTCTCTCCTCACTCTCTCAATACCGAGGCACTTTGTGCCAAAGAGCCGCTGAGTTAGAAGAGACTCTCTGAGATGATATACAATCCTGTTCTGGCGCCTGTCCCGAGGATAACAAGGGTTTAGGCTCCGCACTATACCTCATGTATTCTTTATGAATGATCATCCTGACTGACTCATCCATGGTAAATATTTCACTAACATGCCTACTGATTGACTGACTGACTGCTGCTCTGGTTGCGGCTGAGACTGGGGCTGAACGTGATGGGAGCTGCCAGGATGGAGCTAGTGCCTCCTCCAAACAGGCTTGCGCTCTTCACCAAGGAGATGACAGGAGATGACACCTCTTGCTGGGAAAGGATTCACAAGACAGTGGGACATGTGAAAGATGGAGGACTGGTAGAAGGCCTACGTTAAACAGCTCGTCTCTGAGTCGAAGGCTTGTTTGCATTGTGCAGCGCTGTGCTAGCAAGCAGGGAGGGACACGTGTCGAAGGAGGCGGGCTGGGAATACCTAGGTATTGATTTTGAGGACAATCTGGGAGGATTGCAGTATGGAGGGCAGTCAAAGGCAAACATCTCTCTCTCTGGTCTCGGATCGAATTGCCTCAGAGGGACTCCGAGATGAGCTTGTATCATTTATAAGACCCTTTCACAAATTGGACCTAGGTCAGTCACTCCCCCATCCGCAGACTGGGATCTTTCTTTTTAATAGAGTGGCCCTGGGACCCCAGTGGAATGTCAGCTTTATTTAGAAATGGATAGAACTCACACTTTCTCATATTTCAAACATATCCTCTGACCCACGGGTGTCTACCTACTACACACTGCATACAGTGGGTTGGCATGAATTGTTGATTCACAGTGCTAGTTAGCCTAGTCTAAAGTAGGGGGACACGCATGATTCAACCCTTTGTCCTTCACACAGACTGTAACCCCCAAACATGTCATCTGAAGTGTTAAGAGTGATATTTTAACAGCCTTCATAATGCTTCCTTTGAATTGAATTCCTTTGCTTGTCTCCGTGAACACTAATATTTAGCTATACAAGAGGTGTGAATACTGGTAAGAGAGAGAAACAATAGGCCTACTATATGCAACACTACATATTCCTTAAGCAAAGTGAATATTTTACAGTACAGTGTTCTGTATGGAATATGTCTCAGACAAATAAGATAAATCAGGTTTCCATTTGTTGGCAGAAAGTTTGTCTTGCTGGCAGGTTGAGGGGTGGGGTCGATGGGGGGGGGGGGTGTCCCTCTCTCAGCTCACCTGATATCCAATCAGTCAGAGTGGCTTGCACACACACATCAAACACACACACACACACAGCTCTCTCATCATATGTCATCGTGTGTCATCACTCTCAGCATTTCAAGGTGCCCTAAGGTCACAGATGACAATCTGTTAACGTCTCAGCCGCTGTATGTGTCTGTTAGAGAGAGGCTCTGCCTGACCACACACACACACACACACACACACACACACACACACACACACACACACAGGGTGAGCTACATGCTTCTCACTATGCTTTTCATAACAGATCTCTCTGTCTACTCCCTCTCTTCTTCAGCTCCTGCCTTTCCTATTCTCTAATCTAGAGGAAGGCACAAATCAGCAGACCACTGGGACAACGTTGTCACTTTATTAGATGGATGTGGGGTTTGTGATGTTGATGTATAATTTCTGTTTCACTAAACACTCCAAAATCCATTTGCTTTTGTTTTGAAATGCATTGCTGTTGAATGTCACATACCAATAATAGTAGTTGTCTCACACACTCTCATTCCATGTCTGTTACTGTTTTGGTTTATATTCTCCTGCTCATTGGGTTTCTCAATGAAACCTAAGGGTGGCACTGTTGCCTTTCTCTGGTCCACATTCCTCTATAAGAATCTAGGCCAGTATCATTCCTGGGTGTACAATTTGTTTCATGTTAAATATATGATACCAGCATGTAATAAATGTACAGCTCAAATGCTAATGGTAAAACATCCTCCACAGTGTTATTTCAGAGATGAGCTGTATGACACACACTCAGACAGCAGAGAGGAGTCTCCCAGCAGCTCAGGTCAACACACAGTAGGGGGCAAACAAGACCCTTGAATAAACCACTACATATCAGCTGATTGGGAGAGCATATCTGTGTGTGTGCGCAAGGGGGAAAGAGACACGTGCACATAGAGAGTGGGAGTAGAGAGTGTAGGGTGAGTAGAGAGAAAGAGTTTACAGGGAGTGAGAGTGTAGAAAGATAATAGAGAGATTTGAGAGAGAATAGAGAGATGATGAATGAAAAACTGTGTGCTATGAATCGATATGTGTAAACCTAAGCCATAGAGACATATCCCCATTCTCTTAAATGTTGTGGGTTCCACAAAATCATGCCTTTCTATAATGAGTCATCCAGTCATTATAAAACGTTCATACCCTACAAATCATTGTTCAGGTCCCACAGAAGATACATCTGACAAGAACCAAACATGCAATTCACCACCCATGCCATTTGCACATTACAATCTCCACTGCCGCACAAATCACATTTTCATATAACATCACCTTTAGTGGAGCAAGAAGACATTTTTGGCAAGATGTCATCTGTCTTTGACCTGTGAGAATATCACTCTGCAGCATGAATTTCACATTGGCTGTGTCAGATTCGTGACTGTGCATTTCACCCATAAAATATGGATATGATTTTACCTGAACAAACTTATGGAAGTTCAGATATTTACATTTGAGTAATTTAGCAGACGCTCTTATCCAGAGCAACTTAAAGTTTGTGCACTCAACTTAAGATAGCTAGGTGGTGCAACCACATATCACAGGCATACAAGACAAATTGCACAGTTGTCTAAATAGATTAATCAAATAACTTATTTCAACATGCCTCTAGTGGAGTTGATGGGAGGTCAAATGGCTCCATGGTGTGTAAATGTAATTCACAACACAAAAATCACTATCTTAACTTGACCCTTCACACACAAATCTCTGTTGTTTTTTGTGGAAGAAAATGTTTACATTTAGTCATTTAGCAGTGGTCTCTCATCCAGAACATCTTACAGATGGTGCATAAAAAGAGAAAATAATTTCAGGAGGTGGGATTGAGTCCAGGTTTGACTTTACAAGATGAGAGGGAATGTTGCAAGGTGCTGCACTGGTTCAAACAAAAGCATAACAAAGGCTACGGCAGCCATCCCCTTACAGCACAATGGCATACGGAGTCCTGAGATGGGATAAGCTCCTTCAATGTCTTTCTTTCTCTCTCTCTTTCTCTCCCTCACTTCCTTTCTCTTGCTCATTCTGCCTTCCTCTCTTTTTCTTTCCCTCTCTTTTGTAATGGTAATCAAAGAGTCATTCCCGGGAAAGACGTTGACAACTTTCAGCTTTTTGTTTGAAATGTAGAATTTCAAAGGGGTTGTAGAGAGAAGCTGTTAAGACTCTGTAGCTGATGATGAAGACTCTCCAACAGACATAGACCTGATTTCCCCACACCCCACCCCCATTAGTATCTCTTCTCTGCGGGATGAGGTCCCAACAGTCCTCATCCCAACTCACCTGTCATGTCGTTCTGTCCTCGCTGTGAATTCTCAGGCTTTCAGACCCCCTTTTCTGCCCTCTTTGATGTACAGAATGAGCACATTGCATGGAGAGAAAGAGAGAGAGAGAGAGAAGAGGAAAGGGGAGGGGGTGGGAGAAGGAGGGAGTGGGAGAGAGAGAGAAGTGCTTCCATCTATTCCATCTCTCCTCCTTTGGCCTCATCTGTGATTAATTCTTGAGCCTAAAACAGTGACTTCCTCTTACATTAATTTCCTAAGTAATGTGACACCTGCGTACAGAGAAGGGCGAGCAGGTTCTGAGGATTCCTGAATGCCGAATCCTGCCCTGTGATAAATCATTACCCATTAAAGACCTGTGAGTGTGTGTGTGTGTGTGTGTGTGCGCGTGCGTGCGTGGGAGTGTGAACTAAATGAGTTAAACAAATGAACTTGTCTGCTTTAATAAGACCTTCAGTTACATGGATGTAGTCGATGCAGATTAGTTTTTTTAAGAGAACGGGGAAATTTCTTCTGGACTTACCTTGTGCGGAAGTTTTACCTGCTCAGTGGTTTTTTCTTTGGCTCTGTTGTAAATTCATTTACTTTCCTTTTATAACTTGTTATTCAACATTTACATTTTAGCAGATGCTCTTATCCATAATGACTTACAGGAGCAATGGCGGTTAAGTGCTTTGTTCAAGGGCACATCGACAGATGTTTCACCTAGTTGGCTTAGGGAATCGAACCAGTGTCTTTTTGGTTACTGTCCCAAAGCTCTTAACCACTAGGCTACCTGCAGCTACCTGCGATTCATGTTGGAAATAAGATATTGATGTTAAGTAATGATGACGTTAAACAATGAAAATTAGAGAAAAAGGTGTAATACCATTCTGCAGACACGTTGTTCCAGCAGAGTATGGCCCAAATGAGCATTTGTACTAAACTCTTGGGAAAAAAGGGTTGCAAAAGGGTTCTTCGGCCTATGGAAAGTGTTTCACGTGTGTGTGTGCTTGGATGGGGGCTACACCTCTCTGGTAAACATGGGCATGGCTAGGTCGAAGGGTTCATTTTAGAGTAGTCAACAGGGCACTCTAAAACTAGGGGGAAAGAGAGTGAAAGAGAGCCAAAGAGAGAGAGAGAAATAGTAAGTGGAAAGGACAGAGGAAATATTTACACATTTTAGGAAGAGGGACTAGTACACCGAGTGAGACAGTGCGGAGGGTGTAAAGCGTCAGCAGATAAAAGTTCATGTTCGAAGCATGTTGCCTTCACAGCTTCCCACAATGGACTTCCAATTGAATCCATAGCCTGGCTCCGTGGCCCTGGCAGTTTCCTATCCACGGCCCAGAGCGCAGCTCGATCATGCTTTTAATCTGCCATAATCCCTGCATTCAGAAGGTTCCGCAGTGCATGGAGCATCAACAACACAGGGATGGAAGCGTCATGATACATTCATTAATCAGGAATCACACTTCCATAAGAAAAGAGAAGGACCTGGTTGGCTTAGCCTCCAGTGACACACCACCTCTCAGCGTTGTATTTGAAGACAGATACTCATAGTAGGCTACAACTCTCTGTAGTTGATAGATGTGATTGTTATTCCGGTGCAACTGCATCCTTGCATAAAATAAAGATTTTTGAGGTGTTGAGTGCATCTTGGTATATGAAAAACATGCATCAATTGTCCTGTATGTCTCCCCTAGGGGCTATCAACTAGCAGAGTACATGAAGCCTTGAATTAATGCCCCATAGCCAGTCATCAATCATAAAAGTACACAGACACTGTGTACAATTACCCAGAGAATGGATTTTGCCAGTATGTCTCTGTGAAGTCTGCAGTGAGGTCCACATCAAGTCTACCACAGGTTAATTAGATAGCGCTAATAGAATCCCTGCACTGCTTCTTCCCCAGACACTCCAGCCAAGCAACTTAAATACTGCATTAGAATGCTTATTAGCCGTTTGGGTGTCACATCCCAAAATTGGCATACACCACAAATAGAGAATTAATTAAGACCGGTCTTACATCACAGAGTCCACATTTAATGGCGAGATATCGTTTTGATACAACAGCAGCGATGATTAATTAAATGTATAATTGCATTGGCAAGACCTGGGTTCTGTCTGCTTTCTTGGCAAAATAAACCTGACAATGCTTGCTGGTAGATATACAGGCAAATCTCGGTCATCTAAATGGGTGTGCATTGTATTATGGAGAGTTGATGGGGTTGACTGTGTTGTTGTATTGTTTAACCACTTAGAGGTGAGAGGCTGTACACTCTCAAAAAAATGAATGTAAGGTACTTTCATTGTACCATTAGTTATAGGTACACATTTTACCCTTGCAGTTCATACCTTTAAAGAGCCAATAGGAAAAAGTGGGCCTTTTTAAGATACCACCACAGTGACAAAGCCATGTGTTCCTTAACATGTGTTCCTTTAAGTGGCAAACATTTAGCTCTTCTCTATACCATGTGCTACCTCGGTAATGTAACCTTTCTTTCTGAGTGGCGAGCTTGCATTGATGTGTGTTTACTGTATGTACTTGTTTCCAATGATTATTGTTAAAGGGAGTTTAAAAAGCTCCCAAATAAAAAGCTTTTAACGCTTTTAATGACGTCTGATTGTGTCAATGTTGATCCCAGGAAAAACCCTTTATTTGGGAAAACACATTTAGCCAATTAGGTTAATTAAGTAAATAGGGGCATTTGCTGATGGGTTGTATATTTGATTCCTTTAAGCTTCAATAAAAACATTCAAATGTCAAGAGCTTAAATATGTTTGCCTGAATATGTGGTCATACATTTAGCTTGTTAAACTAAACAAGAAAATAGTATCTGTTGTGACGGCAACTGATGTCACCTAGGATGTTTCAATCTCATGTCAGACCAACAAGAATTGGACAAATTTTCAAACACGAAGACGCGTGAGCACACACACAAACGCACCTGCCGATGTGCCCTTGAGCAAGGCACTTAACCCTAATTAATTCTCTAGAGTAGGGGGCAGCATTTGGAATTTTGGATGAAAAGTGTGCCCAAATTAAACTGCCTTCTACTCAGGCCCAGAAGATAGGATATGCATATAATTAGTATATTTGGATAGAACACTCTAAAGTTTCCAAAACTGTTAAAATAATGTCTGTGAGTATAACAGAACTGATTTGGCAGGCGAAAACCTGAGAAAAATCCATTCAGGAAGAAGGAATTTTTTAAATTATATTTTTCTATTCAATGCCATTACAGTAACCATTGACTTAGGACTAAAATTGCAGTTCCTATGCCTTCCACTAGATGTCAACAGTCTTTAGAAATTGTTTCAGGCTTGTATTCTGAAAAATGAGGGAGTAGGAGCGGTCGAAATGAGTGGACCCTGTTGCGACCAGAGCTTTATCATGCGCGACCGAGAGAGTGCCTTTCTTGTTTACCTTTATTGACGACATTATTGTCCGGTTGAAATATTATCAATTATTTTGGCTAAAAACAACCTGCGGATTGAATATAAACATCGTTTGACATGTTTCTATGAACTTTACGGATACAATTTGGATTTTTTTTGTCTGCCTGTTGTGACTGCGTTTGAGCCTGTGGATTACTGAAGAAAACCCACGAACAAAACTGAGGTTTTTGGATAAAAAGAGAGACTTTATGAACAAAAGGATAATTTATTGAATAAATGAATGTCTTCTGAGTGCAGCCATATGAAGATCATCAAAGGTAAGTGATGAATTGTATCTCTATTTCTGACTTGTGTAACTTTTCTACTTGGCTGATTACTGTTTGTAATGATTTGTCTGCTGGACTATGTTCTCAAATAATCGTAAGGTTGGATTCACAAGAAGTTAATCTTTAAACCTATGTAAAATAGTTGTATCATTTCTGAATTTTTATAATGAGTATTTCTGTATTTGAATTTGGCACTCTGCAATCTCACTGGATGTTGGCCAGGTGGGATGTTAGCATCCCACATACACTAGAGAGGTTAAGGGTCACCTTTGATAATGGCTGACACTCTCCGAATGTGTTTCAGGGGGAGTTGCAATGTCAAATAACACATTTCCAATTCACACATGATTATAAAACATTTGTACATGTGTGAAATAGGACAAATGTAAGCACCCACCAAAATAATAATTCATAATTATTACCTGCTATTCATGCAAGGTCTATGGGCAGAGAGCAGTTCCCTGTATATGCTCTGGACTTTAAGTGCTGTTAATTAGATGCAACTCAAACTCTACTGCGTTAGTGTAGGTCACCGCAGGTGAGATCGAGGTACAGTGCTACAGAGTAATGGAAGTCAATACAATTGCTGCAGGAATGTACCCTAATAACGCTGAATGGAGTTCAGTTGACACTATTCACTAAAACCATTCCTTTGACCCATTTAGCATTTCTATAATCACCATTCCACTCCCATCTACAGCCTTCCCAAGTTCCCAATGTTAAACGTATCGAAAATGGTTCCTTTGAAAGAAACTTTGAAAAAAAGTATACAAGAGAAATAATAAAAGCGGGAGTCATTTTGATAATTATATTGACAAAGTAATTACGCTTTTTTATTCACAGTATCACAAAGCAGGTTTCCACCTGTCCTTTTTAAGCGAGTAAAGAACATGTTGGAAACAGCTAATGTCTGTAAACTTTCCAAATGTCAAAAAAATAAAAGAACACTTGACAAGGTGTGATCTTTTTGTGTCGGTAAAATAAAATATGCGAGAAATGGCAAATGTTGATATAATAGCCATAATGTCAAAGTAAACTTGGAGTCACGCAATGTGTGGTCCTCCAACTACGACTCAGGAAGGCATACAGTTTATTAGGCTACAGATGAAATAAATGATGATGAACTTCACAGGGTGGTGAAAGTGCAAGGTGATGAGCTTGATGCTCCTTTCCAATAAATATTGAGGGTCTTATTCTGGTGACATGATGCTTGGCCTACGTTTGACAAATAAAAATGATTTAGCTATTTTGTCCATAATAATCTCATCGTGTAGGCTATACCCGCATTGTATCTGCGAGCCTTTGGCTAAGGCACACATGCCAATACCAGAGTGGGCCCATTCACTATTTAAATATTTTTTGTTGTTGTGACAAAACCATCAGTAGAGTTATCCAGTTTATCCTGTACATGGTAATTTAACAAGAAAACATATTTTTATGTGCACAACATCATAACGCACAGCCTTTTATCCGCAACAAGAAAATTTGATGGAAACAAATCTATGGTCGGAAAATACGTTAATGTTAATATTTACTCTGAAAGGCATTTATAAATTTGCTGTGTTGCTGTTGATATCCTAATAATGAAATAGTTCTCTCAATATCTCAATAATGAGGTTCCTCAATATGTAGCTAAGTGTACAGATGTTGGATCTTAATTTGATCACTGTTTTGTTGGTGATAATTTTCCTGAACCGCAGAAAATGCAGTTGAGCTTCATGATTTATGGAAAATCACTGAAAACCCACACTAACACACAGTTATATAACAGTATGGCACTTTTTTATATAGCCTACTTTTGGCCAGCTAATAGCCTAACCACCGATCGATCAAGCAACATTATGGACTACAAGTTCAAATCCTTTTGCTGCAGGATTATTTAGCTGTAACAATATAGGTCAAATTAAGATCCTACATCTGTTTTGTATGGTGTTCAATCCTCTCATAACATGTCTAACATAAGTGTGTTAGTTAATTCTTTGTTGACATCCATGTTTTTGCCAACTGTTCCATTTTTAAAAGGATCCAGCACTGGAAAGTTTTGTATGTACTTCCTGGATAACAAGCTCACCATTGACTTAATTTCCAGGGAAATTAAAACTAGAGCAAAATGGTTGATTCTCATGCTAACGCCACTCACTGTTATGACCTGAATAAGGAGAAAGAGAGCCCTGCCCAGACAGTGGAATCAAATTAGCCCCACAACCAACTTTCATCTGTCTGAAAATGAGATGATTCAAGTAAGAGCTGGGTAAGTGGGTGGGGTGGGTACTTACGTGTAGGTGTGTGAGTTCCTGTGTTCACACAAGCGTATGTAAGTGTGATCAGCCTCACTTCACCCAGTCCTTCTGAAGGATTACACAGATTTCTGAGAACACACTCACCGATGGGGCTTTCACTAACTATTCAACTGTATGTCCCTTTAGAAGACCAAGAAAAAGTTACATCATACCTTCTAGTGTACTTTTTTCTCTGTGTCTGTATATATCCTCCCTTAGCTGTTGAGTGTTTCTCTTTTTTCTACACAAGGGCTGATGAACTGCTTAGATAGTCATGATGCAAGAAGAATCTGTTAACAGAGATCACTAACAGCTATTTAATCTCTTCTATTAAAGGTGTGTGTGTGTGTGTGTGTGTGTGTGTGTGTGTGTGTGTGTGTGTGTGTGTGTGTGTGTGTGTGTGTGTGTGTCCACGCATCTTTATTTGTATATCTATGCTACACTATATGTATCCAACCCACTGTACTCTGCCAGCTGGAGAAGGTGTGGATGGCAGGTTAAATGTTTTCTGCCAAGCATTTCGCTAAACCTGCAATAACATCTGCTAAATATGTGTATTCGACTAGTAAAATTTGGATTTGTATAGATGCACACACTGTACATTGCCTTTTCAACTTCTTGATTTTATTCTCAAATGCCAGCTGTGGAAAAATAACACTGCATTCCTCATGAAAACTGATTCCTGCCTGTTTCACGGTGACATCATAATTGAAACAGATTTTCAGGCATGGACATTCAGGTCAGGGTAGATTAAGGATGAGATATTAAAATGTGACATGTACCATTATTGTAAATATTCTTTGACAATCTCCTGCATAAATGTGATTTTTTTTGAAGTGTGTTTGTTTACTTTACTTTGGTGGATAGGATATGTGCTGAATGGATGTATGCGATAAGACTGGAGAATTCAGCATTGTATTATTGGAATAAAATAACTTGTAGACCTACTCTTTCTCTACAGATGCGAGATACCATAGTGCATTGACTTGTGTCAATATAATCCTAAACATGTTTGAAAACTCAGTTTCCTAAATCTATATAATGACAGTAACTACATAGTACTCATCATGGAGAACAGTCAAAATCATTGACCCACAACAGTCAAGGCGTATGGGTCCAAGGTCACAGCACTTCAGGTCTCAGGAAGCAACATCACTGCACATGCTTTCTTGCTACACCAACATATCAATACATGAGTCGAGAAGCATGCTGTGTCCTTTGGGTATCCAGCCTCTCTACACAGGAAGTTGCAGCTGAGTTCAGCAGACCTTGGGTGCTCTGGAAATGTCCAGGCTCCACTTACATACTGTATCTCCACTACATACTTCACTTGTTAGAATGGTAGTCATTCAAACAAAGCTCTTAACCACTCCTGCTTACAGTACTTGCAGAGTTTCACTTTTTGTATTGAAGTGCAAATTTATTAGAATGGTAGTCATACCTTCAACATTTGACTGCTACTTCTGGTTCTAGGGTGATTGTATCAGTATGATATCCACCCCTCTGGTATGGCTTTTGCAGCAATGAGGCAATGATCCACTTCAAACTGGCAGATGAGTGCTCTTCAGCCGTTAAATGGGTTAGGCTAACCAAGGACGCATTCCCCAATGGATGAGCATGAGATAATTGTTACCGTGGCACATGTTATGTCAGAGGGACCACACTATAAAAGCTGTTGTTCAATCTTCATTCAGAAAGAGAGTTGTTTGCACACTGATTGATGTTCCAGCTGCATAGAGAGAAATACTCAGTATTGGAAAAATAATCTCCAGCACACTGATATGTTTTCAATGGACCATTGAAAACCTAGTGGAGCATATACAGTGAACAAAAATATAAATGCAATATGTAACAATGTGCGCTGAGAGTTGGGAAGCAAGTACAGGGAGTGAGTGAGTGTTTTAATAAATAAACAAAACACACGAAACTCAAACAACACACCAACATGAAACAGAGTCAATAACACCTGAGAAAAGAACCAAGGGGAGTGACAGATACAGGGAAGATAATCAAGGAGGTGAGGGACTCCAGGTGAGTGTCATGTGGCACTGGTGTGCTTGATGATGGTGACAGGTGTGCGGCATAATCAGCAGCCTGATGACCTAGAGGCCGGAGAGGGAGTATACGTGACACATGTAAAGTGTTGGTCCCATGTTTCATGAGCTGAAATAAAATAAATGTTCCATAAGCACAAAAAGCTTATTCTTCTCAAATTCTGAGCACAAATATGTTTACATCCCTGTTAGTGAGAATGTGTCCATTGCCAAGATCATCCATCCACCTGACAAGTGTGACATATCAAGAAGTTGATTCAACAGCATGATCATTACACAGGTGCACCGTGTGCTGTGGACAATAAAAGTACACTTTAAAATATGCAGTTTTGTTACACAACACTATGCCACAGATGTCGGAAGTGTTGAGGGAGTGTGCAATAGGCATGCTTTGGCCAGAGAATTGAATGTTCAGTTCTCTAAGATAAGCCACCTCTAATGTCGTTTTAGAGAATTTGGCAGTACGTCCAACCAGCCTCACAACCGCAGACCACATGTATGGCGTTGTGTGGGTGAGCGGTTTGCTGATGTCAACATTGTGAACAGGGTGCGGTGGGATTATGGTATGGGTAGGAATAAACTACGGACAACGAACACAATTGCGTTTTATCGATGGCAATTTGAATGCACGAAAAAAGGGATTTTTAACTAACCTTATTTAACTAGGCAAGTCAGTTAAGAACAAATTCTTGTATACAATGACGGCCTACCCTGGCCAAACCCTAACCTGGACGACACTGAGCCATTTGCGCGCCGCCCTATGGGACTCCCAATCGACGGCCAGTTGTGATACAGCCTTGAATCGAACTGATCCACACACGTACCTTTACGGTATCTGTGACCAACCAATGCATATCTGTATTCCCAGTCATGTGAAATCCATAGATTAGGGTTTCCTTATGTGAACTGTAACTCAGTAAAATCTTTGAAATTGTTCCATGTTGAGTTTATGTTTTTGTTCAGTATAATAATACCAGTGTGCTGGTTATGTTTTCCCAATGGAAATTACATGCAGTACCAGTCAAAAGTTTGGACGCACCTACTCATTCAAGAGTTGTTCTTTATTGTACTATTTTCTACATTGTAGAATAATAGTGAAGACATCAAACCTATGAAATAACACATATGGAATCATGTGGTAACCAAAAAGTGTTAAACAAATCAAAATGTGTTTTATATGTGGATTCTTCAAAGTAGCCACACTTTGCCTTGATGATAGCTTTGCACACTCATTCTCTCAATCAGCTTCATGAGGTAGTTTCTTGGAATGCATTCCTTCTTAATGTGTTTGAGCCAATCAGTTGTGAGGTGACAAAGTAGGGGTGGTAGACAGAAGACAGCCCTATTTGGTAAAAGACCAAGTCCATATTATGGTAAGACCAGCTCAAATAAACAAACGGAAATGTCAGTCCATCATTACTTTTAAGACATGTAGTAGTCAATTCGGAAAATTTCAAGAACTTTGAAAGTTTCTTCAAGTACAGTTTCATCAAGTGCAAACTATCAAGCTCTATGATGAAACTGGCTCTCATAAGGACCGCCACAGGAAAGGTAGACCCAGAGTTACATCTGATGCAGAGGATAAGTTCATTAGAGTTCATTACAGCCCAAATAAATGCTTCACAGAGTTCAAGTAACAGACACAGCTCAACATCAACTGTTCAGAAGAGACTGCATTAATCAGGCCTTCATGGTCGATTTGCAACAAAGAAACCATTACTAAAGGTCACCAATAAAAATAAGAGACTTGCTTGGGCCAAGAAACACGAGCAATGGACATTAGACTGGTGGAAATTTGTCCTTTGGTCTGATGAGTCCAAATTTGAGATTTTGGTTCCAACTACTGTGTCTTTGTGAGATGCAGAGTAGGTGAACGGATGATTTCCGCATGTGTGGTTCCCACTGTGAAGCATGGAGGAGGAGGTGTGATGGTGTGGGGGTACTTTGCTGGTGCTAGTGATTTATTTAGAATTGAAGGCACACTTAATCAGCATGGCTACCACAGCATTTTGCAGTGATATGCCATCCCATCTGGTTTACAGTTAGTGGGACAATCATTTGTTTTTCAACAGGATAATGACCCACAACACACCTCCAGGCTGTGTAAGAGCTATTTGACCAAGGAGAGCTGCATCAGATTGTTATTTTTTTAAATTTTTTAATCAGATGACCTAGCCTCCACAATCACCCGACGTCATCCCAATTGAGATGGTTTGGGATGAGTTTGACAGCAGAGTGAAGGAAAAGCAGCCAACAAGTGCTCAGAATGTGGGGACTCCTTCAAGACTGTTGGAAAAGCATTCCAGTTGAAGCTGGTTGAGAGAATGCCAAGAGTGTGCAAAGCTGTCATCAAGGCAAAGGGTGGCTACTTTAAAGAATGAAAAATGTATAATATATTTTGATTTGTTTAACACTTTTTTGGTTACTACAAAAACCTTCACCACCTGGGAGCAGCCCGTCAGGAACTCCAGAACCCAATTGAGCCCCAGGGCCTCTAGCTTGATGATGGGCTTGGAGGGTACTATGGTTTTGAATGCTAAACTGTAGTCAATGAACAGCATTCTTACATAGGTATTCCTCTTGTTCAGATGGGATAGGACAGTGTGCAGTGTGAGGGCGATTGCATTGTCTGTGGACCTGTTAGGGCGGTATGCAAATTGAAGTGGGTCTAGGGTGGCCGGTAAGGTGGAGGTGATATGATCCTTGACTAGTCTCTCAAAGCACTTCATGATGGCAGAAGTGAGTGCTAAGGTGCGGTAGTCATTTAGTTCAGTTATCTTTGCATTCTTGGGGTACAGGAACAATGGTGGCCATCTTGAAGCATGTGGAGACAGCAGACTGGGATAGGGAGTGTTTGAATATGTCCGTAAACACACCAGCCAGCGGATCTGCGTATGCTCTGAGAACGTGGCTAGGAATGCCATCTGGGCCAGCAGCCTTGCGAGGGTTAACACGTCGAAATGTTTTACTCACGTCATCCATGGAGAAGGGGGGGGTGCAGTTCTTGTTAGCGTGTCGCAATGGTGGCACTATATTATCCTCAAAGTTAGCAAAGAAGGTGTTTAGTTTGTCTGGAAACATGACGTCGGTGTCCGTGATGTGGATGGTTTTATTTTTGAAGTCCATAATTTCCTGTAGACCCTGCCACGTATGTCTCGTGTCTGAGCCGTTGAATTGCGACTCCACTTTGTCCCTGTACTGGCATTTTGCTTGTTTGATTGCCTTGCGGAGGGAATAACTACACTGTTTATATTCAGCCATATTCCCAGACCTCTTTCCATGGTAAAATGCAGTTGTACACACTTTCAGTTTTTCACGAATGATGCCATCCACCCACGGTTTCTGGTTAGGGTAGGTTTTAATGTTCACAGTGGGTGCAACATGCACTTCCTTATAAATTCACTCACCGAGTCAGCGTATAGGTCAATGTTATTCTCTGAGTCTGACCAGAACATATCCCAGTCCAGGTGATCAAATCAATCTTGAAGCGTGGATTCTGATTGGTCAGACCAGCTTTGTTCTAGTCACTGGTACATCCAGTTTGAGTTTCTGCCTATAAGACGGTTGGAGCAAGATGGATTCGTGGTCGGATTTGCCCAAGGGAGGGCGAGGGAGGGCTTTGTATGCATCGCGGAAGTTAGAGTAGCAGTGGTCGATTGTAATACTCCCGCCCGTAGTGCAATCAATACGCTGATAGAATTTAGGTGGCTCTCTTCTCAAATTAACTTTGTTAAAATCCCCAGCTACAATAAAAGCAGCCTCAGGATATATGGTTTCCAGTTTACATAGAGTTCATTGAAGTTCCTTGAGGGCCATCTTGGTGTCTGCTTGAGGGGGAATGTACACAGCTGTGATGATAACTGATGAGAATTCACTTGGAAGGTAATATGGCCGCCATTTGAATGTGAGGAATTCTTAGTCGGGTGAGAAGAAGGACTTGAGTTCCTGTATGTTGTTATGATTACACCATGAGTCGTTAATCATGAAGCATACACCCTTCCTCTTCCAGGTGGCTGAACAACAACATATCCAACAACATATCCCGAGAGAGCCATGTTTCCGTGAAACAGAGAATGTTACAATCTCTGCTGTCTCTCTGGAAGGCCACCTTTGCTCGTGTTTCGTCTACATTTTTGTCAAGAGACTGGACATTGGCGAGGAGTTTACTCGGGAGCGGTGGGTGATGAGCATGTCTATGGAGCCTGAACAGGAGGCCCCTCCGTCTGCCTCGTCTGTGGAACCATTGTCTTGGGTCGGCTTCTGGGATTAGATCCATTGTCCTGGGTGGTAGTCCAAACAGAGGATCCACTTAGAGAAAGTCGTATTCCTGGTCGTAATGTTGGTGAGTTGACGTTGCTCTTATATCCAATAGTTCTTCCCGGCTGAAGTTAATGAGACTTAAAATGTCCTTTCATAAAATGTAAGAAATAATAGAATTAATAATAATGTAGAAAATAGTAAAAAATAAAGAAAAATCCTTGAATGAGTTGGTATTTCCAAACTTTTGACTGGTACTGTATATAATTGAAAATATTTCCGCGAACCATCCCTCAATAACTAATTGTAATGGTAAGACTATCTTTTAATTCAATGTTTCCACGGAATTCATAAGATGTACATACAGTTGAGGTGAGCAATGTACTTCTGTATGACAATCTCCAGTTAGGACAGCATCATGGTTTCTACATTACATATGCAATTCAATAACTTGTCAAGGTCCTGGTGAGGGCATGCATTAGATGCCAGAGACTCCATCACAGTGTGGTAATCATAACTCTATGACTAGTTTGTCTGCTCACATTAACACAGTTAAACAATAAACTGTTTTAATATAGTCTGCAAGAGGCAAACGCCATTAGCTACAAGTTGTTATGAATGTGTGACAGAGCGACAAAGTTAATCCAATGAGCTACTGTATGTCTTATTTTATTTCTATGGCTCATATTCTATGTCCAGCTGTATCGCCCAGTAACATGTCCTGTTTGTCACATACTACCTCCCAGCTAGACTAAGAATTCAAGTGTGCATATCATTAACGACTATGCTGTGACTGGGCTGGTCATTTGCATGTGAATTACAGAGGTCACCTTCACAATCCTCTTGGATTTATTGCTAGGGCTCATACTGTAGGTCAACCACGACTGTATGGAAGCACACCCACAAGAGGGCAAATTATTCAATTTAGGTTGAGAAGTTACCAATATGACTTAAAAAAACATGGGTTTGCTTTTAGTGTAATGTGTAGGGACAAGAACTTGCTGCCTGGGAAAATAGGTGCCACCCACGAGCAAATCTTTAGAAATAGCATCCATGCTTCTCCGAACCAACCCATTATAATTCATACTGCACCCCTCAAGGAAAGCTGGACTAATCTACATCATTCTGTCAGGATTAAATCATGCAGTTAAGGCTCTATTGATGTTGTGTAACTAAGATCTGGAATAAGTAATATTGGTCCTGTTGCTTATAACATCTTGTACTATAGAAGCATAAGAAAACCCATCTGTGCTGACTCACTCCATACAGCTCTTAAGTCAATGTCAAGCTCACATACACATATATTGTTATGCGGGGCAGAGCAGGTGAACCCAAGTGCACACTCGTACGAGGAGACAGAGATAAGGTAACTAAGGTATTTGTTGAAAAGCATGGGGGAGATGGGGTGCCGACCAGGGGAAGCTCGGGCAGGTAGCAGGGAACCAGGAACTGAGGCTGAGGCAAGGGGAGTAGGGGCAGGGTAAGCAGGTTCAGAGCGGAATCCAAGGAAGCAGTAGAGTGGGGGTCCGGGGTAGGGAAGCAGGACTGAGGAGACGAGGGACTGGAGACAGGGACCAGAAACAGAGCGGACGGAACTGTAGGAGAGAGAAAATCAGCATCAAGCTAGGGAAAAACAGGCGCAACAGGATAACAAGATCTATGCAGGAACAAACGGCTTGAACCGCAGACTGACTTAGCAGAGGCTACGAACTGGCAGCGTGGAAGTGGCAGGGCGGAGTATTTGTAGATGCCTTGATTATGGAACAGGTTGCAGCTGGTGGGGATCTGCTCTGCCTCCAGCACACCTGTCTCCACTCACACAATCACATACACACACACACACACAGAGAGAGAGGGAGAGAGGGCGAGAGCACTGGGGAGTGGCGGCAGGTTAAGGAGACAGGATGAGAAGTAGAGGGTGTGGCAGGTTCAGATGTAATATATAGAATAACTTAGAACACAATGCTCATATAGCAGCATATACTTGCTATTGTACATCACAACTTTAAGCTGCTCTTTTTGTGGTTATCCATAGACATGGTGACAATCCTTTGTGCTGGCTTCACAGTTGCATCTTAACCAAATTTTGGTTCGACCAATCCTTTCACAAATGTACCACCTTCTTTCAAGAGTCTTACCCGAGCTCCACTAGCTTCAATAAGACTCTTTCTAGGTTTAAGCAGGGCTGCCAGCCGAATACATACTCATCTATTTCTCTGTCTGACAATACCTCACTGGTTTATGCTACAAAGTGCATCACACTGGAATCTTGGACAGCCTTGTGCATAGCTGAAGGGATTCCAATATTTTCGTTAAAATCTGCAGAGAGATCTATTCAGCATTTGCTAATAGCTATGTTTAATTTAAACCGACTGTATGGGTAAGGCCCAGCCTTTGAAGCACATTTGTAATCCTCCCAACATGGCAAAGGTTCACTCAATTCAGTATAATAATGACTTTAGCCATGACCTTCTGTTTAATACAGTGGACTTATAGCCATGACCTTCTGTTTAATACACTGGACTGATGCCAACACTATGGCTAGTAAACACGTCAACATTTCCAGTGATAATGTTAGTAAAGGGTAGTTGAATGAATTCAAGGCACTATGTAGAAGTAGCTTTCTCTATCTCTCAATTCTTGTATGTTTAAGTGTGTTGGGCTAATTGTGTGGACAGATGAAGTATTGCTGTTCCACACATAAATAACCATTGACCCTTGGTAGAAGCACTTCAGGACACTGTGTAAATATGCACAGCAAAATCTTCAATCGGAAACAGTGTTAATAGCAAATATAAAGTATTTAAGCAGCTTCAGGGCATTTTTATATTGTAATAATTAATGTTCTTTTGCCACCGTAATTTAGGAGTGTCAGCAGCTTAATTTAAATCCCACTCAATTTATGCTGAACTTCATCTTCATTATTTTCTCATTGCTGGCAACTTGTTTACCAGTGATTAAAATTTTTAGGAGCAATGAAAGCTTCCAGTTATGCTGAACACTGGACAAGGCACTTTCCTAATGATATTTTCATATGTTGAAATCGTACAACTATAAATCCCAATGTTTAATCACAACTTTAGTGCTATTGTAAGTGTATATGGGTACATGAGGACTAACAACTTATAACAGTAAGTGCTGTGGTTTATTGATGTTGTTCCATTAGAAGAATGGTAATTTGTAATCCAAATTGATACAGCAGTTGCTGTAACACAACGTCGGACTATGGAAAACATTTGGAAAACTTTGATTCTTTAATTCATTATCTCCAAAATTGGCAACACAATTACAGGGTCAATCAACACCTATGAGTGTTAGGTGGCAATCACTCTGAGCAGGGGCAGATCATTTACAGTGACAGGGGAAGCTGCAGAGGAAGAAACATATACAATAAATCAATCAATTCAATTTATTGTCATATACAGTGCCGTGCGAAAGTATTCGGCCCCCTTGAACTTTGCGACCTTTTGCCACATTTCAGGCTTCAAACATAAAGATATTAAACTGTATTTTTTTGTGAAGAATCAACAGCAAGTGGGACACAATCATGAAGTGGAACGACATTTATTGGATATTTCAAACTTTTTTAACAAATCAAAAACTGAACAACTGTGCAAAATTATTCAGCCCCTTTACTTTCAGTGCAGCAAACTCTCTCCAGATATAAATGCACCTGCACTGTGATAGTCTCAGAGGTCCGTTAAAAGTGCAGAGAGCATCATGAAGAACAAGGAACACACCAGGCAGGTCCGAGATACTGTTGTGAAGAAGTTTAATGCCGGATTTGGATACAAAAAGATTTCCCAAGCTTTAAACATCCCAAGGAGCACTGTGCAAGCAATAATATTGAAATGGAAGGAGTATCAGACCACTGCAAATCTACCAAGACCTGGCCGTCCCTCTAAACTTTCAGCTCATACAAGGAGAAGACTGATCAGAGATGCAGCCAAGAGGCCCATGATCACTCTGGATGAACTGCAGAGATCTACAGCTGAGGTGGGAGACTCTGTCCATAGGACAACAATCAGTCGTATATTGCACAAATCTGGCCTTTATGGAAGAGTGGCAAGAAGAAAGCCATTTCTTAAAGATATCCATAAAATAGTGTCGTTTAAAGTTTGCCACAAGCCACCTGGGAGACACACCAAACATGTGGAAGAAGGTGCTCTGGTCAGATGAAACCAAAATTTAACTTTTTGGCAACAATGCAAAACGTTATGTTTGGCGTAAAAGCAACACAGCTCATCACCCTGAACACACCATCCCCACTGTCAAACATGGTGGTGGCAGCATCATGGTTTGGGCCTGCTTTTCTTCAGCAGGGACAGGGAAGATGGTTCAAATTGATAGGAAGATGGATGGAGCCAAATACAGGACCATTCTGGAAGAAAACCTGATGGAGTCTGCAAAAGACCTGAGACTGGGACGGAGATTTGTCTTCCAACAAGACAATGATCCAAAACATAAAGCAAAATCTACAATGGAATGGTTCAAAAATAAACATATCCAGGTGTTAGAATGGCCAAGTCAAAGTCCAGACCTGAATCCAATCGAGAATCTGTGGAAAGAACTGAAAACTGCTGTTCACAAATGCTCTCCATCCAACCTCACTGAGCTCGAGCTGTTTTGCAAGGAGGAATGGGAAAAAATTTCAGTCTCTCGATGTGCAAAACTGATAGAGACATACCCCAAGCAACTTACAGCTGTAATCGCAGCAAAAGGTGGTGCTACAAAGTATTAACTTAAGGGGGCTGAATAATTTTGCACGCCCAATTTTTCAGTTTTTGAAATGTAAAAAAAGTTAGAAATATCCAATAACTGTCGTTCCACTTCATGATTGTGTCCCACTTGTTGTTGATTCTTCACAAAAAAATACAGTTTTATATCTTTATGTTTGAAGCCTGAAATGTGGCAAAAGGTCGCAAAGTTCAAGGGGGCCGAATACTTTCGCAAGGCACTGTAATTATTTAGAAATATCATCGCTGCAATGGGATAATATACCATACAATACCATAGAAATGTTGTGATATTGCTGAACTCTGGGGTTGGTATTCTCCTTCTGACGTAATTCAATATGTGTACTCAGTTGTGATTAATTAAGATGGAAATATCTATAATATATCTGATCGGTAATAATGGTCTCTGGAGACTGGGTTTCTGCTTGATGACTGTCATTGACTCAGGGAAATTGATTACCTGAAGTCCATTGGTTTCTATGCAGTCTTCTACTGCCCTAAGCCCACTGTGAGAGGCTTGTCTCATAAAGACTACATTTTGTATTAGTTTATAAATTTGAGAGAGTTGATGATGTGATCTAAAAAATAGGACATTGTCTCTCTGTTTTACTTATTTAGAACAGTTTAGAACACACATTGAGCCATACAGCATCATTCACTTTAATAATGTCGCTCCACAGTTTGGAAAAATAAATAACTCTATATTATTGCTCCAAAATAAATCCCATTGTAGACCCTCTTGAATCTAAATGATGATCTTTTTCCATCATTGTGGATTACGGAATAGTGCAGAGGAAGATTCTTCGCTCAGTGGGGTTAACCAGATTATTATCTGTGAAGGCCTTGAAGGTGACTCATTTAACCCCTGGTAGGGGATAATCTGTCTGGATCCAGTTGGCTGTTAGGGTAGCCTGCACCCCAAGATAAGAACCAGAGGGCCCAGGAAAATAACTTAAGCACTCCGGTTTGTGAGGATTTGGAGGTTGAGACACTATGGCATACAGTATTTGGTGAACCGGTAAGAGTACAGAAGGAAAATGTAACTCTCTCAACAACATCACATCATTTTCTCTGTGCAGGGCGATTTTTCTGCATCGTGGAAATCTAGACAAACACCTTCATTTTATGGGGTTAGTTTATGTCGTGGACTTACAGACAGAGCAGTGCCCTGGTGATTCCGATGTAATTGCATATTCAAGTTTTAGAGTTGTGTTTTTTAGGGGGAGACTCGTGTTTGGCTGTTATCAAAAAATTTGAAGCAGAGAAGTGCGTGGGCATCAAAGATAAACCCAGGCAGGGCTGCCTTCCTTCCCTCTGCTCTACCAGCATAATGTCAATGCCAGATGAATATAACACAAACCAACCTGCATCTACAGATTACACTGAGCAACACTGATCGCACTGTCTAACACTGAGAGCATTGCTATCCTATTCAAAAATGCATTATGGGATTTATTTTTTGGGGCCTGAATGGAGAGGTAATGCATTATCTAGTGGAAAAACACTGGTTGTTATCAAAGCACTGCCAGGTGCACTGTATGGGGAGATGTGTTAACATCCTGCTTGAAATGAGTAAGAAATTTGCTTCGCAATGCAAACACTGTTAACGATAGACTGCTAATTAAATGAGGAGACTGTTGATAATACAAACGGATCTAAGGAGTAATTGGTGTTACACCATATAAATGCACAAGGTGCATCCAACATTATATTAATATTCAGGTCCAGGAAACTCCTGGAAGTAGGGGTGCTGAGGGTGCCCCACCCCCTGATTAAAACAATGAAAGAAACAAAAGAGTGAACTAGCAGCATAGAGAAGACCAGCAAGGAGGCCCTTATCAGCATCATGTAGACATGCCCACACTGTGAGCATTCCTATAAATGGAATAGTTAGCCACACGTTGGCAAGCATCCGGCAAGCAACCTTCCCCTGTTAGCAGCAACAGCTTTCACAGGCTCATAATCTTTACAAATACAGAAGGTAACCCATTTCATTACTTTGATAAATTTGATAACCCAATTGGGAAACATAATGTATGTAAACTGACATTATTTGTTGCTTGTTTTCTACTCTACATATACAAAATTTTTGTCCATTAAAATAACAAATTGATCAGGAATACAGTGTAGAAATTGTTAATGTTGTAAATGACTATTGTAGCTGGAAACGGCTGATTTTTAATGGGATATCTATATAGGGGTACAGAGGCCCATCAACAGCAACCATCACTCCTGTGTTCCAATGGCACGTTGTGTTAGATAATCTAAGTTTATCATCTTAAAAGGCTAATTGATCATTAGAAAACCCTTTTGAAATTATGTTAGCACAGCTGAAAACTGTTTTCCTGATTAAAACTGGCCTTCTTTAGACTAGCTGAGTATCTGGAGCATCAGCATTTGTTGGTTCGATTACATCCTCAAAATGGCCAGAAACAAATAACTTGATTCTGAAACTTGCCAGACTATTCTTGTTCTGAGAAATGAAGGCTATTCCATGCGAGAAATTGCCAAGAAACTGAAGAGCTGGTACAATGCTGTGAACTACTCCCATCATAGAAGAGCGCAAACTGGCCCTAACCAGAATAGAAAGAGGAGTGGGAGGCCCCGGTGCACAACTAAACAAGAGGAAAAGTACATTAGTGTTTAGTTTGAGAAACAGACGCCTCACAAGTCCTCAAATGGCAGCTTCATTAAATAGTACCCGCAAAACACCAGTCTCAGCGTCAACAGTGAAGAGGCGACTCCGGGATTCTGGCCTTCTAGTCAGAGTTGCAAAGAATAACCATGTATGCCTATGTAGATATTCCATGAAAAATCTTCTGTTTCCAGCTCAGTAGTCATTTATAACATACACTATATTTCTGATCAATTTGATGTTATTTTAATGGACAAAAAATGTGCTTTTCTTTCAAAAACATGGAAATATCTAAGTGACCCCAAACTTTTGAACGGTAGTGTATGTGGACGCTACTTCAAATGAGTGGATTTGGTTATTTAAGCCTCACTCATTGTGGACAGGTGTATACAATTTAATACACAGCCATGCAATCTCCATAGACAAACATTGGCAGTAGAATGGACTTACTGAAGAGCTTAGTGACTTTCAACGTGGCACCTTTCCAACAAGTTAGTTTGTAAAATGTCTGCCCTTCTAGAGCTGCTGCGATCAACTGTAAGTGCTTTTATTGTGAAGTGGAAATATCTAACAGCTCAAATGCTAAATGGTAGGCCGCACAAGCTCACAGAATGAGACCGACGATTAATGAAGCGTGCGGCGCGGAGAAATCGCATGTCCTCAGTTACAACACTCACTAGTGAGTTCCAAACTGCCTCTGGAAGCAACGTCAGCACAACTGTTTGTTGGGAGCTTCATGAAATGGGTTTCCATGGCTGAGCAGCAGCATAAAATAATAAGATCACGATGCGTAATGTCAAGCGTTGGCTGGAGTGTAAAGGTTGCCGCCATTGGACTATGGAGCAGTGGAAACACGTTCCCCCGGAGTGATGAGTCATGCTTCACCATTTAGCTTTCCGACAGATACATCTGGATTTGGAGAAAGTTACCTGTCTGAATGCAAAGTGCCAACTGTGAAGTCTGGGGAAGGAGGAATAATGTTCTGGGACTGTTTTTCATGGTTTGGGCTAGGCTCCTTAATATCAGAGAAGGGAAATCTTCACGCAATAACATTCCAGACAATTCTGTGCTTTACTTAATTTTTATTTAAGTTGGCAAGTCATTTAACAACAAATTATTATTTACAATGATGGCCTACCCAGGCAAAACCCTAACCCGGACAACACTGGACCAATAGTGTGCCACGCTATGGGACTACCAATCACAGCAGGTTCGGATACAACCTGGAATCGAACCAGGGTCTGTACTGATGCCCCTAGCACTGAGATGCAATGCCTTAGACCGCTTCGCCACTCGGGAGCCCAACATGTATTGCTAAATAAAAAGGTTAAGGAAATACAGGCAGGCACTGCATTACTACAAAACAAAACAGTGCGATCAATCAAGCATGGTGGTCTTGTATGTATAAAAGCAAAGCTTGTTTCCATAAAATAAAATCCAATACTTTACATTTTATGCAGTACAAATCACATTATTGTGGGAGCACCCCCTCTAACAGTATTAATTAGGCTGTTGGAAATTATTTGAATCCAAGCAACCTGCATGCACATTGTTTGAAGAACAATAGACAAACATAGCTTCTGTAGTAGGTCAAAGCTGTGTGCTGGAAAACCTTGGTAGGACATGGGTAGAGCAGGCATTGTGTTGCTCATGTGAATTTAATTTATTTTTCAGACCAATGCCTACTTCTCACTTAAAACATAGTTTTGCGTTTTGAATATATTAAACTGCCCGATGGATGGTTCTTAGAACTGCAAATTCCTTCTTACAATCAATGCCAAATGCATAATTACACACAATCAAAACCTTCAAGTGAACGTGAGGCTGGTGTCGTGTCTTTACTATCATTAACTGAAGACTGATAGTTTTTATCAAAGATTCTCTGTAATTAGTTATTACGCAATCAACTGATTAATCACGTAACTAATTAACTAGGAAGTCGGGGCACCAAGGAAAAATATTCAGATTACAAAGTTATCATTTCCTAAAATAACTTTTCAGATATTTTATCTGATCAATTAGTCTTCGAATTCAATTATTTATTTACTTTACCTCACGTTAGTCTTATTCCAAACGTCGTAAATTGTTGGTTATCTGCACAAACCCAGTCTTCACTATGAGTTATCCATGCATCAATTGTCTTAAATCATTTATTTATTACTAACTAAGTAATTCACAGAAATGCATAAACAAACAAACAAACAAGGTAAATGTGGTTACATGAAATGATAGGAGAATGTGCCCTAGTGTGCTAAACCGGCATGGCGGCTTGTTAGACAAAAGGGGAAGTGGGGTCGACTAAGAAGTCACTACAGAGTGATAATTATAACAATTGAAATGCTAATCCTTTGCACATGAATGCTCACTCATTCAGGAACAATTGCAATCAATATATATATTTACGCTCAGCATTTCGTCTTGATCGCTGGAGAAAAGTTAATTTCTTTTTTAGAATTGTCCATCTCTCTCCCTCCCGGTTGTGGTTAGAGGGGATTGTTCAGGGTGACATTCGTTATAGAATGGATGTTTCGCCGGTTGTTGTTCTTTGCGTTCAATGATACCGAATTCCTAGCTGCAGACTAGTAATTAATATCAAAGACTTGTTCTTATTCTTTCGGTATCGATAGTCTAAGAGTTTAACCACGTGGTATGGTTAAAAGATTCAGCAATGGTCTACAACCTTTGTCCTCCTAATGGAGAAAAACATGGTCTGCAACCTTTAACCATCTCGTAATTGAGGTAAGCTCGGTCTGCTGAGCGAAAACCCGAGTGGGGTTTTTATTTGGAATGGCAGAAAAGGCTGTCCCAGGATGTCTGACCCTAACTGGGCTCAGGGGCGGTCCTCTGATTTAGTTCAATCCAATTCCCTTTTTGAGTTTTCCTTCATTAAACAGTCCAAAATCACATTGTAAAATTGTGTAAACAGTATCATACTCACTCATTCATCTTATACAACAATTAGATGTAAACCTTCTGGGGCTATTATATAAACAGCGTTATGGTGATGTGGCCACACCGTTTCCCATGAGCTTTCCCAAGTTGAACAACCAGTTCATAGCTGGATTCTTCACCGATCTTTTATACTTTCTCCGGAACATGAAATTTGTTCATACCTCAAGTTCTGTGAAGTGGAAGGATTTCCTTTGTTCTCCATGAAAATCTACTCTCTCTCTACTGTGTGGCCATGTGGCAGGAGAGGGGGATGGGCTTGCTATACCCAAAGAGGCCAACGTCATGACACTGGTTTCCATCAAACTATCAGATATGAAGATAATACCCAGATGCACATCACATCGGATAACGAATAGTTTAAACATCCCAAAGGGGCAGGCAAATAGACAGGTCAAGGCAGGCAGGGGTCAATAGTCCAGAGAAGTGGGGGAAAGGTACAGTACAGCAGGCAGGCTCAGGTCAGGCAGAGGTCGGTAATCCAGAAGTTGGGTGAAGGTACAGCATGGCAGACAGGCTCAGGGGCAGGCAGAGTGGTCAGGCAGGCGGGATCAGAGACAGGACAAGCAAGGCAAGAGTCAAAACCAGGAGGGCGAGGAAAACGAGAGCCTGGGGAAAAGCAAGAGCTGAGACAAACCGCGGCTGGTTTGAACAAACAAGATGAACTGGCAAAGACAAAAAATACTGGTATAAATACCCAAGGGATAATGGGGAAGATGGGTGACACCTAGAGGGGGTGGAGGTAATCACAAAGACAGGTGAAACAGATCAGGGTGTGACACAAACCTTATCTTGTTCAATCCCTACAGTGTCGCTGACACATCACACTAGCAGTCAGATATGTACCCAAAGAAAAGCTAGTTGCCTAGCACTATTCCAGGTGCCACTCTTCTGTATTAGCAGCTCTGAGCCCCTCTGAAGCGCGGGTCCCTTTAGACCTGGCAGGCATTTAAAGCAGTCCTAACAGCTAGCTAATGAGAGGCGCCAGCACAGACATACGCCTCATTTTGACACCTGCCTTACCTTACAGCAACACTTCTGAGAAATAATCCCCTACACACACATTTTTTATTTATTTATTGGGTTTTAATGCTGCCAGCCATCACCTGCCTGGCTGCACTAAGACACTGGTGGGAAGAGTGGTGAAGGCTGGTAAGGAGGAGAGTCTGCGGTCATTTGCTCTGAGTGCTGTGGGTTTGATATCATTGCAACAATTATATAATTAAAGCTGAAGCCATGGCATTTGCATTTCTAACCCCAAAAATCCTGCATGCCTTTCATTGACATCAGTGCTTCACACAAATGTTTGATCTATGCAGGTATATCTACATGTATTATTCAGCCCATAAAGAATAACAGTTTGGCCTATTACATAATGAAAGTTAACCTATTCCACTTCCCTCCCGCACAGGAAAACTCTAAATTACACCACGCTCCAAAACAACACTGTCTCATTCAATACCACTGAACTTCTGATTCACCTGTATGTGTCATCACTACTCATAATGAAAATGTTAAATGAAAGAGCCGGCTTTGAGCATCTCTCATACCCTCCAGGCATCTCACACTGACCATGACCCTGTCTCTGGTTGGAATAGAGATATCATCTCCTCATTTAGGGAATAAACACAAACATTTACCTCTCACCTGCCTTCTGTCTTTATCCATTATACAGCTCAAAGATGTGTCTGATAAGTATCCAGTATTCTGGATGGAATAAGATAGCAAATAATAGTACTTAATTTTTATTAATTGTTGCAAAGAATGGCATCTTTGGCCCTGAAACCAATGATAAAGTCAAGAACCGGCCAATATCAAAGGATAACTTATATATATTTTCATCAATTAAAAAATGTAAGTATATTATCAAAGTGATACTGTATATACCAGTGACGTGTGTGGGTAGTCTATGTGGGCAGAAAACGTTTTTTAGGAGAAAGCATTTACATTTTCTCTAAGCACATGTTTTAGTTACCATTTCCCCAGTGTTCTATCCCTTTAACACTCCAGAGCAGTCCTCACTTACACGTCCAATCTCTCTGAAGGTAAATTAAATCAAAATGCGAACAAGCGGATGAACCAAACATTACACAAATGTATGTATTTGCATTTTTCCAGACAAGGTTAATCAATACTACTCATACAGTATGGCTCAATTCCTCATTACACTCCCATGTAGCTGTCAGAGGAAAGCTTTTTCCCTTTCCTCTGCCTCTTCCTTGCGAAGCATGCAGCTGAATCCCCAGCTCTGCCTCAGCCGCCTCAGATGAGCATGATCTAAAGCCTGTCTGGGCCGCTAAGAGAGAGTGCATGTGCTGTGTGCTAATTCCCAGTCCACAAAGCTCCACTTCAAAAGTATGAACTCATCAGGGAGAGAAAGGCAAAACTGGTCCCCTTCTCCTTTTCAATTCCAGCTCTAATGAAAAAATGTACACCTGGAAATGGAGGCTTTATGTATGAGGGGGGAGAGCCAGCTAATGGTACTCAATACTTAATAAGGTGTGTGTGTGTCTGTGTGCATGCATGCGTGCGTGCATGTGTGTGTGTTCGAGAGGGAGTAAGAGAGTGTTTGTTTGGTGGGTGGATGAGAGAACTGTATTTAAAAGCAAATCCAAAATGCAATGAGAACCATAGTGAAACCCAAATTGGGAGATGGGTCAATTTCAAAACCTCAAAATGGATATAGTCAATGTGGGTGGTATATGTAAAAAAAAAAATATGCATGGTTATCTTTGAGCGAATTGGACAGGAGCCAGACATTTTACCTAGAACCTATAAAGTTTAGAAGGTGGAGAACTTGGTAGTAGACAGCATTTCATATTTATTCATCCTTTGTTTAGTATTTTCTTGAACATAGTGCTTATCCCCTTTTTGTGTGAATACGCATTTGTTGAGTAAACAACAAATTGAGCAATTCTGACATAATCCTATTGTTCTTTTCTCCACAGACACTCAATTAGACAAACCTGTGTAAATGTATTCTGTTGTGCGAACATAAGTCATGTTTGATGATTGAGAGGAAGTATTGTATGATAATGTGATTACAAGTTTTAAGCTAACAGACATCGATGGCTTAAGTGTATTAACAAGACCAGCACCATATTAGCAGAGATTTTCTTGAATTCAAGACATTCTGTGACACTGTCATTGACTGCATAGATACTGAACAGCGTGAGACCACATATCACTGATAACAGAGATTTAGTCACAGTTTCCCCTTATCTTATCACACGGCTGCTTCTGTTAATCAACTACACTTATCAACTCTACTTGAAGAAAAAGTTAGAAAACTCTTCATTCTGGAAGGAATTGACAGGAAGATTATACCGATAACTGAAAACACCTGTCCTCGGCTTTCACTCCTCTAACACTTCAGTTAGGAGAGACTGCAATGATTCAGGCACAGATAAGGTGTTTGGTGAAATGGGAGGAAATAGATAATTATATTTGTCTTGGTGGAAGGCTTTTCATACCATGAGTATTTATCCTAATATCAGTCACTTTGTTTGTATATACTGTACTGTACCAGTCAAACGTTTGGACACATCTACTCATTCAAGGGTTTTTCTTTATTTTTACTATTTTCTACTTTGTAGAATAATTTGGAACCATGTAGTAACCCAAAAAGTGTTAAACAAATCTAAATATAATCTTCAAAGTAGCCACCCTTTGCCTTGACAGCTTTACACAATCTTGTCATTCTCTCAATCAGCTTCACCTGGAATGCTTTTCCAAAAGTCCTGAAGGAGTTCCCACATATGCTGAGCAGTTGTTTGCTGCTTTTCCTTTACTCTGCAGTCAAACTCATCCCAAACCATCTCAATTGGGTTGTCAGGTGATTGTGGAGGCCAGGTCATCTGATGCAGTTCTCCATCACTCTCCTTCTTGGTCAAATAGCCCTTAAATAGGCTGGAGGTGTGTCCGGTCATTGTCCTGTTGAAAAACAAATGACAGTCCCACTCAGCGCAAACCAGATGGGATGGCGTATCGCTGCAGAATGCTATGGTAGCTATGTTGGTTAATGTGCCTTGAATTCTGAACAAATCACTGACATTGTTACCAGCAAAGCATCCCCACACCATCACACCTCCTCCATGCTTCACGGTGGGAACCACACATGCGGAGATCATCCGTTCACCTACTCTGTATCTTACAAAGACACGGTGGTCTAATGTCCATTGCTCATGTTTCTTGGCCCAAGCAAGTCTCTTCTTATTATTGGTGTCCTTTAGCAGTGGTTTCTTTGCAGCAAATCGAGCATGCAGGCCTGATTTACGCAGTCTCCTCTGAACAGTTGATGTTGAGATGTGTCTGTTACTTGAACTCTGTGAAGCATTCATTTGGGCTGCAATTTATGAGGCTGTTAACTCTAATGAACTCCTCCTCTGCAGCAGAGGTAACTCTGGGTTTTCCTTTCCTGTGGCAGTCCTCATGAGAGCCAGTTCCATCATAGTGCTTGATGGTTTTGGCAACTGCACTTGAAGAGACTTTCAAAGTTCTTGAAATTTTCTAGATTGATTGACCTTCATGTCTTAAAGTAATGATGGACTGTCATTTCTCTTTGCTTATTTGAGCTGTTCTTGGCATAATATGAACTTGGTCTTTACCAAATAGGGCTATCTTCTGTATACCACCCCTACCTTGTCACAACATAACTGATTAGCTCAAACGCATTAAGAATAAATACATTCCACAAATTAAATTTGATCAATGCACACCTGTTAATTGAAATGCATTCCAAGTGACTACCTCATGAAGCTGGTTGAGATAATGCCAAGAGTGTGAAAAGCTGTCATCATGGCAAAGGTTGGCTACTTTGAAGAATCTCAAATATAAAATATTTTACACTGTTTTGGTTACTACATGACTCCTTATGTGTTATTGCATAGTTTTGATGTCTTCACTATTATTATACAATGTAGAAAATTGTAAAAGTAAAGAAAAACCCTTGAATGAGTAGGTGTGCCAAAACATTTGACTGGTACTGTACCTAGTTTAACCCCTCCAGTACATTGAGTATGGTACTGGCACTGACCCGTATTTAGCTACATTCTCCTGTTTCTGTATCTTATGTCGTATCTCTTGTAGGTTTATATTCTATTTTTTACTATCTGTATTATTACTTTTATTGCAGCACTATTTGGAAACAACTAGCAAGTAAGAATTGCACTGTTCTGTTTACACCTGTTGTATCCTGTGCCTGTAGTAAATAAACTCTGAAACTTGAAAGATAGCCAACCCCTGTCAACAGCACTAATGGCTTCTTCAAGGATATTCATTCATGGAAAAAACACTGTTTGTAAGATATGCACCAACAAAAACTAAAACAATGCATCAATGCATCAATATTACAATTCTGCATTCCGTGACATTTTCACATATGCAAATAGCACTTGTTTCTATGATACTGTATAGTGCTCTAGGAATATCTTTGCCTTCAAAACAACAGCTCAGGCATATTGGAGGCAACATAAAAATGTTCACCAGTGAAATTGTGTTGTGCTGACATGTAATTTACATATGCAGTCATAGCCTTTAAGATTTAATGCTGGCATTATTATTCTGAGCTGATGAAGCATTTGTTATTCAAGGGGACGATTCATAGGTACAATAGAAAGTGATTTGAAAGCCCCTTCAGAAATGTGTGTGTGTGTGATCAGCAGTTTTTTCTCTGCTTCTAAATTATAAGCAACGCATCTTCTTCTGTCACAGCACAGTGAAACATTCATAACCTACACCTTTCCATTGTTAGTCCTCAGAGGAATTTGAAGTCATGTCTGAGGACTAGGACAAGGTAATTACCTGGGGAACCAAACAACGCAGAGTAAACACAAACACACTTTTTTTCATGAATCATTACTTCCTTCAGGAAATGTACACAGCCTTTCATGTTTCAAATATCAAGTCCATTAAGTAATTCGCTTGGCTAGAAAAGTGATGTGTTTTCAGAAAGGTCAGGCTTCATATTATGAGAGCTTGGGATTAAGGTTCTATCTGCAAAAAGATGATTCTGAGATAAATCAAATCAAATTTATTTATATAGCCCTTCGTACATCAGCTGATATCTCAAAGTGCTGTACAAAAACCCAGCCTAAAACCCCAAACAGCAAGCAATGCAGGTGTAGAAGCACGGTGGCTAGGAAAAACTCCCTAGAAAGGCCAAAACCTAGGAAGAAACCTAGAGAGGAACCAGGCTATGTGGGGTGGCTAGTCCTTTTCTGGCTGTGCCGGGTGGAGATTATAACAGAACATGGCCAAGATGTTCAAATGTTCATAAATGACCAGCATGGTCGTATAATAATAAGGCAGAACAGTTGAAACTGGAGCAGCAGCATGGTCAGGTGGACTGGGGACAGCAAGGAGTCATCATGTCAGGTAGTTCTGGGGCATGGTCCTAGGGCTCAGGTCCTCCGAGAGAGAGAAAGAAAGAGAAGGAGAGAATTAGAGAACGCACACTTAGATTCACACGGGACACCGAATAGGACAGGAGAAGTACTCCAGATATAACAAACTGACCCTAGCCCCCCGACACATAAACTACTGCAGCATAAATACTGGAGGCTGAGACAGGAGGGGTCAGGAGACACTGTGGCCCCATCCGAGGACACCCCAGGACAGGGCCAAACAGGAAGGATATAACCCCACCCACTTTGCCAAAGCACAGCCCCCACACCACTAGAGGGATATCTTCAACCACCAACTTACCATCCTGAGACAAGGCTGAGTATAGCCCACAAAGATCTCCGCCATGGCACAACCCAAGGGGGGACGCCAACCCAGACAGGATGACCACATCAGTGAATCAACCCACTCAGGTGACGCACCCCTTCCAGGGATGGCATGAGAGAGCCCCAGTAGGCCAGTGACTCAGCCCCTGTAATAGGGTTAGAGGCAGAGAATCCCAGTGGAAAGAGGGGAACCGGCCAGGCAGAGACAGCAAGGGCGGTTCGTTGCTCCAGAGCCTTTCCGTTCACCTTCCCACTCCTGGGCCAGACTACACTCAATCATATGACCCACTGAAGAAATGAGTCTTCAGTAAAGACTTAAAGGTTGAAACCGAGTTTGTGTCTCTTACATGGGTAGGCAGACCGTTTCTTAAAAATGGAGCTCTATAGGAGAAAGCCCTGCCTCCAGCTATTTGCTTAGAAATTCTAGGGACAATTAGGAGGCCTGCGTCTTGTGACCGTAGCGTACGTGTAGGTATGTACGGCAGGACCAAATCAGAGAGATAGGTAGGAGCAAGCCCATGTAATGCTTTGTAGGTTAGCAGTAAAACCTTGAAATCAGCCCTTGCCTTGACAGGAAGCCAGTGTAGGGAGGCTAGCACTGGAGTAATATGATCACATTTTTTGGTTCTAGTCAGGATTCTAGCAGCCGTATTTAGCACTAACTGAAGTTTATTTAGTGCTTTATCCGGGTAGCCGGAAAGTAGAGCATTGCAGTAGTCTAACCTAGAAGTGACAAAAGCATGGATACATTTTTCTGCATCATTTTTGGACTGAAAGTTTCTAATTTTTGCAATGTTACGTAGATGGAAAAAAGCTGTCCTTGAAATGGTCTTGATATGTTCTTCAAAAGAGAGATCAGGGTCCAGAGTAACGCCGAGGTCCTTCACAGTTTTATTTGAGACGACTGTACAACCATTAAGATTAATTGTCAGATTCAACAGAAGATCTCTTTGTTTCTTGGGACCTAAAACAAGCATCTCTGTTTTGTCCGAGTTTAAAAGTAGAACGTTTGCAGCCATCCACTTCCTTATGTCTGAAACACATGCTTCTAGCAAGGGCAATTTTGGGGCTTCACCATGTTTCATTGAAATGTACAGCTGTGTGTCATCCGCATAGCAGTGAAAGTTAACATTATGTTTTCGAATAACATCCCCAAGAGGTAAAATATATTGTGAAAACAATAGTGGTCCTAAAACGGAACCTTGAGGAACACCGGAATTTACAGTTGATTTGTCAGAGGACAAACCATTCACAGAGACAAACTGATATCTTTCCGACAGATAAGATCTAAACCAGGCCAGAACTTGTCCGTGTAGACCAATTTGGGTTTCCAATCTCTCCAAAATAATGTGGTGATCGATGATATCAAAAGCAGCACTAAGGTCTAGGAGCACGAGGACAGATGAAGAGCCTCGGTCCGATGCCATTAAAATGTAATTTACCACCTTCACAAATGCCGTCGCAGTGCTATGATGGGGTCTAAAACCAGACGGTAGCATTTCGTATACATTGTTTGTCTTCAGGAAGGCAGTGAGTTGCTGCGCAACAGCCTTTTCTAAAATTTTTGAGAGGAATGGAAGATTCGATATAGGCCGATAGTTTTTTATATTTTCTGGGTCAAGGTTTGGCTTTTTCAAGAGAGGCTTTATTACTGCCACTTTTAGTGAGTTTGGTACACATCCGGTGGATAGAGAGCCGTTTATTATGTTCAACATAGGAGGGCCAAGCACAGGAAGCAGCTCTTTCAGTAGTTTAGTTGGAATAGGGTCCAGTATGCAGCTTGAAGGTTTAGAGGCCATGATTATTTTCATCATTGTGTCAAGAGATATAGTACTAAAACACTTGAGCGTCTCTCTTGATCCTAGGTCCTGGCAGAGTTGTGCAGACTCAGGACAACTGAGCTTTAAAGGAATACTCAGATTTAAAGAGGAGTCCGTAATTTGCTTTCTAATAATCATAATCTTTTCCTCAAAGAAGTTCATGAATTTATCACTGCTAAAGTGAAAGTTATCCTCTCTTGGGGAATGGTGCTTTTTAGTTAGCTTTGCGACAGTATCAAAAAGGAATTTCGGATTGTTCTTATTTTCCTCAATTAAGTTAGAAAAATAGGATGATCGAGCAGCAGTAAGGGCTCTTCGGTACTGCACGGTACTGTCTTTCCAAGCTAGTCAGAAGACTTCCAGTTTGGTGTGGCGCCATTTCCGTTCCAATTTTCTGGAAGCTTGCTTCAGAGCTCAGGTATTTTCTGTGTACCAGGGAGCTAGTTTCTTATGAGAAATGTTTTTAGTTTTTAGGGGTGCAACTGCATCTAGGGTATTGCGCAAGGTTAAATTTAGTTCCTCAGTTAGGTGGTTAACTGATTTTTGTCCTCTGGCGTCCTTGGGTAGACAGAGGGAATCTGGAAGGACATCAAGGAATCTTTGTGTTGTCTGTGAATTTATAGCACGACTTTTGATGTTCCTTGGTTGGGGTCTGAGCAGATTATTTGTTGCAATTGCAAATGTAATAAAATGGTGGTCCGATAGTCCAGGATTATGAGGAAAAACATTAAGATCCACAACATTTATTCAATGGGACAAAACTAGGTCCAGCGTATGACTGACAGTGAGTGGGTCCAGAGACATGTTGGACAAAACCCACTGAGTCGATGATGGCTCCGAAAGCCTTTTTGAGTGAGTCTGTGGACTTTTCCATGTGAATATTAAAGTCACCAAAGATTAGAATATTATCTGCTATGACTACAAGGTCCGATAGGAATTCAGGGAACTCAGTGAGGAATGCTGTATATGGCCCAGGAGGCCTGTAAACGGTAGCTATAAAAAGTGATTGAGTAGGCTGCATAGATTTCATGACTAGAAGCTCAAAAGACTAAAACGTCATTTTTTTTTTGTAAATTGAAATTTGCTATCGTAAATGTTAGCAACACCTCCGGCCTTTGCGGGATGCACGGGGGATATGGTCACTAGTGTAGCCAGGAGGTGAGGCCTCATTTAACACAGTAAATTCATCAGGCTTAAGCCATGTTTCAGTCAGGCCAATCACATCAAGATTATGATCAGTGATTAGTTCATTGACTATAATTGCCTTTGAAGTAAGGGATCCAACATTAAGTAGCCCTATTTTGAGATGTGAGGTATCATGATCTCTTTCAATAATGACAGGAATGGAGGTGGTCTTTATCCTAGTGAGATTGCTAAGGCGAACACCGCCATGTTTAGTTTTGCCCAACCTAGGTCGAGGCACAGACACGGTCTCATTTGTGATAGCTGAGCTGACTACACTGACTGTGCTAGTGGCAGACTCCACTATGCTGGCAGGCTGGCTAACAGCCTGCTGCCTGGCCTGCACCCTATTTCATTGTGGAGCTAGAGTTAGAGCCCTGTCTATGTTGGTAGATAAGATGAGAGCACCCCTCCAGCTAGGATGGAGTCCGTCACTCCTCAGCAGGTCAGGCTTGGTCCTGTTTGTGGGTGAGTCCCAGAAAGAGGGCCAATTATCTACAAATTCTATCTTTTGGGAGGGGCAGAAAACAGTTTTCAACCAGCGATTGAGTTGTGAGACTCTGCTGTAGAGCTCATCACTCCCCCTAACTGGGAGGGGGCCAGAGACAATTGCTCGATGCCAACACATCTTTCTAGCTGATTTACACGCAGAAGCTATGTTGCGCTTGGTGATCTCTGACTGTTTCATCCTAACATCGTTGGTGCTGACGTGGATAACAATATCCCTATACTCTCTACACTCGCCATTTTTAGCTTTAGCCAGCACCATCTTCAGATTAGCCTTAACGTCGGTAGCCCTGCACCCTGGTAAACAGTGTATGATCGCTGGATGATTCGTTTTAAGTCTAATACTGCGGGTAATGGAGTCGCCAATGACTAGAGTTTTCAATTTGTCAGAGCTAATGGTGGGAAGCTTCGGCGTCTCAGACACTGTAACGGGAGGAGTAGAGACCAGAGAAGACTCGGCCTCTGACTCCGACCCGCTGCTTAATGGGGAAAACCGGTTGAAAGTTTCTGTCGGCTGAATGAGCGACACCGGTTGAGCGTTCCTACAGCATTTCCTTCCAGAAACCGTGAGAAAGTTGTCCGGCTGCGGGGACTGTGCCAGGGGATTTATACTACTATCTGTACTTACTGGTGGCACAGACGCTGTTTCATCCTTTCCTACACTGAAATTACCCTTGCCTAACGATTGCGTCTGAAGCTGGGCTTGTAGCATAGCTATCCTCGCCGTAAGGCGAGTACAGCGACTGCAATTAGAAGGCATCATGTTAATGTTACTACTTAGCTTCGGCTGTTGGAGGTCCTAAATGGCTTGATGGTATCAGTAATTTGTATATTGCATTATTTTGAACATAACATTAATTGGGGGTATTTAGAGTTTTACAAAAATGCAGATAGGACCTTATAGTCCCAAGCACTCAATTATACAAAGAGCCAAAGTCAGATTTCTGTTACAGACTTTGTCAAAAGCTAAACATTTACTTCCTGTTTCCTGACAGTTTTCAGGGGCAAATCCATAATGATCACTTTTATGATCATTTCTGTCCTTTTACATTTTATAGAGAATTTCAGAATTATGAGGTTCTTGAATAAGAGCTAAGTACAATCTAATTATTGTGATCTAAAATAGAAACGTTACATGGAAAAAGGCCATGGTACCTATCAAAAGGTTCTCATAACCTGCCAAGCACTTATATCCACAGATGTAGGATCTTACTTTGAGCCAGTTTTCAACAGCAAGAAAACAATCTTGCAGCTATAGGAAACGTGAAATTATTATGTAGATTATAATTGATGGACATTTTTGTAAGAGTTAATATATTTTTCTAAATGGAAAAACAATTCTGAAATTTTAAAGTGGAAATTACAAAGTTCAGAAGCCTTTTTAAACCTGAAAGATACTACAGGTTTTACGTTTCTTGCAATACAGTAGTGTTTTCCTCCAACAGGGTGATCAAATCTATATGTGTTACATTACTGGTCCTGAAATTAACCTGTACACTGAGCTTTTCTGTATTGAATCATCAGAAAAACCAACCTGAAAAATGCAGCTCTTAGTGAGTGAATAAGGACACGGCTCTCAGTAGCTTCCCCTATTGTTTAAGGTGGACTGATGTACCATAGCAGTTATCAAGCAGTGTGCTAAAGCCACGTCATAACATAGGTGAAGCTATGTTCACTTGTTTAAATAATCATAAATATTATAGATTTTAAAGATGTAGGTACATACAAGTGTCTTATATCGGTTGAAAGCTTAAATTCTTGTTAATTTAACTGCATTGTCCAATTTACAGTAGCTATTACAGCGAAAACATGCCATGCGATTGTTTGAGGATGGCGCCCCACATCAAAATATGTTTCCACCGGCACAGGTTTCATACATTCACATACAATGATTAGATATTCACTTACTTTTTTAAAATCTTACTCTGATTTGTCATCCAAAGGGTCCCAGCTATAACATGTAGAGTCGTTTTGTTAGATAAAATCCTTCTTTATATCCCAAAAAGTAAGTTTAGTTGGCCCCATTGATTTGAGTAATCCACTCGTTCAACATACAGAGAAAGGATTCTGAAAATCTACCCATAAACATTGGTTCAACAAGTCAAAATACATTTCTATTTACTCCTCTGATACACTAAAATGTAATCAAACTATAATATTTATTTTGGAAAGAAGTTTGTTCAATAGGAAACAATAGGAAACATAGCAAACAGCAAACACGAATTTCCAAGACTGTGTCCTTCTACTAAAACTGATATTTCTTATTCGTTTTTAAAGTTACAAGCCTGAAACCTTGAACATAGACTGCTGACACCCTGTGGAAGTTATAGGAATTGCATCCAGGGAGCTAATTTTCAATATGACCTTATACTTGCCATTCTAAGAGGGTGGTCGTTCTCAAATAAATATTTCCGGTTGGTTTTTCATTGGATTTTCTCCTACCATATCTATTGTGTTATATTCTCCTACATTAATTTAACATTTCTACAAATGTCAAAGTGTTTTCTTTCCAATGGTACCAATTATATGCATATCCTGGCTTCAGGGCCTGAGCTGCAGGCAGTTTAATTTGGGCACATCATTCAGACAGGAAGTGGAGAAAAAAGGGGCCATGGCTCTCAGTAGCTTCCCCTATTGTTTAAGGTGGACTGATGTACCATAGCAGTTATCAAAGCAGAGTGCTAAAGCCAAGTCACAACATAGGTCAAGTTATGTTCACTTGTTTAAATAACATTCCCAACAGGATTGTAGCATCACTTAATAAAAAGCTTTGCTTTTGATTTGATAATGACAGGAATGTATTGACTGGTGCTGAGTGGGCATTTGTATTGTTTTTCAGGCTAAGTAGTTTCTGTTACAGTGTTACTCAGATCTTTCACTAGCTCACTTATCTCCAAGGCACTGACTGGTGCATATGACAGAAAACAAATTATCTAAATTTCTGGTCATCTTCAACTACTCATCCATTGGTCCATACACTGTTTCAGATCACACTGGGCGCAAATTGGTCGAATCAACGTTGTTGCAACATAATATGTCAACGTATTGTGACGTGGAATCTACATGGAAAATACATTGGATTTGAAAACTTTTGTTTTGAGGGTGAAATTTCAATCACGGGATTATGTCATCATGGATCATATGTTGAATTTGTACCTTTAAAACAATGTCAGATTTCAATGTTATATCCACTATCAGAAAAAAAAGTCTAGACATCACCTCCTTCTGGGAAATGTACAGTATCACCTACAGCTATCCTTTGTTCTCCCATCCAGGGATTTTACCAAGTTTAGCTATAATATTTGTCACTGACTATCACAATTGTGCTATCATGAGAATTTTTGAGAGATCGCCACTTAAAAACTACATTGAGAAAAAATATAAAACAACATGTAAAGTGTTGGTCCCATGTTTCATGAGCTGAAATAAAATATCCCAAAACTGTTCGATAGGCACAAACAGCTTATTTCTCTCAAATGTGGTGCACACATGTGTTTACATCCCTGTTAGTGACCATTTCTGCTTTGTCAAGATAATCCATCCACCTGACAAGTGTGGCATATTAGGGAGCTCATTAAACAGCATGATAATTACACAGATGCACCTTGTGCTGGGGAATATAAAAGGCCATTCTAAAATGTTGCATTTTGTCACACAACACAATACCACAGATGTCTCAAGTTTTAAGGGAGCGTGCAGTTGGCATGCTAACTGCAGTAATGTCAACCAGAACTGTTGCCAGATCATTTTATGGTAATAAGCCGCCTCCAATGTTGATAAGCCGCCTCCAATGTTGTTTTTAAGAATTTGGCAGAGTACCACTGATTTCACAACCGCAGACAATGTGTATCCACTCCAGCCCAGAACTTCCACATCCGGCTTCCTCACCTGTGGGATCGTCTTAGACCAGCCACCCGGACAGCAGATGAAACTGTTGGTTTGCACAACCAAAGATTTCTGCACAAACTGTCAGAAATGTTCTCAGGGAAGCTCATCTGTGTCCTCTTCATCCTCACCAGGGTCTTGACCTGACTACAGTTCAGCATAGTAACCGACTTCAGTTGGCAAATGCTCACCTTTGATGTCCACTGGCATGCTGGAGAAGTGTGCTCTTCACAGATGAATCCCGGTTTCAACTGTACCGGGCAGATGAAAGATAGTGTGTATTGCGTCGTGTATGCAAGAGATTTGCTGATGTCGACGTTGTGAACAGAGTGCCCCATGGTGGCGGTGGGGTTATGGTATGGGCAGGCAGGCATAAGCTACGGACAACAAACACAATTATATTTTATTGATGGCAATTTGAATGCACAGAGATACGGTGACTAGATCCTGAGGCCCATTCATCCGTGCCATTCATCCGCCGCCATCACCTCATGTTACAGCATAATAATGCTCGGCCGCATGTCACAAGGATCTATACACAATTCCTGAAGACTGAATATATCCCAGTTCATCCATGGCCTGCATACTCACCAGACATGTCACCCATTGAGCATGTTTGGGATGGTCTGGATTGATGCGTACGACTGCATGTTCCAGTTCCCGTCAACATCCAGCAATTTCTCAAAGCCATTGAAGAGGAGTGGGACAACATTCCACACCCCACAATCAACAGCCTGATCAACACTATGTAAAGGACATGTGTCCTGCTGCATGAGACAAATGGTGGCTATCTGAGCCATGCCCCTACTTTTACATATCAGTGACCAACTGATGCATATCAGTATTCCCAGTCATGTAAATTCCATAGATAAGGACCTAATTATTTATTTAAATTGACTGATTTTAAAAAATGACTTAACTCAGTAAAATCAATTAAATTGTTGCACGTTGAATTTGTTTTTGTTAAACCTCTTAAGGTATAGGGGGCAGCATTTTCACTTTTGGATAAATAGCGTGCCCAATTTCAACTTCCTTCTACTCATGCCAGGAATATAAGATATGCATATCATTAGTAGATGTGGATAGAAAACACTCTGAAGGTTCTAAAACGGTTTAAATCATGTGAGTATAACAGAACCTATGTAGCAGGCAAAACCCTGAGGACTAAAATTTTATCAGCATATCGATTGCGCAACCAGGGGTGGAAAAACCTTGGATCATTGTTACTCTAACTTCCACGACACATATAAGGCCCTGCCCCGCCCTCCTTTCGGAAAAGCTGACCACGACACCATTTTGTTGATCCCTGCCTACAGACAGAAACTAAAAAAAGAAGCTCCCACGCTGAGGTCTGTTCAACGCTGGTCTGACCAAGCTGACTCCACACTCCAAGACTGCTTCCATCACGTGGACTGGGATATGTTTCGTATTGCGTCAGATAACAACATTGACGAATACGCTGATTCGGTGTGCGAGTTCATTAGAATTAGAACGTGCGTTGAAGATGTCGTTCCCATAGCAACGATTAAAACATTCCCTAACCAGAAACCGTGGATTGATGGCAGCATTCGCATGTAATTGAAAGCGCGAACCACTGCTTTTAATCAGGTCAAGGTGACTGGTAACATGACCGAATACAAACAGTGCAGCTATTCCCTCCACAAGGCTATCAAACAAGCTAAGCGTCAGTACAGAGACAAAGTAGAATCTCAATTCAAAGGCTCAGACACAAGAGGTATGTGGCAGGGTCTACAGTCAATCACGGACTACAAGAAGAAAACCAGCCCAGTCACGGACCAGGATGTCTTGCTCCCAGGCAGAGTAAATGACTTTTTTGCCCGCTTTGAGGACAATACAGTGCCACTGACACGACCTGCAACGAAAACATGCGGACGCTCCTTCACTGCAGCCGAGGTGAGTAAGACATTTAAACGTGTTAACCCTCGCAAGGCTGCAGGCCCAGACGGCATCCCCAGCCGCGCCCTCAGAGCATGCGCAAACCAGCTGGCCGGTGTGTTTACGGACATATTCAATCAATCCCTATACCAGTCTGCTGTTCCCACATGCTTCAAGAGGGCCACCATTGTTCCTGTTCCCAAGAAAGCTAAGGTAACTGAGCTAAACGACTACCGCCCCGTAGCACTCACTTCCGTCATCATGAAGTGCTTTGAGAGACTAGTCAAGGACCATATCACCTCCACCCTACCTGACACCCTAGACCCACTCCAATTTGCTTACCGCCCAAATAGGTCCACAGACGATGCAATCTCAACCACACTGCACACTGCCCTAACCCTTCTGGACAAGAGGAATACCTATGTGAGAATGCTGTTCATCGACTACAGCTCGGCATTCAACACCATAGTACCCTCCAAGCTCATCATCAAGCTCGAGACCCTGGGTCTCGACCCCGCCCTGTGCAACTGGGTACTGGACTTCCTGACGGGCTGCCCCAGGTGGTGAGGGTAGGCAACAACATCTCCACCCCGCTGATCCTCAACACTGGGGCCCCACAAGGGTGCGTTCTGAGCCCTCTCCTGTACTCCCTGTTCCCCACGACTGCGTGGCCACGCACGCCTCCAACTCAATCATCAAGTTTGCGGACGACACAACAGTGGTAGGCTTGATTACCAACAACGACGAGACGGCCTACAGGGAGGAGGTGAGGGCCCTCGGAGTGTGGTGTCAGAAAAATAACCTCACACTCAACGTCAACAAAACTAAGGAGATGATTGTGGACTTCAGGAAACAGCAGAGGGAACACCCCCCTATCCACATCGATGGAACAGTAGTGGAGAGGGTAGCAAGTTTTAAGTTCCTCGGCATACACATCACAGACAAACTGAATTGGTCCACTCACACAGACAGCTTCGTGAAGAAGGCGCAGCGGCGCCTCTTCAACCTTAGGAGGCTGAAGAAATTCGGCTTGTCACCAAAAGCACTCACAAACTTCTACAGATGCACAATCGAGAGCATCCTGGCGGGCTGCTTCACCGCCTGGTACGGCAACTGCTCCGCCCACAACCGTAAGGCTCTCCAGAGGGTAGTGAGGTCTGCACAACGCATCACCGGGGGCAAACTACCTGCCCTCCAGGACACCTACACCACCCGATGTTACAGGAAGGCCATAAAGATCATCAAGGACAACAACCACCCGAGCCACTGCCTGTTCACCCCGTTATCATCCAGAAGGCGAGGTCAGTACAGGTGCATCAAAGCTGGGACCGAGAGACTGAAAAACAACATTTTTAAAAATGTTTTACAGTGAAAACACAACATATATTTATGTTAGATCACCACCAAATCCAAAAAAACACACAGCCATTTTTCCCAGAAAAAGATAGTCACAAAAGCAGAATTAGAGATATAATGAATCACTAACCTTTGATAATCTTCATCCGATGACACTCATATGACATCATGTTACACAATACATTTATGTTTTGTTCAATAATATGCATATTTATGTCCGCAGATCTCGGTTTACATTGACGCCATGTTCAGAAATGCCTCCAAAATATCCGGAGTAATTACAGACCTAAGCCAGATAACAGAAATACTCATCATAAACTTTGACGAAAGATACATGTTTTACATATAATTAAAGATGGTTCTTAATGCAATCGCTGTGTCAGATTTTTTTTAAACGCTACGAAAAAAGCTTACCATGCAATAATCTAAAACGGCGCTAAGACGTAACAATATTTCTCCGCCATGTTGGAGTCAACAGAAATACGAAATTACGTCATAAATATTCCCTTACCTTTGTTGATCTTTCATCAGAATGCAGTGAAAGAAGTCCTAGTTCCACAATAAATCATTTTTTTGTTCCATAATGTCCATTACTAGTGTCCAATTAGCTGCTTTTGCTAGCAGGTTTAGATCACATGTCCAAAAGCTGGCGCTGGTCCAGGCGAACTTGGACGAAAACTTTAAAAAGTTATGTTCCAGGTCGAATAAACTGGTCAAACCAAGTAGAGAATCAATCTTCAGGATGTTATTTTCATATACAGTGGGGAGAACAAGTATTTGATAAAGTGCTGATTTTGCAGGTTTTCCTACTTACAAAGCATGTAGATGTCTGCAATTTTTATCATAGATACACTTCAACTGTGAGAGATGGAATCTAAAACAAAAATCCAGAAAATCGTATTGTATGATTTGTAAGTAATTAATTAGCATTTTATTGCATGACTTACAGTGGGGCAAAAAAGTCTTTAGTCAGCCACCAATTGTGCAAGTTCTCCCACTTAAAAAGATGAGAGCGGCCTGTAATTTTCATCATAGGTACACTTCAACTATGACAGACAAAATGAGAAAAAAAATCCAGAAAATCACATTGTAGGATTTTTAATGAATTTATTTGCAAATTATGGTGGAAAATAAGTATTTGGTCAATAACAAAAGTTTATCTCAATACTTTGTTATATACCCTTTGTTGGACACTGTTGCTGGTATTTTGGCCCATTCCTCCATGCATATCTCCTCTAGAGCAGTGATGTTTTGGGGCTGTTGCTAGGCAACACAGACTTTCAACTCCCTCCAAAGATTTTCTATGTGGTTGAGATCTGGAGACTGGCTAGGCCAATCCAGGACCTTGAAATGCCTCTTACGAAGCCACTCCTTTGTTGCCCGGGCGGTGTGTTTGGGATCATTGTCATGCTGAAAGACCCAGCCACGTTTCATCTTCAATGCCCTTGCTGATGGAAGGAGGTTTTCACTCAAAATCTCACGATACATGGCCCTATTCATTCTTCCCTTTACACGGATCAGTCGTCCTGGTCCCTTTGCAGAAAAACAGCCACAAAGCATGATGTTTCCACCCCCATGCTTCACAGTAGGTATGGTGTTCTTTGGATGCAACTCATTATTCTTTGTCCTCCAAACACGACGAGTTGAGTTTTTACCAAAAAGTTATATTTTGGTTTCAGCTGACCATATGACCATATGCAGCCTCAGGATGTATGGTTTCCAGTTTGCATAATGTCCAGTGAAGTTCCTTGAGGGCTGTCGTGGTATCGGCTTGAGGGGGAATAAACACGGCTGGGACAATAAACTAAGAGAATAACCCAAGAGAGCAATGCTTCTATGAAACAGAGTATGTTACAATCCCTGATGTCTCTCTGGAAAGCAACCCTTGCCCTGATTTCATCAACTTTGCTTTCTAGGGACTAGACATTAGCGAGTAATATACTCGTAAGCAGTGGGTGGTGTGAATAGAAGACCGCTCCGACTCCCTCTTTTCCGGCGGCGTTGTTTGGGTCGGCCTCTGGAATCAGTTCAAATGCCCTGTGTGGTGCGGACAAAGGATCCGCTTCGGGAAAGTCGTATTCCTGATCGTAGTGCTGGTAAGTTGACACCGCTCTGATATCCAATAGTTGTTACCGGAGGTATGTAATAACCCTTAAGATTTTCTGTGCTAATAATGTAAGAAATAATACAAAAATACTGAAAAGTTTCCTATGGACTAGAAGCGAGGCAGCCCTCTCTATTGGCGCCATTACTTCTACTAGATGCAGTTCATATAAGGAAATCTGTCAATTGAAATAAATTCATTAGGCCATAATCTATGGATTTCATATGACTGGGCAGGGGCACAAAAGCTGAAGAACATACGCATATTCAGGTTCATTTTGCAGGTGCTGGAGTTGTAGGCAAACTCATGGAAAACAGAAAGGAAAACAATGCTACTTATGCTCCCAGGTTATTTTATTGTAACAACGTTTTGACCATTAGGGCTTCATCAGGCATCCATATCGCAGGTGGGGGTGGAAGGTCCTATACATACAGTTGAAGTTGGAAGTTTATATACACTTAGGTTGGAGTCATTAAAACTCATTTTTCAACCACTCCACAAATTTCCTGTTAACAAACTATAGTTTTGGCAAGTTGGTTAGGACATCTACTTTGCGCATGACAAGTAATTTTTCCAACAATTGTTTACAGACAGATTCTCTCACTTATTATTCACTGTATTCACTGTTTAAATATACTAAGTTGACTGCTTTTAAACAGCTTGGAAAATTCCATAAAATTATGTCATGGCTTTAGAAGCTTCCGATAGGCTAATTGACATCATTTGAGTCAATTGGAGGTGTACCTGTGGATCTATTTGAAGGCCTACCATCAAATTAAGTGCCTCTTTGCTTGACATCATGGGAAAATCAAAAGATATCAGCCAAGACCTCAGAAAAAAAGTTGCAGATTTCCACAAGTCTGGTTCATGCTTGGGAGCAATTTCCAAGCGCCTGAAGTCACCACGTTCATCTGTACAAACAATAGTACGCAAAAATAAACACAGTGGGACCACGCAGCTGTCAAAACGCTCAGGAGGGAGACGCGTCTGTCTCCTACAGACAGAACGCGTCTTTGGTGCAAAAAGTGCAAATCAATCCCAGAACAACAGCAAAGGAACTTGTGAAGATGCTGGAGGAAACAGGTACAAACGTATCTATAGCCACAGTAAAACGAGTCCTATATCGACATAACCTGAAAGGCCCCTCAGCAAGGAAGACGCCACTGCTCCAAAACCGCCATCGAAATGCCAGATTACGGTTTGCAACTGCACATGGGGACACAGATCGTACTTTTGGGAGAAATGTCCTCTGGTCCGATGAAACAAAAATAGAACTGTTTGGCAATAATGACCATCGATATGTTTGGAGGAAAAAGGGGGAGGCTTGCAAGCCGAAGAACACCATCCCAACTGTGAAGCACGGGAGTGGCAGCATCATGTTGTGGGGGTGCTTTGCTGCAGGAAGGACTGGTGCACTTCGCAAAATAGATGGCATCATGAGGGAGGAAAATGATGTGGATCTCAAGACATCAGTCAGGAAGTTAAAGCTTGTTGCAAATGGGTCTTCCAAATGGACAATGACCCCAAGCATACTTCAAACATTGTGGCAAAATGGCTTAAGGACAACAAAGTCAAGGTATTGGAGTGGCCATCACAAAGCCCTGACCTCAATTGTATAGAAAATTTGTGGGCAGAACTAAAAAAGCGTGTACGAGCAAGGAGGCCTACAAACCTGACTCAGTTACACCAGCTCTGTCAGGAGGAATGGGCCAAAATTCACCCAACTTCTTGTGGGAAGCTTGTGGAATGCTACCCAAAATGTTTGACCAATAACCCAATTGTCACTCTGACAGAGCTCCAGAGCTCCTCTGTGGAGATGGGAGAACTTTCCAGAAAGACAACCATCTCTGCAGCGCTCGACCCATCAGGCGGTTATGGTACAGTGGCCAGACGGAAGCTACTCCTCAGTAAAAGGTACATGACAGCCCGTTTGGGGTTTGACAAAAGACACCTAAAAGACTCAACAAGAAGATACTCTGGGTCTGATGAAACCAAGATTGATTTTTTTTAACCTGAATGCCAAGGAGGAAACCTGCCACCATCCCTACTGTGAAGCATGGTGGTGGCAGCATCATGGTGTGGGGATGTTTTTCAGCGGCAGGGACTGGGAGACTAGTCAGGATCGAGGTAAAGATGAATGGAACAAAGTACAGAGAGATCCTTGATGAAAATCTGCTCCAGAGCGCTCAGGACCTCAGACTGGAGTGAAGGTTCACCTTCCAACAGGACAACGACCTGGGACAAGTCTCTGAATGTCCTTGAGTGGCCCAGCCAGAACCCGGACTCGAACCTGATAGAACATCTCTGGAGAGACCTGAAAATAGCTGTGCAGCGACGCTCCCCATCCAACCTGACCGAGCTTGAGATGATCTGCAGAGAAAAATGAAAGAAACTCCCCAAATACAGGTGTACCAGGCTTGTAGTGTCTTACCCAAGAAGACTCAAGGCTGTAGTCACTGCCAAAGATGATCAACAAAGTAAATGGTCTGAATACTTACATATGTAAATATGATATTTCAGTTTTTTTTATTTTTTGTACATTTGCAAAAAAAAGTTCTCGATTTGTCATTATGTGTAGATTGATGAGGAAAATGATTTCATAAATTTTAGAATGAAGCTTAATGAGGAAAAAGTCAAGGGGTCTGAATACTTTACGAATGCACTGTAGATACACACAATTTTCATTTAGGATTAAAATCACAATACTTTTGGACATTTTGAAACTATAATAACGGTTTCTAGTCAAACTCCTCATTAAGGCCAAGAGCAGGCAGTGTGTTGAGCCTGTGGATCCAGAGAGATTCCCTTTGAAGAAGTTTCCTCTCAATGTCCCCTCCCATGCATGACATCTTGACCATTTCTATTCCAATGTATCTCAGAAAACGAATAGGATGTCCCGCTTGCACAAAATTAAAGGCAACTGGATTTTTTTCTCACCTGTTCGTATATTGCTGCGATGCTCACTGATCCGGGCTGAAGGCTTCTGTGGGTTTTCCCTGTGTAAGACAGACCATAAGGACATTTCAACATGTAAACAACATTGGTGGACATGCAGGTAATCAGGCCTTTGATCTTAAACCTGTGTCCTGTGTGGGTGTAGTTAAATGAGTCACATTTGTATTGTGCAGCCATGGGTGGGCCTGGGAGGGCATAGGCCCACCCACTGGGGAGCAAGGCCCAGTCAATCAGAATTAGTTTTTCACACAGAAGTGCTTTATTACAGGCATAAATACTCCTGAGTTTCATCAACTGTCCAGGGTGCTGGTCTCAGACAATCCTGCAGGTGAAGAAGCCGGATGTGGAGATCCTGGTCTGGCATGGTAACACGTGGTTGTGAGGCCGGATGGACCTACTACCTACCTCTCTAAAACGACGTTGGAGGCAGCTTATGGTAGAGAAATTAACATTACATTCTATGGCATTACCTCTGCTGGACATTCCTGCAGTCAGCATGCCAATTGCAAACTACTTCAAAACTTGAGACATCTGTGGCTTTATGTTGTGTGACAAAACTGCACATCTTAGAGTGGCTTTTATTGTCCCCACCTGTCACGCCCTTACCTTAGTTATCTACACTGCTCCAAAAAATAAAGGGAACACTAAAATAACACATCCTAGATCTGAATGAATGAAATATTCTTATTATATACTTTTTTCTTTACATAGTTGAATATGCTGACAACAAAATCACACAAATATTATCAATGGAAATCAAATTTATCTACCCATGGAGGTCTCTATTTGGAGTCACACTCAAAATTAAAGTGGAAAACCACACTACAGGCTGATCCAACTTTGATTTAATGTCCTTAAAACAAGTCAAAATGAGGCTCTGTAGTGTATGTGGCCTCCACGTGCCTGTATGACCTCCCTACAATGCCTGGGCATGCTCCTGATGAGGTGACGGATGGTCTCCTGAGGGATCTCCTCCCAGACCTGGACTAAAGCATCCGCCAACTCCTGGACAGTCTGTGGTGCAACGTGGCGTTGGTGGATGGAGCGAGACATGATGTCCCAGATGTGCTCAATTGGATTCAGGTCTGGGGAACGGGCGGGCCAGTCCATAGCATCAATGCCTTCCTCTGGCAGGAACTGCTGACACACTCCAGCCACATGAGGTCTAGCATTGTCCTGCATTAGGAGAAACACAGGGCCAACCGCACCAGCATATGGTCACACAAGGGGTCTGAGGATCTCATCTCGTTACCTAATGGCAGTCAGGCTACCTCTGGCGAGCACATGGAGGGCTGTGCGTCCCCCCAAAGAAATGCCACCCCACACCGTGACTGACCCACCGTCAAACTGGTCATGCTGGAGGATGTTGCAGGCAGCAGAACATTCTCCACGGCGTCTCCAGACTCTGTCACGTCTGTCACGTGCTCAGTGTGAACCTGCTTTCATCTGTGAAGAGCACAGGGCGCCAGTGGTGAATTTGCCCATCTTGGTGTTCTCTGGCAAATGCCAAACGTCCTGCACCCTCATGGAGTCTGTTCCTGACCGTTTGAGCAGACACATGCACATTTGTGGCCTGCTGGAGGTAATTTTGCAGGGCTCTGGCAGTGCTCCTCCTTGCACAAAGGCGGCGGTAGCGGTCCTGCTGCTGGGTTGTTGCCCTCCTAGCGCCTCCATGCTCTGGACACTACGCTGACAGACACAGCAAACCTTCTTGCCACAGCTCGCATTGATGTTCCATCCTGGATGAGCTGCACTACCTGAGCCACTTGTGTGGCTTGTAGACTCCGTCTCATGCTACCACTAGAGTGAAAGCACCGCCAGCATTCAAAAGTGACCAAAACATCAGCCAGGAAGCATAGGAACTGAGAAGTGGCCTGTCTAGGGTTTATGTATATCTATGTTTTTTTTGTATGTCTAGGTAATGTAGGTCTATGGTGGCCTGAATTGGTTCCCAATCAGAGGCAGCTGTTTATCGTTGTTTCTGATTGGGGATCCTATTTAGGTTGCCAATTTTCCATTTTGGTTTTGTGGGTTATTGTCTATGTGAAGTTGCATGTCAGCACTCGTTCTATATAGCTTCACGTTAGTTTGTTTAGTGGTCTTTCTTTATTAAAAGAAGAATGTATTCATATCACGCTACACCTTGGTCTCCTCTATACGACAAACGTGACACCACCATAGGCACCTGTGTAATGATCGTGCTGTTTAATCAGCTTCCTGATATTCCCCACCTGTCAGGTGGATGGATTATCTTGGCAAAGGAGAAAGGCACACAGGGATGTAAACAAATTTGTGCACAACATTTGAGAGAAATACGCATTTTGTACTTTTGTCTTTTATTTCCACTTTTATATTTTTGTTCAGTTAATTTACGTCTACCCTATACAGCATTTGCAATTTCATCAACAGCTATTGTTTCAATTCAACCTAAAGTACACAAAAACATTTACAAAACATGTAGGCCTAGGGTTTCAAGCTCTAGTTGATTTCAAATGTGATATTGAATTGCGTTTGGTTGTCAACAAAACGAAATATCAACATTTGAAGGACATTTATCTTCTGCTGGGATAGTTCCATCTGTTCCACTGGCTTCAATTCCAGTTTGTCTTCAAATTAATAATTGATACATTGGATTCACATCTCCATCTTAAAACCTCTTGCGACGAGCAATCCCGGATCCGGGATCGTAATCATAGCCTCAAACGAATTAGCATAACGCAGCGGACATAAATACCCCTAGAAACTTTTCCTATCCATGAAAATCGCAAATGAAATGAATTAAATATATTCAAACAGAAGCTTAGCCTTTTGTTAACAACACTGTCAACGCTAGACAAGCATTTGTGTAAGTTTATCATGGCATAATGCTATGCTAGGCTCTGCTGGCAGCAGGCAACATTTTCACAAAAATAAGAAAAGCAACCAAATTAAATCATTTACCTTTGAAGAACTTCGGATGCTTTCACTCAGGAGACTCCCAGTTAGATAGCAAATGTTCCTTTTTTCCAAAAATATAATTTTTGTAGGCGAAATAGCTCCCGTTTGTTCATCATGCTTGGCTGAGAAATCGACCGGAAAATGCTACCACTACAACGCAGAACTTTTTTCAGAATTAACTCCATAATATCGACAGAAACACGGCAAACGTTGTTTAGGATCCATCCTCAAGGTGTTTTTAACATATATATTATATATATTACAAATATATTATATATATTATATTATTATATATATTACTATATATATATATCCGTCGAGGCAATTGGTTTCTCATAAGAAGCGATTGGAAAAATGGCTACCTCAGTATTTTACGCAAGATTTTCTGCGGGAGACACCATGTGACCACTTGCTATATATGGTCCCTTATGCTATTCTTCAATGGAAATGCATAAAAAGATGTCACAATGCTGTAGACACCTTGGGGAATACGTGGAAAACGTAAGCTCATTCGTAGCTCATTCACAGCCATATAAGGAGTCATTGGCATGAGGCGGTTTCAAAAAATGTGGCACTTCCTGGTTGGATTTTTATCTGGGTTTCGCCTGTAACATCAGTTCTGTGGCACTCACAGACAATATCTTTGCAGTTTTGGAAACGTCAGAGTGTTTCCTTTCCAAAGCTGTCAATTATATGCATAGTCGAGCATCTTTTCGTGACAAAATATCTTGTTTAAAACGGGAACGTTTTTCATCCAAAAATGTTAATAGCGCACCCTCATGCATAACTGGTTTAACCAAAGATCTAAATTGAAGAATATGACTGAATAAAAACACATTTTTATTTAAAGTGCCTTTACAGTTTGATTTGATTTGGTCCTATTCTTTAACTTAGATTTTTGGTTGGGATGGAGATCTGAATCCCAAAAAATGATTCATTCATTTGCAGACAAACTGGAATTAAAGCAGACTAATTCAGTGGCACAGATGGAACTATCCAAGCAGAATATGAATCTCCTATAAATGTTGATATTTGGTTGCCTTTACAACCGAATAAAATGTAATATCACTTTGAAATACAATGAATTGCCTATTAACTTGTCGACAAGTTAAGAAACTATATGTTGGATTCAAGTCTCCAACTCAAACAAAAATAAAAGTGAAATCATGTGATTAATTTAGTGGCTCAGATGGAATTATCCAAGCAGTTAATACATGACCTTAAATGTTGATATTTGGTTGCTTTTTCATACAAACCCAATTCAATATTACTTTTGTAATACAGTAAATAGCCTAAAGTTAAGTTTTACAAAATAATGTAACATTCAACCTTAACATTTTGAGTTTACTGTAACTACATTTTTCTTATGTAATCATGTACAGTGTGCATGTTCAAGATTGCATATATAGGTCATTGCAGGTCTTTGGAGAGCTTCACTGTAATAATCTGCGCAAAATCTCCAACGGCATTGATCACTTGACCATGTACTTTTAATGTAATCTCAATTGCAATGCAGGTCATTTGGTTCTGTTATCAGATGAAGCACACTGTTAACACATTAATCTGTTGTGCTTTTAAATAGTTGAAAGCGCAGTGATTTAGGTGACAACTAAACCAAAAATCAGACATTGTTTTTCCATTGGAATTAGATTGAGCATTTAAATGGTTGAAAGCATAGTCAAACACTTTGAAAGTTCAACTAACTTTTGGCTGTCTTTTTGAGTAGGTGAATACAGGTTGTAATCTCATTGATCAATATTTCAACCACAATGTAATTATTATACTTTGAAATAACATGGTGTGCCCAGTGGTTAGTGAGTTAGCATAATAACAAAATGTCAAACTCTTCCCAAGCTTATGTATTTGCATTGTTTGTATTTTACCGTTTCTCCTAAATGTACAGAATGAAAACCCTCTGTTTCATACTGGGTCTGGTCTCATTTAGAATAAATCAGTGCAGACCTATTTTTACCGGTCTGAATAAAGATTACAGTTAAAAAGGGGATTGGGAAAAGGCTTGGCAGTATACACACTTTAGACACACAGCCTCTATTGTCTGGCAGCCTTTGTGAGGCTAATAATAATTGCTTTCTCAACCAGCAGAAAAAGAGAAAGAAAAGAGAAATGTAATGTCAGTACAGACACTGCCACTGAAAATTAACACCCGAGATGCCTATCATTTATTTTATCTTCCTTGGTGTAAAATATTCCAGTAGGAATGAATAATAATATACAAGACACAATGGACTGTGTGTGTTAGTGTGTGCGCGCGTGCGTGCATGTGCACAGTATGTGAGTGTGTGCATGGGCACACGCAAGATGGCCATATTTCAGCAGGAGTTGATAACAGAGCTAGAAGACAGAGAAGTGGAGAATTCATTCAAAACTGTCTCTGCCATCAACCACCACATGCTATTCCATTTTTTTCTATGTGCAGGTTATTTCAGTGTATTTGCTAAAAGGAAAAGCTTGATTGCTGTTTGAGTTTAATTAATTTAGTGATATGATGGAAATGATTACAGCCCAATTTCAAATATGCCAACCTCCAGGGTATATTAAGAGGAAATCTGTAGAGAGGGAAAAAATAACAATTACAACTGTCACAGACTGCCTTTTAAAATGTGTAATGATTTCCTCTTTGCCTATCTTATTTCTCTTTCTTTTTTAATCGGAGTTGAACTTATCTTAAGAGTTTTTTCCCAGCCTCTGTTATCAAAAGGAAAGTTCACATTCTGATATGAAAAATAGTGTATTTTATTTTCCTGCTCTGAGAGATGGGAGCTCTGGTAGCATTTGTCTCTTTGGGCAGCTGTATAAGACTTATCTGATACTGTGGAACCATCCTGATGACGTGTGAGTGATGGTGGACTGTAGATTGTCTCTTTGGGCCATAGAATTTCCACGATACACAATGAAGCACTAAGAAATACTGTACTGTTACTATTAGTTCAATGTCTGGTTGAAACCTCTGGAGCATACAATCACTGGTATATAATAATATTCTTACAGAAAGGACACCTGGGGGGTTTCTAGGTTGTGGGACTATAAGAATGTTTTTTCTATCTATGGCATGTACCAAACTGTTGAATTTGACACCTACTGAAGCAATATTCAATCATCATCCTGTTAGTTTAAAACTGAGTGAACCTTGTGACACTAGGCAAGAAACATCAGATAACAAGAAAGACAAGGTCCACACAACAAAGAATCTACTGACAGTAGTACAGTGTGCTTGATAAAAAGGGTACGTTTTGAGTCATGCATTGATTGGGTTCATCAACTGGAATAGAAACGTTAAAGTGATTTCTGAGAATTTCGATGATGAGAATACTCACAGTAAAATAGGCTGTACATTACCTTTGTTTGGATGTGAGTATTTCAAGGTTTTATCTCTTTATTATCTCATTGTACAAAAGTACTATTTGGATTTCACCACTAAGCACATATTGCACCACTAAGCACACACAGGGCACCAAGGTAAGAACCTTGTAAGCTCATGCGTATACAGAACTTTCCTACTGCTTCTGACTTTCCCACTCACAACCTTAACAAATCTAGCCAGGGAAGAGGTGAGCAGCATCCCGCCTGACAAACAATATCCTATTGCTTTATTTCATATCCCCATCTCCTTCTGTGGAGGTAATGGCACAGATAGATTGAGGTGAGCGCTCCCATTCAAGCGCTGCTGAATCTTTGACCACATCACTATTGATTTTGTCACCCGATAGTGGTCGCCAGACAGCTGATAGATTGTGAAGGTTACAGTTCATTAACTCTGACTTTCTTCTCCATCTGCCTCCTAACTCACCCTCATTTTTATCAAGGCACCTGTCAATACACTCACTGTCAGAGAACTGAAGCTTGTCTGTCCTCCGCTCCACATTCACATTCAAAATTAATCTAAATCAAATCAAAGTTTATTGGTCACGTACACAGATTTGCAGATGTTATCACAGGTGCAGCTAAATGCTTGTGTTTCAAGCGCCAACAGTGCAGTAATACCTAGCAATACACTGTCACGTCCTGACCAAAGAGAGTCCTTATTTTCTATGGTAGAGTAGGTCATGGCGTGACTGGGTGGATAGTCTAGTTTATTATTTCTATGTGGGGTTCTAGGTTTGTTTTTCTATGTTGGTGATTGTGTATGATTACCAATTAGAGGCAGCTGGTAATCGTTGTCTCTAATTGGGGATCATATTTAAGTAGCCGTTTTTCCCACCTGTGTTTATGGGATATTGTTTAAAGTTAGTGCACGTAGCATCTCTGTTGTCATGGTTCGTTGTTAGTTTGTTTATTTGTTTTTGTCTTTGCTTAGTTTGACTTTTAATTAAGTAATGTTGAACTCAACATCCGCTGCGCCTTGGTCCGACATTTTTTCTAGCGAATGTGAAAGAATATCCCATCACAACAGGACCAAGCAGCGTGCCCAGGAGGAGAGGGTAACATGGACATGGGAGGAGATTCTGGACGGGAAGGGATCCTGGACTTGGGAACAAATCCTGGCAGGACAGGATCGCCTTCCATGGCGGGAGACGCAAGGAGAGAAAGGCGAACAATGACGACGCCGGGGTTCGCGGCCACAAGGAAAGCACAAAAGACAGCCCGAAAAACATTTGGTGTGAACCAGTGACAACATAGGAGGAGGTAGAGAGGTGGTCGGTCGACACAGGGAGGGTGCCAGCACCAACAGTGCGAGGAGGGATTCCGGAGAATGGAGTTGGCTAGGAGAATGCGGCAACGCAGGCGTTTGGAGGAGCGTGTTACCTGTCCGGTGCAATCTATGCCGGTTACACGCATCAGGCCTCTAGTGCGCCTCCCCAGTCCAGTACGTCCTGTGCCTGCTCCTCGCACTCACCCAGATGTACGCCTCCACAGCCCAGTACGTCCTATGCTAGCTCCTCGCACTCGCCATGTGAAGCGTGTCATCGAACCGGTACCATTGATGCAGACTGTACGCACCAGGTCTCCGGTGCACCTTCACAGCCCAGTGCGTCCTGTGCTAGCTCCTCGCACTCGCCATGCAAAGCGTGTCATCGAACCGGTACCATTGATGCAGGTTGTACGCACCAGCCCAGTACGTCCTGTTCTTTTTCCCCGCACTCGCCCTGAAGTGTGTGTCACCAGTCCAGTGCCACCTGTACCGGCCCCATGCATCAGGCCTCCAGTCCGGTACGTCCTGTGCCTGCTCCTCACCTGTCGTGTCTTTACTATCATTAAATTGAAGACATAGTTTTTATCAAAGATTCTCTGTAATTAGTATTACGGGATCAACTGATTAATCATGTAACTGTAATTAACTAGGAAGTCGGGGCACGAAGGAAAAATATTCAGATTAAAGTTATCAATTTCCTAAAATAACTTTTCAGATATTTTATCTGATCAATTAGTTTTCAAATGAATGAATGATTCACTTTACCTCACATTAGTCTCATTCCAAATGTCGTAAATGGTTGGTTATCTGCACAAACCCAGTCTTCACCATGAGTCATCCATACATCAATTGTCTTAAATCATGTATTTATTACTGACTAAGTAATTCACAGAAATGCATAAACAAACAGTAAATATGGTTACAAGAAATGATAGGAGAATGTGCCCTAGTGGGCTAAACCAGCATGGCGGCTTGTTAGACAAAAGGGGAAGTGGGGGTTGACTAAAAAGTTACTACAGAGTGATAATTATAACAATTGAAATGCTAATCCTTTGCACATGAATGCTCACTCATTGGGGAACAATTGCAATCAATATATATATATTTACTCTCAGTGTGTCGTCTTGATCGCTGGTGAAAAGTTTGTTTCTGTTGGAGAGTTTCGTCCTCCCTCTCTCTCTCTGTCTTGGTTAGAGGGGATAGTTCAGAGAGATATTCACCTGTTTGTTATAGAATGGATGTTTCGGCGTTTGTCATTGTTCGCGTTCAATGATACCGTTTCCTAGCTGCAGACTAGTAATTAATATCAAAGACTTGTTCTTATTCTGTCAGTATCGATAGTCTAAGAGTTTAACCACGTGGTATGGTTAAAAGATCCAGCAATGGTCTACAACCTTTGTCCTCTCCTAATGGAGAAAAACATGGTCTGCTGATAATTTCTCAAAGTTGGATTTTATTCGGAATTGCAGAAAAGGGCTGTCCCAGGATGCCTGACCCTAACTGGGCTCAGGGGCGGTCCTCTGATTTAGTTAACTCCAATTCCTTTTTTTGAGTTTTCCTTCATTAAAACAGTCCAAAATCACATTGTAAAATTGTGTAAACAGTATCATACTCACTCATTCATCTTATACAACAATTAGATGTAAACATCATATCTGAGGCTATTAAATAAACAGGGTTATGGTAATGTAGACACACAGTCTCCCATGAGCTTCCCCAAGTTGTAACAAACGGACCAGTTCGTAGTTGTTTCTTCACCGATCTTTTATACTTTCTCCGGAAGATGAAATTTGTTCGTACCTCAAGTTCTGTGAAGTGGAAGAAATTCCTTTGTTCTCTATGGAAATGTACACTGCCTCTTATACTCTGTGGCCATGTGGCAGGGTCTTCTCCTCAGGAATTTACGACCTCTCTCTGACCACAGCAGCCTAGTTGAAGGAGGCAAGGGGGAGGCAGCGAGAAGGGGAAGGGGCTTGCTATACCCAAAGAGGGCAACATAATGACACACCAGAGCCGGCCCCACACACCAGGCTTCCTGCGACGATCCTCAATCCAGAGCTTCCAGCGACAGTTCCCAGCCCGGAGCTTCCGGAGACAGTTCCCAGTCCGGAGCTTCCGGCGACAGTTCCCAGTCCGGAGCATCCGGAGACAGTTCCCAGTCCGGAGCATTCGGAGACAGTTCCCAGTCCGGAGCATCCGGAGACAGTTCCCAGTCCGGAGCTTCCGGCGACAGTTCCCAGTCCGGAGCATCCGGCGACAGTTCCCAGTCCGGAGCATCCGGCGACGTTTCACAGTCCGGAACCTCCTGAGACGGTTCAAGGTCCAGGACCTCCTGAGACGGTCCACGGTCCGGAACCTCCTGAGACGGTCCACGGTCCGGAACCTCCTGCGACGGTCCACGGTCCGGAACCTCCTGCGACGGTCCACGGTCCGGAACCTCCTGCGACGGTCCACGGTCCGGAACCTCCTGCGACGGTCCACGGTCCGGAACCTCCTGCGACGGTCCACGGTCCGGAACCTCCTGCGACGGTCCACGGTCCGGAACCTCCTGCGACGGTCCACGGTCCGGAACCTCCTGCGACGGTCCACGGTCCGGAACCTCCTGCGACGGTCCACGGTTCGGAACCTCCTGCGACGGTCCACGGTTCGGAACCTCCTGCGATGGTCCGGAACCTCCTGCGACGGTCAACGGTCCGGAACCTCCAGCTCCATGGCCGGAGCCTTCCCCTGCGCTGATGCCCAGTCTGAGCACGGCGTCCAGTTCAGCCCAGAGTCTTCTTCTGCATTGGTGCCCAGTCCAGACATGGCATCCTGTCCCGCTCCATGGCAGGAGTCTTCCTCTGCACCGATGTCCAGGCCTGGGCCAGTGTCCAGTCTCGCTCCATGGCAGGAGCCTTCCTCGGCATCTAGGTCCAGGCACAGAGTTCAGCCTGGGTCTATGGCTGAGTCCGCAGGATGAGCGGGTTCTTTGGCCCGCACCAGAGCCGCCACCAAAGATGGTGGATCTGCAAGCTGAGCAGGATCTTCGTCCCGCACCAGAGCCATCCCCGATGCTGGCGGATCCACGGGATGAGCGGGTTCTTCATCCTGCACCAGAGCCGCCACCGACACTAGACACCCCCCAACCCTCCCTTTTGGTTTCAGGTTTTGCGGCCGGATTCTGCACCTTTGGGGGGGGTGGTACTGTCACGTCCTGACCATAGAGAGTCCATCTTCACCACACTGTCTGTGTGAAGGGACCATTTCAGGTTGCCAGTGATGTGCACGCCGAGGAACTTGAAACTATTGACGACCTCACAGAGAGATGAAGAGATAACCAAGTCATGGTAATGGATGAGAGAGAGAGAGAGAGAGAGAGAGAGAGAGAGAACTGTATGTGGATGAACATGGTTCAGCTACGATAACTCAATTGTGAGAGCAGTGTTGACCACACACACACATCTCACAGATGCCTTACAAGATTCTATAAGACATACATACTCAGATATGAAACTAGCCTTCATAATGGGGCTGTAGACATGGGTTCAAATGTATTAACCTTTTTTACATCGACCATGACAATGTGCTACACCAAAGCAGTGGTAGGCAACAGCCAACAATACATATCCAGGGTATTATCTGTGAGTGTGGAAGCTCTGTAAACACATTAGCTCTACAACAACCAGCAATGAAGTATGCAGTCCAGACGTTCCTGGTGCGAGTGCACTCCCTGAGAGCCTGTTTAGAGTCTGTTTCTGCTGTACAGCAATGGAGAGCTGTAAAGGTTAAATAAAACTACAGAGTAGAACAGAGCAGAGCTACCAAGCATCAAGACAAAATCCTGCTTTTTATGGAAATACCAGTGGCTCCTCTATAACATTCAGATTATAGTGATTCCTGCCCACCACACCTTGAATTAGTTAAATATCACAACACATCTTATTTATCCCAGTGAATATTTAAGTACAAACTATGCTCTCTCTCTCTCTCTCTGTGAGAAAAAGTCTTCATCTCAGTGAGCAAATAGCTGTTGATCCATACCACTCCACACACATAAAAAAGAGGGTTCTTTGGGAAGGGTGATGGTTCTATGTCTAACCATATTGACTCAAAAACCCTTGGAGCTCTTCAATGGTTCTTTACAGTTCACAAAAGAGTTATTTGCTATTTTAGTGATAATAAAACATTTAGGGAGGTGGCTCATTAGACTATTTTGGGTCATGATTTGCTCACATGATTCGCTCGCTTTTGTGCAAGTGTGAGTGTGAGTTTCCTGTGACACTGTCTCAGGTATGGCCTTGTGTCAATTGAGAACGGGTGACTAAATCAGTCAGTGGTTGTCAATTCTCTCCTTTGGGACCTCCAGCTGTTCCAGATGTAGCTCACTTGATTCAACTTGTCAATAAACCCAATAATAACACCTATGACATTTTTACAATATGGCTGACCAGAATAAAAACTCTGTATGGCTCTTCAAAAGCATCTACAAAGAATCTTTGAAATTGAAAAATTTTGTTTATAGAACCATTCTTCAAAAAGGTTTTTTAAAGAAACATAAAAAAGATTTGTTCTATATAGCCCCAAAAAGGGTTGAGACCATAGTGGAACCCTGTTTTGGTGCTATCTATTGGTGCTACCTTTTTTAATGGTTATTTATAGAACCTTAGGAGAGGGGTCTTTATAGCAGCATACAGGTTCCATTTAGAACGTCATGAGCATGGTTCTTTACAGAACCTTCGAAAAAGGGTCCTATGTAGCACCAAAAAGGGTTCCGCTATGGTTACATGCCAAATAACCCATATCTGGTACTATTTAGAGAGAAAAAATGTGTGTGCATATATGGCAGTCCATGCACGAAACTGAGATTAGATTCATTAGGGAGGTCATGATAAACATCACAACCTAGTGGACAGCCCTCTTAGCTAGTATATACAGTTAGCTACTCCAGCTCAATCCCTTCTCACTCTAAAGCCACCCACTGTCATTCCCCGAGAGATATTCAACACAGTAATGGGAGAGAAATGTCACTCTTCTTAATTATCACCCCCCCATCATTTTAAACTCAACGACACTACAGAATAAAAGGGTCCCAGTAAAACAAGCACACGTGACAGCCTTGTTTTATTATTAAGTGCGACTGATTACTGAATGTTGTATTTACCAATAAATGAATTATACGCAGACGCATTAAATGCTAATTGTGATAATATCCAAGGCATTCTCATGATGCATTTTAACTCTGTGTTATATGTCAGCCTAGAATAAGGCTTCTGCTGAGTATCTAAGTTGTTTCTTTTGCTAAGCAATAAAGTAAACACGTACACAGTGATTATTCCAAAACCGCAATATGTTTTTGTTAGAGTTGACCTGATGGTTGAGGTAACTGCTACTGTGAAATCAAACTTGATTTAGTCGACAGTGTTTTACTAATGATTATAAACACAGCCACATAATACTATGACATATACAGTGTCCTCAAAATGTCCCTGACTACCTTTAGTCAGGCCTAGCCCACTTTGACAACCGACAGAGTGAAACTGCATTTGTAAGCAAAACATGTTGTCTTTTAGATATCATTTGGAAAAAGACTGCAGTGGTCCGTCACAGTGCACTTGACTCCATTAAACAGGCCTACCAATGTAAGCGTTCTGAGCCTGGGGTGCTCTGCTCCTCTCCCGTCTCCTGTTTGTGCCATAGAGCCTTGTTTCCCCTTAATAGATTTCCCTCTTTATACACCAAGAAGCTCATGCATGAATATTGAAAAACTCACACGCATGCATACACAATCACTTACACACACAAAAATACTAGTGCACAATCAAATACCTGAGCATTTTCAAACCACATACACAAAATACGCAAACATGAATGTTGGAACACACACACAATTTTTTTCATCACTGTGTAATGTGGAATGTAGTGGACATGAATTGATGAGAACCTGAGTGAGTCGTTACGCACGCTGATTGACTTGTATGAGCAGTGTGACAGCCACTCATTACTATCGCCATCTTCAAACACCATGTCCTCCTGACAAAGACAGAACCACTGGAACACTGATCAATATCTGCTCAACGGATTGTGTTACAAACAGCATAATGTTCGCACTCAACAGGAAATATTGATGTCTCTGTTTCTAAAGGCATGCATAGATCTGTTTCAATGCTGTGCAAAGACCTTGAAGCAGGCCTTTTCATGTCCTTGCCTAGTGTGGTGTATTGTTGGGAACATCACAAGCTTGCTAACACTGTAACCATAGGCTAGCTTCCATGGGGCAGCTCCTAGCTTCATCCTGAGAGACTTCAGCACCCACACACGCACGCGAACACACACACGCACCCACACGCACCCATATATACACACAGGGAAGGTTAGCTGAGGATCCACTGTGACATATTAGCTACTGTGTTTGTTCTACAACTATTCCATTTTCCTCAAATTGTATGTATTCAGATGAGCCGAGAATTCCATGCCTGGGGACTGGATGAGGCTAGAAGCTTGTCTCTGAAGGAGACAAAATTGTGAGATGAAAAAAGACTAATAAAAACATGTTAGTCACCATTTCCAGTCTAGTATGACTTCCTATGTTACTTTACATGTTACTGTACATTCTTGGCTATATTGAAGACTTGAAGGTGTAGGATGAGAGATGGATGAGGAATTTAAACCAAATCCATCTCCAAGTGTTAATATTTCATCCTTTAATTAAACTTGTGTGTCAATCCATCATAGTTTCAGAGAGATGGATGGATGACCAGAGACTAGATGAATAGATGGCTATGTTTTATTGATGTACAGGTAGTTATTTTTGATTGCTTTGACATTTGGCTCAACTGTGGCAGTAGAACTATTGTGTCCTTGCTGTTACTGAGTGATCAATGTGCACAGCTCTGTTAGGGTCATGTTTTAATCCAAGTATTTAGTTCATAATCTTAACCTAGAGTAACATCTCAACAAAATCAAAATACTTGGAGCTACTGTTGGTAATGCTCCCTTCTCATCACACTATTTGTAGCCCTTGGTTGCATTCAACTGTGGTAACTCTTTCTTTGGATCTGCAGATGCTCTACATACTATCTACAGACAATCAGTAACCTTTCAACTAACTATCTATTAACCCTATCCCTGGCCCTAACCCTAACCCTTGTCCTCACCCTAACCCTAAACTTAGACCTAACCCTAACCATAACCTTAGGAAGCAGTTGGACGGATGGACTATGCGTACTATCCAAATAAAGTGTGACAAAAAGTTGAATATTGGATATTGCAATGTGAGTACTAACAATTTATAAGGCAGGACCAGCCGTGCAAAGCATCTGAGTTCTGTCTTTCCCATCACCATTCACTCCAGTTTTTAGAAACTAGAAGCATTCTGTTATCGTAAATAGAAAATCTATTGCCAGAGAATCCATTAGAAAGAATGAGCTTTCGACATGGCCTCATATTATGAGTTTGCCTGAAATTAAAGCAGAGCTTGAAAGGAAGCATAAAAGCATGAGGAAATCCTTCTGTGCTGGGAGACATCCTATGGCAAATTAAAAAGGTGATTCCTTTTCAAAAACCCAGAGCTTGATTTTCTTTTTTCATTATTTTCTCTTTCAAGAAGCCTCATGTCATATTGACACTAGTGTGTTCATACTCATTTTCTCACTTTGCAAGGCACACGTACAAACATACCCAGACCCTCAAAAATGCCTATAGAATGCACACACACACACACACACGGTCAATGAAACATATGTTATTTCACCAATCTCTTAGGGCCCATTCAATTGATCACACATGAAATAGTCATCCAAAAGAGAGTAATTAAATAATGTAAATAATGTCTTCTCACTGACCGTGACAGATACTTTCTTCACTGGTCTTTCCATTTTGGGACACAACCACACTATTTGTGGACACATATACTCATTCAAGGGTTTTTCTTTATTCTTTCTTTATTTCTACTACTTTCTACATTTTAGAAGAGTTAATGTACCAAAACTATGAAATAACACATATATAATCATGTAGTAATCAAAGTATATTTTATATTTGAGATGATTCAAACTAGCCACTCTTTGCCTTGATGACAGCTTTGCACAAAAGGCATTCTCTCAACCAGCATCATGAGGAAATCACCTGGAATGCATTTCAATAAACAAGTGTGCCTTGTTAAAAGTTTATTTTTGGAATTTCTTTCCTTGTTAATGAGTTTGAGCCAATCAGTTTGTTGTGACAAGGTAGGAAGGGTATACAGAAGATAACCCTATATGGTAAAATACCAAGTCCATATTATGGCAAGAACAGCTAAAATAAGCAAAGAGAAATGACAGGCCATTATTACTTTTAGACATGCAGGTCAGTCAATTGGGAAAATGTCAAGAACTTTGAAACTTTCTTCAAGTGCAGTCCCAAAAAACATCAAATGCTTTGATGAAACTGGCTCTCATGAAGACTGCCACAGGAAAGGAAGACCCAGAGTTACCTCTGCTGCAGAGGATAAGTTGATTAGAGCTAACTGCACCTCAGATTGCAGCCCAAATAAATGCTTCACAGAGTTCAAGTAACAGACACATCTCAACATCAACTGTTCAGAGCAGACTCCGTGATTAAATTGCTGCAAATAAACCACTACTAAAGGATACCAATAACAATAAGAGACTTGCTTGGGCCAAGAAAAACGAGCAGTGAACATTAGACCAGTGGAAATCTGTTCTTTGGTCTGATGAGTCCAAATTTTAGATTTTTTCTACGGATGATCTCTGCATGTGTCTTTCCCACAGTGAAGCATGGAGGAGGAGGTGTGATGGTGTGGGGATGCTTTGCTGGTGACAGTGTTGGTGTTTATTTAGATTTCAAGGCACACTTATCTAGCATGGCTACCACAGCATTCTGCAGCAATGCGCCATCCCATCTGGTTTGCGCTTAGTGGGACTATCATTTGTTTTTCAACAGGGCAATGACCTACCACACTATTTGACCAAGATGGAGAGTGATGGAGTGCTGCATCAGATGACCTGTCCTCCACAATCATCTGACCTCAACCCAATTGAGATAGTTTGGGATGAGTTGGACCACAGAGTCTATGTGGTTTTAGGTACTGGAGCAATACAATGATCTAGAGAGAGCTCTTGCCTTTTGTCAACATGCATATCTGATAATCATGTCCCATGGTCCTATAAGCAAGACAGAGAATTCAAATGGCGAACCTCAATACTGTGTACTTCTCCTGGACATCAAATCAGAATACTTCCACCATTCCAAATATGGCTTTGCCTTTCCAAATTGTAATTATTTTTTTAACACCATCAATCAGAGCTGTCAGAGCAGGATGTGACAGGCACCAACTAACTACATGCTGCTGAGTGTTGCTGCAGGGAGTCCTAGGGCTGTCAGTGTGCATAGCAGATCTCCGACTGGGGATGGCTGACAGCTTAGCTAGCCTAGCAGGACTGCTCTTTCTCCTGCTCAGACAGACAGTGTGTCAGCCAGCCTCACACAGGGCCCTGTCTAGCCCTGCCTGGCCTCTCAGACTCTAATGGAACACGAGTCTCTTGTTTAGATGATCTGAGCAAAGCTTCCAGAATGATCATCATCAGCCATGGAACACAGAACATTCTAGAACAGAGCCTCATCAAGGAGCATCAGCTGATTCAGTGGTGAAGGCGCACAATGCTTACACAGGCTTAAAGGAGACAAGCAGTCAATGGGAATGGAAATGGTCATGTAGCCATAGCGGTACAAGGATCAGGCTCCTGGCTATCGGGTCGCATATTATTTCAGATCTGCTTAGCAGACAGTTGGCCAGCGAGCCGTGGATCCACGAGATCACAGCAGCGAGAGAAGAGATTGCTTACTGTTGGACTTCTCAAATCGAAATTGGGAACACTGCCATCCACATTTTTTAAGTCATGCCCATTAAATTTTGAATAAGTTGAAGCAATCTGTGGTGTCAAAATGTCTACCGCTTGACAGAGGGGCCCTGAAATACAGCAGGTGATGAAGATAACATACATTGAAAATGGATGCAGGCTTAACTTTGAAATATTTGTTTTCATGATCATTTGAAAAGTAATTTCACTTAATATAGCTACATTTCAATGTCACACAGAAGTTTCTGAAACATTTTCTAAAACTTTTTCGCCACTATGTTAATGTAAATCAAATGTAACACTTCCCCTCGCCCCCCACCACAGAACTCGAAACACTGTTGGATCCTGGGTAATTATATGACTACAGAATGCCTGCCCCTGAGAGTTGCCATGGAAAAGCACTGCCAACAGCGCCATGCTTGTAGACATTTGTGATGGTCCCCTGAAAAAGCCCTCCAGCCAACTCCTGCACCAGTCATTAGTCTGCTGTGTCTGCCTTCATCACTCGACAGCACAGTCTGAATTGTCAAACACTCTTCCACAATGTGAAGGTCAAATCAGACCTGATGCTGGTACTCTTATGACGTTGGATAATGAAAAAACAAACAATTATTTCTCCCTTATTTGAGCTAGTTACATTGGTTGTACCTCCTGTACTTCAGTGTATACGACATGGTTATTTGCTCTTTCAAATGTCTCTATTGTGTATTTTGTTTGCATGCGATGAACTAGACAATTTGACTAAACTGGTGTGAACAATGGCAAGGTCATGAAAATCCCAAAATGGTTTCAATTGTTGTGTAGGCTATTCACCAGTGACGGCTTTTCAAATGGGATGAAAATACATTTTATTTTAGCGTAATTTGTTTAATCTGATGAAAGTGTTTTATCATAACAGTCTGCTTAGCTGTTTTGTAGAACACAAAAGGCAGCAGAGGCAGAAAAAACCACACACACACACACACACGATTGCATTTGTGACTGTGAGGGGGAATTTAAGGGCATGTTTCTCCCATCTATAAAACAGGCTTGTAGGGCCACTTATCTAAACTCACAGTATGTATTTGTAAGGTGCATGAAGGGAACAGGCAAACTGACTGGCAGGTGAATAGAGCTGAGACTAAACAAGATATTTCTCAGTGCCTGAAAAACACAAAAAATCGGATTATGCAAACAGGCACCCTGGGATAACACACCACAGTTACAATCTAGGGATAGAGGCAGGTTAATATAAAAAGTAAACAAGAAATGCAATCTCTCGGGATTGCGCATGAAAAAGCTCTGTGACAGGTCAGGGTCCAGTCATTCAGACTGGTCTTCCTCATTTATCAGAATATTTCTAAAGACTGTTGACATCTAGTGGAAGGCATAGGAACTGCAATTTGAGTCCTAAGCCAATTGATACGGTAATGGCATTGAATAGAAAACTACAAAACAAAAACAATGGATATTTATCAGGTTTTCGCCTGCCAAATCAGTGCTGTTATACTCACAGACACTATTTTAACAGTTTCGGAAACTTTAGAGTGTTTTCTATCCAAATCTACCTACATTATATCTACATTATATGCATATCATCTCTTCTGGTCCCGAGTAGCAGGCCGTTTAATTTAGGCATGCTTTTCATCCAAAATTCCGAATGCTGCCCCCTACCCTAGAGAAGTTAAAGGCACAGTCAACTTAGTGTATGTAAACTTCTGACCCACTGGAATTGTGATACTGTGAATTATAAGTGAAATAATCTGTCTGTAAACAATTGTTGGAAAAATTACTTGTGTCATGCACAAAGTAGATGTCCTAACTGACTTGCCAAAACTATAGTTTGTTGACAAGAAATTTGTGGAGTGGTTGAAAAACGAGTCTTAATGACTCCAACCTAAGTGTATGTAAACTTCCGACTTCAAATGTATCTGCAAACATTTAACTCACCACTGTCACAGACTGGTCTTCCCTGGCTGCCTGGACCTGCTGAGACCTGTGTCACTGTCTGATCCTCCTAAAATGAGGCATGACAAAGAATTACCTTGGTGTACATGTATATATTATATTATCTAAGAATAGAATCAATGCTTCAATAATCAAAATTACCTCATTCCTAGATCCCAGAATGTAGCTTTAAACTTAAGCTGCTGTCCTGTAGCTTCTGTAGATCTAGCCATCAATTCAAGATGGTACTTTATATCATTCACTGAATATACTGCAAATTCACCTGAGCTCCATAGACTGCTCTTCCCTGTCTGACCCTGCTGGGACCCCTGTCACCATCTGATCCTGCTAAGACATAATGAGCATAGTGTTGTGTACTGACTGGACTAGAGGGCTGCATTCCCGCGGGATGACAGATCATTGCGGCCACAGTCTGAATTTTTCATGCTGCAGGCGGGAGCAGGCGGTCAGACCGACGACCCAGCTAGCAGTGAGGAATCGGCCCTCTTCCGGGGAGCCGGAACTGATTGAGTCGGCCTGGAATCGGGTGTCGGACTCGGCCAGGAATAAACATGAATGACTGCCCAGAATCAGCCCAAGTACATCGGGCTGTTTCCATCTACTGGAATTCAGCCGACTTTTTACCAGAATCCCCACAGAAGCGGCCTGATGCAAATTTAAATAAATGTATACAAAATTACCTGATTTAGTCATTTTAGATATGTCTATTATACATTTTATACATACAAATTATACCCATCCACAAAAACAAATTGTGTTGGAGGAGACACCATACACCTGGTGACCGAGGAGTCACTACAGCGCGATAGGACAAGGACATCCAGGCAGGCCAAACCCTCCCCTAACTCGGACTACGCACGGGTCTCGGTCAGCCTGGGTCTCAAACTAGCATCTCTAGAAATGGAATTTGCACTGAGTTGCAGTGTCTTAGACCACTGCGCCACTCGGGAGGTTCCATCCAAAGTTTTTAATGCTTATCAATTGCCTTGCACAAAGTATCAAAATACTAAAATACTACACAGGACTCTTAAAGAATTATTAAAATGTTAAAAGTATGTTTTAATCACAGAATCAACGTGGAAAATATGGAGAAAAAATAAATAAATAATGAAAAGCAGCCGTGTTATCATCTGCCAGAGATTAGCCCCAATCGGCCCGAGCCCCAAGTAATACATTTGGGCCAGATAACTCACACCGGAATCAGCCTGAGCTCAATCCTCGCAACCATAAGTAATACTGCCGAAGGCGTCCCAGACTCGTGTCACATGACGTCGGACGAGTGTGACTCTCAGCCGAGTGCCGCAACTCTCAGCCGGAATCAGCCCAGATCCACTGTGTTAGCTGGGGACTTTGGGATAAAAGTATTTTTGTTGTCCCACAGATATTTTTGAAAAGGTCCTCTTTCTGCATTATATGCGTTAGCCTACGTCTTGTAATAAAACCACATTTTTCACATTATTCACACAGTCAGAATTCACTGCTTCAAAATTAGTTGCCTACCTCTCCTAGTTGGGAGTGAGTTCAAGTGTGCTTAGTATGTGTTGTTTCATTGAAACAGAGAATCATGTGGCAGTTAACTTGAATATGAAATTAACTTAAATACGGTTAGACTGTAGTTAGCTACAGTAAATAAATATTGATAATGAAAAGAAGTGGAGGGCGCTCAACCAACGTGAGTCGAAGTGCAATCCAAAAATGTAATCATCATTGAAAAGGAAAAGGTCCAACGTGCACATAGGTGATGCTACTACGCTTAGTGGCGTTGCGCCTTATGGATTACCCATTTATTTGCCTCTGCCTGCAAATCATCCACCTAAAAAGGTAGGCAAAATCCTATAGGACTATGCAAAACATAGCAAGAGTCACTGTCATCATTCTTGCTGCTTCCGGTTCAGTAGCCATACCAGGTGAGCGTGTGGTCTCAATTAAATAGAGTAGGCTATAGCCTATGTATACATGGACAGAGAAGCACGGGCAGTTATCGTTCCACAAAAATGTACTTCTTAAATAGGCCTATGATTAGGCTATAGTTCACTACATTGCCTAATAAATAGGCCTAAATATGGATCACCCATATTTCTCCGTCTGAAAATCTTCCCACTCGTAAAAGGTAGGCTATAAAAAGTCTCTCCAACTCTACTCTCTTCAAACTACATCTAGAATATTGGCTGATATAGCCCACTAAAACAACTTAAGGGCCATGTAAGAATCTCTGGTAATTTAACATATTTCTTATTAAGTTATTTTTGCGCATTTGATATTGCCTGTAGGGCGCAAAATTGATGGGACTATGGATGGCAAGTGAGCTGTCACATATGCCTGAAACAACATTGCGGGACTGCAGTTGGGTTTGGGACCAGTTCCTGCAGTGTCAGGCGGGAGTCAGAAAGCCAGTGGTTGCAGGCTGGAGCGGGATGAAGAAATCGTTCCGTACAGACCTCTACTGTGCACCATGACAGTGAAGCCTGTAACTTTAGAGGTGTTTATTATGTGAAAAGTAGGGAATTATCTAGATCAATAACGTTACATTGACATACCAACTCACATTGCACTGAAAAAGTTGACTTAAGACCTCAATCGCGAGGGCCGATGGTTTCATCGTTTGATTCAGGTCTAGTTTGATTGAGGAAAAAATAATATCTAACGTAAGTCAACTTTTGGCCAGCTCTCTCTCTTATGGTACATCAACTGGTGAATGCCAAGTTAATTTACTTCTGAAACGTGACAAAACAAATTCTACAAAACATTTGCATCCAAACAACTGCTGTTAGATAGTGAAATGAGGTGGCTATTTATTACTATCTCACAGATAACTAGAGGCTACAGCTGACCTGGCTGTGTTAGCTACTCACTAGCGTATCTTATTCATTCACCTCAGTCAAGAGGGGATGAAACATTAGCTAACGTTACATGTCAGTTATAATACTAGCTCAGCACTGCGAATAAACACTAGTTTTTTTTTTTTTTTGTTACGTTAAACGAAAGTTACCTTGCCAGCTAAATCAGTCAACTAAAGAGTAGGCAGTTTCTGTTCTGCTTCCTTTTACAACTTGGTGAAAGAGCGCAGCACGTACACACTATGTTTAACTCCCCTGTGCTGGTCCAGCAAGCCTTTAGAAGCTTTGCCTTCTCACAGCCTGCCAGCACACTGTGGTGTCTGCCCCATCCTAAATCCAGTCGGATAAACACCCCAAACAGCCTACCCGAATGCTCAGAGGCATCCGTATGGTCCTAAATCACACCGCTGCTGTGTTTTGTATTACAATGATAAAACAGGGGGGTTCCAAAAATCCAATATCAGAATGTGCCCCCCCATCCCCAGTGAAAGTTGTGCCCCTGATACATACCATATGAAACATAACATATTAATTGGGGTGTCCCGGATTTACTTTTACTATGTTGAGTCTACCCCTGAGTCCAGATTGACAGTACATATGCATGGGACTCACAAAGTACAATATGTTACAAGGCAGATACGAGACAAACAGTTGGCAACTGACCACCATTCTGTCTGCAAGCCCTCTGAGTGAGACATCGTAAATATGCAGCAACAACTCAAGCTTCAGCATAATCAGCACTTCATTATAGACCTAAACTTCCCCGCTACTCACTATTCACAACAGCAGCACTTTTCAGCAAACAAGCATTTAACATGAGAGGTTTGGATGAGGTAATTTTCTGCATCATTTGAGAGGGAACAAATCACTAAATGGAAGCAGAGAGGTTGCTTTGTGAGCGCTGAAGCAAAACTACACCTCTGTTTCACTCTCCAGGGAGTCAAGCAAAGGAGAAAAGAGAGAGTGAAGAGGAGAGGAGAGAGAGAGGAGAGATGAGAGAGAGGAGAGAAGAGAAGAAAAGAGAAAAGAGAGAGAGGAGAGGATGGGAGATGGCAAGTTCTTAAGTTCTTTTGTGAAATCATAAAAACACTTCAACTTCTTCAAAGAGCCACTCTCTCATTGTTGTGTCAACTTTGGCACCTTTTCAATTTTTTTATTTATTTAACCTTTATTTAACTAGGCAAGTTAATTAAGAACAAATTCTTAATAACAATGACGGCCTACCCCGGCCTAACCCTGGCACAACTGTGTGGCGCTCTATGGGACTCCCAATCACGGCTGGTTGTGATACAGCCTGGAATCAAACCAGGGTCTGTAGTGACGCCTCTAGCACTGAGATGCAGTATCTTAGACCACTGCACCACTTGGGAGCCCCACCTCTCATGGTCTGCCACTTACCAAGCTAAGATTATTACTATATAATCATCTGTAGATTTATGTTATCCTGTCCTTGTCAACAGCAGCATAATCTAGTTTTAAATGTACTCCATCTTATTCTCTCCCCATGCCTTTTCTCAACATGCATTAGCTTTTATTACACCAAGAATCACATTGAGACTAAGACTCTCATTTAGGTGAATGTCTGTGGGACTGGAGAGGAGGAACAGACACACATACCATGGTTGTACTGAGTAAGAAAGAACCAGTGTAATGATTACCCCGTAATAGGCTGGTAAGTGCGTGCATGTATTGGGTGATCAAGTATAATGTTCAAGAACATCTCAGGGTTTTCTTGGAAAATGGTGTTATACTTTTTCAATGTACTAACTACATTTACATGACATTTTAGTCAATTAGCAGACACTTATTTCCAGAGCAACTTACAGGAGCAATTAGTGTGCAAGGATTCAAACCAGGGACCCATGAGTTACTGACTGAACACTCTTAACCACTAGGCTACCTGCTAACCATTCATGCCATGTACACAATTTTATAGGTAACAACCTCATCGTTACCTTGTAATAACACCTATTCCTTAATATCAGTACTGTTCCATCCAGTCCTCGGGGATCACCAAATAGCTACATTTTTGTATATATCCCAAGACAAGCATACCTGATTTAACTACTGGTATTAAACCAATCACAAATTCCTTCATTAGTTGAATGTGGGTCTATATGGAAATATATCAAATCTGAAATGGCTGGTGGTCCCTGAGGACTTGGTTAGGAAACATTGCTGTACTGTGTAAGGTTTGCCGGAGGAGCATTGTTCATAACACTGTAACCTTGACTTCAACTCTGTGAAGCTGTTGAGCTGTGATTGTATTCCCATCTCACTCTGGCACGTGTGAAGTCACCACCACTTAGTCCGGAGGGTCTGAGACAAGGTCCAGATGCCAGGGCTGTCCTCCTCTCCACTCCTTTCCAATCTGGGCCTGGTTACACTACACAGGCATAGTGGAGGGCTTCCCTGCCTGACAGATTGATGTCCCTACTCCAGTCCATTACCGCCTCGCTTTTATTTGCCATTTGGCATATAGGCACTCGGCTACCATAGCCTTGCTGGGACTCTTTCTGTGTGAATTTGTCATCTGCTTCTGTTTCAGGGAGAGAGGATTTGTCCTCATGCCCAATACACACAAACATGCACGCACACACATGCACAAACTCAGTCACAAACAGACTAACAGTTGTGGTTCTGATTACTTACTAGTAAACCCAACAAAGCAATGAGTGATTGCAGTTTCTTTTAGGAATGGGCATTTGAAATGATTTCACTATTTGAATAATATAACGATTTTTCATAGGATTCCAGCGCCAGTCATTTTTAAAAAACAAAGAAAAAAAGTTTTAGTTTTAACAGACTTTTTCCTGCCGAATCTCTAACGCATTCAGAAGTGAATACTGGAACCATATTGTGGGGAATGGTCAGTGGGGAGCTATAGAAAACTAATGTCATATTTATTTTGTTTTTATTTTGTGATGTCATTAAAAATGGTATGGACAAAATACTGTAACTTGGAAAGTATATCGCCTTCAATTCAATTCAATTCAATTCAAGGGCTTTATTGGCATGGGAAACATGTGTTAACATTGCCAAAGCAAGTGAGGTAGACAACATACAAAGTGAATATATAAAGTGAAAAACAACAAAAATTAACAGTAAACATTACACATACAGAAGTTTCAAAACAGTAAAGACATTACAAATGTCATATTATATATATATATATACAGTGTTCTAACAATGTACAAATGGCTAAAGGACACAAGATAAAATAAATAAGCATAAATATGGGTTGTATTTACAATGGTGTTTGTTCTTCACTGGTTGCCCTTTTCTCGTGGCAACAGGTCACAAATCTTGCTGCTGTGATGGCACACTGTGGAATTTCACCCAGTAGATATGGGAGTTTTTCAAAATTGGATTTGTTTTCGAATTCTTTGTGGATCTGTGTAATCTGAGGGAAATATGTCTCTCTAATATGGTCATACATTGGGCAGGAGGTTAGGAAGTGCAGCTCAGTTTCCACCTCATTTTGTGGGCAGTGAGCACATAGCCTGTCTTCTCTTGAGAGCCATGTCTGCCTACGGCGGCCTTTCTCAATAGCAAGGCTATGCTCACTGAGTCTGTAAATAGTCAAGGCTTTCCTTAATTTTGGGTCAGTCACAGTGGTCAGGTATTCTGCCGCTGTGTACTCTCTGTGTAGGGCCAAATAGCATTCTAGTTTGCTCTGTTTTTTTGTTAATTCTTTCCAATGTGTTAAGTAGTTATCTTTTTGTTTTCTCATGATTTGGTTGGGTCTAATTGTGCTGCTGTCCTGGGGCTCTGTAGTGTGTGTTTGTGTTTGTGAACAGAGCCCCAGGACCAGCTTGCTTAGGGGACTCTTCTCCAGGTTCATCTCTCTGTAGGTGATGGCTTTGTTATGGAAGGTTTGTGAATCGCTTCCTTTTAGGTGGTTGTAGAATTTAACAGCTCTTTTCTGGATTTTGATAATCCGTCAAGTTTCCTTCCAATACGTTGTGCATATAATATTAAAAATGATTAAAGTATTTTTGTTAACCTCTTATTTGTGACAGGGGGCAGTTGGACACTAGTATTGGACATTATGGAACAAAACAACGATTTATTGTGGAACTAGGACTCCTTGCACTGCATTCTGATGAAAGATCAAAGGTAAGGGAATATTTATGATGTAATTTCGTATTTCTGTTGACTCCAACATGGCGGAGAAATATATTTACGTCTGAGCACTGTCTCAGATTATTGCATGGTAGGCTTTTTTCGTAACGTTTTTAAAACATGTGACACAGCGGTTGCGTTAAGAACCAGTGTATCTTTAATTATATGTAGAACATGTATCTTTAGTCAAAGTTTATGATGAGTATTTCTGTTATCTGGCGTAGCTTTCAATAATTCCTCCAGATATTTTGGAGGCATTTCTGAACATGGCGTCAATGTAAACCGAGATTTGTGGATATAAATATGCATATTATCGAACAAAACATAAATGTATTGTGTAACATGTCATATGAGTGTCATCTGATGAAGATTTTCGAAAAGGTTAGTGATTCATTTTATCTCTAATCCTGCTTTTGTGACTCTATCTTTGGCTGGGAAAAATGGCTGTGTTTTAAAAAAAATTGGTGGTGGTCTAACATAAATATATGTTGTGTTTTCGCTGTAAAACATTTTAAAATCGGACATGATGGGTAGATGAACAAGATGTTTATCTTTCATTTGCTGTATTGGACTTGTGAAAGTTAAATATTTCTAAAGAACATTTTTGAATTCCATGCGCCACCTTTTCAGCTGTCTGGGGGGGGGGGGCTGCCTTGCCATAACACCATAACAGGTTTAAATCCAGCAAAAGGAGGCTATGGAACATGGAGTTTTCAAAATAGAAGCCACTTCCTGTTTTGATTTTCCTCAGGGTTTGGCTTGCAATAACAGTTCTGTTATACTCAGACAATATTTTGACAGTTTTAGAAACTTTAGAATGTTTTCTATCCAATACTAATAATAACATGCATATATTAGCAACTGAGACTGAGGAGCTGGCCGTTTAAAATGGGCACCTTTTCATCCAAGCTACTCAATACTGCCCCTGCAGCCATATGAAGTTAACCCTCTTGGGCATGGAGTTCACCAGAGCGTCACAGGTTGCCACTGGAGTCCTCTTCCACTCCTCCATGACGGCATCACAAAGCTGGTGGATGTTAGAGACCTTGCACTCCTCCACCTTCCGTTTGAGGATGCCCCACAGATGATCAATAGGGTTTAGGTCTGGAGACATGCTTGGCCAGTCCATCACCTTTACCCTCAGCTTCTTTAGCAAGGCAGTGGTCGTCTTGGAGGTGTGTTTGGGGTCGTCATCATGTTGGAATACTGCCCTGCGGCCCAGTCTCCGAAGGGAGGGGATCATGCTCTGCTTCAGTATGTCACAGTACATGTTGGTATTCATGGTTCCCTCAATGAATTGTAGCTCCCCAGTGCCGGCAACACTCATGCAGCCCAACACCATGACACTCCTACCACCATGCTTGACTGTAGGCAAGACACACTTGTCTTTGTACTCCTCACCTGGTTGCCGCCACACACGCTGGACACCATCTCAAATAAATAACTTAAATCTTGGTCTCATCAGACCACAGGACATGATTCCAGTAATCCATGTCCTTAGTCTGCAAAATATTGACACTTTGGGCCCAATTTGGACATTTTCACGTTGGGGTGTACTCACTTTTATTGCCAGTGGTTTAGACATTAATGTCTGTGTGTTGAGTTATTTTGAGGCGACAGCAAATTTACACTGTTATACAAGCTGTACACTCACTAATTTACATTGTAGCAAAGTGTAATTTCTTCAGTTTGTCACATGAAAAGATATACTCAAATATTTACAAAAATGTGAGGGGTGTACTCACTTTTGTCATATACTGTATATCTTATAGAGTTTAATTTGGGAGATGGAAACTCTAACTTCTTGTGACTCTCAAACCCGGATCCGTAAACATCGCCTCAAACTAATTAGCATAACACAGCGGACATAAATATCCCTAGAAAATCTTCCTATTCATGAAAATCACAAATGAAATATATTGAGACACAGCTTAGCCTTTTGTTAATCACACTGTCATCTCTGATTTTCAAAATATGCTTTACAGCCAACGCTAGACAAGCATTTGTGTAAGTTTATCATAGCCTAGCATAGCATTATGCCCTGCTAGCAGCAGCCAACATTTTCACGAAAATAAGAAAAGCAATCTTTGAAGAACTTCGGATGTTTTCACTCAGGTGACTCCCAGTTAGATAGCAAATGTTCCTTTTTTCCCAAAATATTATTTTTGTAGGCGAAATAGCTCCTGTTTGTTCTTCACGTTTGGCTGAGAAATCGACCGGTCAGTACAACGCCAAATTGTTTTCAAAATTAGCTCCATAATATCGACAGAAACATGGCAAACGTTGTTTAGAATCAATCCTCAAGGTGTTTTTCACATATCTATTCAATAATACTTGCTTGTTTGTAGGTGACCAAATACTTATTTTCCACCATAATTTGCAAATAAATTCATAAAAAATCATACAATGTGATTTTCTGGATTTTTTTCCCTCATTTTGTCTGTCATAGTTGAAGTGTACCTATGATGAAAATTGCAGGCCTCTCATCTTTTTTAAGTGGGAGAACTTGCACAATTGGTGGCTGACTAAATACTTTTTTGCAATTGGTTTCTCATTAGAAGCGATTGGAAAAATGGCTACTTCTGTACTTTACGCAAGATTTTCTGCGGGAGCCATCATGTGACCACTTGCTCAATGTGGTCCCTTACGGCTATTCTTCAACATAAATGCATAAAAAGACGTCACAATGCTGTAGACACCTTGGGGAATACATAGAAAGCGTAAGCTCATTCGTAGCCCATTCACAGCCATATAAGGAGTCATTGGCATGCATGGCTTTCAAAAAATGGGGCACTTCCTGATTGGATTTTTATCTGGGTTTCACCTGTAACATCAGTTCTGTTGCACTTACAGACAATATCTTTGCAGTTTTGGAAATGTCAGAGTGTTTTCTATCCAAAGCTGTCAATTATATGCATAGTCGAGCATCTTGTCGTGACAAATATCCCGTTTAAAATGGGAACATTTTTTATCCAAAAATGAAAATACTGCCCCCTAGTCACAAAAGGTTAAACAAATTCTTCCGTGGTGCCCCAAATCCTAATGAGTTAATTGTTACATGATTAATTTAAATGAGGTAACAATTAAACATAGTTAGTTGATTAAATAAATAACAGTCATCAGATTAAAGAAAGTAAAGTCACGACAATGTATACAACAAAGAATAAGTGTAACCCTTGTGTTATTTAACCCCATCGTGTCAAAGGCTTGCCAAATCACAGATCACATGATTTATTTTGTGTGGTGCAATGTTTTTATTGACTAGACTGTTGATTTCTATATTTTTTTTTTTACGTATTAAATTAAATCACTGCTTTACCTTCCAAATGATTTGCCTCAGGAAATAGATTTGCTCCACAGAAAACCATATTACAGTATTGCAAAGAGGAAACTAATCATACATGCTGTGGGGTTCCATTGAAAAGCTCTTAGAGAGTCTACTGAGATACACTGAACATCAGCAAGTCATCCAACACCACAGGAATGATGTCCTACTCCCTCCTGAGATGAGTTGTGGTGCCTTGAGGACAAACTGCAGTGATGAATCTTTATTATCGCTCCTCTCCCTTCATTCTGCCCAAACTATGTTCTCTAGAGACAGGCACAGCCATCCACACCATGGTAGAAGGATAGTAGAACACACACACACAGTCAGGGGACAGTGAAGTTGCTCTTTATTCTAGGCCTGCTCTGTCAGCAGTAATCAGGGTAGTGTGATGTGATCCTGATGAGAAGCAGTAATATGCACTGTGGCTTTACTGTCCTCCCCATTCCCTCAAAATCCCTGTCTATTGACTCACCCTGATGAAGTTTGGATTTAATTGACTGTCAGTCCCAATGGGGTGGGGATCCTCAGAACCTTATGGTGTCCTTGACACTTTGTCTCCAAAGTTACTTTGCTTAACCCATAAGAGTCTAAGACGGGGGGGGGTTCTACTAAGCTATATGCAATTGTTTTAAGGTCATACCAAGGATAATTTTCCTATTTTATTTGGAGTTTTCAGACCCCTTGAAGTATACAAAAACATGAGATATATCAAAGATCAGGAAACATTACACATATGTTTTAAACATGTTTTTAACCCGTTACTTTTGGCACTAAACAGTTTCTATATACAGCATACTTTGATACATTTTTAAACTGGTAGGCCTCCTGAGTGGCTCAGCAGTCTAAGGCACTGCATTGCGGTGCAAGATGTGCCACTGGAGATCCAGATTCAAGTCCAGGCTCTGACACAGCCGGCCGTGACCAGGAGACCCACAGGCCAGTGCACAATTGTCCCAGTGTTGTCCGGGTTAGGGGAGGGTTTGGCCGGCAGGGATGTCCTTTTCCCACTGCACTCTAGCGACTCCTGTGGTAGGCCAGGCGCATGCACACTGACACAGTTGCCAGGTGTATGGTGTTTCCTTCTACACATTGGTGTGGCTGGCAACTGGGATAAGTGGGCATTGTGTGATGAAGCAGAGCAGCTTGGTTGGATTGTGTTTCGGAGGACACATGGCTCTCGACCTTAGCTTCTCCCGAGTCCGTACGGGAGTTGCAGAGATGAAACAAGACTGTAACTACCACTGGGAAGAAAAAAGGGCTAAAAAAAATTTGGAGGTGGAGGGTCTGTCATGGTCTGGGGCGGTGTTGCACAGAATCATCGGACTGAGCTTGTTGTAATTGCAGGCAATCTCAACACTATGTGTTACAGGGAAGACATCCTCCTCCCTCATGTGGTACCCTTCCTGCAGGCTCATCCTGACATGACCATGCCACCAGCCATACTGCTTGTTCTGTGTTTGAATTCCTGCAAGACAGGAATGTCAGTGTTCTGCCATGGCCAGCAAAGAGCCCGAATCTCAATCCAATTGAGCATGTCTGGGACCTGTTGGATCGGAGGTTGAGGGCTAGGGCCATTCACCCCAGAAATGTCCGGGAACTTGCAGGTGCCTTTGTGGAAGAGTGGGGTAACATCTCACAGCAAGAACTGGCAAATCTGGTGCAGTCCATGAGGAGGAGATGCACTGCAGTACTTAATAAAAACATATTCAAATGGTACCAGGGGACCTTCAGACAAGTCTTGTCAGGCCTGTGGGTGTCCTAGAGCAAAACAACGTACATGTCAGTAAAACAACTGACATGTTCGTGAGAGTCTTACCTTTCCACAGAAGGGTTGTTGCCCAAACTGTTCGGACGCAACAGAACATTTTGTGAAAATACCGATTTTCTGGATGTCTCGTGGTCTGACAAACACCTCTCTAGCTCTGTCACCTTTCACCGCAGATGCTCATGGTGAACTGTTTTTGGATCTTCAAAACAATGGAATAATTTTAGTCTTCAGTGTGAATTTTCAGCATAGGCAGAGAGACAGACAGTTGATGCAGAGAACAAGTGAATTAGTGAGAAAAACATTCTCATCGTTCTTCATTCAGATACAGTATGTGCCCATGCCCCTCAGAAGCTGCTGTCAGATGTGTGAATTCCTCTGGTTAAAAATGCATTGTGGGAGTACTGATCTCGTTGTATGGTACACTACATCCCCCCTCTTTCTATTTCCACCCTCTCTCCCAAACACAGCAACCCTCCCTCTCCTCAGTGAGGGAATTTTATTACAGGTGACACACACTGTGTCTTAACACCGCACTCCGTAGCAGGTGCTGTGGGCGTGCTGCCCACTCCTAGACTGGCCAAGTAGGAATATCTGTCAAGCCTGTTTACCGCGACCTCTAGTTTCCGCACCCCACAACCGCTACCTGGGCCTGTCTGTCTGTCTGCAGGGGGAGGAGGACGGGGAGCTAGCGGATGGAGTGGGGCGTCAGTGAGTGTGCTTTGTTTTGTTTTGAGAAGCGGGAGCTGAGGATGCTGAGTAGAGCTGGAGCAGGAAAACAATGTATTCGCCAGGGAGGACCACCTTCTTTGAGGTTACTGTGTGTAGCAAGTTATAGACTTAGACGCGTTTGTTCTGATGAGAACATCTATAGCACCTACCCTCCCCTGACTCCTCACCTACCACTAAGCTCATGAAGACAATAGTTTGGATGTTTTTTTAACTGAATCTAATTAAAGCTGAAAGAGTTCTTAGAGTAAACAGATTCTTCTCAGTATGGTATTCACAAAGGAATACTGCTGCAGTACATATTATTTTATTCTGGATTCTACCATCTGCAAGAGTCACAGCCTTACGGTGAATGTGATAATTGAAAGTACTGTAGTTTAATGAGACTAGATGTTATTGTAGTGTGAAAGGTAATACATTTTTTTCTGGAGAGGATTGCTGACCATAGCCTTTTTCCAGTGTTTGTAATTTATAATTTCTTTACCTGGGAAGGTCTTTCATTTTGACAATGGCAAACTTTCAAATCAATGTCCTCTTAGCTACTGTACCTATCTGTAATATAGTGTATTTAAAAAAAATTCACCTGTCAGACTTAGAACAGGGCCACCAAATGTCACATGAAGCATTGTACAAATAATTTATCCAAATATAACCTTGGAAGTTGTCTACAAAATGGGAGCTGAGAGAGCTCATGGTGAAGTTAGCTAACTCAACTCCAGCCTCACACAACCCCGTTCCCTTCCATAAAAAAGCTGTGAAATCTGATTGCATTCACCACCAATTCAAAGGGTGAAGTTGTGAAGAAAGCAATTTTACATTTTAATTAAAAATAAAAATATTTCCATGATAATGGATGTAGGAAATGCATATCAATTGTCTTGTGATTAACACAACTCTGTACTCTGACATTTACCATAATTGAGGTCTTTTTGACTCGTTTCTTATCGTTTTGTTAAACATATTGAAAAGGAAGCTATAGCCTGTAAGGAGCATTGACAGCAACACAAAGTCTGCGGTGAGGCGGAAAAGCTGTTTATGCATTCAAAGCCTTTAGAGCAGTTTCTCCAATCACAGCAGGCCTTTGTTCATGACATTAGCACTATTTTAACGCTGAAGCGGCCAGAAATACCCATTTAGCAGATGTCTTTCAAAATCTAATGCCTATAAAATGGGATTTCTTAAATCTGTCTTTGGAAGTGTGAATATTAATGTCCCTTCACTCTCCCTTTCTATTTCGCTCTCCTTCTCTCCCACTCACACGCTCTTTCTATCTCCTCCCCTAAATCTTTTGGTTCTCTCTCTCGCTCTCTGGCTGTGTGGGAGTGTGGGATTTGGTTGTACAGATATTAAATAAACTAAAGTCAAACAGAGAGGCAAATGAATTAATGGAGGGAGGAGGCTGGATGAAAACTATTGGCGAATCAATATTACAAATACCGGAGGAAATAAAGGCTTCTTTTCTTCCCTCTTCTCTCCAAGCTCTGAATGCTTCAAGTTTATATTAAAAGTTAGCTATTGATGTTCTCTGATTACATTTCTTCAGAGTTCAGCTTCCCCCATCAAATCTATAAAACATTATGCCACATTACTCTTGTCAGGGAGGCCGATCTCACTGGAGAGGAGGATCTGGTGATATGTTTTCCAATATCAAAGTGATGAGTGATGTGTCGTCTGTAAATTGTTCCACATCAGATCTCCCTTATAGATTTATGCCTGCTTAAGGCAGAGATTCTTGAGGCCACTATGTTCTTCCAAAGGAAAATTATTACTTTTTAATCTTCTCATAGATATTTCATCATTATGTCTTATATCCAAATATTACCAGCTGGTCCTGTGAAAGGCAATATGATCATAGATATGTACATCATTTCTCCTTTAAGAGGTAGATGAAGTCCCCGTGCCACAGTTCCCCCTCCACAACACCTGGGATATTATTCTTGTGGACCTGAGTTTCATGCCACTCCACACTGCTCACTCTGAGGTAGTTGTGTGTGTTTGGCAAGGTGAACATCTAATGTGTTCGTGAACCTTGGAGCTATGTCCTCAAGCTGTGCACTGGGGTCATGCTGGGAGAGATGACACCTTTTCTATGCACTTTCCAGCTCCCTGACCTGTGTCCTTCAACCTCTTTTTACTGATACTGGATAATGAACAATGGATATTTTTTTCATCCCTTTACAAAAGATACATATAAAGGGTTAAAGTTGGGAGACAGATTCGTTCTAAATAATCATTTATACTTGCATTTTGACATTGACAGAACTGATTACTGCTATCGGTGCCCCTACTACTCGGTAAATAGCCCACCCAATTTACCTACCACATCCCCATACTGTTTTTATTTATTTACTTTTCTGCTCTTTTGCACACCAGTATCTCTACCTGCACATGACCATCTGATCATTTATCACTCCAGTGTTAATCTGCAAAATTGTAATTATTCGCCTAACTCCTCATGCCTTTTGCACACAATGTAATAGACTATTTTTTATCTACTGTGTTATTGACTTGTTTATTGTTTACTCCATGTGTAACTCTGTGTTGTTGTCTGTTCACACTGCTATTCTTTATCTTGGCCAGGTCGCAGTTGTAAATGAGAACTTGTTCTCAACTAGCCTACCTGGTTAAATAAAGGTGAAATAAAAAAATAAACAACTGTGTAACGGTAAATGTTGCTTTTATAATGGGTGGGGAGGAGAACAATAGAACAAGGGCAATGGGAAGGAGATATAAATGGAGGAAGAAAGGGCATACAGTGCCTTCAGAAAGTATTCATACCACTTGATTTATTCCACATTCTGTTGTGTTACAGCCTTAACTCAAAATTGATTAACTATACAGTATGCGACGGTTTCGGCAACAAGATCTTTGTAAGGCAGGGTTTACACGTACAAAAACACACACAACCAGTCAAAGTGAAGGGTTAAACCGGTTAATTATTATCAGGTTTCGGCAGAGTTCCTGATATACAGAACTCAAAAACAGATTAAACACTTCATCACCAGGGGAAGGTTCCATCCTTGTTGAAATCACAAGTTCCTTTCTTCCATCAAACCTCCCTCTCCACCATACATTCTGTCTCCCCAATACCCTACTCCTTCACCTGCCGGAGGTTAAAAAAAAAAGATAAAGAAAACCCATGGCGCTGTTAAGTAGAGGCCCTGATTGGTTTCACCTGTCTGCAGTTTTGCTCTGATTACAACTAGAGCCAGGTGTGGCTGTTCTGCTGCATTCTATACATTTTCCCCTGATCAGTCCATGGTTCTGCCTATGGGGAATAATTCACATTGCTGTCTGTGGTCCTGGCAGCCAGAAAACAAAGAAACCTCGCAGGCACAGACCGTTCATCCGCCACAGAATCCCTGAAACCGCTACAAGTACCAGTCAAAAGTTGGGACACACCTACTCATTCAAGGGTTTTTCTTAATTTTTACTATTTTCTACATTTGTAGAATATTAGTGAAGCAATCAAAACTCTGAAATAACACATATGGAATATTTAGTAACTAAAAAAGTGTTAAACAAATGAAGAAATATTACAGATTAGATTCTTCAAAGTAGCCACCCTTTGCCTTGATGACAGCTTTGCACACGTTTGGTATTCTCTCAACCAGCTTCACCTCAACCAGCTTCACCTCTTGTTTTCAATTTTGCACCCTGCACTTTCACTGGCTGTTGTCATATCATACTGTTAACAGGATTGCAGCCCTAAGAAGTTTTAACAAGGAAATTAATTAAACAAATTTACATTTAACAAGGCACACCTGTTAATTGAAATGCATTCCAGATGACTATCGCATGAAGCTGGTTGAGAGAATGACAAAAGTGTGCAAAGCTGTCATTAAGGCAAAGGGTGGCTACTTAGAACAATCTCAAATCTAAAATATATTTTAATTTGTTTAATACTTTTTGGCTACTACATGATTCCATATGTGTTTTTCATAGTTTTTGTGTCTTTGGCTATGCCGGATTAAGTGATATGACATGCTATTCTATAAAATAATTTCTCCGTAATTAATGTCACCTAATCATGTAAATGTAATTAACTAGAGAGTCGGGGACCATGGAATAATATTTATAGAGTTGTTATCTTCCGAATAAATTCTTAAAGACCTAGTAATATTTTACATAAATAGCAGTCAAAATCAATCATCACCTTAATTCAGTCTCATCTGAAAGTTGTAAATTATTTTATCTGCATGAAACCTGGCTAACAAGTTGAATCAGCAATACAAAATTGAGTTTAATTATTTATTTACTAAATACCTAACTAATCACACATACACACAATTAATCATAACTTGATTACAAATTACGTCATAAAGGAACACGTCACTAGCGGGCGGAACAGATATGACAGCTTGTTACACAAAAGAAAAGGGGGTGGGTTTGAGTGAAAGAGCGGGAAGACTGATGAACAAAGGGAAGAAGCTGTGCTATCGTAAATACAGTATCTTATGCATTCTAAATTACCTCCCATTTGGAAAAGGAAAATGCAATAAATATTTACTCTGAGCTGCGCTTCGGTAGGTTGGTGGTAGATGGAAGGCCGTGTTGCCAAACCGAATCCTTTGAAGAATGTCTCTGCTTGTCAATTGGATACATTGGAGGAACGTCGTTGTGTAATAGACGGGATACTCTGTCTATTCCTTTCTAACCATCGTTTGCAGCTGCTGTTGCTAACTCAACAGCTAGGAGGTATCACTTCTGTAGTGAATAAGAGTTCAAAGTTCATACCATTCGCAACCAAAGCTCACGCTGATGTTGGCTTCATTCTGTAGTCATTATCTGAACCATTCTGACATAGGACCGTCGTCCTACATCCCCAGAACAGGAAGTTCTATTGTCATCAAGGGCTTATATAGGAATGGAGAAAATGGGTGTGTTTCATAGTTTACGACCTCTGTCTCTTCACGTGGGCGGGCCACTGAGTGAGCAGCCCTATTTTATGAAAACCCACAGCTCACATTTTAGAAGTGAAAATCACATTTCATCCCATCACAAATAATTTAATATTCAAACATTTAAATTGAACAACAATTCCATGTGAATCCGATAACTCTGATGTGTAGACTTTCCACTGTAGAGTTTATGTCATCTTATCATTGATGAGAATGACTCAGATGACAACCGAACTGACATCATATTCATTAAGTACCACCGCATATGTTAAATTGTTCGGATTACCAGAATATAGTTAATTCCCCCCCACCTACTGATATTCCCAGAATCTCTATGTTAACCAAGGGTTTTGCAAACGTAAACTCAGTAGGGTAGAGAGAGGAAAAAGGGGGGAAGAGGTATTTATGACTGTCATAAACCTACCCCCAGGACAACATCATGACACTATTATTCTGCAATGTAGAAAATAGTAAAAATAAAGAAAAACCCTTGATTGAGTAGGTGTCCAACTTTTTGACTGGTACTGAAAATGTTCTTCATCCATCTACACACAGTATTAAATAATGACAAAGTGAAAATAAAGAAATACTGTATCTCATTTACATAAGTATTCACACCCTTGTGGGTAATTGAATACAAAGCCTTATGTTTGGGGGAAAATCCAACACAACACATCAGAGAACCACTCTTCATATTTTCAAGGATGGTGGTCGTTGCATCATGTTATGCATATGTTTGTCATCTGCAAGAACTAGAGAGTTTAGGCAAAATCCTAGAGGAAAACCTTGTTCAGTCTGCCTTCCAACAGACACTGGGAAACAAATTCACTTTTCAGCAGAACAATAATCTCAAACACAAGGCCAAATATACACTGGAGTTGCTCACCAAGACAACATTGAATGGTCCTGAGTGGCCTAGTTACAGTTTTGACTTAAATCGGCTTGAAAATCTATGGCAGCACTTACAAATGTCTTCCTAGCAATGATCTACAACCCACTTAACAGAGCTTGAAGTATTTTAAAAAGTTAGAATAATGTGAAAATATTGTACAATCCAGGTGTGCAACGCTCTTAAAGACCTACCCAAAAAGACTCACAGCTGAAATTGCTGTCAAAGGGGATTCTAACATGTATTGACTCAGGGGTGTGACTACGTATGTAATGTAAGTGTCACACCCTTATCTGTTTCACCTGTCCTTGTGATTGTCTCCACCCCCACCAGGTGTCGCTTATTTTCACCAGTGTATTTATCCCTGTGTTTCTTGTCTCTCTGTGCCAGTTTGTCTTGTACGTTTCCAAGTCAACCAGCGGTTTTTCCCGTTCTCATGCTTTTTTGCATTCTCTTTTTTCTAGTCCTCCTGATTTTGACCTTGCCTGTTTCTGGACTTTGTACCTGCCTGCCTGACCATTCTGCCTGCCTTGACCACGTGCCTGTCTGCCACTCTGTACCTCCTGCACTCTGATCTGCTTTTGACCTTTTTGCCTGTACACAACCATTCTCTTGCCTACCCCTTTGGATTAATAAACATTGTAAGACTCCAACCACCCACCTCCTGTGTCTGCATTTGGGTCTCGCCTTGTTTAATTTAATTAATTCATTTTTTTTTTAAATGTTCAACTTTATTTAACCAGGTAGGCTAGTTTAAGAACAAGTTCTCATTGGCAACTGCGACCTGGCCAAGATAAAGCAAAGCAGTTCGACACGTACAACAACACAGAGTTACACATGGAAAAAACAAACATACAATCAATAATACTGTAGAAAAATGTATATACAGCATGTGCAAATCAGGTAGGATAAGATAGGTAAGGCAATAAATATGCCATGGTGGCAAATTAATTACAGTATAGCAATTAAACACTGGAATGGTAGGATGTGCAGAAGATAAATGTGCAAGTTGAGGTACTTGGGTGCAAAGGAGCAAGATAAATAAATAAATAAATACAGTATGGGGATGAGAGATTGGATGAGCTATGTACAGGTGCAGTGATCTGTTCTGACAGCTGGTGCTTAAAGCTAGTGAGGGAGGTAAGAGTCTCCAGTTTCAGAGATTTTTGTGCCGCTATAGTAAGTGATATATTCATGTATATCTTTTTTTTTTTTAAAGAGCAAAATTTTCTAAAAACATATTTTCACTTTATCATTTTGGAGTATGTGTGTAGATGGGTGAGGGAAAAAATATTTAATCCATTTTGAATTCAGGCTGTAACAAAATGTGGGTTACATCAAGGTGTGTGAATTCTTTCTGAAGGCACTGTATATTTAAAGAAATGCACTTAATAAAATACAAATATATGTTATTGGAATTACTTAGTCTGCTAAACTTAAATTGGTCTATTGTGTCGGGCAAGGTGTTTAATACAGAGTGCTGTTGACTCGTTACTTCACCCATTCACTGCAATGCAATACACTGTATATGGGATCTTTATTGGGTTGTTTAGTGAACTACCTGTTTAGTGAACTACCTACTACCTGTCTCATATAAAATGGGGTGGGAAATACTCAGTCGGATCTCTATGTCACGACTTCAGCCGAAGTCGATGCCTCTCCTTGTTCGGGTGGTGTTCGGCGGTCGAGTTCGCCGGTCTTCTAGCCATCGCCGATCCATTTTTCATTTTCCATTTGTTTTGTCTCGTTTTTCCACACACCTGATTTTCATTTCCCAATTACTGGTCATGTATTTATTAACCCTCTGTTTCCCCCATGTCTTTGTGTGTGATATTTTATTGTTTAGGTCAGTACGTTTCCGGCAGTTTTTTTCCGGGTGCTGTGTTCACCCGTGTTTTGTGGCACCCGTTATTGTTCGGACATAGGTATTGTTACTTTGTGCTACAACATACGTTGTTCACTCATCTCTGCTCTCCTTCGCCTGACTTCATGCACCAGCTACACCCACCCCCTGAAAGAATCACATACCCCAATCGTCATGGAGTCAGCAGGAGCACCATGGATCGCGTCCTACTGACTATGGATTACTGGCAGAGAAAGGGAGGTCCTCCAGCGCCTCTGTCAGCACAACCAAGGTCTCCACTACTCGCCTCTCTTTCACCCGGTCCCAGTGGGATTCGTCTGGCACCCACTAGGGAGTATGATGGGACGGCTGCACAATGTCAGGGTTTCCTTTTACAACTGGAGCGCAACCGTTCACCTGGAGCCTTAGGACCGAGAGAGGGTGTCCGCCCTCGTCTCATGCCTCTCAGGGAGAGCCCTGGAGTGGGCCAACGCCGTGTGGGGAGAGTCTTCGACCATCCAGTGGTCGACCATCCACCTGAGGGTAGAGCGGCGGGTGAACATCTCCTCATCTGAGGCAGGGGATGAGGAGCGCTCAGGAGTTCGCTCTGGACTTCCGGACCCTGGTCACTGGCGTGGGATGGAACAACAGGGCCCTGATCAACCACTATCGTTGCAGTTTGCGCGAGGACGTCTGTCGAGAGTTGGCCTGCAGGGACACCACCCTCACTTTCGATCAGCTTGTGGACCTGTCCATTCGGTTGGATAACATGCTGGCTACCTGCGGACATCCAGATCAGGGTCTGTCGGTTCCATCCCCCAGCACCACCGCTCCGACGCCCATGGAGCTGGGAGGTGCTGCGCTTAGGGAGACTGGAGGAGGTTCCGTTTCATGCACTATCTGTGGCCACAGAGGGCACACTGCTGGTCGGTGCTGGGGAGGGTTCCTCAAGAGTCGAGGCAGCAGGCAGGGCACTCTAGCGTCATGCCAGGTGAGCCGGCAACATGCTCACCCAGAGCTCTCTGTTGCTCACATGTTTTTGAACATTACTTTTCCTGAGTTTTCCCCCCATTCCCAGCATAAGGCACTCGTCGATTCAGGCGCAGCTGGGAATTTCGTTGACAGATCATTTGCCCCTAGATTAGGGATCCCCATTTTTCCAGTGGATATGCCCTTCCCAGTTCAGTTCCCAGAATGCGACTCAATTACCACCCCATCGACAGGGGGATTGTGCGATTGATCTCGTGGTAGACGCTGCACTTCCCAGGAGTCACATGTATCCCCTGTGACAAGCGGAGACTGTGGCTATGGAGACATATGTCTCCGAATCCCTGCATAAGGGGTACATTCAGTGTTCCACTTCACCCGCCTCCTCGAGTTTCTTTTTTGTGAAGAAGGAGGGAGGTCTGCGCCCATGTATTGACTATTGAGGTCTAAATCAAATCACGGTTAGGTACTGTTACCCGCTACCTCTCATCGCCACGGCGATTGAGTCAATGCATGTGGCGTGCTTCTTCATGAAACTAGATCTCAGGAGCACGTACAGCCTGGTGCATATCCAGGAGGGAGATGAGTGGAAGACAGTGTTCAGTACCACCTCAGGGCATTATGAGTACGTCGTCATGCCATACGGGTTGATGAATGCTCCATCAGTTTTCCAAGCCTTTGTAGACAAGATTTTCAGGGACCTGCATGGGCAGGGTGTAGTGGTCTATATTGATGTCATTCTGATATACTTCGCTACATGCGCCGAGCATGTGTCCCTGGTGCACAGGGTGCTTGGACGAATGTTGGAGCATGACCTGTACGTCAACGCTGAGAAATGCCTGTTCTTCCAGCAGGCCGTCTCCTTCCTAGGGTACCGCATTTACACCTCAGGGGTGGAGATGGAGAGTGACCGCATTTCAGCTGTGTGTAATTGGCTGACTCCCACCACGGTAAAGGAGGTGCAGCGGTTTTTAGGGTTTGCCAATTACTACCGGAGGTTTATCCGGGGTTTTGGCCATTACCTCACTGCTGAAGGGGGGGGGGGTCCTGTACGTTTGCAGTGGTCGGCTGAGGCGGACATGTCTTTTGGTAACCTAAGGGCTCTGTTTACCTCGGCTCCTGTGCTGGCCCATCCGGATCCTTCTTTGGCATTCATAGTGGAGATGGACTTGTCCAAGGCTGGGATAGAAGCCGTGCTCTCTCAGGGCTCGGGAACGCCCCTGAAGCTCCGCCCCTGTGCCTTCTTCTCGAAGAAGCTCAGCCCGGCGGAGCGTAACTATGATGTGGGGGGCCGGGAGTTGTTGGCTGTGGTGAAAGCCTTGAAGACGTGGAGACATTAGCTTGAGGGGGCTAAACACCCTTTCCTCATCTGGACTGACCACCACAACCTGGAGTACATCCGGGCAGCGAGGAGACTGAATTCTCGTCAGGCAAGGTGGGCCATGTTTTTTACACATTTTGTGTTTACCCTGTCCTACAGACCAGGTTCCCAAAATGTGAAGGCAGACGCACTGTCCCGGCTGAATGACAGAGGAGCGGCTCACGGATCATACTCCCACACTTGGAGCTGGATGCGGACATTGAGCAGGCGTTACGTACAGAGTCCACTCCCCTCCAGTGTCCAGCTGGGCGTCTGTACGTTCCGTCTGCTGTCTGCGACCGGCTGATCTATTGGACCCATACGTCACCCTCCTCTGGGCATCCTGGTATCGGTCGGACAGTGCGCTGTTTTAGTAGAAAGTACTGGTGGCCCACTTTAGCTAAAGGCCTGTGTGGGTTTATGTTTCCTCCTGCTCGGTGTGCTCCCAGTGCAAGGCTCCTAGGCACCTGCCCAGAGGTAACGGCCGTGGTTGCACCTGTCGGTAGATTTCCTGGCTGATCTTCCTTCCTCAGAAGGTAACACCGCAATCCTGGTCGTTGTGGATCGTTTTTCTAAGTCCTGTCGTCTCCTCCCTTTGCCCTGTCTCCCTACGGCCCTACAAACTGCGGAGGCCTTGTCTATACACGTCTTCAAGCACTACAGTTCACGTCAAGGGTCTGGAGGTCATTCATGGAACATCTGGGGCTCTCGGTTAGCCTTACCTCAGGTTTTCACCCCGATAGTAACGGGCAGGTGGAGAGAGTTGACCAGGATGTGGGTAGGTTTCTGAGGTCTTATTGCCAGGATCGGCCAGGGGAGTGGGCAGCGTTCGTGCCCTAGGCAGAGAAGGCCCTGAACTTGCTCCACCACTCCTCCACTAACCTCTCCCCCTTCCAGTGTGTATTGGGGTATCAGCCGGTTCTGGCTCCTTGGCATCAGAGTCAGACCGAGGTTCTTGCGGTGGACGACTGGTTACAGCGCCCGGAGGAAACATGGGACACCGCCCATGTTCACCTTTAGCGTCACGACTTCGGCCGAAATCGATGCCTCTCCTTGTTCGGGTGGTGTTTGGCGGTTGCGTCACCTGTCTTCTAGCCATCGCTGATCCACTTTTCATTTTCTATTTGTTTTGTCTCGTTTTTCCACGCTCCTTGTTTTCATTTTCCAATTACTGGTCATGTATTTAACCCTCTGTTTCCCCCATATCTTTGTGTGGGATTGTTTATTGTTTAGGTCAGTACGTTTCCGGCTGTTTTTTTCCGGGTGCTGTGTTCACCTGTGTTTTATGGCAACCGTTATTGGTTGGTATTGGTATTGTTACTTTCTGCTATTTTTCTTCATAAAGAACGTTGTTCACTCATCTCTACCCTCCTTCATGCACCAGCTACACCCACCGCCTGACACTACTATCCAAATATGGTTAGTTTTGGCAGGGTACTGTGTCGCATGCGCTGCTGCTGGCTTTTCACTCTGCCTCCTCTATAGCTCCCAATGCAATACCCTGTAATAGATTGTACATAGTCTACATATTGGCTTGTAGAGGAACTTTTCCTACCCGTCTCAGAAAAAGTGGGTGGGAAATACTCAGGAGGATGTCTGCTATCCAAATATGGTTTGTTTTGGAGGTCGACTGTGTACATGTGCAGCACCACTTTGTTCTCCACCCCTCCATAGCCCCCAATGGAATACACTGCATTAGACTAGAGGTCCCGAAATTGTGATCTGAACCGAATTGGATCTGTGAAATTTCCATCTGACACCGACAGATCACAGATAATAAATATCAACACCCGATCTGATTTGGATCCAAGGTGGACTAGATCCACCCTAAAATATGTCAAAGATAAGGAAAAATCGGAAAAGATAAAGAATGCAGCTTTATTTCTGTGCAAGTCAGCAGAAATGGTTGACTTGTATGGCAGAAAGTGAATGTAAACATTTCACATGCATTTTCTGTTGTAGGCCTATCTAAAATAGAGTTCTGGTCCACATTACAGCTTAGAATTTTCATAAATCACATCCCTAATTTCAAATGTCGACACAAGAAGGGTTGTTGAAGACACACTATAAGCCCGTTTCTATCCTGATATTAATCTCTAATCATTGTGTGAATTGTTTGCCCTTTGTTAATGCTTATTTCTTTATATATTTTGCTTGAGCGTGCAGAGAAGTATCTGGCCTGTGCTCAAATGTAGGCCTATGAAAGTTCCCGTTTGGGGATGTCTTATACTATTTCTGATTGTCTTAACTCACCACCGCTAATGAGCTGCAGAGCTTCTTAATGTATTTTGTTTGTCACCTCGACAAAGAGTCAACAGAATGTTTTACATCCATTCCGAATGACAATAGTTGCTCACAGTATTTGAAAAATCTTTTCAACTCTCCTTCTCAATAGGCGTCAGGTACCATCTCACCTTCGTGTGAAAAAACAACACATTGCTGCTCCCATATCTCCAGTGGAAACCTCATAAAATAGGCTAATGGAACACTTCTCTCTTGCCCAAATACAGCTGTCTGTTCTGACCTCATTGGCGCAGGAAATGGTTGAAACAATGTTGCAAGTTTGTTATTGCGAGAGCTCAAGCAAAACAGAGAGGCTGACAGACGGAGGATAGAGATTAATGCTTTTGACTGAAACAACTGCCGTGTGTAGCAAATGTGATTTATAGAGAATATTTATTTTCATCAGGATATTTTCTAATTCAAATATAATTTTGGATCTGGTCGGTATTTCACATATTTGCAAAAGATCCGAGGTCCATGGATACCGAGTGTGACCCGAGCCATTATCCAAGGGTCAACTACAAAATTTGGGATGCAAAATGTTTGGAGACCAGGTCGAATCTCGGGTATTGGGTTAGGGTATATCCGTTAAGATCTATATAACAGACAGTACTTGGGATACATAATGACTTGTAGAGAGAATACTCTTCACCCCGTCTCAACTAAAATGGGGTGAAAAATACTCAGTAGGGTCACTACTTACCAAATATGTGTATTTTTGGAGTGGGACTGTTACACATATCTAGCAGGACTTCGTTCTCCGCCCCCAATACAAAACATAGCAGATTGTAGTTTAAGCAGAGTCAACTTGTTTTCCAACAATATAATTAACTAGCAACTGCTAAGTTGTAGCTATCAATAGTTCTAGCTTAGCTTAACTGCCGGGCGAGCTAGTTAGCTATCATGGCAACATCAAGGATTTTTACAACTAACCCTCTGTGGTTATGGTAGCTCAAACATTTGTTTTTTTCGATAAGAGAACTGTCAAAGTTGGTAAGATAAAAATCATGCAATCTGCTACCAAGTTATTGTCCATTTTAGTAAATGCTATTCAGCTGGCTGAGTTCGTTATCTATCAAGATAACATTTGCTTGCTAACACTAGCTATAGTATGGTCAGCTAGCTAGCTAGGTAGCTATATTATTATGCAAGCTAAGGTAGTTAAGTTCGCACCCTGGATATCAAAGCATTATCTCTTGTTATAAACATGTCTAGCCATAGCTACCTAACTATATACCTATTTATTTGATTATGAATTCAAATCAGTCAGTCCATGATAGAGCCTAAGTTGACTAATTTGCCATGATGCTTGATTAGCCTACTTGCTTGAATAATCCCTAATTTCCCAATAACACCATGCATTATTTTAGGTTTACTGTATTTGCCTAGTTTATGTTAGATTTGCCATGTGTTATTAACTGTTCTTGTGGTTGTGATAGCTACATTTATCCTGTTGGTATCAGATGTCTAAAAAGCCCCATAATGCTGGAAACATGCCAGCTCCAAGGCAGAAGAGGGGGTATATCGTTCAGGTATGCAGACCTGCCAACATGCACGCATTTTGCATACCATGCATGTAATTTAAGGTCAAAGTACTGAACACTGGTAAAATAAATTAGTATGTTTCTATTTGGCATATTGTGGTTTTCTCAACCGTCCAAAGTTGGAGTTGAGCCACTCAGAGGACTTGAGCGCGAAGAAAAAAACTCTAGCTTTTGTCTCCGGCTACCCACAGAGATCTGTTCCACTAATAAATTTTTTCACAGAAAGTTGTTACTGTTAAAGATTAGTAGGCCTTAATTAATCCGTTATTGATCTGTCCTATTGATATACAGTTCCTTTGGAAAGTATTAACACCCCTTGACTCTTTCCACATTGTTGTTTTTCAAAATGTTTACAAATTAATACAAAATTTAAGTCTGAAATATCTTAAAGTAAATAAGTATTCAACCCCTTTGTTATGGCAATGCTAAATAAGTTAATATTGTGTTTAACATGATTTTTGAATGACTTTTTGAATGACCTCATCTCTGTACCCCACATACAGAATTATCTGTAAGGTCCCTCAGTCGAGCAGTGAATTTCAGAACACAAATTCAACCAAAAGACCAGCGAGGGTTTCCAATGCCTCGCAAAGAAGGGTACCTATTTTCAGATGGGTAAAATAAAATTTAAAAAGCAGACATTGAATATTCCTGTGACTATGGTGAAGTTATTAATTACACTTTGGCTGGTGTATCAATACACCCAGTCACAACAAAGATACAGGTGTTCTTCCTAACTCAGTTGCGGGAGAGGGAGGAAACCACTCAGGGATTCCACCAGGAGGCCAATTGAGAATTTTAAACAGTAACAGAGTTGAATGGTTGTAACTGAAGATGAATCAACATTGTAGTTACTCCACAATACTAACCTAATTGACAGAGTGAAAAGGAAGATTGTATAGAGTAAAATGTGACTCACCACCTGGATTCGTTCTTAAGTAGCAACATTTGAATTTCTGTTTTTTTACATTGGATAAAAGTAGTCTCCGAGCTACAAAATGGTATATCATAAACTGCATTTGAGGAAACAATGGGAAAGTAATTCTGCTTTGAAAGTTGATCAGCTTGTAAACTCACTTTTGAGACAACTGTCTTTCAATGTTTTGGTACTACTATTAGAGATCCCTTTGTCTACACCCATACAGCATTGTTCACACCCTCTTATACCTTAGCCCCACCCAGGGTTGATCCGACCATTCTGTACTAACTTGCCAGCTACTTCCAGTCATCTGAGAGAGAGAACAGCTCACGGAACATTAGTCGCCCTAGCAGAGCTGGTTAGGCTGTTATGTTATCCAAAGCATTGGTGACTGCAACTGTGCTGTCAGATTGTCCATTTGTAAATTCAAAGCGTTTCGCATTCAGAGAGCACACTGACGCTCTGGCCAATAATTAGGTTTTGTTCCGAAAGCTCTGACCTCAAGACAGTCAAGCACCCAAGCTAACTGGCTAACATTGGCTAGCTACTTCCAGACACATGAGAGAACACCCCGCTCTAACCATTTTACTCACTCTAGCAGAGCTGGTGAGGCTTTCTTCATGTTATCCAGAGCGTTGGTGACTGTATTCTGCTTTCTGGCACACTAAGACGAGAGTCTCTTGTTGAGAAATATAGCTGGATAGGTAAACAATGAATCCCAATGCATGACGTAGCGTAGTTAGCGAGCCATCCAGCTAACGTTAGCTAGGTAGCTAACAGTACACAAACTTGAAATGAAAATACTTTGTCAAAATTAGAGTGGAGCTAGCTAAACAATGGACCATAATCACAACTCATGATGTTACTACCCTGCATGAATCTACAGGTAGCTAACCAACCAGGTTCAATGGCTATAACTAGTCAATAAAATGTGTCTGAGATATGAAGAATAAGATCATACACATAATGTTACCTAGCGACCCAGCCAGCTATAACGTTAGCTAGCTAACAGTACACTTGAAATTAAATCACTTTCTGTCAAATTAAAAACGTGTAATATCTAAAAATGTAGCTAGCTAGACCATCTTACCAGTATACATCATGGTTGGACGGGCCTCCTGTCTGATGCAATGCATGGTTGCCCTTAGTTGAACGATGTAATCCAGACTGGTGTTTTCTCGATCTCCTTAGCTATCATACTCAAAATCCACAGATTTTCAATACTCGGTCCTCCAGAAAGTGGAGAGCATACACATAACATTAGCTAGCAAGCCAGACAGCTAATGTTAGCTAGCTAACAGTACACTTTAACTTGACATTAGATTCATGCAGTTTTACAACGTGATACATTTAAAAAAAAAAGCTGCATTGGACACAATTACCTGGACATACGCGTGCAATATGGCAGACCAATCCAAACTCATCTCTCGGCATGTTGAGCCCACTCATTATCTCAGACAATCATGGCTAGCGGGAAGGTTTCTCACTTTTTCTGTAGCTAAACCAACTAGGCTCGTAATTTAACAATTTATTCGTATTATACAGATGGAATAAAAATTCACATGTTTGAGAAGGCATTTCTGCCCCAAAAAATGCATTGTGCAAAAAAAAAATATTTACTTTCAAACACCTCTCCAGTGAAGTCGTGATTTGCGACATAAGCCTAGTTTCCTGAATCGGGTCACAAATATCCTGCTGGCAAGCAGGCACTAAAGTAGCCCTGCAAAAAAATGTGGCAAAGCAATTAACTTTAGGTTCTGAATACAAAGTGTTAAGTTTGGGTCAAATTCAATCCAACAAGTAGTACCACTCCACATATTTTCAAGAGTGGTGGCTGCATCATGTTATTTGTATGTTTGTAACTGTCAATGACTGGGTAGTTTTTCAGGATAAAAAAAATGGAGCTAAGCAATCCTAGAGGGAAGCCTGGTTAAATCTGCTTTCCACCAGACATTGGGAATTGAATTGACCTTTCATCAGGACAATAACATGTGAAAAACTCACAATTCCTGACATTTAGTCGTAGTAAAATCCCTATCTTACGTCAGTTAGGATCACCACTTTATTTGAAGAAAGTGAAATGTCAGACTAACAGTAGACCATGATTAATTTCAGCTTTTATTTATTTCATCACATTCCCAGTGGGTCAGAAATGTACATACACTCAATTAGTATTTGGTAGCATTGCCTTTAAATTGTTCAATTTGGGTCAAACGTTTCAGGTAGCCTTCCACAAGCTTCCTACAATAAATTGGGTGAATTCTGGCCCATTCCTCCTGACAGAGCTGGTGTAACTGAGTCAAGTTTGTAGGCCTCCTTCCTCACACTTTTTCAGTTCTGCCCACAAACTTTCTAAAGGACTGAGGTCAGGGCTTTGTGATGGCCACTCCAATACCTTGACTTTTTTGTCCTTAAGCCATTTTGCCACAACATTGGAAGTATGCTTGGGGTCATTGTACATTTGGAAGACCCATTTGCGACCAAGCTTTAACTTCCTGACTGTCTTGAGATGTTGCTTCAATATATCTACAACATTTTCCCTCGTGATGTCATCTATTTTATGATGTGCACCAGTCCCTCCTGCAGCAAATCACCCCACAACATGATGCTACCACACCCGTGCTTCACGTTTGGGATGGTGTTCTTGCAAGCCTCACCCTTTTTCCTCCAAACATAATGATGCTCATTATGGCCGAACAGTTCTATTTTTGTTTCATCGGAGCAGAGGACATTTCTCCAAAAAGTACGATCTTTGTTCCCATGTGCTGTTGCAAACTTTAGTCTGGCTTTTTTTATGGCGGTTCTGGAGCAGTGGCTTCTTCCTTGCTGAGTGGCCTTTCAGGTTATGTTGATGTAGGACTTGTTTTTCAGTGGATATAGATACCTTTGTACCTGTTTCCTCCAGCATCTACACAAGGTCCTTGCTGTTGCTCTGGGATTGATTTGCACTTTTCGCACCAAAGTACGTTCATCTCTAGGAGACAGAACGTGTCTCCTTCCTGAGCGGTATGACGGCTGTGTGGTCCCATCGTGTTTAGACTTGCGTACTTTTGTTTGTACAGATGAAAGTGGTACCTTCAGGTATTTGGAAATTGCTCCCAAGGATGAACCAGACTTGTGGTGGTCTGCAAGTTTTTTTCTGAGATCTTGGCTAATTTCTTTTGATTTTCCCATGATGTCAAGCAAAGATGCAATGGTTCTGAAGGTAGGCCTTGAAATAAATCCACAGGTACACCTCCAATTGACTCAAATTATGTCAATTAGCCTATCAGAAGCTTCAGTTACAGGTTAAAATAAATGCTGTATGGAATTGTATACAAAATATATACAGAGGACTGCATTGAACTTACTGTCACTCCCTTCCTTATTATCCCTACTGCATTTGAAATTCAAAAGGGCGATAGAAAGTGTAGCCTATCCATCTAATCAGGAGTGAACTTATGACGCAACTCCAGGAACCTCTAACGCAATTCCATCTCCGACACAACTGTGAGGGTGTCGACAAACACTCATTGATTGAATCGAAGCCAATAACTTTTGGATGGAGTTTTTCTTCTGTTTGCATGCATGTTGTCATATGGTTGGATGCTATTGTGTCATTCACTCAATCAGTCAGTTGCAATACCAACCCCTAGGGGCTGTGTGTGTGTTATATCAGGTCATATGGTGAGGATGACTGAGGTATCGTTGGATGGGGGAAGGCCAGAGCTATGTGTGACCAGTGGTGACTGGGTATAGGAAGAGGGCGAAGCAGGCAGGACGTGGGTTTAGTGGAGATCTTATTCCGGGCACAGACCGAGCAGGCTGAGACAAACTCCTGGACATCTCTCTACATGGTGGACCACCAAAAGCGATGACGCAGGAGGGCCAGGGTCCGGTTCATACCCTGGTGACAGGTGAGGTGAGTAGAATGGGCCCACTGAAGGACTTCAGAGCAAACCGAATCTGTAACAAACACAGCAGTTCTGGGACCATTACAGGGGTCAGGCTGGTTCTGCTGAGCCTGGCAAATGCGGGACTCAATCTCCCAGGAGATGGCGGCAACGATGCAGGTGGATGGCACAATGGCTTCTGGCTCTGAACCAGTGTTTCCGGCAGTGAACTGGCGGGAGAGGGCGTCAGGCTTGGTATTCCTAGAACCGGGCAGTAAGTGAGTATGAAATTGAATCTCCCGAAGAACAATGCCCACCTGGCTTGCTGGGAATTCAGACGCTTTGCGGTCTGGATGTAGGACAGGTTTTTGTGGTCCATCCACACAATGAAGGGGAGAATAGAACCCTCCAACCAATGACACCATTCCTCAAGAGCAAGCTTCACTGCCAGGAGTTCCCGGTTACCAATGTCAAAATGTATCTCTGCAGGTGAAGCTTACGGGAAAGAATGTACATGGGTGGAGCTTCTGATCAGAGGGGGAAAAGTTGGGACAGAACAGCACCTACCTTGGTGTCGGAGTTATCCACCTCCACGATGAACTGGAGTTCTGGGTCTGGATGAGTGAGGACTGGAGTGGAAGTGAAGCTGCCCTTGAGTTCCAGGAACGCTGCCTCTGCTTCAGTGGCCCAGTGGAACAGAGTGAAGGTGGAGGTGAGTGTTGTGAGAGGTGCTGCCAGACGGCTGTAGTTGAAGATGAAGCATCTGTAAAATGGGGCCTGACCTTAGCGGGATCCATGCGTAACCATTCCTGGGCAATTATATAACCCAGGAAAGACACAGAGGAAGCATGGAACTCACCTTTTTCAGCTTTAACAAAAAGCTCATTCTCCAACAGCCGTTGGAGAACTTGGCGAACGTGTTGCTGGTGAGCCTCGGAGTCCATCAAAAAAATCTGAATGTCATCCACATATACAAAAATGAAGCGTCCAATCACATCCCTCAGTATATTGTTGACGAGGCTCTGGAAAAGAGCAGGGGAGTTAATGAGACCAAAAGGCACAACCAAATACTCAATGTCCAAGTGGTGTGTTGATTGCCGCTTTCCAAACGTTCCCCTCTCTGATGCAGACCAGATGGGGAACACCGTGGCACCATGGAGGGGGGCGAAAGCAGAACTAATGAGTGTCAAGGGGTACTTGTTCTTCACAGTAATGTTATTCAGCCCACGGAAGTCTATGCCCAGCCTCAGAGACCTATCTTTTTTCTTTACAAATAAAAACCAGCACCCACCGGAGAGGAAGAAGGCCTGACATGTCCTGCAGCCAAGGAATCATGGCTATACCCCTCCATGGCCTCCTGCTTGGGGCGAGAGAGGTTATACAACCGGCTACAGGGGAGAGGAGCTCCAGGCTTGAGGTCAATGGCGCAGTCGTACGGCCGATGAGGCGGCAGCGACATGGCCTGGTACTTGCTGAACACAGGAGCTAGATCATGATACTCGAGAGGAACTGATGACAGGTCTGGAGGTTCTGGAATAGACTGGGGCACAGACAAGGCAAGGGCAGAACGAAGACAATTTGAGTGACAGAATTTACCCCAAGTGGTTACCTTTCCGGTGGTCCAGTCGATCTGTGGATTGTGAAGCTTCAACCAAGGATGGCCCAGGAACAGGGCAGAGCGAGGGCAGTCGATTATGTGGAGACTGATTCTTTCCTGGTGATTCCCAGAGAGACACAGGATGACAGGGACAGTTCTCTCACAGACACTGGCAAGGAGCTGTCAGTTGAGAGCGTTGCCATCGAGGGGTAAATCAAGTGGAACAGTGTCCAGGCCCAACTGGACAATGACAGGTCTGTTCAGGAAACTATCGTCGGCGCCCGAATCGATGAGGACAGGCAGAGGAAAAGCCTGCTCTGCCACACAAGGGTGCCGTCTCTGCTAAATGTGTATAGAACCCAGATACCGCCCGCAACGGCACTGAAAGATGAAGTGCCGATGTCTAATGGACAGCAATGGGGGTATCTGTTTGATTACTTGGCCTGTAGAGTGAAACTCTATACGGTAGCCAAACGAGAAGAATATACCGACCAGACATTAGGAGTGGCCTATGGGGTTGAAGACTGGACGGTTTTTCGCCAGGTTTTGTGTCCCGAACTGAGACGTATCACCAAGGGGTACAGCTTGTTCACAGGCTACGAGACCCGTTGGGAAGGTACCACTGACTCCTCAGGAAGAGTATTTCACCGGGTGAAAATACAGAGAAAGAATGGACTTCCCTGTGGCTGCGTGGAGTTCTATATCAGCACCGAGGAAATCCGCAACCAAAACATCCGGGATGGCGGTTTGGTCGGTGATTTTAGGCTTCGCATGCTTATCCCCTTTAAAAGTTGGCCTTTAATGGAATTGAAAATGTTGGAGTTGTTGGACGCTCTGTTTGTACAGAGCCAACAGCGCCAGAGCATTGTTTGGCTAAAGAAGTGCATAATATATACGAATCCGGAGGATTACGACTCAAAGCAGCCCCAAGAAGGTACATCGTCAGAAGGGTCAGCCCCCGAAGAAAACTAGGTAAGCTGCGGCGTTAACCACGCCCAGATACCCCGAGGGCTGGTTCAACAATAAAAGGAGGGTCCTTAAAACCTACAGTTCTTAACCTATGCATTAACCATGGATATTTCTAATGCATACCAGAACTCCGAAACGTCATGGGGGCCCGACACTAAGGACTGTATGCCGCGCAGCCCTACATTCTACTCCCCCCTGGCAAGACCCTCGACACCCCCTACATGTACACAGCCTGAGGACGTGTTTGATGGGGTGGTCAGTACTATTTTTGTGAACACCATCAAGGCCTCTGTAGCCATGCTTTTAGACGTGGTGATTGGAGAATGTATACGAGAAAAATGCATCGGTTGTGAGATTAATCACCCCAGCCAGCGCAGGCATCCATGCCTATATGACCCCCCAAGATACTACTTCTTCAACAATTTTGAGGCGCTGGTGAAAAGACTTTGGTCCTGCAGGTTTATACCATCGCTGGTCAGAGCCCTGGAGGCTATGGGCCTTGTGCCGTCTATCCCCAGAGTTTACGGGGTAACAGAGGCATTCCTACATGAACTGAAGGAGGCGATCCACATCCACGAGAAACTCAAAGAACTCCGACACACCCTGGTGGACGATAACAAATACCGGGAGGCTGTGGTGGCTGATATGATGACTTTCTGGCTCAATAAACCCCAAGAGACCGAGTGACATTTTTGTTATTTAGATGTAGAGCAATGGGTAACTATGTGTATACGATGTTAGAGAGCATAAATACATTTTTTCTTTTGAGAGAACTTACAAGTGTTATGCATCAAATTATTGAAAATAAAGTGAACAATGTATCGTTCTACACAACCCACAATTCCGGGACTAATGTAGAGCGTGTGTAGAAAATGGAACAAATCATGAATCATGTACGACATGCGGGCGAGTGTCTACAATGGACACACATGGTAACCCGGCTTGGTGGTGATTCTGAAGAACTAGCAACAACCTTGTCTAAGATTTTACTTTATTTGTTTGAAACACCATTTAATTGTAACATGTATCATATTTGTTGTATATATACTTTTATAGCGGATGTGTGTGTTGTACAAATTCAGTGAAACAAACCTGTTAATCTAAACCAAATATACAAGGTTTTGCATGATTCGATCATTGAGAAAGCGGGGACATGTATCCTGCAACGAATTCTGAATTGTCTGTATACGTAATACATAATGTTTTCTTGAAAATAAAATCCCAAAAATGAAAATGAAATGTTGTCGTTATTTGAGTGGCTCATTAACGTTATTGTACCTCAGAGAGGCAAGAAGGATGGCAGAGCAGATGTTGAAAAACATTTATTATAATCCCTCTAATCCTGGGTCTTATGGGGGTAAGGAACGTTTACAGAGAGCTTTAGCCGAAGAAACAGGTAGCCGGTTAAGCGATGCTAAAGTGGCTATCAGAGCAGGATGTGCACACTCTGCATAAGCCCGTAAGAAAACATTTTCCCAGAAATATAGTTTTTTCTACCCAACCATTGTGCCAATTTCAGGCTGATCTATGTGACCCTTGCAGGCCCTTGCAGATAAAAATGATGGAAATTGCTACATGCTAACGGTTATAGATATTTTCTCTAAAATAGCTTTTGTCAGGGTCTTAAAAAATAAGAGTGGTGCAGAGGTGACCCGGGCCTTTGACTCTATCTTGAAGGAAGGCGGCGCCCCCAAGAAAGTGCAGGCTGATGGCGGAAAATAATTTTTTAATAAGACTTTTCAGAAACTCATGAAGAAGCACAATATAGTACATTTTGCTACTGGCTCAGATTTGAAAGCTTCAGTTGTTGAACGCTTTAACAGAACTCTGAAGGAGCGGATGTGGCGCTATTTTACAGCTCACAACACGCATAGATATATCGATATAGTTCAGGATTTAGTAATTGGGTATAACAATAGTTATCATAAGAGTATAAGGATGAAACCCTCAGAGGTCTCTTCTGAAAACTCTTTTCAAGTCTTTAAAAATCTGTATGGTTTGCTCCCCCTTCGCCGTAAGAAGAAAATACCTTTTAAATTCATTGTGGGGGACTTGGTTCGTATATCCAAGTTGAGGGGTGTTTTCGACAAAAAATACGTGCAAGGATACAGTGACAAGCTTTTCACGGTTACAGTGTCTGCCGCGCATACCCCCGGTCTACATATTAAAAGATTATGATGGGGAACTTATAGAGGGATCTTTTTATGAGAAGGAATTACAGAAGGTACAGGTGGGTAAAGACAAAGTGTTTCACGTAGAGGAGATTCTAGATCAAAAGAGAGAAAAGGGTCAAAAATGGGTGCTGGTCCGCTGGAAAAACTGGCCCCAAAAGTTCAACAGTTGGGTATTAGAGCAGGATGTGGTGGAGGAATCTGGGGTTAATTTAAACCCCCAGGCATGATAAAATACATCATCATTCGTGTGTACACCGGAGTGCATAATGGAACACAGCAGCTTCTACCTGACTCTCCCCAGTAATGCGTCCGCACATATATCAAATCAAAATCAAATCAAATCAAATTTTATTTGTCACATACACATGGTTAGCAGATGTTAATGCGAGTGTTTCAAAATGCTTGTGCTTCTAGTTCCGACAATGCAGTAATAACCAACAAGTAATCTAACTAACAATTCCAAAACTACTGTCTTATACACAGTGTAAGGGGATAAAGAATATGTACATAAGGATATATGAATGAGTGATGGTACAGAGCAGCATAGGCAAGATACAGTAGCTGATATCGAGTACAGTATATACATATGAGATGAGTATGTAAACAAAGTGGCATAGTTAAAGTGGCTAGTGATACATGTATTACATAAGGATGCAGTCGATGATATAGAGTACAGTATATACGTATGCATATGAGATGAATAATGTAGGGTATGTAAACATTATATAAGGTAGCATTGTTTAAAGTGGCTAGTGATATATTTACATCATTTCCCATCAATTCCCATTATTAAAGTGGCTGGAGTTGAGTCAGTGTCAGTGTCAGTGTGTTGGCAGCAGCCACTCAATGTTAGTGGTGGCTGTTTAACAGTCTGATGGCCTTGAGATAGAAGCTGTTTTTCAGTCTCTCGGTCCCAGCTTTGATGCACCTGTACTGACCTCGCCTTCTGGATGATAGCGGGGTGAACAGGCAGTGGCTCGGGTGGTTGATGTCCTTGATGATCTTTATGGCCTTCCTGTAACATCGGGTGGTGTAGGTGTCCTGGAGGGCAGGTAGTTTGCCCCCGGTGATGCGTTGTGCAGACCTCACTACCCTCTGGAGAGCCTTACGGTTGAGGGCGGAGCAGTTGCCGTACCAGGCGGTGATACAGCCCGCCAGGATGCTCTCGATTGTGCATCCGTAGAAGTTTGTGAGTGCTTTTGGTGACAAGCCTAATTTCTTCAGCCTCCTGAGGTTGAAGAGGCGCTGCTGCGCCTTCTTCACGATGCTGTCTGTGTGAGTGGACCAATTCAGTTTGTCTGTGATGTGTATGCCGAGGAACTTAAAACTTGCTACCCTCTCCACTACTGTTCCTCTGCTGTTTCCTGAAGTCCACAATCATCTCCTTAGTTTTGTTGACGTTGAGTGTGAGGTTATTTTCCTGACACCACACTCCGAGGGCCCTCACCTCCTCCCTGTAGGCCGTCTCGTCGTTGTTGGTAATCAAGCCTACCACTGTTGTGTCGTCCGCAAACTTGATGATTGAGTTGGAGGCGTGCGTGGCCACGCAGTCGTGGGTGAACAGGGAGTACAGGAGAGGGCTCAGAACGCACCCTTGAGGGGCCCCAGTGTTGAGGATCAGCGGGGAGGAGATGTTGTTGCCTACCCTCACCACCTGGGGGCGGCACGTCAGGAAGTCTAGTACCCAGTTGCACAGGGCGGGGTCGAGACCCAGGGTCTCGAGCTTGATGATGGTGGGTACTATGGTGTGAATGCCGAGCTGTAGTCGATGAACAGCATTCTCACATAGGTATTCCTCTTGTCCAGATGGGTTAGGGCAGTGTGCAGTGTGGTTGAGATTGCATCGTCTGTGGACCTATTTGGGCGGTAAGCAAATTGGAGTGGGTCTAGGGTGTCAGGTAGGGTGGAGGTGATATGGTCCTTGACTAGTCTCTCAAAGCACTTCATGATGACGGATGTGAGTGCTACGGGGCGGTAGTCGTTTAGCTCAGTTACCTTAGCTTTCTTGGGAACAGGAACAATGGTGGCCCTCTTGTAGCATGTGGGAACAGCAGACTGGTATAGGGATTGATTAAATATGTCCGTAAACACACCGGCCAGCTGGTCTGCGCATGCTCTGAGGGCGCGGCTGGGGATGCCGTCTGGGCCTGCAGCCTTGCGAGGGTTAACACGTTTAAATGTCTTACTCACCTCGGCTGCAGTGAAGGAGAGACCGCATGTTTTCATTGCAGGCCGTGTCAGTGGCACTGTATTGTCCTCAAAGCGGGCAAAAAAGTTATTTAGTCTGCCTGGGAGCAAGACATCCTGGTCCGTGACTGGGCTGGATTTCTTCCTGTAGTCCGTGATTGACTGTAGACCCTGCCACATGCCTCTTGTGTCTGAGCCGTTGAATTGAGATTCTACTTTGTCTCTGTACTGACGCTTAGCTTGTTTAATAGCCTTGCGGAGGGAATAGCTGCACTGTTTGTATTCAGTCATGTCACCAGACACCTTGCCCTAATTAAAAGCAGTGGTTCGCGCTTTCAGTTTCACACGAATGCTGCCATCAATCCACGGTTTCTGGTTAGGGAATGTTTTAATCGTTGCTATGGGAACGACATCTTCAACGCACGTTCTAATGAACTCGCACACCGAATCAGCGTATTCGTCAATGTTGTTGTGTGACGCAATACGAAACATATCCCAAGCCACGTGATGGAAGCAGTCTTGGAGTGTGGAGTCAGCTTGGTCGGACCAGCGTTGGACAGACCTCAGCGTGGGAGCCTCTTGTTTTAGTTTCTGTCTGTAGGCAGGGATCAACAAAATGGAGTCGTGATCAGCTTTTCCGAAAGGGGGGCGGGGCAGGGCCTTATATGCGTCGCGGAAGTTAGAGTAACAATGATCCAAGGTCTTTCCACCCCTGGTTGCGCAATCGATATGCTGATAAAATTTAGGGAGTCTTGTTTTTGTTTTCAGATTAGCCTTGTTAAAATCCCCAGCTACAATGAATGCAGCCTCCGGATAAATCGTTTCCAGTTTGCAGAGAGTTAAATAAAGTTCGTTCAGAGCCATCGATGTGTCTGCTTGGGGGGGATATATACGGCTGTGATTATAATCGAAGAGAATTCTCTTGGTAGATAATGCGGTCTACATTTGATTGTGAGGAATTCTAAATCAGGTGAACAGAAGGATTTGAGTTCCTGTATGTTTCTTTCATCACACCATGTCACGTTAGTCATAAGGCATACGCCCCCGCCCCTCTTCTTACCAGAAAGATGTTTGTTTCTGTCGGCGCGATGCGTGGAGAAACCCGCTGGCTGCACCGCCTCGGATAGCGTCTCTCCAGTGAGCCATGTTTCCGTGAAGCATAGAACGTTACAGTCTCTGATGTCCCTCTGGAATGCTACCCTTGCTCGGATTTCATCAACCTTGTTGTCAAGAGACTGGACATTGGCAAGAAGAATGCTAGGGAGTGGTGCACGGTGTGCCCGTCTCCGGAGTCTGACCAGAAGACTGCCTCGTTTCCCTCTTTTTCGGAGTCGTTTTTTTGGGTCGCTGCATGGAATCCACTCCGTTGTCCTGTTTGTAAGGCAGAACACAGGATCCGCGTCGCGAAAAACATATTCTTGGTCGTACTGATGGTGAGTTGACGCTGATCTTATATTCAGTAGTTCTTCTCGACTGTATGTAATGAAACCTAAGATGACCTGGGGTACTAATGTAAGAAATAACACGTAAAAAAAACAAAAAACTGCATAGTTTCCTAGGAATGCGAAGAGAGGCGGCCATCTCTGTCGGCGCCAGACATATATATCGTAATAATCAGAGTTCGAATTATACAACCAATTTTCCAAAGCCTATAGAGTTATCAGAGGCCTGGGAAGTAGGTCTCAGCGAGATTACATACCCCCATAGCTGGTATAATATCAAAGATAAGGACCGTGATTTTTATTTCAAAAAGTTATTGGAACCTGCAAAACTTATTAAGGTTAAAAAAGGGTTCTATAGAACCGTCGACAGGATCGTCTCCGAGTTGAATGAACGCCTATCGCAGAACAGTATGGAAATATTCCTGATGTACAACCCTATACATAAACGTGTACAAATCTCAGGAGATGCTTCCGGGGGGATAAAGACCGGCGGTAATTTAGCATACATGTTGGGGATGGTTCCCAATAAATGGACGTATGGACGTGTGAAAGATAAATTATTCCCATTCCCCGCGGATATACATGCAGGATTTTACAACATATTTGTGTATACCGATATCATATCCTATCAAAGGGTCGGAGACAGCTGTGTGCCACTCCTGAGAACGGTTCATATAGATGGAAAGGATGGGGACATCACGTCACTGTCACCTACGACAAGCCACACTACGTACCTGTAAGCAAGAAATATATTGAAAACATTCTTGTTGAGCTTAAAACGGATCAGAACGAAAACATTGAATTTACTTATGGTAAAACGATTGTAAAAATCCACTTTAGACCCACCAAAACCTCTCTACATATATAATATTAGTATTATATATTTTCTATACATAATACATCTAAATTAAAAATATGGAACACCGACATCTCGACCCTAACCGGTATGTCTCATACTATGTTGACCGGGCCATCATGGAATGCTTACTCAACTACTCTGAAGACACTCTCAAGACCCAATTCAGCGCAGGGCTTTTTAGCAAGGATACTGCAGGAGGCTCTATGGAATCGACAGACCCATCCACCGGTGCAAATAAAGGACTGGAGGCACGGGCTCGCTACAGTGCAGAATCTCGAGAGTTTCATCTGCTAGGCCCTATACACTCTGACATTTTCTTTCATTAACGTTTACTCTTAAATGCGGTTGATTTAAGACTAAAATTAACCAGGGCCAAGGATGAGTTTTGCCTAATGTCTGCAACGGACGGCGACTTTAGCTTAAAAGTGTTGGGGGCCACGCTTTTTATTAAAAAAGTGTCTGTATCTCCAGCAGTTCGTCTGGGGCACTCACAGGCTTTGATGAAAGGAAATGCCCTTTACCCTCTCCAAAGAATTACCATGAAAACCTTTAGCATACCTGTGGGCAGCAGAATCTGCAGTCAATAAAACCTATTTCTAGGCCCTTTACCGCAATACGTGGTTATAGGTTTGGTTGATCACGCCTCCAATACGGGCAACTTAAATAAAAACCCATTTAATTTTCAACACTTCAATGCAGAGTATGTGGCTCTGTGTCAGAACGGACGTCAGGTCCCTGCTAAGGCTTTCCAACCGCAATTTAATAACAACATATCTGTGCAAGAATTTTACAATCTATTCCTGGCTACCGGGAGGCATCTAAAAGATCTCTCTTTACCTATTGACAGAAATGATCCCAAGGTAACCTCAGGCTGGAAATGCGTTTCCGTACACCTTTAGCATGATTGTTTATGCCTGCTCTGATTCAATCTTGGAGGTGAATAGCCAAAGACAGGTTTTATTAGATTATTATTAAGGATCGTTGAGCAAATACATGAATACCCAAGAGTTGGAAGGGCTCATGAGCCGACTGATTGGAAAACAATTTTGCGGAGTGTTGGCTTGTGATGAATTACCTATGGAGAAATGGATGGTGCGGCCTGCCATGTTTATTGTCAATACCGATACTAAACACATGCCGGGTGAACATTGGCTAGCTGTGACATTAGAAGAGGAAGGAGGAAGAAAAATCTCAACTTTTTTTGATTCCTATGGCTTTCCCCCCGGTTTTTCACATTTCCCTGAATCTATTAAAGAATTTCTGACCAAAAACTGCTCAAAGATATACTACAACATCATTCAAGTGCAAGATAACCTTTCCACTACATGCGGTCAACACTGTGTATTCTACCTATGCCAAAGAGCCCGGGGAGTTTCTTTTGAAGATGTTACGTCTCTTTATAAGGATGATTTAAGCAGTAATGATAACGTTGTAGCTTGTTTTGTTAGAAAATATCAAAAGTGTTCAAATGTGTATCCTTTAAGATCGTGTAATCAAGGCGTATGCTCACGCCAAATGTTTCAAGAATGCCACAAATGTTAAATTGCTTATTTTTTCAAATAAAATGTATTGAATTTAATCATAGTCATTCAAAAGTCATTAAAAAGTCTAACCACTCAGAGAGATCGGGATTAGGGAAAGGTCCGGAGGCGTTCAGGGGGGTAAATGGGTTATCGTCATTCATTTCATAAGGATGCAAGGGTTTTGGGGCATCTTTAGGGGTGCTGTATCTCGTTGAAGGTTTGTGTTTTAAAGAGTGAATCTGTTCACGAAGCTTATAGTTGGGTACACCCGAGAGGGGAATGTTGAGGATGGCCAGGGCCTTAAGAAACTGAAGCCACCCTGGAGGTCTTCTGTCATCAGCAACCTTGTGGGCAGATGTGGTCCTTTTAAGCAAGTCAAGCATATGGGAACCCTTGACAACAGAACCCTGAAGGATAAACTCTCCTTTGTCGTTCCAAGTAGCTGCCCCATTTGAGTCTTTTATCTTGTTCATAATGTAGCTAACATTTTTCCTGTTACGTGCCGGAACATGGGTTAACAAGTCATGCATAACTTTATCTTCAACAGGCATTTGATCTTCAGACGGTAAGCTCACAGGTACAGGCATTACAGGGGCGTGGCTCTCGCTAGGCTCATCATCTTTTAAAGGGTCCTGTAGGGAAATAGTTAAATGGCCTGTCTCTCTCTCCCCTTGTTTCACCAAGGACAAATACCTTTGCAAGAGGTTTGTGTATTTTTGGACCTTATCATAGGGGTTCAATCCTTTTTGATTCAAAATATCCTTCATGGCCGTATCCAAATCATTTTCCGCTGTTTGTCTGATATTTTCGGGACACTGCACTTGTTTTTTAAGTCTATCCAACTTTTGTTGTGGCACCAGATACATTTTATTGGCCATAACCCTATGTGTTCAACCACCACGTCTGGCAGCAATAAGGCTGGTGATGAAGGGCACAGCTATACGTAGTAAAGGTAGAATAAAACCGCCAGACTGTTGTATGCTACGTCGTTTCTTTTGAAGACTGACCCTTTTATTGGCAAAGAGTTTGATCGCGGTCTTTTGTCTCTTTAATTTTTTCAATTGGGTCAGGGTGAGTGGAATGCGTCCTTTGAGAAGATTCAAAGCAATCTCACATAGGGATAATATGAGATCTGAAGAACAGTGACCCAAGATGGCCTTTCGTTCATTAGATGTAGCCCCAACTAGGCTTCTCAAGAGGGGCAAGTTTCTTTCTTAGCGCCACCTGAGACGTCTGCGTCCCACCCAGCCATCAGGAAATGCAAATGCACCACGCCAAATGCTAATAGCACTCGTTAAAACTCAAACGTTCATTAAAACACACATGCAAGGTACTCAATTAAAGCTACACTCGTTGTGAATCTAGCCAACAAGTCAGATTTCTAAAATGCTTTTCGGCGAAAGCATGAGAAGCTATTATCTGATAGCATGCAACACCCCGAAATACCTGAAGGGGACGTAAACAACAGAATTAGCGTAGCCGGCGCTACACAAAACGCAGAAATAAAATATAAAACATTCATTACCTTTGACGAGCTTCTTTGTTGGCACTCCTATATGTCCCATAAACATCACTATTGGGTATTTTTTTTCGATTAAATCGGTTCATATATACCCAAAATATCAATTTATGAAAACTGTGTGATCCAGAAAAAAACACAGTTTCAAAACGCGACGTCATTTTTTAAAATTAAAAAAGTTGCCTATAAACTTTCACAAAACACTTCAAAATACTTTTGTATTCCAACTTTAAGTATTAGTAAACGTTAATAATCTATCAAATTGATCACGGGGCGATGTGTATTCAATTAGCTCCACGTCTTCAAAACATGGTCGAAAATCTCTCTTCCAAAACATCCTGTCATGGACCGGATGATATGGGGTGTCTCTTCTTCGTTTGACCAAGGAACAACCTCCAGGCAATTGACAAGACTGGCGACATCGTGTGGAAGCTGTAGGACTTGTAATTGGGAGCCATCTATTTTGCTGTGCCATAGACAATACATGCAACTGGCGCATTGATATTATTTTCCCTTTTTGGTGATCAGTTTTCCTTGGGCTTTTCCACGAAACACACGTTCTGTTATAGTCACAGCCGTGATTTAACCAGTTTTAGAAACTTCAGAGTGTTTTCTATCCACATATACTAATCATATGCATATACTATATTCCTGGCATGAGTAGCAGGACGTTGAAATGTTGCTCGATTTTTAACAGAATGTTCGAAAAAGTAGGCCATAGCCTTAAGAGGGCAGACACATAGCGGTTACTTTTTAGGAATGTACGCAGCCGGCCACTCCCACGGGAACAGACCTGTTCGTAGCCTCAGGTGTTCTGGAGTATTTGCTTTTAAATCCACGATTAAATAAGAAAATGGCGCTTTGGTAGCGTCCTCGTAGCTCTCCATAAAGTAGGATTTCCTTCCCAGGTACATCTGCTGAGCTAGAGTGTTAATTTGTAGTTTGTCTCTAGGATTTTTGAACAAAACCATGTAATTGGAGTTCAAACTGATGGTGCGGCTATTTTTACCTTGGTGAAACACATTCTGCACCAAGTAAAGCACGGACAGGTTTCTATGATGAGTATATTGGGTAAACGCTCGGGCAATTTCGGGATGTTCGCTACCTGCAAATAGCATATCGTCCAAAACCAGCAGATTGTTTGTATGAGGAGGTAAAAGTTCATCATCAGACAGGGAATCAGGTATTCCTTCAACAAACTTGATTTTTATTGTCTTCAACAATTCATCATACAGAGGTTGATAACAAGAATAACACCACACAACATTATCAGGCTTTTGAGATAACACATGTTCAGAATTCTCTAAAATACTTTTTACAAAACAAGTTTTACCACTATTCAAGGCCCTATTAAGGCCGAAAATGGTAGTTGCCCTACAGCAGTCATTATATCCTAAGTTTTAAGAAACCCTGTAGCTTGTAGCATAAGTCAGTAGCCAAAGGGCCAATGTGGTCCAGTCAGGCAAAAGCAGTCTCTTGTCATAGACAACCCTGAATCTTTTAGGTGGGGCCTTCCTCAGATGGAAGCCCTTTTTTATACCTAACAATCAGCTCAAAATCTCAAGTCACTATTCCTGTCATTTAGGAACCTAAGTTTTTGATTCCAAGTTTTAAACCACGCCTGACACACTGCGGCATGTAGCATAAGTCAGTAGCCATAGGGCAATGTGGTCCAGTCAGGCAAAAGCAGTCTCTTGTCATAGACAACCCTGAATCTTTTAGTGAGTGGGGCATTCCTCAGATGGAAGCCCTTTTTATCCCTAACAATCTTTTTGTAGGAGCTCAAAATCTCCAAGTCACTATTCCTGTCATTTAGGAACCCCTCGACCAAGCGTGTGATTGATTCCAAGTTTACACGCTGGGCATTTTCATAGTTTTGAGTCACGCCTTTGGCTTTCAACACCATGTGATTCTTTTGAGTCCTAAAAGCATAGCTTTTGGCACCACAGGAGGACCATTCTGTGATATGGTCACCCTCTGCGAGTTCACTCGTTAAGCCACCCAGATAGTTGCTGAGTGGGGGGCTCCAATCCCCCAGTTTGCTTACATAGACCACAGAGTCTGTGTCGTGGTAAAGAACCCGCCTCTGAAGCTGCTCCATGAGCTTGTACAGTTCAAGTTGGCCATAGGCCGTGGTAAATGCTGCAAGAAACACATTTACATTACCCAGGGGTAGAACCCACTTCTTGTTACGTCGCCATTGCACCAAGGCAATGAAAAATGTGAAATTTCGTATTGGTCCAAAAAAACAAATTCCAAAAATTCTTCAGGGTCTTTAATAATGGACGTTGTTAGCATATTACCCCTCTGCGCTAATTTGGCCCAAAGCGAATTTAAGTACAATTTCGACACATTTAGTTTGGTTTTGTTGACCTCTATTCTGTCAGGGTCAAGAAGGATGCCTTCTCTGTTGTGATAGTCTTGAATGCACCGGTCTTTGCTCTCTTGATCTGTGACCGATGCAGGATAGCCTGAAGCCAAAAAGAGTGTCTGATTTCTTGGAAAAGTTCCATACTTCAAAGATTTTGGCCACACGATACCCCATCTCTAAAGCCTTAGAGAATTCAACTGTGACCCACACCCCGGTCAGGGCCCTTTCTTGATCGGAGTGATCACATGGGGTTTGTTGTTCGTTTTCACTGCAGGTGCGACAAAGGGGAAAGAAAAGTTTTCCTTGAGGGCCCCTGTAAGGCAACACTGGTATAAACAAACCCCTAGGAGGGTAGACTGTTGCTTTGATCAGACCAAAATAGTTTTGAGGTAAGTCAAAATCACGATGAATAATTTCCGGATGCCCTATAGGATAGCATGAGGAACTCATTACATGAGGATAAAGGGATGTAAAATCTACATAGCCTATTGTCTCGTTGGGTTGCGCTACATACCGCAATGTCAAAGCATTGGTACGCCCGCCATACAAGGCCTGTCGGGGTTCTAGGGGTTCTGGGGTGTCATAGCTGGAAAGGAAGGCTTGAACATGAGGATCAGACTTTTTGAGGGCGGTCCATTCGTGCTCCCACAAAACCACCACTTTTAGACCGTAAGTAGCCTGTAAAGAATCCAATTTGTCTTGAAACTCTTGGTACATTTCCCCAAAAGTCTTTTTGGTTAGGACACACATGGTCTGGGGCACAAAGCAAGATTTGCAACCATGGAAGAAACAACCGTTGTACTCATACACGGTCTCAACCCCGTCAATCTGGGTGTAGCCATCTACATGGTAAGAGCCAAATGCCTTCTCCCCTCGATTCAAAGCATGTTGAATAAAAATGTCTTTATCCTGGGCCATATACTCTAACCATTGAATGGACCCACTAGAGTATGACTTGAATTGGCGTCGGTAGTTGTCAGGCGAGGGGATAGCTATAGAGGCTGTAGGCAGATAGTGTGTACGGTAGGTTTTCATGCATGCCGATGCAATAGTTGTACAACTCCAGGGGTCAATGCCTGCATCTTTGATATCCTTCACGAAGTATAACCACATCATTGTCACAGTATGATTCCATCTCTTTATGGAAATCAAAGGTGCCATGTCTTACTGTCTCGTACCACGTCATGAATCTCTCACGCTCTTTGGGAGACATTTGATCACACCTGTACATTTCAGGGCTGGGATATGATCCGACATAATGTAAATTCTCCTCAGATGTGAAGAAGTGGGGGAACCAGCCTTTCACAGAGTTTTCAAAACCCAAGGCCTCTGGCATTTGAGCCAATCGCATGGGTAAGAAGCTTAAACTGTCAATGTATCTCTGGTTGAAGGCTGGGTCTACAAAACACAAGATTTTACTACCTTGAGCTATGACCCTGGATGCCACGCCTTGCTGTATCAATGGATTCAGAAGCGGGTAAGAATTGTAGGCTCTAGCATTGTGGGCTATAAACGTGAAGTTTCGGTACTGTGGCTTTCTAAAATGTTTTAGAAAGAGTAGTGCACAATTGGATCCTTCTGCAGACCACTTTTCCCCCATGAATGTCGTGGTAGATACAAAAATAGGCAAATGATCCCCCGATTGCTGATTTGTCTCAAAATCATAGAACACATATTTCTCTGAATGTTCATCTTCAGCCAAGGGCTGAATATAACACTCGTGTGGCACTTCTTGAACCACTTCAGCATCTCTGCTTTTCAAAGGCCCTTTACAGATTGGACAATGTATGATTCCACACACATGCGGTTTAGGGCTATCTATTTTAAGGTTGTAATTGCAATGACATTTTGGGCATTTCTTGTTAATGGCACAAATGCTTACAGATTTACATGCCTTAGGGTGCCATGTTTCAATTTTGTGTTTATCATAACAGTAGGTCGAACGACATGTGCGGTGGCAATCCTCACAGGGTGTCAAGTTTGAGGGTTGCCTCCCCTTTCGGGTGTAGCCGGTATAGCAGGATGGACACACATATGGTGCGCCTAAAAATGCTGTGATGTTGGTAACGGCGTAGTAATGTTCGTTTTGCACATAAAAGTACAGAATCTGAGGGTGCGGTTGGGGGGTGTTTTGGAACTTCAAGAGAGCTGCATTAGCTCTACTGTGGTACAAAACCACAATCTTGATATTCAGAAAGTTTTCAAATTTGACTATGTCCGAGAAAGCCACCACATCCTGTATACCGAGACCCACCCCCGTTTGGATCTCTCTAGCCTTTTGCAATGCCGTCAGATCAGTACATCCAGGGTTAAGTAAATGCGCTAGGCCTATTGCAAAACATAGCTTATTATTGGGATTGTGAACGTTTATGAGGTAGGCCCTTTTATTGCTTATGATTTCTGACTGCATTAGGATATCAAGCTTCCTTCTCTGCCCACCACCACCCTGGGGTTGACGTATTATTTGCACTACAAGCTCGAGGGTCCGATCGGTTATGACGGCTAAATTTGACTGAACAAGGCGTTCTAGCAGCGTGGTAAATTGTTCAAGATCTGCTTCGCCATTGGGCAAAATAAGAGATACTGTGTTATGCAGGCTATCTCCACAAATTTCCAACTGTAAAACATCCCGTGGTTCGCCATAATCTCTTGCCGTCTCTAACAGATCGTTCAGAGTGTCCATTATCATTACGTAAAACACCGCATAGTCAAGATTCTGATTCACCCATAGGAAATTGAAAAACTGTCGAATCTCTGTATTGTTGAATTTAGATTTATTAGACAATTTTCCAATTCCCCAAAAACATCTTGTGGCGTTTCAGACTCTACGGACCTGGGTGTTACTGGTTGGTCTATCGCTGTTGGGGTGGCAGGGGCCGAAAATGTCTGACTCTCGTTCATCCGATTAATTAAGGTTATGAGGGCTTCGGGAATCTGTGATAACATGTTTTCATCGGGCGTCCCTGACTCGTTCATGCGATTAATCATTTCTAGGAGTTCGGCTGGAATCTGGGATAATATGCTTTCATCGGACGTCCCTGACTCGTTCATCCGTTTAATAACTTCTAGGAGTTCTGGCGGTATCTGTGCTAAGAGGCTTTCAACTGTCTCCCCTTGTTGCTGTAGTTCTGCCATTTGGATAATTAAGGATGTGCGTTTTTGGGTCTTTCTATGATGGGTGTTACATGTATGATTTTAGCGTCTGTATTTACGTTTTTTAATAGGTTTGCTGTTTAACATGCGTGGAATTGTTCTATGCCAGAATAACATATTGTCTCTGTACTGTCACTCAATTAAAACCCCCCAGTCGTTTGTATAGCAAAACATTCCTCGATTTCAAAGCCCTGGAAAATAATGTGAAAAACCTTTCTTGTTCTACTGCAGGTACTGATGCGGTAGAATTGACCGGGTCGAAAAGGTTGGCCACATCACAGAATAACTGGTCGTCAACATCTGAAATGTCATTAAAAACAGGTCTATCGGTTGTTTCATCGGGAATGTTCGGTGCGCTGGAATCCCCCAGCACTAGATGTATGTGTCCGCCTGTGCCGTTTTTCGCCGGGGAGGAGTCTGAATGAAAATAATACATACAAAATTACGTTATTATATATAAAAATATGTTAGATACATAAAATGTCAAATACATTTCAGGTATAATAATATATATTAACAATATATAGTTAAAATACCTCAGCTTTTTTGGCGCTGGCTGTTCTGACGAATTGCGGATACGGAGGGCTCTAGGCTTTTTTCATCTAGCGTTCCCGATTCTGCAGGGCCTGTCTCCTGGCAGTCTGAAAAAACATTATTTGTCCTTGTTTTAACATATTCTATCATAAGAGGTATAACTAATCCTGGCAGTCTGGAAAAACATTATTTGTCCTTGTTTTAACATATTCTATCATAAGAGGTATAACTAATAAAAAAGACGTATAACTAATAACCTAAACGTATAATGGTCTCATACCGTGTCCTTGGAGCGCTGGCTCGTGAAGCCTCAAGTTCCCTGCCCAGCAGTACTTTTCGGGATGGTTGGATTCGGACCAATGTACTTGGACCACCGTTGTGCGTTTGTTGTTGGGGTCTGGAATATGTCGTGAGGGGGTGGAGGTTCCCGGGATTCGCGGTGAGTTTGAAAAAACGCTCGTACCGAACGGGAGAATTGCATCCAAGTCACCCGATGTGTCCGATGTCCATAACGAATCCTTTATCATTCTTGGCTGTATGTCGGCTGTAAATACATAAAATAGTTTTTAAAATAGTACACACTATTTTTTTATTTTATATATATAAATATTCTTGGGTATGTGTTTAATTATAAGGACTTACAACGAAAAAATGCTGATGGCGACTGACTGCCTGGTTTTTGAGACTGTGAACCCCCCTCATGTTGTTCCAGATCCGGTAACCCGCGTAAAAGCTGCGTAAATGTTTGGGATCCTAACAACCGTTAGACAATATTACCAGTTATACGCTATATATACCCTTTTTAACATATATTGGCCTTTGGCCTGAAATACCCAAATAATTCGGGTTTAATATTACAATAATATTCAAACAAATCTTAAAATATATTTTTCATTTACTCACCTCCAGAAATATCCATTAGGAGAGATTCACTTATTCAGAATATATTTTTTTAATCTGTCCAGGCAGCTAAATATTCGGGCCTGTGGGTTTGCGCTAAAGCTGTGGTAACATAGTGTTAAAGTATATGCTCCCCGTTCTGGCCCTAACTTGCTAAAGTACGGAATGAGTTCCGGGAGATATCCTGTATGCAACCCCCCTGTATGTTTGGTTTAGAGAACAAAAGGCGGTGAATTCAGAGAGACATTCTGTCTACAAACGGTTTGGTGGGGTACCGGTGCGTTGATTAGATATCAGTGTTTAACCCCGGGCGGTCGGCCGATATCTGGACATGCCTTATGCCGGATAGTGCAAACCTTGGTTTCAAACGATTCTCTACAGATAGAGCGCCGGGCCCCCTGTTGAACCCACACGCTTTGGTTTCTGTAACGCACGCACACACACACACACTCCTGCTGCTCCGTCACACGCCCACTCACGCACACCCCCTGATTCTCCAGGTCTTTTTCCTACGGGACAGAGCAGGGTGATGGCTGGAAAGGACATTTTCCCATAGTTAAGGGTGAGATACAGTTTTAAAACCATTGATTTAATACCAAAATATTTCGTACAACCTTTAAGACATGTTAGAATTAATTACCAAATTGTACTACTATTTAAACATGCATCACGCGTGTTTTATGTAAAAAACCTTGGAGGCCTGCAGTTGTACATTATTACAAACTTTAATAACCCGTAATGTTCATAACATACCATTGTAGGAAAAGACTATAAAATAATACATGTTTTTTCAGATATTACAGTTGTCTGCGCCAGACCCTAGCGTGAGAGAAAAGACCGCTTCCCCTTTAGTTAAATGGGTGAGATACATTTTCAAAACCAATGATTTAATTCTAAATATTTAACACCTACATTTTAACACACGTTATAATTCAACATTTTTTACTATTTCTTACAGATATAGGGTCCTGTTAGCCCTGACCATTATCCGTTTCCAATTCCCCATCGCAAAGTCTTTTGCCCGCTCCATCGAAACTCTGGACGTTTTCACTCCAGGGAAAGATCCGCCTTTGGACTTGTGGGTCCTGGGTATGTCTCAACGATAACCTCGGCCATCGCCGTAATTGTTCACGATTTTCAAAAGACTGTCCAGCTTATTCATCAGTGTTCGGAAAATATGGTAATCGTGCCATTTAAAACTGAACATTATTTGAAAAAAATGTACATCCTTGCATGCTTTGGAAGATACATATGAACTGACCGTTTTCGAAACATTTGCACTATCAAATTGTTCACATGCTAAAATTGTCACTCGGGAGTCAGGGGTATACGCCATTGAAGTGACTCTTAGGGCCATTAGATCATTTCGTCCACAGACCTGTTCTTCAAACGCATATCCGGGCAGTCTTGAAGCACTCAGGGCGCGTTCCATTTGACACAGCGCGAGTCTTATTTTAAGCCATTCTCTCATCCTTAGCGCTGGAGAAAAACTCTCGGGTTCTGCCCGATAAAAGGGTTGGGACACGCTGTCTGTGAATATCTTAACCGTAGATTCCTCAGGGTGGAATATGTAAGACATATGTCCCTCACTTGTACACAAAAATCCTTTAAAACATTCTGGAGCCTCACGCAAAACATCCTCCAGGCTTTTGTCATTGGATTCATGACATGAGCTGCAGAGCACCCCGAGAATTGGCCCTGGAGACATATTTTAGATGTTTAATATTCGGGTCTTTATTTTAAAAATCACTTGTTCTGGACATTTATAATGCATATGCCACAGCCCAATACCCCAGGACATTCCTGCTTCATCAGATAACAAACATAAGGGCAATAAAACTGGGGGTGGGGGACATACACGTTCCAAAAGTTCAAACACTCAATCCCCCCAGTTCAACCAGGCCCCTAGACATCAATCACCATGACTACTTCAAAGGATGCCATATAGATATAAAATAACACACACCCTCTAACACGTGACCACAGGAACAGGGGGGACGGGCCGGAGGCCCATATTTGGACATGCACACGTCATCAGGGTCATAAATCAATTACTTTGATGCGTGCCGTCTACTTTAATCTCTCTCTAACAGTTTTCAGCTGTGCTAACATAATAGCAAAAGGCTTTTAAAATTATCAAATGTCAATCAAAATTATTTGTGGCAGCTCAAGGCATTTCTTTAAGGTTTACATGGTAGCCTAGATGGGAGAAAACTAGGACAGGTTAACAGGTTAACATAATGAACGGTTTGTTAGTCATTAATGTTTTTGGTTCGCTGAGAGGAAACAATCGGCAGAAGACTTGGATTCCGTTGAGCATGTCAACAAATATGCTGGGTTTGTTGTTTTGAGATTCTTGTACAGATTTCCAACAGTGGGATTTTTCCAAATGCAAACACAGCCGACAACTCGAGGACAAAGCCTGACTCGAGGACAGAAATAACAGAAGTGCTGAGTCATTGCTACTCGGCTGTGTAAAGGAAACGCTCAGTCTCAGTCCTCCTCTCCCAGGTCATTTCAAAGACAGAGTTTAAGTACTGTAGTTGAGGCCGACGACTCCTTCGTTTCCACACAGGATTCTGAGAGCAGAATATGGGCAACAGCAGGACTGCATTTATGTCAGTAACAATGTCTTGACCTCAGTACACTGCTTCAAAGTTAGTTTTACCCTGACATTTGATGTCTGATGATATTTAGTTGAGCGGTTGATGTATCATCAGGGTCAGACCTGCGCATCAAGATAACAATTTCAGATGAAAAACAATGAGTGATTTCACGCTGGTGTTGGTCCTGCAACAACTTAAGTCCCCAATATATTGCCATTCAGCAATCGGTTAGAAATCACACCATGAGCCTTTGATCCAAAAGGAATTGGACTATTGCCTTGCCCACATAAGAGCAGTTTGTTTTATGGTTCGAGTCAATTAATTGTAACGCCTATTGCCTATCATAGTATCATACAAGTATAATATAAATTGAAATTCCACTATGCCCTATTATTGGATATCATTATGAATGTTCATATTTTCAGAGAACAGTTTCTGAGGCCAGCTACGTTTTCATACTGCCTCTGAGGATCTTTAATTGATCACATAATTGGCTGTTTAATAACTTCAAAGGCAGGTTTTGTGTATATTACATCTCACTCTGTAATGTCTAAATTTATTTGAGTCATACTTTGTTAACGGTTGATGTGATGATGGCTACTTACGGACGCTAGCTCAGGCATTTCATTTTAAGTAAAATTTTGTCCCATAGGGAATCACTGTGATTTAAATGATTGGCAATAGGTCTCTCTGACAGATTATGAGCATTTTGGTGATAATTCACTGAGGTTAAATACTGTGGCACAACCTGGCCAAGAATCAATATGGTGTCCTGAAAATGAAACATTTAGTCTTTGATTGAATAACTTTCAAATTGTCTGGCTCAGCTCAGCTCTGCTCTGCTCAGACTCCCTTCTATTGCACATCCTGTATTGAGTATCCTCTTTACTAGTTCTGAATGACCTGCCAGTCGGAATGTGCTGAAAACTCACAACATTATTTAAATCTATTCATTTACCCAGCCAACAATTTTGCCTGCCTCGCCTGGACATATGTCATTACCTGGGCCACTTTGCCTTCTAAAATTGCTGATGCTGTAAAGAAAATAGCACATTTCATGACCCATTTCCATATCGCAGCAGGTGGGGCAAAACTGTTGTCAGGGAGCATCGCTATGGAAGTATGGATAACTACTGTGCATTATAGAGGCGACTATCCCACCTGTTCCAGCAGTATCCATCACTGTATGTAAATGTCACACTTAATATTTTGCCTTACACACTCCATAGGATCTTTCTCCTTATGGAAATGTCATACCACTGCTGTGCAGCGATCGAATGCAGATACTGTTCTCAAAAAAGGGATCAGGGACTACAATGCAATTTCAGCAGGGGGGATGTGTTTTATTGTTCTGTGTGAAAGAGCAAAGAGAGCTGGATATCAAAACACATCAAATTCAAATGACCTTTCTGAGGCAAAGGGGCTTTACTGTGCTTTACAAGAACAGCCTACAGACAGACACTGAAAATATTTCAGTGAAAATCATATACAGTACCAGTCAAAGGTTTAGACACACCTTCTCATTCAAGGGGTTTTATTACATTTGTCTATTTTCTACATTGTACAATAATAGTGAAGACACCACAATTATGAAATAACACATATGGAATAATGTAGTAACCAAAAAAGTGTTAAACAAATCACAATATATTTTATATTTGAGATTTTTCATTGTAGCCATCTACATCTTGATGACAGCTTTGCACACTCTTGACATTTTCTAAACCAACTTCACCTGGAATGCTTTTCCAACAGTTTGAAGGAGTTCCCACATATGCTGAGCACTTGTTGGCTGCTTTTCCTTCATTCTGTGGTTCAACTCATCCCAAACCATCTCAATTGAGGTGAGGTCAGGTGATTGTGGATTCCAGGTCATCTGATACTGCACTCCATCACTCTCCTTCTTGGTCAAATAGCCCTTACACAGCCACCCTTTGCCTTGATGGCAGCTTTGCACACAAGGCATTCTCTCAACAAGCTTCATGAGGAAGTCACCTGGAATGCATTTCAATTAATTAATTAGGTGTGCATTGTTAAAAGTTATTTTGTGGAATGTCTATCCTTCTTAATGCGTATGAGCCAATCAGATGTGTTGTTACAAGGAACGGGGTGGTATACAGAAGATAGTGCTATTTGGTAAAATACCAAGTCAATATTATGGCAAGAACAGCTCAAATAAGCAAAGAGAAACGATAGTCCATCATTACCTTAAGACATGAAGGTCAGTCAATATGGAACATTTCAAGAACTTTGAACGTTTCTTCAAGTGCAGGCACAAAAACCATCAAGCGCTATGAAGAATCTTGCTCTCATGAGGACCGCCACAGGAATGGAAGACACAGAGTTACCTCTTCGGGAGAGGATATGTTCAGTAGAGATACCAGCCTCAGAAATTACATCCCAAATAACTGCTTCAGAGTTCAAGTAACAGATACATCTCAACATCAACTGTTCAGAGACTGCGTGCATCAGGCATTCATGGTCAAATTGCTGCGAAGAAACCACTACTGAAGGACACCAATAATAAGAAGAGACTAGCTTGGGCCAAGAAACACGAGCAATGAACATTAGACCGGTGGAAATACATGTCCAAATTTGAGATTTTTGGTTTGGTTCTAACCACCATGTCTTTGTGAGATGCAAAGTAGGTGAACGTATGATCTCTGCATGTGTGGTTTACACAATGAAGCATAGAGGATGAGGTGGTTTGCTGGTGACACTGTCAGTGATTTCTTTAGAATTCAAGGCACACTTAACCAGCAAGGCTACCACAGCATTCTGCAGCGATACACCATCCCATCTAGTTTGCACTTAGTGGGACTGTCATTGTTTTTTCAACAGGACAATGAACCAACACTCATCTAAGCTGTGTAAGGGATATTTGACCAAGAAGGAGGGTGATGGAGTTTTTTTTAACCCTTATTTTACCAGGTAAATTGACTGAGAAACACATTGTCATTTACAGCAGCTGGCTGAGGGGTAGTTGCAGGGGAGAGGTGGGGGATGAATGAGCCAGTTGGAAGCTGAGGATGATTGTGACCATGATGGTATGAGGGCCAGATTGGGAATTTTGCCACGACATCAGGGTTAACACCCCTACTCTTACAATAAGTGCCATGGGGTCTTTTAATGACCACAGAGAGTCAGATCACCTGTTTAAGACCCCCTTCCAGAAGACAGCACCCTACACAGGGAAATGGGATTATTATTATTTATTTCTTTAGGTGAGAGGAAATAGTATCTCCTACAGCCCTCCAACACCACTTCCAGCAGCATCTGGTCTCCCATTCAGGGACTAACAAGGACCCATGCTGGTATGCTGCTAGCAATGAAGTTCTGATCCCATATGTGTTATTTCATAATTTTGATGTATTCACTATTGTTCTACAACGTATAAAATAGTAAAAATTAAGAAATACCCTTGAATGAGAAGGTGTGTCCAAATGTTTGACTGGCACAGAATATATTTTTCAATTTGCCATACAGCGTTGTGACTATGTCCTCTGTTATGATAAGGAGTGGTGGTGGCGGAGATTAATGGCGTTGGGGTAGAATCAGCACAAACGCTGCAGAACTCAGGAGATGCCTTTGCTGACAAGCCACTGTGTCCTCTCTCCTGAGATCTGTGGGCCATCAGGCCAGCATCCCACCCCCGGACCGTCCCCATAACTCCATATCAAACAGATTACCATCCCACATCACTGGATTTATTGGAGTTATTTAGTTGCTCAAAAGAACATCCAGGCCATTCCTACTGGTTTATCAGCATGTTGTCCTTTTACCCCAACAAACAGAATTGTGATGGTTTCTACAACCATACCCATCAAATATAATGCAATGAGTTTCTTAATACGTTGAATTGAACATTTTCTAATACCTACAGATTATAAACCTACCCCTCAGTCTCCGGAGACTGACAAGTCACAGTCCCCCGCCCCTTCGCTTCCATTAACAAGATTCAATCCATTAGACATAAAACACACACACACATATAAACCAGCGTCTTTAATAGCTGTGACAGCGGCTGTGGTGGGAATCTATATAAAGCTAATTGGCATTTGGGTTATATAAGAGGGATCTGAATTGCATCTGGCACAGGCATGGATTGGGTGTTAGGTCTGATTAAATAGCCCAGCCTCCTGTTAGACACAGTTGGGTTGGCACTACTTGTCTCTGTGTACTGGGGCTCCTCCTGGCTGGCTCGCCCTGCTCCCATCTGGCACCACCAGCACTGCCAGTAAGCCTTTCCTCTTCTTTTGCCCGCTCTGCTCCAAGCTATCTGTCTGTGTCCTTCTACAGGACTTTTATAAAGTGGATGAGAGTGATTCATAATTCCCTGGTGTGGTTGTGGATACAGGTACTAAGAAGGATCAGACACAATCTGAGTGGAGGTTTTCTAATAAGTGGATTTGTGGTGCTGTCTACTTTTGTCAATCAGCATTTCATACATTTTGTCATTGCACTTTATTTGGTATTTCTACATTTTAATATTTTCTTGGTTTCAGGAATCCAGCCTCCACAGTTGTTGTATGGCCCGGCAGATTAATCACTCATCATACCATGCTGTGTACTGAGGAGGTTCCTATCAGGGATAGGAGATAAATAAAAATGACCTTGTCTTGAATCCATCAATAGCCACTCGGCCTAGGTGTGTGGAGACACATATTGTAGGCACAATATAGTCAAACAATGATATCCAGTTTTCAAATGAAATCAAATTGTATTGGTCACATACACATTTTTAGCATTTGTTATTGCGGTTGTAGCGAAATGCTTGTGTTCCTAAATTCAACAGTGCAGTAGTATCTAACAATTCACAACAATACACACTGTCACACCCTGACCTTAGAGAGCCGTTTAATTTCTCTATTTGGTGAGGTCAGGGTGTGATGTGGGGTGGGCATTCTATGTTTTGTATTTCTTTGTGTTTGGCCGAGTGTGTTTCCCAATCAGAGGCAGCTGTCTATCGTTGTCTCTGATTGGGAATCATACTTAGGTAGCCTTTTTTCCCACCTATGTTGTGGGAGCTTGTTTTTGTACAGCTCTTGTAGCCTATGGAACGGTACGGTCGTTTTGGTTTCGGTTCTCATTGAAATAAATATGATGACCACAAATTACGCTGCGCCTTGGTCTCCTTCAAACAACGCATGTTACACACACAAATCTAAAAGTAAAAGAATGGAATTAAGAAATATATAAATTAGCAATGTCGGAATAGAATACAGTAGATACAGTTGAAGTCAAGAAGTTTACATACACTTAGGTTGGTGTCCTTTTTCAACCACTCCACATTTATTGTAAACAAACTATAGTTTTGGCAAGTCAGTTAGGACAATTACTTTGTGCATGACACAAGTAATTTTTCCAACTATTGTTTACGGACAGATTATTTCACTTATAATTCACTGAATCACAATTCCAGTGGGTCAGAAGTTTACATACACTAAGTTGACTGTGCCTTTAAACAGCTTGGAAAATTCCAGAAAATTATGTCATGGCTTTAGAAGCTTCTGATAGGCTAATTGACATCATTTGAGTCAATTGGAGGTGTACCTGTGGATGTATTTCAAGGCCTACCTTCAAACTCTGTGCCTCTTTGCTTGACATCATGGGAAAATCAAAAGAAATCAGCTAAGACCTCAGAAAAAAATGGTGGACCTCCACAAGTCTGGTTCATCCTTGGGAGCAATTTCCAAACACCTGAAGATAGCATGTTCATCTGGAAAAAACAATGGTACGCAAGTATAAACACTGTGGGACCACGTAGCAGTCATACCACTCAGGAAGGAGACACTTTCTGTCTCCTGGAGATGAACGTACTATGGTGTGAAAAGTGCAAATCAATCCAAGAACAACAGCAAAGGACCTTGTAAAGATCCTGGAGGAAACAGGTACAAAATGATCTATATCCACAGTAAAAACGAGACTTACATTGCCGTAACCTGAAAGGCCGCTCAGCAAGGAAGAAGCCACTGCTCCAAAACCGCCATAAAAAGGCCAGACTACGGTTTGCAACTGCACATGGGGACAAATATCATACTTTTTGGATAAATATCCTCTGGTCTGATGAAACAAAAATGGAACTGTTTGGCCATAATGACCATCGTTATGTTTGGAGGAAAAAGGGGGAGGCTTGCAAGCCGAAGAACACCATCCCAAACGTGAAGTGCAGGGTGGCAGCATCATGTTGTGGGCGTGCTTTGCTGCAGAAGGGACTGGTGCACTTCACAAAATAGATGACATGAAAAAGGAACATTTTGTGGATATACTGAAGCAACATCTCAAGACAAGAGTCAGGAAGTTAAAGCTTGGTCGCAAATGGGTCCTCCAAATGGTCAATTACCCTAAGCACACTTCCAAATCTGTGGCAAAATGGCTTAAGGACAACAAGACAAGGTATTGGAGTGGCCATCACAAAGCTCTGGACCTCAATCCTATGGGAAATTTGTGGGCAGAACTGAAAAAGCATGTGCGAACAAGGAGGCCTAAAAACCTGACTCAGTTTCACCACCTCTGTCAGCCGGAACGGGCCAAAATTCACCCAACTTATTGTGGGAAGCTTGTGGAAGGCTACCAGAAACGTTTGACCCAAGTTAAACAATTTAAAGGCAATGCTACCAAATACTAATTGACTGTATGTAAACTTCTGACCCACAGAAAATGTGATGAAAGAAATGAAAGCTGAAATAAATAATTCTCTGTCTGTTATTCTGACATTTCACATTCTTAAAATAAAGTGGTGATCCTAACTGACCACCATTTCCTTGTTTATAATGTATTTACAGATAACCGAGGATCACTCCAACACTCAGACATAATTTACAAACAAAGCATGTGTGTGTAGTTGAGTCCGACAGATAAGAGGCAGTAGGGTTGACTTGGGATGTTCTCTTGATAAGTGCATGAATTTGACAATAGTTCTGTCCTACTAAGCTTTCAAAAATGTAACGAGTACTTTTGGGTGTCAGGGAAAATGTATGGAATAAAAAGTACATCATAAGGATCAGAACTGTTTTTTTCAATTTTCACTTAAAATGACACCCAAATCTAACTGCCTGTAGCTCAGGACCTGAAGCAAGCAGGAAACACGTTGAAGTTAGTGGAAATGTGAAATTAATGTAGGAATATAACACATTAGATCTGGTGAAAAAAATATGAATTTTTATTGTTATTTTTTGTTCCATCACCTTTGAAATGCAAGAGTTTAGGTGCCATTTAGATTGTGGCCACTAGGTGGCAGCAGTGTATGTGCAACATTTTAGACGGATCCAATGAACCATTGCATTACTATACAAAATGTTGTTTCAAGTCTGCACAAATGTGCCTAATTGGTTTATTGATACATTTTCAAGTACATAACTGTGCCCTCCCCTCAAACAATAGAATGGTATTCTTTCCCTGTAATAGCTACTGTAAATTGGACAGTGCAGTTAGATTAACAAGAATTTAACAGATTTGCTGCATGTTCCAATTGTAGGCTGTGGCTTGTTTTTGGGCTAAACTACAGCTAGGCTATTGATCCTCTTGGGTAAAATTATAGGCATTCTCATGGTGTAATAGGCTATTCTGAATGATTTAATTTATTTATGAACAGACAGCAGTAACTCTATAGCTTTTTATCTGGGTATCTTTTTATCTGAAGTGCAAAACTGGAGAGATGTCTATCAGAGTAGAACGAGGGAGTGATATCCTAGAAAGCGAATCTCATTCTAGTTCTTTGAGATTCAGGAGAATTAACAAAGAGGCAACTCATTAACTTTGATAGCTTTTATTATAATTTTTAAATTGTAAAATGAAAATATTATTTTTCATGCCAGGAGATGTACCGGATCCAGCCAAATAACAAAACAGTCCAAAACGGAGAGGTACCTGTTCCGGCAGGACAGGATCCGGTAATAAGCACTACTACAACCAAATCTTGCTTAGGGCCCCCAAAAAGCTAGAGCCAGCCCTGAATGTAATGTATTAATAAAACAGTAAATGTACTGAATTGTAATCTGAATAGTAAATAAGAGCGTATGTTGGAATTGTAAGTGCTATAGATAATACTGGACACAAAACATTCCCTTCTGTTTACAATTAGTCATCAGTACAAAACTATAAAACCAGGACAATGAATCCTATTATTTTATGTTGTTTAGGTAATGCTGTAGGGGAGAGTGGGGTAAGAAAATATATCATGTAACTAAATATTTAGGAGGAGGTCATAATTTAGGAGGAGGTCTGTGAAGGAAGAAACTACAGAGGAAAAGTGTTAAGTTAGGTCCAAAAACCAGATTTTCACAATGTAAAAATAATTTGTGTTAGAGGTTATTATTATTGTATCTAAACCAAAGTAGATATTTTAAAAACTGTTTTGTACATCAGTTGGGGTCTATAAGCTACAATATGATGTCCTTCACCTAGCATGAAAATGCATCCTTGCAGCTGTGTGAGATAATATAGTCAAAATGGTTGCTTTGGGGTAAATTGTGCCATTTGGACAGGGGCAAATTGAGCCAATGGCTCAACATACTCATACAAATTCTGATTACATTTTGTCTGTTTTATGCATAATGTGCATAGTCTTTTTGCAGTTTGTCATGCATATAGTGATGCAATATAGTTACGGTTTTCTTCCGTCGAAGGAGAGTCGGACCAAAATGCAGCGTGGTGATTTTCATACATGTTTAATAAAGATGAAAACGAACAATACAAAAAACAACAACCATACCGTGAAAACCTATACAGCCTATCTTGTGATAACAAACACAGAGACAGGAACAATCACCCACAAAACACTCAAAGAATATGGCTGCCTAAATATGGTTCCCAATCAGAGACAACGATAATCACCTGCCTCTGATTGAGAACCAATTCAGGCAGCCATAGACTATGCTAGAAAACCCCACTAAGCCACAATCCTAAAGCCTACGAAAAACCCCAATACAAAACACACCACATAATAAACCCATGTCACACCCTGGCCTGACCAAAATAAAGAAAACACAAAATACTAAGACCAGGGCGTGACAAATATAGTGCATTTTTATTGCTACAGAGCAGACATCATCATGCCCTGTGTATACAAACGTAAAACAAGCAGGGGTCTAGCCCCCCTTGAGGTTCTTGAAAGAGCAGCCAAGGAAGTGAGTAGAGCAGGGAAGTCCATTTGAGTAGCAGTAAGGGATGAAACAAATAGACTGAATGACACTAAAGAAGTACAGTACATTTGACAAGAAATAAAATGAACATGTACCTGTGAGAAAGAGAGGCTATGATAGAGCAGCAGAGGCACACAAGGTCTTATATGATAACATGAAGTCTGAGCTTGCTAAACATATCTCAAATCTCGCAGACCAGTTTAATGGGCTTAGTATGAAAATGCAGCGTCAAATGCAGAAATGAATTGTCGGATCAACTTACCCTATCCCAAGCTCAGTTGTGCCAAGACACCACTTTTTTATGTTTTCAAAACTGTTGTGTTAACATTAATTCTGATTATTTCCAGGGAAACACAACATCCTAAAAAAATATGTATATATCTTTGTTAGAAATAATACCTATATGTTCCGGTATCCCTGATGCTGAATGTAAAAAATGTTTCAACATACCCCACTCTCTCCTATTAATTTAACATGAGAGTGGAAAGTAAGGTGTGGAGAGAGCATCAACTTCCTACTCTGAACTACTGTAAAGAGTCAAGTGAAACAACCCAATAAACTTTTAATGAGTTTTAATAACAAATCTAATTTAGTCTTTCTAGAGATAGTTGGTGAACAACATGTAAACACATAAAAAGAGCCAATTACCGAATTTGCAGTGGCAATACGTTGCTCTGAACTTTTCAACCGAGACTATATCATTACTGAACAGATATTTGTAGACTGTTAATCAGTATGCATACAAACAGTTTAATGGGCTCTATACATTTTTGGCAACTCTGAAATGACTAATCATCATCAGAAGGCTTGTTATAAAGAAGCTCGTAAATGACTTAGTGAATGATGCAGGAGATACATCCCCTGTAAGACCTATAGCATGGTGTCAGCATTAACAATACATGAGTCATGCAGCCTCACTGGAGGATCATAATGGTTATTTGAATTGTATTGAATATTTATATACTTTTTGGTATGTGTAATACTTTCTTCGGAATAAATATGTTTCCTCGATGAAAGTGATAAGAATAGCAATAAAACATTGAATGATCGAAACGTATATTTGAAGTAATGTGTTCTTTGTAAGTTGATTGGTGTCATGAGAGGCATTTTGGGGAAACGCAGTGTCTGCATTTACTGCCAAAGTGGAGTCGTCTGTGTGCTGCTCTGCTGCTGGCCGCATGTACATCACTCAAAACCTTAGAAGTGCTTTCTCTCTGTGTCAAAATGGGGGAATTGGCTCCCCCCAAACCGGCCCAGCATGAAGATAATCAGAGGCTGAGGTGCGTGCCAATCAAGTCCGCTTTCACTCAAAGGGGAAAAAAATCGATGTGTGCTAACCTGTCTGAGCAGAGATGCTGACAGACAGACATAATCTCTTCTGGAGTCAGAGCTCTGCGCAGGGGATGAGGGATGAGGGGAAGAGGGGTGGAGAGGCAGAGGGTGCAGGGTGTAAATGTATGTTAAAAACTGTTGTTCTCTCAATGTTCTCTCTCCTTTCCCCTCTCACCATCTTTCTCTCTCTTGCTCTTATTGCCTTTGCCACCAGCTCAGTATTTGTACAAATCTGCTTTCAACTCATCTTAACGCATACATGGTTGTGAGTGACCAAGGTATGGCTGGTGCATGATATGGTGAACCAGAAGGGCTGAGACAGAAGAGGACGGGAGGGGAACCTGTCACACTGCTTCCCTACTTGAGAGCCAGTGATGCAGTGATTGCACACAGACTGCATTGAGACTGCACAAGGCGAAAGGGTCCATATCAGGGAATATCTGTACGTTTTGATTTTCTAGAGAATACAGACCATTTCTAATGCATATTTGGAGTTTTGTGGATATGCACCACATCCTGACATATTCTGAATCCAGATGTGTCGTTTAGATATGATACTGTGATTACTCCGAATAACACACGTGGACATTTCCTATGGCTGGATATGGACTCATTCGATATCCTGAGATATGTGGCATCCTATTTTTTCTCTTCATGTTGACAAAATCTGACAGTATACATAACATGTCTGTTTTCTCAGAAAATTTGTAGTGGCATTACGACCCAACCAAATTTACATAGTAATGTGAGTTATAGATGTATAATTCTACTTGAAGCAAGTCTAAGAAGCGGTAGATCTGTTCTTTGTGAACCAATATGTTACATGGACTCTGAGTGAAATAATTAACTTCTTGGATATAGGGGGCGCTCTTTTAATTTATGGATAAAAAAACGTGCCTGTTTTAAGCGCAATATTTTGTCACGAAAAGATGCTCGACTATGCATATAATTGGCAGCTTTGGAAAGAAAACACTCTAAGGTGTACAAAATTGCAAAGATATTATCTGTGAGTGCCACAGAACTCATGCTACAGGCGAAACCAAGATGAAACTTCAACCAGGAAATGGGCAGAATTTTTGAAGCTCTGTTTTCTATTGTCTCCTTATATGGCTGTGAATGCGCCGGGAATGAGCCTGCCCTTTCTATCGTTTCTCCAAGGTGTCTGCAGCATTGTGACGTATTTGTAGGCATATCATTGGAAGATTGGCCATAAGAGACTACATTTACCAGGGGTCCGCCCGGTGTCCTTTGTCTAAATTGATGCGTAATCTACAAGCTGCACGCAGTCATCCAGTGATTGAGAGGAGAGAGGAGGCTTCCACGAACGATATATCATGAAGACATATGTGAAAAACACCTTGAGGATTGATTCTAAACAACGTTTATCATGTTTCAGTCGATATTATGGAGTTAATTTTGAAAAAAGTTCGGCGTTTTGAAGACTGAATTTTCGTTTTTTTTTGGTAGCCAAACGTGACGCACCAAACGGAGCAATTTCTCCTAAACAAATAATCTTTCTGGAAAAACTGAGCATTTGCTATCTAACTGAGAGTCTCCTCATTGAAAACATCTGAAGTTCTTCAAAGGTAAATGATTTTATTTGAATGATTTTCTGTTTTTTGTGAAAATGTTGCCTGCTGATGCTAACGCTAAATGCTACGCTAGCTGCGCTAGCTGTTACACAAATGCTTGTTTTGCTATGGTTGAGAAGCATATTTTGAAAATCTGAGATGACAGTGTTGTTAACAAAAGGCTAAGCTTGAGAGCTAGCATATTAATTTCATTTCATTTGTGATTTTCATGAATAGTTAACGTTGCGTTATGGTAATGAGCTTGAGGCTGTATTCACGATCCCGGATCCGGGATGGCTCGACGCAAGAAGTTAAGTTGGCATGATCTTTTTAATGATTAACCTATCCTCTGTCCCCCATACATACAACATCTGTACGGTCCCTCAGTCAAGTATTACATTTCAAGCACAGATTAAAAACTACAAAGACCAGGAAGCCTTTCGAAAGCCTCATAAAAGTGCAGTGATGGTTAGATCGGTAACAAGACGGTAACAAGACTCCTGAACATCCAATCAAATGGCTACCCAGACTATTTACATCCCCCCCCCCCTTTTACACTGCTGCTACTCTCTGTTGTTATCTATGCACAGTCACTTTAATAACTCTACCTACATGTTCATATTACCTCAATTACCTCGACTAACCGGTGCCCCCACACATTAACACTGTACCGGTAACCCCTGTATATAGCCTCGCTATTGTTATTTTACTGCTGCTTTTTAATTATTTGTTACTTTTATTTAATTTAATTTTTTAGGTATTCTTCTTAAAACTGCATTGTTGGTTAATAGGGATATTCGTGACAGTTGTAAATCATGCAGCGCCATGTGTCACAAATGCAGATTTTAGAGAAACAACAAATGCCGGTATATATAAGTGTCTTATATTGGCTGCAAGCTTAAATTCTTGTTAATTTAACTGCATTGTCCAATTTACAGTAGCTATTACTGAAAACAATTCCATGATATTGTGTTAGGAGAGCTCCTAACAACAAAACACCTTTTTCACTACGATAGGTTTGATAAATTCACCTCTGAAGGTGAAATGTGTTTACATTCTGAAATCTTGCTCTGATTTCTCATCCAAAGGGTCCCAGAGATAACATGAAGTGTCCATAAGGCATGCATGATCAATTTTGTATTTCCACTCAAATTGCAAAGAAAGGAATCTGTGGAAATCTAACCCTAAACCTTGTTTCAACAAGTCAAATCACATTTGTATGTATTCCTCAGAGATCCTAGAACGTAACCAGACTTCACTATATCATTAGGGGTGTAGTATATCCTATAGGACACCAAATTTAGTCAGAGTGCGACGCCTTCATGGCACGCAGATTATGCGGGCGGTCTTCACTTGATTGACTGTAACTTTGTCAAATAAGCAACAATGGGGGTCAAACAAAGCTAGCTATATAGCCAACGAGTTGGGCTTTACGGAAACCCCATGTCTGTTGCAAAATGTTGCTGCTAACCTTGTGAGACCGCAAGCCTTTTCCTTTTGGGCAAAAAGTATAAGAATATGGAGAGTTATGAAGTTATGAAAACTGGGTGTTTTGCAAATGTTGAACTTATAATGTGGCTATTAATACTGGAAAAGCTAAATCAAAGTCCAAGTACACAGATTTGACAATATTCTTGCAGAAAAATGTAATGTGAATGTAAATGTCTCCTTCACGATTTTCCCAAATGTACCTGGGTGACTTCACACTAAATGTCACGTAGTTTGCTCATACTTCAAATTATCCATCTGAAACTTGAAAAAAAGGGGGCTTGTAAGTAAGCATTTCACTGTAAGGTCTACCTGTTGTATCCGGTGCCTGTGACAAATACATTTTGATTTGATTTGAATATCAAATCAGACATGGAATATCTCTTTAAACATGGTCAAGTTAATAATTCTGCTGTGGATTATATATTAAACCACCCTAAACAAAACCAAAAACACAAAACTTTTACAGATGCACAATCGAGAACATCATGTCGGGCTGTATCACCACCTGGTACGACAACTGCTCTGCCCACAACCATAAGGCTCTCCAGAGGGTAGTGTGTTCTGCACAACACATCACCAGGGGTGAACTACCTGCCCTCTAGGACACCTACACCACCCGATGTCACAGGAAGGCCAAAATGATCATCAAGGACAACAACCACGCGAGCCTCTGCCTGTTCACCCTGCTATCATCCAGAAGGCGACGTCAGCACCGGTGCATCAAAGCTGGGACCGAGAGACTGAAAAACAGTTTATATCTCAAGGCTATCAGACTGTTAAACAGCCATCACTAACATTGAGGGGCTTCTGACAACATACAGACTTAATCTCTAGCCACTTTAACTTCTTTGGCGTGCCCCCCCTTCTCAATTTCCGTGTATGTACCCAAGTGGCTGAATTGGTACAGTGATACATTTTGAAGGAAATAGCTATATACAAAATACATAAATGCTATTCTAACACACCCCAATAAAATATATATATATATATACAGTGCCTTGCGAAAGTATTCGGCCCCCTTGAACTTTGCGACCTTTTGCCACATTTCAGGCTTCAAACATAAAGATATAAAACTGTATTTTTGTGAAGAATCAACAACAAGTGGGACACAATCATGAAGTGGAACGACATTTACTGGATATTTCAAACTTTTTTAACAAATCAAAAACTGAAAAATTGGGCGTGCAAAATTATTCACTTTACAAAGAGCAGGCCATCTTCACGAATCCATCGCATGGTACCCCGCTCAGCCCGCTTAGGCATGTCGTTCACCTTTGGTTTTGGAAAGCCCACTCTGTTGGTCCGAATGGTGCCACAAGCCCACACATCCAGCTTCCTCAGGTCTGTTAACAGGGTAGGGCTTGTGTAGAAGTTGTCCACAAACAATTTGTAGCCCTTCCCCAGCAGTTTAAAATCCAATAACTCCATAACAGAATCAGAACTCAGTCCATTACCAGTAGCAAAACTGTTTTGTCCCATAAACAAAACAATTCCAAGAGTAGGCACACACAGAATCAGCTAAAACAAACATTTTGAAACACCATTTGGTTGGTTTGTTACGCATGTATTGTTTGAGGCTGATTCTGGCCTTTGAAGCTACCATCCTCTCATCGATGGACAGGTTCTGGGCAGGCTGAAAATAGGTCTTCCAGGCCTCAACGATGTTGGGGTAGAGAGGTTTGATTTTGCAGAGCCTATCAAACATTGGTGTACCTCTCTTCTTGTCATTCTCTCCATCAGCGCCCATGAGATTGTCAAAAACATTTTACAAGACATGACAGTCATGGGGAAAGGCAGTTGATAGAGAGCTGATGTTTTCCAGTAGTCCCTTAGAGTTCTCAACTTCACCAGCCCCATGTAAATGACCATTGAAATGTAGCATAAAAGGTCTGAAATGGAAATGGCCTTGCCTCTTTCTTTCCTGCCTGCTTCTTAGCCCCGTACTTATTGGTGTTCGACACCAGGGAATCAACAAATGATGAGGTGAAAAACAGTTGAAAAAGTTGAAGGGGGCTGTACTTTGCAGTCATGTCTAGTGGAGGTCCTGGCTGCCTTTGGGGTCTAAAAACTGGTGGATTTGGTTCCACATCATCTTCTAACACAGAGTGCCAATGACCCTCTGGCCCTCTGTCTGCAGGTTTCTCTCTTCCCCACCTCCGCTTCTTTGTTACTGACTTCACACCTCTAGATGGCCGGGTAGGTGTGGAGCCGGAGACAGCAGGGGTCCGACTGGATGAACCAGCTTCAGAGGGAGATGGACACCTAGACATTGGCGCCTCATAATCAGAATCACTGCACTTGTGAAAGATTTAAAAAATCAGTAACAATACTTTCACATATGAGTCCTCTATCAACATGTAATATTAAACAGATACATATGGAGTACAGGGAACATAATCAAAATGGTGAAGTGCTGTTCCATTTCATGTTTATGTAAAATAAATGTAAAAAATATAACACGCACGCACGCACGCACACACACACACAGTATAGCTGTCACGTTCATCGTATAGAGGAGACCAAAGCACAGCTTGATTAGAATACATTCTTCTTTAACCTTTCGTGACTAGGGGGCAGTATTTTCATTTTTGGAAAAATAACGTTCACGTAGTAAACGGGATATTTTGTTAGGACAAGATGCTAGAATATGCATATAATTGACAGCTTAGGATAGAAAACACTCTATAGTCTGTGAGTATAACAGAACTGATATTGCAGGCGAAGGCCTGAGAGAAATCCAATCCGGAAGTGCCTCATGTTTTGAAACCACTGCGTTCCAATGTGTCCCTATTGAGCAGTGAATGGGCTATCCACCAGATTACTTTTTCTCCGTATTCCACAAGGTGTCTACAGCATTGTGACGTAGTTTTACGCATTTATGTTGAAGAATAACCGTAAGCGGCTACATTGCGCAACCCCTCACCTGATGGCTCCCGGAGTGATTCTCGCGTAAAATACAGAGGTAGCCATTATTCCAATCGGTCCTACTGAAAAACCAATGTCCCGGTGGATATATTATCAAATAGATATTTGAAAAACACCTTCAGGATTGATTATAAACAACGTTTGCCATGTTCATGTCGATATTATGGAGCTAATTTGGAATATTTTTCGGCGTTTTCGTGACTGAAATTTTCGGCCGATTTCTCAGCCAAACGTGAAGAACAAACGGAGCTATTTCGCCTACAAAAATAATATTTTTGGAAAAAAGGAACATTGGCTACCTAACTGGGAGTCTAGTGAGTGAAAACATCCAAAGCTCATCAAATGTGAACGATTTAATTTGATTGCTTTTCTGATTTCCGTGACCAAGTTACCTGCTGCTAGCTGGACAAAATGCTATGCTAGGCTATCGATAAACTTTCACAAATGCTTGTCTAGCTTTGGCTGTAAAGAATATTTTGAAAATCTGAGATGACAGGGTGATTAACAAAAGGCTAAGCTGTGTCTCAATATATTTCACTTGTGATTTTCATGAATAGGAATATTATCTAGGAATATTTATGTCCGTTGCGTTATGCTAATTAGTGTCAGTCGATGATTACGCTCCCTCATGCGGGATGGGGAGTCATTAGAGGTTAATGAAAACGAAGAACACTTAAACAAAGTATCCAAAACGAACGTGAAGCTATATATATATATATATATATATATATATAACGAGTGCAGACACAGGCAACTAACCATAGACAATAACCCACAGATAAACCAAGGAATATGGCTACCTAAATATGGTTCCCAATCAGAGACAACGATAAACAGCTGCCTCTGATTGAGAAACAATCTAGGCATCCATAGACATATAAACCCCTAGACCAGAAACCCCTACACATACAAAACCCCTAGACAATACAAAAACTAAACACACCACCCTTGTCACACCCTGACCGAACCAAATAATAAAGAAAACAAAGATAACTAAGGTCAGGGCGTGACAATAGCCAATGTGTACTTTACACATTTCATTACATATTTCATTACTGATGATATTTTTATATATTGCAAATAAAATAAGAAAATCTTTTTAAAAAATCGCAAATTAAAACCTGTTATGGTTCCCCTCAGGGAACTCCATCCCCCCCATTCAGCTGAAATTATTATTATTATTATTATAAACAAGCAAATTTAGAGTGACATTTCCAGTCAGACCATGCCCACTTTAACAAAACATGTCCCCCACAAAGCAACCTCAGAAACAAGAAAATAGCACAACTCAAAGGACAACAGCAAATGATGGACAGATCTGGCACTGTTGCAGAGAAATGACAGAAGCAACATATGAGATTGCTTGGATACTCGCGAGAAACAAATAGGCCTTCACAGACGTGACGATTGTCAAATAATGTTTTTTGGCCGAAATATTGTATGCTGATTTAACAAGTAATGACTCTATTTTAAAGCAAATTAAGGGACGGCAACTCTCAGACTTGACCATAACAAGACGCATAGAAGACATCGGCGAGGACATCGGTAAGCAACTGATTACTGACATATCCGTGTCACTGTGTTTTAGTATAGCGCTTGGCGAAAGCACTGATGTAAGTGATGTGGGTCCACTTCTCTCAAAATGAGTCGTTCTGAGAGGAACATTTATGTTGACTGCCCTTTTAGGGACAAACACCAGGAGAGGATATTCTGAAAGCCTTTGTTACATACTTTGTTGGTAATACTATTGACTGTGCCCCAAACATGCAAAGGAAGGAGAAGGAACTCATAGGCCTGATAAGAAAGAGAGAGGATAATCCAGAATTTGTTACGTTTCATTGTATCATTCATCAGGAAGCACTTGTGGCTAAACTCAAATACTGATGAACATTACTATTGTCAGGGTACTGAATCACCGGCAATTCCGCAAGTTGCTGGAGGAATACTAGACAGAATACGCGACTTGATATTTCACAATGAGGTGAGATGGCTTTCTCGTGGCAGAGTTTTTGAAAAGATTTCTCTCCTCCCTTAAGTCCATGAATTTGTTGCAAGCAAGGGGAGAGAGGAGCCAGAGCTGGATGATCCACAGTGGATATTAAAGCTGGCTTTTTTAACTGACATCACCTGCCACTTGAACACTGTGAATCTCCAGCTCCAAGGGAAAGTTAAAACTCCGGGCAAAATGCTGGTGTGGTCTCAAAATAAAACCACACTGTTCATACCTGACAGACAGTTTTGTTCATTTCCCAAAACTCAGAGCAGTCACTACATCCAACCCAGACATACTGCAACATTTTAGCTATGATGCATTCCTGCGTGTGTTGGAAGAGTTGGAGTTTGAGTCAAGATTCAAGGATATGGAGTACAAGTAGTTTTTCAACTTCATTGAGACCCTCTTTCATGTGCCAGCGGCATCTCTGAACGGAGTCATCACAGCCCTCTGTCCTGACCATGCTGGAATAGAAAGTGAGCTAGTGGAGCTGCAGGGACATTGCAAGGTGAACAGTTCAGGTGTTACCGATTTCTGGAGCCTTGTGTCAGACACAGAGTATCCACTTCTGAAGCAGTGTATGCAAAGGTGACATCATTTTTTGACTGCACTTATTCATGTGAAGCAACATTTGGCTGGTTATACAATGTACCAACAGGATAGAACAGCGGTGTCTGGTGAGACAAGGGCCAGCGGACTATGTTTTTTTGTAAATAACAGCTGGTGCACAAGGAAGCTTCTAAGGAAGTCCTGAGCTATTGCTCGCCTGTCCAAGTCTGTCAAACCAACATGTTTAAAGCAGACCACCATAGTGCCTGTGCCCAAGAACACTAAGGTAACCTGCCTAAATGACTACCGACCCGTAGCACTCACATTGGTAGCCATGAAGTGCTTTGGAAGGCTGGTCATGGCTCACATCAACACCATCATCCCAGAAACTCTAGACACACTTCAATTTGCATCCCACCCCAACAGATCCACAGACAATGCAATCTCTATTGCACTCCACACTGCCCATTCCCAGCTGGACAAAATTATCACCTATGTAAGAATGCTATTCATTGACTACAGCTCAGCATTCAACACCATAGTGCCCTCAAAGCTCATTAATGAGCTAAGGATCCTGGGACTAAACACCTCCCTCTGCATCTGGATCCTGGACTTCCTGACGGGCCACCCCCAGGTGGTAAGGGTAGGTAACAACACAGGGGATCCTCAACACAGGGGCCCCTCAGGAGAGAATGCTTAGTCCCCTCCTGTACTCCCTGTTCACTCATGACTGCACGGTCAGGCACGACTCCAACACCATCATTAAGTTTGCCGATGACACAACAGTGGTTGGCCTGATCACCACCAACGACGAGACAGCCTATAGGGAGGAGGTCAGAGACCTGGCCGTGTGGTGCCAGGACAACAACCTCTCCCTCAACATGATCAAGAAAAGAACTGGCGTGGGTCCTCAGATCCTCAAATGGTTCTACAGCTGCACCATCGAGAGCACCTTGACTGGTTGCATCCCTGTCTGGTATGGCAACTGCTTGGCCTCTGACTGCAAGGCACTACAGAGGGTATTGCAAACGGCCCAGTACATCACCGGGGTTAAGCTTCCTGCCATTCAGGACCTCTATACCAGGTGGTGTCAGTGATACCAATGATACCGGAGCACCAAATCTAGGTCCAAGAGGATTCTAAACAGCTTATACCCCCAAGCCATAAAACTCCTGAAAATCTACTCAAATGGCTACCCATTCTATTTTTATTGCCACCCCTCCCCTCACCCTCTTTACACCACTGCTACTCTCTGTTGTCATCTATGCATAGTCACTTTAATAACTCTACCTACATGTACATACTACCTCAACTAACCGGTGCCCCCTCACATTGACTCTGTATCGTTACCCCCCTGTATATAATCTTGCTATTGTTATTTTACTGCTGCGCTTTAATACTGGTTACTTTTATCTCTTCTAATTATCTGTATTTTTTTCAACTGCATTTTACTCTAAGGTCTCCATTTGTTGTATTCAGCGCATGTGACTACTAACATTTGATTTGATTGATTTGATTTGATTCCCTCCGGATAAAGGCACGCACACGCAAACCAGAAGCTAACAATACTGTAACTTGTAGCCTAGCAACAAGATTTAAGTATATTCTGCTACAGATTTCCAACTGTCATTTTTTAAATTGACCGCAACTAATGAGTGTGTAAACCGTGTGGTCGAACTGACTGTTAGTTAATTTGGGCAGTAGCCAGTAGAGCTAGTATAGGCTTGATAGGGGGGTAAAACCTAACTGGCAGCATAGCTAACAATTAAGGGAATTGACTATACTTCAGGATTTTTTTTTACCACTATTAGCCTGACGGTGATACAATTAAACATTTTAAAATGTTAGCTATTTTTTATTACTAGTTAATATAAGCTAAGTAGCTAGCTAGCTAACTACTTGGCTAGGAAAGTACCTACTTTGTGGTATTGATATGTTTAATTACAATATTTTCTTGCAATATCGACACAATTTTGATTCATGATTGCATTGAGAGTTTGGAGTGGATCCCAGATGGACACTCTACCCCCACGTTGGGTCTGGACTGTGTGGGACCAGCGTTGAGGACCCAATCTGCACCCATCGCATTGTCCATAATGACAACTAGGGCAGGCATTGAGGGTATTGAGGGTGTTATTTAAATTCAATGTAATTTTTATTTGACTTTTATTTAATTTAAATACATTTTTCCCATAGATTGGCCTATGTTTGCACAATTATTTTTTGGCCTCTGAACAGGTAAGATCATTTGGCATTTCATGTGTCGGACTTAGCACATTTTCAATCAGACATATGAGAATGAAACATTAAAATATCTATGATTCATATATCATGTAAGGATATCTTGAAATTATTAAGTAATGACTATGATACATTTCTGAAAAATGTGGTTCCATTTATGCCTGGGTACAAAGGTTTATCAGATATTAACACATACTATTTCTGGAGTTAGAATAATCAACAAATATTTAAGCGGGTGCACGTCCATCAGGTACGTGTCCTGAACATATTTCACCCCAGATCCAGGTATCTACCTGGACTCTTATGGTAGCAGGGAGATTTCGGAGGTCCGGATTGGATGCATGTAGAAACTGTCCCATTACAGAGAATACCCTAGCTCTGTATATAAAATTAAGGACATGCGTATCTGGAGCATGTCTACTCCATATATCTTATAAAATGTCAGATATCCAGAAAAATGTAGATGAGATATCCCCAGATACTAACACTTTTCACCCAGTGCTGCATACACACAGACACACACTATCTCATGCTTTCTCTCATTCAGCAGATGGACACATTTCATTAGGGCTCTGACAGACTTATCTGGAGTCATAAAAAGGCATCTTGGGCAACAATTTATTTTACAATCCTGTTTCATCTGATAATAACCTACTATTCATTACAAAACTGTGTGTTAACAATGGTTACGTTTACATATTCGCTAGTACTTACTTCAAATAAATCAACACAACTTTTTACTCTCAGTGTCACGGATCTCCCAGGTACTGCTGCTCATTCTGTTCACCAGTTCCGGAGGTCTACGTCACCGGCATTCTAGGCTTCACTGAATGGGATTCCTTACCATAAACCCATGACTGTCTTGTCTGATTACACACACCTGGTTCCCATTTCCCCTGATTAGTAAGTTATACATGTGCCCTCTGTTCCCTCTGTCTTTATCAGTTATTGTTCACATGTCCGTTGGTTGTATGAGTACCTACGCATTGGTGCAGCTGTTATGCTGCGCGCTTTGTATATTGCGTATTACGGGTATCATTCCGTGTCGTTCAACAAGGTTTACCCTTGCTCTTTTGTTTGGGTACAGCCCAGTGTTTTTGTATAACTGTTTGTTTTGGGTGTATTAAAAACCCCTATTGGGTATTTCTGCACCTGTCTCCAAATCCTTTATACCAGCGTGACAGAATAACCGAGCCACAAAGTGGAGACAGCAGGGAAGGCTGAGCTGGCGACCATTGTAGGGACAGTATAGCACCACCAGGACTTTCTCTCTAGACTCGGCATCGCCATGGACAGTGTGCTGGCAACCATCCTGCGCTTGGAGGGGAGTGTGCAGTCCTTCCAGTCTCTAGCACCGATCCCAGTAACAGCTCCCAACCAACGACATACCTCCGTCCATCGGAGCCGGTCCGTGGAATACCTCTCCCAGAGCGCTTCGACGGCGCACCAGCAAGATGCAAGGGGTTCCTTCTACAATGCAACCTGTACCTCGCTCGTTATGCCGGGGCTGAGACAGGGTTGCCAACGTCATCTCAGCACTGACCAGACGGGCTCTGGACTGGGGTGCCGCGGTCTGGGCGACGGGCGGACCCGAGGTCAAGTCCTAGATGCGCTTCACCCTCCTCAACCGCTCGGTGTTTGATCATCCTGTGGAGGGCCGAGAGGAGGGTGAGTGTCTACTCCAATTGCGCCAGGGATCGAAGACCGCCTCGGTGTTCACCCTGGAGTTCCGGACAATCACGGCCTCCACCGGATGGAATGAGTTGGCTCTGGTCACTATTTTCCGTAGCGGACTGCGGGAGGAGATACAGCTGGAGTTAGCCTGCCGTGATGACAACCTGTCATTCAACCAGCTCATCAGCATGGCGATGCATGGTTGGACAAACTCCTGCGGTCCCGAAGAAGACCTGCGCGGAATTTGGAGCCCATGGCTAGCCCTGCTCCGTGGGCAGAGCCGATGGAGGTGGGCTCAGCACATTTGTCCGAAGCAGAGCATAGGAGGAGGAGGAATCTGGGCCTCTGCTTCTATTGTGGAGAAAGGGGTCATTTCTCCCCGACCTGCTCTTTATCCACTAGGAGGCGAGGAGGTGACAAGGCAGGGAATTCCCCTGCACCAACCCAGGTAGGTGGCAAGGTCTCCTCTCCTTGTCTATCAAATCAATCAGTGTGTTTTCCCGTTAAATTCCCTGAGTACCCTAGCCCTTCACTCCCGTTAGATCTGATTGATTCTGGAGCTGCCGGGAATCTCTTAGCTAGGGCACTGGCCACTGCATTACGGATTCCTTTGGTTCCCCTACAGTCACTCATTCCAGTTTGAACCCGTCAGGTAGGAACAGGGCTCGTACATCACATTACTGTTTCTGTTTCTTTGCTGACCCATGACACTCATTCAGAACAGATCACTTTCTTAATTATAGACACCCCCACGCACCCTGTTGTTTTAGGTCTCCCCTGGTTGAGTTTGAATAACCCGGTTATTTCCTGGTCTGAGAGGAGACTGCTGGGTTGGTCGCAGGAGTGTTAGGGGAGGTGTCTCACGGTGTCTGTCAACACCACTATGGTGCAAATTCCAGACTGTGCTCAAGTGGATATACCAGAGGAGTACCAGGATCTGCCCTGGGTTTTCTCAAAGACCCAGGCTACACGCCTGCCTCCCTTTCGCACCTGGGACTGTGCCATTGACCTGTTGTCTGATGCAGCCCTCCCGAGAGGACATGTCTTTCCCCTCTCCTGTGCGGAGACTGAGGCCATGGAGACCTATGTACAGGAGAGTCTCCAGCAGAGTTTTATCTGCCCCTTTAAGTCACCAGCCTCCTGAAGCCAAGAAGATAGATGGGGGACTGACGCGTCCAGCATGTCTCGTTAGTCAGGTCTGTGCTGAGAAGACTGTTGGAGCATGATCTATATTTAAACAGGAGAAATGTTTGTTTTTCTAGCGGTCCGTGTCCTTTTTGGGCTATCTCTTCTCCATGGAGGGAGTGGAGATGGAGGAGCAACGCGTCAGCGGTCTCCGGTCATGGCCCATCCCCAACTCCGTGAAAGCAGTCCAGCGATTCCTGGGAGGTTTTTCCGGGGCTTCAGCACGGTGGTCACACCTCTCACTCCCTGCTGTAAGGCGGTCCCAAGGGGCTTTGATGGATGGCAGAGGCAGAGAAGGCGTTCGAGACGCTGAAGGCACGTTTCACCACTGCTCCTATGCTGGCATATCCCGACCCCTTCATCGTCGAGGTTAATGCCTCCAAAGTAGGAGTCGGGGCAGTGCTGACCCAGCATACCGGAACCCCTCCAAAGCTGTGACCCTGCGCTTTCTACGCTAAGCAGCTGAGCCCTGGCCAGAGGAACTACGACGTAGTCTCTGATGGCATGGAGGCACTGGCGGGAGGGGTCCAAAAACCCTTTTCTGGTGTGGACGGACCACCGCAACCTGGAGTACATCAGGGCAGCAAAGAGGCTAAACCCGAGACAGGACAGGTGGGCTCTATTCTTCACCAGGTTCCAATTAATAATTTCCTGTAGGCCAGGCTCAAAGAATGTCAAGGCAGACGCCCTGTCTCACCTCTATGATGCAGAGGAAAGGCAGGGAGAGGAGACCCTCCATCATCCCTCTCTTCCGCATCATCGCAACAGTGGTATGGGACATGGACACCGACATACGGCAGGCCCTGCGTACGGAACCCGCACCTGCACAGTGCCCGGAGAACCGCACCTACGTGCCCACAGGTGTGCTGGATCGCCTTCTTTCCTGGGCGCACACTGCGCCTGTGTCGGGTCATCCTGGGATAAGCCGTACCATCCCCTGCCTAATGGGAAGTACTGGTGGCCCACCTTGGCTAGGGACGTCCGGGTTGACATCTCTTCCTGCTCCATCTGTGCTCAGTCAAAGACACCCAGACACCTCCCTTATGGAAAGCTCCTTCCCCTGCCGGTTTTACAACGACCCTGGTGTCACCTCTCGGTGGATTTTGTCACTGATCTTCCCCCCTCCCAGTGGAACACATGCCGTCCTAATTGTCCCTAGTATTTCTAAGCAAACAGCTGGAGGCAGGGCTTTCTCCTATAGAGCTCCATTTTTATGGAACGGTCTGCCTACCCATGTCAGAGACGCAAACTCGGTCTCAACCTTTAAGTCTTTACTGAAGACTCATCTCTTCAGTGGGTCATATGATTGAGTGTAGTCTGGCCCAGGAGTGGGAGGGTGAACGGAAAGGCTCTGGAGCATCGAACCGCCCTTGCTGTCTCTGCCTGGCCGGTTCCACTTTCCACTGGGATTCTCTGCCTCTAACCCTATTACAGGGGCTGAGTCACTGGCTTACTGGGGCTCTCTCATGCCGTCCCTGGAAGGGGTGCGTCACCTGAGTGGGTTGATTCACTGATGTGGTCTTCCTGTCTGGGTTGGTGCCCCCCCTTGGGTTGTGCCATGGCGGAGATCTTTGTGGGCTATACTCAGCCTTGTCTCAGGATGGTAAGTTGGTGGTTGAAGATATCCCTCTAGTGGTGTGGGGGCTGTGCTTTGGCAAAGTGGGTGGGGTTATATCCTTCCTGTTTGGCCCTGTCCAGTGGTGTCCTCGGATGTGGCCACAGTGTCTCCTGACCCCTCCTGTCTCAGCCTCCAGTATTGATGCTGCAGTAGTTTATGTGTCGGGGGGCTAGGGTCAGTTTGTTATATCTGGAGTACTTCTCCTGTCCTATTCGGTGTCCTGTGTGAATTTAAGTGGGCTTTCTCTAATTCTCTCTTTTCTCTCTCTCGGAGGACCTGAGCCCTAGGACCATGCCCCAGGACTACCTGACATGATGACTCCTTGCTGTCCCCAGTCCACCTGGCCGTGCTGCTGCTCCAGTTTCAACTGTTCTGCCTTATTATTATTCGACCATGCTGGTCATTTATGAACATTTGAACATCTTAGCCATGTTCTGTTATAATCTCCACCCGGCACAGCCAGAAGAGGACTGGCCAACCCACATAGCCTGGTTCCTCTCTAGGTTTCTTCCTAGGTTTTGGCCTTTCTAGAGAGTTTTTCCTAGCCACTGTGCTTCTACACCTGATTTGCTTGCTGTTTGGGGTTTTAGGCTGGGTTTCTGTACAGCACTTTGAGATATCAGCTGATGTACGAAGGGCTATATAAATACATTTGATTTGATTTGATTTTGATTTGAACACCACCATTCTTGTCGTTGTGGACCAGTTTTCCCAAAGCTTATCGCCTCCTTCTGCCATCACGGTCAGTCTCACCTCCGGGTATCGGCCTCAAGCAAATGGGAAGGTGGAGAGGGTCAACCAGGAGGTGGGAAGGTTCCTGCTGTGATACTGTCAGGATCGGCCAGGGGAGTGGACGGATTTTCTACCTTGGGTGGAGAATGCGCAGAATTCCCTTCGCCACTAACCTCACTCCTTTCCAGTGTGTGTTGGGGTATCAGCCATCCCTGGCACCTTAGCATCCAAGCCGGACCGAGGCTCCTGTGGTGGACGAGTGGTTTCGGCATGCTGAGGAGATCTGGAATGCTGCGCACACTCATTTCCAATTGTTTTTGTATATGTGTTTGTTTTGGTGTAGTAAAAACCCCTATATTGTGTATTCCTGCACCTGTCTCCAAATCCTTTATACCAGCATGACAGTCAGATAGTCTACTGAATTTTAGGGGTGTTTTTTTATAGATGGTCATATCATCAGGTTTCCCTTGGGTCATTTATTAAGTTTAGCAGTTGTAATTGAAAGAACAACTCTGCAAATTATGTGTAATAGTTTAGAAAGAGCCTAAGCAAGCCTGCTGTGTATGAAATGTCACCATGGGCCTTTCAGATGACTAGTTACAATTCATCTGTATAACGCTAAGTCAGATAAAACAGCCCCTTCTTATCGTGTGTGACAGGCCTTGGATGTTCCATCACACATACAGTCGAGATGCACAGGAAGCCGCTCACGGGAACCCCGTGGCCATCAATAGCAGTGGGATTTCTGAAAGGATTTGGCTGGTCTCGCTAGTCTTGCGAGCACTGATCCCTGATGCGGAGCTGCCTTATCTGACGAGAGGTGTGTGTGTGTTTGTGTCTGTACTTACCTCTTTGTGTGTGTCTGAATCTCTCTCTCTGTTTTGTGTGTGTACTGAATCAGAAGTCCTCACAAGAATAGCAAACAAACAAAAATTTGACCCACTCTGGACATTTTGCCGGATCCCCACACGGAAATAGGCTATTTTCTAGGGGGTTTATGGTGAAGGTTAGAATTAGTCTTAGGGTTAGAATCAGGGTTAGGAGTTAGGGTTAGGTTTAGATTTAGAGGTAGGGTAAGGGTTACATTTAGGGTTTGGGGTTAGGGAAAATAGGATTCTGAATGGGAATCAATTGTTTGTCCCCACAAGGCTAGTAAAACAAGACTGTGTGTGTGTGTGTGTGTGTCCGACCTCTCCCCTTGTTTCCCCTGACACAGCACCAGCTGCAGCTATCAGGAGAGTTTAAAAGGTAATTTCTGGAAGTAATTAACCAATTAAAACCAAATGCCACTCATAAAATAGAGTATTATTCAACACATTATTTTCCGTAGTTTATCTAAAAACAGTCATTTCTTCTGATTAACTGTCCCATGTTTCTAATGCCCATCATGGTAGTGAGATATGACTGTTCTTTAATCACATAAGAAACACCATCACGTTTCTCAACTCATTTGAGACAGTGATTGCTATAAAAACAGAAATTACAGTTGAAAAAGGGAGTTTATTATTAGTCATGTAAAATACATTCATATTATTTTCTCGTCACAAAATGTGTCTGTATATCATAATTCCTGAGAAACTGAATTTATGAAGCTTTTCACTTTTTCATGGACTTTCTGACAAAGCATGGGAGAAATTCAGTGGTCTATTCCCTTTATGAGCTCTCTCCATACATGCAATGAGTCCAAGCCGCTACTACACGCTCAACATCATGACTAAAGCCATAACAAGCATTGTTTCATCATCGCCTGTGCCTCATAGTAAGATAAATCACATCGCCTGTACTTTATAATAGTTTCTTCCAGGCGTCATCTCTCAGTCTACCTGTTCCGAGAGCGCAGCCAGGAGTGCTTTTGTGGGGATTTGAATTATTAAGTAGCAACATAAAATCTAATTCAGAGTGATGAATGAAATTGCATTAAGTTAGAGCCAGGGCTGTGGAAGTGGATCTGTACTCAGAGAGGCTTGGAATAATAGTAGAGCCGGGAGGTAGTGTGTCTGTGTGTGTGTGTCATGATTAATGCCTTTCTCCTGCTGTGGCTGTCTGCCTGAAACTGTGGGCCTGGGTCTATGGAACTGCAAGTACTCCACCCATTGTGTTTGTGTGCATGTGTGTGTGTGTCTACAACACACTCACTGCTAAGACAAACTTCCCCCATGCTCACCTTTGCTCTGGCGGTTTAAGGCACTGTCGGACAACCTATAATTTAGTCCTATTGCAAAGAACAACCTTGTTCCCACTGACTAGTTGAAATGTAGAGCCACACAGACACACACACATACAGAAATTTAGACACACACACTGTACATACCTCTCCTAACCTTTCTGATGTTTACCTGAGGAGAGAAGGCCTTGGCACAGTGTGAGGTTCAATGGGCCGCTGTGCTGCATTCTGTTCTGTTCTACTCTGTTCAGCCAGTCGGCGGTGTTATTCTGGAGCCCTCCAGGTGGGCAGGATCACTGACACACACAGCAGAGGACCCTGCACAGCCAACAGCCAACATCCATTATTCATCTCTCCATTTAACTCTGGCACCAGGCTCTCAAACACTCTTATTTGTTCACAGAGAGGAGTTCCAAGGGTTAATAAGACAATATTCTGGATTGCTAATTTGAATCCTGAAGAGAGGAGAGTGGACTGATGCCCTGTCACAGAGAGATCTACTGTTTGTTTAACGACAACAGAACATGCAAGACCAGCATGACTCTATTAGTGATCCCTAGTCCATCAATTAGATCGATGAAAATGTATTTTGACCGATCGAAAGTCTAAAAGCTTTTACTGCAGTGGGCTAAATTACTGTCACACAGAGTGATTCTTGGTAGCCTTGAACAAATCTACTTTGAAACTAAAGTATACACCTCACACACATTGTTAAAATAAATAAAGGTAAAAAAAATTGTTATGGGCTCTAAAAAAGGAAGACACCTGTACCTTGTCAGATATAGAGTTTAAATGTATTCAATTTTGAGTTTGCATCCCATTATGACACTCTATCACAGAAGAATGAAATATAACAAAACCATTTGACATAGAAACACTGTACTTTCTGCGATAAAAAAGAAATAAAACAAATATGAATTATGAAATGATGAAAAATATTAATAACATTCGACCCATGAGGCAAAAGGTGGCGCTTTTGGTCATTGACTGCAGGAAATGGTTACCTGAGAGATTTTTAAAATGAGTCTAAACCCCCGTCGCTGCACAATAAGTCCCTATTAGGAGGACCTGGCAATCACAGCGCCAAAGTCGCAGTAATGACAGAGTCCCCGTAAACCACAAAGTCCTTATAATCAACTGCATGACTCTAAAAAAACGAACATTATTGCCTTAATAAAACACATTCCTTATTATAATCCCCATTGCAGCCTAAATTCACTGAACGGTTAGCATTAAACTTTTAAGCTGTAATTAAAAAAGGAGAAATACATTCAGCCTCTGTGCCCCCACTGCCCCCCAGGGGAAAATATCTGTCTTCTATCCCATTCTAAATGAGAGCACACCTAGCAGTTCACTGCAGAATAATGGGGATTAGAAGAATGAATGCAGCAACTGTGAAAAGTGTTATGGGCTGTACTGTATCTGGATGCTGAGTTTATAAAGCTACCATTCAGGATTGGGTTGAGAATGCTTCTTGTCTCTCTTTGAATTTGGGGATTTAAAGTCCCCAGAACATCAGAGAGGGGTGAATAAAGTGTTTTTGTAATTTTAGGTTGGCACTCAAGATCTTTTATTTTACATTTTTCACTCCCTCTTTATTTAAAAAAATAAATAATTAATAACAGCACCAAGTCAGGGTGAGGTGTAGATGCACTGTCAAAAACAGCCTCTCTGAAAATGAAATGACAGCATTGAGAAGCCAGTCCCACTACACACACAACAACTACACGAGGAAGGTCATATTGACTACACTATATACTGAATGGTGCACAGATTTCAATCTTTACATCACTTGATGTTTTGATCACTTGGGATTCATATTTGCTACAATGCAAAAATAAGGCTTCTCATGCAACATCTCAACATCCAGTTTCACTTCTATCTGCTTTCAGATTATACCAACATGATACACTGTATGTGTGTACTTCCTGCTTTACTACAGTATAAGCCATAGCTACAGCATCATGGGTCTCCTTCTCTACTGCTATTTACCACCTTTATCCCTAATCATCAGCCTCCCCAGATCATGATGAGGTTCTTCCATGGACGTGACAGATATGGAGGATGCCACTGACACCCCACCAACCCCATTATCAACCCCCATCATCAACCCCAATCACCAACCCTAACAACAACCCCCATCACCAACCCCCACCACCAACTCCACTACCAACCCCATTACCAACCCCACACGTCCTTCACCAGATGGAGATGACCCCACACTGACACCTCCCCAACCCCACGACCAACCCCACCAATTGACCACACACTGACAGAAGCCATCCTATTTCAGCTTGGCCTCACTGGAAATTGTGCGTCAGGCTTTTACTTGAGCGGATTATATACTGGCCTGGCATGAGATTGTATGGGTTATTTCTTTAATCCTCGATGCTGCCACTGTTGTGCCTTCTTCACAGCCATGCAAGAGGACCACACTGCTCAGAAAGTGTGAAAGACATTTTCAGTTCAGACTGTTGGTAAATCAGCTTTTATTGTTTAAAGAAATGATTGATGTGTTTGTTTAATGGGTTGTTTAATGACAGACATGTATTTGTTTAAAATCTATTACTTGAGGGTTTCATTTCAGAGAGACAAATAATTCTGTTTTTTAGCTAAATGCTGTATATACATATATAGCTGCCTAACTCAGAGAAATAAGAAGTACTGCTAGGTTTTATACAGTCAAATGTAACAAATAACTACATTTTTATAAAGAAATGTACAAATAAGACAATTGTGGCATCAATATGAAATAATAATTCAATACAGTAATATGTAAAACATTTACTTTTGATATTTTAGTCATTTAGCAAATGCTCTTATACAGAGTGACTTACATTAAGTGCATTCATCTTCAGATAGCTACAGGAGGCATAGCATATTCAATATACAGGTTAAAAACATTACATTGCAGCTAAACAATGGATATATTTTTTGCCCCAAGAAACTGAGAGAGTAATATTTTACACACACATTAAGGTACCCATAAGCAAATCATTTCTGATGGAAGAACACAAATCTGAAAAATTGGTGGATCATACTAGTTGAACTGTGAGTGTGTGTAAAATTAATTCCCTACAAAAGTCAAGGTATTAGAGACAGTATGGATTTTAATGTTATTGCTTTCTTGTTGTGCAATTGAACTTCACAGTGGACAGTGAGTTGAAACAACTGCAATAAGTTGAAGTTGATAGTTACAAGATTTTTATGGTGTATTTATGTTTCATGATTGAGAAAGAATTTGGTTGTTTTTAGACATACTGTCTAAATCTCAGAAGCAAAGCCTTTACTTTAAGTATCCTTTGAAAAAATGTTTTATAATGCAGTATCATCATAAAACATGTCGATGTGCTCATTAAACTTTGGATGGGTGGTGGAACTCATATGAGTGTGACAAATGTGAAGCTGACTAAAGACACAATCGTAATGACTTTGGTCTAAACATAATGAATTATCTAGGAATTGTTTATCAATTTATAATCATGCTCAATTAATAATTTGTTTATATTCAATTTTGATCAACTTCTGGATTCTGACCAAATGTATTGTTAAATTCAAGAGAAGATATCAAGATTTGTTTCCTTCCATTCCCATTATGCATGTTTTCAGACCATTATCTCACAAAGCTTAGTCATAAGCAACTACTCGAACTATGCCAGACACGTAGCAACCTGTTGGTCACTACAGCTTATTATCCACATGTATATCTGTTTAGTATCGTTGTAGTGCATTCACGAGGCCAAGAGGCACCACAGCTAGCCACGTAGGAACAACAGAAGTAGGCCCACATGGTGTAGACCTTGCAGCACACATGTTCGCTCAGAAATCAGCATTGTGGAGAGCATGTCAGACATATTAAATTGCCTGGTGGTGTACTGCTTGACCTGAAGAGGTGGCATTGTGCATCGTACACAAATACAATAAAGGATAACAAAAAAACGCTTGTGTACTGTGGGCTGCAACCTGAAATAATGGATAAAAATGGAACAACAAGACAGAAGAATCACGTACCAATCAAAATGCCTACGTGTTTGCCAAATTGAAATCAAACAATGGCACTGTATTACAAAATACACTACATGACCAAAAGTATGTGGACACCTGCTCGTTGAACATCTCATTCCAAAATCATGGGCATTAATATGGAGTTGGTCCCCCTTTGCTGCTATAACAGCCTCTACTCGTCTGGGAAGGCTTTCCACTAGACGTTGGAAATGTTGCAGGGACTTGCTTCCATTCAGCCACAAGAGCATTAGTGAGTTTAATGACATAAGTGACATTAATGAGCACATCAACATGTTCTATGATGTTGGGTGATTAAGCCTGGCTCGCAGTCGGCGTTTCAATTCCTCCCAATGGTGTTTGATGGAGTTGAGATCAGGGTTCTGTGCAGGCCAGTCAAGTTCTTCCACATCGATCTCGACAAACCATTTCTGTATGGAATTCGCTTTGTGCACAGGGGCATTGTCATGCTGAAATGGGAAAGGACCTTCCCCAAACTGTTGCCACAAAGTTGAAAGTACAGAATTGTCTAGAATGTCATTGTATGCTGTAGCATCAAGATGTCCCTTCATTGGAACTAAGGGGCCTAGCCCGAACCATGAAAACAGCCCCAGATGATTATTCCTCCTCCACCAGACTTTACAGTTGGCACTATGCATTAGCGTTCTCCTAGCATCCGCCAAACCCAGATTTGTCTGTCGGACTGCCAGATGGTGAAGCGTGATTCATCACTCCAGAGAACAGGTTTCCACTGCTCCAGAGTCCAATGGCGGCAACTTTTCACCACTCCAGCCAACGCTTGGCTTTGCGTCTGGTGATCTTAGGCTTGTGTGCGGCTATTCGACCATGGAAAACCATTTCATGAAGCTCCCAATGGACAGTTCTTGTGCTGACGTTTCTTCCAGGGAAAGTTTGGAACTCAGTAGTGAGTGTTGCAACCGAGGACAGGTGATTTTTACGCGCTACACGCTTTAGCACTCGGCGGTCCTGTTCTGTGAGCTTGTGTGGCCTACCACTTCTACAGCTATATATACACTGCTCAAAAAAATAAAGGGAACACTAAAATAACACATCCTAGATCTGAATGAATGAAATATTCTTATTAAATATTTTTTTCTTTACATAGTTGAATGTGCTGACAACTAAAATCACGCAAAAATTATCAATGGAAATCAAATGTATCAACCCATGGAGGTCTGGATTTGGAGTCACACTCAAAATTAAAGTGGAAAACCACACTACAGGATGATCCAAATTTGATGTAATGTCCTTAAAACAAGTCAAAATGACCTCCCTACAATGCCTGGGCATGCTCCTGATGAGGTGGCGGATGGTCTTCTGAGGGATCTCCTCCCAGACCTGGACAAAAGCATCCGCCAACTTCTAGACAGTCTGTGGTGCAATGTGACGTTGGTTGATGGAGCGAGACATGATGTCCCAGATGTGCTCAATTGGATTCAGTTCTGGGGAACGGGCGGGCCAGGCCATAGCATCAATGCCTTCCTCTTGCAGGAACTGCTGACACACTCCAGCCACATGAGGTCTAGCATTGTCTTTTATTAGGAGGAACCCAGGGTCAACCGCACCAGCATATGGTCTCACAAGGGGTCTGAGGATCTCATCTCGGTACCTAATTGCAGTCAGGCTACCTCTGGCGAGCACATGGAGGGCTGTGTGGCCCCCCAAAGAAATGCCACCCCACACCATGACTGACCCACCGCCAAACTGGTCATGCTGGAGGATGTTGCAGGCAGCAGAACGTTCTCCACGGCGTCTCCAGACTCTGTCACGTCTGTCACATGTGCTCAGTGTGAACCTGCTTTCATCTGTGAAGAGCAAGAGGCGCCGGTGGCGAATTTGCCAATCTTGGTGTTCTTTGGCAAATGCCAAATGTCCTGCACTGTGTTGGGCTGTAAGCACAACCCCCACCTGTGGACGTCGGGCCCTCATACCACCCTCATGGAGTCTGTTTCTGACCATTTGAGCAGACATATGCACATTTGTGGCCTGCTGGAGGTCATTTTGCAGGGCTCTGGCAGTGCACCTCCTTGCACAAAGGCGGAGGTAGCGGTCCTGCTGCTGGGTTGTTGCCCTCCTACGGCCTCCTCCACATCTCCTGATGTACTGGCCTGTCTCCTGGTAGCGCCTCCATGCTCTGGACACTACAATGACAGACACAGCAAACCTTCTTGCCACAGCTCGCATTGATGTGCCATCCTGGATGAGCTGCACGACCTGAGCCACTTGTGTGGGTTGTAGACTCCATCTCATGCTACCACTAGAGTGAAAGCACCGCCAGCATTCAAAAGTGACCAAAACATCAGCCAGGAAGCATAGGAACTGAGAAGTGGTCTGTGGTCACCATCTGTAGAACCACTCCTTTATTGGGGGTGTCTTGCTAATTGCTTATAATTTCCACCTGTTGTCTATTCCATTTGCTCAACAGCATGTGAAATTTATTGTCAATCAGTGTTGCTTCCTAAGTGGACAGTTTGATTTCACAGAAGTCTGATTGACTTGGAGTTACATTGTGTTTGAGCAGTATATATATATATATATATTGTATTTGTCTGGTCGCCCCCTTGAAGGGAAAGTTCAGGATTTTGAAACATGATATTAGAGGGTTCCTCACCTTGAAAGTAGACTATATCCCAGTACAAACTTCAGATAACTTTAGCCACTGCTGTATTTTCATTTGGCACCAGCCAATCAGACAACACTTTTAACTAATGGCAGTCGACTGTCTATCCTGCTCTCACTCCTGCATGACAGGCAAGAAAAAAGGAGACAACAGTTGACGTGTTGTAAAAGCAGTGTAATTGAGACAGTGAACTGGACACAGATATTAATTTCTCAGAGGGCAGCGTGTGCTGCAGGGCAGCAGATAGATGTAATTAAAAAGACATTTCATCTGAGAGCTGCTGCAACAGAGCATGGAGACCCAGGCTGAACTCAGCTACTCAGATAACTACTGGCCATATTAGAATGCCAAGTGATTTGTACTTAGCTTTGATACATAACATGAATTCATTCTTTGAAGGAGATGTACAATACATTGATATTTAATAAGAGTAGCTAGCCACCTACACATATCCAGCTGTATCTGTTGAAACCTATAGAAACGCTTTTAGCTGTATCTGGGGTTTGTGGAAAGAACCTGTTTTAAGCCACTGAAAATATGGCAAGTAATGTGTATACTGTGCAGTGACAAAGGAGGGGAATCATTGTTTAATTCCACATTCTCACCCAGTATGGAAAATATATTTCACATTTATGTTTCAGCTTACATTGCACTTGCAGATTCTGAGTCATTTTGTAATACAGGCAGACACATTAATTTAAACTGTGCAACCACCTCCCTTGCTCCCCTCCGCACACAAAACAATCTGCAATCTGTTTTCCCGATGGTGTCTCCTCCTGACTTATGCAGAATCTAAATCTTGCCAGGGTAATTTATTACTTTCCTGGAGAAGCTGGATGAATCTCCACTATTTCTGCTGAAAGTGGCTAAAAGGAGCTCAAAACCACACACTTAACACACCATTACACAGCAGAGAGAGAGAGAGAGAGAGAGAGAGAGAGAGAGAGGAATTTGGATGGCGGACCATGCAAGGCCTTGGCATAATCCTTATACACTCTAATACAAAGAAACCCTCCATATCACTGTTTGGCTAACAATGATGGGGAGTAGTGAACTACATGTAGTTCAACCGGTAATTTAAATCCATTTTGCTGTGGCTTGGTGGTAGTTGAACAATATTCAAATTTTGGTCGTGTTTTCATTAGTTTATTACTTTTTTTGCCATGTAGTGGTATAGCTAACTACTGGAACTACACACTATTTTTTTTTAAACACAACAGAAAAAATGGGTAAAGTAGCCAAGATGTCCTTTCTTTTTCAGCATCAGACCTCCCTAATTGTTACTTGAAACATAGTGTTTGTGTTTAATAGGCTAAATTACACAATGTTAAAATCTGACTCCAGAGTGATCTGTCTTGCAGTTTGTAATCTATGACATTTCAGATTTAGAATGGATTATTTTTCACTAAGTAGTTTGGATGAAGTGAACTACTTTTCAAACTTTAGTTTAGTAAACTATATGTTTCTTAAGAAAATTGTTAGCTTAAGATATTGAAGTAAAGAAAACAGATCCAATTATCTAAAGTGATCTTCAACAGCACTTTGTTCCACAATGATTTATGCTAGAAACAAGCTGTAATATACCCGGGAAAGACATCACTTCGATGGGAGTATTGTTGTTTCATCTCCTTGACATTCGGAGCTGACTTTACTGGGGAAGTACAGTGATTCAGACCCCTTGACTTTTTCCACATTTTGTTACACTAGAGCCTTATTCTAAAATGCTGTCTACACACAATTCTCCATAATGACGAAGCAAAAACAAGTTTTTAGAAATATTTGCTAGTTTAGAATTTAAAGAAAATACAGAAATACCTTATTTACATGTGTATTCAGATCCTTTGCTATCAGACTCGAAATTGAGCTCAGGTGCATCCTGTTTCCATTGATGATCCTTGAGATGTTTCTGCTGCTTGATTGGAGTCCACCTGTGGTAAATTCAATTGACTGGACATGATTTGGAAAGGCACACACCTGTCTATATAAGGTCCCACAGTTGACAGTGCATGTCAGAGGAACAACCAAGCCATGAGGTTGAAGGAATTGTCCGTAGAGCTCAGAGACAGGATTGTAATCAAGGCACAGATCAGTGGAAGGGTACCAAATGTCTGCAGCATCAAATGGCCCCAAGAACACAGTTGCCTCCATAATTCGTTCATGGAAGAAGTTTGGAACCACCAAGACTCTTTCTAGAGCTAGCCGCACAGCCAAACTGAGCAATTGGTTGGAGAAGGGCTTTGATCAAGGAGGTGACCAAGAACCAAATGGTCATTCTGACAGAGCTCCAGAGTTCTTCTGTGGAGACAGGACAACCATCGCTGCAGCACTCCACCAATGAAGTCTTTATGGTCGTGGCCAAACGGAAGCCACTACTCAGTAAAAGGCACTTGACAGCCTGCTTGGAGTTTGCCAAACAGCACCTAAAGGACTCTCAGACCATGAGAAACAAGATTCTTTGTTCTGATGAAACCAAGATTGAGTTATTTGGCCTGAATGCTAAGAATCATGTCTGGAGGAAACCTGCCACCATCCCTACGGTGAAGTATGGTGGTGGAAGCATCATGCTGTCAGGATGTTTTTCAGCGAAAGGTACTGGGAGACTAGTCAGGATCGAGGGAAAGATGAACGGAGCAAAGAACAGGAGATCCTTGATGAAAACCTGCTACTGAGTGCTTAGGACCTCAGACTGGGGTGAAGGTTCACCTTCCAACAGGACAGTGAAACTAAGCACACAGACAAGACAGTGCAGGAGTGGCTTCGGGACAAGTCTCTGAGTGGCCCAGCCAGAGCCCGGACTCGAACCCGATAGAACATCTCTGGAGAGACCTGAAAATAGCTGTGCAGCAACCCTCCCGATCCTACCTTCCAGAGCTTGGGAAGAATTGGAGACACTCCTCAAATACATGTGAGCCAAGCTTGTAAATAAAATATAATGTTATTGGCACATACACTTGGTTAGCAGATGTTATTGCGATTGTACTGAAATGCTTGTGCTTCTAGTTCTGACAGTGCAGCAAAATCTAACAAGTAATATCTAACAATTCCACAACAAATACATAATACACACAAATCTAAGTAAGGAATGGAATAAGAATATATACATATTTTGATGAGCAATGTCAGAGAGGCATAGGCTAACAGGCAGTGGCTATGATGGTTGTTGTCCTAGATTAAATTTTTGGCCTTCCTGTGACATCGGGTGCTGTAGGTTTCCTGGAGGGCAGGTAGTTTGCCCCCGGTGATGCCTTGTGTAGACCGCACCACCCTCTGGAGAGCCCTGAGGATGTGGGTGATGCAGTTGCCGTACCAGGCGGTGATACAGCCCGACATGATGCATTCAATTGTGCATCTGTAAAAGTTTTAGGTGCCAAGCCAAGCTTGAGGGTTGTAGCGTCATACCCAAGAAGACTCGTGGCTGTATTTGATGCCAATGGTGCTCCAACAAAGTACTGAGTAAAGGGTCTGGATACTTATGTGAAATTTCAGTTTTTATTTCTAATAAATTTGGAGAAAAAAACTAGTTTTTGCTTTGTCACTTTGGGATATTGTGTGTAGATTGGTGAGAGAATTTTTTAAAATCCATTTTAGAATAAAGATATAACGTAACAAAATGTGTAAAGTCAAAGGGTCTCAATACTTTCCGAATGCACCATAATCTAATTCTGTCACTATCAATTGATTAAGCTATTCACGTTCTGTACAATAGAAGATGTTTAAACCCAGATTAGACTTGTGACCTTCCCTAGTTGGGTTAAGCCATGGAAGAAGAGTAGCCAGCAGTTAAAGCTTACTTTTTTCTGTGTCAGTAGGCCTATTGTCTGGGGTGGAAAAGTAGCCTTAACTTTTTAATTAAAGTACCATGCTCAGATTCCTAATGACATATTGAATTATCTGCAAACAGGGACAGTTATTATACAAACAAGACACACTGATTTGGCGTTGGAGAAATATGATAAGAGGAACACATCGATCCATTCTTAGCCTGTAACTTCGGTAATTTGTGTCTAGTAAAAAATATTCTGCTGTATTGTAATATAAAGTAGAATTGCATGAAATATTTAGAAAACACCATATTGTTTTTGCGGACCTGCAAATGGAATGATTGAATGAATCTATGCTTTTACTAAAAAAAGGAGCTCTTTCCACGGTGGTCTGTGAACCCTCAACCTTATGGCCCGCAGCCCTGTGCGCTATAAAAAATTCCTGTGATGCCATGTAATGCTTACAGCATGAAGAACAGGCTCTGGTCTGTCCAAGAAGTGAGAGTAAACTGTAGACATGTCCTCTGCTATCCACTTTGTTTTAGTTATTATTTTGGAGATAGGGGAGGGTTACTTTCTTAAGCATTCAGGGAAGGGTTGAAGTAAAATATAGGCCCCGATTTTTCTCCTTGTAACCCTTATTATAAATGTCATTCACACCCTTGGGAAACTATATATTTTCAGAGTAGCTTCCCCAACACTGTTGGCTAATACAGCACAGTGAAATCATCAGTAGGTGTGTATGTATTGTGTTGGAGTGCGTTTCTGTATCCTAACTGGGTCAGTGCATTCATACGGTACATTCATACGGTGAGGCATGTGGTCACCACCCTTCACGCTGGATAAGGTAAGGACATGTTGAAACACGATTACTCGTGTTAGCCATAACTGCCTGCACTGTACAGAGGGAGCTTATAGAGTCAAATTGGCTGCATAATGCCTAGTAGCGATGCCATGCATAGACTTGTCTACCATGTTGTAAGTAGTATATGCCTGTGTATGTGAGTGAGCTCCAAGTTTTGTTGTGTAGCTTATGTGTTGTTTTGGCTTGATAAGAGATACATCACATGGATAAGCCATTAAAACAGATACGCTTTAATTATTTTAAAACAAACCCCTGCCTGAAATATGAATGTGATTAAACAACTAGATGTTAGATTAATGTTCTGTTTGATTTTCCCGTCCCAAAAGTTTCAATACTTGGCGATGAGGGGTCTGTCTATAGCAGTACCGGAATTTGCAGCATCCTGAGCATTGGGTGGTTGGTACGCACAGTAGAGTGCTTATGAATTCCCCATCCATCACAGTTCATTAGCAGCATTGTCCCCCCCTGCCTCCCCATGGACAGCTCCTGTCAGAGGGATCCTCTCCCAGTTTCATATTTATGTAATTACCCTCACAGTCATGGCACTGTTCGGGCAGCCAGACAGAGGATGAGCATGGACTTAGACAGTCAACACAGTAGCTAAACACAGTAACACTAACTAACAGTAACTTACACGGTCATAATATTAAAGGAAAACATGCTTCGTAGCACATAGTTGACTGTGTTTGGCTAGTGTTGGAGATAATTACGTCATGTCCCTAACAACTTTTTTTGTGTTATGGTGAGTTAGGTCTTGCAGTCTGAGGGGTTATGCGGTACAAATGATTAGACCCAATATGGTGGAATTTAGCAAAGCTCCATGGTAGGTTCTTTATCATGATAATACAGAACCATATATGATTTATCTTCAAGCTAGCTATGTTCCTGCCTGGGGACCACAGATGCAAATTAGCTTGCAAATGACCAAACTCTTGTGCTATGTATAAATTGTGCATGGTCCCTGAGAAATAAACAAACTTATGAATAGATTGGATTAATTAATAAGCAGCATCTCCAGAAGCACCTGTGGAAATACACTTCAGGTGAACAAACATTCCCTGGCATGGAAGCTAAAAGAGGAAGAGGCAAAGTGAGAGGGTTTACACCGCCCAAAATATGTCTACGAAAAGGTAAATGTTGAATTTGGTCAACAACATTTTTTAAATTCCTAATTTCCTATGTGAGGCTTATCTGATTGAATAGAAGAGGCGAAGCGAGAGGGTTAAAAAAAATTGAAGTTTCGGAATCGTTAGGTTGTTACGAATGCACTGAAATTTCGTTAACTTTGAAAAGACAACTTCATATCAGAGTTGTGCGTGTGGTTCTCATGCGTATCTGCCCTCTCATTGGCTAGAATTGTCCCACCTAATCTCGCCTCCTCCGGCCTTCCTTCCATGTTTGAGGACATATATTTGCATTGTTACAGCAGTTACTCAGCTATTTTCTGAATATAATAGATCATCTTTTAAGCTAATCTCATGGATCAAATGGAGATCAAAATGGAGGATGCACCAAGTGGGTTAGGAGTCATAATGGTAACACCTTTTCTCCTAAAGACATTCTCATATGTGAACCGTTTCAAGAAGCTAGGCACTTGTTGCACATCACTACTTCACAAGATAGGCATTTCAAAATAATTTGGGCAGAAATGCATTCTGGAACTTGTGAACTTTAATGTGCCTTAATTACATATGCCATCTGTAAATACTAATACAATTGCTAAATTACGAGACTAGTTGGTTTAGCCACAGAAAAATACAGGAACTTTCCCACCATCCATGATTGGCTGAGATAATGAATGGGCTGGACGTGATGAGAGATGTTCGGATTGTCTGCCATGGGGCGTGCTTCTCTCTATAACATGAGCTGCTCAAGATGTGCGATAATCCTCTCTACTGCAGCTTTTTTTGAAAGATATCATGAACTGCAAGCTTTAATATTGCTCTCAACATTGTTGCCCTGAAGTTAATAGTTCTAATTGACAAAGATCATTGTAAAAAAGTTGTGATTGACTACTTTCTGGAGGACGATCAAGCCATGCTGACTCTGAAAATGAATCATACAATGAGGAAATCCCTGATTTAGGTAAAAAAAATTATGAACCAGACATTGTTGAGTCTTCTGATGACAATGGTGGGGAAGATACGACAATCAACAGTGCCGTTGTCACGGAAGAAGTTGACAGTTTTGGACAGAGTGGAATGCCCAGTAGAAGCAGAGATTGCCAAATGCGGAGAGAGTCCAAAAGAGAACAGAAGGCTGTTGTATAAAACACCTGTCTCTGGATGACATCTTCAAACTAAGGGCAACCATGGCATCGATAACAGAGGGAGAAGCGTTCATCCATATATACGGTAAGAGTAGCTACATTTTCAGGTATTATACGTTTCTAATTTTGTCAAGTAGTTTTCATTGCACGCTGGGAAATTATGGCACCAGAGGAGATGGCTGCCGTTTTTTTTGTTTTTGGATATCAGAACAGCGATTACTCCCCTTGTACTGGAAGAAGATAATTTCTTTAACGAGTAAGACGTGAAGAATTTACTTCAGAGCCCGGACAAGACCCAAATCCGTGATTCGCATGAAGAAGATATAGGGGTCATGGGTCAGGGTGCCTTGTAGGAATCAGACGGTGAGTGGGCAACCCACCTCTACCATCAGTCCTATTAGCTAACATGCAATCATTGGATAATAAACTGGATGAGCTCAGATTTAAGCCCATCCTACCAACGGGACATTAACTGTACTATCTTGTGTTTCACTGAGTTGGGGCTGAACGACAACATGTATAACATAGATGGCTGGGTTCTCCGTGCATCGGCAAGATAGAACAGCTGTCTCCGGTAAAAGAAGGGTTGGCGGTCTTTCTATTTGTCAATAACAGCTGGTCCAAATCTAATTTTAAGGATGTCTCTAGGTTTTGCTCGCCTGAGGTAGAGTATCTCATGATAAACGGCAGACCACACTCTTTACCAAGAATTTTCATCTATATTCTTTGTAGCTGTAGTTAACACCACAAACCGATACTCTTAATGCCCGGGGGCTTTAATGCACGGAAACTTAAATCCGTTTTACCTCATTTCTACCAGCATGTTGCATGTGCAACCAGAGGGAAAAAAAACTCTAGACCACCTTTACTCCACACTCAGATACGCATACAAAGCACTCCCTTCCCCTTCATTTGGCAGAACTGACCATAATTCTATCCTCCTGATTACAAGCAAAAATTAATGCAGGAATTACCAGTGACTCACTCAATATGGAAGTGGTCAGATGAAGCAGATGCAATGTTACAGGACTGTTTTGCTAGCACAGACTGAAATATTTTCCGTGATTCTTCCATTGGCATTGAGGAGTACACCACATCAATCACTGGCTGCATCAAGAAGTGCATCAATGATGTCGTACCCACAGTGACCATACGTATGTCTCCCAATCAGAAGCCATAGATTACAGGCAATATCCACACTGAGTTTAAAGGGTAGAGCTTTCAAGGAGCAGGACTCTAACTTGGATGCATATAAGAAATCCCTCTATGCCCTCCGACAAACCATAAAGGCAAAGCATCAATATAAAAAAGCATCAAAGCATCAATATAGAACTACTATTACTACTATTACTTATGTAATCTTTATTGCACTCCACACTGCCCTTTCCCACCTGGACAAAAGGAACACCTATGTGAGAATGATATTCATTGACGACAGCTCAGCGTTCAACACCACAGTGCCCTCAAAGACCCTGGGACTTCACACCTCCCTCTGCATCTGGATCCTGGACCTTCAAGGTGGTAAGGTTCGGTAACAACACTGCCACGCTGATCCTCAATACAGGGGCCCCTCAGGGTTATCCCCCTACTCCCTGTTCACCCCTGACTGCATGGCCAAGCACGACTCCAACACCACCATTAAGTTTGCTGACGACAAGTGGTAGGCCTGATCACCGACAACGATGAGACAGCACATAGGGAGGAGGTGAGAGTGTGGTTCCAGGATAACAACCCCTCAACGTGATCAAGAGAAAGGAGATAATTGTGGACTACAGGAAAAGGAGGGCCGCGCACACCCCCATTGTCATCAATGGAGCTGTAGTGGAGCAGATGAGAGCTGCAAGTTCCTTGGTGTCCACGTCACCAACATGGTCCAAGCCCACCAAGACTCTCGTGAATTGTTGTTTTTTAACCTTTATTTAATTAGGCAAGTCAGTTAAGGTCAAATTATTTACAACGATGGCCTAGGAACAGTGGGTCAACTGCCTGATCCAGGGTCAGAACAACAGATTTTTACCTTGTCAGCTCAGTAACCAGGCCTCTCTCTCTCCCACAGAGAGGAGAGGGGGAGCTGCTGGATGATCACCGTTCACACCCTGCTGTAAATCTTCAGAGGGGAAACTTTCACTCTTTACCCTCCAGTATTTGCTAAAGGACTGTCTTGTCTCTAGAGACTGTCTGCCCAAAACAATTTCCAAATAGTGGATATTGGAACACAAATTCTAACAAAGAATTTAGGGAATGGTCAGTGGAGAGATGAACACTATTGAAAATACTGTAATTTGGGAAGGATACCCCTTCATCTGTTAAGTTTCCATCCAATACGTTGTCTGTGATATGAATGTGTTTCACAAGATAGGAATGTGATTTTAGTTGTCATAAGATAACTTCTAATCATATCCTTAGCACATTAAGTAGCCATGCCCCAAGTGAGGTCAGAAGAGCTTGTTAGTGTGATGGCACAGTCTTTTTCGACCAGAGTGCATAAAAGGACTGGCTAAGAATTAACATACCAGACCAAAACATTGCCAGGTTGCTGCTGTGCATGTAAAGTTGTCTGGATCCTGAATAATCCACACGAGGTGTAGGCTAGAAGTGCACTAACCAGACAATCACTGATTAGCTGCCCTTAGTCAGATATTGAGAAAAGCGAATCAAAGAAGGACCATAATACTACGCTGCTTACCAGGGGGCAGGGCTACTGACATTAAGGCTAATCTGAAGATTGTGCTGGCTAAGGCTAAAACTGGCAAGTAAAGGGATATTGTTATCCACGTCGGCACCAACAATGTTAGGATGAAACAGTCAGAGGTCACCAAGCGCAACAGCTTCAGTGTGTAAATAAGCTAGAAAGATCGACATCGAGTAACTAATTTGTAGATAATTGGCCCTCTTTCTGGGACTCACACACAAATGGGAACAAGCCTGGCCTGCTGAGGAGTGACGGACTCTATCCTAGCTGGAAGTATGCTCTCATTTTAGCTATGAACATAGACAGGGTTCTAACTCCTCTAGCTCCACAATGAGAGGGTGCAGGCTGTTAGCCAGCCTGCCAGCTTAGTGGAGTCTGCCACTAGCACAGTCAGTGTAGTCAGTTCAGCTATCCCCATTGAGACTGTCTGTGCCTCTATCTAGGTTGGGATCAACTAAACATGGCGGTGTTCGCTTTAGTAATCTAACTGGAATAAAGACCTCCTCCATTCCTGTCATACTTGAAAGAGATTGTGATATCTCACATCTTAAAATAGGGCTGCTTAATGTTAGATCCCTCACTTCCAAGGCAGTTATAGTGTCATGTTCTGACCATAGTTCTTTTGTGTTTTCCTTGTTTTAGTGTTGGTCAGGACGTGAGCTGGGTGGGCATTCTATGTTTGGCCTGATATGGTTCTCAATCAGAGGCAGGTGTTAGTCATTGTCTCTGATGGGAACCATATTTAGGTAGCCTGTTTTGTGTTGGGATTTGTGGGTGGTTGTTCCCTATCTTTGTGTTTTATGCACCAGATAGGGCTGTTTCGGTTTTGCCACGTTTATTGTTTTGTAGTTTGTTCATGTTAAGTGTCTCTTATTAAAGAACCATGAATTTCAACCACGCTGCATTTTGGTCCTCCTCTCCTCCCCAGGAAGAAAGCCGTTACAGAACCACCCACCACAACAGGACCAAGTGGTGTGGTGAAAAGCAGCAACAGCAGGAGAGGCAGCAGCAGCAACAGCAAGAGAGGCAGCACTATTTGAAAAAATGGACTTGGGAGGAGATCCTAGACGGGAAAGGACCCTGGGCACATGTATTTGGGAGGGCACACAGGAAGTGTGCCGAAGCCAGGTAGGAGACCTGCGCCAACTTCCTGTGCTTACCGGAGGGCGAGAGAGACCGGGCAGGCACCGTGTTATGCTGTGGAGCGCACGGTGTCCCCAGTGTGGGTGCATAGCCCGGTGCGGTACATACCAGCTCCTCGGATCGGCCGGGCTAGAGTGGGCATCGAGCCAGGTGCCATGAAGCCGGCTCTACGCATCTGGTCTCCAGTGCGTCTCCTTGGGCCGGCGTACATGGCACCAGCCTTGCGCATGGTGTCCCCGGTTCGCCTGCACAGCCCAGTGCGGGCTAGTCCACCTCGCCGCACTGGCAGGGCGACCGGGAGCATTCAACCAGGTAGATTGAGCAGGCTCGGTGCTCAAGAGCTCCAGTGCGCCTGCACGGTCCGGTCTATTCAGTACCACCTCCACGCACCAGCCCTCCGGTGGCCGCCCCCTGCACCAGGCTGTCTCTCCGTCTCATACCTACAGGTGCTCCCGCCTGTCCAGCGCTGCCGGAGCCTTCCTCCTCTCCAGCGCTGCCGGAGTCTCCAGTCTGCCCAGCGCCGCCTGAGCTGCCCGTCTACCCAGCGCCATTAGAGTCTCCCGCCTGTCCAGGGCTGCTAGAGTCTCCCGCCTGTCCAGGGCTGCTAGAGTCTCCAGTCTGCCCAGCGCCGCCTGAGCTGCCCGTCTACCCAGCGCCATTAGAGTCTCCCGCCTGTCCAGGGCTGCTAGAGTCTCCCGCCTGTCCAGGGCTGCTAGAGTCTCCCGCCTGTCCAGGGCTGCTAGAGTCTCCCGCCTGTCCAGGGCTGCTAGAGTCTCCCGCCTGTCCAGGGCTGCTAGAGTCTCCCGCCTGTCCAGGGCTGCTAGAGTCTCCCGCCTGTCCAGGGCTGCTAGAGTCTCCCGCCTGTCCAGGGCTGCTAGAGTCTCCCGCCTGTCCAGGGCTGCTAGAGTCTCCCGCCTGTCCAGGGCTGCTAGAGTCTCCCGCCTGTCCAGGGCTGCTAGAGTCTCCCGCCTGTGCAGGGCTGCTAGAGTCTCCCGCCTGTCCAGGGCTGCTAGAGTCTCCCGCCTGTGCAGGGCTGCTAGAGTCTCCCGCCTGTGCAGGGCTGCTAGAGTCTCCCACCTGTGCAGGGCTGCTAGAGTCTCCCGCCTGTGCAGGGCTGCTAGAGTCTCCCGCCTGTGCAGGGCTGCTAGAGTCTCCCGCCTGTGCAGGGCTGCTAGAGTCTCCCGCCTGTGCAGGGCTGCTAGAGTCCTCTGCCAGTCTGCAGGGAGCCGCCAGAGCCGCCAGTCTGCCGGGATCCTCCAGAGCCGCCAGTCTGCCGGGATCCTCCAGAGCCGCCAGTCTGCCGGGATCCTCCAGAGCCGCCAGTCTGCCGAGACCCGCCAGAGTCGTCAGCCAGTCCGGGGCTGCCCTTCAGTCCGGAGCTGCCCTTCAGTCCGGAGCTGCCCCTCAGTCCCGAGCTGCCCCTCAGTCCGGAGCCGCCCCTCAGTCCAGTGGGGCCCTTTGTTAAGGTTACTAGGCCAAGTTCGGCGGTGAGGGTCGCCACTCAAAGGACGCTATAAGGAGATGGACAAAGACTGATGGAGTGGGGTCCACGTCCAGCACCAGAGCCGCCACCGCGGACAGATGCCCACCCAGACCCTCCCCTATAGGTTTAGGTTGTGCGGTCACGTTCTGACCATATAGTCAATTAATTAATCACTGATCATAATCTTGATGTGATTGGCCTGACTGAAACATGGCTTAAACCTGATTTTACTCTGTTAAATGAGGCCTCTCCTCCTGGTTACACTAGTGACCATATACTCTGCGCATCCCGTAAAGATGGAGGTGTTGCAAACATTTACGATAGCAAATTTTTGTTTTTTGAGCTTTTTTAAATTGATTTTTACTTTAAAAAAAATTCAGCCCTATTTAACCAGGTAGGCTAGTTTATAACAAGTTCTTATTTACAACTGTGGCCTGGCCAAGATAAAGCAAAGCAGTGCGACAACAGCAACAGAGTTACACATGGAATAAACAAACACAATCAATAATACAATAGAAAAAGTCTATATACAGTGTGAAATTGAGGAAGGATAAGGGAGGTAAGGCAGTAAATTGGCCATAGCCAGGTAGCGTTCCAATCTTTGGGGATATCAGACGACACAAAAGAGGTTGAACAGGTTAGTAATAGGGGTTACAACAATTTAGGCGGATCATTTTAGAAAGGGAGGGTCCTGATTGTCTAGCCCGGCTGATTTGTAAGGGTCCAGATTTTGCAGATCTTTCAGAACATCAGCTATCTGGATTTGGTTGAAGGAGAAATGGAGGCTTGGGCAAGTTTCTGTGGGGGGTGCAGGCCTGTTGACCGGGGTAGCCAGGTGGAAAGCATGGCCAGCTGTCTAAAAATGCTTATTGAAATTCTCAATTATCGTGGATTTATCGGTGGTGACAGAGTTTCCTAGTCTCAGTGCAGTGGGCAGCTGGGAGGAGGTGCTCTTATTCTCCATGGACTTTACAGTGTCCCAGAACATTTTGGAGTTTGTGCTACAGGATGCACATTCCTGTTTGAAAAGCTAGCCTTGGCTTTCCTAACAGCATGTGTGCATTGGTTCCTAACTTCCCTGAAAAGTTGCATATCACGGGGGCTATTCAATGCTAATGCAGTACTTCACAGGATGTTTTTGTGCTGGTCAAGGGCAGTCAGGTCTGGAGTGAACCAAGGGCTTTATCTGTTCCTGGTTCAAAATTTTTTGAATGGGGCATGCTTATATAAGATGGCGAGGAAAGCACTTTTAAAGCATAACCAGGCATCCTCTACTAATGGAATGAGGTAAAAATCCTTCCAGGATAGAAAGTCCTGCTCGCAGAAGTGTTTTAGGGAGTGTTTGACAGTGATGAGGGGTGGTCGTTTGACCGCAGACCCATTATAGATGCAAGCAATGGAGGCAGTGATCACTGAGACCCTAGTTGAAAACAGCAGAGGTGTATTTGGAGGTCAGGTTGGTTAGGATGATATCTATGAGGGTGCCTGTGTTTGTGGATTTGGGGATGTACCTGGTAGGTTCATTGATAATTTGTGATATTCATGGCATCAAGCTTAGATTGTAGAATGGCCGGGGTGTTACGCTTTCCCAGTTTAGGTCACCTAACAGCGTGAGCTCTGAAGATAGATGGGGAGGCATTCAATTCACATATGATATCCAGGGCACAGCTGGGGGCAGAAGGTGGTCTATAGCAAGCGTCAACAGTGAGAGACTTGTTTCTGGAAAGGTGGATTTTTAAAAGTAGAAGCTCAAATTGTTTGGGCACAGACCTGGATAGTAAGACACAACTCTGCAGACTATCTCTGCAGTAGATTGCAACTCCGCCCCCTTTGGCAGTCCTATCTTGTCGGAAAATGTTATTAGGGATGGAAATTTCAGGGTTTTCGGTGGTCTTCCTAAACCAGGATTCAGACACGGCTAGGACATCTGGGTTGGCAGAGAGTGCTAAGGGAGTGAATCAAACAAACTTAGGGAGGAGGCTTCAAATGTTAACATGCATGAAACCAAGGATTTTATGGTTACAGAAGTCAACAAATGAGAGCGCCTGTGGAATGGGAGTGGAGCTAGGCACTGTCGGTTCTGGATTAACCTCTACATCAAATCTAATTTTATTTGTCACATACACATGGTAGGCAGATGTTAATGCGAGTGTAGCGAAATGCTTGTGCTTTGAGTTCCGATAATGTAGTAATAAGCAACAAGTAATCTAACTAACAATTCCAAAACTACTGTCTTATACACACAAGTGTAGGGGGATAAAGAATATGTACATAAAGATATATGAATGAGTGATGGTACAGAGCAGCATAGGCAAGATACAGTAGATGGTATTGAGTACAGTATATACATATGAGATGAGTATGTAAACAAAGTGGCATAGTTAAAGTGGCTATTGATACATGTATTACATAAAGATGCATTAGATGATATAGAGTACAGTATATACGTATACATATGAGATGAATAATGTAGGGTATGTAAACATTATATTAGGTAGCATTGTTTAAAGTGGCTAGTGATATATTTTACATTATTTCTCATCAATTCCCATTATTAAAGTGGCTGGAATTGAGTCAGTGTGTTGGCAGCAGCCACTCAATGTTAGTGGTGGCTGTTTAACAGTCTGATTGCCTTGAGATAGAAGCTGTTTTTCAGTCTCTCGGTCCCAGCTTTGATGCACCTGTACTGACCTCGCCTTTTGGATGATAGCGGGGTGAACAGGCAGTGGCTCGGGTGGTTGTTGTCCTTGATGATCTTTATGGCCTTCCTGTAACATCGGGGGGTGTAGGTGTCCTGGAGGGCAGGTAGTTTGCCCCCGGTGATGTGTTGTGCAGACCTCACTACCCTCTGGAGAGACTTACGGTTGTGGGCGGAGCAGTTGCCGTACCAGGCGGTGATACAGCCCGCCAGGATGCTCTCGATTGTGCATCTGTAGAAGTTTGCGTGCTTTTGGTGACAAGCCGAATTTCTTCAGCCTCCTGAGGTTGAAGAGGTGCTGCTGCACCTTCTTCACAATGCTGTCTGTGTGGGTGGACCAATTCAGTTTGTCTGTGATGTGTATGCTGAGGAACTTAAAACTTCGATGTGGATAGGGGGGTGTTCCCTCTGCTGTTTCCTGAAGTCCACAATCATCTCCTTGGTTTTGTTGACGTTGAGTGTGAGGTTATTTTCTTGACACCACACTCTGAGGGCCCTCACCTCCTCCCTGTAGGCCGTCTCGTCGTTGTTGGTAATCAAGCCTACCACTGTTGTGTCGTCCGCAAACTTGATGATTGAGTTGGAGGCGTGCGTGGCCACAGGAGAGGGCTCAGGACGCACCCTTGTGGGGCCCCAGTGTTGAGGATCAGCGGGGTGGAGATGTTGTTGCCTACCTTCACCACCTGGGGGCGGCCCGTCAGGAAGTCCAGTACCCAGTTGCACAGGGCGGGGTCGAGACCCAGGGTCTCGAGCTTGATGACGAGCTTGGAGGGTACTATGGTGTTAAATGCCGAGCTGTAGTCGATGAACATCATTCTCACATAGGTATTCCTCTTGTCCAGATGGGTTAGGGCAGTGTGCAGTGTGGTTGAGATTGCATCGTCCTATTTGGACCTATTTGGGCGGTAAGCAAATTGGAGTGGGTCTAGGGTGTCAGGTAGGGTGGAGGTGATATGGTCCTTGACTAGTCTCTCAAAGCACTTCATGATGACGGAAGTGAGTGCTACGGGGCGGTAGTCGTTTAGCTCAGTTACCTTAGCTTTCTTGGGAACAGGAACAATGGTGGCCCTCTTGAAGCATGTGGGAACAGCAGACAGGGATAGGGATTGAATGAATATGTCCGTAAACACACCAGCGAGCTGGTCTGCGCATGCTCTGAGCGCGCGGCTGGGGATGCCGCCTGGGCCTGCAGCCTTGCGAGGGTTAACACGTTTAAATGTTTTACTCACCTCGGCTGCAGTGAAGGAGAGGCCGCATGTTTTGGTTGCAGGCCGTGTCAGTGGCACTGTATTGTCCACAAAGCGGGCAAAAAAGTTTTTTAGTCTGCCTGGGAGCAAGACATCCTAGTCCGTGACGGGGCTGGTTTTCTTTTTGTAATCTGTGATTGACTGTAGACCCTGCCACATACCTCTTGTGTCTGAGCCGTTGAATTGAGATTCTACTTTGTCTCTATACTGACGCTTAGCTTGTTTGATTGCCTTGCGGAGGGAATAGCTACACTGTTTGTATTCGGTCATGTTTCCGGTCACCTTGCCCTAATTAAAAGCAGTGGTTCGCGCTTTCAGTTTCACGCGAATGCTGCCATCAATCCACGGTTTCTGGTTTGGGAATGTTTTAATCGTTGCTATGGGAACGACATCTTCAACGCACGTTCTAATGAACTCGCACACCGAATCAGCGTATTCATCAATGTTGTTGTCTGACGCAATACGAAACATATCCCAGTCCACGTGATGGAAGCAGTCTTGGAGTGTGGAATCAGATTGGTCGGACCTGCGTTGGACAGACCTCAGCGTGGGAGCTTCTTGTTTTAGTTTCTGTCTGTAGGCAGGGATCAACAAAATGGAGTCGTGGTCAGCTTTTCCGAAAGGAGGGCGGGGCAGGGCCTTATATGCGACGCGGAAGTTAGAATAGCAATGATCCAAGGTTTTGCCTGCCCTGGTTGCGCAATCGATATGCTGATACAATTTAGGGAGTCTTGTTTTCAGATTAGCCTTGTTAAAATCCCCAGCTACAATGAATGCACCCTCAGGATGTATGGATTATGCCAGAGGAGGAATAGGATAAGGGTACAGCTAAAGGCTATAAGAACTGGTTGTCTGGTACGTTCAGAACAGAGAGTAAAAGGAGCAGGTTTCTGGGCACGGTAGAATAGATTCAAGGCATAATGTACAGACAAAGGTATGGTAGGATGTGAATACAGTGGAGGTAAAACTATGCATTGAGAGATATAGTGTCTCTAGAAATATAATTTAAACCAGGTGAGGTTACCGCATGTGTAGGAGGTGGAACTAAAGGGTTAGCTAAGGCGTGTTGAGCAGGGCTAGCAGGGCTCTATAGTGAAATAAGGCAATCACTAACCAAAACAGAAGTGGACAAGGTATATTGACATTAGGGAAAGGCATGCATAGTTGAGCGATCATAGGGGTCCAGTGAGTAGCTTGGCGGGCTGGAGACATGGCGATTCAGACAGCTAGCGGTCCGGGGCTAACAAGCTATCAGAAGCGTCTTAGAGGGACGTTGTGAAGTAAGAAGTCTGTTGTAGCCCCCTTGTGCTGTTACGTCGGCGGTCCAGTCATCGTGGATCAGCAGGGCTCCGTGTGGTAAAAGGGTCTGGACCCTTTTTTGCCAATTGGCAAAATAGGTATAGTGGCCAAAGAATTTGTCCGATGGGCCTCTACAGCTAACAGTCCGATATTCTCCAGACAGCTAGCGGGATGTGGCTAGCAGATGGGCATTCAGGAGACATCTCAACGGAGGAGCCAGTTGAAAAACCCCCTCGGGCAGATTACGTCGGTAGTCCAGTCGTGATGGATCGGCGGGGCTCCTGTCGGCAGTAAAAGGGGTCCAGGCCAATTGGCAGAATAGGTCATGAAGCCCAAGGAGTGGCTGATGGACGTCTTCGGCTAGCCGGGAGATGGGCCAAGCAAAGGCTAGCTCCAGGCTAATTGGTTCTTGCTTCGGGACAGAGACATCATCTCGATCTTTAAGTCTTTATTGAAGACCCCTCTCTTCAGTAGGTCCTATGATTGAGTGTTGTCTGGCCCAGGTGTATGAAGGTGACCGAAAAGGCACTGAAGCGACGAACCGCCCTTGCTGTCTCTGTCTGGCTGGTTCCCCTCTCTCTACTGGGATTCTCTGCCTCTAACCCTATTACGAGGCTGAGTCATTGGCTTACTGGTGCTCTTCCATGCCTTCCTTAGGACGGGTGCGTCACTTGAGTAGGTTGAGTCTGGTTTGGCGCCCCCTCAGGTTCGTGCCGTGGGGGATATCTTCGTGGGCTATACTCAGCCTCGTCTCAGTGAGGTCAGTTGATGGTTGGAAGATATCCCTCTAGTGGTGTGGGGGCTGTGCCTTGGCAAAGTGTGTGGGGTTGTATCCTGCCTGGTTGGCCCTGTCCGGGGTTATCATCGGACAGGGCCACAGTGTCTTCCAGCCTCTCCTGTCTCAGCCTCCAGTATCTATGCTGCAATAGTTTGTCAGGGGGCTAGGTTGAGTCTGGTATATCTGGAGTATTTCTCCTGTCTTATCCAGTGTCCTGTGTGAATTTAAGTATGCTCCCTCTAATTCTCTCTCTCTTCTCTCAGATTACCTGTGCCCAAGGACCATGCCTCAGGACTACATGGCCTGATGACTCCTTGCTGTCCCCAGTCCACCTGGTTGTGCTGCTGCTCCAGTCTCAACTGTTCTGCCTGCGGCTATGGAACCCTGACCTGTTCACCAGACGTGCTATCTTGTCCAGGACCTGCTGTTTTTGACTTTCTCTATACCGCACCTGCTATTTCAAACTCTGAAAAGCCAACTGACATTTACTCCTGAGGTGCTGACCAGTTTTACCCTCTACAACCATTGTAATTCTTATTATTTGACCCTGATGGTCAACTATGAACGTTTGAACATCTTGACCATGTACTGTCATAATCTCCAACCCGCCTATCCAGAAGAGGACTGGCCACCTCTCAGAGCCTGGTTCCTCTCTAGGTTTCTTCCTAGGTTTCTGCCCTTCTAGGGAGTTTTTCCTAGCCACAGGGCTTGCTGTTTGGGTTTTTAGGCTGGGTTTCTGTATAGCACTCTTGTGACATCGGTTGATGTAAAAAGGATTTTATAAATAAATGTGATTGATGTGAGGACAGTCGATAAGTGTCCTCTCTCTCTCCTCCCCACCCCTCTTCATTTATTGTGTATAAGCTGCCATATTTTGTAAGTACTCTAGGGACCTTTATTATGTGTGTATGGTATCCTGTTTAATCATTTTAATTAGCTAGTAAATAATCAATCCAATTGTTGTGGTACTGAATCATGAGTAACATGGGGTTTTTGCAGATGCATGAGGTTACGACATTCAGAATTGGGATATGATTAGAGGTAACGATTAACAGTTGAATTCGGGAGATGGTGACTCTTTAAACAAACTCTTCCATGGATCCCAAATTTCCTAATGAGTTAATCGTTACATGATTCATTTAATTGGGTAACAATTAAACATAGTCATCATAAATTAGTCATCAGATTAATTAAGTCACGACAGTACGATAGACCATTTTCTAGCTTTGAGTCTCTACTTTAATCCATTTTAAAAACACTTTCAAATTGTGCTACATAGGACAGAATCAAGCCGGTCGGTCAAATATAATCAATCATGGTAAAGATATTTCCTCAGCCCTCCCCAACCTCATGGTTTAGCCAGAGGGAAAGTACCTTGTCCACGTTATCATGTGGAGGAGATTACATACATGTAAAGGGATCCCTATGGCCAGCTGTCTGGATTCCCACATGAAACACATCAGACCCCTCAGCATAAAAGGTCAGTCTCTGCCTAGGTGCGTGTGTGTGTGCACATGTGAGCACGGAAGTTGTGCAATCTAGGCTGGTTCTTTTAATAACGCCTAGTCTACTCCGTTGCCTCTCTTCTCCTACAGTAACTGAATTATTATTGGTAATAACAGCCACAGAGGATTTCTGGGATGAAAAGTAATAAAATAAACAAGAGAAAGAGGGGGGGTGTCTCCCTTCTGCACACTCTTTTAAAGGCTCAGTGCAGTTAAAAATTAGAATTTCCTGTATTGTATATGGCGTTCCACACTGAGGTTGGAATAACACGGTGAAATTGTGAAAATTGTAAGAGCTGTTTAAAAAGAGCGCCTGAAATTTCAGCCTGTTTTGGCATCACCAGGCGGTTATTTAGTTAATAGACCAATAAGAGAGTTCCAAACCTCTGCCAATAACATATCGTTTTCAGTTTTCCCCTCCTCACTTAGACCACTCCCAGTCGGTCTTAGCAAAATTCTTGCTTGAGAGATTGTTATTTGCTAAGAAGCTATTTGTTTATTTTTGTATCATTACAATTGGAAAACAATCACAGTACGGCACTTAATTTTATCCCAGAAAGGAGTGGATATTGAGAAAAAAACTGCTGCATTGGACCTTTAATGGACTTTACTCAAGTTACATTTCTTCCTGCACAATAAGCAATTTTGCTGCAGTCGATAAAAGCCGGCACTAAATTGTTTACTTCCCTTGCAGGTAAATTATCTCAAAATTGTCTTGATATTAAGGCCTTTCCCTGAGAGTGTGTAGCCGGGTCCTGTGTGATTACAAAGCAAACTACTACAACCTCTCTGGACTCAATATGGACCTCTGTAGACGCACTAATTAAAATCTCTCCTCTGTTTCTTGCCTCAGGAAACAAAATGGTAGTCAGGTTTATTGGGGTATTGTATTCAAATGTTTGAATGAAACTAGTGGATTTGAGAAGCAGAGAAACATAGCTACACATGGCTGGTCCTGAGTCATATTGCAGGACATTACGGGACTCCTTGTATGGCCCTCTGAAAGGAATACAGGTTTCACATGTATTGGAGAACCTGGACTGAAGAATACTGTAGATATACTATGTGCTGCTGTAAGGTATGAAACTGTACAGCGGACCAACTGGCTGATGTCTTCACTGACATTTTCAACCTCCCTCTGACCGAGTCTGTAATACCTACATGTTTCAAGCAGACCACCATAGTCCCGCCCATAGGAAAGCATAATCCAAGATGAGATCTCCTTTATAACCTGTGTCCATCTCCTACACAAAAGAGCACTAGTCAATACTAAAGCGAGATGTTGTGCATTTTCTCATACATCTCAATTGTCACTCCTGAGAAGTAGACATGGATCTGTCTCACAGTGATCACTGTATGAGTTCTCTGAATACGAGACTAATTATTACAGGTCTGATCAATTCGTGCAAATGTCATCTCAGAGATATCTCTACATGATCTCAAAGCGGTGCTGAAGTGTAAAATAATCATAAAAGTGGAGCAGATATGATTTCTTTCCATTAATTCATCATTCAATTCACATTCATACTGTTCCAACACAAGTTATTGTTGAGTATACCTAGTCCTTCTCAAGTGTGTTTGGGAAATGAGCTGCAAACAAAATACCGGGCATAGATGTCAAGTCAAGGAAAGCAACTTTGCCTAAAACATGCTCAAGGGCAATTACAACTGTGTTGACAGGAGTTTCCAATGGCGGCACAACATGAAAGCATGTACCATATGTTACAGTGTCATGCAGCAAAGGAAAACCTGCACTTTCATACTCGCTAATAAATGCCTATTTGTCACCTAATTCATCAGAGTTAAAGAAGAATCCATACTTCAGTTGTGCTACATTTTTTTTTTAAACTGTAAAATTGTTCCTTCTTTTTCCTTTCCCATAATGCCTTGATGTGAGACGAGTTCTCTTAACTTGTGCCCTGTGAAATGCCTTCACTGAATATGGTGAATTAATGTGGAGACCAGCATGTTTTTCTATTGCATAGAGGTGCCTTGCCTCCAGTTATGTTTGTTCTTGACTTATCATTGTTTTCGTCACAAAAACTATGGTCGTTGGTCATCCGTGCGTAAAAGCCAGCTATGGCATTAGCTGGCTTTATGATTTGCAAAATAGCAGGGATAGACTGCATTAGTTTGACTGCATGGACCATTTGCATGGGTATATTTTGAGCACCATATATGAGCCTTAACAAATAGCAATTGTTGTCTTCAAAATGGAAACATGAATGAGTCCATAATGGGCCAAGGACTCTGACGCTGTCTGCTAGGTGCACAGAAAGGTGAATATTGGCAGTTTGGTCACGCTCACCATAGAGCAAAAGTTCCATAGCAGTTTCTCTGCATGATCAATCTGTTGTATTGTCCATCAGAAGAATGAAAATAGCTTCACTTAGAAGGAGGAAGTGACTGTAGTAAAGCATTCCAAGAACATCACGAAAAACAACAGGTCCAAAAAAGGTTAAAAGAGCCCGATATTCTGATGCCTTAAAAAACATCCTGTGAGATGCTACTGATCGAGGATATCGTGTCAAGGATGGTGGTCGGATATCTTGCAATCACTTGTCTATTTCTTTTGTTTCTTTTGACATGCTGATGAGAAAAGTGGAAAACCATGGAAGCGTCAGAAGGCGCATCACTCCCAACAGAGGTGAGTGCTTTGGATTAGGTCATAACTTTTAAATTGTCTCAGACAGCAGGGACCCTTCACACCTTCATAGGCCATTTTAGCATCATCAGAAAATGTTTGATGCGTGCGAGGTGGCCCTTTTGGATCCATTTCTTCTAATGGAAACGCATGAACATGCTCCCTTTGCCCTGTCTTCACAGTCTTTCCAGTCTGCTCACATTTCGAACATCCAAAGTTCCCATTGAACTGCACTGTATTTAGTACTATTGCTTTGGCAGGCAAGTCACATGTGCCAGCAATGGTGAGCACTTTGCACATAAACGAGTCCTCTGCCGGTTGCACACGAATTGCATCCTCTTGAAGTTTACTCAGTGTGTTACATAGTGGTCTAAGAAATGCAACCATAGATGGTTTTGAGTCCCCATACTAAAGACCAGCAAAAATCTAATTTTCCCTTTTTGTGTGTTCAATAAAGCTCAATTCATTAATTGATAAAATAAAAAGGCCACACTGAAAATGTAGATGATTTAAAAATAGTTACCCCATATGTGTTCCATGTTTCTAGGTTCACTAAGAGGACCCCCCCCATCTACATGTTGTCTGCAAACTTCTTCTAAGAAAGATCTTTCTTCCAACAAAATCTAAAGTTTTTCCTGAAAACCATGCTTGAGAAAACATTGTGTTGCACTGTCACTGAAATGTACACATGGGTCTCAAAAAAACTTGGCAAGATAATACACCACACAGAAGTGATACAATCAAATTAGATGTTTATGCAAATATGTTTCTTGTACAAGAGGGTGCTACTATAAAACATAGAAAGTGGAATAAGAATGTATAACTTAAATAATGTTCATCTGTCGTGCTGTCCTGATTGGACGGGTGTGTTCTGTCCTGATGGGGCTGATGCCTTCTGTTCTGATTGGACGGGTGTGTTCTGTCCTGATGGGGCTGATGCCTTCTGTTCTGATTGGACGGGTGTGATCTGTCCTGAGGGGGCTGGTGCGTCGATCTGTCCTGATGGGGTGTAAAATAATGGGGAGTAAAATAAAAACTATTATAAAAATTGTGTCTGCTAAAATATGGCAAAGCAATGCCACATCACTCACCAAATGTGCAGTCCTTCTAGGTCATTTAAGTGAACCAGCGATGTCTTAATTCATATTTCTCCATCGGCTTCCAGGCTCTGGTCTTGACATTTTGAGTCTCCAATATTATTCAATGGAGACACAACTAATTACGGCAAGCCCAGTGCTACAATGTGTTTGCTCACTCAATTATCATCAAGATACGTTGTCCTAACACATTTTATAAAGATACAAGATGCAATACTAATATGCATTACCAAATAAAATTGTTAGGAATTTTGTCCCTTATACACAGTACACCGATATGCTGAAAAACTAGAGTTGTTGTTTTGCATAAACACATGCATATCAAAAATAAAATAATAAGGCTACCTGCTAGGCTAATGCTATATTGGAATGGAATATGGGGTCTCGATTGAAGGATATTATGTGATAAACCTTGATTACTAATACAAACAGATAAAGGTATTTTAGGACCCTCGCCACAGATAGTTTGAATTTGCTAAGTAAAGAAGGTAAGAATCGTAATCAACTGAATACACTGTGAACTATTAAATTATTGTACCCCAAGGTGAAATAATAATATATGTAATATATCATTTTCATTAGCTTCAGCCGGGTTAGCAGCTGGCTGTTCAGAAAAACAACAGCACAATTTTTAGTTATATAAATTGGTCAAAGCAGGCAAGTTACAATTGAATCCCCAAATTCTCTTGAAAACAAACATATTGAAATTACTATTCACAGAATGGACATGCCAAAGCCTAAGAAGAATTGTCCTCCAACGAGACAACGGTTTCCCACAAAGAAGGTGCACTGCAAAAATCTTCCAAACATCTGATATTCTAGGTGAAGAGGACGTTCCTTTCAGATAGCTGCAAGATTTTAAGTCAGGAGTAGCCATTCTAGCCAAGTGGTCAGATGGCAGATTTTATAGGGCCACTGTTGAATACTTTGGGCAGCCAGACCAGATTGAAAAGAATGTTTGAGCGCAGGACATCAGTGCCATCCGGAGAGCAATAGTTGTTTCCTGACAGTGGCATGTTCCTCTCATTCTTCATCCTTGATGCCATCCATCAGGCATCTAGGCAAGATTGCTTGTGTCTGTTTCATTTGCTTTTTGACCATTTTTTCTCAGTGGAAGAATGTGTCAATTCAGTTGCCTTTGGACGCCACGGCAAGATCCCCATGGGGAAGCGAGTCCTCAACCGGAAGAAGGTCAGTGGAATTCTGTGGAAGTAAGTATTTTCTCAAAGCTAAGCAAATTACGATTGATTCTTGATGAAAAGGATTTACATATGTTATTTGCTAATTCATCACTGCAATCAAGTCAAATCAAGTTTATGAAAACGATATCTTAAATACTTGACAGTGGCACTGTTCTCATAGGGCAACTAGATTTGTTTTCTGCTCTGGCGGCCTCGTACGGTGTCGCACATAGTCTCAACCCAACCCCGGCCTCGATGAGGCTCATCGTGGGTCTGGGCTACTATTCCCCCCCCACCCCCCACCAGCGGTTGGTGTTGGTATCCGAGGCACAAACAAAAAGGTTGGACCCTATGTATGACTGTGGTACCCTATGTACTGACTGTGGTAGAAAATGAAAAAACAAGCCAAAAGCCCCAATGTCCTTTCGAGAAGTTTGTGTTTTATGAGATTTGTGTTTTGCATACTGTGAGTCCTTGAGTAGAAATGTAATGTGTTATTTATGTGTTATTTGTCAAAATATTCATAAAATGTTTTAGAAACTTTATTCCAGCCTACGTCTTGCGATGTGCTATCTTGGATGGTTGGACTGGCATTCATCATCAAGTGTAGGACCAGAGCAGGACATACATAGTAGTGACTGTACTAAAATATGTTTGTTTATGTACAATGTGCAATGTTCATATTTGCAATAAGGTTAATTTAAGAACATACTGTTATGGGCTTACTGGTGTCACATGTAGGTTAGACTTTTGTTCACTACATCTAGTGGGTGACAACTGCCTATTTTCATCTCTACAGTATTCTTTTTGGGTTTACCTAATGTTTCAAATCAGGTATAATGCAGGTATATATGCTGTATATTCATTTTATTTACGTTCTTACAGTTAATGGAACCCAATCTGTGCTGGTAATGAAAATGAGATGCTTTGTTAATATAATAAGCAATGCTAAATACATTTGTATATCTGTATCAGTTTTCATTCTTGTTTTTAACAGGTAATCATAATTAATTCTGCAAATTAATGCTGACATATTAAATTCTCAATTGTGTAGCTCCTGTAGTAATTTTAAGAGAAATAAATGAGACATGGAGGAGACGTTGCACATACAATGTAGAGCTCCTTTATGACTCTTACTTCTTAGATATTTCTGAAATTATAATCTCAGACTAAGATCATTAGTCTAATAAAAGTCTCAAACTTGTCTCAGGAACTTATCATTATTTCTCCTTTAAATAACTGAGGCAAGAATGAGCTCAATGGTGTACTATGATGAGACCTCCTCTGCTGATCATACTTCTCTAATACTGCTAAAACGATCATCTCAATTCAGCTTCATGTGTCCAATATATGTCTCATAGAAGTCTCTAATTTCATCTCAATATTTCTCTTAAGGGCCCTTTAGGAGCAATAACCATACACAAACAGTCACAGAATGACTCAAAATTGAGAAGCTCTAGGTCAAAAGATCTGGAGGATATCTGAGTGAGCATCAGAATTGTTCCTACAGGCCCAAAAAAGTGAAGGTAACCTGCCTACATGACTACTGACCCATAGCACTCACGTTGGTAGCCATGAAGTGCTTTGAAAGGCTGGTTATGGCTCACATCAACACCATCATCCCGGAAACCCTAGACCCACTCCAATTTGCGTACCGCCCCAACAGAGCCACAGATGACGCAATCTCAATCACACTCCACATTGCCCTTTTCCACCCGGACAAAAGGAAAACATATGTGAGAATGATGTTCATTCAATACAGCTCAGCGTTCAACACCATAGTGCCAACAAAGCTCATCACCAAGCTAAAGAACCCTGCGACTAAACACCTCCCTCTACAACTGGATCCTGGACTTCCTGATGGGCCGCCCACTAGGTGGTAAGGGTAGGTAACAACACATCTGCCACGCTGATCCTCAACACGGAGGCCCCTCAGGGGTGCGTGTTAGTCCCCTCCTTTACTCCCTCCATTACTCCATGACTGCGTGGCCAAGCACGCATCCAACACCATCATTAAGTTTGCTGACGACACAACGATGTTAGGCCTGATCACTGACAACAAAACAAACAGCCTATAGGGAGGAGGTCAGAGACCTGTCAGTGTGGTGCCAGGACAACAACCTCTCCCTCAACGTGAGCAAGACAAAGGAGATGATCGTGAACTACAGGAAAAAGAGGGCCGAATAACGATCCCATTCACATCGACGGGCTGTAGTGGAGTGGGTCAAGAGTTTTAAGTTTGTTGTTGTCCACATCACCAACAACCTATCATGTTCCAAAACACACCAACAAAGTCGTGAAAAGGGCACAACAACGTATTTTCCCCTTCAGGAGAGTGAAAAGATTTGGCATGGATCCCCAGATCCTCAAAAAGTTCTACAGCTGCACCATCAAGAGCATCCTGAACGGTTGCATCACCGCCTGGTATGTCAACGTCTCTGCATTCAACCGTAAGGAGCTACAGAGGGTATTGCGTATGGCCCAGTACATCACTGGGGCCAAGCTTCCTCCCATCCAGGACCTATATGCTAGGCAGTGTCAGAGGAAGGCCAAAAAATTGTCAAAGACTCCAGTCACCCAAGTCATAGACTCTTTTCTCTGCTACCGCACGGCAAGCGGTACCGGAGTGCCAAATATAGGTCCAAAAGGCTCTTGATTCTAGCCATCCCGGATCCGGAATCGTGAATACAGCCTCAAGCTCATTACCATAACGCAACGTTAACTATTCATGATAATCGCAAATGAAATGAAATTAATATGCTAGCTCTCAAGCTTAACAACACTGTCATCTCAGATTTTCAAAATATGCTTCTCAACCATAGCAAAACAAGCATTTGTGTAACAGCTAGCGTAGCTAGCGTAGCATTTAGCGTTATCATCAGCAGGCAACATTTTCACAAAAACCAGAAAAGCATTCAAATAAATCATTTACCTTTGAAGAACTTCGGATGTTTTCAATGAGGAGACTCTCAGTTAGATAGCAAATGTTCAGTTTTTCCAAAAGGATTATTTGTTTAGGACAAATCGCTCTGTTTTGTTCATCACGTTTAGCTACGAAAAAAACCTGTATCCAGGAGTGTAATTATCCCCGCAGCTCATTAGCATAACACAACGTTAACTATTCATGAAAATCGCAAATAAAATTAAATTAATATGCTAGCTCTCAAGCTTAGCCTTTTGTTAATAAATCCTCTTTGGGATGATGCAATTTTCGCAGCTTTTTGTTAAAAATCGCGCAACATTTCAGCGCCCTGCTACTCATTCCAGGAATATAGTATATGCATATGATTAGTATGTGTGGATAGAAAACACTCAGACGTTTCTAAAACTGTTTAAATCACGGCTGTGACTATAACAGAACGTCTGTTTCATCGAAAAGCGCAGGAAAATCTGATCACTGGAGATGGAAAAAAATATCCATGCGCCACTCCCATGAATTGTTAAAGGTGAACCGTAATATATGGGGCCGAGCTTGCAGTACCTACAGCTTCCACAGGATCTATAGAGTCTCCTCATTTGAATCTGAATTGATTCTTGGTAGATCCGACCAAAGGGAACCGATTCTCTCCGACCACCGACCCGAGGCATTGTCTGTCTTTTTCTCCGGACATTTTTCCACACGGCAGGCTATCGAATTTACATCGCCCACTGATGATTTTTATAGCTTATTGACGTGTAGTAATACCTAAAGTTGCATTAGAAAGGTATTTCGAAGTGTTTTGTGAAAGTTTATCGTCGACTTTTTAACTTTTAAAAATGACGTTACGTTATGAAACGCTATTTTTTCCGTTTTCCACACAGTCTTCATAGATCGATATCTAGGCTATATATGGACCGATTTAATCCAAAAAAGACCCAGTATTGATTATGGGACATCAAGGAGTGCCAAGAAAGAAGATGGTCAAAGGTAATGAATGTTTTATATTTTATTGTGCGGTTTGTGTAGCGCCGACTATGCTAATTATTTTTGTTTACATCCTCTACGGGTCTTTTGGGGTGTTACATGCTATCAGATAATAGCTTCTTATGCTTTCGCCGAAAAGCATTTTACAAATCTGACTCGTGGCTAGATTCACAACGAGTGTAGCTTTAATTCAATACCTTGTTTGTGTGTTTTCATGAAAGTTTGATTTTTAACGAAAAAACGATCAGTGACGCTCTAAAATATCCGCTGATTTGATCCCCACAACGGAACATCCTCCCTAACAACACTGTCATCTCAGATTTTCAAAATATGCTTCTCAACCATAGCAAAACAAGCATTTGTGTAACAGCTAGCGTAGCTAGCGTAGCATTTAGCGTTAGCAACAGCAGGCAACATTTTCACAAAAACCAGAAAAGCATTCCAATAAATCATTTACCTTTGAAGAACTTCGGATGTTTTCAATGAGGAGACTCTCAGTTAGATAGCAAATGCTCAGTTTTTCCTGAAAGATTATTTGTTTAGGAGAAATCGCTCCGTTTGGTGCGTCACGTTTGGCTACCAAAAAAAACCAAATTCAGTCATCAAAACGCCAAACTTTTTTCCAAATTAACTCCATAATATCGACTGAAACATGGTAAACGTTGTTTAGAATCAATCCTCAAGGTGTTTTTCACATATCTCTTCATGATATATCGTTCGTGGAAGCCTCCTCTCTCCTCTCAATCACTGGATGACTGCATGCAGCTTGTAGATTACGCACCAATTTAGACAAAGGACACCGGGCGGACCCCTGGTAAATGTAGTCTCTTATGGCCAATCTTCCAATGATATGCCTACAAATACGTCACAATGCTGCAGACACCTTGGAGAAACGACAGAAAGGGCATGCTCAGTCCTGGCGCATTCACAGCCATATAAGGAGACAATGGAAAACAGAGCCTCAAAAATTCTGCTCATTTCCTGTTTGAAGTTTCATCTTGGTTTCGCCTGTAGCATGAGTTCTGTGGCACTCACAGATAATATCTTTGCATTTTTGGAAACGTCAGAGTGTTTTCTTTCCAAAGCTGTCAATTATATGCATAGTCGAGCATCTTTTCGTGACAAAATATTGCGCTTAAAACGGGCACGTTTTTTTATCCATAAATTAAAAGAGCGCCCCCTATATCCAAGAAGTTAACAGCTTCTACCCCCAAGCCATAAGACTGCTGATAAAATAATCAAATGGCCACCCGGACTATTTGCATTGACACCACCTTGTTTTTACAATGCTGCATAGTCACTTTACCCCTACTTATGTACAAATTACCTGTACCCCCGCACATTGACTCTGTACCGGTACCCCCTGTATATAGCCTCATTATTGTTATTTTATTGTGTTTCTTTAAAAAATATTTAAAATATTCTTCACTCTATTATCTTAACTGCATTGTTGGTTAAGGGCTTGTAAGTAAGCATTTCATGGTAAGGTTGTATTTGGCGCATGTGACAAATACAATTTGATTTGATCATGTATACATGCTACATGATATACAATGAAACACATATAGATAATTTACTTTAATACCAGACTTTGCAATGCTGTGACTGACTACTGTTTACACAAACCTATATGTCTAAAATGATGATAATTTACAGTAGACCTGTTCCAACCTTACCTCGGTTGGTGACCTTCAGAGATATGTATTTCCTATTTTCAATATGTTAGCATCTGTGTGACCGATAGCAGGGAGGTATTCCATCTGAGGATAGGCGTGAGAAGATGGGCTAGGCTTGGTTATCTGGCCCTATATTTCACCCACTGAACGTCAATTTGTCTCGCTAGCTGCGCATTAATAACAAACAGGGCTTGGCGAGCTGTTTATCAGCCTAACGTTACGCTCTTTATTCACATGCCATCGCTCCGAATACTCACTCTCTCTCTCACACACACACACACACACACACACACACACACACATACACACACACATATATAGCCTTCACTCATCCCCTCCTCCCTCGTCTAAATCAACTTTCTCTAGAAGTCACTGGAAGAGTTGAGCTCCAAAGCTCCATATGTCAACAAGATTTGCCCTTACAGCGAAGGAAAAGAAACAGTCAAAAGACAAGCAGGCTCCTTGTGAAATATTGAAACTCTGAAGGCGTACATACATGTGTTCTAATGGAAATGCCACAGGCTATGCCGGAAAATTGCCACATCGCGTTCATCAGTGTACACTAGAGTGGAAAAATATAACCTTATCCGGTATGATAATTATTTAATCAAGATACCTTGTTTTTATCATCATGTATCTTTAATGTTCTTTTGATGCAGTTGTTGGCTTGTGGAGTGCTCATCAAGGCAACACACCGTGCTGTTTGGAATCCTCCTCAGAGTGAACACACACACACACACACACAAGCACACAAACACAAAAGCAAGCACACACAAGCAAGCAAGCACACACACGCAAGCAAGCACACACACACGCAAGCATGCACACACATACACATGCATGCACACTCACACACACCTAGCTAGGGGGATGATTGCAGACAGTATGTCAGTGCAGTTTGATGCCAGCGGTGGAGGGGACCACTGGTTTCCATGGCAATGTAATATATGATGGCAGCTTGCTGGCAGGGAATGGGAGGGGTGGGTACTGGCAGAGTAAAGTCTGGATAAGAAATTAAAGCAGGAAGTGGCCAGGAGCTTCCTTCAAGCCTTTGTCAGTCACACTGGTTAACTGATACACATGATCGTCCTGTAGGGCACACAGGATCCATCTCTCTCTGACAGAACACAGGAAGGGGTTGGTGGAGTTGAAAGAACAATCTGGTGTCTACACTTTCCTTGAACCCTACATTATGAGTTAGTACAATACATAATACTGATATAGACAGGATATAACAGATGTTATAAACTGTCATGGCAGCTTGTGTCCGTTTATAACTGGTATGGCTAGGGCCCTGAAGGCCATACGAGGAATGGTTTGAGTATAGTATGGCCATCTATCTCTGTGCAACATGCAAATCTTGGCAAGTCACTGTCGGAACTAGAAGCACAAGCATTTCGCTACACTCGCAATAACATCTGCTATCCATGTGTATGTGACCAATATTGGATGAACAATGGAAAAAATTTGCAAAATTATTTTTTTGCATTGTTTATGGGTTTTGCCTTTTTCAGTACTTATTACGTTACTTGTTAAGCACATTTGACCGTAGTTTTAGTCAATTGGAGGTGTACTCTGTGCCTCTTTGCTTGACATCATAGGGAAATCAGCCAAGACCTCAGAAAAACAATTTTAGACCTCCACAAGTCTGGTTCATCCTTGGGAGCAATTTCCAAATGTCTGAAGGGACCACGTTCATCTGTACAAACAATAGTATGCAAGAATAAACAACTTGTGAAAAGTACAAATCACTCCCAGAACAACAGAAAGGGACCTTGTGAAGATGCTGGAGGAAACAGGTACAAAATTATCTATATACATAGTAATACGAGTACTATATTGACGTAACCTGAAAAGCTGCACAGCAAGGAAGAAGCCACTGCTCCAAAACCACCATAGAAAAGCCAGACTATGGTTTGCAACTGCACATGGGGACAAAGATTGTACTTTTTGGAGAAATGTCCTCTGGTCTGATGAAACAAAAATAGAACTGTTTGGCCATAATGACCATCGTTATGTTTGGAAGAAAAAGGAGGAGGCTTGCAAGCAGAAGAACACCATCCCAAACGTGACTCACGGGGGTGGCAGCATCATGTTGTGGGGGTGCTTTGCTGCAAGAGGGACTGTTGTACTTCACTATATAGATGGCATCATGAGGATGGAAAATTATGTGGATATATTAAAGCAACATCTCAAGACATTAGTCAGGAAGTTAAAGCTTGGTCGCAAATGGCTCTTCCAAAAGGACAATTACCCAAGCATACTTCCGAAGTTGTTGCGTAATGGCTTAAGGACAACAAAGTCAAGGTATTGGAGTGGCCATCACAAAACCGTGACCTCAATCCTATAGAACATTTGTGGGCAGAACTGAAAAAGCATGTGCGAGCAAGGAGGCCTACAAACCTGACTCAGTTACACCAGCTCTGTCCAGAGGAATGGGCTAAAATTCACCCAATTTATTGTGGGAAGCTTGTGGAAGGCTACCAGAAAAGGTTGACCCCAAGTTAAACAATTTAAAGGCAATGCTACTAAATACTAATTGAGTGTATGTAAACTTCTGACCCACTAAAATAAAGTGGAGATCCTAACTGACCTAAGACAGGGACTTTTTCCTTGGATTAAATGTCAGGAATTGTGAAAAACGGAGTTTAAATGTATTTGGCTAAGGTGTATGTAAACTTCCGACTTCAACTGTACATACATACATGTAGATAGATAGATAGATAGATAGATATTTTATATATATTTTATATATATATATATATATATATATATATATATATATATATATTTTATATGTATATATGTATGTACAGTTAATCAACTGTACATACATATATACATATATATATTTATATACATATATATAAATATATATGTATATATGTATGTACAGTTGATATATATATATAATATATATATATGTATGTACAGTTGATTTATATATATTTATATATATATATATATTATATATATATATATATATATATATATATATATATATATATACATACAGGTACAGTATACACTACCGGTCAAAAGTTTGGTGTGATAATGTCGAAGTGGAATTATGTTTTTAGAATCTTTTACGTATTAATTATATTTCTCGAGTCAATGTTATGGCAAGCCTAAATGAGTTCAGGAATACAAATGTACTTAACAAGTCACGTAATAAGTTGCATGGACTCTGTGTGAAATAATAGTGTTTAACATGATTTTTTAATGACTACCTCATCTCTGTACCCTATACATACAATTTTCTGTAATGTCCCTCAGTCAAGTAGTGAATTAAAAACACAGATTCAACTACAAAGACCAGGGAGGTTTTCCAATGCCTCGCAAAAAGGGGACCTATTGGTAGATGTGTAGAAAAAACAGACATTTGAGCATAGTGAAGTTATTAATTACAGTTTGGATGGTGTATCAGTACAGTCGTGGCCAAAAGCTTTGAGAATTACACAAATATTAATTTCCACAAAGTTTGCTGCTTCGTTGTCTTTAGATATTTTTGACAGGTGTTACTATGGAATACTGGAGTATAATTACAAGTATTTCATAAGTGTCAAAGGCTTTTATTGACAATTACATGAAGTTGATGCAAAGAGTCAATATTTGCAGTGTTAACCCTTCTTTTTAAGACCTCTGCAATCTGCTCTGGCATGCTGTCAATTACCTTCTGGGCCACATCCTGACTGATGGCAGCCCATTCTTGCATAATCAATTCTTAGAGTTTGTCAGAATTTGTGTGTTTTTGTTTGTCCACCCGCCTCTTGAGGATTGACCACAAGTTCTCGATGGGATTAAGGTCTGGGGAGTTTCCTGGCCATGGACCCCAAAAATCGATGTTTCGTTCCTCGAGCCACTTAGTTATCACTTTTGCCTTATGGCAAGGTGCTCCATCATGCTGGAAAAGGCATTGTTTGTCACCAATCTGTTCCTGGATGGATGGGAGAAGTTCCTCTCTGAGGATGTGTTGGTACGATTCTTTATTCATGGTAGTTTTCTAGGCAAAATTGTGAGTGAGCCCACTCACTTGGCTGAGAAGCAACCCCATAAATGAATGGTCTCTGGATGCTTTACTGCTGGCATGTCACAGGACTGATGGTAGCGCTCACCTTGTCTTCTCTGAACAAGCTTTTATACGGATGCCCCAAAAAATCGGAAAGGGGATTCATCAGAGTAAATGACTTTACCCCAGTCCTCATCAGTCCAATCCCTGTACCTTTTGCAGAAAATCAGTCTGCCTGCTGCCATTCCTTAGCAAGCTCTGTACTGGTGGTGTCTCAATCCAGCAGCTGAATCAACTTTAGGAGACGTTCCTGGCGCTTGCTGGACTTTCTTGGGTGCCCTGAAGCCTTCTTCACAACAATTGAACCGCTCTCCATGAAGTTCTTGATGATCCAATAAACGTTTGATTTAGGTGAAATCTTACTGGGAGCAATATCCTTGCCTGTGAAGCCCTTTTTGTGCAACACAATGATGATGGCACCTGTTTCGTTGCAGGTAACCACGGTTGACAGAGGAAGAACAATGATTCCAAGCACCACCCTCCTTTTGAAGCTTCTAGTCTGTTATTCAAACTGAGTCAGCATGACAGAGTGATCTCCAGCCCTGTCCTCATCAACACTCACACCTGTGTTAACGAGAGAATCACTGACATGATGTCAGCTGGTCCTTTTGTGGCAGGGCTGAAATGCAGTGGAAATGTTTTTGGGGGATTCAGTTGTTTTGCATGGCAAAGAGGGACTTTGCAAATCATTTCAATTCATCTGATCACTCTTCATATCATTCTGGAGTATATGCAAATTGCCATCATACAAACTGAGGCAGCAGACTTTGTGAAAATGAATATTTGTGTCATTCTCAAAACCTTTGGCCACGACTGAACACCCAGTCACTGCAAAGAGGAAAGGTGTCCTTCCTAACTCAGTTAACAAGGTAACAAGGTACTCAGGTAACAATTTAGGCTTTACACTACGAGGCCAATGGTGGCTTTAATACAGGTACAGAGTTGAAAGCGTTATGTTTGGGGCAAATCCAACACAACACATCACTGAGTATCAATCTTCATATTTTCAAGCATGGTGGTGGCTGCATCATGTTATGGGTATGCTTGTCATCAGCAATATAAGGAACCAAAGTAAAACCGTCTCGCATTGCTCGTGTGAACAACATATTCTGTTGGCTTTTGGTTATGGCTTTCACTACACAGCAGCAGGAGTTAGTTGGGCTTGACACACCGGGGTAGGTTGTACACAACCCAAAGCCTATCTGGCCTCACGTGGTATGAAACTGTAATCCATCAACAGGAAGAGAAAAGGCTAGGGGTGAAGACTAACAAATCAACTCTGAAATCTCCCGAAACCTCCCGAAACCCGGATATGGTGCACAGTTGGGCATTGGGCTTACAACCCCATCCCATAAAACCTTTGTGCTAAAGAAACAGCAACAAATGACAATCCTACAACTGGATGGAAATATCTACCAGAGTCCTAGACTTGTACGAATGCCATCAGCGAAAGCCTAAAGGAAACTAGTGATGTGAAGATGGGAGCACTGAACACCAAAAACAAACTGCACGTTGGCATATGAAATGTTCAAACAGTGTTTGAGTCCCAAAAACTGGCAAGATTAGAAGGAAATGAGAAGATACAAGCTACAGATCCTGGGAATGATTGAAGCCAGGTGGCCTAACTCTGGTTCCAATGAGAACCAGCACTGGAGCAGCAGTACTACACTCTTGCCAAACATACCCTCGTAAAACTGACTATCCTACCGATCCTTGACTTCGGCAATGTAATTTGCAAAATAGCCTCCAACACTATTCAGCGAACTGGATGTAGTCTATCACAGTGCCATCCGTTTTGTCACCAAAGCCCCATATACTACCCACCACTGCGACCTGTATGCTCTCGTTGGCTGGCCCTCACTACATATTCGCCGCCAAACCCACTGGCTCCAGGTCATCTATAATTCTTTGCTAGGTAAAGCTCCACCTTATCTCAGCTCACTGGTCACCACCGTCATCATTCCTCCTGACAGAGCTGGTGTAACTGAGTCAGGTTTGTAGGCCTCCTTGCTCGCATACGCTTTTTCAGTTCTGACAACGAATCTTCGATAGGATTGAGGTCAGGGCTTTGTGATGGCCACTCCAATACCTTGACTTTGTTGTGCTTCAGCCATTTTGCCACAGCTTTGGAAGTATGCTTGGGGTCATTGTCCATTTGGAAGAGCCATTTGCGACCAAGCTTTAACTTCCTGACTGATGTCTTGAGATGTTGCTTCAATATATCCACGTAATTTTCCATTCTCAAGATGCTATCTATTTGGTGAAGTGCACCAGTCCCTCCTGCAGCAAAGCACCCCCACAACATGACGCTGCCACCCCCGTGCTTCAGGGTTGGGATGGTGTTCTTTGACTTGCAAGTCTCCCCCGTTTTCCTTCAAGCATAACGATGGTCATCATGGCCAAACAGTTCTATTTTTGTTTCATCAGACCAGAGGACATTTCTCCAAAAAGTACAATATTTGTCACCATGTGCAGTTGCAAACCGTAGTCTGGCTTTTCTATGGTGGTTTTGGAGCAGTGGCTTCTTCCTTGTTGAGCAGCTTTTCAGGTTATGTCGATATAGGCCTGGTTTTAATGGGGATATAGATACTTTTGTACCTGTTTCCTCCAGCATCTTCACAAGGTCCTTTGCTGTTGTTCTGGGATTGATTTGCACTTTTCACACCAAGGAATGTTAATCTCTAGGAGACAGAACGCGTTTCCTTCCTGAGAAGTATGATGACGGCTACATGGTCCCATGGTGTTTTTTCTTGCGTAATATTGTTTGTACAGATGAACGTGGTACCTTCAGGCGTTTGGGTATTGCTCCCAAGGATGAACCAGACTTGTGGAGGTCAACAATTGTTTTTCTGAGGTCTTGGCTGATTTCTTTTGATTTTCCCATGATGTCAAGCAAAGAGGCACTGAGTTTGAAGGTAGGCCTTGAAATACATCCACAGGTACACCTCCAAATGACTCAAATTATGTCAATTAGCCTATCATAAGCTTCTAAAGCAAGCAAGCAATTTTCTGGAACTTTCCAAGCTGTTTAAAGGCACAGTCAACTTAGTGTATGTAAATTTCTGACCCACTGGAATTGTGATACAGTGAATTATAAGTGAAGTAATCTGTCTGTAAACAATTGTTGGAAAAACTTGTGGAGTGGTTGAAAAACGAGTTTTAATGACTCCAACCTAAGTGTATGTAAACTTACGACCTCAACTGTACATACATTTTTCTATTGTGTTTTGACTGTACGTTTGTTCATGTGTAACTCAGTGTTGTTGTTCTTGTCGCACTGCTTTGCTTTATCTTAGCCAGGTCGCAGTTATTAATGAGAACTTGTTCTCAACTGTCCTACCTCATTAAATAAAAGGTGAAATAAAAGTAAAAAGTAAACAAAAGTTTATTGGCAATTTCTCGCTTTGAATAGCCTTCATTTCTCAGAACAAGAATAGACTGACAAGTTTCAGAAGAAAGTTATTTGTTTCTGGCCATTTTGAGCCTGTAATCAAACCCACAAATGCTAATGCCCCAGATACTCAACTTGTCTTAAGAAGGCCAGTTTTATTGCTTCTTTAAATCAGAACTACAGTTTACAGCTGTGCTAACATAATTGCAAAAGTGTTTTCTAATGATCAATTACCCTTTTAAAATGATCACCTTGGATTTGCTGACACAATGTGCCATTAGAACACAGGAGTGATGGTTGCTGATAATAGTTCTCTGTACGCCGATGTAGATATTCCATTTAAAATCAGCCGTTTCCAGCTACAATAGTCATTTACAACATTAACAACATGTATTTCTGATCAATTTGATATTATTTTAATGGACAAAACATGTGCTTTTCTTTCAAAAACAAGAATATTTCTAAGTGACCCAAAACTTTTAAACGGTAGAGTATGTATACTGTAGCTAAGAAAATAATACTAAGTATGTTGTGTAGTAAGCTGTTAGTTACCCCTGTGCCTCACCCTAATTGGTCCCTTTCCACTCATAATTTAGCCTACTGTTGTGACTTGGTGGTGCATGTGTAGCCTGTAGCCTGTTTTAGAGAAATGTAATTATGGAATATTGTAAGAGCTTTCTTTGTCTGCTTATATGACCCCTTTACTTATTATACAGTTCTGACTTGGTGTACAGGGAGAATATTGTATGAACGACCAATGTTCTGAATTCTGTCGCAGTACATTTCAAAAGTGCGGAACAAATAGATATATTGCCTATGTCAGTCCTTGCTCGCTCATTAATGTCTTAATCAAAATTACAGATAGCCTCTTATCCGCTCGTCATTCTCTTATGCCATAGTTTGTACATTCAAGTACAGATGAAGATTTGCTCCTCTATGTTACTGAAAAGAAGGCTTTGCTGTTAGAATATCTTTATGTAGGACCTAACAGTTTGTGGCCACTGTTTGTTACCATTACAGTGCAATTCATGTGTTGTTTAGCGTTGTGTGGTGTTGTGTAGTGGATTTATTGGTATGCATCTAAAACATTTGTTTTGAGTTGGCCCCATCAAGATTATCATGATAATATTGCCACTGGTCATAGATTTAGCTGGTAACACACAGTGTATTGGCACGGTAAAATAACATGGCTATAGCTCACTCTTACATGCTCTATGTTTGAGCTGTTTTTGAAAGCAAAAGTCGAATTGAAAACATTATTGACATTAGAACATGATGGTCATAATGGCAAGCTAGGACTGATGGTTTGTTTACCTAAACAGCCAAGTCTGTCTGTTTGGTTACCACGGCAACAACTGTAGCTAGCTATCTAGTAAACTTGCTAGCTACTTCAATAGATGTTGAACACATTTATACTATCAAATGTATTAAATTATAGCCATGGTTTAAAATGGATAACCAACTCGAGGTTCTATGCAACTCCGTGGAACTCCACTAACGCATTGTGGAACACACCTTCCAAGTTGTTCATTACTTTTCCATAGAACACATAGGCCCTTGTTGATTATGCCTTACATATACTGAACAAAAATATAAACGCAATATGTAAAGTGTTGATGTTTCAGTGTTTCCCAACCATGGTCCTCGAGTACACCCAACAGTACACAGTTTCATTGTAGCCCTTGACAAATACACCTCCTTCAATTTATTGAGGGCTTAATGATTAGTTGACAAGTTGAATCAGATGTGCTTGTCCAGGGTTACAATAAAAATGTGTACTGTTGTTGGTACTTGAGGATCAGGGTTGGGAAACACTGCCATGTTCCATGAGCTGAAATAAAAATGTGTACTGTTGTTGGTACTTGAGGATCAGGGTTGGGAAACACTGCCATGTTCCATGAGCTGAAATAAAAATGTGTACTGTTGTTGGTACTTGAGGATCAGGGTTGGGAAACACTGCCATGTTCCATGAGCTGAAATAAAAATGTGTACTGTTGTTGGTACTTGAGGATCAGGGTTGGGAAACACTGCCATGTTCCATGAGCTGAAATAAAAATGTGTACTGTTGTTGGTACTTGAGGATCAGGGTTGGGAAACACTGCCATGTTCCATGAGCTGAAATAAAAATGTGTACTGTTGTTGGTACTTGAGGATCAGGGTTGGGAAACACTGCCATGTTCCATGAGCTGAAATAAAAATGTGTACTGTTGTTGGTACTTGAGGATCAGGGTTGGGAAACACTGCCATGTTCCATGAGCTGAAATAAAAATGTGTACTGTTGTTGGTACTTGAGGATCAGGGTTGGGAAACACTGCCATGTTCCATGAGCTGAAAATAAAAATGTGTACTGTTGTTGGTACTTGAGGATCAGGGTTGGGAAACACTGCCATGTTCCATGAGCTGAAATAAAAATGTGTGCACATTTTTTTTACATACCTGTTAGTGAGCATTTCTCCTTTGCCAAGATAATCTACATACCTGACAGGTGTGGCATATCAGGAAGTTGATAAAAAAGCCTTATCATTACACAAGTGCATCTTGTGCTGGGGACAATGAAAGGCCACTCTAAAATGTGCAGTTTTGTCACACAACACAATGCAACAGATGTCTCAAATTTTGAGGGAGAGTGCAATTTACATGCTGACAGTAGAAATATCCACCAGAACTGTTGCCGGAGAATTTAATGTTAATTTCTCTACCATTTAGAGAATTTGTCAGTACTTACAACCGGTCTCATAAACGCTGAACACATGTTGCCACGCCAGCCCAGGATCTTCAATTGCGGGATCTTCTGAGACCAGCAACCTGAACAGCTGATGAAACTGAGGAGTATTTATATCTGAAATAAAAACTCACAAGTGGGTGTCCCTATGCCCTCTCAGTCCAACCCATAGCTGTGCCCCTGCCCAATCATGTGAAATCCATAGAATAGGGCCTAATGAATTCATATCAATTGACTGATTTCCTTACATAAACTGTATGCATGTAGTTCTGTCCTTGAGCTGTTCTTGTCTATTGAAATTCTGTATTATGTAATTTTCTATTATGTTTCAAGTTTTGTTTGGACCCCAGGAAGAGTAGCTTCTGCTTTTGCAACAGCTAATGGGGATTCTAATAAAATAACAAAAATACCAAATACCAAAAATCAGTAAAATAATTGAAATTGTTTTATGTTGCGTTTACATTTTGTTCAGTATATATACCATGCATTCAGAAAGTATTCCCACCCTTGCATTTTTCCACATTTTGTTACGTAACAGCCTTATTCTAAAATTGATCAAATTGTTTTTTTCCCCTCATCATTCTACACATAACGTCAAAGGAAAAACAGGTTTATAGTAATTTTTGTAATATGACATTTACATAACTATTCAGACTCTTTACTCAGTCTGTTGAAGCACTTTTGGCAGCGATTACGGCCTCGAATCCTCTTGGGTTTGACGCTACAAGCTTGGCACACCTGTATTTGGGGGAGTTTCTTCTATTCTTCTCTGCAGATCCTCTCAATCTCTGTCAGAGATGTTCAATTAGGTTCAAGTTCGGGCTCTGGCTGGGCCTCTCAAGGACATTCAGAGACTTGTCCCAAAGCTACTCCTACATTGTCTTGGCTGTGTGCTTGAGGTTGCTGTCCTGTTGGAAGGTGAACATTTGCCCTAGTCTGAGGTCCTGAGTGCTCTGGAGCAGGTTTTCGTGAATGATCTCTCTGCATTTGGTCCGTTCATCTTTCTCTTGATCCTGATTTGTCTCCCAGCCCATGCCACTGAAAAACATCCCTACAGCATGGTGCTGCCACCACCATGCTTCACTGTAGGGATGGTGCCATGTTTCCTCCAGATGTGACACTTAGCATTCAGGCCAAAGAGTTCAATCTTGGTTTCATCAAACCAAAGAATCTTCTTTCTAATGGTCAAGAGAGTACTTCAGGTGCCTTTTGGCAAACTTCAAGTGGGCTGTCATGTGCCTTTTACTGAGGAGTGGCTTCCGTCTGGTCACCATAAAAGCCTGATTGATAGAGTGCTGCAGAGATGGTTGTCCTTCTGGAAGGTTTTCCCATCTTCACAGAGGATCTCTGGAGCTCTGTTAGAATGACCATTGGGTTCTTGGTCAGCTCCCTGACCAAGGTCCTTCTCCGCTAAGGTCCATCTCACCCGATTGTGTAACGGTTCTCTTGTGGTGAAGGAGAGGAGGACCAAAACACAGCGTGGTGGTTATTCATGTTTCTTTAATGAAGACGCTATACATGAATAAACTAACGAAAACAATAAACGTGAGAACTCAAAACAGCCCTATCTGGTGCAAAACACAAAGACAAGAACAATCACCCACAAACACACAGTGAAACCCAGGCTACCTAAATATGGTTCCCAATCAGAGACAATGACTAACACCTGCCTCTGATTGAGAACCATATCAGGCCAAACACAGAAACAGACAAACTAGACACACAACATAGAATGCCCACTCAGATCACACCCTGACCAAACAAACATAGAAACATACAAAGCAAACTATGGTCAGGGTGTGACAGATTGTTCAGTTTGGCTGAAGTCTTGGAAGTCTTGGTGGTTCCAAACTTCTTCCATTTAAGAATGATGGAGGCCACTGTGTTCTTGGGGATCTTCAATGCTGCAGACATTTTTTGGTACCCTTCTCCAGATCTGTGCCTCGACACAATCCTGTCTTGGATCTCTACAGACAATTCCTTCAGCCTCATGGCTTGGTTTTAGCTCTGACATGCACTGTCAACTGACTGTGGGGCCTTATATAGACAGGTGTGTGCCTTTCCAAATCATGTCCAATCAATTGAATTTATCACAGGTGGACTCCAATCAAGTAGCAGAAACATCTCAAGGATGAGCAATCGAAACAGGATGCACCTGAGCTAAATTTCAAGACTCATTGCAAAGGGTCTGAATACTTATGTAAATAAGGTATTTGTATTATTTAAGTTTAATTTAAGTTTAATTTAAGTCTAAATTGGAAAACAATTCTACAATTCTTAAAGCGGTGCAGCCAGCGGGTTTCTCCACGCATCGCTCCGACAGAAACAAACATCTTTCTGGTAAGAAGAGGGGCGGGGGCGTATGCCTCATGGCCAACGTGACATGGTGTGATGAAAGAAACATACAGGAACTCAAATCCTTCTGTTCACCTGATTTAGACTTCCTCACAATCAAATGTAGACCGCATTATCTACCAAGAGAATTCTCTTCGATTATAATCACAGCCGTATATCCCCCCAAGCAGACACATCGATGGCTCTGAACGAACTTTATTTAACTCTCTGCAAACTGGAAACGATTTATCCGGAGGCTGCATTCATTGTAGCTGGGGATTTTAACAAGGCTAATCTGAAAACAAGACTCCCTAAATTTTATCAGCATATCGATTGCGCAACCAGGGGTGGAAAGACCCTGGATCATTGTTACTCTAACTTCCGCGACGCATATAAGGCCCTGCCCCGCCCCCTTTCGGAAAAGCTGACCACGACTCCATTTTGTTGATCCCTGCCTACAGACAGAAACTAAAACAAGAGGCTCCCACGCTGAGGTCTGTCCAACGCTGGTCCGACCAAGCTGACTCCACACTCCAAGACTGCTTCCATCACGTGGACTGGGAGATGTTTCGTATTGCGTCAGACAACAACATTGACGAATACGCTGATTCGGTGTGCGAGTTCATTAGAACGTGCGTTGAAGATGTCGTTCCCATAGCAACGATTAAAACATTCCCTAACCAGAAACCGTGGATTGATGGCAGCATTCGTGTGAAACTGAAGGAGCGAACCACTGCTTTTAATCAGGGCAAGGTGTCTGGTAACATGACTGAATACAAACAGCGCAGCTATTCCCTCCGCAAGGCTATCAAACAAGCTAAGTGCCAGTACAGAGACAAAGTAGAATCTCAATTCAACGGCTCAGACACAAGAGGTATGTGGCAGGGTCTACAGTCAATCACGGACTACAGGAAGAAACCCAGCCCAGTCACGGACCAGGATGTCTTGCTCCCAGGCAGACTAAATAACTTTTTTGCCCGCTTTGAGGACAATAAAGTGCCACTGACACGGCCTGCAACGAAAACATGCGGTCTCTCCTTCACTGCAGCCGAAGTGAGTAAGACATTTAAACGTGTTAACCCTCGCAAGGCTGCAGGCCCAGACGGCATCCCCAGCCACGCCCTCAGAGCATGCGCAGACCAGCTGGCCGGTGTGTTTACGGACATATTCAATCAATCCCTATACCAGTCTGCTGTTCCCACATGCTTCAAGAGGACCACCATTGTTCCTGTTCCCAAGAAAGCTAAGGTAACTGAGCTAAACGACTACCGCCCCGTAGCACTCACATCCGTCATCATGAAGTGCTTTGAGAGATTAGTCAAGGACCATATCACCTCCACCCTACCTGACACCCTAGACCCACTCCAATTTGCTTACCGCCCAAATAGGTCCACAGACGATGCAATCTCAACCACACTGCACACTGCCCTAACCCATCTGGACAAGAGGAATACCTATGTGAGAATGCTGTTCATCGACTACAGCTCGGCATTCAACACCATAGTACCCTCCAAGCTCGTCATCAAGCTCGAGACCCTGGGTCTCGACCCCGCCCTGTGCAACTGGGCACTGGACTTCCTGACGGGCCGCCCCCAGGTGGTGAGGGTAGGCAACACCATCTCCTCCCCGCTGATCCTCAACACTGGGGCCCCACAAGGGTGCGTTCTGAGCCCTCTCCTGTACTCCCTGTTCACCCACGACTGCGTGGCCACGCACGCCTCCAACTCAATCATCAAGTTTGCGGACGACACAACAGTGGTAGGCTTGATTACCAACAACGACGAGACGGCCTAGGAGGTGAGGGCCCTCGGAGTGTGGTGTCAGGAAAATAACCTCACACTCAACGTCAACAAAACTAAGGAGATGATTGTGGACTTCAGGAAACAGCAGAGGGAACACCCCCCCATCCACATCGATGGAACAGTAGTGGAGAGGGTAGCAAGTTTTAAGTTCCACGGCATACACATCACAGACAAACTGAATTGGTCCACTCACACAGACAGCATCGTGAGGAAGGCGCAGCAGCGCCTCTTCAACCTCAGGAGGCTGAAGAAATTCGGCTTGTCACCAAAAGCACTCACAAACTTCTACAGATGCACAATCGAGAGCATCCTGGCGGGCTGTATCACCGCCTGGTATGGCAACTGCACCGCCCTCAACCGTAAGGCTCTCCAGAGGGTAGTGAGGTCTGCACAACGCATCACCGGGGGCAAACTACCTGCCCTCCAGGACACCTACACCACCCGATGCTACAGGAAGGCCATAAAGATCATCAAGGACATCAACCACCCGAGCCACTGCCTGTTCACCCCGCTGTCATCCAGAAGGCGAGGTCAGTACAGGTGCATCAAAGCTGGGACCGAGAGACTGAAAAACAGCTTCTATCTCAAGGCCATCAGACTGTTAAACAGCCACCACTAATATTGAGTGGCTACTGCCAACACACTGTCAATGACACTGACTCTACTCCAGCCACTTTAATAATGGGAATTGATGGGAAATGATGTAAATATATCACTAGCCACTTTAAACAATGCTACCTTATATAATGTTACTTACCCTACATTATTCATCTCATATGCATACGTAGATACTGTACTCTATATCATCGACTGCATCCTTATGTAATACATGTATCACTAGCCACTTTAACTATGCCACTTGGTTTACATACTCATCTCATATGTATATACTGTACTCGATTTCATCTACTGTATCTTGCCTATGCTGCTCTGTACCATCACTCATTCATATATCCTTATGTACATATTCTTTATCCCCTTACACTGTGTATAAGACAGTAGTTTTTTGAAATTGTTAGTTAGATCACTTGTTCGTTATTACTGCATTGTCGGAACTAGAAGCACAAGCATTTCGCTACACTCGCATTAACATCTGCTAACCATGTGTACGTGACAAATAAAATTTGATTTGATTTGATTTGATTTAACGCAGCGGTCTAAGGCACTGCATCTCAGTGCATGAGATGTTGCAAAGGGTCTGAATACTTATGTAAACATTTCTACAAACCTGTTTTTGCTTTGTCATTATGGGGTATTGTGTGTAGATTGATAAGGGAATAAAAAATAAAAAATAAACATTTTTTAGAATAAGGCTGTAACGTAACAAAATGTGACAAAAGGGAAAGGGTCTGAAAACTTTCCGAATGCACTGTATATATTTATATTCCGGACTCTGACATTGTTCATTCTGATATTGCTTAATTTCTTTCTTTTTACTTTTTGGATTGTGTGCTTATTGTGGCTAGGTATTATTACTGCACTGTTGCAGCTAGAAAGACATGCATTGAGCTGCAGCTGTGATAACATCTGCAAATCTGTGTACAAGTCCAATAAACTTTGATTTTGGTTTAGATTTAACCAAACACAATTCAATATCCCTTTTGCAATACAGTAATAGCCTATTCAAAATCACTTTCAATATCACTTTTGCAATACGATAAGTAGCCTATTAACTAGTCAATGATGTTAACTTCTCCAACTAAAACAAAAATAAAAGTTAGATAACAGGAATAAACCAGTGGCTCAGATTAACTGCCTAAACATTAGATATCCTTTAAATGTTTATATTTGGTTGCATTGTCAACCAAACACAATTCAACAAATGCTTTGTAATACAGTAAATAGCCTTAAGTTAAGTAACAGTGTTTATTCACCCTTGGCCAAATTTTGAAGTTAACCTACAGTAACAATAAATGTCTCTATTTAATCACAGAAAGTGTGCATGTTCAAGATAGCATGCAAAAGTCACAGGTTTGTGGAGATCTTCACAATTGCTGTAATAATTTGGGTCTTGAACAGCATTGATCACTTGCACTATGCACTCTAATGCAATCTAACCTCAACTGCAATCCAGGTCATTTGGTTGTTCTAATAGATGAAGGACAGTGATAACACATTAACACATGATAACGCAGCGGTCTAAGGCACTGCATCTCAGTGCATGAGGCGTTACTACAGACAACCTGGTTCGATTCCAGGCTGTATCACAACAGGACATGATTGCGAGTCCCCTAGGGCGGCACACAATTGGCCCAGCGTCATCCGGGTTTGGCTGATGTAGGCTGTCATAGTAAATAAAAATGTGTTATTTTTGAAAACATTTTTTAATTCACCTTTATTTAACCAGTTAGGCCAGTTGAGAACAAGTTCTCATTTACGACCTGGCGACCTGGCCAAGATAAAGCAAAGTAGTGTGACAAAAACAACATCACAGAGTTACACATGGGATAAACAAATGTACAGTCAATAACACAATAACACAAGTTCTTAACTGACTTGCCTAGATAAATAAAGGTAAAAAATTAAATCAACAGTAAGTTGTTGTATACTGTAAATACAACATTTCTGACATTTTTTCCATTGGAATTTGGTTGTGCTTTTAGATGGTTGAAAGCATAGTGATACCACATTGGGAGTTTAACAAACTTCTGGCTGTCATTTTGAATGGGTGAAAAAAGGTTGAAATCCCATTGATCAACATCACAACCAAATATTACGCACATGTCCACGTTGAAATGGCATGGTTTGACCAATGGGTGGACAATCGACATGGTATGTGATGGAAATCATATCTGCATTTCACACCATAAGAAACACAGGGAGGTGATGGGTTGTGGGTTACAGACAAAACTAGAGGACAGAGTTTGGCCACCCATCTATTTCTGTCGTTTTATATAGGTCTGGTGTGGTAGACATGGAACACTAGGGGATAGTATTTCAGTGTGTACTGTACAGTACGAGAGGGAATCTTGCCTGTGGTGCTCAGGACTAGCAAGGTCAGGAACAACATAGCTGTTCCAGTTGTTCATGTACTGATAGTGGGAAAGAGCTTTACCAAGCATCTATTTAATATGGATGTATACCCTCCACGGTGTTTACCCTCATCTAGCCTTAATAAAAATGTCGATCACTCGCGAAAATGGCTAATGCAAAATGTGAGTGTTGGCTGTCTTTACTTGTTAAAGCTAGATTGCACCCAAAGACGCAGCACCTGTACGGTACACTCCTGTTCAGATTTGAGCACACCAGATTTTCCAACTGAATTGGCTCTACTTTCCATCCTGTATTCCTAGTGACAGCAGAAGAGTGGTGTGAGCTTTGTCAGTGCGGTCAGGTGCTGATGCAATGTCTCGCCAGGTAGGCCGAGGTATAGGCTCACTACCTTCAACAACCACATCAGAGTGAGGATTCTATTTGACATGCATGACTTCATAGGAACACTTGGTACTCCCAAGCTTTCAACATGTCTCATGTTATCTATTTGGGTGTTTCTGGTTTGTTTCATTTACCTACACAGAGGAACAAACTCTCTAATAATGGTATTGTTGTTTCAATCTTGATTCAATATTTATTGAAATTGCCTTCTAACAGGGACACACATGTAATTTGCAGATTTTGCTAATAAGAAAATAATTCCTTTAAAAGTCCCTCCTTGACGTTCAAGGAACAACACGGCTCTGTTGAATAGAAAGGCCCTACCGGATAACACAAATGTCATGCATAGTAAATTGGTGTGAAAATGACTGTCCAGAACAGTTTATAATGAAGACAGCAGCACCCACCCTGCCTCTGCTACCACCAGGCCTCTTTCTAACAGCATTCCCATCATGGATGGCCCTGCTCTGACTGATAACGGTGTGTACCATCTCCTATTCTCCCAGCCTCTTCCCAGGAAGAGTTGCTCAGTGTGATTGGTTTGGGCGGCCAGTCTGAAAGCCTGTGCATAATGCTCACATCATTTTCACACCACATGTCGCTGAAAATAACAGCTGCCTGGCCCTAGCTCCATACTGTGTGGCCCTAGCTGTCTCTCGATCGTTCTTTCTTTCTCTTTCACTTTTTTTTCTGTCACCCTTTTCATCCTGCAGTCCTAAAGACAACGTATCGCCAAAGGAGTAGTACGCACACTGAGAGAGAGAAAGAGAATGAGACAGACAGTTTGTCAGTATCCACTCAAGCAAACGTCTGCACACATGCACGCACACACATGCATAAAAGGGAAAGGGGGATACCTAGTCAGTTGTACAACTGAATGCATTCAAATGAAATGTGTCTTCCGCATTTAACCCAACCCCCTTAAGGGTTCTCAGCAAAGCATTGAGTCATCTGTATTCCACAAAACTAGTATTAGTACGCTGAGCCAAAGCCTAGGCATTAGCTTGGGGAGGTAAAACGAGTCTTCATGCAAGGTTATCATCAAGTGAATGTGGTTCAACAAAACACCTCCATTACAGAGGCACACAGACAAACACACACAGACAATATAATATATTTTAAAAATATATAATCTTATCTTCATCGCACAACCCCAAAACATCAATAATTAATTTGTGGATAAGAAACCATCCCTTAAGGACAAATGTCTTAATCAGTGTTTAATACTAGCATGGAGGGAAACAAATGGATTTTAACTTTCCATCTTCCTCTCAGCTTTACATCAATTGTATAATATGCTGCCTCTGCCTCACCTGCTCAAGGAGTTGGTTACAATTATAAACTGAAAAGTGGGAGAAAACAGAAAGTTCCAGAGTTGTCTGGTGACAGTAAATAAATGGATTTCTGCCACCTTGGTGCGCATAGTATTAAAGTGTGTGTCCATTTGGTTTTAACACAACACTTCAGAGAATGAAAATAATCTAAAGGAACTCAATGAGCTTCTCTCTCTCTCTCTCTCTTCCATCTCCACAACATCTGCCTGCTACAAGCTTTATTATCACTCACTTAGTGCTGCCGCAACAACCATACAACACATCTATCAGCACTCAGAACTCTGTTATTACTGTGTGTAATACCATGACATTTGAAGGACCTTTGAGAAAAAATGTACCTTCAAGTTGAACCTGATTCTAGACTGCTCTACTTGGTTCATCAACTGGAAACATGTCATGGTTCTGAGAGAAAAGGATAGTGAAAGAGAGAGGGGGGGATAGATAGAAGAGTAGACGAAGCATGTATGGTTTCAGAGGGCTGTGTTGAAAAACTAGAAGTATAATTTTAGTCTTATGTTAATGAGTTGAGCATGGCTAACAGTGTGCAGGTATCTTCATTGCACTGAACTCCCAGCATAATTCTAAGTAATCTCCATAACAGCAAGGTGCACTGTTGAACAGAGCTCTGTAGCTAATGTCATAGCATACAATGACAGAGACTAAAAGCCTGTTGTTGAATCAAAGTTCAATACCAGTAATGAAAGAAGCAATTGCTTTTATTTGTATTTTTTTTAAGAAGAAGAAACCTGGCCCACACCTTTACTACAAACCCATTAATTTCTTCTGGGCTGACATCACTGGAAAGTTGTAATTGTTTAGTTCTATTTGGTTTTGTATGGGTTATTTAGCTGCCTAAGAGTCTATTGTCTGTCCCAGTCTCTGTGTCTCTATTTCTCTGACTTTGCAGTCCTCTCACACAGGCTCAGAGCTCTGCTTTGGACAAACACAGCAGTCTTTTCATTAAGTAGCCTCCACTGTTTCCAGTCCCCTAAATATTTCTCCCCTCACACCACAGCCTCCTCTAGCTCCAACACTGGCTGCTCTGTTTAGCCTCTTTGTGACCAACTCATTTGCACCTGTTCCTCTCTCGCTCTCTCCCACTCACTCACTGCATCGAGGTGCCTTTGAGAAAATATACTAGCATCTAGCTCTATGAAAATTCCCACAATCAATGGTTTGGGTGAGGAAAACATAATGCTTGTTAAAGTGAAGATTAAGGTTTCTCTCTCTCTCTCTCCCTCACTATCTCTTTCCCTAACCCTATCTCACACACCCTTTCTCTCAAACTCTTTCTCTCTGTCTCCATCTCTCTCCTTCTCTCTTTATGTTAATGTATGCTGTAAGCCTCCATAGGTTCAGCTGAGTCAGTGTTTACTATAGCTCCAATGATGCTATATTAGGGAGGAAGTATAGCAGATCTTTAGGATCCCAGTCCTAGACGGTTTGCTCATCCTTGGCACATTTGCTGAGATTTGATCAAATAAAGATATGGTTGCACTGCAGCAGGCAGATAGGAAGGCTAGAAAGTCCTGAACCAGAACAGAAACAGAGGGCCATATACTGGAGCAGACACTAGCCTAGCATGAGGGAAAGCCATCATCATTGAATGCCTCTCAGGGAGAGAGAGACAGGTAGGTGAGAGAAAGGGAGAGAAAGAGAGAGTGATGTTGAGCAGCGACAGAGAGGTAGCCAGAGAGCCAGAGAGGCAGTGAAGGGTGTCAATATATATAACAAATGTAATTAAAGTATAATTAGGAGAGTCATTACCTGACACCTCTGCAGTGGGATTTGGTTAATCCACTCAACAATCCTTCAGTGAATGGATTGCGTTTTATGAGACATATTTTTTTTTCAGGGTGACTGACTTGCTGTATGATAGGAGCTGAACTCACAATACCCTTCCTGAGACTGACAATCAAAGGTGATGCCCAATCAATTCAATCAAATGTGATGCCCAAGCAATGTCTACCTAGTTTGATCAAAGTACACAACATTATTTTGTAAACTGGGGATGTGTCATCAAATATATCTGACCACTGCCGAAAAAAAGTCATGTAGGCTACATTTGTTACACTGCCAAAATGGCATGTCAAAAACAAGACTATGTCCCCAAAATAAGGGGCCAAAATTCTTTATGTAAGGCAAATGATCTGCCAGTGCAATGAGATAATCCTACTTGGTAAGATTTTCTTAAAATAAGACAAAATATCAAGTTGACTAAAACCAGCCTTAAATCGTAAAATAAGTGAAAAGGGATCGATTTCAAGCTTCTCTGTCTAGTTTTAAGCATGGCTAGTTTAGTGAAATGTTTAAATAATTCAACAAAAATAAACATTTTTGTATTTTTTCCAGAACACATCCTTTAATCTTTGATGAAAATGTCTAGAATCAAGACTACATGTGAACTAAAACAAGCACAAGGCTGACAATAAGACTGAAATTGTCACGACTTCGACCGAAGTCGGTCCCTGTCCTTGTTCGGGCGGCGTTCGGCGTCACCGGCCTTCTAGCCATTGCCGATCCACTTTTCATTTTCCATTTGTTTTGTCTTCGTTTTACACACCTGGTTTCAATCCCCCAATTACTTGTTCATTATTTAACCCTCTGTTCCCCAAATGTCACGGTTGTCGTAAGAACGGGACCAAGGCGCAGCGGATGTTGAGTTCCACATATTTATTGCAAAGTGAAACTTAAAGAAAAAACAATAAATCAATAAACAAACAACTAAACAATATCCCACAAACACAGGTGGGAGAAATATCTACTTAAATATGATACCCAATTAGAGACAACGATTACCAGCTGCATCTAATTGGGAATCGTACAAAACACCAACATAGAAAATATAAACTAGAACACAACATAGACATTAAACTAGAATACCCCCTAGTCACGCTCTGACCTACCACACTATACCTACACCCCCGGACTCCGGCTGGATCCGACCATGGCGCCGGGCTGAACGTCATGCCTGGACTGGGCACCGGCGCAGAGGAGGGCTTCGGCCCTGGAGCTGGGTTTGACGCCATGCCTGGACTGTGCATCGGCGCAGAAGAAGGCTCCAGCCATGGAGATGGGTTGGACGCCATGCCTGAACTGGGCACTGGTGCAGAGGAGGGCTGCGGCCCTGGAGCTGGGTTTGACGCCGTGCCTGGACTGGGCATCGGCGCAGAAGAAGGCTCCAGCCATGGAGCTGGGCTCAACGCCGTGCCTGGACTGGGCACTGGCGCAGAGGGCTCAGGCCCTGGAGCTGAGTTGGACGCCGTGTCTGTACTGGGCATCGGCGCAGAAGAAGGCTCCAGCCATGGAGCTGGGCTGACCGCCATTCCTGGATTGGTCACCGGTGCACAGGAAGACTCCGGCCTTGGAGCAGGACTGGACACCGTGCCTGGATTGGGCAGCGGCGCAGAGGAAGGCTCCTGCCTTGGAGCGGGACTGGACACCGGACCGTCGTAGGAGGTTCCAGAATGTGAACCGTTGCCGGAAGCTCTGGACTGGGGACCGTCACCGGAAGCTCTGGACTGGGGACCATAGCCGGATGCTCTGCATTCTTAACAACACTATCAACAAGGCAGATCCTACTGGCCCTGGTTTTGTCACATCTGGACTATTGTTCAGTCGTGTGGTCAGGTGCCACAAAGAGGGACCTCAGAAAATTGCACTTGCCTCAGAACAGGGCAGCACGGCTGGCCCTTAAAAGTACACAGAGAGCTAAAAATACACATTATGGAACAGCGGTACTGTGAAGTAACAAAAACATAGGCACAGGCACATGCATACAAACACATGATAACATACACACTATAAACACACGAACAAATGGATTTTGTGTTGTAGATAAGTGGCAGTGGAGTATGGGCCTGAGAGCACACACTTAAAGTGTGTTGTGAATTCTGCAATGAATGTATTGCAATGTTTTTAAAATTGTGTACTGCCTTATTAATTCTGCCAGACCCCAGGAAGAGTAGCTGCGGCCTTGGCTGTAGCTAATGGGGATTCATAATAAATGTAAATGCAAATGCAATAGAAGCAAAGGAGATAAAGCACCCCCTCCTGCAGCTGGGTTTTGGGGAATATAGTGACCGGACAGGTCCAAAATGCCACCATGCAGTTGGGACCTTCACCAACAATCAGGACAGGGCAGGAGAGGGAGGGAGATCGAGAGCGAAGATTAACATGTTACAAAATTAGTGTAACGGTTTTCTTCATCTGAAGGAGAGGCGGACCAAAATGCAGCGTGGTGGTTATTCATGTTTTTATTAAACACGACTATACATGAACAGACTAAACAAAACAAGAAAAGTGAAAACCTAAACAGTCCTATCTGGTGCAAACACAGAGACAGGAACAATCACCCACAAACACACAGTGAAACCCAGGCCACCTAAGTATGATTCTCAATCAGAGACAACTAATGACACTTGCCTCTGATTGAGAACCATACTAGGCCGAAACATAGAAATACCCAAATCATAGAAAAAGAAACATAGACTGCCCACCCAACTCACGCCCTGACCATACTAAATAAATACAAAACAAAGGAAATAAAGGTCAGAACGTGACAGTACCCCCCAAAGGTGCGGACTCCGGCCGCAAAACCTTGACCTATAGGGGAGGGTCTGGGTGGGCGTCTGTCGTCGGTGGCGGCACTGGCGCGGGACGCGGACCCCACTTCACCATTGTCTTAGTCCGCCTCATTGTCTGCCTCCGTGGCTCTCTAACCATGGCAACCCGTCTCAATGACCCCACTGGACAGAGGGGCAGCTCGGGACAGAGGGGCTGCTCGGGACAGAGGTGCAGCTGCTCGGGACAGAGGGGCAGCTCGGGACAGAGGTGCAGCTGCTCGGGACAGAGGTGCAGCTGCTCTGGACAGAGGGGCTCTGGCGCCTCTGGGCTGAGGGGGTTGGCCCCTGGCTGACTGGCGGCACTGGCGGCCCCTGGCTGACTGGCGGCACTGGCGGCACTGGCGGCCCCTGGCTGACTGGCGGCACTGGCGGCCCCTGGCTGACTGGCGGCACTGGCGGCTCCTGGCAGACTGGCGGCACTGGCGGCTCCTGGCAGACTCGCGGCACTGGCGGCACTGGGCAGACGGGCGGCTCAGGCGGCGCTGGGCAGACGGGTGGCTCAGGCGCCGCTGGGCAGACGGGTGGCTTCTGACAGGGAAGGCTGTGGTGCTTCTGACAAGGTAGGCTGTGCTGCTTCTGACAAGGTAGGCTGTGCTGCTTCTGACAGGAGAGACATCCACAGTTCAGGCGCTAGAGTCAACAACATAGTCCTCAGTTGAGGTATCGTTGCCCTGGTCGCTTGAAGTTTCAAAATCAATGCGCTGCCTTTTCAGTCCACAGCCCCTCTGTGGTGTTGGGCCCTACATCTTCTTTTGTGACCCTATATTCGGAACTCTCTTGTACAGTCCTTTGTACATTGTGCATATGTGGCATGTAAGGACATGATCACATAATGTTTTTCCAGAAGTATGCATGTACACTATGCACTTCCCCACATTAAATTTGAGGTTGAAAAACTGGTTAAGTGTTCCTTTATTAAAATAGACATACTTAGTCATCTATGTGTAAAGCCAGAGGGCTGGTCTTGCAGCATAGAATAGTATTCAGCAAGTATCTTAGCCATTGCCATTTTCTCTTCAGAGATGTTAGCATGTTCCAGAAATTTCTATAAGTCTTTAGCTGACACTCTTGGATTATTCTTAACCTCATTGAGCATTCTGCACTGTGCTCTTGCAGTCATCTTTGCAGGATGGCCACTCCTAGGGAGAGTTTTGTTTTACCGTGTACTGATGAACATCAAGGTTTTTAGAGATACTTTTATAACCCTTTCCAGCTTTATGCAAGTCAACAATTCTTAATCTTAGGTCTTCTGAGAACTATTTTGTTCGAGGCGTGGTTCACATCAGACAATGCTTTGTGTGAATAGTAAACTCACATTTTGTGAGTGTTTTTTACAGGGCAAGGCATAGGGCAGGGCAGCTCTAACCAACATCTCCAATCTCGTCTCATTGATTGGACTCCAGGTTGACTGTCATGGTAAATACACAATGCTAGGTTGCACCAATAGACTAACATTAATAATGCAATCTATGTGCTGTTAGTAAAAATGGCGGCCAGATTCTCTATTCATTGACCCTTTCTGCCCCTACCCAAGTCATATTGATATATTGATATCCTCCATTATCAAATCTTCAAATAATATTGAAAATGGTAAAAGTGACAATCAATTTGCCAAGTTAGTTAAGGAAATGTTACATTAAGACATAGTTTTAGGAAATGCCAATGGTTATCGCTCAAATAGCAACTTAGCCAACCACACACCAACACACTAACGCTAGTAACATTGTTACCTACCTTAGTAGCTTGCTAGCCTGAGTAGGTAACTAGCTAGCTAGCAAACTTTAACTTACCTTTTAAAATGCTCACCAACTTGTCATCCAAATAGTCCATGTCTGACATCCTCTGCACTGGTTATTTGATGAGGGTATTCCTTCACCAATGCCTTTTCTAACTTCTTTTCCCAATTGTTTAAAAAAGTGTGATAACAGTTGATTTGCACATTATTGAACACAAACAGCTTATTGACATAATTAGAAAATTATCATTACTATTATGTATTGCCCTACACACACACTAAGGGGAATGGTATAAACCAAAAATAGCACGGGAGAAAAATTGAGAAAACACACAATCATTCATTTTTTATGACAATTACTGGAAATTGTTGTCTGGAGCGGGACTCAACCTGCTGACTACAAATACTATCTAACTAACTTGGAGCATTGTTTTACAAATGCAATGAAATGGCTGGTGTGTTATTTGCTTTGTATTAGTGGCCTTGACTTTGTAGTTTCTTTTTGGGCAACATAAATAAAGCACATGGCCACAGTCCCGATTTCCGTGCCATCTGTGGTATCGACAGCTGTGCAGAGGAGTAGAGTTTACAACTCGTTTGACTATCACATTAAAACTTGATAGGGACTAGGTCCCTGTGGCGGGATCAAATCAGCGGAAATTTTAGAGCGCCACCGAAAGTTTTCGATAACACTCAAACTTTCATTAAAACACACATGCAAGCTACTGAATTAAAGCTACACTCGTTGTGAATCTAGCCACCAAGTCAGATTTGTAAAATGCTTTTCGGCGAAAGCATGAGAAGCTATTATCTGATAGCATGCACCCCCAGAATACCAGACCGTCAACAAAACAACAGATTTTGCGGTAGCCGGCGCTACCCAAAACGCAGAAATAAAATATTAAACATTCATTACCTTCGACGAGCTTCTTTCTTGGCACGCCTATATGTCACATAAACATCACAATTGGGTCTTTTTCCCGATTAAATCCGTCATTGTATACCCAAAATGTGATTTGCTGAAGACCGGTCTGATCCAGAAAAATGCCCCTTTACAAGACGCAACGTCACTTTTTAAAATTACAAAAGTTGCATATATACTTTTACAAATCACTTCAAACTACTTTTCTAAACCAACTTTAGGTATTAATAAACGTTAATAATCTATCAAATTGATCACGGGGCGATCTGTATTCGATAGCAGCAAGTCTTGAAATCATATTCCATGTTTTCACTTTCATAACATCCTGTGGTGAGCCCCAAGAAAGGAAGTGCCTATACATCACCAAACCAAGGATAAAGCAGCCCAAAAATGCCAGCACTGGCGACATCGTGTGGAAGCTGTAGACGTTTACAGGGGATCCCCATGTATTTTCTTCAGCCTTAGACAATACATTGACTGGCGGATGAATATTATTTTTGTGTTTTTGGTGAACAGTTTTTCGAAGGATTTTTACTCCTAAACACGTTATGTTATAGCCACAGACACGATTTAACCAGTTTTAGAGACTTCAGAGTGTTTTCTATACACACACACTTATCATTTGCATATACTATATTCCTGGCATGAGTAGCAGGATGCTGAAATGTTGCGCGATTTTTAACAAAAAGCTGCGAAAATTTGCAGCCTAAATGTATTCATGCTTTCTATCTGTCAAATGGACCTCCACCAAGAAGCAGGACTACCGATGGAGCTAACGGTGGGCCTTGTCAGCTACCAAACAGAGATCCACAATCCAATAGGAGTATGATTTCTGCGTGCACTTCACCCGAACAGATCCAAACAACCAATCTTGTTGCTTTGTCAGTGCATGGAGATGTTGATTTTGAGGATGTTCCACAAGAGGCACAAGAGACAGATGCTGGTGTCGATGTTAAATTGGATACTAAGGAGTCGATGCAGGTGGCACCACAAGACCGTGGCACGGTATGTAGTAGCGCCAGCTAGCTATACATTTTGCTAGCTAACATTAATGACTTTCTATATGGCTATGAAGTTAACCTCTCTGAACCAGCCACCTCTTGAAGCTAGGGGGCACTCTTTTTATGTTTGGAAAAATAACGTTCCCAAAGTAAACAGCGTATTTCTCAGGACCAGATGCTAGAATATGCATATAATTGACAGATTAGGATAGAAAACACTCTAAAGTTTCCAAAACTGTCAAAATTCTGTCTGTGAGTTAAACAGAACTGATATTGCAGGCTAAAACCTGGGGAAAATCCAATCAGGAAGTGCCCCTGTTTTTGAAACCTCTTACCTCTTATTATGCATCCCTTCAAGACTTGCTACTTCCGACTACTTCCGGCGCCGACAGAGATGGCCGCCTCGCTTCGCGTTCCTAGGAAACTATGCAGTTTTTTGTTTTTTTACGTGTTATTTCTTACACTAGTACCCCAGGTCATCTTAGGTTTCATTACATACAGCCGAGAAGAACTACTGAATATAAGATCAGCGTCAACTCACCATCAGTACGACCAAGAATATGTTTTTCGCGATGCGGATCCTGTGTTCTGCCTTACAAACAGGACAACGGAGTGGATCCCATGCAGCGACCCGAAAAAACGACTCAGAAAAAGAGGGAAACGAAGCGGTCTTCTGGTCAGACTCCGGAGACGGGCACATCGTGCACCTCTCCCTAGCATTCTTCTCGCCAATGTCCAGTCTCTTGACAACAAGGTTGATGAAATCCGAGCAAGGGTAGCATTCCAGAGGGACATCAGAGACTGCAACGTTCTCTGCTTCACGGAAACATGGCTAACTGGAGAGACGCAATCCGAAGCGGTGCAGCCAGCGGGTTTCTCCACGCATCGCGCCGACAGAAACAAACATCTTTCTGGTAAGAAGAGGGGCGGGGGCGTATGCCTTATGACTAACGTGACATGGTGTGATGAAAGAAACATACAGGAACTCAAATCCTTCTGTTCACCTGATTTAGAATTCCTCACAATCAAATGTAGACCGCATTATCTACCAAGAGAATTCTCTTCGATTATAATCACAGCCGTATATATCCCCCCCAAGCAGACACATCGATGGCTCTGAACGAACTTTATTTAACTCTCTGCAAACTGGAAACGATTTATCCGGAGGCTGCATTCATTGTAGCTGGGGATTTTAACAAGGCTAATCTGAAAACAAGACTCCCTAAATTTTATCAGCATATCGATTGCGCAACCAGGGGTGGAAAGACCTTGGATCATTGTTACTCTAACTTCTGCGACGCATATAAGGCCCTGCCCCGCCACCCTTTCGGAAAAGCTGACCACGACTCCATTTTGTTGATCCCTGCCTACAGACAGAAACTAAAACAAGAAGCTCCCACGCTGAGGTCTGTCCAAGCTGACTCCCACACTCCAAGACTGCTTCCATCACGTGGACTGGGAGATGTTTCGTATTGCGTCAGACAGCAACATTGACGAATACGCTGATTCGGTGTGCGAGTTCATTAGAACGTGCGTTGAAGATGTCGTTCCCATAGCAACGATTAAAACATTCCCTAACCAGAAACCTTGGATTGATGGCAGCATTCGTGTGAAACTGAAGGCACGAACCACTGCTTTTAATCAGGGCAAGGTGTCTGGTAACATGGCTGAATACAAACAGTGCAGCTATTCCCTCCGCAAGGCTATCAAACAAGCTAAGCGCCAGTACAGAGACAAAGTAGAATCTCAATTCAACGGCTCAGACACAAGAGGCATGTGGCAGGGTCTACAGTCAATCACAGACTACAAAAAGAAAACCAGCCCCGTCGCGGAACACGATGTCTGGCTCCCAGACAAACTAAACAACTTCTTTGCTTACTTTCAGGACAATACAGTGAAACCGACACGGCCCGCTACCAAAACATGTGGGCTCTCCTTCAATGCAGCCAACATGAATAAAATATTTAAACGTATTAACCCTCGCAAGGCTGCCGGCCCAGACTGTATCCCTAGCCGCGTCATCAGAGCATGTGCGGACCAGCTGGCAGGTGTGTTTACGGACATATTCAATCAATCCTTATCCCAGTCTGCTGTTCCTACATGCTTCAAGAGGGCCACCATTGTTCCTGTTCCCAAGAAAGCTAAGGTAACTGAGGTAAATGACTATCACCGCGTAGCACTCACTTCTGTCATCATGAAGTGCTATGAGAGACTAGTCAAGGACCATATCACCTCCACCCTACCTGACACCCTAGACCCACTCCAATTTGCTTACCGCCCCAATAGGTCCACAGATAACGCAATCGCAATTACATTGAACACTGCCCTAACCCATTTGGACAAGAGGAATATCTATGTAAGAATGCTGTTCATCGACTACAGCTCAACATTTAACACCATAGTACCCTCCAAACTCGTCATTAAGCTCGAGACCCTGGGTCTCGACCCCGCCCTGTGCAACTGGGTCCTGGACTTCTCCATCCTGCTTATCCTCAACACTAGGGCCCCACAAGGGTGCGTTCTCAGCCCTCTCCTGTACTCCCTGTTCACCCATGACTGCGAGGCCATGCACGCCTCCAACTCAATCATTACGTTTGCAGACGACACTACAGTGGTAGGCTTGATTACCAACAACGACGAGACGGCCTACAGGGAGAAGGTGAGGGCCCTCAGAGTGCGGTGTCAGCAAAATGACCTCACACTCAATGTCACCAAATCAAAGGCAATCATCGTGGACTTCAGGAAACAGCAGATGGAGCAGTCCCCTATCCACATTGACGGGACAGTAGTGGTGAAGGTGGAAAGTTTTAAGTTCCTCTGCGTACACACCACGGACAAACTGAAATGGTCCACCCCCACAGACAGAGTGGTGAAGAAGGCGCAGCAGCGCCTCTTCAACCTCAGGAGGATGAAGAAATTTGGCTTGTGACCAAAAACACTCACAAACGCTTACAGATGCACAATTGAGAGCATCCTGTCGGGCTGTATCACTGCCTGGTAAGGCAGCTGCTCCACCCACAACCATAAGGCTCTCCAGAGGGTAGTGAGGTCTGCACAACGCATCACGGGGGACAACCTACCTGCCCTCCAGGACACCTGCACCACCCGATGTCACAGGAAGGCCAAAAAGATCATCAAGGACAACAACTACCTGAGCCATTGCCTGTTCACCCTGCTGTCATCCAGAAGGTGAGGTCAGTACAGGTGCATCAAGCTGGGACCGAGAGACTGAAAAACAGCTTCTATCTCAAGGCCATCAGACTGCTAAACAGCCATCACTAACATTGAGTGGCTGCTGCCAACATACTGACTCAAATATCTAGCCACTTTAATAATTAAAAATTGGATGTAATAAATGTATCACTAGCCACTTTAAACAATGCCACTTTATATAATGTTTACATACCCTACATTACTCATCTCATATGTATATACTGTACTCTATACCATCTACTGCATCTTGCCTATGCCATTAGGCCATCACTCATCCATGTATTTTAATATACATATGGTTATTCATTCCTTTACACTTGTGTGTATAAGGTAGTTGTTGTGAAATTGTTTGATTACTTGTTAGACACTACTGCATGGTCGGAACTAGAGGCACAAGCATTTCGCTACACTCGCATTAACATCTGCTAACCATGTGTATGTGACAAATAAAATGTGTTTTGATTTGAACATGAGCAGTAAATTTGACCATATGCGCTACTGCCTTTTCCTTCAATATTTGTGACATCATGTACCATCATTACACACCTTAGTCCTTAGATATGTTGTGGTCTTGGTAAATTGGAATTTCAAAACACTTACGGTATTATTTATTATATTAGATGGATTACTTATAGAATAATAAATGCTGGTTGATGTGAGACTTATTGTTTCTGCCCAAGACTAATGGGCTCTGTCTGACAACAGAAAGGAAAAAACATTGAACAATACTAATGTATTGGTGCATTTTGTTTGTGGCTAGTCTAGTGCAATACATTCATGCCATTCATGTTTTTACTACATGCCCTTGCTCAAAAGCCTGGAGCAGTTGTTTTCTGACTCAATAATTCTTGCCATGACAGTGACAGGGCCACAGAAGTGCATGGATAGATTATTGTCTGACATAGCAGATGCAGACCTTTTCCAGTCACACCCACTTTTCTCTGTCAGACCCAATGCTTTGCAGTTGATTTAGTATACATATGAAATAGAGGTATGCAACCCACTTGGATCACATTTGTCAAACAATTGCTGAAGGTTTACTATTCATTAGTAAATATAGATCCTAAATATATATCAAAGCTAACTGCAATCTTGCCATTGCTAAATTAAGTGACCTTTCTCGCCATGGTGTTGATGTGGTCCTGGAGAGAATTCAGAATGACTTGGATGTGTTGTATTATGGGGAAAAGATCCAAACGAAAATTGATTTCTTTGGTTCATTTATTTCTGTTTGTGGTGACAATTTAGCCCAACATGTGCTTGGTAGATCAAGGAGGGACTCGGGTTTGTGTACAGCAAATGCAGGCACTGAGTGTACGTTTGAAGACATGCAAAGGAACTTTGATGAGAAGGATTTTGTCGGAAGGACATTGGACATGTACATTAGGCATAGCCTTGAAATAGAGAAAGCCAGCACAGATTTTCAGATATTTTTTGTTGTTGACAAAAATAGGATTAATAGAAAAAGTAATCTCATTGAATTTACATGCTTCTCTCTCATACAACAAACACCACAAGATATTATGCATATACACTACTAGTCAAAAGTTTTAGAACACCTACTCATTCAAGGGTTTTTCTTTATTTTGACTATTTTCTACATTGTAGAATATTAGTGAAGACATCAAAACTATGAAATAACACATGGAATCATGTAGTAACCAAAACAGTGCTAAACTAATCAAAATATATTTGAGATTTGAGATTCTTCAAATAGCCATACTTTGCCTTGATGACAGCTTTGCACACTCTTGGCATTCTTTCAACCAGCTTCACCTGGAATGCTTTTCCAACAGTCTTGAAGGAGTTCCCACATATGCTGAGCACTTGTTAGCTGCTTTTCCTTCACTTTGCTGTCCAAATTATCCCAAATTATCCAGATTGGATGAAGGAATGCTGCAGAATGCTGTGCTAGTCATGCTGGTTAAGTGTGCCTTGAATTCCGACTCCTGTGGCGGGCCAGGTGAAGTGCCAGGTTCATGGTGTTTCCTCTGACACATTGGTGTGGCTGACTTCCGGGTTGGATGCGCGCTGTGTTAAGAAACAGTGCAGCTTGGTTGGGTTGTGTATCGGAGGATGCATGACTTTCAACCTTCGTCTCTCCCGAGACGGTACGGGAGTTGTAAAGATGAAACAAAATAGTAGCTACTAACAATCATGAAATAGGGGTAACAATTCAACAAAAACACCCCCCCCAAAAAAATATGTGTTGTGATTGATTTGCCACAAACATAATGTTCAGGACATAAAATTCATTTCTTTGTCACATTTTTTGCAGTTTTACATCAGTGCCTTATTGCAAACAGGATGCATGTTTTGGAATTTTATTATGTACAGGATTCCTTCCTTCCATGTTGATCCATCCTCAGTTTTCTCCTGTCACAGTTTTCTCCTGTCTCTAACACGCTCTAACTGTTTTAAAGTCACCACTGATTTCTTCTGAAATCTCTGAGCGGTTTCCTTTTTTCTTCGGCAACTGAGTTAGGAGGATGCCTGTATCTTTGTAGTTACTGGGTGTATTGATACACCATCCATGCTCAAGGGGATATTCAATGTCCACTTTTTTATATACAGTACCAGTCAAACGTTTGGACACACCTACTCATTCAAGGGTTTTTCTTTATTTTTACTATTTCCTACATTGTAGAGTAATAGTGAAGACATTAAAACTATGAAATAACACATATGGAATCATGTAGTTACCAAAAAAAGTGTTAGATTGTTCAAAGTATCTACCATTTGCCTTATGACAGCTTTGCACACTCTTTGCACATGTCACGTTCTGACCTTTATTTCCTTTGATTTGTATTTAGTTAGTATGGTCAGGGGGTGAGTTGGGTGGGCAGTCTATGTTTGTCTATGCAGTCTGTTTTTCTATGATTTGGGTATTTCTATGTTTCGGCCTAGTATGGTTCTCAATCAGAGGCAGGTGTCATTAGTTGTCTCTGATTGAGAATCATACTTAGGTAGCCTGGGTGTCACTGTGTGTTTGTGGGTGATTGTTCCTGTCTCTGTGTTTTGCACCAGATAGGACTGTTTAGGTTTTCACACATTTCTTGTTTTTTGTAATCAGTTGTTCATGTGTACGTTTACGTATTAAAAGAACCATGGACACTTACCACGCCGCATATTGGTCCTCTGATCCTTTTCGCCGTGACAGAATCACCCAAGGACCAAGCGGCGTGGTAAAAGACAGCGACGGCAGCAGCAGCAGCAACAACAGCGGCCAGCATCTCAGGACTCCTGGACATGGGAGGAGATACTGAACGGAGAGGGACCCTGGGCACAAGCTGGGGAATATCGCCGCCCCAAAGCAGAGCTGGAGGGGGGGCAGACGAGGTGTGGTACTAAGCCAGGTAGCAGACCTGAGCTCACTCCTCGTGCTTATTATAAGCAGCGCATTACTGGTCAGGCACCGTGTTATGCGGTTAAGCGCACGGTGTCGCCAGTACGTGCCCATAGCCCGGTGCGCTATAGGGCAGCCCCCCGAAAGTGCCATGCGAGTGTGGGCATTGAGCCAGGGCGTATGGTGCCTGCTCAGCGGGTCTGGTTGCCGGTACGCAGTTTTGGTCCAGGTTATCCTGCGCCGGCTCTGCGTGCTGTGTCTCCGGGGCGCTAGGAGGGTGCAGTGCATCCTCTGCCTGCGCTCCGCTCGTGCCGGGCAAATGTGGGAGTGGAGCCCAAGGGAGAGGTGCGTGTAGTAAGCACTAGATCTCCCGTGCTTACCCACAGCCCGGTTCAACCTGTGCCTGCACTCTGGAGGGTCCGGGCTAAAGTAGTTGTCCAGCCTGGGGAAGTGGTGCCAAGGTTGGGCACCAGAGCTCCAGTGCTCCCCCACGGGCTGGTCCTTCAGGTGCCTCCTCCTAACACCAAGCCTCCTGAAGGTCTCCCCAGCCTGGTGGTTCCTGTGGCAGCCAAACGCACCAGGCTGTCTCTCTGTCACCTCCCTGCAGGCGGTCCCGCCTGTCCGGCGCCGCTGCCGGAGCCTCCCGCCTGTCCGGCGCCGCTGCCGGAGCCTCCCGCCTGTCCGCTGCCGGAGCCTCCCGACTGTCCGGCGCCGCTGCCGGAGCCCCTCTGCCCAGAGCTGCCCCTCTGTCCCGAGCAGCTGCCCCGCTGTCCCGAGCAGCTGCCCCACCTCTGTCCCGAGCTGCCCCACCTCTGTCCCGAGCTGCCCCACCTCTGTCCCGAGCTGCCCCTCTGTCCAGTGGGGTCATTGAGAAGGGTGGCCATGGTGAGAAAGCCACGGAGGCGGACAATAAGGCGGACTAAGACAATGGTGAAGTGGGGTCCGCGTCCCGCGCCAGAGCTGCCACCGCGGACAGACGCCCACCCAGACCCTCCCCTATAGGTCAAGGTTTTGCGGCCGGAGTCCGCACCTTTGGGGGGGGTACTGTCACGTTCTGACCTTTATTTCCTTTGTTTTGTATTTAGTTAGTATGGTCAGGGCGTGAGTTGGGTGGGCAGTCTGTTTTTCTATGATTTGGGTATTTCTATGTTTCGGCCTAGTATGGTTCTCAATCAGAGGCAGGTGTCATTAGTTGTCTCTGATTGAGAATCATACTTAGGTAGCCTGGGTGTTTGTGGGTGATTGTTCCTGTCTCTGTGTTTTGTACCAGATAGGACTGTTTAGGTTTTCACACGTTTCTTGTTTTTTGTAATCAGTTGTTCATGTGTACGTTTACGTATTAAAAGAACCATGGACACTTACCACGCCGCATATTGGTCCTCTGATCCTTTTCGCCTCTCCTCTTCGGAAGAAGGAGGAAATCCGTGACAGCACACATCTACCAATAGGTGCCTGTTACGCACGCCTCTATGAAGAGGGAACGCAACACCCTGCTACAACTAAACTCTCCGTGAAGCGAAAAAAGGTATGGACTGTAGGTGCAAGTAAGAATGACAACAGGCAGAATGTGGTACCGTTTACAAGGACTTTATTCCTTTACACGGTAATATGGGGAAAAGGGGCTGGACGGAACCAAAGCAAAGAAAGTAAATCTCAAAGCCCCCCCCTCTCCTATTTTACCTGCCTACCCACTACTTACCTAATTTAGCACCACCTGGTGCCCTAACCAAAATACAAGGGGTGGTCCGCCCAGGTCTTACCTAGTGTGTCTAGACAGCGAATATGCTACGGGTATATGTATGCCCGCGGGCCTCTTGCCTAAGCACTCCCTAGGTGCCTTCCCCTTCCCCCTGGGAACAAATGAAACAGAATATTAAACAATTTCAAACAAACTAAGAAACAAAAGGATGTCAAATAAGCTCTATCTGAGCAACAAACTCACAGAACATACCACTTTCCAGCAAAATCAACCTCTATCACAATCAATCTCAGCAATCCCTACCTCCAAAAAGATCTCCCTCCTGAACAGAACACTGGCTTTTATATAGCTTCAGAAGGAATGGGTAATTGGAGACAGCTGTGTCTTGACGAGGGGGCGGGGTCAGCTCTCCAATTAGCCCTGGAGTCGACCAATCAGCTGCTTGAAGGATTTCAGGAAGCCATTTCCTGAAATAAACACATGCAAATACACAATCTACAACACATAATCTGGGGAACGTAACACGCCCACCACAAAAATTGCAAACCTAGTTTTGCAATAATAAATGCCAACGTATCCCCAGTTAGTAAACCCGTGATAGAGCGTCAGCAACCACATTCGCCGAGCCCTTCACATAAGCTATCTGTACATTATATCCTTGCACAATCAGAGCCCACCGCATAAGGCGGCGGTTCTGGTTGTACATTTGTTTCAAGAACACCAACGGATTATGGTCTGTGAAGACCACTACAGGCAAGGCACTGGAGCCCACATATACCTCAAAGAACTGTAAGGCAAGCATTAAAGCCAGCGTCTCTTGTTCGATTGTAGAGTACCTTGACTGACACGAGTTGAACTTACGGGAGAAGAAACTGACGGGCCGATCCACTCCGTCTTCATCTTCCTGTAAGAGAACCGCACCCACCCCCATAATACTAGCATCTACCTCCAACTTAAAAGGTTTGTCAAAGTTGGGGGCGGCAAGCACTGGGGCACTACAAAGTAGCGCTTTAGCGGACTCAAAAGCGTAGTTACAGTCCTTGGACCACTTGAATGGTACCTTGGGACTAAGCAGAGATGAAAGGGGAGCTACTACCGTCGAGAAATTCTTACAGAATGTACGATAGTACCCTACCATCCCTAGGAATCTGCGCAACTGGCGGCGAGTAGTGGGAGCAGGAAAGGCAACAATTGCTTCCACTTTGCCAGTTACTGGGCGCACTTGACCTCGTCCCACTTGTTTCCCTAAGTAAGTCACTGTAGCCTTCCCAAACTCACACTTGGCCAAATTGAGGGTTAAAGAAGCCTTCTCCAACCGCTGAAACACACTTTTCAAAGTGGAGAGATGATCAGACCAAGTAGACGAATGAATCACCACATCGTCAAGGTACGCAGTACAATTTGGCACATCTTCAAACACAATGTTAACTAGCCGCTGAAAAGTAGCAGGTGCATTACACATGCCAAAGGGCATCACAGTGTATTGTACAAAGTTATCTGGCGTAACAAAAGCCGATATGTCAGAAGCTCGAGAGGTCAGAGGCACCTGCCAATAACCTTTTAACAAATCTAACTTACTAACGTAAGCAGCAGAGCCTATTCTATCAATACAGTCATCTAAGCGAGGTAGAGGAAAAGAATCAGACTTTGTAACTGCATTTACGCGACGATAGTCCGTACATAAGCGGGACGTACCGTCAGGCTTAGGAACAAGAATACATGGAGAACTCCAGGAGCTGTTACTGGGTTTTGCCATGTCATTCTGTAATAAATAAGCTACCTCACTTTTCATTACCTCTCTTTTCTTAGCATTAACCCGGTACGGATGCTGACGTATAGGAACAGCGTTCCCCACATCCACGTCATGTTCCAAGATGGGTGTGCGACTTGGAATGTCCTGAAACACACTGAGAAAACTGTTTATCAATAGGATAAGATCCTTAGTTTGATCATTATCCAAATGTTCCATTTGAGAGGGTAACTTCTTCAGCATCTCTGAATTACATAGGCGTTCACCTTGCTGTAATGTATGGCGTAACTCCAACCCGTCCTCCTTATCCTCATCTAGGTCCCAGCCAGGCTTCAGCACCACCGCAGCCACACTGGAGACGGCGGGCTGGACCGGCTTACTTGAGGAGCTGTCGGGAGAATCACGCACATAATATGTTTTCAGCATGTTAACATGACACACACGGGAAGAACGCCTTCGATCTGGTGTCTTTATCACATAATTGGTGTCATTGAGTTTCTTTTCCACCAGATATGGTCCAGAAAAACGTGCTGACAGAGATGAGCCAGGGATTGGCAACAAAACTAAAACTTGATCCCCTGGTGCAAATGAACGGCCAACAGCCTTTTTGTCATAATGCAACTTCATGCGTTTTTGAGACGAGGAGAGAGACTTTTGGGCTAACGCACATGCGGCGTGCAGTCTCTCCCGCATCTTACTGACATAATCCAACACATTTTTAGGGGCGCTACTGGGTGTAGGAGATAAGATATGCTCCTTCAAAACTTTCAGCGGACCCCGTGGGGTGTGTCCAAACACAAGGTCAGCAGGGCTGAACCCTAAGGACTCTTGTATCGTTTCCCTTATAGCAAATAGGACAAAGGGCACACCCTCATCCCAATCAGTACTGGTATCCATACAATACTTGCGTAGCATTGCCTTCAGTGTCTGATGCCAGCGTTCTAGAGCCCCTTGACTCTCTGGATGATACGGACTGGAGACCTGATGGGAAATACACAATGTCTTTAACACATTTGAAAACAGTTTAGACATGAAGTTGGATCCCTGATCAGTTTGGATTACTTTAGGGAGTCCAAACGTAGAGAAGAACTTCACCAGTGCCTTCACCACAGTCTTAGCTGTTATAGTACGGAGAGGAATAGCCTCTGGGTATCGAGTAGCACTGCACATTATTGTTAGTAGGAACTGGTTACCTGACCTGGTTTTCGGCAATGGACCTACACAATCAATTATCACTCTTTCAAACGGTTCCCCTACCACAGGAATCGGGCAGAGTGGCGCTCGTGGAACTGTTTGATTCACTTTCCCAGTGAGTTGACATATGTGACATGTTTTACAAAATTGGACCACGTCAGACTTCAAACCTGGCCAGAAGAAATGACGAAGGACCCGGTTATAGGTCTTTGTGATCCCCAAGTGTCCAGACCACGCTTGGTCATGGGCGAGTGACAGCACCTGCTGTCGGAACGGTGTAGGAACAACCACTTGACACACTTCACTCCAGTCATTAATGGTGTCATGAGATGCCCATTTACGCATCAAAACTCCTGCTTCCATAAAGTAGGCAGTCTGTCTAGTTTTAGCTTCCTCAATGGAAATTACCGAAGCAAAACACTTGCGAAGACTGGTGTCTTCTTTTTGACATTCAATCACCTTCTCAGGGGTGACAGACAAAAGAATGTCATGTAATTGGGGCGCGATTTCGTTTTCCCCTGCCTTAGTTTTTACGGGGGTAAAAACTGTCGGCAATGCAGAAGGAATACTCAGTGCATTGTCTTCTACCTCAACATTCTCAAAAATAGAACTAGCCAAATCCACCACATCTCCTAGCTTGCGAGATTGTGCCCTCGTTAACACACAAGCAGGAAAAACATGTGGAAATGCTTGAACCAATTTCTCATCTGTAGTTCTGATTTCTGGGTTGTCTACTACTCCTCTAACACAGGAGTGACATTACCACCAGCAATATCATTCCCTAGTAGCAATTTTACACCTGATACTGGCAGTGTAGACACTACACCAACACGGAAACGTCCTGATACCAAGTCTGACACTAAGTGGACCCAGTGTAATGGTACAGGTACGGTTTTTGTCTCTATCCCCTGTAATATGACATGTGAGCCACAATACGTTTCAGGAGACCAGGGTAAAGCATCAGTAATGATTACTGACTGCGCCGCCCCGGTGTCACGTAGGATTTGGATAGGCTTTTGATCAGTTGGTTCTCCTGTTAAGGAAACATAACCGGCAGAGATAAACGGAGCATAGACAGGATCCGGTTTCTCAAATGCTGAATCAACAACTCGATCCAATGGACGATCCAAAGACTTGACTAAACCCAAACTTCTCATTTTTGGGGACGGTGACTGGGACCGTTTCGGTTTATTTTTCAAAACTGGGCAGTCCGCAATCACGTGACCCTTTTGGTGACAGTAATAACATTCACGGATTTCTTGAAAAGGCTTAGGGTTGTTAGAGGAAAAGCGACCTGAACGAGGAACTGATGATGTAATCGTCCGGCCTTCAAAACGTGGTGCACCAAAGACAGTCTTGTGTGTCAAAGCGTACTCATCTGCCAACACTGCTGCTTGGGCCAATGTCACCACTTTCTGTTCATTTAAATGAACTACAATTCTATCTGGGAGGTTGCTTTTAAAGTCCTCCAACAGCATCAACTCCCGAATATCAGCAAAGGTGTTAGCTTTGCTGGCTGAACACCAGCGACTAAACAGAGACTTTTTGTCCCTAGCAAATTCAACAAATGTACGGTGAGACGTTTTTTTGTGGTTCCTGAAGCGCTGCCTATAAGCTTCAGGCACCAACTCATAAGCCCGCAACACGGTAGTTTTAACTGTATCGTAATGTAAACTGTCTTCCAGGGAGAGAGCAGCTACTACTTCCTGGGCTTTCCCAGACAATTTACATTGTAACAGAAGCGGCCAAACCTCGAGTGGCCAATGCAGCGCAGCGGCCACACGCTCAAACGCAGAGAAATAATAATCAACTTCCGACTCTCGGAATGGAGGGACTAAAGCTATGTTTTTACTCACATCGAAGTGGGCTTGATGAGCAGCTTGTGGAGTCGCACTGGAGCCAGCATCTAGCTCCAGTTGTCGGATCCTCACCTCCTTGTCAGCTTCTATTTTCCTAATTTCAAGTTCAAAATTCATCTGTCTCTCTTTATCTTTTTGCTCCATTTCTAACCGAGCCAGCCTCACCTTCAGCCTAGCAGTCCCATCTGAACGACCCGAAGCAGAAGATAAAGGATCGAATCGGGGCAATGTAAAGGGGGTACGAGGAACCCCTTCCTCCGCCCTGTCCTCTGACTTGGCATCAGAAAGTCTACCCGTCTCCTCTCCTTGCAGTGAGAGAATCAGTTCTCTCACTAAACCCTCCCTGACTAGCACCAAAAGCTCAGCCTTTAGGGCTTTCTCAGGGAATACAAATCCATAATGGTCAGCTATAGCTATAAGGTCTACTTTACGAAACTTCACCAAACAATCAATAGAGGGCGCTTCAAAAAACTTGGAGATGGCTGAGGCAGCCATCTTTTCCAATGCAGTCTCCTGAACACACTAACTAAACAAGTCATCCAAACTCACAACCTACCATCACACCTCAATCACTAACCACAGAGAGAGCTCAGAGCAGCAGGGTCCGGTGGGTTTAATGGAAAAATCACAGATGAGCCCCCATTATGTTACGCACGCCTCTATGAAGAGGGAACGCAACACCCTGCTACAACTAAACTCTCCGTGAAGCGAAAAAGGTATGGACTGTAGGTGCAAGTAAGAATGACAACAGGCAGAATGTGGTACCGTTTACAAGGACTTTATTCCTTTACACGGTAATATGGGGAAAAGGGGCTGGACGGAACCAAAGCAAAGAAAGTAAATCTCAAAGCCCCCTCTCCTATTTTACCTGCCTACCCACTACTTACCTAATTTAGCACCACCTGGTGCCCTAACCAAAATACAAAGGGGTGGTCCGCCCAGGTCTTACCTAGTGTGTCTAGACAGCGAATATGCTACGGGTATATGTATGCCCGCGGGCCTCTTGCCTAAGCACTCCCTAGGTGCCTTCCCCTTCCCCCTGGGAACAAATGAAACAGAATATTAAACAATTTCAAACAAACTAAGAAACAAAAGGATGTCAAATAAGCTCTATCTGAGCAACAAACTCACAGAACATACCACTTTCCAGCAAAATCAACCTCTATCACAATCAATCTCAGCAATCCCTACCTCCAGCAAAATCTCTACCTCCAAAAAGATCTCCCTCCTGAACAGAACACTGGCTTTTATATAGCTTCAGAAGGAATGGGTAATTGGAGACAGCTGTGTCTTGACGAGGGGGCGGGGTCAGCTCTCCAATTAGCCCTGGAGTCGACCAATCAGCTGCTTGAGGGATTTCAGGAAGCCATTTCCTGAAATAAACACATGCAAATACACAATCTACAACACATAATCTGGGGAACGTAACAGTGCCTTTTTCTTTGCGAGGCATTGGAAAATGGGTATTTGTGGTTAAATATGTGTTTGAAATTCACTTCCTAACTGAGGTACCTTACAGAGAATTGTAAGTGTTGGGTACAGAGATGAGAGAGTCATTCAAAAATCATGTTAAATACTATTACTGCACACCGAGTGAGTTCATGCAACTTTTTATGCGACGTTTTAAGCACACTTTTACTCCTGAACTATTAAGGCTTGCCATAACAAAGGGTTGAATACTTATTGGCTCAATATGTTTCAGCTTTTTATGTTTAAGTAATTTGTAAAAAATTCTAAAAATGTCATTTCACTCTGACATTATGGGGTGTTGTATGTAGGCCAGTGACACAAAATCTGATTTTAATCCATTTTTAAATTCAGGCTGTAACAACAAAATGTGGAAAAAGTCAAGGTGTGAATACTTTCTGAAGGCACAGTAGCTAGCTAATCTAATTTGAATAATGCATCACCACCTGATCAATACAACACTGGCTTTTTTTCCCACCTACCCCTGTTTCTGGAAGGATGTGGACTGTAAGAGGGGATGACAGAGGCTCACCTCATAGGACACTGTTACTGATTATTTCAGATGTGTGGTGGTCTCTCAGGTTCTTATAGCTGCGGAAGCATCAGCCAGGTGGATGCTACACTTTCGGTGGTTGATGTTCCAGCCTAGGAGGAGTAGCTGTGAACTTCAGAGACAGCGGTGCCTGAAGAAAAGCCCCGGGCCAGCGAGTCTGACTGATGTTCTCCCTCCCTGGATGTACCATCGACGCCACCTCCGCTTAAGATACTCCTTTACTAAACTGCATCATCTAGCTGTGGAAGACCATCTCTCATGAACTGCAAACTCACTGATTTGTTTGTTTTTTAAAAGTGACTGAGATTCTTTATGAAAGCGCTATAGAAAATCGATCTATTATTACACAATCTGGTACAAACAACAAGCTTGTGATTAAATTAAGATGAAGTAAATAAAGACACAAAGACAGACTGATGGTTAACTAATCTTAAAAGTTCTGTTCAAAACCACACATGTTCCACTTCAACTACTTCTTCTACACTTCAACTCCACTTCAACTACAACAGGCAGCCCAATGCTGATCTTTTTTGAAACACCCTAAGCGGAGTTCCTAACAACCGGATGCATCTGGTTTTCAGGGATACAGCTATCTTCAACTTAGCTTCCTTTTCTGCTGAAAACAAGATGTGGGAACTTTGTTTAGGATTTTCTTTTACGCCTGCTATGTTAGGTTAGCTCTGGTAAAGATTGGATGTTAGGTTAGCTCTGGTAAAGATCGGATGTGAAAAAAGCTGATGTGATTGGTCAAAACACCAATTAGTGAAATAAAATATTAGAATTGGTCTGCCTGTGTGTTCACAGCCAAAGTGACACATCCATCATGTCTATCTGGATGAATTAAAAGTAAACAACGTCATCCAATCGAAAAACCCTTGACTAACCCAGAGGACAGGCTGGCCGATGAAACCAATGAGCGTGCAGAACGCCTTCCAGAACCGGGACGAGAATTGAGGACCACGGTCGGGGACCATGTCCACAGGAAGTCCATGGATCCAGAAGATGTGCTGCACCATGATTTGGGCCGTCTCCTTGGCTGAGGGTAGCTTGGGGAGGGGAATGACATTGGTGGCTTTGGAAAAGCCTGTCCACCACCGTAAGGATAGTGGTGTTGCCATCAGATGGAGGGAGACCAGTTACGAAGTCCAGGGATACATGTGACCAGGGACAGGAAGTGGTTGAGGGAGGCCAGACGGAGCTTGCCAAGGAATCTTATTCTGAGCACAGACAGTGCAGGCGGCAACAAATGCGGAGACATCAGAAAACATGGTGGGCCACAAAAAGTGTTTGTCACACAAAGGCCAGGGTCCGATGGGATCCAGGGTGCCAGGCAAGCCTGTAGGAATGAGCCCATTCCAGGACCGTGGAATGGGCAGTGTCTGGGACAAACATCCAGTTATCCACCCCCCTCGCCCCCAAGGTCCAACTGGAACGCTGTGCGTCACGGACATGGTACTCTATTCCCCATATGAGTGCAGCCGCCAGACACAAGGTAAGAAGGATGGTCTTGGGGTTCTAGGGTGTAGCAGTGGGGCAATAGCAGCGTGAAAGCGCATCCGGATTAACATTCTTGGACCCGGAGGGTAGGAGATGGTAAAGTTGAACCGAGTGAAAAGCTGGGCCCAACGAGCTTGCCTGGAATTGAGATGCTTGGCGGTGTGGAGATATTCCAGGTTCTTGTGATCCGTCCACACAATGAATGGATGTTCCGCCCCCTCTAACCAGTGCCTCCACTCCTCCAACTCCATCTTCACCACGAATACTTCTCGATTTCCCACATTATAATTCCTCTCTGTGGTGGTAAGACGATGGGAAATAAGGCATAGGAATGCAGCTTTAGGTCAAGGGGAGAACGCTGGGACAGGACTCCACTCTGTCCTTTGATGCGTCAACCTCCACCACAAACTGACGTGGGTGTCATGGAAAATATATGGAGTAAAAAGTACATAATTTTCTTTAGGAATGTAGTGAAGTAAAAGTTGTCAAAAATATTAATTGTAAAGTACAGATACCCCCAAAAATTAGTAGTACTTTACTTAAGTACTTTACACCACTGTTAAATAATTATTTAGGTCAAGGTAACTGAAGGAAAAGGTAACTGAACTTAATGACTATCACCTCTGTTGTCATGAAGTGCTTTGAGAGACTAGTCCAGGATCATATCACCTCTAACTTACCTGTCACCCTAGACCCACTTCAATTAGCTTTACGCCCCAATATATCCACAGATGATGCAATCGCTCTGCACACTGCCCTATCCCATCTGGACAAGAGGAATACCTATATAAGAATGCTATTTATTGACTATAGCTCAGCATTCAACACCATAGTACATCCAAGCTCAACACTAAGCTTGAGGCCATGGTTCTGAAGCCCACCCTATGCAACTGGGTCCTGGACTTCCTGACAGGACGCTCCCAGGTGGTGAAGGTAGGAAACAACATCTCCACTCCGCTGATCCTCAACACTGGGGCCCGAAAAAGGGTGCATGCTTAGCCCCCTCCTGTACTCCCTGTTCACCCATGACTGCGTGGCCAAGCATGACTCCAACTCAATCATCAAGTTTGCAGACGACACAACATTAGTAGGCTTGATTACCAACAATGACGAGACAGCCTACAAGGATGAGGTGAGGGCGTCAACAAAACAAAGGAGATGACCGTGGACTTCAGGAAACAGCAGAGGGTGCATCCCCCTATCTACATCGAAGGGACCTCAGTGGAGAGATGGAAAGCTTTAAGTTCATTGTCGTACACATCACTGACAAACTGAAATGGATCACCCACACAGACAGTGTGGTGAAGAAGGCACCAAAAACCCTCACAAACTTTTACAGATGCTCAATTGAAAGCCTCCTGTTGAACTGCACCACCTGCAACCGCAAGGCTCTCCAAAGGGTGGTGCGGTCTGCACAACGCATTACCGGGGGCAAACTACCCACCCTACAGGATACCTACAGCTCCCACTGTCACAGGAAGGCCAAAAAGATCATCAAGGACATCAACCACCCAAGCCACTGCCTGTTTACCCCGCTATCATCCAGAAGGCGAGGTCAATACAGGTGCATCAAAGCTGGGACCGAGAATCTGAAAAACAGCTTCTATCTCAAGGCCATCAGACTACAGCCATCACTAGCACATTAGAGGCTGCTGCCTATAGGCATAGACTACAAATCACTGGCCACTTTAAGGAATGGAACACTAGTCACTTTAATAATGTTTACATAATTGGCATTACACATCTCATATGTATATACTGTATTCTATACTATTCTACGGTATCTTAGTCACTTAATGTTTACATATCTGGCATTACTGATCTCATATGTTTATACTGTTTTCTATACTATGCTACCGTATCTCATTCACTTAATAATGTTTACATACTGTATCTTGCATTACTCATCTCATATGTATATACTGTATTCTATACTATTCTACTGTATCTTAGTCCGTTCCGCTCAGACATCGCTCTTCCATATGTACTGTATATAGTCTTAATTCATTCCTACTTAGATTTGTGTGTGTACAGTATGTTGTGTAATTTGTTAGACTTGTTAGATATTACTGCACTGCCGGAGCTAGAAGCACAAGCATTTAGCTACACCCACAATAACATCTGCTAATCACGTGTATGTGACCAATAACATTTGATTTGATTCATAGGTCCATTACCTCTCTAGAAATGTAGAGGTGTAGGAGATTGATAACTTTCCTGTGATACAAAATATTTAATTATTTCCTGAGGACACAACCTTGACTCCACCACTAATTTCTTCACACATCCCAGTATTTGAAGACAGCTGAACATTCTTTATTTGTGGACTTTCCAAAACCACCCATCTCTGTCCCACTGTTGGTGACAGCTGACGGGGTGTCGTAAAGTTATCCTACCAGTGACCTTCAGCCTGTAAAGCTTTAGTCCAGCCTGGCCATGTAATCTGCTGTCACAGTGTGTGTCCAAACAGCATCTGGCCCTGCATTTTACTGCCTGCCCACCTCTGACAGACAGAGAGCCTGCACCCGTCTCCATATATTCTCACTATATTAGGAACCTATAACCACAGAGATGCAGTTGCCATGGTACAGTGCCAATAAACTCAAGGGTTTGCATGTTGTTGTGTCATCACATATAAGCCTTTGACAGACCTGAGGAGATGTGCACAGTAATACCTGATATTTTTGTAAAACTAAATAATCAGCCGAGGAGCCTGATATCATCAGTGACCCAGCAGGATGTCAGTGTTGTTGGGATCATGATTCTGAACAGGATGCATCCCATCAAGCAGACCCTTAGGGGGGGCTCTCTGACCTGGGTCAGCTCTCTTAGAATGGAGACAATGCTTTGCACGTCAGTCAGGGAATCACACACACATACACTCATATCATGCATACACAAGCTCCTGCACAAATGAACACACCCACACCCACACACAGATGCATAAGCAATGGTAAACTGTTACAAGGTAGAACAAGATTAAATACTTTCATCTTACTGATTTGACGTAATCTCCACATGTCAAGTTTGTGATTATCTTCCAATATTCAACTGCACTCTGTTCCTTGCATAGACTTTTGAGCAAAAGTTGTTAAACCAATGTTGCTTGGCATCTGTATTTGTACAAATAACAAAGACACACACACCAATGCACGCACACACACGCACGCACACACACACACACACACACACACACACACACACACACACACACACACACACACACACACACACACACACACACACACACACACACACACACACACACACACAGTCTTGTATAACTAACCTTGTGAGGACACACAATTTAGTCCCATTCTAAACTCTAAACCTAACCATAACCCTTGCCCTAACCTTAACCCCAAAACCTAACCTTAACCCTAACTCCTATTCCTAACCCTAAATCTAACCCTAGTTCTTAACCCTAACTCTGAACCTAATTCTAACCCTAACACTAACCTTAACCCTAAAACCCCTAGAAACAGTATTTGACCTTGTAGGGACTAACAAAATGTCCCCAGTTAGTAAAATGTTTGGTCCCCACAAGTATGTATAAACATGTCCACACACACACATTTTTTTTTTTTTACTGATTAGCAACATGTTGAATATTCTGATTTGCTTGTATACAGTACTCAGGTACATCCACATTCCACAGGTGTGTGTGATGCAGAGCAGAGCAGAGCAGATTGGGTTCTAGCAAGCTGTTAGCATCACTGATGTAATGATAATTATGACAGTCAGCCATGCCATTAGTTACAGTAATTAGCCCAGGCCTCACCACCGCATGGAGAGCGGGAAATGGAAAATAGTGGGACAGACCTCTATGATAAGGCCAGGCCACCGTCCTACAAGCTTACAGCGTTCTGGGCCTAAATCATTTATAACCTGCTATTGCTGTACACGGAGGCTGCACTACTTCCTATCAGTGACCTATCAGTGACGAACACACCCCATTCTGGAATTTTGGAGATTAACTAAAAACAAACCCAAAACATTACTGTTGATTGTCTGTAATTCCCTCTTATAAAATCCACTCCAAATGCATTTTTTTGTTGTTATGCAACCCGTCTATAAATTAATTGGTTTCTCCTAACAGGAGTGGAAAGATTCTGAATCTAAAATAAAAATTTTGGGACCACAAATGGTTTCAATTCCCTAGTGGTTAGAATGTCTGGCTGTTCACCGGCTTAACCTTAGCATATTAACACAGTTGGTTTGTCCAGCCCTCAGGCCCCAATCCCCTTCACGGATAAACTGAAGGCCTAATGGACAGTGGTAATTTTAGGTTACGTATTCCCATCCGATACATATCCTGCCTTAACTGTTAATAGATACTGTAGCTGTGTATGTGAGTGGAATCATAATGCTATTGAGGATGGAATTTGGTTTGTAGTGCAGGGTAACTGGCCTTGGTATGGAAGTGGTTAATTATGCATGACATTTGTTGTAATCATGTTGTTTGTCTTAATTGTGTGCTTTTAAAATGTAAATTGTATGGATCAGGTCCAAAACACCTTGTGCCAAGCCTTTGATATTACTAATTGCCCCTCTGCCTACTGTTACTCTTAGATTTACAATTAACAAGGAGAAAGAAGCCATTTGGATCATCGGGTTCAGCATATAATTTTCTCTCTTTTCCTAACCATTAATTACATGCATACTGTAATTCAATGACATTTTCTGCTTAAATTGACTGGCAAGGTCTCTATGTTCCGCATAACATATTTTTACTGGTGAGTAAAAAATCAGAGGGTTGGGCTGCCTCGGTAGAGCCGAACTTCCAAGCCCATAGTATGCCTTCCAGTCTTCAAAAGGAAACTTGAGTGAATGAATCTACGGTTGATCACTTTCTTGGCTTGGAGTGTTGAAAACATTGTGAGGCTTTATTAAACAGTCTTGAAGCCTTTGGAAGGGAACTAAAGTGAACTAGAGTGCATGTGCACAATACTATAGCAAAACAAATCAAATTGTATTTGTCTCATGCACCGAATACAACAGGTGTAGGTAGACCTTACAGTGAAATGCTTACTTACAAGCTCTTAACCAACAATGCAGTTTTAAGAAAAATACAACAACAAAAAAAGAAACAAAGTTACAAATAATTAAAGAGCAGCAGTAAAATAACAATAGCGAAGCTATATGCAGAGGGTACTGGTACAGAGTAAAGTGCGGGGCACTGGTTAGTCAAGGTCATTGAGGTAATGTATACATGTGGGTAGAGTTATTAAAGTGACTTACGCATAGATAATAACAGAGTAGCAGCAGCGTAAAAGAGGGAGGGGGGGCAGTGCAAGTAGTCTGGGTTGCCATTTGATTAGATGTTCAGTAGTCTTATGGCTTAGGGGTAGAAGCTGTTTAGGTTAAAGGGCAAATCGCCTTGGTTTAAACAATATAATATTTTTTAAACTCTACTACCATTATAAGAGTTGCAAAATATTTTCAGCACATGATGATGATGATGATGATGATGACCAGAAATAAAACATCCAACAGTCTAACTCACTTACTGTGCCTTCTGAAAGTATTCAGACCCCTTGACTTTTTCCACATTTTGTTACGTTACAGCCTTATTATAAAATATGTTTTTTTCTCATCAATCTACACACAAATACTCCCTAATGACAGAGCAAAAACTGTTTAGAAATTTATGCTAATTTATTAAAAAGAAAAAACAGAAATATCAAATTTACATAAGTATTCAGACCCTTTACTTAGTACTTTGTTTAAGCACCTTTGGCAGCAATTACAGCCTTGAGTATGACAGTACAAGCTTGGAAAACCTGTATTTGGGGAGTTTCTCCAATTCTTCTCTGCAGATCCTTCCAATCTCTGTCAGGTTGGATGGGGAGCGTTGCTGCAGAGCTATTTTCAGGTCTCTCCAGAAATGTTTGATCGGGTTCAAGTCCAGGCTCTGGCTGTGCCACTCAAGGACATGGAGTCTTGTCCCGAAGCCACTCCTGTGTTTTCTTGGCTGTGTGCTTGGGGTCGTTGTCCTGTTGGAAGGTGAACCTTCGCCCCAGTCTGAGGTCCTGAGTGCTCTGGAGCAGGTTTTCATCAAGGATCTCTCTGTACTTTGCTCCATTCTTTTCCCCCTTGATCCTGACTAGTCTCTGAAATACACCCCCACAGCATGATGTGCCACCACCATGCTTCACCACATCCCAGACGTGACTCTTTGCATTCAGGCCAATGATGGTGAATCTTGGTTTCATCAGAACAGAGAATCCATGTTTATCATGGTCTGATAAACTTTAGGGGTCTTTTGGCAAACTCCAAAAGCGGGCTGTCATGTGCCATTTACTGAGGAGTGGCATCCGTTTGGCCACTATCATGAAGCCCTGATTGGTGGAGTGCTGCAGAGATGGTTCTCCTTCTGGAAGTTTCTCCCATCTCCACAGAGGAACTCTAGAGCTCTGTCAGAGTGACCAAGGTCCTTCTCCCCCGATTGCTCAGTTTGGCCGGGCAGCCAGCTCTAGGAAGAGTCTTGGTGGTTCCAAACTTCTTCCATTTAAGAATGATGGCGGGACCTGTGTTCTTGGGGACATTCAATACTGCAGAAATGTTGGCTTGGTTATATAGACAGGTGTATGCCTTTCCAAATCATCTCCAATGAATTGAATTTACCCCATGTGGACTCCAGTCAAGAAACATGGAAACAGTATGCACCGGAGCTCAATTTTCAGTCTCATTACAAAGGGTCTGAATACTTATGTAAATAAGGTATTTCCATTTATTTTATTTATTTGCAAACATTTCTAAAAACGTATTTTCACTTTGTCATTATTGGGTATTGTATGTAGATTGTTGAAGCTTTTTTTTAAATCCATTTTAGAATAAGGCTGTAATGTAACAAAATGTGGAAAAGTCAAGTGGTCTGAATACTTTCTGAAGGCACTGTACATCATCTAAACGAAAACAGTTAAAGAAATAATGATGTCTATTTCTCTCCCATTTTGTCAAACTATGAATCAAACTACATAATGATTATCTTGTGAATCTAAAAGAATCCACTTGTTGTAATCCCCAACCAGTCCATCTATGTCTGTACAGCAGCACGACTCTATTTCGGGAATATACATTCAAGTGTCTGTACTGTAACCAGCCAACATTATGTCTTCAACAAACAAATCACAACACATGATACTGATCTGACAAAGTAGTGACAAAAGCTGTCAAGCATCTGGTAATTAAAATATTCTCTTTGGTAACACTTCCCTGGTTGCTTGTCACTGAGACACTTCACTGGTGTTAATGAACAAGCTATAATGAATACTCTATTGACTTTTAGGCAGTTGTATAGAGAAAATACTGTGCATACCTGACAATGTCACCTGAGTAACACTTTATTAGAAGGTCTGCTTAAAAGCTGTTTATAAACACTATTACATTATTCATTTGCCAATATTATCAAATAAATACAAACAAACTGAGCATTTATGAAACATTAAAACGGTATGAGCTACCTATATATGACAACGGTATGAGCTCACCTCACCTGCCAAGGACATCATTTTTGCAAACTGCAGCCCCTGCAACAGAAACCTATCCAGACAAGTCCTCATTATTCTGTTGAGCCACGGCAACCTGGACAGACAGCCTGTGCTTTCTTTCCCTATAATGAGCACTCTGCTTTGACACACTCTTAGATTTTCCTCTGGCTTTCCAACTGTTCTTTCCATGGCCAATCAGATAGAATACTGGCCATCAATTGCAAATCACTTTGACCATCTTTTTTTCTAAACACTCACGATTAGACAGGCACACACACACACACACATGCATAGCTCAGTCACACTTTTCATTGATTATGACCTATAAATAAAATATTGCCTCATGGTTCTCTCCACCATTGCGTAGTTATGCCATGTTGAGACACGTAAGTACATAAGTCACCTTTTATAGCACCAAACAGAAGCAGGTGGATGACCAAAGAGGAACCAGACTTCTGGGTTTTATCCAAGGAAAGTGAAAAAGCGTAGTGTGGGATCCAACATCAGTTTTATTATCAAGGATCCAGTGCTACAGTTGGCTGTGTTCCTTTGTCATAGTTTGCACACAACAAAGCTCTGGTCAAAAGTGGTGCACTATAGGCCTATGGGGATTATGGTCTGAGATCAAATAAAATACAATTTTATTAGTCACAAGCGCCAAATACAACAGGTGTAGACCTTACAGTGAAATGCTTACACATTAGCCCCTATCCAACAGTGCAGTTTAAGAAAATACAGACAAGAATAAGAGATAAAAGTAACAAGTAATTAAAGAGCTGGTGCAGAGTCTTTGTTTGGCGGGGACACCGGCAAGTTGAGGTAGTATGTACATGTAGGTAGAGTTATTAAAGTGACTATGCATAGATGATAACAGAGAGTAGCAGTGGTACGTAGGGGGGGGCAAAGCAAATTGTCAGGGTAGCCATTTGATTAGATGTTCAGGAGTCTTGTGGCTTAGGGGTAGAAGCTGTTTAAAAGCCTCTTGGACCTAGACTTTGGTACCACTTGCCGTGGGGTAGCAGAGAGAACAGTCTATGACTAGGTTGGCTGGAGTCTTCGACAATTTTTAGGGCCTTCCTCTGACACCTCCTGGTATAGAGGTCCTGGATTGCAGGAAGCTTGGCCCCAGTGATGTATAACAGGCAGTGATGCAACCAGTGCTCTCGAAGGTGCAGCAGAAAAACTTTTGAGGATCTAAGGACCCATTCCAAATCTTTTCAGTCTCCTCGGGGGGATAGGTTTTGTCGTGCCCTCTTCACGAGTGTCTTGGTGTGTTTTGGACCATGTTAGTTTTTTGGTGATGTGGACACCAAGGAACTTGAAGCTCTCAACCTGCTCCATTGCAGCCCCGTCGATGAGAATGGGGGTGTGCTCGGTCCTCTTTTTCCTGTAGTCCACAATAATGTCCTTTGTCTTGATAACGTTGAGGGAGAGGTTGTTGTCCTGGAACCACACGGCCAGGTTTCTGACCTCCTCCATATAGGCTGTCTCGTTGTTGTTGGAGATCAGGCCAACCACTGTTGTGTCATCTGCAAATGTAATGATGGTGTTGGAGTAGTGCCTGACCGTGCAGTCATGAGTGAACAGGGAGTGCAGGAGGGGGCTGAGCATGCACCTCTGAGGGAACCCTGTGTTGATGATCAGCGTGGTGGATGTGTTGTTAACTACCCTTACCCCCTGGAGGTGGCCATCAGGAAGTCCAGGATCCAGTTGCTGAGGGAGGTGTTTAGTCCCAGGGTCCTTAGCTTAATGATGAGCTTTGAGGATGTTATGGTGTTGAACACTGAGCTGTAGTCAATGAATAACATCCTCACATAGGTGTTCCTTTTGTCCAGGTGGGAAAGGGCAGTGTGGAGTGCAATAGAGACTACATCATCTGTGGATCTGTAGGGGCGGTATGCAAATTGAAGTGGGTCAAGTGTTTCTGGGATGATGGTGTTGATGTGAGCCATGACCAGCCTTTCAAAGCACTTCATGGCTACAAACGTGAGTGCTATGAGTCAGTAGTCATTTATGCAGATTACCTTAGTGTTCTTGGGCACAGGCACTATGGTGGTCTGCTTAAAACATGTTGGTATTACATACTCGGACAGGGAGAGTTTGAAATTGTAAGTGAAGACACTTGCTAGTTGGTCATCGCATGCTCGCAGTACACATCCTGGTAATCCGTCTGGCCCTTTGCCTCGAAGCGAGCATAGAAGTAGTTTAGCTCGTCTGGTAGACTAATGTCACTGGGCTGTGCTTCTCTTTGTAGTCTGTAATGGTTTGCAAGCCCTGCCACATCTGATGAGTGTCAGAGCCGGTGTAGTACGACTCGATCTTAGTCCTGTATTGATGCATTGCCTGTTTGATTGTTCGTCGGAGGGCATAGCGGAATTTCTTTTAAGCTTCTGGGTTACAGTCCCGCTCCTTAAAAGCGGCAGCTCTAGTCTTTAGCTCAGTGCAGATGCTGCCTGTAATCCATGGCTTCTGGTTGGGTCACTGTGGGGACGGCGTCATCAATGCACTTATTGATGAAGCCAATGATATACAGTGGGGAGAACAAGTATTTGACACACTGCCGATTTTGCAGGTTTTCCTACTTACAAAGCATGTAGAGGGCTGTAATTTTATCATAGGTACACTTCAACTGTGAGAGATGGAATCTAAAACAAAAATTCAGAAAATCACATTGTATGATTTTTAAGTAATTCATTTGCATTTTATCAAATATTTGTTCTCCCCACTGTATGTGGTGTACTCCTCATTGCCATTGGAGGAATCTCGGAAGATATTCCAGTCTGTGCTACCAAAACAGTCCTGTAGATTAGCATCTGACCATTTTTTTATTGATCTAGTCACTGGTGCTTCCTGCTTTAATTTTTGCTTGTAAGCAGGAATCAGGAGGATGGAATTATGGTCAGATTTGCCAAATAGAGGGGGAGGGAGAGCTTTGTATGCATCTCTGCGTGTGGAGTATAGGTGGTCCAGAGTTATTTTCTTTCTGGTTGCACATTCAACATGCTGATCGAAATTTGGTCAAACTCATTTAAGTTTCCCTAACTTCAAAAAATAAGTTACAAACAACGCAGATAAACAAACAAAAAACAATCGGTTGGGGGAACGTAAAACGTCTGCCTTCTGCTCCGGCGCCATTGTAGGGAGATGACTCCCTATGATCGTTTAAGATGATCGTTTAAGGTCTATCTGAAGTCTTTACTCTCATTACAGAGGATTGGAGAGAAGGCACAGCTTTAAGAGTTAGAATTATGTTTCCATGAGCTCAACCTCCTGAGAGCTGATGACATGGTGTGGAATCGACACAGTCTTTCGATTTCAACTCTTCTATGAACAGCACAGCAAACATATCTCATCATGACTCAATAGTGTTGGTTTTCTAATGCAATCTTCTTTTGATCGTCTGCAGGAATGCATTATATGCCTTTCCCTTCTGCTCTACCTCCGTGTGACATGCTCAGTGTCAAACGCATCAATTCAAAGGAATAGCAGAGGTAGATTACTGTCTGAGACCTGGATTATCTTTCAAATTAGGTGTGAATAACATAGGCCTGTAGATATACCAAAGTGGTGTGATGATGTTATCAACCATGAAGAACTATCATCAATCTTCCTCTTCCTCTGCTCACCGTCCTCATCATCATAGGGCTAAGGGAGAGGCCAGACGAATCCATGGAGAATGGTCACAAAAATGAGAATGGATTGATTTTGGTCCATGGTCTGTGCACGTGTGGAGTTTGTAACGTATAAAATGCACTATTTTCAAATTGGTTAAACAGAGGGCAAAACAAATGTTTTGCCCATGCTACAGTCCGCTAATACAGGACTAGTAAAGGCCAGGTTCACTACTTTTGTAAAGAAAAAATTATGTATTTTGTTTTAATTCAGATTTTTCAGGATTAGCACCCATACTTCCCACTGCTATGGCCAGGACAACAACCTCTCCCTCATTGTCAGCAAGACAAAGGAGCTGATCGTGGACTACAGGAAACTGAGGGCTGTAGTGGAGCGGGTCGAGAGCTTCAATTTCCTCGGTGTCCACATCACTAAGGATCTATCATGGTACAAACACACCAACACAGTCGTGAAGAGTGCACGACAATGCCTCTTCCCCCTCAGGAGGCTGAAAAAATTTGGCATGGGTCCTCAGATCCTGAAACAGTTCCACAGCTGCACCATTGAGAGCATCTTGACTGGCTGCATCACCGCTTGGAATGGCAACTGCTTGGCATCCGACAGCAAGGCGCTACATCGGGTAGTGCGTACGATCCAGAACATCACTGGGCCGAGCTCCCTGCCATCCAGGACCTCTATACCAGGCGGTGTCAAAGAAAGGCCCTAGAAATTGTCAAAGACTCCTCTCTCTGCTACTGCACGGTAAGCGGTAGCTATGTGTCTCACCAAGTGGTGAGACACATAGCCCTCTATATTTAAATGTTTCAGGTACACTCCGATAGGTGTCTGCGTCACAAACAGTATCTTCTATTGTTTGTCTTCTTGTCTGTTTTTCAGCATAAAGTACTCTGTAGCCACTTAGTGTGGACACCGGGTGAGACCACACACACACACAATAACAGTCTCTCTTCTTCACTTCATCCCTCTCCCCCTTCTGCCTAAATCCTCTAGGTTATACCAGCTGTTTTGGTGAACCCCTCCTGCATCTGAACTGGCTTACACAGGGGGCACAGCATGATCATAGGCAAGATGTCACTTGGTCGGGTCAACAGGAAGTATTATTAAAGAGATGCTTTACATTGAAATACAGACAGAGATGTAGTAGTCCCAGAGTGACTGACCGTGTTAGAATAAAAAAATAACAGGGCATGCTCTCTCTCTATCCATCTGTAACTCGTCTGCAGTTATGTTTTGATGTGAGAGAGGAAGCCAGTCCAGTCATCGCCACCTCACCCACTCTTAAGATAACCTTCGGGCCAACTGGGGGTCCAAGGCTGGTTAGGAGACATCGCAATTGTGATGAACTGAGAGAATAGTAGGATATTAGCACTGTAATTCATTAATCATATGCTGTCTGCCACTGTTCTTACCTCTTTCCCTTTCTGTCTTCTACACCTCTCTCCCCACCTCATCTTTCTTCCTCGTTTTATAATGCACACCATATGTGCATTGAAGTACAGATTGAACTTGTATTTATAATGCATTTATTATGTATTTATAACACCTGGATAATGTTCTTTCAATAAAGTGTTTTATTTTCTCCACTGGTTGAAATTAAGTATCTTATTTAAATACTATCCTGTGTCCTCAGATTAATGCAGATGAAGGGAGTTCGATATGCATAGTTTTTTTCAGTATATATGAATTACAAATCAGTCATGTTTCCAGTCTATTGCATAGTTACAATGTGTAATCAGGAGCAGGAGTGGTAAACACTGTTGACATATGTAATTGTAATACATCCATGCAGACAGCGTCATTAAAATAATGGAGTTTGGTATGACTGAAAAAGAATGTCTCAAAGATTCATACCTGAACCGCACCGTAATTTGCCAAGGAAGAGTACATGATCAGTGAACATATTCAATGTACAGGCTACAATGTGGGAATCTCATGCGTGGTAATAACTACAGTACATGTATATAGGACTTGCATCCTTAGCATAATAAAGTTATTACATTCTACTCTATCCATATGCAATAGTTTAGCTTCCGTAACCTCTCCTCGCCCCTACCCGGGCTCCAACCAGGGACCCTCTGCAAATATCAACAACAGCCACCCTCGATGCATCATTACCCATCGCTCCACAAAAGCCACTGCTTTTGCAGACCAAGGGGAACAACTACTTCAAGGTCTCAGAGCAAGTGACGTCACCGATTGAAATGCTATTAGCACGCACCCCGCTAACTAGTTAGCCATATCACTCCGGTTACACATAGGCTTCATTAATGGCATTCAGACTTGAAGTTGATACAACAACTATGATAGCTGAGGTTCATCGCAAAAGTTTTAGGGTCCATACACAGATCGGCTACATACTGAAGCTACACATCCATAGGCATACAGTTATTTGTATCCTCCACTACACAATAAGCAAGTAAATAGTTAGCTATGTTAACTCAGCTGTATTGCAAGGGAAGCTTACACAATTGTACATTAAATTTGAAGTTAATGCTTTAGCTAGCTGGATTCTTTACATCCACTGTTTCTCAAGATGACAGCCTAGTTTAGTTTGCTGGTTTTCTCAGGAGTCCCTAAAACATTAAACAACACAAATTACAAATTCATTCTCCCATCATTAGCTAGCTGGCTAATGTTTGTTTTCTAGTCAGATAACTTGCTAAATAGAGATTTTTGTAAATTAATTTTATGACAAAAAAATATGATCAAACGTTTGTCTCTACACTAACTAACATATTCCTCTAAGTTGTACATTTTGTACCTCTAAGTCCCGCGGTGCAAGCTCGCAACTTTTAAAGGAGGAACCACTGTAGCCAAGTTATAGTTACTCCTTGTGTATTTATTATTACGTATTTCACTTTTCTATTATTTCTTGATTTCCTTTCTCTCTGCATTGTTGGGAAGGGCACGTAAGTAAGCATTTCACTGTTAGTCTACACCTGTTGTTTACAAAGCATTTGATAAATACAATTTGATTTGATTTGATAGGTCGTTCTACAAAAATGTTTGGCTTTTTGACCAGCCCATTAATATATACATATATATATATATATATAAATTGTTTTACCAACACTTAATGAGATAAAAGTTAACCCATAAATGTTGTAAATCAACATAAATGACAGCTTAATGTTTTTTATATTTTTACTACATACATTATTGATATGCACTTTTTCGCACTTTTCGCACCAACATATCTTCATCTGGGGCGGCAGGGTAGCCTAGTGGTTAGAGCGTTGGACTAGTAACCGGAAGGTTGCAAGTTCAAACCCCCGAGCTGACAAGGTACAAACCCACTGCCGTCATTGAAAATAAGGCAGTCATTGAAAATAAGAATGTGTTCTTGCCTAGTTAAGTAAAATTAAAAAAATTACATCTCTAGGAAACAGAAAGCGTCTCCTTCCTGAGGGGTATGATGGCTGTGTGGTCCCATGGTGTTTATACTTGCATACTATTGTTTGTACAGATGAATGTGGTACCTTCAGGCATTTGGAAATTGCTCCCAAGGATGAACCAGACTTGTGGAGATCTACAATTTTTTTCAATGTTCCCACGATGTCAAGCAGAGAGGCACTGAGTTTCAAGGTTGGCCTTGAAATACATCCACAGGTACACCTCTAATTGACTCAAATGGTGTCCATCAGCCTATCAGAAGCTTCTAAAGCAATGACATCATTTTCTGGAATTTTCTATTTTAAAGGCACAGTCAACTTAGTGTATGTAAACTTCTGACCGACTGGATTTGTGAGATAGTGAATTATAAGTGAAATAATCTGTCTGGAAAAATTGGAAAAATTACTTGTGTCATGCACGATGTCCTAACCGACTTGCCAAAATTATAGTTTTTTAACAAGAAATTTGTGGAGTGGTTGAAAATAGATTTTTAATGAAATCCAACCTAAGTGTATGTAAACTTCTGACTCCAACTGTATAATTTAATGACAAGTGAGGCTTTGCAGAATGTAATTTGACTGTTTAATTTGAATATATAATCAAAGACAGAAATGGTTAACGATTAAAAAAAATATTTGTAACAATTTACTTTAAGCCCCTACACTCAGGGGGAGTTAACTGTGGACCCGTCCGACGATACCCCCTGACAGGGCCAAACAGGCAGGATTATAAACCCACCCACTTTGCCAAAGCACAGCCCCCACACCACTAGAGGGATATCTTCGACCACCAACTTACCATCCTGAAACAAAGCCGAGTATAGCTCAAGAAGATCTCCCCTACGACACAACCCAAGGGGGTGGGGGGGGGGCGCCAACCCAGACAGGGAGATCATGTCAGTGACTCAAATGATGCACCCCTCCCAAGGACGGCATGGAAGAGCGCAAGTAAGCCAGTGACTCAGCCCCTGTAATAAGGTTTGAGGAAAAGAATCCCAGTGGAGAGGGCCAGGCAGAGACAGTCAGGGCGGTCCGTTGCTCCAGTGCCTTTCCATTCACCTTCACACTCCTGGGACAGACTACACTCAATCATAGAACCTACTGAATAGATGAGTCTTCAATAAAGACGTAAAGGTTGTGACCGAGTCTGCGTCTCTCACATGGATAGGCAGACCATTCCATAAAAATGGAGCTATGTAGGAGAAAGCCCTGCCTCCAGCTGTTTGCTTAGAAATTCTAGGGACAGTAAGGAGGCCTGCTTCTTGTGACCATAGCGTACGTGTAGGTATGTGCGGCAGGACCACATCGGAAAGATAGGTAGCAGCAAGCCCATTTAATACTTTGTAGGTTAGCAGTAAAACCTTAAAATCAGCCCTTGACGTAACAGGAAGCCAGTGTAGAGAGGCTAGCACTGGAGTAATATGATCACATTTTTTTGGTTTTAGTCAAGATTCTAGCAGCCGTGTTTAGCACTAACTGAAGTGTATTTAGTGCTTTATCCAGGGAGCCGGAAAGTAGAGCATTCCAGTAGTCTAACCTAGAAGTGGCAAAAGCATGGATACATTTTTCTGCATAATTTTTGGACAGAAAGTTTCTGATATTTGCAATGTTACGCAGATGGAAAAAAGCAGTCCTTGAGACAGTCTTGATATGTTCGTCAAAAGAGAGATAAGGGTCCAGAGTAACGCTGAGGTCCTTCACAGTTTTATTTGAGACTGCTGTACAACCATCAAGATTACTTGTCAGATTCAACATAAGATCTCTTTGTTTCTTGGGACCTAGAACTAGCATCTCTGTTTTGTCCGAGTTTAAAAGTAGAAAATTTGCCTCCATCCACTTTCTTATGTCTGAAACGCAAGCTTCCAGGGAGGGCAATTTTGGGGCTTCACCATGTTTCATCGAAAGGTACAGCTGTGTGTCATCCGCATAGCAGTAAAAGTTAACATTATGTTTTTGAATGACATCACCAAGAGATAAAATATATAGTGAAAACAATAGTGGTCCTAAAATGGAGCCTTGAGGAACACCGAAATGTACAGTTGATTTGTCAGAGGACAAACCATCTACAGAGACACACTGATATCTTTCCAACAGATAAGATCTAAACCAGACCAGAACTTGTTCATGTAGACCAATTTGGGCTTCCAATCTCTCCACAAGAATGTGGTGATCGATGGTCTCAAAAGCAGCACTAAGGTCTAGGAGCATGAGGACAGATGCAGATCCTCGGTCTGACGCCATTAAAAGGTAATTTACCACATTCACAAGTGCAGTCTCAGTTCTATGATGGGGTCTAAAACCAGTCTGAAGTGTTTTTCGTATACATTGTTTGACTTCAGGAAGGCAGTGAGTTGCTGAGCAACAGCTTTTTCAAACATTTTTGAGAGGAATGGGAGATTCGATATAGGGTGATAGTTTTTTATATTTTCTGGGTCAAGGTTTTGGCTTTTTCAAGAGAGGCTTTATTACTGCCACTTTTAGTGAGTTTGGTACACATCCGGTGGATAGAGAACCGTTTATTATGTTCAAAATAGGAGGGCAGGAAGCAGCTCTTTCAGTAGTTTAGTTGGAATAGGGCCCAGTATGCAGCTTGAAGGTTTGAAGGCTATGGTTATTTTCATCAATTTGTCAAGAGATACAGTATTAAAAAACTTGAGTGTCTCCCTTGAGCCTAGGTCCTGGCAGAGTTGTGCAGACTCAGGACAACTAAGCTTTGAAGGAATACGCAGATTTAAAGAGTAGTCCGTAATTTGCTTTCTAATGATCATGATCTTTTCGTCAAAGACATTCATGAATTTATCACTGCTGAAGTGAAAGCCATCCTCTCTAAGAATGCTGCTTTTTAGTTAGCTTTGCGACAGTATCAAAAATACATTCTGAATTGTTCTTATTTTCCTCAAATAAGTTGGAAAAATAGGATGATCAAGCAGCAGTGAAGGCTCTTCGATACTGCACGGTACTGTCGTTCCAAGCTAGTCGGAAGACCTCCAGTTTGGTGTAGCGCCGATCCAATTTTCTGGAAGCTTGCTTCAGAGCTCGGGTAGTTTCTGTATACCAGGGAGCTAGTTTCTTATGACAAATGTTGTTTGTTTTTAGGGGTGTGGCTGCATCTAGGGTATTACTCAAGGTTAAATGGAGTTCCTCAGTTAGGTGGTGAACTGATTTTTGTACTCTGACATCCTTGGGTAGGTGGAAGGAGTCTGGAAGGGCATCTGGGAATCTTTGGGTTGTCCGGGAATATATAGCACAGCTTTTGATGATCCTTAGTTGGGGTCTGAGCAGGTTATTTGTTGTGATTGCAAACGTAATAAAATGGTGGTCCAGGATTATGAGGAAAAACATTAAGATCCACAACATTTATTCCACGGGCCAAAACTAGGTCCAGACTATGACTGTGGTAGTGAGTAGGTCCCTAGACATGTTGGACAAAACCCACTGAGGCAATGATGGCTCCGAAAGCCTTTTAGAGTGGGTCTGTGGACTTTCCCATGTGAAAATTAAAGTCACCTAAAATTAGAATATTATCTGCCATGACTACAAGGTACGACAGGAATTCAGGGTACTCATTGAGGAACGCTGTATATGGACCAGGAGGCCCGTAAACAGCAGCTATAAAACGTGTTTGAGTAGGCTGCATAGATTTCATGACTAGAAGCTCAAAAGACGAAAACGCAGTTTACAAACTGAAATTTGCTATCTTAAATGTTAGCAACACCTCCGCCTTTGCGGGATGTGCAGGGGATATGGTCACTAGTGTAACCAGGAGGTGAGGCCTCATTTAACATAGTAAAATCATCAGGCTTAAGCCATGTTTCAGTCAGGCCAATCACATCAAGATTATGATCAGTGATTAGTTCATTGGGTATAACTGCCTTGGAAGTGAGGGATCTAACATTAAGTAGCCCTATTTTGAGATGTGAGATATCACCATCTCTTTCAATAATGACAGGAATGGAAGAGGTCTTTGTTCCAGTGAGATTGCTAAGGCGAACACCGCCATGTTAATTTTTGCCTAACCTAGATCGAGGCACAGATACGGTCTCAATGGGATAGCTGGGCTGACTACACTGACTGTGCTAGTGGCAGACTCCACTAAGCTGGCAGGCTGGCTAACAGCCTGCTGACTGGCCTGCACCCTATCTCATTGTGGAGCTAGGGGAGTTAGAGCCCTGTCTATGTTCGTAGATAAGATGAGAGCACCCCTCCAGCTAGGATGGAGTCCGTCACTCCTCAACATGCCAGGCTTGGTCCTGTTTGTGGATGAGTCCAAGAAAGAGGATCAATTATCTACAAATTCTATCTTTTGGGAGGGGCATGAAACAGTTTTCAACCAGCGATTGAATTGTGAGACTCTGCTGTAGAGCTCATCACTCCTCCTAACTGGGAGGGGGCCAGAGACAATTACTCGATGCCGACACATCTTTCTAGCTGATTTACACGCTGAAGCTATGTTGCGCTTGTTGACCTCTGACTGTTTCATCCTAACATCGTTGGTGCTGACGTGGATAACAATATCCCTATACTCTCTACACTCGCCAGTTTTAGCTTTAGCCAGCACCATCTTCAGATTAGCCTTAACGTCGGCAGCCCTGCCCCCTGGTAAACAGTGTATGATCGCTGGATGATTTGTTTTAAGTGTAATACTGCGGGTAATGGAGTCGCCAATGACTAGGGTTTTCAATTTGTCAGAGCTAATGGTGAGAGGCTTCGGTGTCTCAGGCCCCGTAACGGGAGGAGAAGAGACCAGAGAAGGCTCAGCCTCTGACTCCGACCCGTTGCTTAATGGGGAGAACCGGTTGAAAGTTTCTGTCGTCTGAATGAGCGACACTGGTTGAGCATTCCTACAGAATTTCCTTCCAGAAGCCATGATAAAATTGTCCGGCTGTGGGGACTGTGCGAGGGGATTTATACTACTATTTGTACTTATTCGTGGCACAGAGGCTGTTTCATCCTTTCCTACACTTAAATTACCCTTGCCTAACGATTGCGTCTGAAACTGGGCTTGCAGCAAAGCTATCCTTGCCATAAAGTGATCGTTCTCCTGTATATTATGAGTACAACGACTGCAATTAGAAGGCATAATGTTAATGTTACTACTTCGAATCGGCTGGTGGAGGTCCTGACGAACCACGTCCAGATAAAGTGTCTGGGGTGAAGAAGTTGAATGAAAAAAGTTGAGCGAGGGAAAAATATATATATTAAAAAAACTGTAATTAAAAAGTCAAACAATCGTAAAGTTGGCAGGTAGCAAAGTAAGGTTAGCAACAAACTTCACAGCAGCACATAAACAAGTCTACAAGTTGTGACCGGAAATGACGCCTGTCTCACAAGTCACCACAGATCAGAAGACCGTCTTGGAAGCCCTCACTACTGAATGCACTCACTACTGTAAACCGCTCTGTATAAGAACGTCTGTTAAATGAAGACATTTAAAAAAAAAATATATATATATATATATATATATTTGTCAATTTTTGCCATGTAACTTTAATGGCCCAAGCCAAATTGGTGTTTTGTTATGTCATATTTTTGTCCTGCAAGGTATTTTCCTCCCTTCAACTTGGATCTGAAACTCCACATCTTTTGTATAATTAACGAATGGTGTCTTTCAAGCTTTCAAGTGCTGAGACAACATTACAATCAGCACAGCCCAATAACCTACGACAAACATTTAGCCGATATAAGATGTGTAGCCTATAGTCAGATGTTGTGCCTGTCAAATATTTGTATTCGACAAATGGCCCCTGATTTATTCTGACAGAAGTGAAGAGCCTAAACTCTAGGTAATCTCTTGACCATCCGTTTCATTATACAGCCAGACCTAAACCCTGCCTCTCTTATCTCCATTCAGCCAATGGGGAGTGGGGTGGGCTCGGTTTGGGAATACATTTGACATTTTAACCGTGCTCGAGAGCAAACCAGCGAATATCATTCTGATACATGCCACCACACTGACTAGAGTACAAGAGAGCATCGCACTCGAGTGCGCAGTTCTCCAAGTGCGTCTCAGTTAGAAAAGAGGATCATTTGGCTTTTTTGGCGTTGAGGGGAAAGCAACCACCTATTTATGCATTGTGTTTTTTCTTCTGAGGAACATCATAAACAACTTATTTTCCCTCGGAAAAAAAACAACAGAAAATTCACCTGGAAGGTGGAAATTGATTTTCCTCCAGCTTAATGAGCAGCGCGCCCTTGTTCGTCTCTGTCCGGTGCGCTGTTGCCTTCTCCTTCCTTTGGATTTTACATAATCGAGTGTAGTCGACCCACTGGAGGTATGGAGGTATGATGCGGTAAAAGGGAGCTCCAGCCATTCAGGTGGATGTCGCTCAGTCACTATTTTTTTACTTCCCGTGGCCGTGATTTATAGCGTATGATCGTCTGACCCAGTAAACGGAGGTTTATCCAGTTGGGTCTCGATCCCATGCGCGTTCTCTCATGCATTGGGCTGATCACAACTTTGCGGTCCACTCAGAAGATCCGCTGGGGCGAAATTGTAACAATAACTTCACCGATAAGCGTTGTACCACACCGTTCGCAGAATCAGGTAAAATGATTTTCCACTATGTTCTACCACGAATGTGTAAAAATAAAATAGCCTATTAATTGTAGACAATTTGACCCCTGTGTTTTAAAATACTATTTACATTATCATATTAATTTGGTTGTTTATTGATTGGAAAACGTATACATTATGTACAATACACTACATCATAGTATTTAAATCGCATAGTGTTAATTCAGGAGAATCTTTTTTTGAAAAATACTTATTGAAAAATAGTCAGGTTGCCTAGCTAATGGAAGGTCAAGAAATGACAAGTATTTCACTGATGACACAAGCACAGTATCTCACACACACACACTGTGGTGACATGTTAGCCTCTGGTTATTACTCTCATTACAAAACTCACACACTCATCCCCTTCTCTAACATATAACCATCCTGTCTTTCTCCCTCCTATCGTTCAGGACAAGGGGAAAGAAGTTTGGGGAGAATGAGGAGTCGTCGGGTGCGGGGGAAGCATGAGCGGCCGGTGTATCACTGTTAGACGGGTGGCTCTGATGGTTCTATGGGAGTGTACAGTTCTAAGCCTCCTACAGTGCTGGGTGGTAGGGGCGGCAGCCAGCAGGGCCGGGGCAGGAGCTGGGGCGTCTGCAGGGGCAGGGGGCTCCAGCGACGCCACGGGGCCCTTCGCCTGGCTCCTGTCTGACAAAGGGCCCTTTCATCACTCCCAGGAGTTTTCTGACTTTACGGAGCGCTACCAGCAAGGATTCACCACCAAGTACAAGATATACAGGTGAGTCTGTCTGCATGGCTTAAGTAAAGATGGCTGCAGGGTTTAGGGAGACTGGTGAGATCATCGAAAGTTTCTTGAGTAGCAAGGTTCAGAGTAAGATCAACATTATGGTTTAGAGATACCTGTACAGGTGACATTGATAGAGGTGAGATTGCCAGTGAGTGTGTGTGATGCGAAGCAGAGGGGTTTAGCCTTACAGCTGGCATTTCTAGTTTCAAAAGAACAGGAGGGACAAGGCAGTTTGCAAAGTCTGGCAAAGTGGCCGCATATATCGCAGCTCACAACCAGTGTTCTTCATCAATAACATATACTGCACTGACTGCTGGCAAGGTCAGGCGGATGAATACTGGGGTTGTTTGCTGTAGTGAGTGCTGTCTTTGTCACCTGTCCATACCTATTGTGTTTATTGTGATTTTTCCATTTTCATGCAAGGCGTGTGTGATTTTGCATGTGTGTCCCTGGTATGTTTGTGTGATGTTGTCGGCATGGGATTGCTGGAACAGCATAGTGGATGATACCAGCTAAAGGGTCTTGACTGACACACAGTGGCGTTTGGCTGCCGGCTGAGGTGACACGGCCAGGCACAGATGGGGAATGTAACGCTGCTCTCGCTCTCTGTGCTCCAGTGACCTGTTCAGTCAGGACCAGGGAAAGGGAGTCAAGAGGACTGTGAAAGTGTTAGCTCTCTCTCTCTCTCTCTCTGTGCCTTACTCCCCCCTGCTGGTGACTCTCAGCACAAAGCTACACCTGCTGACTCTGGAAGAGAAAGGGCAATAGTATCTTAGAATTTCAACACCTCAGTCAATGTGATCCCTTATTAAGGACTGTGATATGTAAGATAAGAGCTCCCTTCTCCTGTGCAAGCGATAGTTATTTTGAGCTGTTATGTTGTGCCATAAAAATAAATTTTCAAATTTTCAAACTCGTTTTCATTGGCAACCCATGTAAAGCATTTTTATCAAAAACAATCACTTTTCATGTGAAAACACAGAATCCTACTCATCATACATGCTTAATTACGTCACATTTGTTTTGAGCTGACTTTGCTGTCGGCCAGAGCAAGGCACCTGGCTCACACCCTGGAGGCAGCCCGGATCCAAAACGAGTGCAATCACTTTTCATCCGGTTTAAACTCCTCCCACCAGGGTAACCCTTGCCAGATAAACAAATCCCTCAATACCCTTGCCATTCAACTGCATTAGAGCAGAATTCTGGATTGACAGTGGAATCAACCAATCAAATTTTGGCTACCATAAATTGGGTGCGCAGTGTGGCTGTTGCAGGTCGCATTGTTCTGTGCTGGTACTGTTATGTCTCTGTGCAAGTTGCAGCCCTGTTTGATTAATACATGATGTCATCAAAAGCATTGCTTCATCTGCATTAGAGCTATATATAATGTTGGGTGCATATAGTAACGTTATGACTCTTTAATTTGTCTCGATTTTTTGAGTTTGATACAATGTTTTGGTCTAGGTCCAATAGCCACGGTTCGCCACCGACAAAAACATGTTTGTTCTGGAGAGGCATCTTGATCAACGCCTACAAGATTGAATCATACAATCGTGTCGTTCAATAGCTGGTAACTGTAACTCTGCATGCCGCTGGTTTATTTTCAGAGCCGTCGTAAGGCAACAGACAGTTCTCAATGCCTATAGAATAGTCCTCCAAGAGGGAAATCATTTCCCGTCTCCTAAAAATCACAAAACATAGGCGCACAAATCCATTCTCCAGTTACATAGAACATAAACTGCTTCAAATGGTTAAGATATATAGACTCAGCATAACCTCTTTTCTCCCCCAGCCAAAGGTTGAGTGATGCCTCAGGACAGTTACAGTAGCGTGTCCCTGTAGCTCGGGGAGTCGTGACGAGGAGCTCGTAGAGCACAGGGCTTATGGTTCCTGACAAGTGTGTGTGATGGGGGAGTTATATGGGGCAGAGGTCCGTGGTGTCACCTCTGCTATAGCGACTGTGTGTGTGTAGCAGAGGTCCATGGTAACGTCTGTTCCAGAGCCTATGCTGTGTGTCGGTGGTGACAGAATTCTCAGGGGCAGCCGAGTGAAGAGGTGAGGAGTGTTGATGGCTGTGTGTGCTTATGTGCACAGTCTTGCATGTGTGTGAGTAAGCTATACAGATGTAGGATCTTCATTTGATTACTCTTTGTTGCTGAGAAATGCAAACTTGTAGTGTATTCAAGGTTTAAAAAGGCTTCTAAAGTTTGTAATATCCACTTTAAAATGTCAGACTTGATTTGCACTAACAAAACATTTATCAACCCTACAAAAAAATCTATTATTTCGAATCCACATAATTTACGTTTCATGTTGCTTCTGGATTATTTTCCACCTGTAGCAAACTGGCTCATATTAAGTATTCAGACCCTTTGACTTTTTCCACATTGTATTGCGTTACAGCCTTATTCTCAAATGGATGGAATAGTTTTTTGTTCCTCAATCTACACACAATACCCCACAATGACAAAGGAAAAACAGATTTTTCAAAATGTTTACAAATTTAGAAAAAAACAAACATTTGTATTCAGACCCTTTTGAGCTCAGGTGACTCATTTTTCCATTGATCATCCTTGAGATATTTATACAGCTTGATTGGAGTCCACCTATGATAAATTCAATTGATTGGACATGATTTGGAAAGGCACACTCCTGTCTATATAAGGTCCCACAGTTGACAGTGCATGTCAGAGCAAAAACCAAGCTGAGGTCAAGGAATTGTCTGTAGCTCTCCAAGACAGGAATATGTCGAGGCACAGATCTGGGGAAGGGTACCAAAACATTTCTGCAGCATTGAATGTCCCCAAGGACACAGTGGTGTCCATTCTTCTTAAATGGATGTTTGGAGCCACCAAGACTCTTCCTAGAGCTGGCCACCTGGCCAAAATGAGTAATCAGGGGAGAAGGGCCTTGGTCAGGGTTCCTCTGTGGAGATGGGAGAACCTTCCAGAAGGACAAGCATCTCTGCAGCACTCCACCAAACAGCACGTTTAGGTAAAGTGGCCAGACGGAAGCCAGTCCTCTGTAAAAGGCACATGACCGCCCATTTGGAGTTTGCCAAAAGGCACCTAAAGGACTCTCAGACCAAGATTCTCTGGTCTGATGAAACCAAGATTGAACTATTTGGCCTGAATGCCAAGCGCCACATCTGGAGGAAACCTGGCACCATCCCTACAGTGAAGCATGGTGTTGGCAGCATCATGCTGCAGGGATGTTTTTCAGTGGCAGGAGACTAGTCAGGATAGGGAAAGATGAACGGCGCAAAATGCAGAGAGGTTCTTGATAAAAACCTGCTCTAGAGTGCTCAGGTCCTCAGACTGGGGTGAAGGTTCACCTTCCAATAGAATGATGCCTCTAAACACATAGCCAAGACAACGCAGGAGTGGCTTGAACCTGATCAAACATCTCTGGAGAGACGTGACAATCGCAGTGCAGCTCCACTCCGCACCCCATCCAACCTAACAGAGCTTGAGAGGTTCTGCAGAGAAAAATGGGAGAAACTCCCCAAATACAGGTGTGCCAATCTTGTAGCATCATACCCAAGACGACTCAAGGCTGAATCACTGCCTAAGGTATTTCAACAAAGTACTGAGTAAAGGATCTTTATACTTATGTAAATGTAATATTTCTTCATGTAAATGTTGTAAAATTTCATTATGGGTTATTGTGTAGCTTGAGGGATTTTCTTTTTTCAAATAAGGCTGTAACGTACCAAAATGTGGAAAAATTCAAAGGGTCTGAATACTTTCCGAATGCACTGTGTGAGATATTCCAGGCACTGCTACAGTAATGTGTCCTTGCGCAGAGTGTGAGATCCTGGCTCGTCTGCTTTGTTGTGACAATAGACACAATGAGGATCGACAGTGAATATGGTGTGTAGCTCCACCCCGCTCTGCCAAACACCATAGATTATAAACCAGGCCATATGATTGCTGTTTACAGTGAAGGTGATTACATTCACACCTGCCTCTGGTAAGGAGAGAGGACAGGTACTAAATCCACATCTGTTAGGCTCCCTCCATTATGTGACAGTAGCCTCATTTTGTGGCCCAGGCTAAAGACTTATAGCTGGGATCGGGACTAAGGAGAGGGTAATACCTTAATGACCCTGTTGTGTGATGAAAATTAGCTCCTCATCCTGGAGATATAGTGATACGCTACAGTGACTATTACATGCAATTCTATCCTAAATCCATGATGCTGAATCCATATCACATTGTTTATGTGAACCATACCAAGTAAATCATTCTCTGGTGAGTGTTTGATCCTTTTTGGTGGTGTTGGTGGCATGTTCACTATTGGGATCATTATTCAGAGAGGATCATAGCTGTTCTCCATCTCACTTTTGTCTTTTCTCTTGCTTGCCGTCTCTTGCTCTCTATCACACAAATTAAGCAGCTCAATTAGGAAAGTTGATCTGTGCTCCTTTGAATGTGAAGCTGGCTATTGACTTGAAGCTGGCATAGGGGTTGTTTACTTCAACGTCATGTATGGTGACTGAGGTCGTTGCAATCAAAAGGATATTTCTTCCTGGTTCTAAAAATTCAAAACTATTCCTCTGTTGCTGATGGGGCGTGTACATTGAACATTCAGAGGGATCAATGTCACATTAGATTAATCCCTGAGAGAGAGAAATGCACAATGTAAGACTTCAACTTGTAAAAGAGCACAGCCTGTACAGTAGAAGCTGTGCACTGTTATTAAAAAAAATTGTTTTAAGTCAACAGGGGTGCCAAACATTAGCTGTACAATGACAGAACATGTTTGTAGATTCAAATGACATTTGAAAATCTTAAAATTACAGACATTTACATTTAAGTGACAAACTTAATTAACATTCTCTGCTTTAGCAGGCAAAAATTACAGTAAAAAAACATTTGATTTAAAGTGTATTAAGATGACTGAAACCTATTGTAGAATTGTTCCAAATAGACAATTTTAGGGGTACATTAATGTATGTTTACAGTAATTCCATAAAAACACTGTCAGATTACTTTTTTAGTTTTATAGATTTACTGTAAATATACAGTAATGTACCCTTAATTGGCTATTTGGAACATTTCTAAAATATATTTCAGTTATCTTAACACATACTTTAAATCAGAAATTAAATGTGAATCTGTCTAATTTCAAGATTTTCACATGGCTTTTCAATCTGACATTTTTCTGTAATTTTACAGTTAATGTTTTTTAATGTATATTTACAATATTGCCCTGTAAATTTATGGGCCATATCTAAAATTACAGGACAATATTGTAACTGTCAAAAGCATGGAACCACAGGGTGCCAAACATTAACAGTAAAATTACAGAAAAATGTCATTCAATTGATGTGTGAGAATCTTAGAATTACAGACATTTACATGAAGAGTAAGAATGACAAATGGTTAATTAAAATGTCCTGCTTTGGCAGGCTAAAATTACAGTAAAACAAGTAATTTTATTAAATTACCATATTTACAATGTATTTTTCTAATATTGGCTAGTTAATGTACATCTGAAACCCCCTACTTTAATTGAAAATGTATGTATGTGTTAGGATTCAAGTTAATGTACGGGATCAGATTGTTCAAACATTTCCAGTTAGATTATGGGCCTCAAATTATAAAAAAAAGCAGATTATGTAATTATCTAGTAGAAATGGATGATTTTAAATATTACTTTAAAACACAAGTATTCATATGCGTCTATCTGTCAGATAAAACGTATCGTTAACAGTAGGCCAAGGGCCTCTAATATTGGGAAAGCAACTTGCTGTGCATGATTCTTCAAATATGTGTTAGTGATGGGCTGGAGAGAACCTGCACAGAAGCTCTCTAGGAATAGAATTGGCGAACCCTGTGGTAGGCTATAACTTACAATAGTTTAATGCAGTGTACAAGTGGATAGGGAATAAAATGTTATGGAAGCAAATCCATAGACTCCTTTATAGGAGCATAACATGTGGAGAGTCAACTCATGCATGCTCCTTCCCTCTACTTCAAAGCCAGCAAAAGGATATCCCCCCATGATGAACATCTCTGGAGCATCTGATGAAAGCATATTTCTAACACCATTAGAAATGTATGTAAAACAGGTTTTTTTTGGGGGGGGGCTTGAAAAAATACACATTACAAGTACATTTCAAAACTTACCCAACCACTTTTATTTGAAGATATTATCAGTTGTATAGCTTATGGATGTTCACCCCCCATAACATAATTGTTTAAGATGGCTTGATGGTTCATGTTTTTACTATTTGATTCTCCATTTAGAACACCTGGGGGTATCAGAAACAAATATGGATTTTTGTTGTTTATGAAACTTGAATTTGACCTCACTGCTATCATCTCAATAAACAAACTTCCGCTTCACACAAAGTAGTCACGTTAGCAAGCTAGTTTAGATAACTACCAGGGATGAATAAACTGTTATTATTGAGTTCTGTGACATTCAGAATGCAAACGGTGCTGCTCTATAAACAGAATCAAAACAATTCCAGGGTCATTTTCTCTAAACAGCTGCTCAGGGATATCTACAGTGTAATTAGATCAGCTCTGAAACATATCTGTTGTGAATGAAGGTTGAAATAATAACGTTGTGTTGTAGTGTATTGTTATATACCTCACATCTTCAAGAAATGGATAGGGTCCTCTCTCTTGAATCAAGGCAGGCCTCGCAGCACAGCCTCCCTCTGAATGGAACTGACAAAAAAAGCACAATTTACACCATTGTTATCAAAGTGGTTGTAAATAACACAATGTTAAGGAGTCATCACCCATATTAAGACGTATTGAAAAAAAGTTATCCATATTATCAATGTACATACCGGACTGTACAGAATACTTTTGTTTCCATAAATATAATACAACTTCTTTGTCGAGACTGCCCATCAAGTGTTTTAGCAGTACCTCCACTTTTCTTGGTCCTGTAGAATTCAAGGAGCTTGGGCAGGCCTTCATAGAACGACTTCTTGAGGTCCACAGACACCAGTGTTGTGAACTACGGAGCAACCTGTTAGAGCGAGCATAAAAACAGACAGCTAACTTAATGAGTCCTTACACAATTCCGTGTCCTGTCTCCTCACCTTCACAAAATGCATTTAAGAAGGTCTGAAGGAAGGCCTATTGAGGTATTCAAGAGTTATTTAATGGCAGAAAATATCAGATTTCACCTTTTAACAGTCCTGGCAAACTGGATTTAATCTCAGTGACGAGGCTCATCTTCCAAAATGTATTTTTTAAATTTTTTTATTAACCAGGTAGGCAAGTTGAGAACAAGTTCTCATTTACAATTGTGACCTGGCCAAGATAACGCAAAGCAGTTCGACACATACAACAGAGTTACACATGGAGTAAAAAAACAGTCGATAATACAGTAGAAAAATAAGTCTATATACAATGTGAGCAAAAAGGTGAGATAAGGGAGGTAAAGGCAACAAAAAAAAGAAAAGGCCATGGTGGAGAAGTAAATACAATATAGCAAGTAAAACACTGGAATGGTAGATTTGCAGTGGAAGAATGTGCAAGGTTGACATCTAAATAATGGGGTGCAAAGGAGCATAAATAAATACAGTAGGGGGAGAGGTAGTTGTTTGGGTTAAATTATAGATGGGCTATTTTTCATTTGATACATCAGAAAAGCAGAACTTAATATTTAGTATAGAAACCTTTGTTTGCAATTACAGAGATCATACGTTTCCTGTAGTTCTTGACCTGGTTTGCACACACTGCAGCAGAGATTTTGGCCCACTCCTCCATACAGACCTTCTCCAGATCCTTCAGGTTTCAGGGCCGTCGCTGGGCAATACGGACTTTCAGCCCTCTCCAAAGATTTTCTATTGGGTTCAGGTCTGGAGACTGGCTAGGCCACTCCAGGACTTTGAGATGCTTCTTACGGAGCCACTCCTTAGTTGCCCTGGTTGTGTGTTTTTGGTCGTTGTCATGCTGGAAGACCCTTCCACCCTTCCAACTCAATCATCAAGTTTGCAGACGACAACAGTGGTAGGCTTGATTACCAACAATAATGAGACAGCCTACAAGGAGGTGGTGAGGGCCCTCGGAGTGTAGTGACAGGACAATAATCTCACTCAGCGACAACAAAGGAGATAATCATGGACTTCAGGAAACCGCAGAGGGAGCACCCCCATCCACATCGACGGGACCGTAGTAGTGAAGGCACCACAGCGCCTCTTTCAACTCAGGAGGCTGTAGAAATTTGACTTGTCATCTAAAACACTCACAACCTTTTAGAGATGCACAATCGAGAGCACCCTGTCAGGCTGTATCACCGCCTGGTACGGCAATTGCACCGCCCTCAACCGCAAGGCTCTCCAGAGGGTAGTGTGGTCTGCAGAACGCATCACCGGGGGCAAACTACCTGCCCTACAGGTAACCTACAGAACCCAATGTCGCAGGAAGGCCAGAAAGACCATCAATGACAACAACCACCCGAGCCACTGCCTTTTCACCCTGCTATTATCCAGAAGGTGAGGTCAGGACAGGTGCATCAAAGCTGGGACTGAGAGACAAACTATTTTTCAATCAAGTCCATCAGACTGTTAAACAGCCATCACTAACATACAGACTCAAATCTCTGGCCACTTAAATAAATGGACTTAATAAAGGTATCACTAGTCACTTTAAATATCATCCCTTTAATAATGTTTACATATCCTACATTACTCATCTCACTCTACCACCGAAGCATACTCCTGGGCTACAATATCGGCCTGCTAGCTACCTAGAGCTACTTGGAACCCTACTAATTTCACGACTGGTCTATCAACGTCACCACACGAAGAGGCAAAAACAGACTTACACCAGGTCATGCAGTGCCTAGCTCCACTCCCACCCCCCAGGTGCTCTCATTTGTTGACTTCTGTAAACGTAAAAGCTTTGGTTTCATGCATGTTAACATTAGAAGCCTCCTCCCTAAGTTTGTTTTACTAACTGCTTTAGCACACTCTGCCAACCCAGATGTCTTAGCCGTGTCTGAATACTGATTTAGGAAGACCACCAAAAACCCTGAAATCTCCATTGCTAACTATAACAAGAGGCATGTGGCAGGGTCTACAGAAAATCACGGACTACAGGAAGAAATCCAGCCCAGTCACGGACCAGGATGTCTTGCTCCCAGGCAGACTAAATAACTTTTTTGCCCGCTTTGAGGACAATACAGTGCCACTGACATGGCCTGCAATGAAAACATGCGGTCTCTCCTTCACTGCAGCCGAGGTGAGTAAGACATTTAAACGTGTTAACCCTCGCAAGGCTGCAGGCCCAGACGGCATCCCCAGCCGCGCCCTCAAAGCATGCGCAGACCAGCTGGCCGGTGTGTTTACGGACATATTCAATCAATCCCTATACCAGTCTGCTGTTCCCACATGCTTCAAGAGGGCCACCATTGTTCCTGTTCCCAAGAAAGCTAAGGTAACTGAGCTAAACGACTACCGCCCCGTAGCACTCACATCCGTCATCATGAAGTGCTTTGAGAGACTAGTCAAGGACCATATCACCTCCACCCTACCTGACACCCTAGACCCACTCCAATTTGCTTACCGCCCAAATAGGTCCACAGACGATGCAATCTCAACCACACTGCACACTGCCCTAACCCATCTGGACAAGAGGAATACCTACGTGAGAATGCTGTTCATCGACTACAGCTCGGCATTCAACACCATAGTACCCTCCAAGCTCGTCATCAAGCTCGAGACCCTGGGTCTCGACCCCGCCCTGTGCAACTGGGTACTGGACTTCCTGACGGGCCGCCCCCAGGTGGTGAGGGTAGGCAACAACATCTCCTCCCCGCTGATCCTCAACACTGGGGCCCCACAAGGGTGCGTTCTGAGCCCTCTCCTGTACTCCCTGTTCACCCACGACTGCGTGGCCACGCACGCCTCCAACTCAATCATCAAGTTTGCGGACGACACAACAGTGGTAGGCTTGATTACCAACAATGACGAGACGGCCTACAGGGAGGAGGTGAGGGACCTCGGAGTGTGGTGTCAGGAAAATAACATCACACTCAACGTCAACAAAACTAAGGAGATGATTGTGGACTTCAGGAAACAGCAGAGGGAACACCCCCATCCACATCGATGGAACAGTAGTGGAGAGGGTAGGAAGTTTTAAGTTCCTCGGCATACACATCACAGACAAACTGAATTGGTCCACTCACACAGACCGCATCGTGAAGAAGGCGCAGCAGCGCCTCTTCAACCTCAGGAGGCTGAAGAAATTCGGCTTGTCACCAAAAGCACTCACAAACTTCTACAGATGCACAATCGAGAGCATCCTGGCGGGCTGTATCACCGCCTGGTATGGCAACTGCACCGCCCTCAACCGTAAGGCTCTCCAGAGGGTAGTGAGGTCTGCACAACGCATCACTGGGGGCAAACTACCTGCCCTCCAGGACACCTACACCACCCGATGCTACAGGAAGGCCATTAAGATCATCAAGGACATCAACCACCCGAGCCACTGCCTGTTCACCCCGCTGTCATCCAGAAGGCGAGGTCAGTACAGGTGCATCAAAGCTGGGACCGAGAGACTGAAAAACAGCTTCTATCTCAAGGCCATCAGACTGTTAAACAGCCACCACTAACATGGAGTGGCTGCTGCCAACACACTGTCAATGACACTGACTCAACTCTAGCCACTTTAATAATAAGAATTGATGGGAAATGATGTAAATATATCACTAGCCACTTTAAACAATGCTACCTTATATAATGTTACTTACCCTACATTATTCATCTCATATGCATACGTATATACTGTACTCTATATCATCGACTGCATCCTTATGTAATACATGTATCACTAGCCACTTTAACCATGCCACTTGGTTTACATACCCATCTCATATGTATATACTGTACTCGATATCATCTACTGTATCTTGCCTATGCTGCTCTGTACCATCACTCATTCATATATCCTTATGTACATATTCTTTATCCCCTTACACTGTGTATAAGACAGTAGTTTTTTGGAATTGTTAGTTAGATTACTTGTTCGTTATTACTGCATTGTCGGAACTAGAAGCACAAGCATTTCGCTACACTCGCATTAACATCTGCTAACCATGTGTATGTGACAAATAAAATTTGATTTGATTTAACGTTTTCTGCCAAGATAGAACTGCCAAAGGGGGCGGTGTTGCAATCTACTGCAAAGGTAACCTGCAGAGTTCTGTATTACTTCCTAAGTCTGTACCCAAACAATTTGAGCTTCTACTTCTAAAAATTCACCTTTCCAGAAACAAGTCTCTCACTGTTGCCGCTTGCTATAGACCTCCCTCTGCCCCCAGCTGTGCCCTCGATACTATATGTGAACTGATTGCCCCACATCTATCTTCTGAGCTCGTGCTACTAGGTGACCTGAACTGGGGCATGCTTTACACCCCAGCCATCCTACAATCTAAACTTGATGCCCTCAATCTCACACAAATGATCAATGAACTTACCAGGTACAACCCCAAATCAGTAAACACGGGCTCCCTCATAGATGTCATCCTAACTAATTCGTCCTCCAAACACACCTCTGCTGTTTTCAATCAAGATCTCAGTGATCCCTGCCTCATTGCCTGCATCCGTAATGGGTCTGTGACCAAACGACCACCCCTCATCACTGTCAAATGCTCCCTGAAACACTTCTGCGAGCAGGCCTTTCTAATCGACCTGGCCGGGGTACTATAATTGAGAATTTCAATAAGCATTTCTCTACAGCTGGCCATGCTTTCCACATGGCTACCCCTACCCCGGTCAACTGCCCGGCACCCTCCACAGCAACCCGCCAAAGCCCCCACCATTTCTCCTTTACCCAAATCCAGAGAGCCGATGTACTGAAAGAGCTGAAAAATCTGGACCCCTACAAATCAGTTGGGCTAGACAATCTGAACCCTCTCTTTCTAAATTATCTGCCGAAATTGTTGCAACTCCTATTACTAGCCTATTCAACCTCCCTTTCGTATCGTCTGAGATTCCCAAAGATTGGAAAGCTGTCGCGGTCATCCTCTTCTTCAAAGGGGGTGACACTCTAGACCCAAACTGCTACAGACCTATATCTATTCTACCCTGTCTTTCTAAGGTCTTCGAAAGCCAAGTTAACAACTTCGATATAGGGGGCACTCTTAATTTTTGGATAAAAAAACGTTCCCGTTTTAAACAAGATATTTTGTCACGAAAAGATGCTCGACTATGCATATAATTGACAGCTTTGGAAAGAAAACACTCTGACGTTTCCAAAAACTGCAAAGATATTATCTGTGAGTGCCACAGAACTGATGCTACAGGCGAAACCAAGATGAAATTTCAAACAGGAAATGTCCCAGATTTTGAAGGCGCTGTGTTCCAATGTCTCCTTATATTGCTGTGAATACGCCAGGAATGAACCTACACTTTCTGTCGTTTCCCCAAGGTGTCCCCCAAGGCAGCATTGTGACGTATTTGTAGGCATATCATTGGAAGATTGACCATAAGAGACTACATTTACCAGGTGCCCGCTTGGTGTCCTCCGTCAAAATTATTGCGTAATTTCCAGCTGCGTGCATTTTTCCATTTGCTTCCGAGGAGAAACCCAACTGCCACGAATGATTTATTATCGAAAAAATATGTGAAAAACACCTTGGATTGATTCTAAACAACGTTGCCATGTTTCTGTCGATATTATGGAGTTAATTTGGAAAAACGTTTGGCGTTGTAATGACTGAATTTTCGTTTTTTTTTTTCTTATCCAAACGTGATGAACAAAATGGAGCGATTTCTCCTACACAAATAATATTTTTGGAAAAACTGAACATTTGCTATCTGAGTCTCCTCATTGAAAACAAAGCTCCGAAGTTCTTCAAAGGTAAATTATTTTATTTGAATGCTTTTCTTGTTTTTGTGAAAATGTTGCCTGCTGAATGCTAGGCTTAATGCTATGATAGCTATCAATACTCTTACACAAATGCTTGTGTAGCTATGGTTGAAAAGAATATTTTGAAAATCTGAGATGACAGTTTTGTTAACAAAAGGCTAAGCTTGTGAGCCAATATATTTATTTCATTTCATTTGTGATTTTATTAATCGTTAACGTTGCGTTATGGTAATGAGCTTGAGGCTATGATTACGCTCCCGGATACGGGATTGCTCGACGCAAGAAGTTAACAAACAGATTACTGACTATTTCGAATCCCACCATACCTTCTCCGCTATGCAATCTGGTTTCAGAGCTGGTCATGGGTGCACATCAGCCACGCTCAAGGTTCTAAATGACATCATAACCGCCATCGATAAGAAACAATACTATGCAGCCGTATTCATCGACCTCCAAGGCTTTCGACTCTGTCAATCACAACATTCTTATTGGCAGACTCGACAGCCTTGGTTTCTCAAATGATTGAGTCAACATGGGCCAGCATCCCTGTGGACCACTTTTGACACCTTGTAGAGTCCATGCCCCAACAAATTGAGGCTGTTCTGAGGGCAAAAGGGGGTGCCAATCAATTTTAGGAAGGTGTTCCTAATGTTTTGTACACTCTGTGAATAGTAATTCAGTTTATGCAGACCATTATGCATGCATGCCCAGAGTATAAAAATATATATATATTTATTTTACCCCCTTGTTCATTTGTTAACTGTGTAAAATGGCTGGAAATGTGCTTTGCTCTAGCGCCTTGCTTTACCTAATGTTAAATCACAATTGAGTATTTTATCTGAAATCCACATACTGGTGTGAAAGTCAAACACCCTACACATGGTGCAAATAGGGTAACCCCACTTGGGAATGGTAACGTGGCTTTCACCACATCAGCCTCCTCAAACATCCAGCCGTGCTTTCCAATTGCCTCACTGCTGCCATCCCAATTCTGACACCAATGTAGCAAACTGCAATGCAGAGAAGGGAACCTGGGTCACTGCCATGAAAAGCATACACGATACGCATTGCGCCAATGGGGTAAACCCACTTCAGAATGGTAACAAGGCTCATATTATCGAGGACCACTATATTGCTCCCTCCAAATGGGAAGGCACGATTCTGTGCTTCAACCACATCGGCCTCTTTAAATGTCTGGCAGTGCATTCCAATGGCCTCACGGCCACCATCCCAATTCTGGCACCAGAGTAGCGAACGGCTGGGCAGGGAAGGGAACCTGGGTCACTGGCATGAAAGGAAAACTCTCTATTAACAGGGTTAACCCACTTGGTGGGAATTGTACCGTCACTATAATACATTTGCAAATAGCCTACTTAAAGGGATAGTTCACTCAAATTACAAAATTACATTTGGGCTTTAATTACCCTGTAAAGTATGACTTCAATCCATGCTTTGGTTTAGCTTCCCTGGCACTGTTTCCAAATGCTAATATTTTTTGCATTTGTATCACAAATCTCATTCACGTCATGGGACCGATATGAGCGTATTTCATATCATGTCCAAATCATCCGAAAGTATCTACAATTGAGTGTAAAGGTCAACAAAGTCACTTAGATGTTTTGAACAAAATGCGCAGAAATGCTGTTATCGGTCCCATAACATGAATGGGATTTGTGCCACCAATGCTAAAACGTTAGCATTTTGGAAACCGTTCCAGTGAAACCAAAGAATGGATTGCTGTCACCCCTTTTCCATGTACTGCTAACAGGGGAAGAAAACCAATATGTAATTTTGGAATTTGGGTGAACAAGAAATGCTTACCTTATATTAGAATTTGTGGCACAAATCCATTGCAGGTCAATGGTACATACAGTACCAGCCAAAAGTTTGGACACCTGCTCATTCCAGGGTTTTTATTTTATACTATTATCTACATTGTAGAATAATAGTGAAAATATCACAACTTTGATATAACACACATGGAATCATGTAGTTACCAAAAAGTGTTAAACAAGTCAAAACATATTTGAGATTATTCAATGTAGCCACCCTTTGCCTTGATGATAGCTTCATGAGGTAGTCACCTGGAATGCATTTAAATTAACAGGTGTGCCTTCTTAAAAGTTAATTCATTGAATTGCTTTCCTTCTTAATTAAGGTAGAGGGGGCAGCATTTTCACTTTTGGATAAATAGCGTGCCCAATTTCAACTTCCTGCCACTCATGCCAGGAATATAAGATATGCATATTATTAGTAGATTTGGATAGAAAACACTGAAGTTTCTAAAACTGTTTGAGTCATGTCTGTGAGTATAACAAAACTTATGTATCAGGCAAAACCCTGAGGACTAACCGTTCAGAATTATTTTTTTAGGTCTCTGTCTGTTCAGTGGTTCTCATTGGGAAACAATATTTCTTAGGCACTTGTTTTCAGTTCCTACCACTTCCACTGGATGTCACCAGTCCTTGGAATTTGGTTGAGGTTATTCCTTTGTGCCATGAAGAAGTACGGCCATCTAGGAAATGGGTAACACTATTGAGTTGCGCAAGACATGAAAAGTAGCGTTGGTTTGTTGTCTTCCTGTATTGAACACAGATAGACCTGTCTTCAATTCGATCGATTTATTAACGTTTAAAAATACCTAAAGTTGTATTACAAAAGTAGTTTGAAATGTTTTGGCAAAGTTTACAGCCAACTTTTGAGATATTTTGTAGTGACGTTGCATATTTGGAAGCTGTTTTTTTCTGGATCAAACACGCCAAATAAATTAACATTTTGGATATATATGGACGGAATTAATCGAACAAAATGACCAATTGTGATGTTTATGGGACATATTGGAGTGCCAACAAAAGAAGCTCGTCAAAGATAAGGCATGTTTTATATTTTATTTCTGCGTTTTGTGTAGCGCCTGCGGGTTGGAATATGCTACTCCCTTTGTTTACTGTTGTGCTATCATCAGATAATAGCTTCTTATGCTTTTGCCGAAAAGCCTTTTTTTAAAATCTGACATGTTGGCTGGATTCACAACGAGTGTAGCTTTAATTAGTATCTTACAAGTGTGAACTCTTGGAGTTAATGTTGGGATGAGACCCCCTTCAGCCCCCATCTGTGCCCTGGACACCATATGTGAATTGATCGCCCCCCATCTAATCTTCAGAGTTTGTACTGTTGGGTGACCTAAACTGGGACATGCTTATTTTAACACCCTGGCCGTCCTACAATCTAAGCTAGATACCCTCAATCTCACACAAATCGCAATTCAACGGCTCAGACACAAGCTATGTGGCAGGGTCTACAGTCAATCACAGATTACAAAAAGAAAACCAGCCCCGTCATGGACCAGGATGTCTTGCTCCCAGGCAGACTAAATAACTTTTTTGCCCGCTTTGAGGACAATACAGTGCCACTGACACGGCCCGCAACCAAAAACATGCGGACTCTCCTTCACTGCAGCCGACGTGAGTAAAATATTTAAATGTGTTAACCCTCACAAGGCTGCAGGCCCAGCTGGCTGGTGTGTTTACATATTCAATCAATCCTTATCCCAGTCTGCTGTTCCCACATGCTTCAAGAGGGCCACCATTGTTCCTGTTCCCAAGAAAGCTAAGGTAACTGAGCTAAATGACTACCGCCCCGTAGCACTCACTTCCGTCATCATGAAGTGCTTTGAGAGACTAGTCAAGGACCATATCACCTCCACCCTAGACCCACTCCAATTTGCTTACCGCCCAAATAGGTCCACAGACGATGCAATCTCAACCACACTGCACACTGCCCTAACCCATCTGGACAAGATGAATACCTATCTGAGAATGCTGTTCATGGACTACAGCTCGGCATTTAACACCATAGTGCCCTCAACTCGTCATCAAGCTGGGTCTCGACCCCGCCCTGCGCAAATGGGTACTGGATTTCCTGACAGGCCGCCCCCAGGTGGTGAGGGTAGGGAACATCTCCACCCTGCTGATCCTCAACACTGGGGCCCCACAAGGGTGCATTCTAAGCCCTCTCCTGTACTCCCTGTTCACCCACAACTGCGTGGCCATGCACGCCTCCTACTCAATCATCAAGTTTGCGGACGACATTACAGTGGTAGGCTTGATTACCAACAACGACGAGACGGCCTACAGGGAGAAGGTGAGGGCCCTCGGAGTGTGGTGTCAGGAAAATAACCTCGCACTCAACGTCAACAACTAAGGAGATGATTGTGGACTTCAGGATACAGCAGAGGGAGCACCCCCCTATCCACATCGATGGGACAGTAGTGGAGAGGGTAGTAAGTTTTTTTTTTAAAGTTCCTCGGCTTACACATCACAGACAAGCTGAAATGGTCCACCCACACAGACAGCATCGTGAAGAAGGCGCAGCAGCGCCTCTTCAACCTCAGGAGGCTGAAGAAATTTGTCTTGTCACCAAAAGCACTCATAAAGTTCTACAGATGCACAATCGAGAGCATCCTGTCGGGCTGTATCACCGCCTGGTAAGGCAACTGCTCCACCCACCACCATAAGGCTCTCCAGAGGGTAGTGAGGTCTGCACAACACATCAAAACTACCTGCCCTCCAGGACACCTACACCACCCGATGTCACAGGAAGGCCATAAAGATCATCAAGGACAACAACCACCTGAGCCACTGCCTGTTCACCCCGCTATCATCCTGAAGGCGAGGTCAGTACAGGTGCATCAAAGCAGGGACCGCGAGACTGAAAAACAGCTTCTATCTCAAGGCCATCAGACTGTCAAACAGCCACCACTAACATTGACTGGCTGCTGCCAAGACACTGACTCAATTCCAGCCACTTTAATAATGGGAATTGATGGAAATGAATGTAAAATATATCACTAGCCACTTTAAACAATGCTACATAAAATGTTTACATACCCTACATTATTCATCTCATATGTATATACTATACTCTATCATCTACTGCATCGTTATCTAATACATGTATCACTACCCACTTTAAACTATGCCACTTTGTTTACATACCCTACATTACTCATCTCATTTGTATATACTGTACTCGATACCATATACTGCATCTTGCCTATGCCGTTCTGTACCATCACTCATTCATATATCTTTATGTACATATTCTTTATCCCTTTACACTTGTGTGTGTATAAGGTAGTAGTTTTGGAATTGTTAGGTTAGATTACTCATTGGTTATTACTGCATTGTCGGAACTAGAAGCACAAGCATTTCGCTACACTCGCATTAATATCTGCTAACCATGTGTATGTGACATACATTTGATTTGATTTTGATTTGACCTACTCTACCATAGACAATACAGGCATTCTATGGTCAGGATGTGACATAATCACACAGAATTACATCTACACAGAAAGGATCATACATTGATTACAAATCATGTCATAAAGGAAAACGTCCCTACTGGACGGAACAGATATGATGGCTGGTTACAGAAAGAAAGGGGGTTGGGTTTTGAATGAAAGAGCGGGAACAAAAAGATTTGGTCTCTATCGGGCCATAGGCAGCTATGCTATCGTAAATACAGTATCTTATGCATTTTAAATAACTGCCTATATGAAAAAGGACAATGCAATAAATATTTACTCTGAGCCGTGCTTCGGTAGATTGGTCGTAGATAGAAGGCCGGGTTCTCCAGTATGGATCTCTTGTCCTCTGAAGAATGTCTAGTGGTGGAGTGTGGTAGAGTGGATACTCTGTCCGTCCTCTCCTAGCCCACGTTTACAGCTGCTGTTGCTAATGCAACGGCTAGGAGGTATCACTGATTTAGTGAATAAGAGTTCAAAGTTCATACCAAGTTGCCATACTTTAAGCTCATGTTATTTTCTGGCTGATATAGTCAAAATTCCTCCTTTCGTCGTGTTGATCGTCATCTTCACGTTGAAATTCGATGCTAATTTTGTTAGGTTCTTGTCGTTCAACCAGAGTTCACGCTGAGGTTGGCTTAGTTCTGTTGGTGATCTTGACCTTTTAACGTGGGGACCGCCGTCCTCTTGTCCTTAGAACAGAAAGTTGAATTTTCGTCAACGGGTTTATATAGTGGTGAAAGAAGGGTGTGTGTTCATAGTTTTACAACCAATGTCTGTTCACTTGGGTGGGGCTTCTGAGTGAGCAGAGTTTACTGACAAACCGTTCTCTAGTTTAAGAAGCTAAAATTACATTTCATCTTTCACAAATAGTTTCATATTTAAACATTTAAATTGCACAACAATTCCATGTGAATCTGATAACTAGAATTTGGCGACTTTCCAAGATACAGTTTCTGTCATCCTGTCATTTTATTTATTTATATTTTATTTCACCTTAACTTGCCTACCTGGTTAAATAGAGAACAAGTTCTCATTTACAATTGCGACCTGGCCAATATAAAGCAAAGCAGTTCGACACATACAATGACACAGAGTTACGCATGGAGTAAAACAAACATACAGTAGAAACAAGTCTATATACGATGTGAGCAAATGAGGTGAGAAGGGAGGTAAAGGCAAAAAAAGGCCACGGTGGCAAAGTAAATACAATAAAGCAAATAAAACACTGGAATGGTAGATTTGAAGTGGAAGAATGTTTAAAGTAGAAATAAAAATAATGGGGTGCAAAGGAGCAAAATAAATAAATAAAATAAGTACAGTAGGGAAAGAGGTTTTCTGGGCTAAATTATAGGTGGGCTATGTACAGGTGCAGTAATCTGTGAGCTGCTCTGACAGCTGGTGCTTAAAGCTAGTGAGGGAGATATGTGTTTCCAATTTCAGAGATTTTTGTAGTCCGTTCCAGTCATTGGCAGCAGAGAACTGGAAGGAGAGGCCAAAGAAAGATTTTGTTTTTGGGGGTGACCAGAGATATACCTGCTGGAGTACGTGCTACAGGTGGGTGATGCTATGGTGACCAGCGAGCTGAGATAAGGGGGGACTTTACCTAGCAGGGTCTTGTAGATGACATGGAGCCGGTGGGTTTGGCGACGAGTATGAAGCGAGGGCCAGCCAACAGGTCGCAATGGTGGGTAGTATATGGGGCTTTGGTGACAAAACGGATGGCACTGTGATAGACTGCATCCAATTTGTTGAGTAGGGTATTGGAGGCTATTTTGTAAATGACCTGGCCGAATATGAGGTAAATGATACTTTATTTTTTATATAGAAATTGGTGAGGGGGGTTGCAGGCAACGAAGGAGTGGCTTCGTTAGAAGCACTTCAAGGTCATGGAGTGGCCTAGCCAGTCTCCAGATCTCAACCCCATAAATCTTTGGAGGGAGTTGAAAGTCCGTGTTGCCCAGGAACAGCCCCAAAACATCACTGCTCTAGAGGAGATCTGCATGGAGGAATGGGCCAAAATACCAGCAACAGTGTGTGAAAACCTGGTGAAGACTTACAGAAAACGTTTGACCTCTGTCATTGACAACAAAGGGTATATAACAAAGTATTGAGAAACTTTTGTTATTGACCAAATACTTATTTTCCACCATAATTTGCAAATAAATTCATCAAAAATCCTACAATGTGATTTTCTGGATTTTTTCTTCTCATTTTGTCCATCATAGTTGAAGTGTACCTATGATGAAAATTACAGGCCTCTCATCTTTTTAAGTGGGAGAACTTGCACAATTGGTGGCTGACTAAATACTTTTTTGCCCCACTGTATATACAGGACAAGACGAGGACAAAAGACGTCTGACTGCTATTGTTACGGTTTTCTTCCGTCGAAAGAGAGTCGGACCAAAATGCAGCGTGGTTAATTCGATACATGTTTAATGTAGACAAACCACGATCAATACAAAACAACAAACGGAACGTGAAAGGCTGTATAGGTTATCTGGTGAAATACGAAACACTGAGACAGGAACAATCACCCACGAAACACTCAACGAATATGGCTGCCTAAATATGGTTCCCAATCAGAGACAACGAGAATCACCTGCCTCTGATTGAGAACCGCCTCAGGCAACCATAGACTTTGCTAGAACACCCCACTAAGACACAATCCCAAAACCTACGAAAAACCCCCATACATAAACACAACACAAAATAAACCCATGTCACACCCTGGCCTGACCAAATAAATATATAAACACAAAATACTAAGACCAGGGCGTGACAGCTATGCCATCTTGGTGACAAAATGTCATTAGTCTCAGACAATAACTGATCTGAGATCATATTCATTAAATACAAATGCATATTTTCAACTGGTTGGATTACCGAAATATGGTTGTTTCCCACCTTTTGATGTTACCAGACTCTACGTTGCGAAGGCTTTACAAGAGTCAACTCTATAAAGTAGAGGGAGAGAAAAGGGGAAAGGTATTTATGGTGGTCATAAACCTCCCCCAACAGGCCAACGTCATGACAGTCCCCCCATGTTGGGTTCAATCGTGCGATTAACCTGCATTTTGCAAACCAACATAAAAATGACCATGGGTTCTCCTGGTTGTGGACCATCGTTGTGGTCCCCCTCTGGTGGTCGACCCGGGTAGGGTTTCTGGGGATGAAGAAGTCCGCTCCAAGGCTGGGCAGCAGATGTCCAGTTGATAATTGCTGTTGCAGTCCCCCCTCTGGTGGTCGACTCGGTTAGGGTGTCTGCAAATGAAGAAGTCCGCTTCAAGCCTGGGCAGCAGATGTCCAGTTGGTGATCGCTGTGTCATTTTCCCCTCTGGTGGTCGACCCTATATACACGTCCATGGTTTTGGCAAAATGACCCTATCATGGCATTGTCTAATGTCATATCTAGGGCTTTCCTAATTTCCGGGGTGCTGCTTAGGGTACTATCCTAAGTTGATAACTACATGATAAGTCTACAGCTGCAAGGCACTCGTTTTGGGCACTCTACAGGGATGACCTATGGACTTCTGGAAAGAAAACAACTGGTGAGTACTGTAGCTGTAGAGTCAAAGGCCTCAAAATAAATGTTCAACTTTACTAAGGCTGGTATTTTTCTCGGATCCTTAAGTGATCTTAGGATTTATTTTAATTGGATGTTCCCTTGTGCATGTGCGTTTATGCTTACACAAGCGCACATGTCAAGGGAAGAAAACCAAGTATTCTGGCAGATTACAACTTGTTCAGAATGAGTCTGACGTAGTCAGGTAGTTTTCAGGTCAATGCCTGGAGGTCAGTCAGAATTGGTGTCGAGGGAGTCTGTAGTGGTTTTACTACCAGTCACTGTCTTCCACTATTGTAGTGGCGGTAGGTATGAAAAAGTCTACTTCATAGCTATGTTATCCACAGAGGAGCTAACCTGACAACGGAAGTACTCTCTAAGCACGGAACCATTCGTATGGAGGGTTCTATTTATTAGTGGCATGTGTGTTAACCATTGGAAAAGTGCAATGGAGATTCCCTTCCCCTTGTTACACTCTTGACTCTTATGTCGCTATTATCAATAGCAATTTAACTTGTGAGGTTACTAATCCTCTTACTGAGTGTTGCTGGATTGTCTGTGGTATTGGTATTGGTACTGGTACTCAGGGGGACCAGTTGTCCTCACTGTTCTCATAGGGGAGTTTACAACTAGATATGATTTATGCTCTGGCGGCCTCGTACGGTGTTGTCTGTAGTCTCGACCCACCCAACGTCTCGATTAGGCTCATGGGTCTGGGCTACTATTCTCCCCCTTTTGAGTCTCTGGACCCCCCACCCCACCAACGGGTGGTGTTGGTACCCGAGGCCCAAACTAAAAGTTCGGACCCTATGTACAAGTTGTCAGTGGCCGCGTTATTATGAGAATGGATGTAACCTTTCAACCAAATCTCCTGGTGTTTGTGCTTCAAAACGCTCAGTGGCTGTTACCAGACTATCTATGTTACAAAGGCTATACAAGAGTCAACTCTCATAAAGTAGAGAGAGAGAAAAGGGGAAACGTATTCATGAGGGTCTTTAACCTCCCCAACAGGCCAACGTCATGACACCTGCCTTCCTAAAATCTTTGAAAGCCAAGTTAATAAACCGATCACCGACCATTTCGAATCCCACAGTACCTTCTCCGCTATGCAATCTCGTTTCCAAGATGGTCATGGGTGCACCTCAGCTACGCTCAAGGTCCTTCTTCATCGACCTGGCCAAGGCTTTTGACTCTGTCAATCAATGCATTCTTATCGGCAGAATCAATAGCCTTGGCTTCTCAAATGACTGCATCGCCTGTTTCACCAACTACTTCTCAGATAGAGTTCAGTGTGCCAAATCGGAGGGCCTGTTGTCCGGGGACAGTATTGAGTAGCTTGGATGATAAAGGTGCCCAGAGTAAACTGCCTGCTGCTCGGTCCCAGAAGTGAACCAGGAAGTGGGAAATCTGAGGCTTGTAGGTTTTCAATTCATTGCCTATCGACGATACAGTGCACTTCATAAGGCTTCCATGAGATGTCAACAGTCTTTAGAGCCTTGTATAAGGCTTCTACTGTGAATTGGGAGCGAATGAGAGGGGAATGAGTCAGAGGTCTGCCAGAGAGCCACGAGCTGGCCACGCTCATTCGCGTGAGAGTTAGCTTGAGTTCCATTGCAATTCTACAGACAATTCCGGAATTTTCCGGTTGGAACATTATTGAAGATTTATGTTAAAAACATCCTAAAGATTGATTCTATACATCGTTTGACATGTTTCTACGAACTGTAACAGAACTTTTTTACTTTGTCTGCTCCTAGTGATCGTGCGTCATGAATTTGGAATACTGGACTGAACGCGCTAACAAAAAGGAGGTATTTGGACATAAATGATGGTAATTATCGAACAAAACAAACATTTATTGTGGAACTGGGATTCCTGGGAGTGCATTCGGATGAAGATCATCAAAGGTAAGTTAATATTTACAATGCTATTTCTGACTTCTGTTGACTCCACAACATGGCAGATATCTGTTTGGGTTGTTTTGGTCTCTGAGCGCCGTACTCAGATTATAGCATGGTGTGCTTTTTCCGTTAAGTTTTTTTGAAAACTGACACAGCGGTTGCATAAAGGAGAAGTGTATCTATAATTCCGTGCATAATAGCTATCTTTTATCAATGCTTATTATGAGTATTTCTGTAAATTGATTTGGCTCTCTGCAAAATCACCGGATGTTTTGGAACTTCTGAACGTAACGCGCAAATGTAAACTGAGAACTTTATTGAAATAAACATACATGTATTGTGTAACATGAAGTCCTATGAGTGTCATCTGATGAAGATCATCAAAGGTTAGTGATACATTTATCCTGATTTCTGCTTTTTGTGACTCCTCTCTTTGGCTGGAAACCGCTGTTTTTCTGTGACTTGGCTCTGACCTAACAAAATCAGACACCGTGGTGGGATTAACATGAAGTGTATCTTTTAAAATAGTGTCAAATACTTGTATGTTTGAGGAATTTTAATTATGGGATTTCTGTTTTGAATTTGGAGCCTTGCACTGGCTGTTGTCTTATCGATCCCGTTAGAGGGATCTCAGCTAGAGGGATCTCAGATCTCAGGGATCTCAAAGAGGATATATCAATGATGTTGCTCTTGCTGCTGGTGATTCTCTGATCCACCTCTACCCAGATGACATCATTGTGTATACGTCTGGCCCTTCTTTGGACACTATGCTAAGAAACCTCCAAATGAGCTTCAACGCCATACAACACTCCATCCCTGGCCTCCAACTGATTTTAAATGCTAGTAAAACTAAGTGCATGCTCTTCAACCAATTGCTGCCTGCACCCTCCCGCCCGACTAGCATCACTACTCTGGATGGTTCTAGAATATGTGGACAGCCACAAATATCTAGTTGTCTGGTTAGACTGTAAACTCTCCTTCAAGCCTCACATTAAGCATCTCCAATCCAAAATTAAATCTGGAATCATCTTACTTTTTCACAACAAAGCCTACTTCACTCATGCCGCCAAACATACCCTTCTAAAACGGACTATCCTACCGATCCTTGACATCGGCGATGTCATTTACAAAATAGCCTCCAACACTCTACTCAGAAAACTGGATGCGGTCTATCACAGTGCCATCCGTTTTTTCACCAAAGCCCCGTATACTACCCACCACTGCGACCTGTATGCTGTCGTTGGCTGGCCCTCACTACATATCCATCGCCAAACCCATTGGCTTCAGGTAATCTATAAGTCTTTGCTATGTAAAGCCCTGCCTTATCTCAGCTCACTGGTCACCATAACAACACCCACCCGTAGCACGTGCTCCAGCAGGTATATTGCACTGGTCATCCCCAAAGCCAACACTTCCTTTGGCTGCCTTTCCTTCCAGTTCTCTGCTGCCAATGACTGGAACGAATTGCAAAAAGCTCTGAAGCTGGAGTCTTATATCTCCCTCTCTAACTTTAAGCATCAGCTGTCAGAGCAGCTTACCCCCACTGTACCTGTACACAGCCAATCTGTAAATGGCACACACAACTACATCATCCCCATATTATTTACACACACTGTACATGCATAGAAAAATCTTATTTTATTTTGTGTTATTGACTATGTTTGCTTATGTTTAACTCTGTTGTTTTTGTCGCACTGCTTTGCTTTATCTTGGCCAGGTCGCAGTTGTAAATGAGAACTTGTTCTCAACTGGCCTACCTGGTTAAATAAAGGTTAAATAAAAATGTTTTAAAAATGAGCATGCACACAAGGTAGACATATAAGAATTGTGGCTTTGCAAGAGAAAATAAAAATGTTAAGAGAAACTTCCAGTGAGCAGCCAACATGACACAAATATTTCATTTCTAAATTGTTAAATACATTTTTATTTCCACTTTTTTCTTTGACATTGTGGTGTATCTTTCTAATGTATTTTTAAACTTGCATGCATTATATCAAATATGTTACTTATCTTCGCTGCTGTCAGATGCCACTCCAAATTTGGAGGGTGAGGGAGAGCTTTGTACGCATCTCTGTGTTGAGTAAATGTGGTCTAGAATTGTTTTCCTCTGGTGGCACATTTAACATGCTGTTAGAAATGAGGTAAAACAGATTAGAGTTTCCCTGCATGAAGGCCACTAGGAGCACCGCCTATGGATGAGCGTTTTCCGCTTTACTCATGACTGTATACAGCCACTACTGGTGATTTTTTTAATACTATTTACTCCTTGAAAGTGGCAGCTTTAGCCTTTAGCTCGATGTGTATGTTGCCTGTAATCCATGGCTTCTGGTTGGGATATGTGTGTACAGTCACTGTGGCGACAATGTTGTCGATGCACTTATTGATGACGTTGGTAAACTCCTCAATGCCATTGGATGAAAACCCAGAACATATTCCAGTCTGTGCTAGCAAAACAGTCCTGTAGCTTAGCATCCGCGTCATCTGACCCTTCCATATTGAGCGAGTCACTGGTACTACCTGCTTTAGTTTTTGCTTGTAAGCAGGATTTAGGAGGATAGAATTATTGTAAGATTTGCCAAATGGAGGGTGAGGGAGAGCTTTGCATGTGTATCTGTATGGAGTAAAGGTGGTCTAGAGTTTATTTTAATTTTATTTTTTTATTTTTTTATATATATAAAAAAATAATTCTGGTTGCACGTGACATGCTAGTAGAATTTAGGTAAAACAGATTTAAGTTTGCCTGCATTAAAGTCCCCGGCCAATAGGCATGCCGCTTCTTGATGAGCATTTTCTTGTTTGCTTGGGGCCTTATATTGCTCGTTGAGTGCGGTCTTAGTGCCAGCATCGGTTTGTGTTGGTAAATAGATGGCTATGAATAATATAGATGAGAACTCTCTTGGTAGATGGTGTGCTCTACAGCTTATCATAAGGTACTCTACCTCAGGCGAGCAATACCTTGAGACTTATTAAATATTAGACATTGCGCACTAGCTGTTATTGACAAACCAAAACACACACGCACACAATGTATGTCTACAATATGTTTGAGTTAATTTAGGTCTTAAAACCGCTACTTTAATTTACTTTAATTTATTTAAGAAGTTACTGTATTTTGGTTGTGTATTTCCATAACTGTTAAATTGTTATTTTATTCACAGTGAACTGAATGTCTTGACTCTGATTTCCACGTAAAAGTACATTTACATACAGTATGTTAAAATAGAATGATTTCCCTAAAAGCCATCATTTGTTATAATTGACATAAACCATTATTTTACAGGAAACATTTTAAATTAGAGCTGATTACTGTAATTTTAAAAAAAGTGTTAATTTTCCAGAAAAAAAGGAAATTACTGTAACAATTATGTGTGCCAAACTGTCAATTTCTAGGCAGCGCAACTGAAATATTCAATGGCTAGGACAAACATCCATGCTTCCCACAGTTGTGCCAAGTTGGTGTCCAGTCTTGACACTTAAACTGGTGTGCCTGTCACCTACTACCATATCCTGCTCAGAGGCACTTAAATATTTTTTCTTTCTTCATTTTCCCTCTGAATTGCACAGATACACAATCCATGTCAAGGCTTAAAAGTCCTTCTTTAACCTTTTTTAAAATAGTTTTATTGATTACACATTTAACCCCTTATTGTCAAAACTACCTCCGTACTTCCATTCATTTGTATGGGTTACCTTTAGATAGTCGTAGAGCGGAGAGGTCTATTCAAACGGAGAATACCATTGTATTTGTGAGTCAACCCCTTTCTACTGTGGGGTCATATTAGTTTGTAGGCCAAACCGTTCAGATGGTTTAGTGAGAAGACTCTGCCACTTTCTACCACAGATGTGGAAGGGCGACATACTTTAGGAGGATGCAGTGAATTGAGACGCAGCCCATGCAAAGAACCTATATTTTTAGGTTAAACTAACAGATTTTGATGGGGATATTTTTATTATGTTACTTATATTGATGCACTGTTCATCAATAGACTCTGGGGGTTGGGGGTTGTATTGAATCTATGTCCAGCTCCTGTGAAAAGTTTGGATGTTTGTAAAACCCTCCAGACTAAGTTGCCTTGATTAATATTACAGTATATGCCCACGTGGAGCAATTACAGTATGGTGCCTGTAACTATATTTGGACATGGCCTATTTAAAACAAGTTGTTGAATTTAATTACAATTATTCACTTTTTTGTTGGTCTTATCAATAGTGAATTTCTTGCTTATTGACCACGTTTGGCATGTCCATGGCTGAGACATAATGTAATTTACAGTAGGCCTAGCCCCTATATTAGTGGAATGCTATGTTAAACAATATATTCTCATAGGCCTATTGAAGCCATGCAATTACTTAGAACAATATAGACTTCAAACATGTTCAACATAGTATGGTATCCCAGGAGGTCTAACCCGGGGGATGGTAATAGAGGGGAGGTACGTGAGGCGATGTTGGCTCCCTCTGCTGGGAATACAGGAGCTGGGCACCCCGACATGGACAGCTAAGTGGAGGTAATTTAGAGGAAAGTGCCAACCAGCTGTGGAGGCTAAATAAAAGCAGCACGATGTCACACTGCGGGAGAGAGACGGACACCGGTTTAGAGAGAGAAGGAAGACCGAGCAAAACTGAAGTTATTTCTTTGATATATTTATTTTCTGTCTTAAGTAAAGTTGTTTTTCTGACTAATGCCTCCCTGTCTCTGTGTCAATCTCTGCATGCTCAACCCAACACCACACAGTTTACCACATATGGTGGAGAATGCGGGCAACTAAATAGATTTAGGTGCCGTGGGGTCGAGTGTGCGGAGATAACCATGGAGGAGCTGGCGGCTCAGGTCATCCTCTGCCAGCAGAAGCAACAGGCTCTCCAGGAGCAAGCGCTGGAGGAGCAGCACCAACAAAACCGCAGACTGGTAGCGGAGGTAGCCCAGTTGAAGGTTGGGAGGGCTCAGGAGTCTGGCCCGAATCAGTTCTTGGTTCAGTTCAGGGAGGAAGATGACGTGCAGTCGTATCTGTGCACCTTCGAGAGGACGGCACAGCGGGAAGGATGGCCCAAGCCCCAGTGGGCCAGCCTGTTGGCACCCTATCTCTCTGGGAAGGCCCAGAAGGCCTACTTTGATTTGAACACTGACCAGGCCGAGAATTATGAGGGACTCAAACGGGAGGTACTAAGCCATTATGGGTTCAATCTCACACGCCGTAAACAATTAGTCCACGACTGGGCCTTTGACCCCTCCCGATGCTCGACAAACCTGTCCTGGATAAATACTTTCGGGCCCTGCCCTACGAGATGAAGAAGACGGTGAGCATGTAGAACCCCAAGAGCCTGGAGGAATTGCTGACAGTGGTGGAAATTCACCAGAACACACAGGACCTGCTGAGAGGGGCCCGAGCGTAGAGAGGAGACATGGCGAGGGGGTCGACCAACACAAAGAGAGACGAGGAGCGAAAGGGGGCCTGGACGGGACCAGCCGAGGTTGTGAAGCGGGAGGGTGACCCAAACTGACGACGACGCCGGCGGCTGCTGGACCCCGATCAGAGATGCTGCTCTGAGAGTAGTGAGCTGGGGCACCTTGCGTGGACCTCTCCCAGCTGGGAGGAGGCCATGCCCTCCGCACTTCCCAGCTCGGGGATAACCCGGATGGCGAGTTACGTCACCTCCTGTTGGGCGCAAACCGAGACGGCCCCTCCGTTGGTTCCGGTACGAATCGATGGCATCGACACCAGCGCTCTGCTGGACTCCGGTAGCATGGTGACCCTGGCCCACCCGCAGTGGCTCACGTGAGAGGGGAAGGAGGAACAAGGGGACGAGGAGGTGACAGTGTCCTGTGTACATGGGGACATGAAGAGGTACCCAATGGTGGCCGTGAGGATAACCACCCCAAAGGGGGAGTGCCAAATGCGCGTGGGAGCTGTGATTAACCTACCAGTGTCCTTTCTCCTCGGTCGAGACTGCCCTCTCTTCCAGGCACTGTGGAGGAGAGACCTGGGGAGGCGAGCACGGAAGGAAGGAAGAAAAGGAAAAGAGACTGTGGCGTGTGCCACCCAACCCCCGCCACAAGAGGTGTCCACTGGGCCTGAGTCGGACTCGGAGAAGGGAGACGACCCCGCTCCGGCAAGCGAGCCACTGTGCAAGGAAGACCTCAGGCTACACTTTATGGAGTTGGAGGCCCTAGACGGACCTCCCAACATGGGAATCCTCACGGGTCAGTTCGGGACGGCCCAATTAGAAGACCCAAATCTCCAGAACGCTAGGGTCCAGGTGATGCCGGTGGATGGCGTACTGTTACCTGGGTTAAGTGATTGGTGCTACCCCCACTTCGCAATTAAGCATAATTTATTGTATCAGGTAGTAAAGCATAATGGGGAGACCAAAGACTTGTTACTCATACCCAGCCAGTATGTTAGGACTGTGTTGCAGCTTGACAACACCCACCTGCTTGGGGAACACCTGGGGGTGGAGAAAACCAGGGAGCGGATCGGGAACCGGTTCCACTGGCGCGGAGTCAAACGCGCCATGGACTACTGCCGTGGTTGCCCGGAGTGCCAGATCACAGCTCCGAGGGTGCCGTATCAAAACCCTTTGGTTCCCTTGCCCATTATAGGAGTGCCATTCGAGCGGTTGGCAATCGATCTGGTAGGTCCGTTGGTGAAGACCGCGAGGGGACACCAATACATCCTGGTATTCATGGATTACACCACCCGTTATCCTGAGGCAATACCGCTACGCACAGCGGCATCCAAAGGTATTGCACGGGAGCTCTTCCATTTATTCAGCCAGGTGGGGATTCTGCAGGAAATCCTGACAGACAGGGCACCGTGTTCATGTCTTGTGTGATGAAGGATGTCTGCAATCTGTTACGAATCAAACGAGGACCAGTGTGTACCATCCACAAACCGATGGGCTGGTGGAACGCTTCAATAAGACCCTGAAACATGCTGAAGAAGGTCATCGAGAGAGACTGGAGGAACTGGGACCAGCTGCTGCCCCACCTGATGTTTTCAGTGCGTGAGGTACCCAAATCATCCACGGGGTTCTCCCCCTTTGAGCTCCTGTACGGCCGTCGGCCCCGCGGGCTGCTGCACCTAGCCAAGGAGGTCTGGGAAGAGCAGCCGACCCCCACGGACTTCGTGGAACATCAGATCCACACTGTTCCGAGAGAAAAAGTGCGTAAACTGCCATACCAAATACCAGAAGCCCGGAGGGTGGTGGTCCAGCGGGAAGTGACAACAATGTTAGAAATGGGGGTACTGGAGGAGTCTCAGTGAGTGGTCTAGCCCCATAGTGCTGGTTCCAAAACTGGACAGAACCATTCGCTTCTGTAATGACTTCCGGGGCCTGAACGAGATCAGTAAGTTTGATGCCTACCCCATGCCCTGGGTGGACGAACTGATCGACCACTTGGGGACAGCGAGATACATCAGGACCTTGGACCTAACGAAGGGGTACTGGCAGGTGCCACTGGTAGCGGCCTTCCGGGAGAAGACTGCCTTCTCCAACCCGGGGGGGCTATACCACTACCGGGTTCTGCCTTTCGGGCTCCACGGGCCACCAGCAACATTTCAGCGGCTCATGGACCGAGTTCGTGGCCACACAGTGAGTACGCAGCGGCTTATCTAGATGACATAATTGTGACTCCCAATTGTCACTGTGCACATCTGCAAGTTACAGGCTGTGGTTGATGCGCTAAGGGATGCAGGTCTGATCGCGAACCCCCACAAGTGCAAGCTGTGCTACGCCGAAGTGGAGTGCCTGGGATATCAGATCGGGAGGGGAAATGTGAAACCCCAAGAAAAAAAATTGCTGCCATTAAGGATGGCCGGTCCCCCGAACGAAGAGGCAGGTAAAGTCATTCCTGGTGTTAGCAGGCTACTACAGTAGATTTGTATCTAACTTTGACGCAATAGCTTCTCCCCTGACAGATTTAACAAAGGCACGACTACTCCAGACGTGCGATGGATGGAGGACACAGAGGCGGCTTTCCAGGCCCTGAAGTATGCGCTATGTTCGCACCTGGTACTCGTCACCCCGGACTTCTCAAACTCTCCTGGTCCAGACAGACGCGTCTGACACCGGGGTAGGGGCCGTTTTGTCCCAAGAGCAGGAAGGCGAGGAGCACCCCATCATGTATGTCAGCAGGAAGCTCCTCCCGAGGGAGAAGAAATACTCAATTGTCGAGAAGGAGTGCCTCGCCGTGAAGTGGGCCCTCGACACCCTCAAGTATTACCTTCTCGGGAGGAAGTTCACCTTGATTACTGACCATGCCCCGCTCGTGTGGATAGCATGAGGTAAGGACACGAATGACCGTGTCACCCCCTGGTTCCTGTCCTTACAGGGATTCTCTCTGTCATCCACAGGTTGGGGGCCCAGCACGGCAATGCGGACGCCCTATCCAGGAGGGATGCAAACCTAGCCCTGAGCATGCCTCCCTCCCAGTCAGGGCTAAGGGGGTTGGTGTGTGGTATCCCAGGAGGTCTACCCCGGGGGATGGTCGGACGTACGTGAGGCGATGTTGGCTCCCTCTGCTGGGATTCCGGGAGCTGGGCACCCCGACATGGACACCTAAGTGGCGGTAATTAGAGGAAAGTGCCAACCAGCTGTGGAGGCTAAATGAAAGGAGCACGATGGCACACCACGGGAGAGAAGGGAGAGAGACGGACATTGGTATAAAGAGAGATGGAAGACCGAGCAAAACCAAAGTTATTTCTTTGATATATTTATTTTCTGTCTTAATTAAGTAAAGTTGTTTTTCTGATTAACGCCTCCCTGTCTCTGTGTCAATCTCTGAACATTCAACCCAACACCCCACGGTTTACCACAATAGGCTATTTAGCAAATATGGGATTGGCTTACATTTTTGTTATTTTGTTTCTGTAGGGTATTTTATAAACTAGACTACAGCATACTAATGTTTGAATTGGAGTTGAAAACAATGCAATACATAAGACTGTTAATACACAACTTAAAGCAACCACGTACTGTATTTAGAGGAGCACGGTCTGATTGGGCAGTGAGGGGTCAAGCCCTTATGTGTCACCGCCAGCTACTGCATCCATAATTCCCACTGTGAAAATAGCAAAATTATTTCTGACACACCGCCTGACCTATGGCACTACTGCCAGTGCTAAGATTTACCATTGCATTCTTTAAAATTGTATTTTTTTAAATAAATAAAGCCGTGAGTGTCCTAGCATCCCTACAGGGGGCCAGTGGTGGAATTGCCCAGTGCTAATGCTAGCTAACTCGCTAGGGTGTTTGTGTGCCCTTGCTATCCAGCATCCTTAACTGTACATCAACAAGCCCGGCGAGGCTTTGTGTCGATCACGGTTAAGCGCTGCTCTACTCGCTCCCTCCTTCTCTCCCCCACGGCTCAGTGGAAGGAATACCAGTAATTGACCCTTGTTATGGAAAAATGGCATTGTGAAACAGGCCCTAATTAGCTGATTCCTGTTGGCTACTTTTTTATGTGTTTTTCTTCTCTGGGGGGACTTTTCCCCCAGAAAAGTGAGTTTTTGATTGACAGCTACTGTGGACTCTTGAGCGTGTGTGCGGGTGCGTGCCCGTGTGTTTTCCCTGATTGTTCCACGACAGACCTGATAAACTATTCCGACCCACAGTAGATCACCTCCATTGTTATTCCATTAAAATCCACAGCACTAATTTCTGACAGTTTTACATTGATCCTTTCTCTCCATAATAGGCTTGACCACTGAAGCCTGGTTATTATGGGCTGTTTGAGCTGCATGGTAATCTGTAAGGACCGACGCTGGAGTAGAGAAGCAGGTACGGGGAGTCAAACATTTAATCGGAACGGACATCGAACAAGACAGGAACAGCGTCAGGACAAGGACATATGACAATCAATGCTGAAGCAAGAAACAGTGCGGGGGAACAGACAGACATAGGGGAGGTAATGACAGAGGTGATTGAGTCCAATAATCGCTGATTTGTGTAATGAGGGGGAGAGGCAGGTGTGCGTAATGATGGGGAGCCTTGTGCTCTCGGAGAGAAAGAGAGCGAGAGAGACCTTCTCAGAACAGTGTAAACAGCATGGCACTGTTCATATTTTAAGAAATGGCACCGGAGATGTCATGGCGTGCAGACACATTTCCCACCCAGCATTGCCTGAATCTAAAAATTAGTCTCCTCACACAGGGCAAGGCTGTTGACTGGCTGTAACATCCTCTTGAGAACGTTTTCCTCTGTCTTCACTAGGACTATGAAAGAGGGTGTTTGCAAATGAAGCCTGCCGTGTGTGGGTGGGTGGGGCGCATGTGCATCGCTGCCTGTGTGTGTGCTAATGTGTGTCTGACATTGCAGGGAGTTTGGCCGCTGGAAAGTGAACAGCCTGGCTCTAGAGAGACAGGAAAACAATGGTCTGGCCCTGCCCCTGGACCCAGAGTTCCTCCAGACCATCAGACACCTGGGCAGACGGCCCAGCCTCAGCTCCATTACAGACAGCATCATCAGGAAGTACGGAACACACTTCCTGCTCTCAGCCACCCTGGGGGGTAAGAATAATATGTATTTATTGGTGTTCTTTTAACCCAATCCTCTGTATGCTGCTGATGCTCAGCTTCAGAAACGCAAACAGTAAATTCTATCTTTGCTGTAAAGGTGTAATTGAATGTGTTGTTCTATTCCCCAGCCCAGTTCTCCGTGCATATTCTGCTCCACTCTGTGTGTTTAGGGGAGGAGTCATTAATGATCTTTGTGGACAAGCGGAGGTTGAGTAGAACGGTGGAGACGAGAGAGGCCAACGGTACAGCCGTGACTCTAGAGGCCCTGCACCAACTGGCTGCCTCTTACTTCATCGACAGAGAGAGCACCCTGCGCAAGCTGCACCACATCCAGATAGCATCCACAGCCATTAAGGTAAACCTACAAGCTGCACCACATCCAGATTGCATCCATGCCCCCCCACACACACACACATTCATTCTCAGAGCCCTCTAGCTGGGTCCATTAATCACTGTGTCAGTCATTATTACTGAGTAATGAGTGTGATCGGCAGAGTTTGCCCTTTGCACAGCAGGACATGTTTGTCAGACTCTGTATTCGGGGTGATTCGTTTCCATGTGAGCCTGTGATTTGTTTACATGTACCTGTGGCAATGAGAGGATTATCATTGAGTAATTTCCCATGTATAGACACCTTGTATGAGAGCAGTGTTTCACCAGCTGGTGAGCCACTGGTGTCGAATTTACATTTATTTAGAAGTGATTGTTTAAAACTGGACTGCTAGACTGTTTTGTACTTCTTGAGGTTTGGGGACCAACTTCTAAAGAATGTGGGGGAGGGGAGTAGGTGTGTGCTAAAATACACGTGACAGTCATACCTGACACAATTGTACAGTTCAACATTGATTTTGAACATTATCTAAGATGATGTAGAGTTATAAACTCACTTGTAGTTTGAAAGCATCCATCTGTTTATCATTGACTTTTCCCAGTGCTATCCCATCTTTGGCCACCACAGAGAGATAAGGCCATATATTCCTTAAAGTGACTTGGCAACGGGACACATCATGGCTTTGTTGGCAGCGTTTTCATGGACAAAGTGCTGCTAAAATCGTCTGATTGAGATGAATGGAGCAGAAGTCCTCTGAGGTGCATTTGTTTAGGAGGCAGTTTCAGGTGACTGATGTGAAATATTCACAGCATCAGCTGCCTTTAATTCAGGCCATGGATTTTTACCTCGTCAAGATGAAGACGGATGGCAAAACAAAAGCATCTCTTAGAAAGAGGGCACCGGACAACGGCTTTAAGAGAACAGATTTCAGGAGGAGAAAAGCCTGTTGTACTGGTATAATGTAGGAGCTATAGCTATAACACTAAAGGGAAAGGAAAAATGAAAAAGATAAAGAGGGGAGGCGAAGGGAAGTGGTGCCTCTACAATTACGCATCAGAGTGATGAATCCTCGGTTCTATTTCAACAATTTCTTAGAGAGCTTGCCCCATTTGTCAGCCATTTTGGGTATGAGTTAAGGTGTCACGCTAATGAATAGAAGACGTATAAAGAATACTGGGGTTCTGCCACCTGTAAATATCGGTGCTTTAACCTACCAGCGAGCAAGAAACACTGACAGGAGATACTAACAGTGCTGGGTGGACATAAATCAAGTGGTTAAAGTTTGATTTACAACCCAGGTCCGTTTCTACTAAGGTTTATTACAATTAGCCTGAAAAACAACTAGCCATCGATGAGGACTGGAGTGTTTTTGACCCAATTTGCTGCCTTGCTACTGCAGTGTTTAGTCATTCATGTCCTCTTATGGTTCATTTGTAGGGGAATAAAGATAATTTGTGAGGCTGAGCTTTGGAAATCTAGTGAGAAAATATGGTTGCAGTTGTTCACGATGTAGAACAGATTTGATGTGGATAAATAAAAAAACACTATTGTTTTATCCCTTGTGTATCAATGAATTATTCATTTCATACAGATGTTGTCATCTTCGTTATTATATTGTTGTGTCCTCTTTAACATTTTGCCATGTCCTCCCCCTCAAGAAAAAGACACCCTCAGATGTAAAAACAAGAGGAAGTTTGTTATTTTCTATCAAGGTCTTATATACTCTGGGAGAACTTTACAAATTAGATAAAGGAATGAGCTGCAGTTGGCTTCACTTACCCTTTAACCTCTGTCTGGGTCATCGTCAGTCAAGCTACTAATATGCAAGTTGTGAGTAATCTTAACCTTTAGCCAGCTCTGTTTCCTCTCTCTGCAACATTGTCTGCCAAGAGCACCAGAATTATTAAGCTCTGAGAGAAGGGAAGAGGGACGATAATTTGTTCCAAATCAAAAGGAGTCTCTCTCTCAGCCCCATCCAAGTTGGGAAACAGACTCCCATCTAAAAAAACAGCATATCATAGTTTGCCTTGCCACAGTATTAACTCCTACTTTCTTCTCTCAAAGGTCCTCTGCTGCTCCCCTGCGGATTTCAATGAGCCTCCATTTATTTAGGGGGCACAAATATAATCTCATGCTAGTTTATTTTTTCTCTCTTCAAGTCGATAAGCTGATCCCCAGCTCTGGTTGACATCGTAGTGTAAGCCAGTGCAACAAAGTGGTTTTAAAACATCTTGCCGGAATCCTCAAAGAATGTCTAAACACGCGTAAACACATCTAGGATGCAAATGGGGATATGCTGCATCTACTAAGGCTATGCCTAGTGATTAAAAACAGGACGATTCTCTGTGGTGCCGTGAAAAAAGCAATTTCCAAAGAAGCGCCGGTCCCAAACATTAATGCCATTCCATACTTTTTTAACAGGCTGGTGTATAGGCCTCTTAATACCCATTATTATTTAAATATCTGACATCTGGGGCTCACTTACTGGCATTTTATGTATTATATTCTGCTTTTGTGGAATTACTCATAGGTGGAATTAACAGAAGGCATGATCTTCATCAGTTCCCATGCCTTTGCCTTAGTGCTATAATAATAATATTAATAATGCTTGCATTTAGAAAATAATTGAGCTTCCTTGTCATTTGAGGCATTGCACCATGCATATAAAAGTATACAAGCATTGTTACTGCATTGCTCTGGAGCACTTGGGATATGATTATATTTTCATCCTCGCTTTAAACCATTAGCTATTCCCAAACACTAAACACTTGCAAGACCTTTAAACAATTCCCCAGGGGCAGATTCTTTGGCTGAGGCAGGACAGGGGACTCTGGTCTCTGCCTTACTCACAGTATGGATGCTTCTTCTGATTGAGTGCTGTTCCCGTATATCAAGTCTCATGTGGCTCAGTTTGGTAGATCATTGCGCTTGCAACGCCAGGGTTGTGGGTATGAGTCCCACCAGGGACCAGTACGAAGTAAAAAAAAAAATGCACACACTACTGTTACTCGGTTTGGATAAGAGCGTCTGCTGAACTACTGAAATGTAGAATATGATGATGCATACCAGACATGTCTCCATCACATAACCAAGCAGCACATTCCTATTCCAGGAAAGCCTTTAAGAGCAATCGCCAGTCCCATTAAATGCAGCTGTTCGAATTTCTGATAGTCAGCACTCGATTATGGCATATTAATACAACCCCCGCTCGCTCTCTCTCCTCCACCTCATTTACATTTTTCTATCCACCAAAGTCCCAATAAGTTACTGAACATACTTTTATACAAACAACTGTTAAGATTTCTTTTTTTTTGTCCTTTCTATAAGAAATGGATTTAAGTGTGCGTATGCTCGGCTTCACTTGGTCCTTGTTGCAGATGTTCTCATTGCTATGCATAGAAAATCCAGATTTAAATTAAAACATTTCCCTTTAAGTTGGACATCTGTCTGTGTTAGAAATTTATCTGCCCATCCCTCTAGACATTTCTCGGATTTTAATTATTTTCGTTGAAGCATCAATAAAAAAAAATAATGGAAATGCCGTCGATAGGCCTGCTGAAGTTGAGGTTTTTATTCTCTCTTTCTCAACCCTCTTCCCCCCTCTCCATTTCAAAGTAACTAAAACCTCAATGTTGAATGAAAAATGGAAAATAATATTTTGTGATTATCATATAATGAATCACTGCTGCTTATGCATGAAGGTTGGTCATGGTTCTGGTGTATTAATATTTTGAATGCATACCTTTTTGATACAGTTAAGTTTCTGTTCTTCATTTTCTTTCCTGTGTCTCACCCTTCCCTCTGTTTTCACAGTGACATTAAAGTAGGTGTCAAAGAAAGACAACTTTTCTGCCCACAGAGGGAAAGGAAAGTGTCCCCTTTCTTCTGAATGTAGAACCATAGTTCCTCATTGATCTACACTGGTGATGTGGTTACTTTTATTGGCCCTTTGGGAAAATATTAAAAGAAGGAGCCACTGTGGCATTAGGGGAGAATAACTTGCAAGTGACGAGGAGGGAGATGGATGGGCCCACAGGCTGCCAGACTTGGAATGGTGGCAGAGAAACCTTGATATATGGGAGCTTTAAATCATCCTTTTGTCAAGGAGGATTGAGCTGTGATTGTGAACGATCTAACCACTCACCCAGAGGAGAAGAGATCCAGTGTCTTTCTCATTTGTCAGCGTGAATCTAGTGATATGTCTGCCAGGCTTGCATGTAACTGCATCTTTCAAGACTTAAAGCATAATTGGAATCTGCCACCGAAAATAATTCTTCATACGTAGTTCTTTCTTTTACTTTTTTGCAGACTCCACATTCTTCTCTCCCTTGTGTCAGATGACAGTGTTTTTTGGTTGCATTGCTACTGTATGTCATCATCGCTTTCTCTGAGTAGACAAGAAACCACCTCTCACCCTTAAGCTTATTCATGTACTATACTTTTTGGATATAACATAATGTGGCCTCTGAACAGAGAATTATCATCTAACAGACTATACTGAATAGTGGATATGTCTAAATGCACTACCTTGGTGTTGCATCATACACCAAACAACTGAACTACTGTACTACTACTTGTAATGTTTGTTGATGTGAACATTTTAAACGTGTCTCAATAAGGTATAAAATATTTAGTCCTGTGGAAGTACAGATGGTAGGATCTGAGTGAGCATACTCTTGTTGTTGATCTCATTCCACATGACATTCAGCTCTGCATCCCTACATGTTTTATGACTTTAGTGGCTCTCTTTTACAGTGTAGTGGAGTATTGCCATGTGCCTCTGTCTTTCCCGCTAGGTGACCGAAACCAGGACGGGCCCTCTTGGATGCAGTAACTATGACAACCTGGACTCAGTCAGCTCTGTTCTGGTTCAGAGCCCTGAAAACAAGATTAATCTGCAAGGTCGGCCATCCATAATTGAACCCACCCAGACATTCTGATGGAATTGTCACAGTTTATATTCTCTGCCAAACGTTAGACAAGAGGCACCAGAGTGTCAGAAGGAATTTAGCTTCAATTCGTCTTTGTCTGGCATTGGAAACGGAACCTCTGGATTCCTAAGTGGATCACAGGGATTTGTAGACATATATATGAACAAGCCAGTGGAAATGTATCTATAAAGTGACCAGAAAATACCTCTTCTGTCCTATAGTAACTTACAGTAGAAAGTCTATAGTTAATACAGTATGAGTCTAGTTTACATTATTACAGTAATTTGTCTTGAAGTTTAGCCAGTGTTGTCATATATAAACTGTACCATGTCCTCTCCTCAGGTCTCCAGGCCATCCTACCAGAGTACCTGAGGGTCAGGTTCGTCCAGGCTGCTCTGAGCTACATCGGCTGTAATGTGGAGGGTCAGTTTGTGTGCCGAGACAATGACTGTTGGTGCCGTTGCAGCCCAGGCTTTCCCCAGTGTAATTGCCCCGAAGTGGACCTGAGGGCCATGGAGGCCAGCCTACTGCACATCAGAGACACCTGGAACATGGCCAACCAGGACTTTGAAGAGTCGGGTATGGGAGTATGACATTGATGATACACTCACAGAGGCGTATATAGAGAATTTGTAACATTCAATATACTTGCACAAATGTACTGCAACTGTATGTCAAATCAAATGAAATTGTATTTATCATGCGCCGAATAAAACCTTACCGTAAAATGCTTATTACAAGCCCTTAACCAACAATGCAATCAAGAAATAGAGTTCATTTTATTTTTTCACTTAATTTGATTTATTTTTAATATTTTCTTAAGTAAAAAAATAAAAAGTTACAAAATTACAATAACAAGGACATATACAGGGAGTTCCGATACTGAGTCAATGTGCGGGGTACAGGTTAGTTGATGTAATGTGTACATGTAAAGTGACTATGCCTAGATAATGAACAATGAGTAGCAGCAGTGTAAAAGGGGGGGGGGTGGATTGGGGGTTAGAAGCTGTGAAGTCTTATGGATTTGGGGTAGAAGCTGTTAAGGAACCTTTTAGACTTGGCGCTCTGGTACCGCTTGTCATGCAGTAGCAGAGAGAACAGTCTATGACTTGGGTGACTGGAGTTTTTGATCATTTTTTGGGACTTCATCTGACACCGCCTAGTGTGTGTATATATATATATATATATATATGTGTGTGTGTGTGTGTGTGTGTGTGTGTGTGTGTCCTGGATGGCAGGAAGCTTGGCCCCAGTGACGTACACGGCAGGAGGCACTAGCCTCTGTAGCACGTTACTGTCAGATGCCGAGCAGTTTCCATACCAGGCGGTGATGCAACCATTCAGGATGCTCTCGATGGTGCAGCTGTAGAATGTTTTGAGGATCTGGGGACCAATGCCAAATCTTTTCAGTCTCCTGATATATGCCACAGAACCTTACACAACACGTTGTCTATGGGTTCACATGTATATTTAAAGGCTGAATTATTCATATTAAATGTCCGGGTCACACTTGAGAAGTGTGTAAACGCATACAGCAACTCCAGAAAGTATTTACGCCCCTTGACTTGTTGCACATTTTGTTGTGTTACAGCCTGAATCTAAAATGGATTAAATAGAAATTTGCTGACACTGGCCTAAACACAATACCTCATAATGTCAAAGTACAAATTAATAAAAATGAGTGAATAAGTATTCAACCAATTTGTTATGGCAAGCCTAAATATGTTCAGGAGTAAACGTTTGCTTAACAAGTCAAATAATAAGTTTAATGAACTCTGTGTGGAATAGTGTTTAACATGATTTTTGAAAACCTCAACTCTGTACCCCACACATACATGTAAGGTCCCTCAGTTGAGCAGTGAATTTCAAACACAGATTTAACCACAAAAACTAGGGAGGTTTTCCAAAGCCTCGCCAAGAAGGGCAGACATTGAATATCCCTTTGAGCATGGTGAAGTTGCTTTTCTACACCCAATCACTACAAGGATACAGGCGTCTTTCCTAACTCAGTAGCCGGAGAGGAAGGAAACTGCTTTAGGATTTCACCATGAGGCCAATGGTGACTTTAAAACAGTTAGAGGGTGTTTAATGGCTGTGATAGGCGAAAACTGAGGATGGATCAACAACATTGTAGTTACTACACAATACTAACCTAATTGACAGAGTGAAAAGGAAGCCTCTACAGAATAAAAATATTCCAAAACATGCATCCTGTTTGCAATAAGGCAGTAAAGTAAAACAGCAAAACATTTGGAAAAATATATTAACTTTATGTCCTGAATACCAAGTGTTCTGTTTGGGGCAAATCCAACATCACCGAGTACTACTCTTCATATTTTAAAGCGTGGTGGCGGCATCATGTTATGGATATGCTTGTCATCGGCAAGGACTAGGGAGTTTTTTAGGATAAAAATAAACAGAATAGCTAAGCACAATTCTAGAGGAAATCCTGGTTGTCTATTTTCTAACAAACACTGGGAGACAAATTCACCTTTCAGCATGACATTATCCTAAACACAAGGCCAAATATACACTGGAGTTGCTTCCCAAGACAACATTGAATGTTCCTGAGTGGCCTGGTTACATTTTTTACTTTAATTTGCTTGAAAATATATGGCAAGACTTAAATGGCTGTCTAGCAATGATAAACAACCAACTTGACAGAGCTCGAAGAATTATTTTAAAGAATAATGTGCAAATATTGTACAATCTAGGTGTGGAAAGCTCGTAGAGCCTTACCCAGAAAGACTCACAGCCGTAACCGCTGGCGATTTTAACATGTACTGTATTGACTCAGGGTTGTGAATACTTATGTATATGAAATATTTGTGTATTTCATAAAAATAAACATGTTTTCACTTTGTCATTATAGGGTATTGTGTGTCTGGGTGAGGAAAAAGTTATATTTAATCCATTTGGAATTCAGGCTGTAATAATACAATGTGGAATAAGTCAAGGGGTATGAATACTTTCTGAAGGCACTGTATGTTTAATTCACATGGCCCATGCGAGGGACTAAACCCACAACCTTGATGTTGGCAGCATTATAGTGTAACTGTCTGAGCCAGTTGGACCAATTATATACCCTCCACGCCATCTGCCCTACTGCATTGTTGATGTGAGCTGTTTAATTTGCCCGGGTTCAGTACCTGTAGTTCTGCAGTGGTTTGCCTCAGAGAAGAGCTGTGGGAAGGCATTAAGAGAGAAGCATTGTTACCTAGCTGTTTTCATCGTCTGACAAGATAATAATGGTGGGAAGAGGCCTGGGCTTTCAGGGATGAGGTGTCATTGTCGTGGCAGTGAAACAGCGCTCTAGTCTTGGCATGAACAGACTTTTTTTTTGTGTCCTGGGAATGGTGCCAGCCTAAGCAGGTTTACTCAGGGTGCAATGGAGCACACTAATTCATTTGAATGCAGCAGCTGGAGGCTGATTTAAAACATGTAAACATCCTTTACCGAGCACATCATGGAATCTAATGGCCGTAAAGTCACTACTACGTTTACTTCTAATTGCAACCTGAGATATCTCTCCTAATATAGCGATGGTTTATCAAAAATTCACAGCAGTACATATTACACCATGGCTAATCACTTTGAGAGCGAATGACGATTGCAATCAGAGATAATCAACATAGCTGTTAATTGTAAATATCACTGTCACTTTCTCATTACAGATTAATTAGAATTGAATTCTGAAAAATCTATTCAATCATGAAAGCATATATCGATTGCTCTGAAAATCGTTTTTTGCCCCCTTTGACTCGTTAAACCTAACACTTACCATGAAGCAATGTAATATTTTTTGCTGCTTTTCAATCTGTTTGGCTGTTGTGCCTCTGCACACAGAGCCATGAGCTTGCTTTGCCAGGAGCTGGCTGGGTTCTTGGTGTTTCAAACAGAGACACAGACCTACATTTATTTCTGCCTCTTTCTATTAGCATATGCATCACTTCCATTTTCCCCCACCGCGGCCCGGCAAATCAAGTCCCATGTGCTCTCTCTAAAGTGATCCCTTAATGCCGTCTGACTTTATCAGACAAAATGAACAGAATCATATAAATAAATAAGCGGACCAGAACGACAAGGGGGCATTAAACCTCTCCACACCTGTCTGCCTTTCAGAGGAGTTCCAGAACTTTTTGCGGAGACTCCCGATGTTCTACGCCCTCAACACATCTGCCATCCAGTACTTCTGGAAGATGGAGCCGGCCATCCACCAACGCTACAGACAGCTGGAGCTCAGCAGCAGACAGCTCATTGCCAAATCCCGACGAATCGTCAACAAACTCTTCACCCTCAGCAAGAGGTGTCGGACACAGCCGAAAGTCATTGTGCTGAGAGAGAGGTGAGACTGTATTATGATAAACGTTGCCTGTGAAGTTTAGCTGGCATGTAAAATACCAGTCAAAAGTTTGGACACCTACAGTACTTGTTCCGGGGTTTTTCTTTATTTTTACTATTTTCTACATTGTAGAATAATATTGAATCAAATCAACTTTAATTGTCACATGCGCAGAATACAACAAGTGCAGACCTTACCGTCAAATGCTTTCTTTTAAGCCCTTAACCAACAGTGCAGTTCAAAAAGAGTTAAGACAATATTTACCAAATAAATTAAACTTAAAAATGTAATAGTCTGGTGGTCATTTGATTAATTGTTCAGCAGTCTTATGGCTTGGGGGTAGAAGCTGTTGAGGAGCCTTTTTGTCCTAGACTTGGCGGTCCGGTACCACTTGCCGTGCGGTAGCAGAGAAAACAGTTTATGATTTGGGTGACTGGAATCTGACAATTTTATGGGCTTTCCGCTGACACGGCCTATTATATAGGTCCTGGATTGCAGGAAGCTTGGCCCGAGTGAGGTACTGGGCCGTACGCATTACCCTCTGTAGCGCTTTATGGTCAGATGCCGAGCAGCTGCCATGCCCGGCGGTGATGCAACCGATGGTGTAGCTTTAGAACTTTGAGGATCTGGGGACCCATGCCAAGTCTTTTCAGTCTCCTGAGGGGGAAAAGGTTTTGTTGTGCCCTCTTCATGAGTGTCTTGGTGTGTTTGGACCATGATAGTTCGTTGGTGATGTGGTCACCAAGGAACTTGAAGCTCTCGACCCTCTCCACTACAGCCCCATTGATGTTAATGGGGGCTGGTCCGGCCCGCCTTTTCCTGTTGTCCACGACCAGCTCCTTAGTCTTGCTCACACTGAGGGAGAGGTTGTTGTCCTGGCACCACACTGCCAGTTCTCTGACCTCCTCCCTATAGGCTGTCTCATCGTTGTCGGTGTCAGCAAACGTAATAACGGTGTTGGAGTCGTGTTTGTTTGGGCGTGCGTGAACAGGGAGTACAGGAGAGGACTGAGTACACACTGGGGCTCCAGTGTTGATGATCAGCATGGCAGACGTGTTGTAGCCTCCCGTTACCACCTGGGGGAAGCTCATCAGGAAGTCCAGGATCCAGTGACTGCACTTGGATACATCTGGTATCATATAAAATATATTTTATATTTTCTTCAAAGTAGCCACCCTTTGCCTTGATTACAGCTTTGCACACTCACTTGGCATTCTCTCAACCAGCTTCATGAGGTAGTCACCTGGAATGCATTTAAATTAACAGGTGTGCCTTGTTAAAAGTTACTTTGTGGAATTTCTTTCCTTCTTAATGCATTTGAGCCAATCAGTTGTGTTGTGACAAGGTAGAGGTGGTATACAGAAGATAGCCCTATTTGGTAAAAGACCAAGTCCCTATTATGGCAAGAACAGCTCAAATAAGCAAAGAGAAACGATAGTCCATTACTTTAACTTCTTATGGTATAGGGGACGCTTGCGTCCCACTTGGCCAAAAGCCAGGGAAAATGCAGCGCGGCAAATTCAAATAAAATGTGTGAATCCAGCCAACATGTCAGATTTTAAAAAGGCTTTTCGGCGAAAGCATAAGAAGCTATTATCTGATGATAGCACAACAGTAAACAAAGAGTAGCATATTTCAACCCTGCAGGCGCTACACAAAACACAGAAATAAAATATAAAACATACCTTAACTTTGACAAGCTTCTTTTGTTGGCACTCCAATATGTCCCATAAACATCACAATTGGTCATTTTGTTAAATTAATTCCATCCATATATATATACAAAATGTCCTTTTATTTGGTGTGTTTGATCCAGAAAAAAACAGCTTCCAAATTGCGCAACGTCACTACAAAATATCTTAAAAGTTGCCTGTAAACTTTGCCAAAACATTTCAAACTAGTTTTGTAACACAACTTTAGGTATTTTTAAATGTTAATAATCGATCAAATTGAAGACTGGTCTATCTGTTTTCAATAGAGGACGAGAGGAAAGTAACGCTACATTTCAAGTCTTGGGCACTCAACAGCGTTACCTTTTTCCAACATGGCCGTACTTCTTCATTGCACAAAGGAATAACCTCAACCAAATTCCAAGGACTGGCGACATCCAGTGGAAGCGGTAAGAACTGCAAACGAGTGCCTAAGAAATATGGTTTCCCAATGAACTCACTGAACAGAGACGTCAAAAGAAATTCTGAACGGTTAGTCCTCTGGGTTTTGCCTGATACATAAGTTATGTTATACTCACAGACATGATTCAAACAGTTTTAGAAACTTCAGTGTTTTATCCAAATCTACTAATAATATGCATATCTTATATTCTTGGCATGAGTAGCAGGAAGTTGAAATTGGGCACGCTATTTATCCAAAAGTGAAATTGCTGCCCCTATACCTTAAGAAGTTAAGACATGAAGGTCAGTCAATCTGGAAAATGTGAAGAACTTTGAACGTTTCTTCAAGTGCAGTCACACAAACCGTCAAGCACTATGATAAAACTGGCTCTCATGAGGACCGCCAGAAAGGAAGACCCAGAGTTAACTCTGCTGCAGAAGATAAGTTCATTAGAGTTAACTGCACCTCAGATTGCAGTCCAAATAAATGCTTCACAGAGTTCAAGTAACAGACACATCTCAAAATTAACTGTTCAGAGGAGACTGCATGAATCAGAACTTCATGGTTGAATTGCTGCAAAGAAACCACTACTAAAGGCCTCCGATAAGAAGAGACTTGCTTGGGCCACAAGCAATGGTCATTAGGCTGGTGGAAATCTGTCCTTTGGTCTGATGAGTCCTATTTTCAACCAACTGTCTTTGTGAGATGCAGAGCGGTGAATGGATGATCTCTGCATGCGTGGTTTCCACCGTGAAGCATGGAGGAGGAGATGTGATCGTGTGGGGGTGCTTTGCTGGTGACACTCAGTGATTTATTTAGAATTCAAGGCACACTTAACCAGCATGGCTACCACAGCATTCTGCAGTGATACGCCATCCCATCTGGTTTGCGCTTAGTCCCACTATCATTTGTTTTTCAAAAGGACAATGACCCAACACACCTCCAGACTGTGTAATTACTATTTGACCAAGAAAGAGAGTGATGGAGTGCTCCATCCAATGACCTGGCCTCCACAATCACCCGACGTCAACCCAATTGAGAAAGTTTGGGATGAGTTGGACAGCAGCGTGAAGGAAAAGCAGTCAACAACTGCTTAGCATATGTGGGAACTCCTTCAAAACTGGTGGAAAAGCATTCCACCTGAAGCTGGTTGAAAGAATGCCAAAAGTGTTCAAAGCTGTCGTCCAGGCAAAGAAGGGTGGCTACTTTGAAGAATCTCAAATATAAAATAAATGTTGATTTGTTTAACACTTTTTTTTGGTTACTACATGATTCCGTATGTGTTATTCCATAGCTGTGATGTCTTCACTATTATTCTAAAAATAAAGAAAAACCCTTGAATGAGTAGGTGTCTGTCCAAACCTTTGACTGGTACCGTGTGTGCATGAAGAATGCGAGAGGGGGGGATACAGAAGGAAAGATTGGGAGGGAGTGACAGAGACGTGACTGGATGCTATGATAAACATTGTTGGTGATATTTAAATTACATGGATATGGATGAAAAAATCAAGCCTCAAACTGGTAGTTATATTTCTGTGCTATCTCTGGATGAGGTATCAAAAAAAAAAAATGTTTTTATCTTCTTATGGCTAGCGGAACCCTCGACAACATTCCGTTGAAATGGCAAATATGTAACTTTCATACATTCACATGTGCATTACACCAAATTAAAGATAAACCTCTTGTTAATCTACCCATCGTGTCTGATTTCAAAAAGGCTTTATAGCGAAACCACAACATATGTTAGGTCAGAGCCTAGTCACAGCCAAAGAGAGGAGTCACAAAAAGCAGAAAGAGATACAAATAATCACTAACCTTTGACGATCTTCATCAGATGACACTCGTAGGACTATGTTTTGTTCGATAAAGTGCATATTTATATCCAATAATCTCAGTTTACATTGGCGCGTTACGTTCAATAATGTTTTGCTTCCAAAACATCCGGTGATTTTGCCACATCAATTTACAGAAATAGTCATCATAAACTTTAATATAAGATACAAGTGTTATGCACAGAATTAGAGATATACTTCTCCTTAATGCAACCTCTGTGTCAGATTTCAAAACTTTACGGAAAAAGCAAACCATGCAATAATCTGAGTACGGCGCTCAGACAACAAATCAAGCCATACAGATATCCGCCATGTTGGAGTCAACAGAAGTCAGAAATAGCATTATAAATATTCACTTACCTTTGATCATCATCAGAATCCACTCGCAGGAATCCCAGTTCCACAATAAATGTTTGATTTGTTCGATAAAGTCCATAATTTATGTCCAAATACCTCCTTTGTTAGTGCGTTCAGTTCACAAATCCAAACTCACGACGCGATGGCAGGTCCAGGCTAAAGTTCAGAAGAAAAGTCATATTACAGTTCGTAGAAACATGTCAAACGATGTATAGCATCAATCTTTAGGATGTTTTTATCATAAATCTTCAATAATGTTCCAACCGGAGAATTCCTTTTGTCTTCAGAAATGCAATGGAACGCAAGCATGAGTGCGTGACCAGCTCATGCCACTCTGGCAGACCTCTGACTCATTCAGGTCCCATTCCCCCCTCCTTCACAGTGTAAGCATCAAACAAGGTTCTAAAGACTGTTGACATCTAGTGGAAGCCTTAGGAAGTGCAATATGACCCCATAGACACTGTATATTCGATAGGCAATGAGTTGAAAAACTGCAAACCTCAGATTTCCCACTTCCTGGTTGGATTGTTCTCAGGTTTTCGCCTGCCATATGAGTTCTGTTATACACAGACATCATTCAAACTTCAAACTTCAGTGTTTTCTATCCAAATATACTAATAATATACATATATTAGAAACTGGGCCTGAGTAGCAGCTAGTTTACTCTGGGCACACTTTTCATCCAAACGTGAAAATGCTGCCCCCTATCCCAAACAGGATTTATCTTTATTTAACTGGGCAAGTCCGTTAAGAACAAATTCTTATTTTCAATGATGGCCTAGGAACAGTGGGTTGACTGCCTTGTTCAGGGGCAGAACAACAGATTTTTACCTTGTCAGCTTGGGGATTCGATCTTGCAACCTTTCGGTTACTAGTCCAACGCTCTAACCACTAGGCTGCCTGCCGCCCCAAAGTGTTGTTTATAACATGGCAATAAACACAACACTTTGTTTTCAGCAGAGACCTAAGAAGGGTTTTTGTAGAAAGAATTGTTTCGATGCTGATGACTTGGTCCCGGTCTAGTCTCCCTTCAAAATGTCCAGGCCATGTAAGAAATCTGACTGAGAATCCCTTTTGTGCCTGAATAGACTCGGAGATGTTGTGAATGTCCCAGTCAAAAATGGCTGCTGTTCAGACATACACATTGTTGATAGGCGAAGGGAGATGAATTCTGTACTCTGCATATTGCTTTGACATTTCTGCACTGATTTATTTTGTTTCTTATGTTCAAAAGAGTTCACAGGCAATCAATCAGAACATGAGATAGCATCTCCAATTTCACCAACCCTCTTGTCGGGTGAAACTCTGCTGTGCTTGTGTTTTTTCTTCATTTTCTTCTAAATGTGTTTTAGAGAAGGTTTCACTTGGCAAAACCAGCCCATATTTCTTCGTCAGGGGAAAATTGACTTTAACAAGCATAGAGGACTGATTAATAAAACTGGAACTCTTATTTCATACATTAGATATACTGAGAGCTTTGATTTTAATAGACTACATACAGAGAATACAGTAGTTACCTAGATCTGACGAATACCGTCAGCCATAATTTATTTAATTCATTCATGTTTATTATTTAGATAGAAAATCCCATTGAGAGAACATCCATTTCATTAGTCTTTCCTTTTACTGTTATTTTTCACCGTCAAGGACTATATTTTGAATGACTGTATTCTGTGGTGTTGAGTGTCTTTTTGTATGACTTTCCCTCTTTTTTGATGAAACTACCTATAATGGATACAAATAAAAGGTCTGTGTCCATGAGATTCTCATAAACTATGTTAATTTGTACTAGTCTCCTAGTACTACTGCTATTGTGGCTCTAACACAGAAGTGATCGTGTACATGAAGAGTCTGACTCTGACATATTTCTCAATGGGTTTTAGTAAAGCAATACAAGCTACTCTCTGCCCCTCCAATGTCCAGTATAGGTTTCTTTGCCCCTTCCGTTTCTCAACCTTATGGTGTTTCGACAAATTGTTTCATGAATGCAATTCAAAAAGTAAATCCAGTTATTCACAGAGAATTGGGTGCCAGCACAGAGATGCAGATACATGGGGCTGTATTTTCGGCTGGTGCTAAGGTGCACATTAGTTTGCAATTTCGTCATGTAAAAACTGGTGCACTGGCATTTTCCAAACCTAACGCCAGGTTCGGCTATTTACCTGTTTAACATCAGCTTGCTTGCGCTGAGGTTGAAGGGGTGGCAATATTTGAGGTGTGTTCTTAACAAGTGCAAAAGTCACAATTTCATGCAGTGCTAATGGGAAGTTTTAAGACTCACAAAAAGCAGGTCTTAACTGTAATGCAGTAGATAATGGCATGGACTTTGAGAGCAAAAGCGCACCCTATCCAGCCATGATGCACAGTGCCCATGGAAGGAGAGATGTGCCTTTTGTGCAGGTGAATCTCATATTTAGAAACCATTTATTTTTACCACCCCCATTTTAATTTGATTTTAAAAAATAACAAGCATAGCCTGCCCTCCCCTTAATACAGGCTGATTTAGCAGCATCACAGTGCGTCTTTTTATCGTGGCCATTAGCCAAGTAGACTATGAATAAGGAGGTTTTAAATTGTCTACCGAGTGATTGGAATTGTTTTTGATGCAACTGGTCAGGATGTTCTCTGGTGCAGCGGTAGGACCCAGGGCAGCATGCCAAAGTTCTTCAGCCGCCTTAGGAAATAGAGACGCTGTTGTGCACTCTTGACATGAGTGGTGGTTTTATTGGTCCATGACAAGTCCTCGGTGATGTGGACTCCAAGGAACTTCAAACTCGTGACTCTCTCTACTACTGCAGTCCCATTGATGTTGATCAATGGTAGAGTATCCATCCCCTCGTCCAATTACCATACACGCTCCTCCAAACTATGCAGTCTTCCTATAATGCCATATCAACCAGGTAAAAAAAAATATATTTGCCTTGCACATACTGTAGGTAACGATAGAATTGAGAGGAGCCTAGTATTTTGTATAGAAGTATGAATATTATGTGTAAAGACATTTAGGCCTACATGTGCACAGTTCCATGAAATAAGAGAAGTGATTTATGGTATATTTCTGACTCGATCCTATTTAGACAGATTGTTGTTGGTTTAAAAAACATTGTTTTTTGTTTAATTTGATTAAAAACCAAACTTATTAGAAAGATTTATCTTTAATTGGTTTATGGTGAGAACATGCATGGCTCGAAAGCAATGTAATTTCAGCTGCTAATTCTGGATAAGCGCTAATATGATCTGTAAAATGGTACCATGATGTTTATAAAACATCAGTGAGTGGACATTTCCTCATTCTCTTTATATTGGATCTTTATCCAGCTCCTGTGAAAAGTTTGGATGTGCATAATACCCTCCATAGTTTTAAGTTGTCTGTATTATACGCCCACAAGGAGCAATTATGGTGCCTGTAACTGTATTTAGACATCCAATTTTACAACTTGTTTTAATAGGCTAACAATGATGCATTTTTTTTAGGTATTATCAATAGCCTAGTGAATTTAATATTGCTTATTGACTACATTTGGCATGTCCAGACTGCAATTTTAGCCAGCAGCATACCGCCCTGCGTTCCACTGCTAGCTTGCCACTGAAGCTAAGCAGGGTTGGTCCTGGTCAGTCCCTGGATGGGAGACCCTTTCATATTGTCAAAAGAAATATCACAATCCCCCAGGGCAGTGATTGGGGACATTGCCCTGTGTAGTGTACCATCTTTCTGATGGGACGTTATATGGGTGCCCTGACTCTCTGTGGCCACTAAAGAGCACACGGCACTTATCATTTTAACCCTGGTGTCCTGGCTAAATTCCCAATCTGGCCACCTAATCATTCCCAAGCTTCCAATTGACTCATTCCTCTCCCCTGTAACTGTTCCCCAGGTTTTTGCTGTAAATGAGAATTTGCTCTCTGTCAACTTACCTGGTAAAAAAAGGGTTAAATTCAAATTAAATTAATTCAAATGTACAGTAGGCCTAGCCCCTATCATTGTGAATGCTATAGCCTATGTTTAACAATGTATTTCCATATTGATGCAATTACAACATATTTAGCAGGCTATTTAACAAACTAATATTCAAATTGGGGTTGAGGACAATGCAATAGATAACACCATAAATACACAACTTGAAGCAACCACAAATTTAGCCATGGTGAGGGGCCAAGCTTCGACAATCCCGCAACTTTATTAATCAAAACCCAGCTTTTTCACACTACCGCCAGCTACTGCGCCCATCATTCTGGTTGTGAAAATATAAAAAATATTTCTGACACACCCCCGAATCTATAATGCTACCGCCAGCGCTAAGATTTACCATTTCATTAGGTTTGTTAAAATAGAGCACACAGAGGTATCCACTGTCTCCGGTGTTGGGTGTCTGTGAAAAGCTCTGACAAATTACTGTATATATGAAGGGACAAAGCCATAGATCACATGACACCATTCATTCCTATGTGAAGACTCAATGGCGCATTGAAGCCAAATTAAGATGGCATCTCATGAAGACATAACACCTGCAATTTGAACTACTCCAGGAAGTGACGTTGCAAGCTAGCTCAGTGCTGCCCCCTCTCATTGAGTAACTCAAGTTGAAGGCTGCCCGGATACTGCAAGGCTGCCATTAGCAACTAAATTGTCCTTATAACTTCTTGTGTGGAATAAAAAAAAAAAAAAATCTGTTCAGGGACATTATTAACAGCAGCTGATGTACGGAATCTAATGGTAAGGAATTCTCTAGGTTTTGCTTGCCTGAGGTAGAATATATGTAGACCACACTATTTACTAAGAGTTTTTATCTATATTCTTTGTAGCTGTCTATTTACGACCACAAACCGATGCTGGGACTATGACTTCACTCAATGAGCTGAATACAGCCATAGGAAAACGCTCATCCACTGGCTAAGCACATAGTGGCCCGGGGATTTTAATGCAGGGAAACTTAAATCTGTTCTACCTAATTTCTACTAGCATGTTAAATGTGCAACCAGAGGGGGAAAAAAACTCTGGACCAACTTTACTCCACACACAGAGACACGTGTACAAAGCTCAGAGACATTGGCCATGTGGTGCCAGGATAACAACCTCTCCCTCAATGTGATCAAGACAAAGGAGATGATTGTGGAATACAGGAGAAGGACCGAGCACACCCCCATTCTCATTGACGGGGCTGTAGTGGAGCAGGTTGAGAGCTTCAAGTTCCTTGGTGTCCACATCACCAACAGACTTTCATGGTCCAAACACACCAAGACAGTCGAGAAGAGGGCAAGACAAAACCGTTTTCCCCTCGGGAGACTGAAAAGATTTGCCATGGGTCCTCAGATTCTCAAAAGGTTCTACAGCTGCACCATCGAGAGCATCCTGACTGGTTGCATCACTGTCTGGTATAGCAACTGCTCAGGATCCGACCACAAGGCACTACAGAGGGTAATGCGTATGGCCCAGTACATCACTGTGGCCAACTTCCTGCCATCCAGGACCTCTATGCCAGGCGGTGTCGGAGGAAGGCCCTAAAAATTGTCAGACTCCAGCCACCCTAGTCATAGACTGTTCTCTCTGGTACTGCATGGCAAGCGGTACCAGAGCCCCAAGTCTTGGTCCAACAGGCTTAACAGCTTCTACCCCCAAGCCATAAGACTCCTGAACATCTAATCAAAGGGCTACCCAGACCCCTCTTTTATGCTGCTGCTACTCTCTGTTTTAAATCTATGCATAGTCACTTTAACTCTACACATGTACATTTTTACCTCAATGACCTCGACTAACCTGTGACCCCGCACATTGACTCTGTACCGGTACCCCCTGTATATAGCTTTGCTACTGTTATTTTACTGCTGCTCTTTAATGATTATTTATTTTTTCCTTATCTATTTTTTTACTAAACACATATTTTTCTTAACTGCATTGTTGGTTAAGGGCTTGTATGTAAGCATTTCACTGTAAGGTCTACACCTGTTGTATTCGGTGCATGTGACAAATAAAATGTGATTTAAACATTTGATTTGAAGTGGGATAAAAAAAAATACAAAATCCATTTTAATCTACACAAAATACTCTGCCAGTGGAAGAACACTTCCAACATTTGAAAAATAAAACACTAATAAATGTATCTTCATTAGTTAAGTCAATACATGTTAGAATCACCTTTGGCAGCGATTACAGTTGCTATTATTTCTGGGTAAATCTCGAAGTGCTTTCTAAACCTGGATTGTGCAAAATTCTTCAAGCCTTTATAAAATTTGTTGTTAATTGCTAAACAAGCATTTGCTGGTCTTGCCATAGATTTTCAAGCAGATTTAAGTTGAAATTGTAACTCGGCCACTCAGGAACATTCACTGTCTTCATGTTAATCAACTCCAGTGTAGTTTTGGCCTTGTGTTTTATGTTACTGACCTGCTGGAATGTGTGTTCACCTCCCAGTATCTGGTGGAAAGCAACCTGGTGCAGTCTTTCCTCTAGGATATTGCCTGTGCTTGGCTCCATTCCGTTTCATTTTATCAAGAAAAACTCCCCAGTCATTAACGAATACAAGCATACCCATAACATGATTCAGCTACCACTATCCTTGAAAATATGGAGAGTGGTACTCAGTAATGTGTTATGGATTTGCCCCAAACACAACATTTTGTATTTAGGACAAAAAGTGAATTGCTTTGCCACATTTCTTTTCAGTATTACATTCGTACCTTGTTGCAAACAGGATGCATGTTTATGAATATTTGAATTCTGTACAGGCATCCTTTTCACTCTGTCAATTAGGTTAGTATTGAGTAACTACAATGTTGTTGATCCATCCTATCACAGTCATTAAACTCTAACTGATTTAAAGTCACCATTGGCCTCATGGTGAAATCCCTGAGTGGTTTCCTTCCTCTCCGGCAACAGAGTTAGGAAAGACGCCTATATGTTTGTAGTGACTGGGAGTATTGATACAAGATCCCAAGTGTAATTACTAACTAATAAATATCATGCTCAAATGGGTATTTAATGTCTGTGTTTTTTTTACCATCCTACCAATAGGTGCCTTTCTTAGCGAGGCACTGGAAAACCTTCCTGGTCTTTGTGATTGAATCTGTGTTTGAAATTCACTACTCGACTACAGGATACAGAGAGGAGGTAGTCATTCAAAAATCATGTTAAAGGCCTCCCGAGTGGTGCAGCGGCCTAAGGCACTGCATCGCAGTGCTTGAGGCATCACTACATTCCCGGGTTCGATCCCAGGCTGTGTCACAGCTGGCTGTGATTGGGAGACCCAGTGCGGCTTGGCAGGGTTGTTTCGTAGGACGCATGCCTCTCAACCTCCGCCTCTCCCGAGTCCGTAGTGGAGTTACAGCGATTGGACAAGACTGTAACTACCACTTGGATATCATGAAAAAGGGGTAAAAAGCACCCAAAAAGATGAACTATTATTGGACAAGCAACTTATTATGTGACTTGTTAAGTACATTTGTACTCCTGAATATATTTAAGGTTTGCCATAACAAAGGGGTTGAATACTTATTGATTCAAGATATTTCAGCTTTTGAGTTCTTATTCATTTGTAAACATTTTAGAAAAAATAATTCCATTTTGACATTGTGGGCTACTGTGTAGGTCAGGAACAAAACATTTTCAGTTGAATCCATTTCATATTCAGGCTGTAACACAACATAATGTGCAACGGGTCAAGGGGTGTGAATACTTTCTGGTGTATTAGAAGCAATTATTTGTACTATTACATTTTTTTATGTATTTTCCATTCACTATAATGGGGTCCTGTTTTCTGCTAACAATGCCTGCAGTACTATAGTCGGCCTTCAACTTCCGTGGCTTCAATGAGAGGGAGCATTGCTACATGTAACACCTCTTAAGTTACCACCCACCTTCTCACTCACCTCACCCCGTCTCTCATGGCAACATGACTCCGGTAGTATTTACATATCCCCCGCCATTAAATATTCTGGGTCAGCGTGGTGGGAGAAAAACATTCCTGGCTGAGCAGCAGTTCCAGTGAGGAGGAGAGATGTGCACAATACCCATGTGGGCGACAAAACCAGGCCCAATAGACATCAATGTTTCTGCAGCTACAAAGAGATTTGATTAACAAACATGGATAAAATGTCTTGTAGATAAATAACCCATTATATATACCTTGAGGCTGGCTTTTAAGGGAGAGCATTTTATTTTCAGTTTTTCCACTTTCATATATTTTCATAAACTGTCGTCAATTCTTCATAAACTGTTGCTGTGTGCACATATACCCACATAAATTCAGTATCTATCATTGTTTACAGTATGTCTCATCTGGGGTACTGAAAATACCATGACACCCTGCCTGCATATATTTAAGAATTAAACACTGCGACAAACTGCTGATATGACCAGACATAAAATACTACAGGGTAATACCTAATATATTGTTATTTTGTTAGGAAAATACAGCTGTATCATGACATGAACCCAAGGAAGATGGAATTTTGTATTGGGGAATGTGACTATCTAGTTATTCTAGTGAACTTGATATCCCCAAAATGACTGTACGTACACTACCGTTTAAAGGTTTGGGGTCACTTAGAAATGTCCTTGATTTTGAAAGAAAAGCTCATTTTTTTTGTCCATTTAAAATAAGATCAAATTGATCAGAAATACAGTGTAGACATTGTTAATGTTGTAAATGACTATTGTATCTGGAAACAGCTGATTTTTAATTGAATATCTACGTAGGCATATAGAGGCCCATTATCAGCAACCATCACTCCTGTGTTCCAATGGCATGTTGTGTTAGCTAATCCAAGTTTATAATTTTAAAAGGCTAATTGAGCATTAGAAAACCCTTTTGCAGTTGTTAGCACGGCTGAAACCTGTTGTTCTGATTAAAGAAGCAATAAAACTGTCCATTAAAACTTCTTTAGACTACTTGAGTATTTGGAGCATCAGCATTTGCGGGTTCGATTACAGGCTCAAAATGGCCAGAAACAAAGGACTTTCTTCTGAAACTCATCAGTCTATTATTGTTCTGAGAAATGAAGGCTATTCCATGCGAGAAATTGCCAATAAACTGAGGATCTCATGCAACGCTGTGTACTACTCCCTTCACAGAACAGAGCAAAATTGCTCTAACCAGAATAGAACGAGGAGTGGGAGGCCCTGGTGCACAACTGAGCAAGAGGACAAGTATATTAGAGTGTCTAGTTTGAGAAACCAACGCCTCACAAGTCCTCAACTGGCAGCTTCATTAAATAGTACCCGCAAAACACCAGTCTCAACATCAACAGTGAAGAGGCGACTCCGGAATGCTGGCCTTCTAGGCAGAGTTGCAAAGAAAAAGCCATATCTCAGACTGGCAATAAAAAAAAATTAAGATTGGCAAAAGAACACAGAAGAAGACATTGGACAGAGGAACTCTGTCTAGAAGGCCAGCATCCGGGAGTCGCCTCTTCACTGTTGACGTTGAGACTGGTGTTTTGTGGTTACAATTTAATGAAGCTACATAAGTCATTTACAACATTTAACAATGTCTGCACTGTATTTCTGATCAATTTGATGTTATTTTAATGGACAAAAAAGTAGCTTTTCTTTCAAAAACAAGGACATTTCTACGTGAACCTAAACTTTTGAACAGTAGTGTACGTAGTGTACGTACAGCCGTAGTGTACGTACAGCCATATAGCCTTATAAGAAATCCCGCTTCGACCTCCAACGAGCCATCAAACAGGCAAAGTGTCAATACAGGACTAAGATCAAATCCTACTACGTCGGCTCTGCTCGAAAACTTTTATGGATTGCAAAGGGAAACCCAGCAACGAGCTGGCCAGTGTCGTGAGCATACCAGATGAGCTAAATACCTTCTATGCTCGTTTTTGAGGTAAGCAACACTGAACCATGCATGAAAGCACCAGCTGTTCCAGACAACTGTGTGATCTCGCTCTCCATAGCCGATATCAGTAAGACCTTTAAACAGGATAACATTCACAAGGCCACAGGGCCAGACGGAATATCAGGATGTGTACTCAGAGCATGCACTGACCAGCTGACAAGTGTATTCACTGACATTTTCAACCTATCTTTGACCTGGTCTTTAATACCAACTTGTTTCAAGCAGGCAACCACAGTCCGCATGCTCAAGAATGCCAAGGTAACCTGTCTAAATTACTGTCGCCCCGTAGCACTCACATCTATAACCATGAAATTCTCAGAAAGGCCTGGACCCACGCCAATTCGCATATCGCCCCAACAGATCCACAGATGATCTTTATTGCATTCCACACAGCCCTCACCCACCTTTACAAAATAAATACCTATGTAATAATGGTGTTCATTGACTAAAGTTCAGTTTTCAACATCAAAGTCGTCGTCGCCCCCCAAGCTCATTTCCAGACTCAAGTCCCGAATACCTCCCTATGTAACTGGACCCTGACTTCCCCTGGCAGTGAGGGTAGGCAACAACACATCTGCCACGTGGACCATCAACAAGGGGGCCCCTCAGGAGTGTGTGCTTAGTCCCCCCTGTACTCCCTATTCACCCATGACTGTGTGGCTGCACACTACTCCAACACCATCATCAAGTTTGGTAATAGCACAACGGTGGTAGGACTTATGACCAATGACGATGAGGCAGCCTATAGGAAAGAGGTCGGAGACCTGGCGGTGTGGTGCCAGGACAACAACCTCTCCCTCAATGTCAGCAAGACAAATGAGCTGATTGTGGACTATAGGAAATGCAGGGGCAAGCACACCCCCATCCACATTGGTACATTGTTGGGGCTGTAGTGGAGCAGGTCAGGAGCTTCAAGTTCCTCTGTGTCCACATCACTAAGGAATTAATATGGTCCCCACACCCACACTTTTGTGAAGCGGGTACTTCAGTGGCTGTTCCCCTCAAGAGGCTGAAAAGATTTGTCATGGGCCCCTATATCTTAGAGGTTCTACAGCTGCACCATTGAGAGCATCTTAACTGGCTTCATCATTGCTTGGTACGGCAACTGCAAGGCATCCAACCGCAAGGCGCTACAACGACCGCAAGGCGCTACAGAGGTTTGTGAGTATGGCCCAGTACATCAATGGGACCAAGCTACCTGCTATCCAGTACCTCTACACCAGGCGGTGTCAGAGGAAGGTCCAAAAAAATGATCAGACTCCAGCCACCCAAGCCATAGACTGTTCTCTCTGCTACCGCACGGCAAGCGGTACCAATGCGGTACCAATGCACAAGTCTGGAACCTACAGGACCCTGAACAGCTTCTACTAACAAGCCATGAAACTGCTTAACAAGACTGCTAAATAGCCAATCAAATGGCTACCAGGACTAACTGCATTGACCCTTTTTTGCACTAACTCTCTTGCGCTAACTCTACATACACACTGGACTCTACCCACACACTCACACATACAGTTGAAGTCGTAAGTTTACATACACTTAGGTTGGAGTCATTAAAACTCATTTTTCAACCACTCCACTAATTCCTTTTTAACAAACTATAGTTTTGGCAAGTCGGTTAGGACTCCTGCTTTGTGCATGACACAAGTAATTTTTCCAACAATTGTTTACATACAGATTATTTTACTTATAATACACTGTATCACAATTCCAGTGGGTCAGAAGTTTACATACACTAAGTTGACTGTGCCTTTTAACAGCTTGGAAAATTCCAGAAAATTATGTCATGGCTTTAGAAGCTTCTGAGGCTAATTGACATCAATTGAGTAAATTGGAGGTGTACCTGTGGATGTATTTCAAGGCCTACCTTCAAACTCAGTGCCTGTTTGCTTGACATCATGGGAAAATCAAAAGAAATCAGCCAAGACCTCAGAAAAAAATTGTAGACCTGCACAAGTCTGGTTCATCCTTGAGAGCAATTTCCAAACGCCTGAAGGTACCACGTTAATCTGTATAAACAATAAGGAAGGAGATGCGTTCTGTCTCCTAAAAATTTTTTTAGCCCCTTTTCTCCCCAATCTTCGTGGTATCTAATTGTTAGTAGTTACTATCTTGTCTCATCGCTACAACTCCCGTACGGGCTCAGGAGAGACGAAGGTGGAAAGCCATGTGTCCTCTGAAACACAACCCAACCAAGCCGCGCTGCTTCTTAACACAGCGAGCATCCAACCCGGAAGCCAGCCACACCAATGTGTCGGAGGAAACACTGTGTACCTGGCGACCTGGTTAGCGTGCACTGCCTCCGGCCCGCCACAGGAGTCGCTAGTGTGCAATGAGACAAGGATATCCCTACCGGCCAAACCCTCCCTAATCCGGATGAAGCTAGGCCAATTGTGCATCGCCCCATGGACCTCCCGGTTGCGGCCGGCTGCGACAGAGCCTGGGCTCGAACCCAGAGTCTCTGGTGCCCTAGACCACTGCGCCACCCGGGAGGCCGAGATGAACGTACCTTGGTGCGAAAAGTGTAAATCAATCCCAGAACAGCAGCAAAGGACCATGTGAAGATGCTGGACGAAACAGGTACAAAAATATCTATATCCACAGTAAAACGAGTCCTATATCAACATAACCTGAAAGGCCGCTCAGCAAGGAAGACGCCACTGCTCCAAAACTGGCATAAAAAAGCCAGACTATAGTTTGCAATTGCCCATGGGGACAGAGATCGTATTTCTTGGAGATATGTCCTGTGGTCTGATGAAACAAAAATATAACTGTTTGGAAGAACACCATCCCAACTATGAAGAACGGGGGTGGCAGCGTCATGTTGTGAGGGTGCTTTGCTGCAGGAGGGACTGGTGCACTTCACAAAATAGATGGCAACATGAGTATAGAAAATTATGTGGATATATTATCTGAAACGTTTGACCCAAGTCAAACAGTTTAAAGGCAATACACTCAATTAGTATTTGGTAGCATGTAAACTTCTGACCCACAGGGAATGTGGTGAAAGAAATAAAAGCTGAATTAAATCATTCTCTCTACTATTATTCTGACATTTCACATTCTTAAAATAAAGTGGAGATCCTAACTGACCTAAGACAGGGAATTTTACTAGGATTAAATGTTAGGAATTGTGAAAAACTGAGTTTAAATGTGTTTGGCTAAGGTGTATGTAAATTTCCGACTTCACCCTAACACTCACACACCAAACACAGATATACTGCATACGCCCACACATCGCATGAGCACACATGCATATTGATGCCACACTCACACACACATTTAAAAAGGACAAAGCAAGCATTTCACTGTTAGTCTACACCTGTTATTTACAAAGCATGTGATAAATTGAATTTGATTTGATCCTTGAGCAGATAGTGTTCAAAAGGGGTTGTGTTAAATGCGGAAGACACATTTCAGTTGAATGCATTCAGTTGTACAACTGACTAGGTATCCCTCTTTCCCTTTTCCCAGAACTGCAAAGTGTTTGGCCACACAAAGTGCATTTCCTGTAGAAAACAGTCTGGAAGTTTATCTTCATTGTGTTTATCTGTGTTTTGCAGGTCCTTCACCTACTGGCTGAACTTTATCTTGTCCATCATGTACTGCAGTGAGAACAACCACATAGGTTCATACTTGGAGGAGACAAGGAGCTGCTCTTGCCCCTATGAACACCCGTCCTGCCAGGGTGTCATACCCTGCACCATGGGCGAGGGCTCCTTCTGCGCCTCCTGCTCCTACGACAACCGCTCCCGCTGTGCCACATGCAATCCTGGGTACATGCTCAGCCAGGGGGTCTGCCGCAATGAGGTGCCGGACTCCACAGACCACTACATCGGCTTTGAGATGGACCTGCAGGACCTGGAGCTGAGATACCTGCTACAGAAGAAAGACAGCCGTATTGGCATCCATGGGCTCTTCGTCAGCAACGATGTCCGGCTCAACAACTGGTTTGACCCGTCGTGGAGAAAGAGGATGCTGCTGACACTGAAGAGCAACAAGTACAAGTCCAACCACGTCCACATGCTCCTCGGGATGACCCTGCAGATCTGCCTTACTAAGAACAGCACCTTGGAGCCAGTGCTGTCTGTCTACATCAACCCCTTCGGGGGCAGTCACTCTGAGAGCTGGATCATGCCTATACACCAGAACAGCTACCCCGACTGGGAAAGGAATAAACTAGACATTCCCCTGGACTGTTACAACTGGACGTTGACTTTGGGCAACAAGTGGAAAACATTTTTTGAAACTGTCCACTTCTACTTGCGGAGCCGGATCAGTGCTCCGTTGCCCCAAGGGAACGGCTCAGTCTACTACGAACCTTTAGAGTTCCTGGAGCCTGGTAAGAACCTGGGCTACATGAAAATAAACAGCATCCAGGTGTTTGGCTACAGTATGCACTTTGACCCGGAAGCAATCCAGGACCTGATTCTGCAGCTGGACTACCCGTACACTCAGGGATCGCAGGACTCAGCCCTGCTGCAGTTGCTAGAGATCAGGGACCGGGTCAACAGACTGTCCCCTCCTGGACCTCAGCTCCTGGACCTCTTTTCCTGCCTGCTGCGCCACCGCCTGAAATTATCCACCACAGATGTTGTCCGAATACAGGCAGCGTTGCAGATTTTTTCTGCCAAACAGCCGAACTCCATGGAATACGAAACAACCAAATTATGTAGCTAATAAGGGGCCGGAGTCCAACTACACAGATGCTTGTGCTGCTATTACACTGACTTGATTACACTTAAGAGCAATTTTGTAAGGCACCGAGGGGCATTTCTTTGTTTTTATGATGTTGAGCGCTGTTTATTGGGATTCGTGTAAAATTATATATTTCTGGAAAGTGTGTGTCATACAAACACAAGGGGGCTTCACCATGCCCACTTTGCCTTTTTTAAATGATAAGAAATTAGAAACAGAGTTGATTTCTGACCGTGATGGATATAAAAGATGTATCATTACTGATATGTTTCCCATAAATTGCACATATCTCAATAATCTGTTAAAATGTGAAGCTTTTGCTGATAATTAAGTGTTATCTCAACAGTGTGTTTGGTTTGACACCAGAATGGCTTTACTTAGGACTTTCACTTTGTTATTGAACACACCATTTTTTATTATCATACTCTTCTGTTTAATCCCACTACACCCCATGTGTCCAGAGCTAAATGAGATGCTAAGGAAATCAAATGTTCCTTGTTTGTCATAAGTTTAAATTCCCACATAGGCTTTTCTATTTCACATATTTGTAAAATTAGAGTTATACAATACTTCAGACATGCAGAAATAAAACACCATACACGCAATGGCTAGTATGTTTATGTTACTTTTATTTTTTATAATGCAGTCGTTTGTGAACAGTTATGAAACAATGTCTATATGATGTATGAAAACATTCTGAATTTGCTAATTCACTAAATAAAACTCATTTTTATGTGCCATCTGTAAATAGTTTAGATGTTTTATCTAGTGGATATTTTTATCAGAGATAATCTATGTATGATGAATCAATTTCATATTTATATTTGATATTTTTAAATAATCTAGATTATATCATATCTGATGCATTCCTTTGTCAGTTAAGATTCTATTTCAAAATCAATCTATTCTCTGAAAAGGAAATGCTTCATGCAAACCACAGAATATGAGATGTTCCATTCAGTCCTTCTGTGTTTTGAGAGGATTTCTTATCCTGTAATTTGAGAGAAATGTTGACTTGAATGAACCTTTGCAATTTATCTGTGTAAAGGACTTCGACAAGGCAACATTGCCCGACAACAAAATAATATATTTAAGTCACAACAAACCCTAGAGCACAACTCGCTCCAGTATTTGGCATAAAACGCCAGGTGACTTATTCTTCGACTAATGACTTTTCCCCTTGGATATCCTTGAAAGCAATCCAGCCAATTCACTGCAGGAAAATAGTGTAAAATACTAAAAGAGTGGTAGCCTGGAAAGTTTCCCTATATCTTCAGATGATCATCAATCAAAGTGGAGGCATTCATTATTTATTGATTCACTCTCTCTCTGTTCTGTCTGTCATTATTAGTACTTTTTCAGAATTTTTGAGAATATGAGGTATGAATCTTTTTTATGTGCCAATATGAAATCTGGCTTTAAGAAAAGTTTTTTTTTAAATGCTCTGGTTAATTGGACGTTTGATGACAACAGTGAAACAAAAGTGTCCATTGGTACACTTGAAATGTGAGTTTCAAGGACTTTCAATTGTCTTTGTTTTAACTACATCCCTCTGGACACTAACTGGTTGAATTAATGTTGTTTCAACGCAATTTATCAACCTATTGTGATGTGGAATCTACGTGGAAAATACATTGGATTCGAAAAAGTCATCAATGTAAACTTGTTTTTGACGGTGAAATTTCAACCACAGGTTTATTTCATCATGGTAAACTACATTTCAACATAGAAAGTTAGTCTATAAATTATTTTGAATTTGTTTATTTAAAACATCAGATCTTCAAAGTAAAATCCACTATCAGAAAAAAACAATAAGCTGGGCAGCACCTGGAGAATGAATCTATCTACAGCAACCTTTTGGTCTCCCATTCAGGATTTTAACCAAGCCCTGCTTAGCTATGATATTTGTTACTGACGATTACCAATATGTTATCGTGAGAATGATGTTGAGTGATTTCCACTTAAAATCTAAATAGATTAACTGCTGCTATCGAAGTCATTCCAAAGGGTAGATTTAACAGAGCAAATTAATGTGACTCATAACATCAATGATGCTATTTAGGCCTATATATTTTTTTAGTTAACAGTTATTTAAAGTTGAACTGACAGCATTTAAAAAATATATATATTTTTAAAATCTGTTCAAATACAGCCCTAGGATGAATGTAATTTTTTTGGTACATTTTCTGACAAGCGAGCACTTTTTTTTCACATTTTCAGAAATTCTTAGAATGTTTGGGAATTACGTATGTTATGGCATTTGAGAAAATGTTATAGTAATATAGAGTGGGAAAGCGGCCGTGTGTTTGGACTATTAATAGACACTACAGTAAATAAAACCTGATAAAAAAAAGTATCATCCAGGACTGGAGTCTACACAGGCCGTTGCACCATAGCCAATCAGAGCTACAGTAGGCCTTTACGCAAACATCTGCCACAAGGACCTGCCATCATTCACTTTTAACTGACCTGTGTGTTTACAGACAGTTGCATCAGCGCAACTTTTTAGAAAATTAGAACGCATTTGGCGTAAGCCACAAATTTCACCTGAATTGATTTCTGCAAATATATAAATAACACAGGAGTCCTCTTACATTTTGGAACTTTACAGTCCTATTGATCAAACCACAAAAAGGTAGGCTATCTTTCCTTATATGCCAATCATCAACAACAAGATGAACAACTAATGCTAGCCAGAGCAAGATGAGGTAAAATTGAACGAAGGAACATTAGATAAACCCTCTCAAAACTTTTGAGCTAGTCGGCCGTCAAAATTGCACCGATAAACGATGGGGAATAGTAAGTTGCCTGCTCTTCTTTCTGCAGCATGCCTGCCATATGCATGCTTCTCACAACCAAGCACCCAATCTAAATGCCTAAAGTTGGCTAGCTTACTAGCTAGCTACTTCCAGACACAAACGAGAGAACACCTCACTTTGACTATTTTACTTGCCGTAACAGAGCTGGTTAGGGTGTTTACATGTTATCACAAGTGAAATATATTGAGACACAGCTTAGCCTTTTGTTAATCACCCCATCATCTCAGATTTTCTAGATATGCTTTACAGCCAAAGCTAGACAATACTTTATGTAAGTTTATCGATAGCCTAGCATAGCATTTTGTCCAGCTAGCAGCAGGTAACTTGGTCACGGAAATCAGAAAAGCAATCAAATTAAATCGTTTACCTTTGATGAGCTTCGGAAGTTTTCACTCACGAGACTCCCAGTTAGATAGCCAATGTTCCTTTTTCCAAAAATATTATTTTTGTAGGTGAAATACCTCCGTTTGTTCTTCACGTTTGGCTGAGAAATTGCCCGGAAATTGCAGTCACGAAAACCCGAATTAGCTCCATAATATCGACAGAAACATGGCAAACGTTGTTTATAATCAATCCGTAAGGTGTTTTTCAAATATCTATTTGATAATATATCCAACGGGACAATTGGTTTTTCAGTAGGACCGATTGGAATAATGGCTACCTCTGTATTTTACGCGAGAATCACTCTGGGAGCCATCAGGTGACCAGTTGCGCAATGTAGCCACTTACGGGTATTCTTCAACATAAATGCATAAAACTACGTCACAATGCTGTAGACACCTTGGGGAATACAGAGAAAAAGTAATCTGCTTGATAGCCCATTCACTGCTCAATAGGGACACATTGGAACGCAGAGCTTTCAAAAGATGAGTCACTTCCGGATTGGATTTTTCTCAGGCTTTCGCCTGCAATATCAGTTCTGTTATACTCACAGACAATATTTTTACAGTTTTGGAAACTTTAGAGGGTTTTCTATCCTAAACTGTCAATTATATGCATATTCTAGCATCTTGTCCTGACAAAATATCCTGTGTACTACGGGAACATTATTTTTCCAAAAATGAAAATACTGCCCCCTAGTCACACAAGGTTTTAACCAAGCAAGCCAATTAAGAAGAAATTATTATTTATATTAACAGCAGGTAAAAGGCAGGAGATATGCTTATTCAAAGTTTTGAATTCCAGTTCATTATTATAGCGCCCCCCTGAGACCTATGTACCTAATTTCATGACTTCAGATCAAACGGGGTGAGGCTCGTGACCTTTCAAAGTTTGCATTTTCAATCTCTTATTGTAGCACCACCATCTGGCCAATCAGTGTAATTTTGTAAATGCTGGATCTCTATGGAAAGACACATCATACACCAAAGCTTAGTTAAAATTGGGCCAGTGCTGTTTGCGATATTGTGTGTGCCTAATGTATGAACAAACAAATCTACGAATGAATAAACAAATGAAATTACAGACGGACGGAGAAAGATCCACATTCCCCTCCCCGGATTTCATCATTGGGGATAACAATGTGAGACAAAATGGAAAACAGACAGAAGACACATTGACAAACAGTGGATGTGTGTGACATCGAGTGAGAACTAGAAACAACTACATGTCTCAAACAACCTGTTTATCTATTTGTCCTTTGAACTCCTCCAGGGACGCCAGGTCCTGGAGATTTAGGTTGGCTTGGAGGGAATTCCAAGACCAGGGGGCTGAGTAATGAAAGGAACTTTTTCCATGCTTGGTTCTAATTTGCTGTACGATTAGCATGAGACAAGATTGAGATCTGAGCTTGTTTGTGTTTCCATTTCAAGCTAGAAGAGCGGATAGATACACTTTACCTAAAATGACCTCAAGAATGTACCAGTGTTTGAGCCTGCGTGTTGCTAGTACACTGTAAAGATCACCATGATGAATTAGATGTGTCTGATTGGTAACAAAATGAAGGCTTCATGATACAGATTCAAAAGCCTTCAGTGTAGAGTTTTAGGCTTAAACATAATAGTATCACCATAGACCAACACAGAGAGAAAGGTACAACAAATCAACCATTTTCTGGCGGCAAAGGAAAAACAAGATTTGTGCAGGTAATAAAACCCAATTGCCAGCATGTGTTGATGGACAAGGTTTTCAACATGGGTGTTGAAACTTAACTTCTCATCCACTCTGTTGTAACAAGAGCCCACGAGTGAGGGTTACACACCCTCCAGGCAAAGATTTTAAGTTTTGTTGTTGACAAGTGACCCTCAGTTATGAATGGTGGAGAACATATATTCCCTATGTACTACATTCCAGGCCAGAGTGTTCTGTTATTGACAGCACCTTCCTCAAGCCATCAATGATGGAGCAAAGTTTCCCTCTGCACGCATTAATGTGCAAAGGGGGGTCAGACCTTCCAGTCACTGAGTAGCTTACAAGAGGCCCCTGTCACAAGAACAATAAACTCCTCTCCGTTTCCCCTTTTTATGACTCCTGAAGGATTGTCTCCTGAAGGAGGTCTAAGAGACAAAGAACAGGCACTTTCTGCAGATCAGCAGATCATCTTTACAATGTACATTTGTTACTGGGGATTACCAACTAGAATTTTGGGTACCATAGATGTGGATTCCAATGGGGGGCAGGCTATGATATTCCTTGTAACAAGAAGGAAAAGTGGCAGCAATTGTGAAAGTGACATTTAAACTCATTTCTGAACAATGTACCAAACAGAAGGACTCATGACATTGGTTGGCATAACTTGATATTTTTCTTCTGATTTTTCTGTTTCTAAAAGGGTTATATAATGTGTATTTGCTGAGACATGGAATGAATGCATTTTACTTAAGGTATGTTTAGAATCTATAGGATATGTATTTCATCCTAGGGACTGTTGACCTGTTTTCTCTACAGTAGGAACATACTGTCGATACTTATGAGGAAATCTTAGATTTATCTCACTTGTCAAAAATTGGATGGATTCTTGGGATCAACGGGGTGGTCCCGTGGTACCTTGTCTGGCCTATCAGCCCGCCATCTGTGAGTATCCCTATAATTACAGGATTACTTGCTAACAGACTAGTATATCAAGTTTCTTCGCGGTGCAGCCACACCAGTTGAACAAATTATCCACATTACCTTGGAACCAAACACCTATTGACGAGACCTATCCCACTCAGACAGAAGCAATCATCCTAGAGGTGATCCTGCGGAATGCACTGTTTGCTCATTCAAGACTAACTGACTGAGTTCACAATCCACCCCGGTTGGGATCAGAGGAAGAATTCACTGCACAGGAAAAAGCTGTAATCAACTTTACTCTCCTTGACTGAGGACTGAGAGAGAGAGAAGTGGGTATAGCTCTTTCTGCTATGAGCTACTTCGGCCTGCTGACCTCAGCACTACTGTCGAATGAGAATTGGACAACAAACCCTTTACCCCAGCTCCATCTCATCCTAACGGAATCCAACTGGGCAGGCAACACTGACATGCAAGTCGGTGTTGCATTCTTACTTTCCTCTGAATGTGGCGCTGTTTGTGTTAAGTGGTGGAAGTCATTGAACATTGTAAGAGGGTAGGTATAATTTACAAACCAATGATCAATACTGTCCTGGCACTGTCAACATCGGATGCTAACTGGTAGCCTAGTCCATGTCTATTCCTGGAAGGTGAGCTCTATAGTTTCATGGTTGTGAAAGCCTATGTTGATGTACCCCTCTCACATATTCTCTTTCAATGAATAAGATCATATCATCCTCAAAAGTCCTGTGAATGTGTTGTTGAGTACATAAGCCTATTCATACTGATCTGCGGAGATTCTCACCTCAATAACTGTGTTGTATCCCATTGTACCCTGTCTTAATTTTTTTATTTACCTCTTGAAGCTAGGGGGTACTATTTTTATGTTTGGAAAAATAACGTTCCCAAAGTAAACAGCCTATTTCTCAGGACCAGATGCTAGAATATGCATATAATTGACAAATTAGGATAGACAACACTCTACAGTTTCCAAAACTGTCAACATTTTGTCTGTGAGTTAAACAGAACTGATATTGCAGACTAAAACCTGAGGAAAATCCAATCAGGAAGTGCCCCTGTTTTTGAAATCTCTCTGTTCTTATGCATCCCTATTGCCCATTTAAAGGGATATCAACCAGATTCCTTTTTCTGTGGCTTCCCTAAGGTGTCAGCAGTCTTTAGACATAGTTTCAGGCTTTTATTTAGAAAAATTAGTGTGTATGTTGCGTAAGTGGACAGTTGGGGGCTCTCAGAGAGTTGGTGCGCAATTGAGTAAAACGGCCATTGTTCCTCGCACTGTTATGGAAAAAGCTACTCACTCGGTTGATATATTATCGAATATATATTTTAAAAACAACCTGAGGAATGATTCTAAAAAACATTTGACATGTTTCTGTGAACATTATGAAGACTATTTTGAATTTCCATCTACGTTGTCGTGACCGCTCTTTCCTGTGGATTTCTGAACATAACGCGACAAACAAACGTCGGTATTTTGGGTATAAAAATAATCTTTATGGATCAAAAGGAACATTTGCTGTGTAACTGGGAGTCTCGTGAGTGAAAACATCCGAAGATCATCAAAGGTAAACGGTTAATTTGATTGCTTTTCTGATTTTCGTGACCAAGCTTCCTGATGCTAAGTGTACATAATGCTATTCTAGGCTATCGATAAAAATACACAAATTCTTGGATTGCTTTCGCTGTAAAGCATAATTTCAAAATCTGAGATGACAGGGTGATTAACAAAAGGCTAAGCTGTGTTTTCCTTTATTGCACTTGTGATTTCATGAATATGAATATTTTCTAGTAATATTATTTGACTGTTGCGCTATGCTATTCAGCGTTGCTGATGACAATTATCCCAGATCCAGGAGGGGTGGTTCAAAGAGGTTAACTACGAAATGATATACCTATTTAGTCTAGTAAGTAAAACCGTGAATTTGATTATTTGTGGCATTGAAGTCATTTGCCAGTGACTGGGTTTTTGCAGTTCCAGAACTAATGACTATTAAAACTTCTTCGGGATCAGTGTCCCTTCCACGGGACGGTTTTGCTAACGTAGGCTAATGCAATTAGCACGAGGTTGTAAGTAATAAAAATAAAATTCTTGTTAATCTAACTGCACTGTCCAATTTACAGTAGCTATTATAGTGAAGTAATACCATGCTATTGTTTGAGGAGTGTGTACAATTTTGAACATAAAGTTATCAATAAACAAATTAGGCACATTTGGGCAGTCTTGATACAACATTTTGAACAGAAATGCAATGGTTAATTGGATCAGTCTAAAACGTTGCACATACACCGATGCCATCTATTGGCCAAAATTGCACCTGGGCTGGAATAATACATTTGAGCCTTTCTCTTGCATTTCAAAGATGATGGTACAAAAAATACAAAAGAACTGTTTTTTTTCTTTGTATTATATTTGACCAGATCTATTGTGTTATATTCCTTTCGCATTTCCATGAACTTCAAAGTGTTTCCCTTCAAATGGTACCAAGAATTTGCATATCCTTGCTTCAGGACCTGAGCTACAGGCAGTTAGATTTGGGTATGTTATTTTAGGCGAAAATTGGGGAAAAAAGGGGCTAATCCTTAATTAAGAATGATCATTTTATTAGACAGAATGTTCCTTGAGGTACATTACTGGGGCCGAGCTCCCTGCCACCAGGACCGCTATATCAGGTGGTGTGAATGGAAGGCTGGAAAATTGTCAAAGACCCCAACCACCCAAGTCAAAGACTATTTTCTCTGCTGCTGCACGGCAAGAGGTACCGGTGCATCAAGTCTGCCACCAACAGGTTCATGGATAGCTTATATCCCCCAAGCAATATGACTGATAAATAGCTAACAAAATAGCTACACGGACCGAATTTACCTTGTATCTTTATTGACCTTTTATTTCAGTATTTGCCCTGCACACTCACACACTGTCACTCGAACACACACAAACACTCACTCCATCATTTGCTCACTCACACATAATATGCACATACATTTATACTGACTCTACACACCCGCACACCCACTCACATGCAAAGCTGCTGCTACTCTGTTTATATTATATCCTGTTGCCTAGTCACCTTAGCGCTATACATATCTGCATCCATCACTCCAGGATCCCTGCACATGTGAATATTGTATTGGAACTGACTTTTAAAATATTTACTCTTTATAGTATACTTACTTCATTGTGTATTTCTTATTCTTATTTCTCATATTTTTTGTTTTTTGATACATTGTTATTGATTATTGAGTTGTTGGGTTTTGAGTTTGCAGGAAAGTCATTTCACTGCATGTGACATTAAAACTTTAAACTTTAAATTATTGACGTGTTGATATAGTCATTAATGGTTTAACGGTTAATGATAACTACTGGGAGCATTAAGTCAAGGGTTTTTCTGTATCCAAACCTTAATGGTGTCCTCATAGATTCTCTTAAATAGGATAACCAAATGAATCAAAAGTCAAAAGTCACAACAACCCAAACTCCCAGATATTTGTATGTTTTGATTTGCTCTGTAGAATGTCCTTCCAAGGTAGTACTTACATGGTTTTCAGAATGTTTAGTATTGGAAAATACCATGCATATTGTTTTAGAGAAATTCAGAACAAGCTTCAAATTGTACAGATTTTGTTGAATGACATTAAAAGCTGTTTGAGCATTTTTCAAAAGCCAAAGTAAAACTGCAGCCACTTGAATGGAGAACAGTGTCATCTGCATGAAAAATATACATCAGCGTCTCAATATGTCTCCCAATGTTGGTGATATAGATAATAAACCACAGCGGACCTAAAATGGATCCTTGAGGCACACCCGAGCAGAACTTTATGGTGTCCGATTTACAACCAGCTACCTTAACACACTGGTTTCGATTTGACAGTGTCGCGTCTTTGGCTATGCCGGATTAAGTGCTATTCTATAAAATAATTTCTCCGTAATTAATATCACCTGATTGAGCTAATCATGTAAATGTAATTAACTAGAGAGCCGGGCACCACAAAATAATATGTATAGAGCTGTTATCTTCTAGGTCTTAAAGACCTAGTAATATTTTACATCAATAGCAGTCAACATTAATCTTCATCGTACTTCAAATCAAATCAAATCAAATCAAATTTTATTTGTCACATACACATGGTTAGCAGATGTTAATGCGAGTGTAGCGAAATGCTTGTGCTTCTAGTTCCGACAATGCAGTAATAACGAGCAAGTAATCTAACTAACAATTCCAAAAAAACTACTGTCTTATACACAGTGTAAGGGGATAAAGAATATGTACATAAGGATATACGAATGAGTGATGGTACAGAGCAGCATAGGCAAGATACAGTAGATGATATCGAGTACAGTATATACATATGAGATAAGTATGTCAAACCAAGTGGCATAGTTAAAGTGGCTAGTGATACATGTATTACATAAGGATGCAGTCGATGATATAGAGTACAGTATCAACGTATGCATATGAGATGAACAATGTAGGGTAAGTAACATTATATAAGGTAGCATTGTTTAAAGTGGCTAGTGATATATTTACATCATTTCCCATCAATTCCCATGATTAAATTGGCTGGAGTAGAGTCAGTGTCATTGACAGTGTGTTGGCAGTACAATGTTACTCAATGTTAGTGGTGGCTGTTTAACAGTCTGATGGTCTTGAGATAGAAGCTGTTTTTCAGTCTCTCGGTCCCAGCTTTGATGCACCTGTACTGACCTCGCCTTCTGGATGACAGCGGGGTGAACAGGCAGTGGCTCGGGTGGTTGATGTCCTTGATGATCTTTATGGCCTTCCTGTAGCATCGGGTGGTGTAGGTGTCCTGGAGGGCAGGTAGTTTGCCCCGGTGATGCGTTGTGCAGACCTCACTACCCTCTGGAGAGCCTTACGGTTGAGGGCGGTGCAGTTGCCATACCAGGCGGTGATACAGCCCGCCAGGATGCTCTCGATTGTGCATCTGTAGAAGTTTGTGAGTGCTTTTGGTGACAAGCCGAATTTCTTCAGCCTCCTGAGGTTGAAGAGGCGCTGCTGCGCCTTCCTCACGATGCTGTCTGTGTGAGTGGACCAATTCAGTTTGTCTGTGATGTGTATGCCGAGGAACTTAAAACTTGCTACCCTCTCCACTACTGTTCCATCGATGTGGATGGGGGGGTGTTCCCTCTGCTGTTTCCTGAAGTCCACAATCATCTCCTTAGTTTTGTTGACGTTGAGTGTGAGGTTATTTTCCTGACACCACACTCCGAGGGCCCTCACCTCCTCCCTGTAGGCCGTCTCTACTTCAGTCTCATAATCTGAAAGTTGTAAATTCTTGGTTATCTTCAAGAACCCTGGCTAACAATTTGAATCAGCAATACAACATTGGGTTAAATCATGTATTTACTAAATACCTAACTAATCACACATAATTCACATACACATAATTAAATCATAACTTGATTACAAATTACGTCATAGGAAAACGTCCCTTGCAGGTGGAACAGATATGACGGCTTGTTACACAAAGGAAAAGGTGCTAGGTTGAGTGAAAGAGCGGGAAGAGAGGAACAAAGGCAAAGCTGTGCTATCGTAAATACAGTATCTCATGCATTCTAAATTACCGCCCATTTGGAAAAGGAAAATGCAATAAATATTTACTCTGTGCGCCGCTTCATTAGGTTGGTGGTAGATGGAAGGCCGTGTTGCCAAACCGAGTCCTCTGTCCTTTGAAAAATGTCTCTGGTTGTCAATTGGATACATTGTAGTAACGTCGTTGTGATAGACGGGATACTCTGTCCGTTCCTTCCTAACGTGCGTTTGCAGCTGCGGTCGCTAACTCAACAGCTAGGAGGTATCACTTCTGTAGTGAATAAGAGTTCAAAGTTCATACCATTCACAACCAAAGCTCCTGCTGATGTTCGGTTCGTCCTGTAGTTATTTTCTGAACCATTCTGACATAGGATCGTCATCCTACCTCATCGGAACAGTTATTTTCTGAACCATTCTGACATAGGATCGTCATCCCACCTCATCGGAACAGGAAGTTATGTTGTCGTCAAGGGCTTATATAGGAAGGGAGAAGAGGGTGTGTTAGAAAAGTTTTATAGCCCATGTCCCTCCACAGAGGCGGGCCACTGAGTGAGCAGCCCTAACTTGTGAAAACCCACATCTCACATTTTAGAAGCTAAAATCACATTTTGTCCCATCACAAATAATTTCATATTCAAACATTTAAATTGAAAAACAATTCCATGTGAATCCGATAACTCTGATGTGTAGATTTTCACTGTAGAGTTTGTCATTTTATCATTGATGAGAATATCTCAGATGACAACCGAACTGACATCATATTCATTAAGTACCACTGCATATGCTCAATTGTTTGGATTACCAGAATATAGTTCATTTCCCAAAATAAAAGAGGTATTTATGACTGTCATAAACCAACCCCCCAGGCCAACGTCATGAAAACAGGTAGTTCACAAACCACTCCAGAGTATGACCAGTAATCCCAATACACTATAATCTCTGCACCAAGAGAATTTGCTACAATGTCAAAAACATTTGAAAGTCTATGATAACAGATACAGATGCAGCTTCTTATCCAGGGCACAGTGAATATCACACCCTCAAAGTTGCTGTGGCAGTACTATGGCTAGACCTGAAACCTGATTGCATACCATTCAAAATGTTTTTTTTCCCTGGAGGTTAACCTTAAGCTGCCTATTGACTAGGGACTCAAATATCTTTGCCAGAACAGATGATTTAGATATTGGCCGATAATTATTAAGTAGAGTGGGATCATCTCCTTTCAAAAGAGGAAGGACAAATGCTGATTTCCGCAACCTGGGGATTTCATTACATTCTAGGGTGACGTTAAAGATGTTGGCTTTCTATTCCGCAACAAAGCCTCCTTCACTCACGCCGCCAAACTTACCCTAGTAAAACTGACTATCCTACCGATCCTCGACTTCGGCGATGTCATCTACAAAATTGCTTCCAACACTCTACTCAGCAAACTGGATGCAGTTTATCACAGTGCCATCCGTTTTGTCACTAAAGCACCTTATACCACCCACCACTGCGACTTGTATGCTCTAGTCGGCTGGCCCTCGCTACATATTCGTCGCCAGACCCACTGGCTCCAGGTCATCTACAAGTCCATGCTAGGTAAAGCTCCGCCTTATCTCAGTTCACTGGTCACGATGGCAACACCCATCCGTAGCACGCGCTCCAGCAGGTGTATCTCACTGATCATCCCTAAAGACAACACCTCATTTGGCCGCCTTTCGTTCCAGTTCTCTGCTGCCTGTGACTGGAACGAATTGCAAAAATCGCTGAAGTTGGAGACTTTTATCTCCCTCACCAACTTCAAACATCTGCTATCTGAGCAGCTAACCGATTGCTGCAGCTGTACATAGTCTATCGGTAAATAGCCCACCCATTTTTACCTACCTCATCCCCATACTGTTTTTATTGATTTACTTTTCTGCTCTTTTGCCCACCAATATCTCTACCTGTACATGACCATCTGATCATTTATCACTCCAGTGTTAATCTGCAAAATTGTAATCATTCGCCTACCTCCTCATGCCTTTTGCATACAATGTATATAGACTCTTTTTTTTATACTGTGTTATTGACTTGTTAATTGTTTACTCCATGTGTAACTCTGTGTTGTCTGTTCACACTGCTATGCTTTATCTTGGCCAGGTCGCAGTTGCAAATGAGAACTTGTTCTCAACTAGCCTACCTGGTTAAATAAAGGTGAAATAAAAAATAAATAAAAAATGTATGTTGAAGGGGGAGGAACAATGTCTGCAGCTAATTGTAGTAGGTGGGGTTTTCAGATCATCAGGGGCAGGGGATTTTTTTAACATAAATTTAACTCTATCAAATAATGTCTGCATCATGAAAATGTTCATTAAAATAGTTCAGAATAGAGGTTCTCAGTTACCACCTGTGAGTCAGATTTATATTCAAAGACAGATATTGAAATTGCTTGGGTTTGGTAACGAGTCAGAATGGTTTCCAAAAACGTGTATTTTATGTATATAGCAACACCACCACCCTTAGATCTGCAATCGGAACAAAAAAACATGGTATCCATCAATATCAATGTCACTGATATATATATATATATATATATATTAATTTATATATAAAAACCTCAGACATAGATGTATTTATGCTTTCTTATATATTTATGCTTTTATATATATATATATACAGTGGGGCAAAAAAGTATTTAGTCAGTCACCCATTGTGCAAGTTCTCCCACTTGTAACTGTCTCCCACCTGTAATTTTCATCATAGGTACACTTCAACTATGGCAGACAAAATTAGAAAAAAAAATCCAGAAAATCACTTTGTAGGATTTTTTATGAATTTATTTGCAAATTATGGTGGAAAATAAGTATTTGGTCAATAACAAAAGTTTATCTCAATAATAAAAGTTTATCTCAATATACCCTGTGTTGGCAATGACAGAGGTCAAACGTTTTCTGTCTTCACCAGGTTTTCACACACTGTTGCTGGTATTTTGGCCCATTCCTCCATGCAGATCTTCTCTAGAGCAGTGATTTTTGGGGGGTTGTTGCTGGGCAACACGGTATTTCAACTCCCTCCAATTAGGGAAAGAGCTATTTGCAAGTTTAAAGCTTTAAACCAGCAAATCAAATTGTTTGGGGACAGACTTGATGGAGATAACCAAGCACTGAAGGTGATCCTTGGTAAAGATCTGTCTTGCCAAAAGAAAGTGATAACCAGAAAGGTTAACATCAGTATTCAAAAGACTCATCCTTAATCATGTCTCAGTAATGACCAACACATCTGGATTGGAGCTGTGAACCCACACTTTCAAATGATACATTTTAGGTAATAAGCTTCTAGTGTTAACGTGCAGAAAACCCAGGATTTTAGGAGAGCAGAAATCAGTGAAGCAGATATCAGAGCACAAAGAGAATTGGGGCTAACAACAGTAGGTGGGCCAGGGTGTTCATGCACATTTCCAGATATGATCAACAGTAATACAATCAAGGCACGGCATACTACAGGGAGAGCTCTGCAGTGCTGATTTATGACATCTGAATGTGTGTCAGATGGCAACAAGATCATATTGTACAGCAATTTCATCAGGTAACATGAATACAATGCCGGCGAGAGGTGGTTGGAATAGGATGGGAGGCCAAAAGTCTGTGCAACCAATAGAGTGTCAAAGAACCAAGTGTGGGATCAAACATAGTCTGTCCAACGGTTGGGTAAAGAAACTTTGTAGTCAACAAAGTATGCAGTAGTCTTGAGGCAAATAGCAAAATTCCCAAGAAAAAAAATATATATATAACGACTTGGGGCTAGCCATTGTAAGTTCAGAGTCACTCGCCCCAACAGTGTCTGAGTGCTGGAGGCGAGCAAAAGCTCGGGAGAGAGGGGTGAGTGTGGTGGAGGTACCTCTACCAGACAGTGGGAGTCAGGCCAGGGCGGACGGTGAACAGATTGCCAGGTGGAATCCAAGCAGCAGTGCAGCAGGCAATGGGACTATGTGTCACACCCACTTGGGAGAAGCTTTTTTTTGGTTGAAAATAGGTTGTAATCTCATTGTACAATATTGCAACTAAATATTACCTAATTACCCATGTTGAAATGACATGGTGTTCCCAGTGGGATGTAGGTGGGTGCAGGTATAAGTTATGTTTGGTCAGTAACAAGACGTTGCCATCCCTAATAAAATCCCATCGCTCATCCCAGCAGCTGGTGTAGTCGGCAGGACACCAGCAGTAGGCTATACTACATGGGCAGAAAATTGCTTCACCAAAGGTCAGGCAGGTGTGTGGAATCTAGTTTCCAGTGACAGGAGGAGAATAACCCAGCTTTGGACCTCTCTGTCTCTAACATTTCCATTGATGGATGGCTGCTGGAGGAAGAGAGACAGGCAGCGTATCAAAGCTCATTATCTCAGGTGTTTCTCTCACTAGCTGCCAGTCTCTTGTAATCTATAGAGTTTTATGTCTTACTCTGGGTCCTGGAATAAAGGAATTTCACCTGAGAGGCCTCGGAGTGAAAAAGCTTAGGGTTGTCTCAACAGCAGGCCTGATGGGAGACAAATGTTTACATTCTGGTTTAAATCTCCCAACCCTAGCTCAGCTTTAGCTTCATCACCCAGAATGACAACTGGAGCCAATGAGACTCAAACATTCCACAGCATCCTCTGAAGGAAAATAGTAAATAGAAAACAACAGGGGTGGTCAACCCTCCTGCCGGAGAGCTACTGTGCTCTCATGCTTTAACAAATCTGCCTTACAAATCAGCTGCTCATCAGGACCTTGATTAGCCAAATAAGGTGTGTTAGATCAGGGCTGGAGTAAAAGCCTTAATACCCAGTATCCACCAAAACATCTCAGGTTCTTTAGTGCATCCTTGTGTAGAACTATCTCCTGCTGATATTACTTTATTTGCTGTAATGTCTCTCCCTCTGAAGCAGTACAAAAAAAATCTATTGAGTGTAGTCCACATATTTATATTAATGGTCCAACTAATGTCATTCAGTCGACAAGGCAAGACTCAACCTTGAGTCTTTATAAACATAGATTTTCATAAAGACCCCATTATTCCTGAAATGTTTCATAATTGTTGTTTTATTGTTTAGTGGATGTTTATTCCTCAGCTAGGTACTGTAGAGCTCCCCATGGTGTAATCTCTGCATCCTTCTCCAAATGATCTTCATAGTTCACCACACAACTGCAATCAAGTGCAATTCCCAATGTGACACCTAGTTTCCCCCGCCCACCGCTAAAACAGTAATATCTGAACTCATATAGCCTTAATAGTAGCACTAAAACATAATGTTCATGCATGAAAGTGAAATAGCACAGACTTCCGAATTTGGTGGGCTGAAGGTGACATTATTACGAGGCACAATTCTCTGAGAAAATGTTCCCTTAGAAACTTTATCTATGAGGTTAGAGACAAGGTATTCCTGTGGTGAATGACTTCACCAGAATAACTCCATAAGTCTATTCATTTCCTACACAGTCAGAACAGAGTGGAAGTCAAAGAGTTGGGAAGCGAATTGACATTCCCACGGCCTACCTACAGTGTACTTGAGCTGAATATTTTGAGTACAAATGTTTAGGTGCATAAATTATATTTATGCGCATTAGGTTTCTCTGCCAGAGGGGCTGAGTGAAACTAATTTAGTGGCAATAAAACAAAATTAATGGAGTACAAGCATCAGAGCACATAAAGAGGTAATTCTGTCTGAAAGTAACATTAACATCCTGAGAGTGTAATTGTGAAAAGGGGGCCTATAAAAATAGTGATTTGGTCGGCCAAATGCAAATGAATGCGCCTCTCACTTGACTCGACTCTGCAACTCCTCCAAGTTTCAATCAAGCATGACATTTCTGCTGGATTAGAAAAGGCAAGGCTTTTCTCTAAATCATCAGATTTTTGCATAGCTCTGAAATAGGCTGCATGAGATGCATTTGATAAGGAAGTAGAGATGAGGGGGATTCTGATTCGGATTCCCTTACCTCATTTGACACGGGACCATTTAGGAGTGGCATTTCAAAGGAATGTCCTTTCCATTCGCTCTCCAATTACTAACAATGATTGGTGCCTTTTATTGAAAGAGAACAGGATGGAAAAATCATATCCACAATAAGGGTGGATAAGTTGTAAGAACTTCCAGGTCCAGGCACTACTTATTTTGGTGCCATTTGGATTTACTGTTATAATTCACATTTATTTCTATATTTCAATATTCATATAATTACATAATCATATAATCACATAATTCAGATTTATATTTTCAAATGGGGTAACTGCTTTTGTGTTATTTCCTTGTGGAAATCTCTACAGTGTTTGTCTGTTACAGTAAGGACCCCATACAATCTCCTAAAAGCACCATGCTGTTGTAAATACTGTGTTGTTGCATTGCCATCTTCTATACCACATTCAAAGTGGTGTCAGAGCATACGGAGAGTAATTGCATGGCTGTTGCAGTATTGAATGGGTCAGTAAGCCCATTCCTCTCAGATCTCTCCTCATTCTTCTATCAGTGAAAACAGGAAGGAGAAATACAGTGCTCCAGGAAAAACATCACAGTGAGCCCTCTTTCTCAACCTACTGAAGGAGTATATTAGTGCCTGTATCTATTCCAATTGCTTATGATAGGGGAAAACCACTTCTTCCTTCTGGGACAAGAAATGCACATTTGAAAAATGGCCCAGACGTGCTCCTAGGTTCCCAACCTCAATCTATGATGCAGTGGCACATTCTGAGCGTCTTCTTCAGAGTCGCAGCACACAACCACCAGGGCTTGGCCATGTTGCCCAGGCAATTATTAAAGCACTGTGCATTATTAAAGTGCCCAACCGCACCTGCCCACTCTGCACTGCCCCACACCATGCCGCTCCATGCCCCTCCATACCACGTGTCTCCAATGTCACTCCAGGGCAAGATGCAGTTAAGGTGGACACCCCCCGTTCAATTTAACATGGAAACTAATGCAGGGGCAACATGTAGAGAATGAGGTACCATAGCAGTGTTATGGCTTGTATGTGCATCTATTTGTGAAAGCATTTCCGCAAATCGGGCTCTCAGGCATCCCTCGCCATGAAGTGTACCAAGTGCTCAGATTCATGAGGAGCTAGGATGAGATTGTCTTAATTGTGACAAAGCCAGGAAGGCAAGGCGTTCTGTTATAGTGCTGTAATATTAACCAAGGACATACTCTTATCCAAGACAATGAACATCAGTGGAAAAAATTTTTGACAGTAGAGCCTCACTTTCCCCCACTGAGGGACTGGCAAGGAAGTTCAACGTGCAGGATACATAATTATTTGTTTTTTATAACAATGCTTCTCTGTGAGGTAAACATTGGATAAGCGGGTATAGGGGGAGACTCACAGAGCCTCTGAGGGTTATTGGAATCCACAAACACCTTGTTTGTCCCCCCCTCTACATTTTCATATATATTTTTATGGACTTTTTATTGGCACAGTGCGCTGAAAGGCGTTGACACGGTTTGACAAACAGAATGACAGCTTGATGCTTGCCCCTTGCACCCCTGTAGTAATCTGAGCCCTAGTCATCTTTCTCCAGGGTGTTTCGTCATTTCCTCATGGCTCTCTCTCCCTCTTTCTTTCTCCTTCTCTAGTATATACAACTGCCTGACATGGGGCACCTCCCAATTATGTGCATCCTGATACCTGCCAAGGCTAATGAGGAGAGGTACTGGAGCAGCAAAGTCAGAGCATTTGGATTAATGGGAGTTGTGCAGCAGGGAAGTTTGGGAATAGCATGTACTCTACTCTATTCTCTCTAGCAGTTCATTACTGTGGATATATGACATTTGGAGCGGAGAGCTGAGTCGCTGGCTAATGATACAGTGGGACAAACACTGGGGACAGGTTGGCTCAGTCAGGACTGGAGACACCTGAGGAGGTTTCTGCCAGAGGTAACGTCAAACAAAAACAGCTCTATTCTTCCTGTCTGTAGCAATATGTAGCATGGACCCTGTCCATGGACCCTGTGATACGTCTGTATGCAGCACCTTAAATGAAGAGGTACTGAAGATCAAAACATTAAAGATTTGGTACCACAAACCACGTTTCCATCCATAGTTTTTATGCGAGTAATGTCCTACTGTATTAAAATGAAATCACGACAGATGTGATGGAAACAGGAAGTTTCGGTACAGTTTGATAAATGGCGATAGATAATTTGTTCGTTCGACATGGTGGGATGTTTTTGTGTCTGTAAAATTAATTATGCAAAAAATGGTGGCAGAAACGCAATGATATGGTGTGTGGTCTTCCCACTATAACTCTGGAAACCATGCAGTATATAAGGCTACAGATTAAATAAATTACAGGGTGGTGAAAGCAGTGGCGTCAGTGCCGTTTAAGATGAGGGAGGACAACATTTTTTCCCATGAGAATGGCCTTATTTCTATTACAGCATATTGGATGAATCTCATTCATATTCCATTCACCCAGTTCAATATAACAGCGATAGGTTTAGGCGACTTGATACTCAAACTTTCCCTATTCCCATCATGAGGTTGCTCCAACCTAGCCTATGAATGAAAGTTTACAATGTAGGTGAACACAGGTCGAGAGAAAACATTTGAGGTGACAGACAGTGACACATGGACAGACAATGACATTCATTACCGCCTTGCACACTCTTGCCTGCATCTAGCTGATATAGGGTGTAATCATTAGTCCAACAGTTGCAAACGAGAGTTTCTATTGGACAAATTCAGATATGTTCATCCCTGTTTTGTTACGTTTGCTTCGGTTTAAGAAACGTTTTTCAACAGAATTGTCTGGAATGAATACACCCCTGTTCACACTTAAACGCAGTTCATTTTCATAGCAGCCACATTGTATTCCTTCTCGCATATATGCACTCTTCTCCTCTCACCTCTTCCCTTTGCTTGTGGACTTCAATGCACAACACATCAGCTGTATGTGACCAGGCGAAAAAAACTTTCCAAACCAAACTGCTGCACACAGCCTACATCATTCTCACAATATTAGCTAAAGTAACGCCATAGTCAGCATAGCTAATTGAACTAATGTGTTAGTAAACCCGCTACAATCTTGCAGTAACGTTAGTGTACAGTCAGTAAGCAGTTACACTGACAGTCCCCGGTTGCAATAAATGAGTAAAACCAAAAGTTTACCTTGACTTGGAAGAGTTCCAGTGTTGTGTTTGAAAGTCATAGCCAGCTAGCTAACATAGCATCCCTCTGTTTGAGCAGGGCGTTTCAGTTGGCTAAACTAGCTAGCTGCATTTGCTAGCTAAGTAAGTCAAACTGAAAGTGATTTTTTTTAATCTCTCTTTATTTCTCTTTTGCTTCTCCTTCATTTTGGAAGAAATCAATTTGTTCAAAACTGTTCAACTATTGTATTTCTCTCTCGTTGAGTCAACTATAATTAGCTGTCCTTAGAACATTGGGCCTGGAACTGAAAGGTTGCTGGATCGAATCCCCGAGCTGACAAGGTCAAAATCTGTTGTTCTGCCCCTGAGCAAGGCAGTTAACCCACTGTTCCTCGGGTGCCGAAGACGTGGATGTCGATAAAGGCAGCCCCCCGCACCGCTCTGATTCAGAGGGGTTGGGTTAAATGCGGAAGACACATTTCAGTTGAAGGCATTCATTTGAAGGCATTCAGTTGACTAGGTATCCCCCTTTCCCTCCGGTTACACCATGGTTCTAACCCTACAGAGTGCTTCTGAGGCTACCGTAGACCTTATTTGCAAAATAGTCTGTTTTAAATCAGGTATTTGTTGACATGATTATATTTAGCATAGTTGTATCTAAAAAAGGAACACTTTTAAATGTATTACAATTTTTCTTTTTATGAAATTCACTGGGGAGGATGGTCCTCCCCTTCCTCCTCTGAGGAGCCTCCAATAGGTGAAAGTGTTCAGGTTGATGCAGCTTTCCAATAAATATTGAGGGTCTTATTCTTGTGACATGATGAACGATGCTTAACTTGTTATGGCTGGGGGCAGTATTGAGTAGCTTGGATGACTAAGGTGCCCAGAGTAAACTGTCTGATACTCAGGCCCAGTTGCAAATATATGCATATTATTATTAGTGTTATAGATAGAACACACTCTGAAGTTTCTAAAACTGTTTGAATGATGTCTGTGAGTGTAACAGAACTCATATGGCAGGCAAAAACCTGAGAAAAAAATCCAACCAGGAAGTGGGAAATCTGAGGTTTGTAGTTTTTCAACTCTTGGTCTATCGAATACACAGTGTCTATGGGGTCAATTGCACTTCCTAAGACTTCCACTAGATGTCAACAGCCTTTAGAACCTTGTTTGATGCTTCTACTGTGACGTGGGGGCGAATGAGAGGGGAATGAGTCAGAGGTCTGCCAGAGAGCCACGAGCTGGCCACGTGCGTTCACATGAGAGTTAGCTTGAGTTCCATTGCATTTCTGAAGACAAATGAATTCTCCGGTTGGGTATTAAAAAACAAAATTAGGTATTTGGACATAAATTATGGACATCGTATGTTTGGGTTGTTTTGGTCTCTGAGCGCTGTACTCAAATTATAGCATGGTTTCTTTTTTGGTAAAGCGGTTTTGAGATCTGACACAGCGGTTGCATTAAGGAGAAGTGAATCTATAATTTTGTGCATGATAGTTGTACCTTTTATCAATGTTTATTATGAGTATTTCTGTAAATTGATGTGGTTCTCTGCAAAATCACTGGATGTTTTGGAACTACTGAACGTAACGCGCAAATGTATAATTAGATTTTTGGATATAAATATGAACTTTATCGAAATAAACATACATGTATTGTGTAACATGAAGTCCTATGAGTGTCATCTGATGAAGATCATCAAAGGTTAGTGATTAATTTATCTCTATTTCTGCTTTTTGTGACTCCTCTCTTTGGCTGGAAAAATGTTTTTTTTTTCTGTGACTTGGCTCTGACCTAGCATAATCTTTTGGTTTGCTTTCATCATAAAGCCTTTTTGAAATCGGACACTGTGGTGGGATTAACAAGAAGTGTATCTTTAAAATGGTGTAAAATACTTGTATGTTTGAGAAATTTTAATTGTGGGATTTCTGTTGTTTTGAATTTGGCGCCCTGCACTTTCACTGGCTGTTGTCATATCGATCCCGTTATAGAGGGATCTCCGCCCAAAGAGGTTTAACGTTTGACAAATAAAAATATTCTTGCTCTTAGTCTTATCCAATAATCTCATCATGTTGACAAGTTTACCAGCACAGTTTACCCGTAGCTGTTGGCTAGAGCGCATGTGGAAGACCAGAGTAGGCACATTTGCTATTTAAGGCAACAGTTTTTGTGAGATGGTAGAATTGAATATGCAATTCAGTACATGAAAACTGAAGCAAAACATTGCATTTTGTGTGCACTATTTCATCACGCACTGATTGTTTTCCGCAAAAAGTCAGTTTGGTGGAAAAACCGCTGGTAGGAAAATGCACATATTTTCTACACACGGATTTTAGAATTTTCCCATGAAAATCTCCCGCCATTTGGATGGAAACCTACAGTCATAGCTACAGATAGCAAGATGGCGCCGACAGAGAAGGTCACCTCGCTTCTAGTCCTTAGGGAATATTACAGTATTTTGCTTTTCTATGTATTATTTCTTACAATGTTAGCCCAAAAAATCTTAAGTGTTATTACATCCTACCGGGAAGAACTATTGGATATCAGAACGACGTCAACTTATCAGCACTACGACCAGGAATACAACCTTCCTGACGGAGATCCTTTGTCCGAACCACCCAAGGCATTGGAATTGATTCCAGAGGCTGACCCAAAACAACGTCGCCGTAGAAGAGGAAAACGGAATGGCCTTCTGGTCAGACTTAGGAGGCGCACACACCACCCGCCGCTTCTGAGTATATTACTTGCTAATGTCCAGTCTCTAGATAACAAGGTAGATGAAATTAGGGCAAGGGTTGCTTTCCAGAGATACATCAGGGATTGTAGATGGTCTGTTTCAAGGAAACATGGCTCTCTCGGGATATTCTGTTGGAGTCGGTACAGCCACCGGGAGCCTTTGTGCGTTGCGCCGACAGAAATAAACATCTCTCCGGGAAGAAGAAGGGCAGAGGTATATGTTTCATGATTACTGACTCATGATGTAATTGTAACAACATTCAGGAACTCAAGTCATTTTGTTCACCTGACCTAGAATTCCTCACAATCAAATGCCTACCTTTTTATCTCCCAAGATAATTCTCGTCAGTTATTGTCACAGCCGTATATATATCCCCCCTCATGCCAATACCATGACAGCCATCAAGGAACTTCACTGGACTCTATGCAAACTGGAAACCATATATCTTGAGGCTGCATTTGTTGTAGCTGGGGATTTTAACAAAGCAAATTTGAGAACAAGGCTACCTAAGTTCTATCAGCATATTGATTGTATTGCGCTGGCAATACAATGGATAACTGTTACTCTAACTTCCGCAATGCATACAACACCCTCCCCCGCCCTCCTTTTGGCAAATCTGACCACAATTTAATTTTGCTTTTCCCTCCCTGTAGGCAGAAACTCAAACAGGATGTATCCGTGACAAGGACTATTCAACGCTGGTCTGGCCAATCAGAATCCACTTATATTTATACGCTTCCATTTATACGCTGATTCGGTGAGTGAGTTTATAAGGAAATGCATAGGAGATGTTGTACCCACTGTGACTATTAAAACCTACCCTAACCAGAAACCGTGGATAGATGGTGGCATTCGCGCAAAACTGAAAGCGCAAACCACTGCATTTAACCATGGAAAGGTGACGGGGAATATGGCCGAATACAAACAGTGCAGTTATATCCCTCCGCAAGGCAATCAAACAAGCAAAATGTCAGTATAGAGACAAAGTGGAGTCGCAATTCAATGGCTCAGATACAAGACGTGTGTGGCAGGGTCTACATACAATCACAGACTAGAAAAAGAAAACCAGCCATGTCACGGACACCGACGTCTTGCTTCCAGACAAACTAAACACTTTCTTTGCCCGCTTTGAGGATAATACAGTGCCGACACGGCCCGCTACCAAGGACAGTCGGCTCTCCTCCGTGGCTGACATGAGTAAGACATTTAACCCTTGCAAGGCTGCCGGCCCAGATGGCTGTTTTGTTTACGGACATATTCAGCCTCTCATTATCCCAGTTTACTGTCCCCACATTCTTCAAGATGGCCACCATTATTCTTGTACCAAAGAAGTTAAAGGTAACTGAACTAAATGACTATCACCCCGTAGCACTCACTTTTAGTCAACATGAAATGATCTTGAGAGACTAGTCAAGGATCAAATCAACTCCACCTTACCTGTCACCTTAGACCCACTTCAATTTGCATACCTCCCCAATAGGTCCACAGACGATGCAATCACCATCACACTGCACACTGCACACTGCCCTATCCCATCTGGACAAGAGGAATACCTATGTAAGAATGCTGTTCATTGACTACAGCTCAGCATTCAACACCATAGTACCCTCAACTCATCATTAAGCCTGTGCAGTTGGGTCCTGGACTTCCTGATGGTCCGCCCCTAGCTGGTGAAGGTAGGAAACAACATCTCCACTTCTCTGATCTTCAACACTGGTGCCCCTTGTGTGCTCAGCCCCCCCTGTACTCCCTGCTCACACACGACTGCGTGGCCATGCATGCTCCAAATAAAATAAAATGTTATTGGTCACATACACATGGTCAGCAGATGTTATTGCGAGTGTAGTGAAATGCTTATGCTTCTAGATCTGACAGTGCAGCAGTATCTAACAGGTAATATCTAACAATTCCACAACAAAACCGAATATCTTACAAACTCCACAACAACCCCTAATACACAGAATCTAGTAAAGGAATGGGATAAGAATATAGAAATATAATATATATGGATGAGCAGTGACAGAGCGGCAAAGATGCAATAGATAGTATAGACTAAATAGTGTAGTGTACAGTATACAGATAGGCTATTTGAGAACAAGTTCTCTTTTACACCTGCGATCTGGCCAAGATAAAGCAAAGCAGTTCGATACAACAACATAGAGATACACATGGAATAAACAAACATACAGTCAATAATACAGGAGATAAAGTCTATATTCAGTGTATGCAAATGAGGTAAGATAAGGGAGGTAAGGCAATAAATAGTCCATGGTGGCGAAGTAATTACAATACACCAATTAAACACTGGAGTGATAGATGTGCAGAAGATGAATGTGCAAAAAACTGGGGTGTAAAGGAGCAAGATAAATAAATAAATACAGTATGGGGATGAGAGGGTTGAATGGGCTACAATATGAAAACTGTAGGTAAGCAGCCACCTCTCTATGCTAGTGATGGCTGTTTAACAATCTGATGGCCTTGAGATAGAAGCTGTTTTTCAATCTTTCTGTCCCAGCTTTGATGCACCTGTACAGACCTCACCTTCTGGGTGGAAGATGGGTGAACAGGCAGTGCCTCGGGTGGTTAAAGTCCTTGATGATCTTTTTTGGCATCCTGTGACATCGGGTGGTGTAGGTGTCCTGAAGGGCTGATAGTTTGCCCCCAGTGATGCGTTGTGCAGACCTCACCACCCTCTGGAGAGCCCTGCCGTTGTGGGCGGTGCAGTTGAGGTACCAGGTGGTGATACAGCCCGACAGGATGATCTCCATTGTGCACCTGTAAAAGTTAGTGATGGTTTTCGGTGACAAGCTACATTTTCTCAGCCTCCTGAGGTTGAAGAGGCGCTGTTGCACCTTCTTCACCACACTGTTTGTGTGCGTGGACCATTTATGTTTGTCGGCGATATGTACACCAAGGAACTTAAAACTTTCCACTTTCTCTACTGTTGTCCCATTGATGTGGATAGGGGGGTGTCTCTTTGCAGTTTCCTGAAGTCCACGATCATCTCTTTTGTTTTGCTGACATTAAGTGAGAGGTTATTTTCCTGACACCACTGTCTGAGGGCCCTGTGTTATACTCACAGACATCATTCAAACAGTTTTAGAAACGTCCGAGTGTTTTCTATCCAATACTACTTATAATATGCATATATTAGCATCTGGGACTGAGTAGCAGGCAGTTTACTCTGGGCACCTTATTCATCCAAGCTACTCAATACTGCCCCCCTGTCACAAAGAAGTTACCTTTTTTGGGATAGGGGGCAGCATTCAGAATTTTGGATGAAAAGCGTGCCCAAAGTAAACTGCCTGCGACTCAGGCCCAGAAGCTACCGTCCCACATAACCCCAAGGAGGTTAAGAGTTTTTTCGGAAGTTAACAGCTCTTTAAAAATTATTTTGTGGTCCCCCGACTTTCTAGTTAATTACATTTACCTCTCATTTACAAAATAGCGCCCATACCCTACTCAATAAATTGGATGCAGTCTATCACAGTGCCATCCGTTTTGTTACCAAAGCCCCATATACTACCCACCACAGCTCGCTGGTCACCATAGCGGCACCCACCTGTAGCACGGGCTCCAGCAGGTATATCTCTCTGGTCACCCCCAAAACTCTATTCTTCTTTTGGCTGCCTCTCCTTCCAGTTCTCTGCTGCCAATGACTGGAACGAACTACAAAAATCTCTGAAACTGTCAGAGCAGCTGTCAGATCAGCTCACAAATTACTGCACCTGTACATAGCCCATCTATAATTTAGCCCAAACAACTACCTCTCCCCCTACTGTATTTATTTATTTTGCTCCTTTGCATCCTGTTATTTCTCTCTCTACTTTGTACATTCTTCCAATGCAAATCTACCATTCCAGTGTTTTACTTGCTATATTGTATTTAGTTCGCCACCATGGCCTCTTTTTTGCCTACCTCCCTTATCTCACCTCATTTGCTCACATTGTATATATATATATTTAGTTTGTTTTACTCCATGTGTAACTCTGTGTTGTTGTATGTGTCGAACTGCTTTGCTTTATCTTGGCCAGGTCGCAATTGTAAATGAGAACTTGTTCTCAACTTGCCAACCTGGTTAAATAAAGGTTAAATAAAAAAATAAAAAAATATTGCACAGGTGCACCTTTAGCTGGGAACACTAAAAGCCCGATCTAAAATGTGCAGTTTTTGTCACACAATACCATGCCACAGATTCCTCAAGTTTTGAGGGACTGTTCAATTGGCGTGCTGACTGCAGGAATATCCACCAGAGCTGTTGTCAGATAATTTCATGTTAATTTCTCTACCATAAACTGCCTCCAATGTTGTTTCAGAGCAATTTGGCAGTACATCCAACGTGACTCACATGCAGATCACGTGTAACCACACCTGCCCAGTACCTCCACATCTGGCTTCTTCACTTGCGGATCGTCTGAGACCAGTCACCCGGACAGTTGATGAAACTGAGGAGTATTTCTGTCTGTAATAAAGCCCTTTTGTGGGGAAAAACATATCCTGAAGGGCTGGTCCTTGCTCCCCAGTGGGTGGGCTTATGCCCTCCCAAGCCCACCCAGGGCCCAATTCATTTGTTTTAATAAACTGATTTCCTTATATGAACTGTATTTCAGTAAAATCATTGACATTTTTATGTTTTTGTAAACCAGCATAATATGTTCTACTGATGTGGTCTGCAAACCAGGAGTTTTAGAACACTGTGTTGGGGTAACAATAGGCTATTGAAATATGCTATTGTCAAAAAAAAGTAATAAGCCATAAATAATTCAATTTGAATTATAAACTATTCACTTAGGCACTCACTGGATGAAGGCTACAGGACTGATGGACATTGAATGCAACAACCAAATAAAAATAAAAATAAAATGTTATTGGTCACATACACATATTTAGCATATGTTATTGGCTTCCTGAACGCGTTAGGAACTCGCCTTTCCTCTTATGTTAATCTTGTCCGTCTATGACAAACCAAAAGTGTTTTTTGTTTCAAATGTATTAATTATTTTAGATTCATGCATATAAATCAATCTCTGAATGTGCTACCGTGAGGAAAACAGTCTGGTAGGAGGAACAACTTCAAGTGGTTTCAGATTTCAAATCCTACGTCACATAGGCAAAGAAGTATAGTCTGCGGCCAATGTAACCAAGGCTATCGCTCAATGCAAAGGATTTCAATCTACATTGTCCACAGATAGACTATAAACTGTCAGTCAGAAGTGGTACCAGAACCACGCATTTCCCCTAAACAGCAGACTTTAGATCTAAGAGGTTTTAAACAACACCCCAAAACGGGTTACTACAACACCGCAGGTGTTACCTCCCTAACACTGAGAGTGTATCAGCATCAGCTCTAATAAAGTGTTAATTTATGTCGTAATTTGCAACACCCATGGTATTACCCTAACTCTTGGGGTGTTAATGTTTCAATACTTTGAATGGTGTTAGTTTAACACTATTTATATGAGTCATATATACTGTAATTACTAAGAAAGTGTTACATTTAACATGTGGGTATAAAAATTCTGACCGCAAATTTGCTGTGCGTAAACAAGAAACCCTCTATGATTTGAAGCAGACGGCATCGTGCAAATGGAGGTCATAGTTTAGCTGTATTGAGTCCCACCTCATTGGGTTTCCAGCAACAAAAGGAGTCAGCAAAATCCCTTTGAAAATGATTAAAACTAAACCTCTCTTTTGGCGATAAAATATGCTGTCTAAACACAGCGAGTATTTATCACATTTCAAATTGATAGTGTCAACAGCCTTATAGTGTCTCATGGCCTATTGCATCCCTGAGTTACTCCAGATCTGCAGTTCAATAACTAAAGCCTATCCATCCTCTCAGAACCCTAAACCTCCAGCCGGAGACAAATATTTTGATTTGAAATGGACCATTTCCTTAAATAACTGCATTTCTAACAAGCACTCCCCCTTTTCTCCCCTCTCCTCCCCTATAGTTGTCTCTCTATTAGCGTCGGGGGACGTACCAACGAGCCAAGCTTCACGCAGGACTTGGAGGCTGGCTGAGTGATCAACTAAACCTTGGGGCTGACAGGACTGCTAGCCCCAGAGGAGGCCCCAGTTAGACTAATGTGGTTCTCTATTTAACAAGGCTGGAGGAGGGAGAGACAGGGGTGGAGGGGAAGGGGGTAGTGATATAATGGGGTGAGAAAGGGGTATGAGAGGAGGGATAGAGGAAATAGGAAAGGAGTGTAAGGGGATAGTTAGAGGGAGGGAGGGGATCGAAGAAAGGTATGAAAAGGGTCAATAATGTAAGAGTGAACCACAGGTTTACAGGAAAGACTACCATGCGAGGAAGCAGTGAAATATAAGGTGTGACAGGTCTGAGGCTTAACTAACGAGCTAGCCTGACTGAGAATGGGGCTGCTGAAACCTCTCCCAGGGGCTCTGGAGCGATGCATGCAATTGTTTACCAAGCACTCCTGATCAAATGTCCTTCTTTACCCACCTAAGTGAGGAGGGATATTGATGGCTGTTTTCTGGACCAAGCAGCATTTGAAAGTGCAGTTATTGTTTTGATTGCAGAGCCAGTGGTCTTTTCAAGTGACAGCTAGGGTTGATGGTTGCTTGTTGATGTCCATGAGGTGTTGAAGGAGACAGGGCATTGTTAAAAATGATTCTCCTGTGTATATGTAACGAAGGATGGGTATGAAAACAGAGTAATTAGAGAGTGGCAGAGCTGTTCGTTATCACAGATGAAACAGATCTGTTTTTTACCGTTGGCATAAACACTCCTCACACAGCCAGTCTCTTCCTGATAAACACATTTCAAACACAGAGCCCACTGAGATTCCTTAACTGACATCGCTTAACAAACAAGTGTGATGTCCATTCATGATAAGTCTATTTTTGGGTTAGGTTTTTAACTAATTACAGGCATGTCCAATAGATTGCCTTCACTGTTGTTAGACAGGAACACACCTCACTGCACTGAGAAAAGTATACTGTGGTAAAATCGCACTTAAGCAGCCATACAATCCTGTTCTCTATTCATTTCCTTATCCAACAGTCAGAATCTTTACAGCAGTGTTTTTCCTGTCACCAAAATGCTGGGCTCAGCATTTAGTCTCCTTATTAGTGTCATTTCTCCTGCCACTACACTAGGAACAGTCACAATGACTATGTGATACATTCAGTAGGAAAACCCCTGGGTATTTTTGCTAGTAGGTAAAGTGGATGTCAGAATACAGCCGTTGGCATCTGCTGCTGGGAAACAGAAGACCTCACACTCTCTAGCAATGAGGAGTCCAATCTTTTGTACCTCTCCAGACCCTCATTATCTTCCACTAACAGCAGGATTCTCCCTGTCAACGATCTCTATAGACGACAGAGATACCGAGGACAGAGAGAATGAAAGCTTCTGTATTCACTCAAAAGTGGGTTGGAGCTAGATCATGTTCCATTGGTAGCTGTCTCTATTAATGATATCAAAGTTACAAGCAGTGAATACATCCAAGATTGCAAATGAGAGATTGTGTATGTAAGATTCAGCATGGCAATGTTGATATACGCTATATATACAAAGGTATGTGGAAACCCTTTCAAATTAGTGGATTTGGCTATTTCAGCCACACCTGTCACTGACAGGTACTGTATATACATTTATACCTTTCTTTAACTAGGCAAGTCAGTTAAGAGCAAATTCCTATTTACAATGACTGCCTACCAGGGAACAGTGGGTTAACTGCCATGTTCAGGGCCAGAACAACAGATTTTTACCTTGGGGATTCGATCCAGCAACCTTTTGGTTACTGGCCCAACGCTCCAACCACTAGGCTACCTGCTGCCCCAAGCTAACACGTCTTAGTGTGCTGAAAAATTGAGCACACAGCCATGCAATCTCCTTAGACAAACATTGGCAGTAGAATGGCCTTACTGAAGACCTCAGTGACTTTCAAGTGGCACCGTCGTAGGATGCCACCTTTCCAATAAGTCAGTTCGTAAAATGTCTGCAGTGCTATAGCTGCCCTGGTCAACTGTAAGTGCTGTTATTGTGAAGTGGAAATGTCTAGGAGCAACAATGGCTCAGCCATGAAGTGATAGGCTACACAAGCTCACAAAACAGGACCACTGACTGCTGGAGTGAGTATAGCATAAAAACGGTCTGTCCTCAGTTGCAACATTCATTATCAAGTGCCAAACTGCCTCTGGAAGCAACGGCCATGGAAATGGGTTTCACACAGGCCTAAGATCACCAGGGGCAATGCCAAGCACTGGCTGAAGTGGTGTAAAGCTTGTTGCCATTGGATTCTGGAGAAGTGGAAACCTTTTCTCTGGAGTGATGAATCACTCTTCACCATCTGGCAGTACAACGGACGAATCTGGGTTTGGCAGATGCCAAGAGAACACTACCTGCCCGAATGCATAGTGCCAACTGTAAAGTTTGGTGGAGGAGGTATTTTGGGCTGGGGCTGTTTTTCATGGTTCGGTCTAGGCCCCTTAGTTCCACTGAAGGGAAATTCTAGACAATTCTGTGCTTCCAACTTTGTGGCAACAGTTTGGGGAAGGCACCTTCAAGTTTAAGCAATACAATGCCCCCGCGCACAAAGCGAGGTCCATACATAAATGGTTTGTCGAGATCAATGTGTAAGAACTTGACTGACCACCACAGAGCCCTGACCACAACTCCATCAATAACCTTTCGGATTAATTGGAGCGCCTACTCTGAGCCAGGCCTAATCGCCCAAAACCAGTGCCTCACTAATGCTCTAATGGCTGAATAGAAGCAAGTCACAGCAGCAATGTTCCATCATCTAGCGGAAAGTCTTCCCAGAAGAGAGGAGGCTGTTATAGCAGCAAAGGGGGCCCAACACCATATTAATGCCCATTATTTTGGAATGAGATGTTTGATGAGCAGGTGTCCACATACTTTTGGTCATGCAGTGAATGTTCACCTTCTAATTTTCTAACTTCTTTTTTTCGAAAACATTGGCCCCAGTCCTGCAATCAATATATTTGATGCCAAAGTCTACTGTACATCTACAACGTATTAGACTTGATAACAGATACAATTTGCATTCATGGCAAAATGTATCAAATCCAACCATTTAGTTCTAGCATGTATACAATGAGCAGAGCAAACACAACTTAGATATACATACCGAACAAAAATATAAATGCAACATTGAACAATTTCAATGACTTTACTGAGTTACAGTTCATCTAAGAAAATCAGTCAATTGAAGAAAATTCACGAGGCCCTATTCTATGGATTCCACATGACTGGGCAGGGGTGCAGCCATGGGTAGGCCTGGGAGGCCATAAGCCCACCCACTTGGGAGCCAGGCCCACCTAATGGGCAGCCAATTATAATTAGTTTTTCACAACAAAAGAGCTTTATTACAGACATAAATTCCTCAGTTTCATCAGCTTTCTGAGTGGCTGGTCTCAGACGATCCCACATGTGAAGAAGCTGGATGTGGATGTCCTGGCCTGGCGCAGTTACACGTGGTCTGTGGTTGTGAGGCCGGTTGGACGTAATGCCGAGTTCTATGAAATGACAGAGGAGGGCCACATGTTAGAGAAATGAACATTCCTGCAGTAAGTATGCCAATTGCACACTCCTCAAAAGTTGAGACATCTGTGGCATTGTGTTGCCTTCTATTGTCCCCAACACAAGGTGCATCTCTGTAATGATCATGCTGTCTAATCAGCTTCTTGATATGCCACACATGTCAGGTGGATGGATATCTTGCAAAGGAGAAATGTTCACTAACAAGGATGTAAACAAATTTGTGCACAAAACTGGAGATAAATGAGCTTTTTATGGAAAAATTCTGGGATCTTTTATTTCAGCTCATGAAACATGGGACCAACACTTTACATGTTGCGTTTACATTTTTGTTCAGTATATTTGCTCCATTCTCTTGCAACTTAGCAACAATTTACACAATGAGCCACTAGATGTAGATGTTTGAATTCTGATGCAATGTGTTTTCCAAAGTATTTACTTTGTTGTGCCCCAACAAACGCACAAACAGGCACACACTTGTTCACTTCAATTCAATTCAATTTAAGGGCTTTATTGACGTGGCAAACATATGTTTTAACATTGCCAAAGCAATTGAAGTAGATAATAAACAAAAGTGAAATAAACAATACAAATTTACAGTAAACATTATACTCACAGAAGTTCCAAATGTAATATTATGTCTATATACAGTGTTGTAACGATGTGCAAATAGTTAAAGTTCAAAGGGGATAATAAATAAACATAAATATGGGTTGTATTTATAATGGTGTTTGTTCTTCGCTGGTTGCCCTTTCTTGTGGCAACAGGTCACACATCTTTCTGCTGTGATGGCACACTGTGGTATTTCACCAAGTAGATATGGGAGTTTATCAAAAATTGCTTTTTCTATTCACATTTTTTGTGGATCTGTGTAATCTGAGGGAAATATGTGTCTCTAATATGGTCATACATTTGGCAGGAGGTTAGGAAGTGCGACTCAGTTTCCACCTCAATTTGTGGGCAGTGTGCACATAGCCTGTCTTCTCTTGAGAGCCAGGTGTGTCTCTGTCTGTCTGTCTGTCTGTCTGTCTGTCTGTCTGTCTGTCTGTCTGTCTGTCTGTCTGTCTGTCTGTCTGTCTGTCTGTCTGTCTGTCTGTCTGTCTGTCTGTCTGTCTGTCTGTCTGTCTGTCTGTCTGTCTGTCTGTCTGTCTGTCTGTCTGTCTGTCTGTCTTCTGTCTGTCCTTTTTGTCTGTCTGTCTTTTTGTCCTTTTTGTCTCTCAAATAAGGAACTATAAACCAGCAGAATCCAGGAACCACATCAGAAAGAGCTCTGTGTGGCAGAGAGACACTGTGGAGTGGGGTTCTGAAAATAATGTAATTCACCAGTGGGATCAAAATGCTGCAACCTGCAATCTCCCAGAGATGGACTTTGTAGTCCCTCAGAAGTGTTAAAGCTGGTTAATTAGCATAATAGAAAGGTTAATGAGAGGCAACACGACAAATCACAACATGCAATCAAGGACAGGTGAAGAAGACGGTGTTAAATTTGTTGGTGTTGAAGAGAGAGAGCGAGCGAGAGAGAGAGAGAGAGAAAGAGCGAGAGAGAGCGAGCGAGCGAGCGAGAGAGAGAGAGAGAGAGAGAGAGAGAGAGAGAGAGAGAGAGAGAGAGAAAGATAGAAAAAAAGGAGAGAAAGAGAGAGAGACAAACAATCATAGATGTTTTGGGCTACATGCAATACTAGGGAAACAAACACACCTACATCTAAACTGAGCTAACCTTGAGAGATGTCTGTTTTTATGTGTTTCACCACATCAATGGCTCCACTCACTATAAAGCCTGACATGTACACCTTCCCTCACACAATCCAGCCAATTATTTCCCCTGCTCTGAAGAAAGTGCAGCAGTGCTGACTTTCAAACGCTAACACACTCTGCTACCACCTTTGAGGACTGATTTCCCCAACTTCACTTCTAGTTACTCTGGGCCACAAAAATTCAACAAAAACGTGCTTGTCTGTGTGAGTTTTCAGTATCCAATTATTTAATTCATACACGCATTGTGTTCATTATATTTACCACAAAGATCATTCTAAACTTCTGCCTATTTGTCATGTTCCCTCCCATTTCATTGCTGTAGCTGCACTACTGGTGGATGACTGGAAGTGGAATATGTCAGGTTAAAGCACAGTTCAGAGATCAGCGAGGATTCAGGAAATGACAACACAGAGCCAACTGCAGACTCAGATATCCAGCTTCCTCTCTCAAAGTTGGTTCCTCTATCGTATGCAGAAAACGGTTTGCATGCATCTCAATGAAGCATGCCTCTTTTCTACCTAACATCAATAGTCCCTCAAATCCACCTCTGCAGCCTTTCATACTGACAGTCCTAAACAGCAACCACACACCAGTCAGTCACCCTCCACCCCAGCACAGCCAAGCACGATATGACAGAACAGAGGCCTCTCCTGCATGTCTTCCGCTCTGTATCTGCCTCTGCTGCCTCACACATAATTAGAGGCCAGGGAATATGTTTGACTAATCATCAGAACGACGTGGGTCCTTGAAAAGCGATCATCATTAGGTGATTTGTGTTCGCGGTGCCACATCAGTGTCGCCGTAGGGAGCTATTGCAGATCTGAGGAGGCCTCTCATCTCACCTCGAATCGTTTCCCTTTGTTGTTTTTCAGCATGTTGTTTATAAAGCCAACACCACACGCAAACACACACATATAAACACATAGGGAACCATACTCTGATAAAAAAAAACACGCACACACAGAGCAGTTGAATCAGAGTACACAGTATGTGATCTGTCTGTCTGTTTAAAATCAAATCAAATCAAATCAAATTTTATTTGTCACATACACATGGTTAGCAGATGTTAATGCGAGTGTAGCGAAATGCTTGTGCTTCTAGTTCCGACAATGCAGTAATAACGAGCAAGTAATCTAACTAACAATTCCAAAAAAAACTACTGTCATACACAGTGTAATAAAGAATATGTACATAAGGATATATGAATGAGTGATGGTACAGAGCAGCATAGGCAAGATACAGTAGATGATATCTACAGTATATACATATGAGATAAGTATGTAAACCAAGTGGCATAGTTAAAGTGGCTAGTGATACATGTATTACATAAGGATGCAGTCGATGATATAGAGTACAGTATCAACGTATGCATATGAGATGAACAATGTAGAAAACATTATATAAGGTAGCATTGTTTAAAGTGGCTAGTGATATATTTACATCATTTCCCATCGATTCCCATGATTAAAGTGGCTGGAGTAGAGTCAGTGTCATTGACAGTGTGTTGGCAGTAGCCACTCAATGTTAGTGGTGGCTGTTTAACAGTCTGATGGCCTTGAGATAGAAGCTGTTTTTCAGTCTCTCGGTCCCAGCTTTGATGCACCTGTACTGACCTCGCCTTCTGGATGGCAGCGGGGTGAACAGGCAGTGGCTCGGGTGGTTGATGTCCTTGATGATCTTTATGGCCTTCCTGTAGCATCGGGTGGTGTAGGTGTCCTGGAGGGCAGGTAGTTTGCCCCCGGTGATGTGTTGTGCAGACCTCACTACCCTCTGGAGAGCCTTTTGAGGGCGGTGCAGTTGCCATACCAGGCGGTGATACAGCCCGCCAGGATGCTCTCGATTGTGCATCTGTAGAAGTTTGTGAGTGCTTTTGGTGACAAGCCAGTTTCTTCAGCCTCCTGAGGTTGAAGAGGCGCTGCTGCGCCTTCCTCACGATGCTGTCTGTGTGAGTGGACCAATTCAGTTTGTCTGTGATGTGTATGCCGAGGAACTTAAAACTTGCTACCCTCTCCACTACTGTTCCATCGATGTGGATGGGGGTGTTCCCTCTGCTGTTTCCTGAAGTCCACAATCATCTCCTTAGTTTTGTTGACGTTGAGTGTGAGGTTATTTTCCTGACACCACACTCCGAGGGCCCTCACCTCCTCCCTGTAGGCCGTCTCGTCGTTGTTGGTAATCAAGCCTACCACTGTTGTGTCGTCCGCAAACTTGATGATTGAGTTGGAGGCGTGCATGGCCACGCAGTCGTGGGTGAACAGGGAGTACAGGAGAGGGCTCAGAACCACCCTTGTGGGGCCCCAGTGTTGAGGATCAGCGGGGAGGAGATGTTGTTGCCTACCCTCACCACCTGGGGGCGGCCCGTCAGGAAGTCCAGTACCCAGTTGCACAGGGCGGGGTCGAGACCCAGGGTCTCGAGCTTGATGACGAGCTTGGAGGGTACTATGGTGTTGAATGCCGAGCTGTAGTCGATGAACAGCATTCTCACATAGGTGTCCTCTTGTCCAGATGGGTTAGGGCAGTGTGCAGTGTGGTTGAGATTGCATCGTCTGTAGACCTATTTGGGCGGTAAGCAAATTGGAGTGGGTCAAGGGTGTCAGGTAGGGTGGAGGTGATATGGTCCTTGACTAGTCTCTCAAAGCACTTCATGATGACGGATGTGAGTGCTACGGGCGGTAGTCGTTTAGCTCAGTTACCTTAGCTTTCTTGGGAACAGGAACAATGGTGGCCCTCTTGAAGCAATGGGAACAGCAGACTGGTATAGGGATTGATTGAATATGTCCGTAAACACACCGGCCAGCTGGTCTGCGCATGCTCTGAGGGCGCGGCTGGGGATGCCGTCTGGGCCTGCAGCCTTGCGAGGGTTAACACGTTTAAATGTCTTACTCACTTCGGCTGCAGTGAAGGAGAGACCGCATGTTTCCGTTGCAGGCCGTGTCAGTGGCACTGTATTGTCCTCAAAGCGGGCAAAAAAGTTATTTAGTCTGCCTGGGAGCAAGACATCCTGGTCCGTGACTGGGCTGGGTTTCTTCCTGTAGTCCGTGATTGACTGTAGAACACGTACTTCCGGCGCAAACACGTACTTCCGGCGCCGACAGAGATGGCCGCCTCGCTTCGCGTTCCTAGGAAACTATGCAGTTTTTTGTTTTTTTACGTGTTATTTCTTACACTAGTACCCCAGGTCATCTTAGGTTTCTTTACATACAGCCGACAAGAACTACTGAATATAAGATCAGCGTCAACTCACCATCAGTACGACCAAGAATATGTTTTTCATAATCCTGTGTTCTGCCTTACAACCAGTGTAACCGAGTGGATCACATGCAGCGACCAAAAAAAAACGACTCAGAAAAAGCAATTTCTTCTGGTCAGACTCCGGAGACGGGCACATCGTGCACCACTCCCTAGCATTCTTCTTGCCAATGTCCAGTCTCTTGACAACAAGGTTGATGAAATCCGAGCAAGGGTAGCATTCCAGAGGGACATCAGAGACTGTAACGTTCTCTGCTTCACGAAACATGGCTAACTGGAGAGACGCAAGATGCAGCCAGCGGGTTTCTCCACGCATCGCGCCGAAGAAACAAACATCTTTCTGGTAAGAAGAGGGGCGGGGCGTATGTCTTATGGCCAACGTGACATGGTGTGATGAAAGAAACATACAGGAACTCAAATCCTTCTGTTCACCTGATTTAAATTCCTCACAATCAAATGTAGAATTATCTACCAAGAGAATTCTCTTCGATTATAATCACAGCCGTATATCCCCCCAAGCAGACACATCGATGGCTCTGACAACTTTATTTAACTCTCTGCAAACTGGAAACGATTTATCCGGAGGCTGCATTCATTGTAATTTTAACAAGGCTAATCTGAAAACAAGTCTCCCTAAATTTTATCAGCATATCGATTGCGCAACCAGGGGTGGAAAGACCCTGGATCATTGTTACTCTAACTTCCGCGACGCATATAAGGCCCTGCCCCGCCCCCTTTTGAAAAGCTGACCACGACTCCATTTTGTTGATCCCTGCCTACAGACAGAAACTAAAACAAGATCTCCCACGCTGAGGTCTGTCCAACGCTGGTCCAAAAGCTGACTCCACACTCCAAGACTGCTTCCATCACGTGGACTGGGAGATGTTTCGTTTAGACAACAACATTGTACGCTGATACGGTGTGCGATTCATTAGAACGTGCGTTGAAGATGTCGTTCCCATAGATAAAACATTCCAACCAGAAACCGTGGATTGATGGCAGCATTCGTGTGAAACTGAAGGCACGAACCACTGCTTTTAATCAGGGCAAGGTGTCTGGTAACATGGCTGAATACAAACAGTGCAGCTATTCCCTCCGCAAGGCTATCAAACAAGCTAAGCGCCAGTACAGAGACAAAGTAGAATCTCAATTCAACGGCTCAGACACAAGAGGTATGTGGCAAAAAAAGGATATGAAAAGGATATGTTGATAAATATGTTTCCATTTGTGTACTTGTTTAAAATGACTTGTCACTCTTCTTTTAGATCAAAGACTTGTCAAAGCTTTAATTCATGTTCATTGAATGTGTTAAAGTAGGTAACATAAACAGAAAAGTGTATTCTCCAACTTCTTGGTCTCCAGTGCCTGTAAAGACAAGGCCAAACAGAGAGAGGCGGTCTAGAGAACACAGCACCCAAACCAAGGAGAAACAACTAGAGAGGAAAAACAATTACAAGCCGTCTTTATGTTTCCTCCCTGCAAGGCACAGCGTGATCCACAGGCTGACTGCTTTAGTTTGACTAAATGTGGAATTTAAGTCTTTAAATTAGGACTTTGGGGAGAGTGGATTTATGTCCTGCTGAGGCGGTTAAAGAACTTCCTCATCTTACATTTGTACAGGAAGTGGGCTCTGAATATTGATGATTTGCTTTAAATTGTGTGTGTACATAGAAACATTGTGGTACATACTGTACTTTAAATGTTTTAGGAAGGCACAGTGGTATTTCAGTGGTGTGCGAGCTGGCTGCCAGTCAAGGTGAATACTCTTCAATGACATCACTTCTGACCAACTGAGTTTTTCCTGTTATAATCACATTGGAGACAGGTCTTTCTCTTTCTCTCTCTCTCTGATAGTTATCTGGGATTCATGTTTCGACTGTATCAATCACACCTTCACTTCCTTTCCAAAGCGCAGCCAACATCAAGAAAAATAGGATAGATGATTGCATGAGATTGCAGCCCGTCTTCCTTAAATGGTTCATAAGTAATGGCTCCCAACAATTTCCATGTTTCATTGACAGCCAAGTTCACATCATCGCCAGCAGCAATACATGTACAGAAAAAAGCAGAACATCGTTTTAAAGATTTTTTTTTAAATTTGATTTTTTTGTATCAGTGCTCTGGGAGTGTTTGTAGTAATTTGTTGAGTGGGTGTCTCAGTATGTTGTTCACATTTAACAATCACTGATCAAGGACAGACTAAAAAAACTCAAATGTGGATACAGATGGTTACTGAGTATTTGTTTTTCCAAGGAAATATAAACAACTCAGACATATTTAATGGATACAAAATAACAATTTAGCTGCACATACAGTCAAATTCAATATCCAATACTGCGTGTATTCCATTGAGAATTCTCTATCAGGGGCATATGATAACTGCCTTATGAAATGCTCAATGTTTCCCTGCAAGCAATTTTATACCATTCATTTTCTGTTTCTCATTCTAGTCAAATATTATTACAGCTTCTTCCCTGTGGCCTTATATCATAATGGTCTAAATGAATGACGTGTGCAGCATGTTTTGAGCAATTTTTATAGTAACCTCTTGAGTGTTCTCTGCTGAGTAATTTTGTACTGTGCTGTTTGGGAGAGGGCATACCACTGAGCCCTGTGGTACACCACTTTGAGCAAGACAAATTGAGATGAATAAGATGAACTTAGTAACCTCACGGAAGTAAACTTTCCCAGACTGATGTTTATTTAATAACAACCATCGAACTAAAGTACAATAAACTAGAAAATAAATAGTAGAATAGTAAAAAAAGGCAAGAATGAAGAATCAAAATTGTCATTTTTATAGCTCAGTTACATACTGTATATAAATATTGTATCACTCAAATTGAAATGCTGAAGATATTGTGAATGGTAAATTATAATTTGCATTATGTAAAATTATATACTGAACAAAAATATAAACACTACACGTAAAGTTTTGGTCCCATGTTTCATGAGCTGAAATAAAAGATCCCAGAAATGTTCCATATGTACAAAAGCTTATCCCCCTCCAATTTACAACACACATTTGTTTACATCCTTGTTGGTGATCATTTCTGTTTTACCAAGATAATCCATCCACCTGACAGGTGTGGGATACCAAGAAGCTGATTAAACAGCATGATCATTACACAAGTGCACCTTGTGTTGGGAACAATTTAAGGCCACTCTAGAATGTGCAATTTTGTCCCACAACACAATGCCACAAATGTCTCAAGTTTTGAAGGAACGTGCAATTGGCAGGAATGTCCACCAGAGCTGTTGCCAGATAATGTATTGTTAATTTCTCTACCATAAGCCGCCTCCAATGCCATTTTAGAGAATTTGGCAGTACGTCCAACCGGCCTCACAACCCCAGACCACGTGTAACCATGCCATCACAGGATCTCCATATCTGGGTTCTTCACCTGTGGCATCGTGTGAGACCAGCCACCCAGACAGCTGATGAAACTAGGGAGTATTTCTGTCTGTAATAAAATCCTATTTTGAGGAAAAACTCATTCTGATTGGGTGGGCCTGGCTCCCAGTGAGTGGGCCTATGCCCACCCATGGCTACGCCTCTGCCCAGAAAAGTGCCTAATTAATCCATTTCAATTGACTGATTTCCTTATAGGGACTGTAACTCAGTAAAATCATTGAAATTGTTGCATGTTGCATTTATATTTTTGTTCCATAATATTATAAATCACTAAATGCTTAATTTCACACAAGAGTCCTATGGGATCCAATTTCTATGTACAATGTACACTGAGTGTACAAAACATTAGGAGCACCTGCTCTTTCCATGACATAGACTGACCAGGTGAAAGCAAAGTTGATAGTTTTCAATTTTGGAATTACTAGAGAATGTATAATCTTTTTTGTAAGAACATAGTATATAGGATTGATTTTATGAAATTTTGCTTAATTAATTTGCTTAATATTATGGTGTTTCTATTCCAAGAAAAATGAAAAACGAACCCCTAAGGGTTTCCGTTAGGATGGTACGGAAAATATGGCACTGTACAACGTGATGGTCGGGAGTATGCTAGAGTACTAAGTGCATAACATTTCCACACCTTAACTGAACTGTAACCAATACCCAAATGGAGATTCAGTGAAAATAAAAATCTCATGGATTTTTCAAGACCATTCCCCATGATTGTCTCAGAGTAGCACAAAATGATGCTGAAATAGTTATTGCTTCAAATCCTATTGCTTTTAACCTCAATATGCTTTTTAAATAAATAAGACCTACACCACTTTTAATAGCACATTACTCAACACTAGTGAGACTCATTTAGCCTTCGGTAGGCCTACAGTATATCTACAAATATTTTTTTCAAAGACGACTCTCCGCCAAATAATTACATTTAGAGGAATGCTGGATTGTAAATTAATGTCTAAGGGGCATTTTTTATTAGGACAAATCTAATCTGTGAGAATATCTAAGGGGCTTTTAAGTAATTTACTTTGTTTAGAAATGAACTATATTTTGGAGATAGAGTGAGTGACAAAATGGCCATTCTTGAACATGGGCTGAGGCATTCTCACAAATTTGGAAATAAAGCCAGTTTGTTATTAAGGATGATTTATTTCTGTTTTTAGAAGGAGAAACCAAAAGCCTACCATCACCTCATCCGTCTCCCGGTTGTGGCCGGCACGGGTATCAAACCAGCATCTGTAGCAATGCAGTTTGCACTGCAATGCAGTGTGTTAGACCGCTGCACCACTCAGGAGGCCCCATATGCAAAGTTTTTAATGCTGATCAATTGCATTGCACAAAGCATCAAAATACAGAGAGATGTTGGTAAAGGTATATTGTCCTGATAATAGCCCATAATCAATTAGGATATTTGAGTTTAACCACAACATACAGTGCCTTGCGAAAGTATTCGGCCCCCTTGAACTTTGCGACCTTTTGCCACATTTCAGGCTTCAAACAAAGATAGAAAACTGTATTTTTTTGTGAAGAATCAACAACAAGTGGGACACAAGCAGGAAGTGGAACGCCATTTATTGGATATTTCAAACTTTTTTAACAAATCAAAAACTGAAAAATTGGGCGTGCAGCCAACTAAGAAATACATTTGATGACAGAAGTCTCCCCTACCCTCCTTCTAGGCAACTCTATTGTCCTGCTGACAGCCCTGCTAATAGCCATATTGCAGCTGTACAACGTGACCGTGTGTGTTTGAAAGAGTATTTTCCAGGAAGCAACAATTTGTTTACCTTCATTAGTCTACTTTCTTCCAATATTTCTGTCATTCAGTGATAGTTATTACCATTGTAATTCTTTACGGATCCATAAGGAAAGAAACATTTGCATTTCGAAGGAGTATTTTTTATCATTATTTTATTAAAGAAAGCTTAAAGATGCTGATGAAGAAATACAGTACTGTACAGTATATGCTTTATCCAATGTTTTGTGGTTGCATGAGGTCACCCACACGCACTTTAAACATTTGGATAATAAAGCATTTAAAGCATTTTGAAGATAGAAGCTACCTGCATGTGTATTAGGCTACTCTGCAGTCTGACAAGTAAACATAGCCTACAGTACATACTGTAGTAAACATGGCAAAGTGCCTAATTCCTTACATAAGGGAGAGCAGGCCATGTCCAGACTTTCTCGGTGACCTCAAGTACTCATTAGTCTTTAATACTTTTTTGGGTTGCATCAGTCATGGACAGAAACTTCTGAGACACAGTACTAATGACAAACACTCGGAGAATCATTGGTAAGCCACATTTGCCTCGCGATCCATCCCAGTTGGTATTCTGTGTCCACTCGTGGTATCTCTCTTCAGTTAAACATTCTTGGAATAGCAAAACAGCATAACAGTCCGGACAGCTTTTGCTGTGCCTGGTGAGCAGTTGGTCAAGTTCTGTTGTCAGAAGAGGAATGGAAATATCAGGGTGAACCGACGACACGACGAACTCACCATGTATGTTGATATATATATATATATATATATTTGTTTGTTTTTCTCAGAACATTAACCATGTGTGTTTGCTTTTTTTGTACTGTTCTGTAGTTTAGACCCAACGATTTGTCTTACAAACAAAGACCTTCGCGTCCTGCAGGCCCAGGCATGGATCAAAGCTGGTGAGACATTCAGTGACATCATCTTCACAGACGAATCAACCATGGCCCTTGAGCAATTTGCTCAAAATTGCTACAGAAAAAAAGGAAGAAGATCAATTGGCCCAAGTATCCGCTCAAACTCCATGTGTGGGGGGCAATTTCTCGCCAGGGACCAGGCCCATAATTGATTGATGGTAAGTTTGGCTATTTACAAAGCAAAAGGTACATAAAATATTAGGGCTATCCCTGCTACAGTACTACAGTACACTTGTGAAAACAGGTGTTTAAAAACTTGTTTTCAAAATGCCACAAGCTGTCCATCACTACTCTTTTATATCTTGTTTACATTCTTTATTGTAACCACAATATCACAAATAATTTGTATCTACCTTTCCAATTACTTTTAGAATTTGGGATTTACAAATGTGCACTTGTCATGGCATTTTTTGTTAAATCCAGTTCGGATTTATTAAGTAACTTTTGACTGACGCCTTTAGTGAGAGGTCTAATGCTGTAATATTTAACCGTTTGAGATAGAAGGCAGCATTTTCACATTTGGATGAAAAGCGTGTCCAGAGTAAACTGCCTGCTACGCAGTCCCAGTTGCTAATATATGCATATTATTAGTAGATTTGGATGGACAACACTCTGAGTCTCTAAAACTGTTTGAATGATGTCTGTGAGTATAACATAACTCATATGGCAGGTGAAAACCTGAGAAAAATCCAACCAGGAAGTGGGAAATCTGAGGTTTGTAGTTCTTCAACTTTTGGCCTATCAGAACACAGTGTTTATGGGGTCAAATTGCACTTCCTATGGCTTCCACTAGATGTCAACAGTCTTTAGGACCTTGTTTGATGCTTCTACTGTGAAGTGGGGGCTCATAACAGCTCTTTGAGTCAGTGGTCTGGCAGAGTGCCTCGAGCTCGTGACGCTTGTTCACATGAGAGAGAGAGCTCTGTTCCATTGCATTTCTGAAGACAAAGGAATTCTCCGGTTGGAACATTATTGAAGATTTATGTGAAAAACATCCTAAAGGTTGATTCTATACTTTGTTTGACATGTTTCTACGGACTGTAACGGAACTTTTGGACTTTTTGTCTGCTTGTGCGTCATGAATACTGGGCTGAACGCGCTAACAAGGAGCTATTTGGACATAAATGATTAATTTTATCAAAAAAATATAACATTCATTGTGGAACTGGGATTCCTGGGAGTGCATTCTGATGAAGATCATCAAAGGTAAGTGAATATTTCTAATGCTATTTCTGACTTCTGTTGACTCCAACATGGCGGATATCTGTTTGGCTTGATTTGTTGTCTGAGCGCCGTACTCAGATTATTGAATGGTTTGCTTTTTCCGTTAAAAAAAAATTAAATCTGACACAGCGGTTGCATTAAGGAGAAGTATATATTTTACTCTGTGAATAACACTTGTATCTTTTATCAATGTTTATTATGAGTATTTCTGTAAATTGACTCTACAAAATCACTGGATGTTTTGGAAGCAAAACATTACTGAACGTAACGCGCCAATGTAAACTGAGATTCTTTTATATAAATATGCACTTTATCGAACAAAACATACATGTATTGTGTAACATGATGTCCTATGAGTGTCATCTGATGAAGATCATCAAAGGTTAGTGATTCATTTAATCTCTAATTTCTGCTTTTTGTGACTCCTCTCTTTGGCTGGAAAAATGGCTGTGTTTTTCTGTGACTAGGTGCTGACCTAACATAATCGTTTGGTGTGCTTTCACCATCAGTCAAGCACCCCTGTAAAGAACTTCATTAAACACAGATTCAAACTAGCTATTGATAACAAATATGTATTTGGTGGTTGTGACCCAGAGAGTCTTGACCATTTATTTTGGGACTTTTCAGAAGATTTTGGACTGAGTTAGAAGATTTGGTTTTAAAATAAACTACTGTTATTTTAACAGACTGATATTATGCTTTATTTTGATCCAAATTATATGGACCCTAATTTAACTTTCATTGTTAATTTGTTTATTTTTAATGGCAGCTCACTGAACATTACTCGCCCTAGCAGAGCTGGTTAGGCTGTTATGTTATCCAGAGAGTTGGAGACTGCAACTGTGCAGTCAGATTGTCCATTAGTAAATTTAGAGTGTTAAGCTCTCGGAGCGTTCAGAGCGCACACTGAACACTCTGGCCGATGAGTAGGGTTGATCCAAACGTTCTGACCTCACAACAACAGTCAAGCACCCAAGCTACCTGGCTAACATTGTCTAGCTTGCTAGTTACTACCAGACACATAATGAGAGAAACCCCACTCTGACCATTTTACTAACCCTAGCAGAGCTGGTTAACCTTTCTGGCGCAGAGGTTCCGCTGAAAAGGCAGCGCGAAAAATTCAAAAATATTGTTTCGAAATATGTAACTTTCACACATTAACTGTTTTCATGTTATCCAGAGCGTTGGTGACTGTAACTGTGCTGCTGGCAACAATTTAATTACAATTATTTTGCCGACGTTTACTGACGCCGGCCATATTCAACTGCTGTTGACGGTCACAAATTCATTAGTTATTCTGCGCTCTGGCACACTCAGATGAGAGTGCACTGAAATCTGAGCAGATGGCCAGACTGAATTTACGAATTCACCTGAAATGGTTACTTGCGTGGTGGAGTCTTTTGTTAAGACATGTAGCTAGCTAGCTAGGTTAACAATGAACCATAATCCCAACTCATGACGTTACAACCATGCATTAATCTGCATGTAGCTAACCAACCATGTTCCTTGTTAGCTAGCCAAGCAAATGGCTCTGAGATACGAATAATAAGATCATACACGTAACATTAGCTAGCGAGCCAGCCAGCCAGCTAACATTAGCTAGCTAACAGTACACTTTAACTTGGAATGAAACCACTTTCTTACCCGTATACATCATAGATGGACATGTCTCCTGTCACGGATGCCATGGTTGCCCCTAGTTTGACGATGTAATCCAGAGACAGGTGTTTTCTCCATCTCCTTAGCTATCATACTTAAACTCCACTGAACTCGGTCCTCCAGAGAGCAACACTTATGCAGTTTACCTTCGCGATACATTTTTAAAAAGACGCCTTAGACAGGATTACAAACACCAGCTCAAAAATACAGACAGATCCAAACTCATCTCTTGGCATGTCCAGCCCACTCATTATCTCAGCCAATCATGGCTAGCAAGAAGGTTGCTGACTCTTTCTGTGGCTAAACCAACTAGGCTCATAATTTATTTATTTATTCGTCTTTACAGACGGCATACACGTTTGTTATTAAGGCGCATGAAAGTTCCCATGTTCGAGAAGGCATTTCTACCAAAAAAATGTATTTTTATTTTTTTTAAACGTTCACATTCAAACGGCTCTCCTGTGAACTAGTGACCCGCAACATACGTCTAGTTTCCTGAAACGATCACATATTAGTATTGGAATGAGACACTCATGGCTCATCCATATTTCCATCTATTAATTCACAGGAACACATCAGCCAGAGGGCTTTGCTTACTCCTGTCACTTCTCACACTACATACAAAAGAAGATACTTATCCACTATTGTTCAGTGGGGAAAAAAGTCTTACTGCGGGGGATTCTGTTCCTGACAGCTGATGCATCGTGGTCTGTCTGGGAAAGTTGATATTAAACACATAATATGACATGAAGCACACTTCCAGTGCCTCACACATTGTACCTTGCTCCAATGCCTGTCCACTAATGACTGCAAATGCCTGTGAGCACTCACCAGGAGCCAACACAAATCGGTAGGGTCTGGTCACCTCCACCTGGTTCACGTACTCAACCACGTTGGTCCCAACCTGTTAGAGAAATCATTTGATTTTGACAATGCCGTCACACAAAATGTATTTTCTATACTTTATAGCCATTTACATCAATCAACACCCAATCTCTGTTTGATGCATACATCTTCCATTCGGATGTGGCAGGGCCTGAAAACTATTACAGACTACAAAGGGAAACCCGTAAGCTGCCCAGTGACGTGAGCTATACCAGATGAGCTAAATGCTCGCTTCGAGGAAAGCAACACTGAAGCAGGCATTAGAGCACCAGCTGTTCCGGATGACTGTGTGATCACACTCTCGGTAGCCAATGTGAGCAAGACTTTTAAATATGTCAATATTCACAATGCCGCTCGGCCAGACAGATTACCAGGACGTGTACTCAAAGCATGCGCGGACCAACGGGCAAGTGTTTTCACTGACATTTTCAAACTCTCCCTGACCGAGTCGGTAACACCTACATGTTTCAAGCAGACTACCATAGTGCCTGTGCCCAAGGAAGAGAAGATAACCTGCCTAAATGATTACCACCCCATAGCACTCACATCGGTAGCCATGAAGTGCTTTGAAAGGCTGGTCATGGCTCACATCAACACCATCATCCCGGGAATACCTAGATCCACTCCAATTTGTGTACCTCCCCAACAGATCCACAGATGACACAATCTCAATCGCACTCCACACTACCCTTTCCCACCTGGAAAAAAGGAACATCTACTTTGGCAAGAAAAAGTATGTGAGCCCTTTGGAATTACCTATATTTCTGCATAAATTTGATATCAAATTTGAGCTGATCTTCATCTAAGTCACAACAATAGACAAAGACAGTCTGCTTAAACTAATAACACACAAACAATTTGTCACGTTCTGACCATAGTTCTTTTGTGTTTTCCTTGTTTTAGTATTGGTCAGGACGTGAGCTGGGTGGGCATTCTATGTTGTGTGTCTAGTTTGTCTATTTCTATGTTTGGCCTGATATGGTTCTCAATCAGAGGCAGGTGTTAGGCATTGTCTCTGATTGGGAACCATATTTAGGTAGCCTGTTTTGTGTTGGGTTTTGTGGGTGGTTGTTTCCTGTCTTAGTGTTTTCTGCACCAGTTAGGACTGTTTAGGTTTTGCCTTGTTTATTGTTTTGTATTATGTTCATGTTGAATTTTCTTATTAAAAAAACATGAACTATAACCACGCTGCATTTTGGTCCGCCTCTCCTTCCCAGGAAGAAAGCCGTTACATAATTATATGTTTTCATGTCTTTATTGAACACACAGTGTAAACATTCACAGTGCAGGGTGGGAAAAGTATGTGAACCCTTGGATTTAATAACTGGTTGACCATCTTTTGGCAGAAATAACCTCAATCAAACATTTTTTGAAGTTTCAGATCAGACCTGGAGGAATTTTTGACCATTCCTCTTTACAAAACTGTTTCAGTTCAGCAATATTCTTGGGATGTCTGGTGTGAACTGCTCTCTTGAGGTCATGCCACAGCATCTCAATCGGGTTGAGGTCAGGACTCTGACTGGGCCACTCCAATAGGCGTATTATCTTCTGTTTAAGCCGTTCTGCTGTTGATTTACTTCTGTGTTTTGGGTCATTGTCCTGTTGCATCACCCAACTTCTGTTGAGCTTCAATTGGTGGACAGATAGCCTAACATTCTCCTGCAAAATGTCTTGATAAACTTGGGAATTCATTTTTCCGTCGATGATAGCAAGCTGTCCAGGCCCTGAGGCAGCAAATCAGCTCCAAACCATGTTGCTCCCTCCATCATAGTTTACAGTTGGGATGAGGTTTTGACATTGGTATGCTGTGCATTTTTTTCTCCACATATAATGTTGTGTGTTCCTTCCAAACAAATCAACTTTAGTTTCATCTGTCCACAGAATATTAGCGCTGTGGAACATCCAGGTGCTCTTTTGCAAACTTCAGATGTGCAGCAATGTTTTTCTTGGACAGCAGTGGCTTCTTCTGTGGTGTCTTTCTATGAACACCATAACATTTTCAAGTTTATTCGGGAGTTTAATAAGATAGACACCCACCGGACAACTTTGGTAGGTACCTACCCAGGCAGCTTGGTTTCCCTAGTGTTAAACGCTCACTATTTCGTTTGCAGCAAATTTGCCACAAACCTGCAGGAAATTCACTGTCATGAATGCATTTGAATCAACATTGTTTCCACTTCATTTCAACCAAAAAGTGATATGCTATCACGTTGAAACAACATGGAAAACTGATTGGCTAATCTGAAAACAAGGTTACCTGTAATTTATCAGCATGTCGAATGCGCGACCCGGGCTGGAAAAACCCTGGATAATTGTTATTCTCACTTCCGCAGCGCATATAAAGCCCTCCCCCGCACTCCTTTCGTAAAATCTGACCACGACTCCATTTTGTTGCTCACAGCCTATAGACAGAAACTAAAACAGGAAGCACCCGTGCTCAGGTCTGTTCAACGTCCGACCAATCGGATTCCACGTTTCAAGATTGCTTCGTGGACTGGGATATGTTCCGCTTCGCGTCGGACAATAACATTTATGAATAAGCTGATTCGGTGAGCGAGTCTATTAGCAAGTGCATCGGACATGTTGTACCCACAGCGTCTATTAAAACATTCCACACACAGAAACTGTGGATTGATGACAGCATTCGCACAAAACTGAAAGTGCGAACCATTACTTTTAATCAAGGCAAGGTGAACGGAAACATGACGGAATACAAACAGTGTAGCTATTCCCTCCACAAGAAAATCAAACAAGCTAAGCGTCAGTATAGAGACAAAGTCGAGTCGCAATTCAATGAATCAGACACGAGAGGTATGTGGCAGGATCTACAGTCAATCACGGACTACAAAAGGAAAACCAGCCTCGTCGCGGACCACGATGTCTTGCTCCCAGACAAGCTAAACGACTACTTTGCTCGCTTTGAGGACAATACAGTGCCAATGACACGGCCCGCTTACCAAAACCTGCGGGCTCTTCCTCACTGCAGCCAACATGCTAAAACATTTAAACGTGTTAACACTCGCAAGGCTTCCGGCCCAGACCGCATCCCCAGCCGCGTCCTCAGAGCATGCGCAGACCAGCTTGCTGGTGTGTTTATGGACATATTCAATCAATCCTTATCCCAGTCTGATTTTCCCCCATGCTTCAAGAGGACTACCATTGTTCCTGTTCCCAAGAAAGTGAATGTAACTGAGCTAAATGACTATCGCCCCATAGCACTCACTTCCGTCATCATGAAGTGCTTTGAGAGACTAGTAAAGGACCATATCACCTCCACACTACCTGACACCCTAGACCTACTCCAATTTGCTTACCTCCCCAATAGGTCCACAGACGACGCAATCACAATTACATTGCACACTGCCCTAACCCATCTGGACAAGAGGAATACCTATGTAAGAATGCTGTTTGTCGACTACAGCTCAGCATTAAACACCATAGTACCTTCAAAACTCGTAATTAAGCTTGAGACCCTGGGTCTCGACCCTGCCCTGTGCAACTGAGTCCTGGACTTCCTGATGGGCCACCCCCAGGTGGTGAGGGTAGGTAACAACATCTCCACCCCGCTGATCCTCAACACTGAAGCCTACCCTCTCCTGTACTGCCTTTACACCCATGACTGCGTGACCATGCATGCCTCCAACTCAATCATCAAGTTTGCAGATGACACTACAGTGGTAGGCTTGATTACCAACAACGACGAGACGGCCTACAGGGAGGAGGTGGGGGCCCTCGGAGTGTGGTGTCAGGAAAATAACCTCACACTCAATGTCAATAAAACAAATGAGATGATCGTGGACTTCAGGAAACAGCAGAGGGAGCAGTCCCATATCCACATCGACGGGCCAGTAGTGGAGAAGGTGGAAAGTTTTAAGTTCCTCGGTGCACACATCACAGACAAACTGAAATGGTCCACCCACACAGACAGCAGCAGCGCCTCTTCAACCTCAGGAGGCTGAAGAAATTTGGCTTGTCACCAAAAACTCTCACAAACTTTTATAGATGCACAATCGAGAGCATCCTGTCGGGCTGTATCACCACCTGGTACGGCAACTGCTCCGCCCACAACCGTAAGGCTCTCCAGAGGGTAGTGAGGTCTGCACAACGCATCACCGGGGGGCAAACTACCTGCCCTCCAGGACACCTACACCACCCGATGTCACAGGAAGGCCAAAATGATCATCAAGGACAACAACCACCCGAGCCACTGCCTGTTCACCCTGCTATAATCCAGAAAAACAGCTTCTATCTCAAGGCCATCAGACTTGTAACCTCTCTAGGATAGGGGATGCTTGTGTCCCACTTGGCCAAAAGCCAGGGAAAATGCAGGGCGGCAAATTCAAATAAAATTATATAAAAGTCAAACTTTCATTAAATCACACATGTAAGATACTAAATTAAAGCTACACTCGTTGTGAATCCAGCCAACATGTCAGATTTTAAAAAGGCTTTTCGGCAAAAGCATAAGAAGCTATTATCTGATGATAGCACAACAGTAAACAAAGAGAATAGCATATTTCAACCCTGCAGGCGCTACACAAAACGCAGAAATAAAATATAAAACATGCCTTACCTTTGACGAGCTTCTTTTGTTGGCACTCGAATATGTCCCATAAACATCACAATTTGTCCTTTTGTTCGATTAATTCCGTCCATATATATCCAAAATGTCAATTTATTTGGCGCGTTTGATCCAGAAAAAACAGCTTCCAATTTGCGCAACTTCACTAAAAAATATCTCAAAAGTTGCCTGTAAATTTTTCCGAAACATTTCAAACTACTTTTGTAATACAGCTTTAGGTATTTCTAAATGTTAATAATCGATCAAATTGAAGATGGGTCTATTTGTGTTCAATACAGGAAGACAACAAACCAACACTACTTTTCAAGTCTTGCACAACTCTCAACAGTGTTACCCAGTTCCTAGATAACCATACTTCTTCATTGCACAAAGGAATAACCTCAACCAAATTTTAAAGACTGGTGACATCCAGTGGAAGCGGTAGGAACTGAAAACAAGTGTCTAAGAAATATCATTTCCCAATGAGAACTACTGAACAGACAAAGACAAAAAAATCTGAACGGTTAGTCCTTGGGGTTTTGCCTGCTACATAAGTTCTGTTATACTCACAGACATGATTCAAACAGTTTTAGAAACTTCAGCGTGTTTTCTATCCAAATCTACTAATAATATGCATATCTTATATTCTTGGCATGAGTAGCAGGAAGTTGAAATTGGGCACGCTATTTATCCAAAAGTGAAAATGCTGCCCCCTATACCTAAAACAGCCATCACTAACATTGAGTAGCTGCCGCCAACATACTGACTCATCTCTAGCCACTTTAATAATGAAAAAATAGATGCAATAAATGTATCACTAGCCACTTTAAACAATGTCACTTTGTATAATGTTTACATACCCTACATTTCTCAACTCATATGTACAGTGGGGCAAAAAAGAATTTAGTCAGCCACCAATTGTGCAAGTTCTCCCACTTAAAAAGATGAGAGAGGCCTTTAATTTTCATCATAGGTACACTTCAACTATGTCAGACAAAATTAGTAAAAAAATCCAGAAAATCACATTGTAGGATTTTTTATGAATTTGGGAGAACTTGCACAATTGGTGGCTGACTCAATACTTTTTTGCCGTTCGGCCATCGCTCATTCATATATTCTTATATACATATTCTTATTCATTCATTTATACTTGTGTGTATAAGGTAGTTGTTGTTAAATTGTTAAGTTAGATTACTTGTTAGATATTACTGCATGGTCGGAACTGGAAGCACAAGCATTTCGCTACACTCTCATTAATATCTGCTAACCATGTGTATGTGACAAATAAAATTTGATTTGATTGGATTGGATTTGCTAAAAGTCATGAATTAATTTTTTTACCTTACTCCAATGACAGGGTGACATTTTTTTGTGGAATTCACATTGAATTCACATTAGTTGACGACTCATCCAAATGTAAGTCAAAATAGATAGTTAAACTGATGTCTGTGCCCAGTGGAATTTCATTTTAATCTCCTTCATGAAACAATGCTTTGGGAACATCAGCCACAGGAAGCCAATATAATATTACAGAAGTGATTCAAATTCATGAATATTACAGAATCTCTATGGTAACCACCACATTTCCTTCATGGTGAGCTAGCTACATGATCAATTTGATCTAATATTACTATGGCAATGACTAGACTACGGTACTTAACGACTTACTTACTGTGTGTGTGCCACTGAGTCTCAGATTGCTGTAGGTGCTATTTGTAGCAGTTCTTAAAGTCTAGCTGGGATGAAAATTGTTTTCTTTTTATATGGTGTTCGGCCAGCAATCACTCATTGACCCATCTGGGACAGAAAGAGACCTTAGTAGAGGTTTATATTGTTTGGAAGATGGATGGGGTGTCTCGTTAAATGCATGGGAGCTCACGAGCAGGGGAGGAAAAAACATATTTAATGTGTTTATCCTCAGGCCACAATGCCTCGCGGTTCTCAACAATAGGTTGATTTATTTACACATAAACATAATCTACTGTACATGCAGTTTAGCCTGATATAGTTAAGCAAGTAGTGCTGAGTGCATAAACCGATGATAGTAGTTGGTTTGAACCAGTTTACCAAGTTAATGATGACTCTGACTATCAACTGCAGTGACTTCATATCACAGGAACAGGCAGTCAACTAAAACAACAAAAGCCCAGAGACAGATTTGTCCAATAAACATCAACAAACAAATAAAAATTCCCCCACACTCCTTCTCTATTAATGACCAAAAAGCCATTAATTGCCCTAATTCCTCCTGAGATCACAGACAAGAAGTTGAGATGACAAGAAAATGAAATTTCTGATAGGTTGTCTGATCTTATTTGCTTTGTTGTTGTGTATCCTGTAATGAAAATTCCTGAATTGGAGCTAAATTGAGGAAAAGTAATTCATTTGCCTGCTCTGCTGGATGAGGCTTCATACTTTATTAAGGTCATATATTCCAGCTCCACTGAGACTGTTCTAGAGCCAATCATATTTTAGCAGCTGACAAGAGACAAGTCACTCAAAATCAACTCACTATGCAAATGAAAAGAAAAATATTATATTAGTCTCAAAGAAGAGAGAAATGACATCAGCAGAGCGGTGGGAGGAAAAACTTTAATATCAGTAACTGAATATGTCTGTTTCATAAATGTCTCAGCATATGTAGGAGATAACATGAGTTTTGTTTAGTTACCTAGCTTAAAACACCTAACACCACAACTAACTTCAACACCTACAATAATCATGTAACTGGTTTAGAAGTAGAAGTTTTTCCTGGTCAGGTCATGTAGTCAATATAAACTCCTTAGTTTATCTCGTCATCCACTGCTACTGTGGCCTATTATATGTGTTCTAGTTTGGTGATGTGAAATGACTGGTCCTGTGGATAGTTGTTGAGGTGTGATGCTAGGCTAGAGAATGTTCTGCTAGGGTGCTCTGATCTGCATAATTAGCCTGTGCAGCAGGAGCCCATGTTCTGTGAAAGGTCAGGCAGAATTAGCGGACTGTGGGTAGGCTGGTGTGTGATGGCCAACTCTGACCGCCGCCGCGCTCGCCGCCAGCAGAAAAATACCCCGGAATGTTCACAGGTCAGTAGTCTACTGAGTCCGAGGGAAATGGTGGCGAGATGGGAAAAGGCAGGAAGTGAACGAACAGCACCTCGACCTGATCCACCAGGGTGATTGCTGGGTTCTGTGATGCGTTACAAGAGGGCATAGAACACTGGCAGAAAGTTGAGGAAAAGTGCCATAGAGTAGTGAAGTGTTTTGTTAGTTAGACTAGGGGGGAAATTACACTAATTTGACGTTCATGATATTGTTGTCAGGGTACAATAGGCAACATGGAATACTCTTATAATAGTTTTGACAACAAAGAGAATTAGATAAAGAGAGAGAAAAATGTAATATAAAAACTGAGAGAGGGGGGAAAGGTTGAGAAAGGGAATGAGAAAAATGAAAGAGAGTGGATATCTGAACTTTAGAATAGGTTGGAGCTAACTGTTAGCATTCTGAGAGGTCATTTTACCAGAACGCCACAGAGTTAATATGCAGTCCTGAGGTATAGGGGAAAATATAAATATTTCTGTGCGTCTGTCAGCAATATTTGGAACTCTCAGCAGAATTCAGTGACACTTTCACAGTTGGATTTTCATTTCATTATTGGAGCCTCAAACCATGAATAAGACTTTTATATTAATGCATTGTTTGCTATTTTTATATGGGAAACTGAATGTTTGTTGCAACATTTGTGGTATTGTATATAATATTTTTGACATGCATACAGGCCAGGAGTGTTTTCACAATCTAGTCTTCTATAGTTGAAGGGATGAGAAGTGAGACTTCCACAACTGCCTGTCCTCCTTTGCAGATCCAATTTACTCTTCTCCGCTATTCTGTTGTCACTTTTTCGGTTTTAACGGTACACAAATTGTGAGAGTAAATGTAAATTGAACATAATTATAGAATCAATTAATTTCCCTGAAGTTTGATTGAAGGTAAAATCATTACATACGACATTCAAGGAGAATAACCCATGTATAAGATTGAGTCTGTTTCAAATGCATAACTGGTGCTTATGGTAAACAGGCCAGTATATTTATTGTCCATGTATTGTATCTGTCTCTTCTCTGTGTAGTATGAAAACCAGTGGACATGTCAAAGTGATTGGTGTCTGCTTTAGTGTCCCAGGAGGAAAGTGTACTCTGTTCTAATGCCTGTAAAACATCTCCCTGCTAGAGAGCTTCTCTCCCCAGAGGATTGAGACACCAAACCTTGTCAGCGACAGAGATGTCTCATCTGTGGTCCAAATCAAGGTTATTCTTTTCTGTTGAGTTTGTCACACAGAATCGCATGGCTTTGAGGTTACAGTAGCCAACATTGTGTTTGTTTTTTATTTGTGTTTTGTCCTAATATATTGGATATTTGAGGATGATTCAATCAGGAAGTGTTCCGGAGAAGACATCTGAAGATCTGTTTTCAGAGTATGTTGTCATTGAAGGGTCACTCAACAGTCTTTCTACCACTTTGGATTGTCTTTGGTGTACAATATGATTTGTACATTGAAGTGTTCATCAAGCCACATAACATTCATGATTAATATGTTTGCATAATACAGTATATTTTAAGAATGAAGACGTAACATGTTCTATTGCTTTTCTGAGAAATTCACATTCGGCCGTTAGTTAAATGAATCAAAAGCATACCATGTACAGACGACTCTCAGTCAAGGTATTCCAAAATAGATCAGGTATTGAACTGTGGTCCCTTTCGGCTATATCTGTGACCTTCTCAAGTGATTTAAAACTGTGTCTGCCCTGACGCTGATGGCCACTTAGCTGTCACTCACAAGGAACGAATACATGCCATATCATCTCAGAGTGGAATGTGGGTGGAAAAATGAAGAGCCCCATGGCTGATGTCCATTAGCTAATGGAAATATACACATTTTATAGACATTTCACTCTGGCGGAGAGAGTTTGTAATTATGAGATATTTCTAAATAGCACCGGAGTGAAAGGTCATGGTGGATGGTGGATGGTGGATCGGTGGGTTTGTGACGGGCCCTGTAATTTTGATACAATTTTAGGGAGAGAATTTCTCCGGGAGATAAATGGATTTCCTCTTTAAGGTAAATTGAATTCACAGAGTGTGACACATTGAGAACAATGAGATGCCTGGCCTGGTGACGGAGTCTGAGACTGGGGTCAAACCAGAGAGATATTGCATGTTTGATGGACACCAAAGATCTGATACCAGATGGCCAAAAACACTTGTAATATAGTTTTATAGCCTTATGTTGTTGTTATATCTTTCTTTTTATATTAAACTTTTCTGCCATTGATCAATATTTACAGATATATTGATGACTTGTGACCCAACAGAGATCTTGAAAAGTGAGATATTCAACACTAGGAATAATTATTTATATACAGGGAAATTATTCATTCAATTTCACCAATGGTTTATTAACAGTAACACACCAGTTGCAAAATAAAACCATTCTAATGCATTATTAATTTACATTTGACAGATTCTGCTGGCTATTGATTTGTTATTGATCTAAGTAGTCAAACAGCAGAATTATTAATAGATAACGACATAAGGCATCTTTCATTTCAGCCTCAAGCGCTTATACCACTGACAACCCTCTTTGTCTTTGACAGAGTAGGTCAGTGTAGATTACAGGACCATAACTACATGCCATTTCATTACACATTAGTGCTTCCCACTATATTATTTTGAAAAAAGTGTTTTGTACATTTGTTTTACATTTTTCTATCTGCCTTGTTAGTGGCGGTTGGAGGTTTTATTTTGGCTTTACAGACAGAAAGACACACATAATCATGTCTATTTTTACCACAGCTAATATTCCAGTGACGTTTAGGTACAGTCTCCTTTAGAACCAAATGTCATTCCTCCACTTTCACGCCTGTAATACTCAGTGGCAATGATTCAGAATTATTAGCTAATATGACACTCAGTTAGCTTCGGTTTAAATTAAACGGGAGGAATTTATCCCATTATTCTTAAAGTCAACTTTTCTGCTCAACATACTTAGAGGCCACATTTGAAGGGTTTCTTGTATTTTCCTAAACGTTATGGCAAGTACCCTATACTCTCTGATACTTCTGACGCATTTGTCAACTACTAACACACATGATCCATGCAGAGAAGGGGAAGTTGAGCTACATAGGGCTCTGGTGAAAAGTATACGTGAGAATAAGGTGTCATTTGAGATCCAGCCTTGTACACTACAGTATCCCTCAGTGTTGCGCTTCCCATTGCCATCACGTAACATCTTTACAAAGCATTGTCCCCTTTGCTAGGTTAGTTAACCATGCACCCTCAAGCCCTACAGGGCTGAATTTAAAGAAGTTTACGTCCACAAAACAGATGAGGGCTTCAACTTGTGACTCCTATGAACGATGGTACTTCCAGCAGTATATTTCTCCCAGACATTATAGGGTGGATGATGCATGGAGGGGAACAGCAGGTGGAGTGTTCCATCTGACACCCATCTAGGCCAGTGGAAAACTATGAGACATGGGGAGCCCATCCCTCTGGACAGGATAAAGAGAGATATCACCTCCCTGTAGCCTAGATTCATGACCCATAGAGGAATGGAGGAGTGGGGTGGACTGTGAGAATAGGCGTTTATGAGAGAGAGAACATCTAGGTGTGTAGAACTATTCCTGCGTTATTGTTCATTGTATGTGAGAGAAAGGCATAGTTGAGTGTTTGATTTATTGTTTAACCTTTTCTTTAACAAAGACATCCCACTGAGCTAAGCACCTGAGACCTGAATTATTCTGCATTCCAGTGTGTTCAAATAAGGCTGCAACAATCACTTTATAGGAGCCTTATGGGTAAAACCTTCTTCAACCAAAAAGTGTTAGTAACAATATCAGCGCTAGAATCAAAGAGTAACAATCCGAGTTAAACAATAACATGATAGAAAAAAACGAATGAAAATCAAATCAAGTGCAAGATTCAACTGAGGTGAACACGGTACCATATCTGAGCAGCCAAGACTGGTTTTTAATATGATCTAATTAATGTAATTGTTTAAGTGATTAATGTCCAATGTTTCAACAAGCGGGCTTTGTTTAAGTTTTAAATCTCGGAGTAAGTCTTCCAAATGTCTGCATTACTGTCTAACACGTGATTTATACACAGAATCAATACAGACATTATGCTTCTGATCCAGACCTAAATTATTCTGCCGGTGTTATTATCCTCAACATGAGAATAACTCAATTGCCTCAAATTACCGAATGTATAAAAATCATAAATTTTAACGGGTAATTACTACATTTAAAAGCTTTTATGACTTTGTTTAAAGGCTGTTAAAGTCATCAGCAGCCAGTAAAAATATTGGCGCTGAAGTTAATTTCCATTGGGATCTGAAGACAACCTCACACCGCAGCGGAGGACATTCACTAATGTTGTCATGGCAGTTGGTAAAGGTCGATGTACGCTGGACCCCGAGTCCCTGTGAGACACTGAGAGAGGAGGGAAATAGATTTAAGATCATGTGTATTGATAAACCATCACTGACAATGCAAACTATGCAGTGGGAACCCCATGACATGCTCTCTTTCAGACAACTGGGGGAGATTAATTATAGAACACACTCTGATAGATGTGGGTAGTTTACTGTCATAGATGCAGCTAGTTTGTGCTCGGCACGGCTAGAGTTGTACATGGCTGTTGATGGAGATCTGGTGAATTATACCTATCTGAACGTTTTTATTTATTGATATCCGACAGAATGTTATGTACTGTGCATTCAGAAAGCATTCATACCCTTCAAATATTGTTGTTACAGCCCAAATTCAAAATGTATTAAATAGATTTTCTTTCTCACCAATCTCCACACAATACCCCATAATAACAAAGTGAAAACATGTTTTTTTTCTGATTGATTGATTGAAACAAAATACAGAAATATCTCTTTTACATAATTATTCACACCCCTGAGTCAATACATGTTAGAATCACCTTTGGCAGTGATTACAGCTGTAAGTCTTTCAGGAGAAGTCTCTAAGATTGTACAATATTTGCACATTATTCTTATAAACTCCAGTGTATATTTGGCCTTGTGTTTTAGGTTATTGTCCCACTGAAAGATTAATTTTTCTCCCAGTGTCTGTTGGAAAGCAGACAGAACCAGGTTTTTCACGAGGATTTTCCCTGTGCTTAGCTTTATTCCGTTTATTTTTACTCCATTGACAATGACAAGCATACCCATAACATTATGCAGTCACAGCTATGCTTGAAAATATGAAGAGTGGTACTCAGTGATGTGTTGTGTTGGATTTGCCCCAAACAGAATGCTTTGCATTCAGGGCACAAAGCTAATTTCTTTGCCACATTTTTCAGTTTTACTTTAGTGTCTTATTGCAAACAGGATGCACGTTTTGGAATATTTTATTCTGTACACGCTTCCTTCTTTTAACTCTGTCATTTAGGATAGTATTATGGAGTAACTACAATGCAGTTGATCCATCTTCAGTATTCTCCTATCACAGCCATTAAAATTATGCCTGTATCTGTGTAGTGAATGGGTTTATTGAAACCCCATCCAACATGTAATTAATAACTTCACCATACTCAAAGGGATATTCAAAGTCTGCTTTTTCTTAAATTTTTACCCATCTACCAATAGGTGCCCTTATTTGCGAGGCATTGGAAAACCTCCATGGTCTTTGTGGTGGAATCTGTTTTTAAATTCACTGCTCAACTGAGGGATAGTACAGATAATTGTATGTGTGGGGTACAGAGATGAGGTAGTCATTAAAAAATCAAGTTAACCACTATTATTGCATTAGTGAGTCCATGCAACTTATTATGTGACTTATTCAGCAAATATTACTCCGTAACAAAGGGGTTGAATACTTATTGATTCAAGATATTATATTTTTAATTAATTTAGAAAAACATGAAACAATTCAACTTTGACGTTATTGGGTATTGTGTGTAGGCCAGTTACACATCCCAATTGAATCCATTTTAAATTCAGGCTGTAACACAACAAAATATGGAAAAAGTCAAGAGGTGTGATTACTTTCTGAGGCCACTGTACATAAATCAAATCACATTTTATTGGTCACATACACATGGCTAGCAGATGTTAATGAGAGTGTAGCGAAATGCTTGTCCTTCTAATTCTGACAGTGCAGTAATATCTAACAAGTAATCTAACAGTTCCACAACTACCGAATACACACAAATCTAAAGGGATGTAATAAGAATATGTACATAAAAATATATGGATGAGCGATGACCGAGCGGCAATGGCAAGATGAAATAAATGATATAAGATACAGTATATACATAAGAGATGAGTAATGTAACATATATAAACATTATTAAAGTGGCAATATTTAAAGTGACTAGTGATCCATTTCTTAAAGTGGCCGATGGTGAGTCTGTATGTAAGCAGCAGCCTCTCTGTGTTAGTGATGGCTGTTTAACAGTCTAATGGCCTTGAGATAGAAGCTGTTTTTCAGTCTCTCGGTCCCAGCTTTGATGCACCTGTACTGACCTCATCTTCTGGATAGTAGCGGGGTGAACAGGCAGTGGCTCGGGTGGTTGTTGTCCTTGATGATCTTTTTGGCCCTCCTGTGACATCGGGTGTTGTAGGTGTCCTACACACTGCATCTCACATAGGTCGGTTAGATGTACAGTACACGTCTACTTTATTTGTGGATGGACTTTGCAATTATACAGACAATTCACAAAGACTTCACATAATACAAAAAAATATGACATATCAAATCAAATGTTATCAAATCAAATTTTATTTGTCACATGCGCCAAATACAGCCGGTGTAGACCTTACAGTGAAATGCTCATTTACAAGCCCTTAACCAACAATGTTTTAAGAAGTTAAGAAGAAAAAAAGAGTTAAGTAAATAGCCTTGCTATTGCTATTGTTATTTTACTGCTGCTAAGTAAGTAAGTAAAAAAATTAAAAATAAGTAAGTAAATAAATAAGTTTAAAAAATTCATTATTATTATTACAAATTATTAAAAAGCAGCAGTAAAATAACAATAGCAAGGCTATATACAGGGGGTATCAGTACAGAGTCAATGTGCAGAGGCACCGGTTAGTCGAGGTAATTGAGGTAATATGTATATGTAGGTAGAGTTAAAGTGACCATGCATAGATAATAAATTACTGGATAGCTATAGATTTCTGATTTTGGTCCCCCTGCAAAACATATTCAACGTCCTACTCAGAAATGTTATGCCCATTGCACCTACAGAACACGTTTATTTACAGCTATACTCCCTCTACGGGATCGGTGTCCCTATACCGGGACGGTTGTTGCTAACGTGTGCTAATGTGACTAGAATGACCTTGTGAGTAACAGCAAGCTTTCCTGGACATAGACATGTCTTTCATGGGCAGAAAGCTTAAATGATTGTTAATCTAACGCCATTGTCCAATTTACAGTAGCTAATATGGTGAAAAAATACTGCGCTATTGTTTGAGGAGAGTACACAACAGCAAAAAAACTTTTATCATGGCAACTGGTTTGATACATTCACCTCTGAAGGTAAATAATGTACTTCCATTCCGTATTCTTGCTCTGATTTGTAATTCTGATGGTCCCAGAGATAAAATGTAGCAACATTTTTTTCATTTTCAAAAGTAGGAAATAGGTTCTACAATTTGAACCCCTGCTGTCTCTGGCCCCACCCCCACCCACACCCCCACCTCCACCCGGCCATCTAGATGTGTGAATGTTAGTGTTATATCTGTAGGGAAGCTAATTATCCATCATGTATGACATTCCTGGGAGTGTGTAAACTTACATTTTGTATAACCATATAATTTTCATATGTCCTCTATAGTTACAGTATGTACTTGAAAATGTATCAATTGACCAATTCGGCACATTTGGGCAGACTTTATACAAAATATTGTGCAGTATTGCAATGCTTCACTGGATCAGTCTGAAACGTTGCACACACATTGCTGCCATCTAGAAAATGCATGTTTTTTGTTTGTATTATCTTTTACCAGATATAATGTGTTATATTGTCCTGCATTAATTTCACATTTCCACAAACTTCAAAGTGTTTACTTTCAAATGGTATCAAGAATATGCATATCCTTGCTTCAGGTCCTGAGCTACAGGCAGTTAGATTTGGGTATGTGATTTTAGTCGAAAATTGGAAATTGTGTGGAGACTCAAGGGATTGCCTGGTGAATGTATTCTTCAGCAAACTGGGCTACACTCCCATATTCACGTAATCATTAGTCATATCAAACACACATAGATGCATATACACAGACAAACACACACACACATGCATACTCCTGATGGGCCGGTTATGCATGCATTTTCTTCTCTCTGGGCGCTTCGGTCCCACTGAACCCAAACATGTGTTGGTGAGAACAACTTCATTACACTCCTGTTACCCTGACAACCACATAAATCACACACCAGCTTTCAAACACACACACACACACACACACACACACACACACACACACACACACACACACACACACCTTGCAGCCCAATGCCTAGGGAGAGCTTTGCTCAGTAAATCCACTGCTCTTGGAAAAGAAACATCTTTGGGTCAGCTCTTTATGTCTTCTGGGACAATCAGGGGAAGCAAAAATCTGCTATTGCCGCAGACAATTGATCATCAGGGGCTCCTGGGCTCTGGAGCCTGGGCCGTCTCTCTCTCTATTACCTGACTGAAATAGGCCTCTCTCTGGAGGCCCAGGCCTCATTGAACAGGAGAGGTTGCCACGGTAATTATATCCCAGGCCAGCCCCCAAACCCCCGAAATCGCTGCTCATTAGGCCGCTGTTCCTCACACATAGCTGCATTTACCTGTCTCTGGTCTGGCGCTAGCTTTAGTGTGTAGCTCCCATCCTCATTGTTTAGAGACATACAGAGAGATGTGTTGTTGTTGCTTTAAAATGTTGGAATTTTTGATACTAACCACATTTCCATGCACAGTTTTTATGCAAATAAAGTCATACTATATACAAAATAATTACAACAGCTGTGATGGAAACAGGAAGTTTACTGAAGGTACAATTTTTTAAATCAAATCAAATTTATTTAATATAGCCCTTCGTACATCAGCTGATATCTCAAAGTGCTGTACAGAAACCCAGCCTAAAACCCCAAACAGCAAGCAATGCAGGTGTAGAAGCACGGTGGCTAGGAAAAACTCCCTAGAAAGGCCAAAACCTAGGAAGAAACCTAGAGTGGAACCAGGCTATGTGGGGTGGCCAGTCCTCTTCTGGCTGTGCCGGGTGGAGATTATAACAGAACATGGCCAAGATGTTCAAATGTTCATAAATGACCAGCATGGTCGAATAATAATAAGGCAGAACAGTTGAAACTGGAGCAGCAGCACGGCCAGGTGGACTGGGGACAGCAAGGAGTCATCATGTCAGGTAGTCCTGAGGCATGGTCCTATGGCTCAGGTCCTCCGAGAGAGAGAAAGAAAGAGAGAAAGAGAGAATTAGAGAGAGCACACTTAAATTCACACAGGACACCGAATAGGACAGGAGAAGTACTCCAGATATAACAAACTGACCCTAGCCCCCCGACACATAAACTACTGCAGCATAAATACTGGAGGCTGAGACAGGAGGGGTCAGGAGACACTGTGGCCCCATCCGAGGACACCCCCGGACAGGGCCAAACAGGAAGGATATAACCCCACCCACTTTGCCAAAGCAAAGCCCCCACACCACTAGAGGGATATCTTCAACTACCAATTTACCATCCTGAGACAAGGCTGAGTATAGCCCACAAAGATCTCCGCCACGGCACAACCGTGCAGACAGATAATTTGTTTGTTCGACATGGTGGGATCTTTTTGTGTTTGTAAAATTAACTATGCAAGAAATGGCAGTGGAAACACCTTTATGCTGAAATATTTATATAATAACCATCATAATGAAGTAAACTTTGAGTTCCGCAATGTTATGATGTGTGGTCCTTCCACTATGATTCTGGAAACCATACAGTTTACTAGGCTAGAGATGAAGTAACTTATGATGATCTTCAGAGGGTGGTGAAAGTGCATGACTATCTTGATGCTCCTTTTCAATAAATATCTAGGGTTTTATTATAGTGACATGATGAGCCTACCCACACAGCCTACCCGCACTGTATCTGCGAGCTTTTGCTATTTAATGAAACCTTTTTTTGTGACCTAAATTATCGGTAGAGTTGAAAATGCGATTGAAAAACAAAAAAATACATTTTGTGTGCCCTACATCAAAACGCTGTGATTTTTATCCACAAAAAAAGTTAAATAAAGGTTAAATAAATAAAATAAAATCAGTTTGTTTGGTGGAAACACACTGCTGGTGGGAAAATGTTAATATTTTCTTAAAAAATAAACATTCCATACAAATCTGTTGTCAATTGAATACAAACCTAGATATTGTGTTAGTTTTGTTCCGCACTCAGTCAGAACTCCAACCTGAATCATTGTGTGCAGGAATAGAAAACAGGTACAGCTGGGATTTAGTCTTTCTCTCGTTCTCGTGATCCTCTTTCTCTCTCTCTGATTCTTTCTTTCTGTCACACCCTGATCTGTTTCACCTGTCTCCACCTCCATCCAGGTGTCGCCCATCTTCCTCGTTATCCCCTGTGTATTTAAACATGCGTTCTCTGTTTGTCTGTTGCCAGTTGCCTGCCGTCCTGTACCTTTGCCCCACCTTTCTGGATTACTGCCCTTTGCCTGCCCTGACACTAAGCCTGCCTACTGTCATGCATCTTTGCCCCACCTATCTGGATAACTGACCTCTTTGCCTGCCCTTGACCTGCCTTTTACCTGCCCCTGTTTGATTAACTTTTCTAGTGCAGGTCTTCCGCTAGCGACCCACCTCGACAACATCCAGTGAAATTGCAGCGCGCCAAATTCAAACTACAGAAATATAAATATTTTACATTCATATAAATACAAGTGTAATACATCAAAATAAAGCTTAATTTATTGTTAATCCAGCTGCTGTGTCAGATTTCAAAAAGGCCAAAGCAAGACATCCAAAGCAAGACAAGCATTTGTCTAAGTTTATCGATAGTCTAGCATAGCATTATGTCCAGCTAGCAGTAGGCAACTTGGTCACGAAAATCAGAAAAGCAATCAAATTAAATTGTTTACCTTTGATGAGCTTCGGATGTTTTCACTCAGGAGCCTCCCAGTTAGACAGCAAATGTTCATAGCCGAAATACCTCCTTTTGTTCTTCATGTTTGGTTGAGAAATCCCCCGGCAACTGCAGTCAAAACAACGCTGAAAATATTCCAAATTAGATCCAGAATATCGACAGAAACATATAATCAATCCTCAAGGTTTTTCAAATGTCTATTCAATAATATATCAAATGGGACAGTTGGCTTCCCAGTAGGAGCGAGAGGCACAATGGCCGCCTTTGTCTATTACACACAAATCACTCTGACAGTCACCAGCTGTCCACTGACGTAATGTTGTCGTTCACGCTAATTTTTCAAAATAAAAGCCTGAAACTATGTGTCTTGTGACACTAGACACATTAGGGAAGCCATAGAAAAAGGAATCTGGTTGATATCCCATTCACTGCTCAATAGGGACGCATAGGAACGCAGAGGTTTCTAAATAAGAGTCCCTTCCTGATTGGATTTTTCTCAGGCTTTCGCCTGCAATATCAGTTCTGTTATACTCACAGACAATATTTCTACAGTTTTGGAAACTTTAGAGTGTTTTCTATCCTAAGCTGTCAATTATATGCATATTCTAGCATCTTGTCCTGACAAAATAGCCTGTTTACTTTGGGAATGTTATTTTTCCAAAAATGAAAATAGTGCCCCCTAGTTTCAAGAGGTTTTTAAGAAGAACCTCCGGTCGCAGCCTTCAGGTGAATCCTCCTCTACAACGGCAATTTAACCCAAATCCATCCACGTCACTGATCAATAATTGAAAATCTGTTTCCATCTTGTGGCTGACCTTAATCCAATCGCTGCTGCTACTGGTAATAACCTGAAACAGATGGATGGTGGCAGGCTGATCCTTCTCTACACATTCCTCTTTAATGCATCCATGATTACGCGGGCAGTGCTATGGTTGAACAACTTGCAGCCCACCACAAATTAGGTTATAAGTGAGTTGAGAAGGTCAGGGACCAGGTGGCTCACAAAATAATCCATCCAGGTCACCCGTGATACAAGTCTGTATTCAACATCCATCCATGTCTGAGGACATTGAGCACTGTTACCTTAAAGTAGGTTTCGGTTTTGCTAGGGCATTAACATTGTAGTATGCTTTGGTAGGCCGTCATTTAAATAAGAATTTGTTCTCAACTGACTTGCCTAATTCAAAAAAGGTTAAATTAATATTTTATTAAAATTATAACATTGCCTCTGGTGCCAAATGTTGCATGTTCGAATACAGCTGTTTTTTAAAGTCTGTTTTTAGCTTTAAGCCTATGCCACAACCTTAACCCACCTTAACCATTCACATTTCATGACTAATCTTTACACTTTGGAGTCAATGCCTGAACTCAATCCTACCCTGAAAAATGTGGAGTTAATGCTTAAAGTACACCTTTATATTTGACATTTGGAACAACTTTGAAATTTGACGTTTGAGATGAATGTCTAATTTTGATGTGAAACTGTGAGAGGTTGTTCAAATAACCCAGCTCTGCACTCTAGACACGCTACAGCTTAAATCACACACACACACACACACACACTGTCTCTTCCTATTGAAATAGACATCCCTGCCTTCACTAGGGCTGCTGACCTGGCTGGAGCACGCTGGGCCATAGGGCTGAAGCACATCAACACCAAGCAGCAAACCAGAAACTGAGCTGCCCAGAGTACTGCACATTCCATACATAGGTGAGGTTACTGTAAAGATTAATGTTTGTCCGTACGGATGTCGCATCTTTTTACAATCAATGATCACATTCAAATCTAGTGAGTGAAACACACTTATTAATTTATTATTTGTATTTTTGTGTTTTTTAAGGATCCCCATTAGCTGCTGCCAAGACAGTAATATCATATCATATTTTAAATGGTACATAATTGACATAATGTTGCTGGATACATTTCCTAACACTTTTCGCAACACATTAAGTGTTCCCTCAGAACCCTACTCTACAACCACATATCTACAATACAAAATCCATGTATACGTGTGTGTAGTGTGTCTTTTCATGTGTATGTGTGTCTGTTCCATAAAACTGACCATATATGCTCCAAACAATATGTAATTCTACCATGATGAGCAGGTGCCATACGGTGATATGAATGAAGTTTGCCAGGTTAGCCTTTAAACAGCAGTGTGGTAAAAGAGCAGAGATCCAGTGTTCCTTCCTGTCTGATCCCCTAGTAGAGAGAGAACAGTGGGTGAGTGAGGCATGCTGTGCTGCTGACTGACAGCTTCTACTGGAGGAGCAGCCATCATATAATAATGATGAGGCTAGTACCAGTGCGGGAATGTGCTGGGGCTGCACACAATAGGACAGGCACTCAGTCGAGAGATTCAAGTTCCTCGCTGTCCACATCACTAAGGATCTATCATGGTCCACACACACTGACACAGCCGTGAAGAGGGCATGGCAATGCCTTTCCCCCCTCAGGAGGCTGAAAAGATTTGGGTCCTCAGATCCTTTAAAAGTTCTACAGCTGCACCATTAATAGCATCTTGACTGGCTGCATCACCGCTTGGTATGGCAACTGCTTGACATTCGACCGCAAGGCGCTACAGAGGGTAATGCATACATCCTAGTACATCACTGGGGCTGAGCTCTCAACTATCCAGGACCTCCATTAAAGGCAGTGTCAGAGGAAGAACCTAAAAATTGTCAGAGACTCCAGCCACCCATATCATAGACTGTCCTCTCTGCTAGTACACGGCAAGCGGTACCGATCCACCAAGTCTGGAACAAACAGGACCCTGAACCGTTTCTATCCCCAAGCAATAAGACTGCTAAATAGCTAAATAGTTAACATTGACCCTTTCTGCAATTATTTTTCTCTGTCATCACATACAATGCTGCAACTGTTTGTTATCTGTCACTTTATTCCTAGTATTATGTACATGTCTACCTCAATTAACTCGTACCCCTGCATATTTCAAAGATACCGTTACTCATTGTGTATTTATTATTGCTTTAATTATTGTTTTAATTTTCTCTTCATTGTTGGGAAGTAAGTATGTCACTGTTAGTCTACACCTGTTATTTACTATATATATTTTTTTTAATCATTTGATTTCTTGACTTATTGAACACACGTGTGTGTGCTCCTGTTGGACAACAATCAGAGTGGTGGACTGATTTCCACTCTCTCCCTTGTCGAACTGTTCTCACATAAAATAAGCCTTTCAATCTGTCATCATAATGCATAAACCATAATGCATAAACTAAATCTATTTTCCTTTCAATACACTGTTTTAATTCCTTCCCTGTGATGCATATTGGGCAGTAATCATCCATTATAAAATACTTTAAAGCCATGGGGAGTTGGTTAAGGCTGAACGCCAGACAGAGATACTCCTTTTACAGGTATGACTCATTTGACTAAAGCAGTTTGTTTTAACCACATTGCAGAGCTTTGCAGTGTCTTAGACACACACATGCATTGAGATACAGTGCATTCAGAAAGTATTCAGATCGCTTGACTTTTTCCACATTTTGTTACGTTACAGCCATATTTTAAAATGCATTTAAAAAATGTTTATCCTAATCAATCTACACACAATACCCCATAATGACGAAACGAAAACTGTTTTTTAGAATTTTTTACACATGTTATAAAAATAACAAAAACAGAAATACCTTATTTACATAAGTAGTCAGACCCTTTGCTATGAGACTCGAAATTTGGCTTAGGTGCATTGATCATCCTTGAAATGTCATCCTTGAAATGATTGGATTCCAACTGTGATAATTTAAATGGATTGGACATGATTTGGAAAGGCACAGACTTGTCTATATATTGTCCCACAATAAACATTGCATATCAGAGCAATAATCAAGCCATGAGGTCAAAGGAATTGTCCGTAGATCTCTGAGACAGGATTGTGTTGAGACACAGATTTGCAGAAGGGTACCAAAACATTTCTGCAGCATTGAAGACCCCCAAGAACACATTGGCCTCCATTATTCTTAAATAGAAGAAGTTTGGAACAACCAAGACTCTTCCTAGAGCTTACCGCCTGGCCAAAATGAGCAATCGGGGGAGAAGGGCCTTCATCAGGGAGATGACCAAGAACCCGATGGTCACTCTGATAGAGCTCCAGAGTTTCTCTTTGGAGTTGGGAGAACCTTCCAGAGTGACAACCATCTCTGCAGCATTCTGCCAATCAGGCCTTTATGGTAGAGTGGTGATGGCAGCATCATGCTGTGGGGATGTTTTTCAGCGACAGGGACTGGAAGACTAGTCAGGATTGGGGGAAAGGAGCAAAGCAAGGAGACATCCGTAATGAAAACCTGCTCCAGAGTGCTCAGACTGAGGTGACGGTTCACCTTCCAACAGAACAACAACCCTAAGCACACAGCCAAGACAACGCAGTAGTGGCTTTGTGACAAGTCTCTGAATGTCCTTGAGTGGCCCAGACAGAGCTTGGACTTGAATCTGTTCGAACATCTCTTGAGACCTGAAAATAGCTGTACAGTGACGCTCCCCATCAAACCTGACAGAGTTTGAGAAGATCTGCAGAAAGGAATGGGAGAAACGGCACAAATACCCAAGTACCCAAATACCCAAGAAGACTCCAGGCTGTAATCGCTGCCAAAGGTGCTTCAACAAAGTACTGAGTAAAGGGTCTGAATACCTATGTAAATGTGATATTAGTGGTATGCTAGTAATGGGGCCAGAGGGAATGGCTGTCGTTTTTATGGCTCTTGACCAACCGTGCTATTTTGTTTGTTTTTTCGCATTGTTTGGAACTTATCTTGTACATAATGTTACTGCTACCGGATCTTATGACCAACACTAGTTTCTGGAGATCAGAACGGCGACTTCTCACCTCGAATTATACTTTAAAACCTGTCTAGGACACACGGACCGCTAACGGAACCCCCCCCCCCTACATTCCGCTGAAAAGGTGGCGCAGGAAATTCAAAAATATTTTTGAGAAATATTTAACTTTCACACATTAACAAGTCCAATACAGCAAATGAAAGATAAACATCTTGTTAATCTACCCATCATCTCCGATTTTTAAAAAAGTTTTACAGCGAAAACACAACATGTATTTATGTTAGATCACCACCAAATCCAAAAAAGCACACAGCCATTTTTCCCAGCCAAAGATAGTCACAAACACAGAATTAGAGATAAAATGAATCACTAACCTTTGATAATCTCCATCAGATGACACTCATATGACATCATGTTACACAATACATTTATGTTTTCTTGGATAATGTGCATAGTTACAGTGGTGCAAAGAAGTATTTAGTCAGCCACCAATTGTGCAAGTTCTCCCACTTAAAAAGATGAGAGAGGCCTGTAATTTTCATCATAGGCACACTTCAACTATGACAGACCAAATTAGAAAAAAAATCCAGAAAATCACATTGTAGGATTTTTAATGAATTTATTTGCAAATTATGGTGGAAAATAAGTTTTTGGTCAATAACAAATGTTTATCTCAATACTTTGTTATGTACCCTTTGTTGGCAATGACAGAGGTCAAACGTTTTCTGTAAGTCTTCACACACTTTTCACACACTGTTGCTGGTATTTTGGCCCATTCCTCCATGCAGATCTCCTCTAGAGCAGTGATGTTTTGGCGCTGTTGCTGGGCAACACAGACTTTCAACTCCCTCCAAAGATTTTCTATGTGGTTGAGATCTGGAGACTGGCTAGGCCACTCCAGGACCTTGAAATGCTTCTTACGAAGCCACTCCTTCGTTGCCCGGGCGGTGTGTTTGGGATCATTGTCATGCTGAAAGACCCAGCCAAGTTTCATCTTCAATGCCCTTGCTGATGGAAGGAGGTTTTCACTCAAAATCTCACGATACATGGCCCAATTCATTCCTTCCTTTACACGGATCAGTCGTCCTGGCCCCTTTGCAGAAAAACAGCCCCTAATGTTGTTGATGTTTCCACCCCCATTCTTCACAGTAGGTATTGTGTTCTTTGGATGCAACTCAGCATTCTTTGTCCTCCAAACACGACGAGTTGAGTTTTTACCAAAAATTATATTTTGGTTTCATCTGACCATATGACATTCTCCCAATCTTCTTCTGGATCATTCAAATGCTCTCTAGCAAACTTCAGACGGGCCTGGACATGTACTGGCTTAAGCAGGGGAACACGTCTGCCACTGTAGGATTTGAGTCCCTGGCGACGTAGTGTGTTACTGATGGTAGGCTTTGTTACTTTGATCCCAGCTCTCTGCAGGTCATTCACTAGGTCCCCCCGTGTGGTTCTGGGATTTTTGCTCACCGTTCTTGTGATCATTTTGACCCCACGGGGTGAGATCTTGCGTGGAGCCCCAGATCGAGGGAGATTATCAGTGGTTTTGTATGTCTTCCATTTCCTAATAATTGCTCCCACAGTTGATTTCTTCAAACCAAGCTGCTTACCTATTGCAGATTCAGTCTTCCCAGCCTGGTGCAGGTCTACAATTTTGTTTCTGGTGTCATTTGACAGCTCTTTGGTCTTGGCCATAGTGGAATTTGGAGGGTGACTGTTTGAGGTTGTGGACAGGTGTCTTTTATACTGATAACAACTTCAAACAGGTGCCATTAATACAGGTAACGAGTGGAGGATAGAGGAGCCTCTTAAAGAAAAAGATACAGGTCTGTGAGAGCCAGAAATCTTGCTTGTTTGTAGGTGAGCAAATATGTATTTTCCACCATAATTTGCAAATAAATTCATAAAAAATCCTACAATGTGATTTTCTGGATTTTTTTTCTCATTTTGTCTGCAATGTTGAAGTGTACCTATGATGAAAATTACAGGCCTCTCTCATCTTTTTAAGTAGGAGAACTTGCACAATTGGTGGCTGACTAAATACTTTTTTGCCCCACTGTATATCCACAAATATCGGTTTACATTGACGCCATGTTCGGAAATGCCTCCAAAATATCAGGAGTAATTACAGAGAGCTACGTCAGATAACAGAAATACATAAACTTTGACAAAAGATACATGTTTTACATATAATTAAAGATACACAGGTTCTTAATGTAACTGCTGTGTCCGATTTTTTTTAAACGAGACGGAGCTCAGAAGTAAATATATTTCTCCGCCATGTTGGAGTCAACAGAAATACGAAATTACATCATAAATATTCCCTTACCTTTGGTGATCTTTCATCAGAATGCAGTGCAAAGAGTCCTAGTTCCACAATAAATCGTTGTTTTGTTAAATAATGTCCATTACTAGTGTCCAATTAGCTGCATTAGCTATCACGTTTAGCTCACATGCCCAAAAGTTGGCAGTGGTCCAGGCGAACTCGGATGAAAATTTCAAAAAGATATATTCCAGGTCGAATAATCTGGTCAAACTAAGTAGAGAATCAATCTTCAGGATGTTATTTTCATATATATATCCAATAACGTTCCAACCGGAGCATTCGTTTTTGTCTGCAGAGTCATGGAACATAGGCGATATCAACAGACAATTGCGCAACCAGGAAATGGCATTCTGCCAGGCCAGTGACTCATTCCTCTCCCATTCGGTCAAAATTCACACTAGGGGCTTCATTCCACGTTCTACTGAATGCTGACATCTAGTGGAAGGCGTAGGAAGTGCGAACATATCCATGTCTTATTGGGGTGTGAATAGGGGATTACTTCAAATTCGAACAGCCTCAGAATTTCCACTTCCTGTTTCGCCATCATTCGCTGGAGAGAAAACACTGAGATTTCACGGAAAGAGATCGGGGTGCATTGTGAGGATAAGATGACAAGTGACTAATCTGCCATTGCCATCCGTACTGTTAGCTAACATTCAATCGCTGGAAAATAAATGTGACAAACTGAAAGCACGTATATTCTACCAACGGAACATTAAAAACTGTAATATCTAATGTTTCACAGAGTCGTGGCTGAATGACGATAGCATACAGCTGGGGAGTTATACACCCTAGCGGCAGGATAGAACAGTAACCTCTGGTAAGACATAGGGCGGGGGCCTATGCATATTTCTAAACAACAGCTGGTGAACGATATCTAAGGAAGTCTCCAAGGTTTTGCTCGCCTAAGGTAGAGTATCTCATGATAGGCTGTAGACCACACTATCTACCTAGAGAGTTTTTAGCTGTACTTTTCATAGCTATCTACATACCACCACAGACCGACGCTGACACTAAAACTGCACTCAATGAGCTGTATACTGCCATAAGCAAACAGGAAAATGCTCATCCAGAGGTGGCGCTCCTAGTGGTAGGGGATTTTTATACAGGGAAACTCAAATTAGTTTTAACTAATTTCGATCAGCATGTTAAATGTGCAACCAGAGGAAAAAAACTCTGACTACCTTTACTCCACACACAGAGAAGAGTACAAAGCTCTCCATTTGGCAAATCTGGCTATACTTCTATCCTCCTGATTCCTGCTTACAAGCAAAAATTAAAGCAGGATGCACCAGTGCCTCAGTCAATAAAACAGTGGTCAGATGAAGCAGATGCTAAACTACAGAACAGTTTTGCGAGCACAGACTGGAATATGTTCAGGGATTATTCCGATGGCATTGAGGAGTACACCACATCAGTCATTGGCTTCATCAATAAGTGCAGCTACGACATTGTCGCCACAGTGACTGTACGTTCATACCCCAACCAGAAGCCATGGATTCCAAGCCACATTTGCACTGAGCTAAAGGGTAGGGCTGCAGCTGTCAAGGAGCGGGATTCTAACCTGGAAGCTTATAAGAAATCCCGCTATGCCCACCGATGAACCATCAAACAGGCAAAGCGTAAATGCAGGAATAAGATTGAATCGTACTACACGGTCGTCGGATGTGGCAGGGCTTGCAAACTATTACAGACTACAAAGGGAAGCACAGCTGAGAGCTGCCCAGTGACACAAGCGTACCAGATGAGCTAAATAAATTCTTTGCTCACTTCGAGGCAAGTAACACTGAAACATGCATGAGAGCATCAGCTGTTCCGGACGACTTTGTGATCACGCTATCCACAGCCGATGTGAGAAAGACATTTAAACAGGTCAACCTTCACAAGGCCGCAGGGCCAGACGGATTACGAGGACGTGCACTCCGAGCATGCGCTGACCAACTGGCAAGTGTCTTCAGTGACATTTTCAACCTCTCCCTGTCTGAGACTGTAATACCAACATGTTTCGAGCAGACCACCATAGTCCCTGTGCCCAAGAACATGAAGGTAACCTGCCTAAATGACTACCGACCCATAGCCCTCACGTCTGTAGCCATGAAATGCTTTGAAAGGCTGGTCGGGGCTCACATCAACACCATTATCCTAGAAACCCTAGACCCACTCCAATTTGCATATCGTCCCAACAGATCCACAGATGATGCAATCTCTATTGCACTCCACACTGCCCTTTCACACGTGGACAAAAGGAACACCTATGTGAGAATGCAATTCATTGACTACAGCTCTGCGTTCAACACCATAGTGCCCTCAAAGCTCATCACTAAGCTAAGAACCCTGGGACTAAACACCTCCCTCTGGATCCTGGACTTCCTGACGGGTCGCCCCCAGGTGGTAAGCGTAGGAAACAAAACCTCGTGTTCACTGATCCTCAACACTGGGGCCCCACAAGGTTGCATACTCAGCCCCTCCTGTACTCCCAGTTCACCCACGCACACCTCCAACTCAGTCATCAAATTTGCAGACGACACAACAGCAGTAGGCTTGTTTACCAACAACAATGAGACAGCCTATAGGGAGCAGGTCAGAGACCTGACCATGTGGTGCAAGGACAACAACCTCTCCCTCAATGTGATCAAGACAAAGGAGATGATTGTGGAAAAAACAGGAAAAGGAGGACTGAGCACGACCCATTCTCATCGACGGGGCTGTAGTGGAGCAGGCTGAGAGCTTCAAGTTCCTTGGCATCCACATCACCAACATACTAACATGGTCCAAGCACACCAAGACAGTTGTGAAGAGGGCCCGACAAAACCTATACCCCATCAGGAGACTGAGAAGATTTGGCATTGGTCCTCAGATCCTCCAAAGATTTTACAGCTGCACCATCGAGAGCATTCTGACTGGTTGCATCACTGCCTGTTATGGCAACTGCTCGGCCTCCGACCACAAGGCACTACAGCGGTTAGTGTATACGGCCCAGTACATCACCTGGGGCCATGCTTCCTGCCATCCAGCCATACAGGACCTCTATACCAGGTGGTGTCAGAGGAAGACCCTAAAAATTGTCAAAGACTGTTCTCTCTGCTAGCGCAAGGCAAGCGGTACCGGAGCGCCAAGTCTAGGTCCAAGAGGCTTCTAAGAATCTTCTACCCCAAGCCATAAGACTCCTGAACATCTAATCTACCTAGACTACATGTATTTGCATTCCCACCCCCCTTCTATGCTGCAGCTACTCTCTGTTATTATCTATGCATATTACCTCAATTACCTCAATTGACTCTGTACCGGTACCCACTGTATATTGTTCCGCCATTGTTATTTACTGCTGCTCTTTAATTATTTGTTATTCTTATCTCTTTCTTTTTTTGGGGGGGGGGGATTTTCTTAAAACTGCTTTGTTGGTTAGGGGCTTGTAAGCATTTCACTGTAAGGTTGTATTCGGCGCATGTGACAAATAAGATTTGATTTGATTTATTTATATTTTTAATTTGAAATACATTTGAAAAATATTCTAAAAAGCTGTTTTTGCTTTGTCATTATGGGGTACTGCCTAAATGACTACCGACCCATAGCCCTCACGTCTGTAGCCATGAAATGCTTTGAAAGGCTGGTCGGGGCTCACATCAACACCATTGTCCTAGAAAGATTGATTGATGAGGGAGAAAAACCTATTTAATACGTTTTAGAATAAGGCTGTAACGTAACAAAATGATGAAAAAGTCAAGGGGTTCGAATACTTTCTGAATGTACATTAAAATAATAAAATTATTATTTACAATGGCGGCCTAGGAACAGTGGGATAACTGCCTTGTTCAGTGGGAGAACGGCAGATTTCTACCTTGTCAGCTCGGGGATTCGATCTAGCTGGCCCAACGCTCTAACCACTAGGCTACCTGCTGCACCTATACAGCTGTACTATATTAATTTGCTCACTCTGCTATCGCAAATAATTTTCCAGTGCAGCAGGAAATACAAACTTGTATTGTATTCTTGGTTTAATTTCCACTTTACATTTTCAGACTTGATTTGCCCTACAAAAACATCCAACAGTTATAATCCACATAAGAAATCACATATCCTGTTGCTGAAGGTTGATTATCCTGCTGTGAGAATCTGGTTAAATTAAGATACTGTATGGGTGCATATAGAAATGACTGAAGGAGCCCACTTATACAGACAGGATATGAGCAATTGAAGAAGAAGAAGAAGACACAAGGTGAAGGCATGCAGCATCCCCCATCTGTAGACCAGTTTGAGCTTGCTTGAGAGGCAGAGTAAGGATATTTTTTGAACCAGGGATGATTCTATCCCAAATCCTGTTTTCTCTTCGTCCAAGAGAAGATCTGTGTTCTGCCCGCAAACTCCAGTTAGAGGCCCTGTGTGGGTGTGTGTGTGTGTGTGTGTGTGTGTGTGTGTGTGTGTGTGTGTGTGTGTGTGTGTGTATGCTGACTGGGCCACAGCTGTGTAGTAGGGGACAGAAGGTGTCCTTGTGGCCTGAGTGCATTATTCAGACATGGGCTCTGCAGCTGCAGCCTCTGACACTGGCTCTGAGCTCTACGGACAACCACATCTCATCCAGAGCTCTGTTACTCTCCTTTATCTGGCAAAGATTTTGGAAAGGAACGTTGGAATTAATGAAAATAGCGACTAAATTGGTGGCTTTTTATATTTGGAAGAGAGAGAGAGAGAGAGAGAGAGAGAGAGAGAGAGAGAGAGAGAGAGAGAGACACACGGCTGATGGGTCTGTAGGGGGAAGAGTAGGTTTATTTTAACCTGGTAATGAGGTGTAGGTCTGGGACACAGGGACCTCTACAGGAGCCACTGTTTAATGGTCCCAGCCCACAACTGTTTGTAAAAAAGTAGTTGGGAACGGGATATACATTGATTTATTTGAACAAACATACAGTGTAGGCCTTGGTGTTTACATTAAGGTCAATTGTTTTTGTTCCAACAGATTTTTACTGACAAACTATTTGGATTTCAATGATTTTTGTTTATTTAACAAAAAAGATTAGTCTTAGCTAAAATTGATTCAATGAATATCAAAATAATTAGCTTAAAGATCTCTCTTTTTATATTTCTAGCATATGTGGTGTCTTGCTGGTGTCATGGACATTTTATATTTACCTCAATTATACACCCAGGCTTAAAATCTCTCCTCACAACCAAATTAGACTTTTATTGCATGGATATGAAATATAGCATTCTAAATCTGAACTGACTGAAAGATGGATGTTGTGGCATCCTAGGGCATATTAGAATGTGAAGAGCTTATCGTAATAATAGGTAGATTTAAGATGACTGTGTTCAGACACATAAATCCTCTCCTCCCTCTCTTCCCTCATTCACTGGAGATGTGCCAACTTATTGGAGGTCTCAATCTTCAAACTGACAACACTCTGTGGCCTGTCTTTGGGCCGTCTCTGCCCACACAAAACTCACTCATTCACATTTCTCTCTCTCTCTCTCTCAACACCTTGTCTTCTTGTCCACAAGTAGCCTACACAACGCATCAGATAGATCTCGAGTAGATTTTTCATGAATCAGTGATTCCAAATACATAGAGTAAAGGCCTAGATTTAATCACTTCTTCCTTAAGCCGTGATAACAGACAACTGCATAGCAGTTTCATTGATTTTATTTAGGAGATGTCAGAGGATTAACTGTGTGGAAGCTGTTGTGTTACTTATAGCGGTCATTGCCATAGGATGCTCTGAGTCGAATTAGTAATAATCCCATGCAACCTTGTTACAAGTTTAGGGTCGGACCCTTTCTTTCAATTTTTGCCTAAAATGACATACCCAAATCTAACTGCCTGTAGCTCAGGACCTGAAGCAAGGATATGCATATTCTTGATAGCATTTGAAAGGAAACACTTTGAAGTTTGTGGATAATGTGAAGGGAATGCAGGAGAATATCGGCAGGTAGCCTAGTGGTTGATCCAGTAACCAAAAGATTGCTGGATTGAATCCCCGAACTGACAAGGTAAACATCTGTCGTTCTACCTCTGAACAAGGCAGTTAACCCACTGTTCCCCGGAAGGCCATCACTGTAAATAAGAATTTGTTCTTAACTGACTTGCCTAGTTAAATAAAGGTTACACAATATAACACATTAGATCTGGTAAAAGATAATACAACAAAAAAACACATTGTTTTTTAGTATTTTGTTTGTACCATAATCTTTGAAATGCAAGAGAAAGGCCATAATATATTATTCCAACCCAGGCACAATTTAGATGTTGGCCACTAGATGGCAGCAGTGTATGTGCACAGTTTTAGACTGATCCAATGAACCATTGCATATATGTTCAAAATTTTGTGTCAAGACTGCCCAAATGTGCCTAATTGGTTTATTAATAACTTTTCAAGTTCATAATTGTGCACTCTCCTCAAACAATAGCATGGTATTATTTTACTGTAATAGCTACTGTAAATTGGACAGTGCAGTTAGATTAATGAGAATTTAAGCTTTCTGCCAACATCAGATACGTCTATGTCCTGGGAAGTTTTCTTGTTACTTACATCCTCATGCTAATTAGCCTACGTTGGCTCAACCGTCCCGCAGGGGACCTACCGATCCTGTAGAGGTTTTGAACACTGAAATGTATGTTGTAATCTACACCTCAATTAGGCTCATATCAGTTATTTTGTTGAATGATTTTCCATTTGAGTGTCATTAATTCTATATAGCCTACACTTTCTTGATCTAAACCTCTGACGTGGGGAAGGAAGTGTCTTCGTGACAATGACCACACTAGCAACCATTCACCGATTTGACAGGTCTAATGCAGTTACACTTCAGACACTGCCAAAACACCAGCTCTGCGAGTGTCGGCTATCGCCGGTTAATGCTTGATCTACTTGAAGCTTGGACTAATATTCAGTTTGGCAAAAGCCAATCCACTGCACCACATTTTTCAATTTGGTCATGCCTTACAGGACACTCAATTAGCTTCAAGGTAAGGAAACAGTTGTTGGTGTCAAGGGAAAATTTCAGTAAGAGACTTCAGGTCCTTTTAGCATATAAATATGCTAACGTTTAGTTCAGAGGTAAATTATTTAGTTTTCAGAAATGAAGGGATGCTGGTTGGAAAATAATGAAGGAGAAAACAAATATGGTAACTGGTATGTGGCGTGTGTTACCATGGCGACGGTAACTCCAACTGGCAAGCTGGTGAGTGACAGGTAGAAATCAACTAAAGTTAACCTCTTCTGTGGGTGTGTGTGTAACTTTGTTTGAGTGTGAGTGTGCATTTATGTTTTCAGAGAAACAGAGAAAAGCTTTTACAGAGCTCGTTAATTCTTCATTCTAAGCACACTCGGCCACATTTTTCATCTGTCAATATTTATAACACAGAAAAAAGTGACTGCACTTACAGTGCCTACAGAAATATTCACAACCATTGACTTTTTCCACATTTTGCTGTGTTACAACCTGAATCAATTTAAAATGGATTACATTTTGATTTTTTGGGGGGCACTGGCTTACACACAATACCCCATAATGGCAAAGTGGAATTATGTTATTTGAAGTTTTTACACATTAATTAAAAATTAAAGTTGAAATGTTTTGAGTCAATAAGTATTCAACCCATTTGTCATGCCAAGCCTAAATCATTTCAGGAGTAAAACATGTCCTCAGCAAGTCACTTAAAACAGTTACCGAGTTTAATAGCTCTGATAGGAGGAAACTGAGGATGGAGCAACAACATTGTATACTGAACAAAAATATAAACGCAACATGACACATTTTCAAATCAGTCAATTTAATTAAATTCACTAGACCCTAATCTATGGTTTTCACCTGATCGGGCAGGGGCACAGCCATGCGTGGGACTGGGAGGGCATAAGCCCTGTCGGTGGGCTGTCTCTGCCCACACATTCACATCTCTCTCTCAGCTCTCAACACCTTGTGTTCTTGTCCACAAGTAGCCTACACAACGCATCAGATAGATCTCCAGTAGATTTTCTATGAATCAGAGATTCAAAAAACATAGACTAAGGCCTAGATTAAATCAGTTCTTCCTTAAATTGCAATAACAGACAACTGCATAGCAGTTTCAATGATTTTATTTAGGAGATGTCAGATGGTTAACTGTGTTGGAGCTGTCAAATCAACAAATGGCTCCTGGCATTACTTATAGGGTTCATTGCCATTGGATGCCCTGAGTCAAATTAGCAATAATCCCATGCAGCCTTGTTACAAGTTTAAACATTAACATAGCCTACACTTCCTTGTTCAATACTTCTGATGCAGGGGAAGGGTGTGGCTTGTAACGGTGGGCCTGGCTCCACAGTGGGGAGCCAGGCCCAGCAAATGGCAATACGTTTTTTTTCGCACAAAAGGGCTTTACAACAGACACAAATACTCTTCAGTTTCATCAGCTGTTCTTGTGGCTGGTCACAAATGATCCCGCAGGTGAAAAAGCGGTATGTGGAGGTCCTGGGCTGGTGTGGTTACATATAGTCGGCAGTTGTGAGGCCGGTAGGACATACTGCCAAATTCTCTAAAACAACTTTGGAGGTGGCTTATGGAAGAGAAATTAACATTCAACAGCTCTGGTAGACATTCCTGCAGTCAGCATGCCAATTGCACACTCCCTCAAAACTTGAGACATCTGTGGCATTGTGTTAAGTGACTGAACTGCACATTTTAGAGTGGCCTTTTTTTGTCCCTAGCTCAAGGTGCACCTGTGTAATTATAATACTATTTACTGATATGGCACACCTGTCCGGTGGATGGATTATCGTGGCAAAGGAGAAATGCTCACTAACAGGGATGTAAAACCAATTTATTCACAAAATTGGAGAGAGATAAGCTATTTTTATATATGGAACATTTCTTGGATCTTTTATTTCAGATCATGAAACATGGGACCAACACTTTACATGTTCAGTTTATATTTTTGTTCGGTACAGTTACTCCAAAATACTAACTTAATTGACAGAGTGAAAATAGGGAAGCTTGTACAGAATAAAATTATTCCAAAATGTATATCCTGTTTGCAACAAGGCAATAAAGCAATTCACTTGTTGTCCTGAATACAAAGAGTTCAGTACAACACATTCAGTACAACACATTACTAAATACCTCTCTCCATATTTTTAAGCAGAGCAGTGGCTGCATCATGTTATGGGTATGCTTGTAATTGTTAAGAACTGGGGAGTTTTTCAGGATGAAAAAAAGAAATGGAAGGGATCTAAACACAGGCAAAATCATAGAGGAAAACCTGGTTCTGTCTGGTTTCCACCAAACACTGGGAGATGAATTCACCTTTCAGCAGGACAATAACCGAAACACAAGGCCAAATCTACACTGGAGTTGCTTACCAGGAAGACATGGAATGTTCCTGAGAGGCTGAGTTAAGTTACAGTTCTGACTTGGATCTTCTTGAAATATATGGCAAGACCTGAAAAGGGTTGTCTAGCAATGATCAACAACCAATTTGACAGAGCTTGAACAATTTTGAAAATAATAATGGGCAAATGTTGCACAATCCAGGTGTGGAAATATCTTACAGATGTACCCAGAAAGTACTACTACAAGGTATTTACTTAGGGGTGTGAATACTTATGTAAATTTGATATTTCTGTATTTCATTTTCAATACATGTCACTTTGTCGTTATTGTGTGTAGATGGGTGAGAAAAACACATGTTTAATCAATTTTGAATTTAGGCAAAATGTGGACAATTCAAGGTGTATGAATACTTTCTGAAGGAACTGAAGATACAGTTGAAGTCGGAAGTTTACATACACTTAGGTTGGAGTCATTAAAACTTGTTTTTCAACAATTCCACAAATTCCTTGTTAAAACAACATTGTTTTGGTAAGTTGGTTAGGACTTCTACTTTGTGCATGACACAAGTCATTTTTCCAACATTTGTTTACAGAAAGATTCTTTCACTTATAATTCACTGTATCACAATTCCAGTGGGTCAAAAGTTTACATGCACTAAGTTGACTGTGCCTTTTAATAACCTCTTGCGACGAGCAAACCCGTGTCCGGGAGCGTAATCATAGCCTCAAATGCATTAGCATAACGCAGCGGACATAAATACCCCTAGAAACTTTTCCTATTCATGAAAATCGCAAATTAAATGAAATAAATATATCCAAACACAAGCTTAGTCTTTTGTTAACAACACTGTCATCCCAGATTTTCAAAATATGCGTTACAGCCAACGCTAGACAAGCATTTGTGTAAGTTTATCATGGCATAATGCTATGCTAGCTCTGCTGGCAGCAGGCAACATTTTCACGAAAATAAGAAAAGCAACCAAATTAAATCATTTACCTTTGAAGAACTTCAGATGATTTTCACTCAGGAGACTCCCAGTTAGATAGAAAATGTTTATTTTTGTCAGGCCAGAGATCTGGGGTTTGTAGTTGTGTTTGTCTTGGGGTTTGGTGGTGGTATTGGGATTGTAGCTTTGGGTTATAGCCATATTCACGCTTAGTGTCAGTACTCTTTGTTAGTCCGACTGTTTCTTTCGTTTATTGTTTTTTGTAAGTTCGTGTTTCTTTGTTATCATGGATCCACTACGCTGCAGTTTGAAAACTATATGAAAACGCAGAATCACCCACCACCAACGGACCAAGCGAAATAGCTCCCGTTTCTTCATCATGCTTGGCTGAGAAATCGACCGGAAAATGCTGCAACTATAACGGCAAACTTTTTTCAAAATTTGCTCCATAATATCGACAGAAACACGGTAAACGCTGTTTAGGATCCATCCTCAAGGTGTTTTTAACATATATATTCGATAATATATCCGTCGAGGCAATTGGTTTCTCATAAGAAGCGATTGGAAAATTGTCTACCTCAGTATTTTACGCAAGATTTTCTGCGGGAGACACCATGTGACCACTTGCTATATATGGTCCCTTACAGCCATTCTTCAATGGAAATGCCTAAAACGACGTTACAATGCTGTAGACACCTTGGGGAATACGTGGAAAACGTAAGCTCATTCGTAGCTCATTCACAGCCATATAAGGAGTCATTGGCATGAGGCGGTTTCAAAAAATGCGGCACTTCCTGGTTGGATTTTTATCTGGGTTTTGCCTGTAACATCAGTTCTGTGGCACTCACAGACAATATCTTTGCAGTTTTGGAAACAACAGAGTGTTTTCTTTCCAAAGGTGTCATTTAAATGCATAGTCAAGCATCTTTTCGTGACAAAATATCTTGTTTAAAACGGGAACGTTTTTCATCCAAAAATTGTAATAGCGCCCCCTAATTCATATTAAACAGTTTGTAAAATTCCAGAAAATCATGTCATGGCTTTAGAAGCTTCTGTTAGGCTAATTGACATATTTTAGTAAATTGGAGTTGTACCTGTGGATGTATTTCAAGGCCTACCTTCTAACTCTGTGCCTCTTTGCTTGACATTATTGAATATCAAAAGAAATCAACCAAGAAAATTGTAGACCTCCACAAGTCTGGTTCATCTTTGGGAGCAATTTCCAAATGCCTGAAGGTACCACGTTCATCTGTACAAACAATAGTACGCGAATAGTACGCGAGTATAAACACCGTAAATAAAAGCCGTCATACCGCTTAGGAAGGAGATGCGTTGTATCCTAGAGATTAGCGTACTTTGGTGTGAAAGTGTAACTCAATCCCAGAACAACAGCAAAGGACCTTGTGAAGATGCGGAGGAAACAGGTACAAAAGTATCTATATTCACAGTAAAACGAGTCCTATATTGACATAAAATGAAAGGCCGCTCAGCAAGGAAGAAGCCACTGCTCCAAAACCGCCAGACTACGGATTGCAACTGCACATGGGGACAAAGATGGTACTTTTTGGAGAAATGTCCTCTGGTCTGATGAAGCAAAATACAACTGTTTGGCCACAATGACCATCGTTATGTTTGGAGGATAAAGGAGGAGGCTTGCAAGCTGAAGAACACCATCCCAACCGTGAAGCACGGGGGTGACAGCATCATGTTGTGGGGGTGCTTTGCTGCAAGAGGGACTGGTGCACTTTGCAAAATAGATGGCTTCATGAGAAAGGAAAAGTATGTGGATATATTGAAGCAACATCTCAGACATCAGTCAGGAAGTAAAAGCTTGGTCACAAATGGGTCTTCCAAATGGACAATGACCCCAAACATACTTTGAAAGTTGTGGCAAATGGCTTAAGGACAACAAAGTCAAGGTATTGGAGTGACCATCACAAAGCCCCGACCTCAATCTTATAGAACATTTGTGGGCAGAACTGAAAAAGCGTGTGTGAGCAAGCAGGCCTACAAACCTCACTCAGTTACACCAGCTCTGTCAGGAGGAATGGGCCAAAATTCACCCAACTTATTGTGGGGATCTTGAGGAAGGCTACCCAAAATGTTTGACCCAAGTTAAACAATTTAAAGGCAGTGCTATCAAATACTAATTGAGTGTATGTAAACTTCTGACCCACTGGGAATGTGATGAAATAAATAAAAGCTGAAATAAATCATTCTCTCTGCTATTATTCTGACATTTCCCATTCTTAAAACAAGGTGATGATCCTAACTGACCTAAGTCGGGTAATATTTTACTCTGAATAAATTTCATGAATTGTGAAAAACTGAGTTTAAGTGTATTTGGCTGAGGTGTATGTAAACTTCCAACTTCAACTGTAAATTCATGTGAATGCAATAATCTGAATGTATATCGGATTTGGGAGGTTTAGCTGAAGCCATAGCTCCTGATTTTAAATTGATCATTTTCTCTGAGTGAGTAAATAACCCTGCAGCAACAGGAAATGTGAATTATTATTATAATTAAATGGCATTTTTGTGTGAGTTGATCCATGTTTTGTTAGGACAAATCAAGTCTGACATTTTAAAGTAGACTTTAGAAGCCTCTTTAAACCTCGAATACACTACAAGTTTGCATTTCCTGCTGTGCATTGCATTTCCTGTAACAACAGGGTGATTAAATTAAGATCCTACACCTGTACTTTCAAGAATGGTCTCATTGTGAGTTCAATGACTTAAAGTAAATAAAATAAAATTTTATTTGTCACATGCGCCGAATACAATTGGTGTAGACTTTACCGTGAAATGCTTACTTACGAGCCTTTCCCAATGATGCAGAGTAAAACAATGTTTTTATTAAACTAAAATAGTAATACAAGAGGAATAGAATCCACAAGAATTTAGTTTTATACAGGGAGTACCATTACCAGATCAATGTGCAGGGGTGTTGTAACTTTAATGTGTTTGAGTTAATGTTTAAGTTTATTCTTTGAGCTATATCTAAAGATATTTCTTTAGATTTATTTGCATATGTAATTGTATTGAATTGTGTTGAATTACGCTTTTTGACTGCAAGTCCCAGAATGCCTTGTGAGAGGAATGAGTGATAACGTGCCAATTATGTGCAGGTGTGGGGGATTGTGGCTGACTTTCCGACAGCATCTTACCTGCATTGCTCTGTACCAAAACAATTGTTGTTAAATGTAACGTAAACAAGTATTCTTACTAAAAGAAGCTTTCGTATCAAAACCGACGTCCCGAGTCATTACTAAGAAGTTAGTTAATCTAAAATTTGGTGCCGAAACCCGGGATATGAGCTGCGACGAAGAAGTGGCTGAAATGGCTGAGGAGGAACGTCGGCATGAAGCAGAAAGAATGAGACAAAAGCGGGGTACCATTCGAGGCGCAACAACACGGATTTTGAATCAGATTGACGTGGAAATATCCAAGTCAAATCCGGATACCGATCACTTGAGTACATTGTTGGAATTGTTATCAGCTAAGGAGGACAGTTTGTTTGAACTCGATCGTGGAATTGAACAGTTAACGCCATTGGACGGATTGGAGGCAGAGATTGCATGCACGGAGGATTATAAAGAGTGCATTATCATGCTGAAGAGTCATGCACAAAGAGTGATAACGAAGAAACAGGACGTCAATCCACTACCAGCCCGGGTGAGTGACGTTAACTCAGTAAGGCTACCGAAGTTGATTATTGAGAAATTCTATGGAGATGTCAGTATGTGGCAGGAGTTTTGGAGCCAATATGAGACTGCTATTCACAACAATGATTCACTGTGTAAAAAAAAGGAAGTTTATCTATTTGAAAACATATCTCACTGGACCAGCTGCAAAGACAGTAGCAGGACTGATGTTAACAGACAGTAACTATGATAATGCAATCGCTCTACTCAAGAGCAGATTTGGAAGGAAAGATCTTGTGATTAGTGCTCATATGTCAAAGCTGCTGAATCTCACACCTGTGAAGAAATCCTCTGATCTAAATGCATTGAGGCAGCTATGTGATGAATGTGAAATTCAGATTAGGAGCTTGGAATCACTGGACGTAGTGTCAGAAACCTATGGAAGCCTACTATGCCCAATCTTACTACAGATGATTCCAGAGGACATAGCTCTTGACTATAGTCGTCAGAGGTGAGAAGATGATGAATGGAAAGTGTCTGAGATTATCAGTTTCCTACAGAGAGAGGTTCAGAGCAGGGAGAGAGCGCTACAAATGACAAGATCATACAACCAACAGAAAGAGAGCAAACCATGGAACAAGTCATGCTTCTCCAATGAAATGAAAACAAAAAGACCCAACATGCCCTCTGCTGCAGCACTGCATACAGCCAGCCAGAAGGAACAACAAACGTGTCTATTTTGTGACAGTGCAGACCACAAATCAGAAAACTGCCCTGACTACAATATTGCTACACGCAAAGAGAAACTAAAGAACATGGGAAGATGCCTTGTATGTTTAGGACAGAAACACATAGCAAAATTCTGTAAAGTCAAAGATGCGTCATGTGCAACATGTGGAAGCAGACATCACATTGCGGTGTGTACCAGTAAGAGGAGTGAGGTGCAACCCCCTGCCTGTTTCTGTAGATGCTGTTGTTTCCTCAGTTATTCCCCATTCAGTGAAGATGAAACCAGATGGACAGAACACTGGGTTGCTACAAATGGCAAAGGCATGGGTAGAAGGCCCATCAGGCAGGAAGATAGCTCATTGCTTACTAGATGGAGGCAGTCAGAGAAGCTTCATACATGAAAACCTTGTGAAGGGCTTGAAGCTACCAGTAATCAGACAAGAGGCACTCACTCTTCACATGTTTGGCTCCTCTGCCCCAGCAACATCCCAACGCAACACAGTGAAAGTCATCTTGGAGAATGTCTGGGACAAACAGCAGAGAATAGAGATAGAGGCAATTGAAACCCCACAAGTGTGCACAGCTGTGATGAAGGTTCCTGGTGAACAGATTCAGTATGAGCTCAGTAAAAGGGGACTGCAGCTCGCAGACTTTCCAGGAGATGACAATGATCCTGAACTCTCTGTCCTGATAGGAGCAGACTACTACTGGCAGATAGTATCAGGCAGAGTGGAGCGACTGACGGAGACGCTAGTTGCTTTAGAGAGCACCTTTGGATGGTCGGTGCAGGGACCCGTGTCCATGTCAAGTGTCGCCGAGGCAACCTGCATGTTCATCCCACTTGATGAAGACACATTACTCTCCAAGCAACTGCATGCATTCTGGGAGCTTGAGTCGCTGGGTATTCTAAGCGAGAGGACACAGAACCCAGAGGAAACCGAAGCTCTACAAAGGTTTGAGGAAACAACCACCATCAAAGATGGGCGATACCATGTGGAGTTGCCATGGAAATGAGAAATGCCAGAACTCCAAGACAACTATAGAATCGCCAAGAAACGGTTTGAATGTCTGAAGAAAAGACTGAAGAAGGATGTGACGTTGTACAGCAGATACAATGAAGTAGTAGAATACTACTTACAACAAGATATGGCAGAGGACGTGCCCAAGGACAACGCATCAAGTGCAGACAACGTAAAATACTACTTACCTCACCATGCAGTACTCCGAGAAGATAAGGTGACAACAAAACTGAGAGTGGTGTTTGATGCCTCGTCCCGTGAAGATGGCTGTCCATCTCTCAATGACTGTCTACTCACAGGACCGAACCTGAATCCGGATCTGCTCAGCGTTCTGATAAAGTTCAGACTACATGAGATCGCATTCATGGCAGACATCAAGAAAGCTTTCCTGCAGATATCCCTAGCAGAGAGAGACAGAGACGCCGTGAGATTTCTATGGCTCACAGGCCCACCAAGGGGAGAAAATGAAGAGGAGCTGCGTGTGCTGAGGATATAAAGAGTGGTATTTGGAGCTTCCCCAAGTCCATTTTTGCTGGCAGCTACAATCAGGAAGCACCTGAACCAATATGAAACACAACAACCAGAAGTTGTAGAGATACTGAGAGAGTCACTCTACGTAGATGACTTCATTGCAAGTTCACGCAATGTTGAAGAGGCTTACCTTGTGACAACAACTGCAAAGCGAATGCTGTCGATTGCAGGCATGGACCTCTGCAAATGGATGACCAATTCTCCTGAATTGAAAACAAAATGGGAGGAGAGTACGACAACTGACCACCCGTTGACGTTACAAACACAAGGATTAGTGCTGAAGGTTTTATGTTTAGTATGGAGACCGGAAACAGATTACTTTGTGTTTGACCTCAGGCCGTTATTGAGCATTCTAAAGCAAAAGGAAAACACAAAGAGAAGTGTTCTGCAGTCGTCTGCACGTATCTTCGACCCTCTTGGTTTCTTATCTCCCTTCACCATCAGGATCAAGTGCATGTTCCAGGAAATGTGGGAGAGAGGACTCAGCTGGGACGAAGAATTACCACCTGATCTGACACGAGAATGGCAACAGTGGTGTTCAGAACTACCCCAGTTACACCAGCTCATCATACCAAGGTGGTACCGAACAGACATGCGGCCACAGAATAACCACACCCTGAAACTACACGTGTTCTGTTATGCAAGTGAAATGGCTTACAGTGCAGTAGCTTACTTGCAAGGTGAGTCACAAGACAGGGAAACAACAAGTCTAGTTGCATCCAAGTCCAGGGTAGCCCCACTTAAGAAAATGACGCTGCCACGCCTGGAGCTCATGGGAGCTGTGATTGGAGCGAGACTAGCAAACAACTTGATGACCACACTGAAAATGGAAGAAAAACAGATCAAAATGTGGACAGACTCGATGATCGTGCTGCATTGGATTTGCAGCTCAGCTCAGAAATGGAAACAGTTTGTTTGCGAACAGAGTGACGGAGATCCAGTCCTTGACCAATCCAGAGTCATGGTCACATATTGAAGGGAAAATTAATCCAGCTGACCTCCCTACCAGAGGACAAACTGTTTGAAACTTGACACAGAGCGAGCTATGGTGGAATGGACCCAGAATTCTGACATCACCCAATCAGTCCGAAGAGACTGATGATAACAAGGTTCCGGAAGAGGTGAATATAGAACTCAAGTCCAGTTGCCAGTTTACTGTACAACTCGCAGGAAACAGCACAGACAGCACTGAACCTGTGTTGGAGCTTGAAAGGTACAGCAAACTGAAAAGAGTGTTCAGAGTCACCGCCTAGATAAACAGATTCATAGCCAATGCTCGTACAACCATAAAGATGCAAGGTGAACTGACTGCTGACGAACTGTTCAATGCAGAAAAGTACTGGATTAAGGTAACACAACAATAGAGTTTCGGACAGGAGATCAAACTACTGAAGGCAGGAAAAAGCCTAAACAATGACTGTAAAATCAGAGAACTGAAACCTTTTCTGGACGAACACGAACTACTCAGTGTAGGAGGAAGACTGCAACAGTCCAACTTCACATTCAGAGAGCAGCACCCATGGGTTCTGCCCAATAAGTCCAGATACTCAGAAATGCTGTTACAGTACCACCATGAGAAGGTGATGCATTCTGGAGCAAGAGACACTCTAGTACAAATCAGAGAGCGATACTGGATCTTGAGTGCTAGGCAGCTAGTCAAGAGCACAGTGGCAAGATGTATAGTGTGCAAGAGATTCAAGGCAAGGGCCGGACAGCAGGTCACTGCGCCTTTACCAAAAGACAGAATAACTGAATCCCCACCATTCGAAGTCACAGGTGTGGATTTTGCAGGACCGCTCTATGTGAAAGAAAATGGCTCTGTGAAGTCATACATTGCACTGTTCACTTGAGCTGTAACCAGAGCAGTGCATTTGGAACTGGTCTCAGATCAGTCAACAGAGACATTCCTGTTAGCTCTATAAAGATTCATCTCAAGGAGAGGATTATGCAAGGTAATCTACTCAGACAATGCAAAAACGTTAAAGAGAGCTGATCAGGTCTTGAAAGAGCTGTGGAAGGCAATCGAAGAGCCCCAACTCTTGGCGTTCTTCTCAGAAAGGGGCATCACCTGGAGGTTCATCGCAGAGCGAGCAGCCTGGTGGGGCGGATTCTGGGAAAGACTCGTCAGGTCAGTAAAAACATGCCTGCGAAAGGTTCTTGGGAGAGCTTCACTTAATTTTGAAGAGATGTGCACAGTCCTGACAGAGGTTGAAGCTATCCTAAATTCTAGGCCTCTGACCTTCATGCACAATGAGGTGGATGAACCACAACACCTGACCCCAGCACACTTCCTGGTGGGTAAAAGACTAACCTCTTTGCCTCCAAAGCCATTTCCAGCTGACACTCAGCACCCAACGTTAAACAAGGGGGAAATGACACGCAGATGGAAGTACAAGCAGAGACTTGTGACCAGTTTCTGGAACAGTTGGCGAAGAGACTACTTGCTGGATCTAAAGTCAGCACACCACTGTGACACACCACAGCCCACCCCACTGAAGGCGGGTGACGTTGTACTCATTGGAGAAGATAACACACCCAGACAAACCTGGAAACTAGGAAAGATTGAGGAACTGTTTCCAGGCTGAGATGGCTTAGTTAGATCATGTTCAATTCGTACTGCTTCAGGGACTTTGTTGAGGAGACCTATTCAGTTGATATACTGCCTAGAGATCTAGAAGAACACAATTGTTCATCGGGGGGGGGAGGATGTTGTAACTTAAATGTGTTTGAGTTAATGTTTAAGTTTATTCTTTGAGCTATTTCTAAAGATATTTCTTTAGATTTATTAGCATATGTAATTGTATTGAATTGTGTTGAATTACGCTTTTTGACTGCAAGTCCCAGAATGCCTTGTGAGAGTAATGAGTGATAACGTGGCAATTATGTGCAGGTGCGGGGGATTGTGGCTGACTTTCCGACAGCATCTTACCTGCATTGCTCTGTAACAAAACAATTGTTGTTAAATGTAACGTAAACAAGCATTCTTACTAAAAGAAGCTTTCGTATCAAAACCGACGTCCCGAGTCATTACTAAGAAGTTAGTTAATCTAAAAGGGGTGCGAGGTATTTGAGGTAGATATGTACATAAAGTCAAGGTAAAGTGGCTAGGTATCAGGATAGATAATAATAAGAATAAGAATAAGAACAGAGTAGCAGCAGCATAGGATGTGTCACGCCTGCTCCCGCTCCCCCTCCCTGGAGCTCGAGGGCGCCAGGCTACCCGTCATCATACACACCTGTTACCAACATCACGCAGCTGCGCTCATTGGACTCACCTGGACTCGTTCACTTTGTTGATTACCCCCGGTATATCTGTCTGTTCCTTGGTTGTGTTTCCTGTGTCTGCATTATTGTGTTTGTTATGTGTTCCTGTCCAGACTCTGTTCTGTTTCATATCCGTCAGCTAATAAACCTTCACTCCCTGTACCTGCTTCTCATCTCGTGCGTCGTTCCTTACATGATGAGTGTGTGTGTATTTTTATTTTTTATTTTTTTTATTTAACCAGGTAGGCTAGTTGAGAACAAGTTCTCATTTGCAACTGCGACCTGGCCAAGATAAAGCATAGCAGTGTGAACAGACAACACAGAGTTACACATGGAGTAAACAATTAAGTCAATAACAAAGTAGAAAAAAAGAGAGTCTATATACATTGTGTGCAAAAGGCATGAGGAGGTAGGCGAATAATTACAATTTTGTGTGATAAATGATCAGATGGTCATGTACAGGTAGAGATGTGCAAAAGAGCAGAAAAGTAAATAAATAAAAACAGTATGGGGATGAGGTAGGTAAAAATGGGTGGGCTATTTACCGATAGACTATGTACAGCTGCAGCGATCGGTTAACTGCTCAGATAGCAGATGTTTGAAGTTGGTGAGGGAGATAAAAGTCTCCAACTTCAGCGATTTTTGCAATTCGTTCCAGTCACAGGCAGCAGAGAACTGGAACGAAAGGCGGCCAAATGAGGTGTTGTCTTTAGGGATCATCAGTGAGATACACCTGCTGGAGCGCATGCTACGGGTGGGTGTTGCCATCGTGACCAGTGAACTGAGATAAGGCGGAGCTTTACCTAGCATGGACTTGTACATGACCTGGAGCCAGTGGGTCTCGCGACGAATATGTAGTGAGGGCCAGCCGACTAGAGCATACAGGTCGCAGTGGTGGGTGGTATAAGGTGCTTTAGTGACAAAACGGATGGCACTGTGATAAACTGCATCCAGTTTGCTGAGTAGAGAGTTACAAGCTATTTTGTAGATGACATCGCCGAAGTCGAGGATCGGTAGGATAGTCAGTTTTACTAGGGTAAGTTTGGCGGCGTGAGTGAAGGAGGCTTTGTTGCGGAATAGAAAGCCGACTCTAGATTTGATTTTCGATTGGAGATGTTTGATATGAGTCTGGAAGGAGAGTTTACAGTCTAGCCAGACGCCTAGGTACTTATAGATGTCCACATATTCAAGGTCGGAACCATCTAGGGTGGTGATGCTAGTCAGGCGTGCGGGTGCAGTCAGCGAACGGTTGAAAAGCATGCATTTGGTTTTACTAGCGTTTAAGAGCAGTTGGAGGCCACAGAAGGAGTGTTGTATGGCATTGAAGCTCGTTTGGAGGTTAGATAGCACAGTGTCCAAGGACGGGCCAGAAGTATATAGAATGGTGTTGTCTGCGTAGAGGTGGATCAGGGAATCGCCCGCAGCAAGAGCAACATCATTGATATATACAGAGAAAAGAGTCGGCCCGAGAATTGAACCCTGTGGCACCCCCATAGAGACTGCCAGAGGACCGGACAGCATGCCCTCCGATTTGACACACTGAACTCTGTCTGCAAAGTAGTTGGTGATCCAGGCACGGCAGTCATCAGAAAAACCGAGGCTACTGAGTCTGCCAATAAGAATTTGGTGATTGACAGAGTCGAAAGCCTTGGCAAGGTCAATGAAGACGGCTGCACAGTACTGTCTTTTATCGATGGCGGTTATGATATCGTTTAGTACCTTGAGCGTGGCTGAGGTGCACCCGTGACCGGCTCGGAAACCAGATTGCACAGCGGAGAAGGTACAGTGGGATTTGAGATGGTCAGTGACCTGTTTGTTGACTTGGCTTTCGAAGACCTTAGATAGGCAGGGCAGGATGGATATAGGTCTGTAACAGTGGATAAGAAGGGGATGAGGTCTGTCTCAACAGTTTGGTATTTGTGGCGGCGGATAGTTTCAGAAATAGGGGTCCAGATTGTTTTTGTACGGGTCCAGGTTTTGCAGCTCTTTCAGAACATCTGCTATCTGGATTTGGGTAAAGGAGAACCTGGAGAGGCTTGGGCGAGTAGCTGCGGGGGGCGGAGCTGTTGGCCGAGGTTGGAGTAGCCAGGCGGAAGGCATGGCCAGCCGTTGAGAAATGCTTGTTGAAGTTTTCGATAATCATGGATTTATCGGTGGTGACCGTGTTACCTAGCCTCAGTGCAGTGGGCAGCTGGGAGGAGGTGCTCTTGTTCTCCATGGACTTCACAGTGTCCCAGAACTTTTTGGAGTTGGAGCTACAGGATGCAAATTTCTGCCTGAAGAAGCTGGCCTTAGCTTTCCTGACTGACTGCGTGTATTGGTTCCTGACTTCCCTGAACAGTTGCATATCGCGGGGACTATTCGATGCTATTGCAGTCCGCCACAGGATGTTTTTGTGCTGGTCGAGGGCAGTCGGGTCTGGAGTGAACCAAGGGCTGTATCTGTTCTTAGTTCTGCATTTTTTGAACGGAGCATGCTTATCTAAAATGGTGAGTAAGTTACTTTTAAAGAATGACCAGGCATCCTCAACTGACGGGATGAGGTCAATGTCCTTCCAGGATACCCGGGCCAGGTCGATTAGAAAGGCCTGCTCACAGAAGTGTTTTAGGGAGCGTTTGACAGTGATGAGGGTTGGTCGTTTGACTGCGGCCGTTTGACTGCGGCTCCGTAGCGGATACAGGCAATGAGGCAGTGATCGCTGAGATCCTGGTTGAAGACAGCGGAGGTGTATTTGGAGGGCCAGTTGGTCAGGATGACGTCTATGAGGGTGCCCTTGTTTACAGAGTTAGGGTTGTACCTGGTGGGTTCCTTGATGATTTGTGTGAGATTGAGGGCATCTAGCTTAGATTGTAGGACTGCCGGGGTGTTAAGCATATCCCAGTTTAGGTCACCTAACAGAACAAACTCTGAAGCTAGATGGGGGGCGATCAATTCACAAATGGTGTCCAGGGCACAGCTGGGAGCTGAGGGGGGTCGGTAGCAGGTGGCAACAGTGAGATATTTAATTCTGGAGAGAGTCATTTTTAAAATTAGTAGTTCGAACTGTTTGGGTATGGACCTGGAAAGTATGACATTACTTTGCAGGCTAACTCCTCCCCCGTTGGCAGTTCTAACTTGACGGAAAATGTTATAGTTTGGTATGGAAATCTCAGAATTTTTGGTGGCCTTCCTGAGCCAGGATTCAGACACGGCAAGGACATCAGGGTTAGCAGAGTGTGCTAAAGCAGTGAGTAAAACAAACTTAGGGAGGAGGCTTCTGATGTTGACATGCATGAAACCAAGGCTTTTTTGATCACAGAAGTCAACAAATGAGGGTGCCTGGGTACATGCAGGGCCTGGGTTTACCTCCACATCACCCGCGGGAACAGAGGAGGAGTAGTATGAGGGTGCGGCTAAAGGCTATCAAAACTGGTCGCCTAGAGCGTTGGGGACAGAGAATAAAAGGAGCAGATTTCTGGGCATGGTAGAATATATTCATAATGCGCAGACAGGGGTATGGCGGGGTGCGGGTACAGCGGAGGTAAGCCCAGGCACTGGGTGATGATGAGAGAGGTTGTATCTCTGGACATGCTGGTTGTAATGGGTGAGGTCACCGCATGTGTGGGAGGTGGGACAAAGGAGGTATGAGGGGTATGAAGAGTGGAACTAGCGGCTCCATTGTAAACTAAAACAATGATAACTAACCTGAACAACAGTATACAAGGCATATTGACATTTGAGAGAGACATACAGCGAGGCATACAGTAATCACAGGTGTTGAATTGGGAGAGCTAGCTAAAACAGTAGGTGAGACAACAACAGCTAATCAGCTAGCACAACAACAGCAGGTAAAATGGCGTTAACTAGGCTGGGAGGGTCGGATTAACTACACACAGAGCCTGAGTGCGGCTGGGGTCGACAGATAAAACATAAACAAGCAGAATGGAGTACCGTGATGAATGGACAGTCCAGCATGCATCAGCTATGTAGCCAAGTGATCAGTGTCCAGGGGGCAGCGGTGGATGGGGCAGGGAAGCTAGACTGGCGAGTATTATCCAGGTAAAAAAACTGGCTGGCTGTGCAGAAGGTAAAAGCCGCTAGCAGTGGCTAACAATGACTAAATAGCTTGTAGCTAGTTAGCTGGTTAGCTTCTGGAGGTTCTTGAATGTGTTCTAAAAATTTAAAATAATAGCGATTCCGTATCACATTGCGTGAGGCAGGTTACCGGAAGGTATAATTGAATTAAAAATCGAAAAGAGATTGAAAGTAAATATGGGTCTAGTGAGTGGTTGGGCTGGCTGGGGACGCGGCGATTCAGACAGTTAGCAGGCCTGTGCTAACAAGCTAACAGTTATCGGACCGGGGCTAAACAAGCTAGCAGTTAGCAGGCCGAATTAGCAAGCAAGCAGGTAGCAAGGGCTAGAAAGTTAGCCTTTGGGGGACGTCGCGGTGGGGTGAGTCTGTTTATGCCTCTTCATGCGGTCGTGGGTCCGGATATTGTAGGACCAGGAGTATGCTTCGGTGGTAGCACAGGAGCACAGGAGCTCTGGCCGGGCTAGCTTCAAGCTAAGTGGATGGAAACGCTAGCCAGGAGTAATCATCCGGGGTTGCGGTTAGCTAGTTAGCTAGTTGTGAAGATCCAGCTGAAAATGTTCTGTTTGCGGTGGGAATCCGGGGATAAAAATAATAGGTAGTAGTAGTATAGTATGTGTTAGAGTGTCAGTATAGTGTGTGTATATAGTGTGTATAAAGTCTTGTGAGTGTCCATAGAATCAGTGCAAGATAGGATCAATACAGATAGTTAAATAAATGGTTACCTGAACTATTTAGCAGTCTTATGGCTATTTACCGGTCATAGCCGAGTTCTTATAACTTTGGAGATTAGGAGAGTTGATATAATATATGTTTTATTGTCACATACACCGGATTAGTGCAGTGAAATGAGTTGTTTTACAGGGTCAGCCATAGATATACAGCACCCCTGGATCAAATTAAGGTTAAGTGCCTTGCTCAAGAGCACATCTACAGATTTTTTACATCGTCAGCTCAGGTATTTGAACCAGCAATCTTTTAGTTACTTACCCAATGCTCTGCCACCCTAACTCCAGCTCCCCAGAAGTTCCCCACTGGCTCTCTCACTTCTCAAATGACTGTCTCGCTTCACCGGCTTTGGATTGCAGTCGATTAGGATCATTACAAGGTATTTAATGGGAAATGCATTGCCCAATCATTTTATATATGAGGAGATATGCAATATGTACAGGAGTAGGAATACTTTATTTCATGCTAGATTTAAGCAGAATGTTCAGCTCATTTCCGAATTTCTAAAGCCCAAATTCAGTATTGTTTCTGCTTTAACGTTTGTGATCTATCAATTTCACTAAAATAGAATGTAGTCGCGCACGCATGCATACATACACACACGCTCACAAAAACACGCTCACACACACACACACACACACACACACGGTTAGCCCTCACACTAAGAGTATTTTCCATAGCAGTCAGGCTGACAGTAATGAATTGTGATACGCTGCATTGATAAAAATAAAAAAAGCAACATGAGAATTTTTGAACAAGATTTCCTGAAAGTGACTTTTGAAATAACCTTGCTGTGCGTAGGAATAAATAATAAAATGTTTTTCCATGGTTTGAATAATTCATAGGCCTACAGAGGATGGTTGCCAAAGAGGTGGTGGGATGTTCATTATCATAATGATGTTCACACAACAGCCTAATATGTCATGATACTGTGACAATCAAAACCCTCTTTTTCTCAGATATTGCATTATCAAATGTTCTCAGTTTCGCTCAAATGCAAATGCAGAAATTTCCGACAAGGGTTTTTGTTTCGGGTTTCACAAAGAGTGGTTGTGACATGAAAGCTATTTGGAGCTATTTGTTTGGATGAGTTGTCAACATGGGATGAATCAAATGACAAGCAACACAGCAAAAACACAAAGAAGTGACATTTACTTTGAGTGAAGTACTACCGTTCACCTGCTGCTGGATAAACATACTTATTTATTCCATACATTTAGAGCCTGTATCGAATAGATTGACTGCTGAGCCCAGCTGCAAACATGACATTTAATGCACTATGATCTGGCATGGCTCCATGTGAAGGTTTGGGGTTGGGGTGGGATCCTTATGGTGCTCGGAACCGTGACAGGTGAGTTGAGATATGAAGACCTGCAGAGCAGTCAACCTGAACCTGAACAGCATGGTTGTTAATGTGACCCATGGTACCTCACCCTTTAAAAGGCTTGGGATTGATATGGGTTAAGGCAACCTAGAGAGGGTCAGGGGGTAGTGCTGAGTGAGATCCCACTGATAAACCCAATTCCCCCATCTGTGGCTCAATACATCTCATTCAATAATTTATAACCCTAACCGTCAAGGTCGAATTCTCCTTTATCTCATTGGCAGCCAGGAGATATCAACTTGCATCAGCGTCACCGTCTTATTGGGGCTTGGGGGTCATGAAGAGGTAAGGTTGGCACCTTGATGTTTCTCTAGGCTAGACAACCAGGGATGTCGTGCTAAAATATAGGTGTAAATTCATTGCTGGCTCGTCATAATAAACATTGACACTATCAACATGATTGGTGTGTAAAGGCATCACTACATCCCTGACCGATGTTCCTTCAGGGTAGAAATCCCCCACCACCACCGCCACGCCAACCTTGCATTGCCACCCAAAGACGCTTTGGACAGCCACAGGGCCACGGTTACATCTGCTGGGGTTGACAATGCAGAAGAGAGAGAGAGAGGGGTGGGATCCTTATGTGAGATGAGCATAGGTGTCACTGGAGACCTGGTGTGTGTATAGCCGGCATCAATTGTTATTGAACTTTAACACACTTCTCAGGACGTGTACGGGGAGCAGACTCAGGTGGCACTAAACTGACAACACGTTCCTTTATTCCAAATCCGTGCATCCTCCACCAACTCAACAACTCTCCCATTTCTCTCTCATCCAAATTCTTCTTCTCCCAGACTGGCTCTGGTTCCCTCTTTGGCACAGCCGACTGCTCCATGTTCCCCCCCAGAATATTTTCCTCTGGGTTTCTGTGGCCTACCTCCCCGACTTCGTCGCTGTCCCTCCTTCGCTGCTTCCACCTGCCTCTATGGAAGGCTGTTCTCTCCTGCTATTATGTCGTCCCAAGTCCAGGATGTTCTCTCCCTAATCTCCTCCACAGACCAGGATGCCATTATCTCCTGGGCACGCTGCTTCGTCCGGTGTTGGTGGGATCTTCTGTCACGCTCGTCGAAATGATTGGACCAAGGCGCAGCGTGCGTAGAGTTCCACATATTTTAATTAATAGAAACTCACCAAACAAAACAAACACGCACGCATGCACCGTGAAGCTACTGGTGTGCACACAGGCAACTATCTGTAGACAAGATCCCACAAAGCACAATAAGGAAATGGCTGCCTAAATATGATCCCCAATCAGAGACAACGATAAACAGCTGTCTCTGATTGGGAACCATACCAGGCCAACATAAACCATAAATCACCTAGATGACCCACCCTAGTCACTATCACGCCCCAACCAACAGAGAAGAAACAGGTTTCTATGGTCAGGGTCTGACAATAGGGAGTTCGATGAGATGGTTAGGATCCCTATTAGCTAAGTTAGGATCCCTACAAGCAGCAGCTACTCTTCCTGTGGTCTACATAAACCTACAAATGCGTGACAGAACAGTAATTGAAGACAACAACATAATACATACATAAAAATAAAAAAATGAGTTATACACTGTACTGTATATAGAAAAGACACCAATAGACAACAAAAATGCTATTTACACTCTATTCATATAAAGTGCCTTCAGATTCAGTATTCAGACCCCTTAACCTTTTCACATTTTGTTAGCTTGCAGCGTTACTCTAAAATTGATTTAATCGTTTTCCCCCTAATCAATTTACACACAATTGTCACGCCCTGATCTATTTCACCTGTCTTTGTGCTTCTCTCCACCCCTCTCCAGGTGTCGCCCATAATCCCCTGTGTATTTATACCTGTGTTCTCTGTCTGTTACCAGTTCGTTTTGCTCCTGTCTTGTCTATAGTTCCTGTTTTCTAGTTTTCCCAGTTTTGACCTTTCTGCCTGACCCTGAGCATGCCTGCCATCCTGAACCTTTGCCTGCCCGTGTTCGATATAATAAACTTGTGTTACTTCGACACTGTCTGCACCTGGGTCTTACCTTCAAACACGATTCCCCATAATGAGAGCAAAAACAGGTTTTTAGAAATGTTTGCAAATGTATTAAAAATAAACAACTGAAAAACCAATTACGTAAGTATTCAGACGCTTTACTAGGTACTTTGTTGAAGCACCCTTGGCAGCAATTACATCCTAGAGTATTCTTAGTGTCAAACCCTGATCTGTATCACCTGTTTTTGTGATTGTCTCCACCCCCCTACAGGTGTCGCCCATCGTCCCCATAATCCCCTGTGTATTTATACCTGTGTTCTCTGTTTGTTTGTTGCCAGTTAGTCTTGTTTGTCAAGTCATCCAGCAATTGTGTTCTCAGCTCCTGCTTTTCCCAGTCTCTCTTTTTCTCGCTCTCCTGGTTTTGACCCTTGCCTGTCCTGACTCTGAATGCGCCTGCCTGACCACTCTGCCTGCCCCTGACCCTGAGCCTGTCTGCTGACCTGTACCTTTGCCCCACCTCTGCATTGTCGGAACTAGAAGCACAAGCATTTCGCTACACTCGCATTAACATCTGCTAACCATGTGTATGTGACAAATAAAATTTGATTTGATTTGATAATTGACCTCTGCCTATCCTGACCCTGAGCCAGCCTTCCGTCTGGTACTGGAGCTTGAGAATATCTGCAGAGAAGAATGGGAGAATCTCCCCAAATTCAGGTGTGCCAAGCTTGAAGGGTCATACCCAAAGAAACTTGAGCCTTTCATGGCAAACAAAGGTGCTTCAACAAAGTACTGAGTAAATTGTCAGAGACATTCTACAGGAAGAGAGACTGCAGATACTTTCGAACAACAATTTTATTCTAAGATTTGCAAAAATTAAGCAATCAACCATCACTAAGAATAGTCAGAGTTGAAAGCTTCAAGAACAGAATTGGCGCTCAGATATTATAGAAATGTCCAACCTCTTTGTCTATGTGGCAGTTAGCAGATGTGTGCAAACAGGGGTGGGGAACATAGTGTATAAAAGGCATTTAGCTTGTCTGTGTAGATTAAGATAGCTGACGTTGCCACCATTGTCTGTTCCTTCCTGCAAGTTTCCACACAGAGGAGTTCCTGCAGGTAGTACAAACGGGTGCCACATACTGCGGTTGCACCCGGCTCTTATCTGTTCGCCCAGACTTATGACTAAGTCATACAAGACAAGCCTACATCAGCAAAAAAAACACTAGCATATAACACTGGACAAGTAAAAACAGCATAGTATGTCTAATTTTGTTATTTTTTACGAGAAGGGTCTGAATACTTATGTAAAGGTGATATTTCCATTTTTTATTTTTATAAATGTACAAAAATGAAAAGTAACATGATTTTGGCTTTGTCATTATGGGGTATTGTGTGTTGATTGATGAGGATTTGTTTTTTAAAATCAATTTTAGATTAAGGCCATAATGTAACAAAATGTGGAAAAAGTCAAGGGGTCTGAATACTTTCCGAATGCACTGTATGTCTGTTCGAAGTGGTTAGGCATTTAGATTATACACGTGGTTAGGCATGTTCAATATAGGGGAGACGTGACTGGAAGCTGGAGGGTGGTAAAAAAGGAGGGGAGATGACACGAAAAGCAGAGATGGGAGGAGTGGGGGATGAATGATGGAACGAGTGAGTGGAAATGAGAGGAAAGGGAATGTGAGAGGTGGCATGCACATCGATATGTCGTGTTGGCATGTGTTTAAGACATCAGCACTCAGGGGTTACCATGGACATAGGAGAGCGGCTGAGGTGACAACGTTCACTTACTTACAGGTGATTTCTTTATTCATTGTCTGTTACTTTATAGCAACAACAATTATTCCTGTGTTCCATCTTTAAAAACAGCACAAATCAATCATACAGACAGAACAAGAATATTGAGACATGTTTACAATAAAAACCTGTTTTCAATGTACTTTTTTCAGTACCTGATATTTGAAATGCTTGGAAGTTCATTCAGTTTCTGTTGACGTGTCGGAAACTCTGCCGTAAAGACAGAACAATTTGTTTCTCTCCAGGATGATTTAAGAGCAGAGTAGTCAGATGCTCCAGACTGACTGATGCTGGAGACAGCTGGATCCTCTTGCTGTCTTGATTGATGCGTTGTTCTTGTTTGCTACATATGCTTCTGAAGTACTTGGTTACGTTGGAATCCATCAATCAATCAAAACACAAATGCTTCATTCTCCTCAGACCGACACAGTATGATTAAAGGCTATAGGCCTTGTCTAGAAATTGTGACTTTGGTTTTCTTATGCTATCCCCATAAACTTGAAAGTGTGAAACTCCCTAATATTTTGCCAATGTTGTTGGATGGCCTCGGTTCTCCATGTTCCTTTCTACTCAGAGAGAGAGAGTCAGAAGATGGAGTAAAAGAGAGAGAGGGAGAAAAAAAAGGATAGAGAGACAGAGTGTGAATTCCAGACCACGGCACTCACAGTCACCCTTGAAAGGATAAACGGATGAAACATACCAGGGGGAGGGATATACTGTATTTCGGACTGTGCCGAGTCAGGATGTTTCCCGCCGTGGCAGAGGAGCACAATAACAGTTTATGCTGACAAAAACCTTTACCTTGTTCAGCCATAAACCCTTCACAAGGTCAGGAGGGGCTGTAAGAAGAGGATATACGTATGTATGGCTCAGTCCTGACCACTACCACTGCACAGTGCCTGGCCTATTTCCTAATATAAGGTCCATCTCCAGAAGGCTCAAGCCATCACACCATTGTCAGCTTAATCAGTATTAAAGTCACTCAAAGTGACTCCACAATGCTTTGATGGGGATGGGGGATTTGCGTTCCCATTCTGGACTACAGAAGCTTTTTGAGTTGTGTAGCCTGTGCTCTTTTACCAAATCAACACGAGGAATTTCACAGGAATTAGTATTAGCTAAACTCCCAGAGAAAATAACAAATGTCAAACATTGCTTCGAGAAAATGAACGAGCTAGAAGGAATGTGACAGGACAGAGTTGTTGAAAGCAGCCCCGGGGTCGTGTGAGACTGGGCAGTCAGTTACTTCAGCTTTAACCTTTACTGTTGCTTTAATGCACTGGTGACCTTGTGAAGTGTGTCTGCCAAGATGTGTCAGTGCCAAGGGCCACCACCGGGGGCTGTGTCTCTCCCTGGGTTAGGCCACTGCAACGCTACTTCCTGTCAGAAGAGATCGAGGTTCCATGTCACTGCAGGTCATCATGAATGTTACATACAGATATGATGAGCCAGTCTGTATCGAGATGTTATCTCATTAACATTCACTGTTCCCTTTTTTGCATCAGGGAGGTTGTGTGTGTCTGTCTACTACAGTCATTCATCCTTCTTTTATTAAACTCATCTCTCCTCCCCTCATTACACTCATTCACCCATCCCTCCATTCTTCCTTACACTCATATTTCCATTCATTCATCCTTCTATCCATATTTCATTCTCCCTTAAAGACCGATGGACGGAGGTATTTTGTGTCGGAAAAGAACATTGGACCCAACAGGCCCTAAGGAAGAAGAGAGGACACTTTCTGACAACTGCCCGACAGCCCCTGGTTTCATCCAGCCTCAGTGGTTTCACTCTCTGGTCGTAAACCTCTGGCGGAAGCTGTTGTTGATGTGATGTCCTCAGATTCTGTTTTTATGATGGGGCAGTCACAGCAATCCCTTCCCTCCTGCCTCCTCCTCTGCAGTCTTGGCGGGCGTGCTGTATGCTAATTCACAGAAACAAAAATCCAATGGAGTATGGCAGTGAGGTAAATCATGCAGCAGTTTTTATCTTCCTGTCATTACATTGTGGCAGATGTATAATGATTCATTATAATGATAAATCTGCAACATTATCTCAGGGGGGTTGGGCACCGTACCTAGTCACTCAAGATGCTTGTTAGAAACAAAAACAAGGACACAGGGAGGATTCAGAACAGCAATGATAAATAAAGAGGGAGAGAGAGACAGAGACAGATAGAGATAAAGAGAGTGCATCAGCTGTACACAATACGCAACACTCCCTCAGGTTATAATGGATAGCTCAGGTCTTTGTCTCAAGCCATTCATTGTTGTGTCATTGTCTCATGACATCAATGACAACACAATGTGACCCTCTAAATTCCTGTGCTTATGCAGGGATTGACCTGCCGTGTTGACAACCTTGGGGAGTTATGATCCAAAACAATCCCTAAGTCCTACTAAAGACCCAGAAATAGCTCAGTGACTGCACCGTGCCGCTTGGAAGCACTGCGTACCCTGTGAAATGATAAGAGAGCGAATAGATTATTTCATGCAGCCCCACACGTACTGTATGTATATAACGGTCCTATGATGTCTAGAACAGAACGATGAGGCTGTTTTCATTACTTACACCAGCACGGAAAGAGAGAGTGTCTAACCTAGAGGTGTTTCATTGATCGACTTGTGTTTCTGATATGATAATGGGTTTCTGATTCGCATGTAAATCTATCAGAGCCAACAGAACCCTGTTCAGGGTGACAGAAGAAACGCCTTATCATCCCAAGCCATCCCAAACATGCATAATCCATCTAATGTGCCAGCAGCCAACATTAATCAGTACAGAAGAGAAGAGGACGGCTGGTCATTTGGACAAAGTCACAGACGGACTAGGAGGCAGCACTTCAGGGGTTGATGCAGTAAGGTCAAACCCAGTCAACAGAACGGTTTCTATTTTACTGTATTAATGTTACTACTAAGAAGTGACGAGAGGGATGTTAGAGGTGAGTGTGTGTATGTCTCCTGCATCCTTAATTGTTCACCTCTCAGCCAAGGTTGTTATTGTAAAGAAGAATCTGTTCGCAATGACTGTCCTAGCTAAATAAATCACACTTGAACTTGGTGATGCCACTCATATCTAATCGAGCTCATTTGACTTCTATTAATCTATGTTTTCAGGGTGAAGGTCGTCTTGTAGTTCTGAGTGTTTTGTTTTAATCAGTCATTTTAAAAGGCTCACCGCCATCCCCTTATGATACACTTATAACATTACTTCAGTTTGGCATCCTGACAGATCTATTAAAGCAGAAAAAAAGACAGCTAGGATATTGAGACAGAGTTCGAGACAGATATGACATGCGGACAGTGTGTGGGTCTGTGATTGTGTCATGAAATACATGATCCCAGTGTCTCAGCTATTAACACTATGGATGTGCAGTAGTTGTAGTGGTGTATATTCAAGGGCACCTGTTTGTTATTACATCAACATAAAACTCTGAATCAAACCACATTAGCTAATGGCTTATCACTGGATTGTACGCAAAATTAAACATTACTGGCTAAATAACTGTTGCATATCATTAATCTGACAGTGCTTCATAATACATGTGTGTTAGTGTGTTACTTACTCTCCCCCCACCCTCCCCAACACACACACACACACACACGCGCAAACACACACCATTTGATAATAGGGTACAGCAATTCCACACCCTGTTCCCAATGTGAGGAAATTACATAAATTAACATTTAATAATTTAAATTTCCTAAAATGACTTTCAAACGTTTTAATTAGCGAGCACTTTGCACACTACACTCTTGCAGCAGATGGGTGCTCGTGTCAGCCAATTTGAAGAACCAGCAATTATCAATGCATTTGCATTCATACCCCTCCTCTCCCCTCCGTCCTTCCCCCTCCTCTCAAACTATCTCCCTTACTGAGTGTTTTACATTTATCCCACTGGGATTCTGACTTTGCAGGTGGTCAAGTGCCTATTGAGGATGTCGAGAGGATCCCAGAGCGAAAATAAAACTCTCCCTCCAAAGGTTAATTATCAAATGGAGAATCCCCAAATAGTTTTAATACCCCTTCAGACAGGAAGTTGGAATGCCACCATTTACATGATTAAAAAGTTATGTTATTAGAGCCCTGCTCTGAATGTGAGACAAGAGGGTTTAATTCAAATAAACCTTCCCTGCAGGATTCACATAGTAGTTGTGTACTGAAAAAGCCCAAGTTTTAATGGTACTGTGAAAACATAAGATAGACAAGGTGAGACTTGCCGTTTTCAGAATAAAACAGATTATGTGTGTGGGCTCTAGACACTCCAAGACAAACTTGATTGAATCCGGCCCAAAGTGTTAGTGTTGCTACCATTGATGTCCCTCCAATTCCAATGTGTTGATGATTTCTCCTTCCCCCATGACATGTGACATCTCTACCTAAACCCAATCTTTCAAACACCAGGAAGCAATCACAGTAGCATGTAACATAAGTCCCTGTGGTTTGTTTGTGTGTGGGGAGGTTACGCAACCCCACCTCTCACTCTTTTCCAAAGGACGGTCTGTCAGTGAGATGGAGAGGGTTATGACTACTGTTCAGCCACTGTTCTGGGTGTCACCCCAGACAGACAGACAGACAGACAGACAGACAGACAGACAGACAGACAGACAGACAGACAGACAGACAGACAGACAGACAGACAGACAGACAGACAGACAGACAGACAGACAGACAGACAGACAGACAGACAGACAGACAGACAGACAGACAGACAGACAGACAGACAGACAGACAGACAGACAGACAGACAGACAGACAGACAGACAGACAGACAGACAGACAGACAGACAGACAGACAGACAGACAGACAGACAGACAGACAGACAGACAGACAGACAGACAGACAGACAGACAGACAGACAGACAGACAGACAGACAGACAGACAGACAGACAGACAGACAGACAGACAGACAGACAGACAGACAGACAGACAGACAGACAGACAGACTGACATGAATGAATGAATGAATGAATGAATGAAATGAATGAATGAATGATCTAGGTGACTGTGACTCTCCATCTCTGACACCACACCTTGACAGTCCCCAGGTCACAGCAGTAGAGGTCACAGCAAAGGCATGAGCCTGCAAGTGAAGTCCTCTCTGGTCCATACTGTTCCCTTTAGCTGTCCAGTCACCTCCATATGAGGGCCTGTACGATAGTGGTGGAAAAGAATGAGAGGCTGGCCATAGTAAAATTGATGTTTTTTTTAACCTTTATTTAACTAGGCAAGTCAGTTAAGAACTATTTCTTATTTTCAATGACAGCCTAGGAACAGTGGGTTAACTGCCTTGTTCAGGCGCAGAACGACAGATTTTTACCTTGTCAGCTTGGGGATTCAATCTTGCAACCGTTCAGTTACTAATCCAACAGTCTAACCACTAGACTACCTGCCTACTCATCCATTGTTTTGAATTATGCTGGTCATTGTTTAGAACGTATACTCTATAACTCCCATTCATCTATGTAATCCTGGTACAAAGTAAACTGTTTGAAAGTATACTTTTAATCTTCCCTTCATCATTGTAACTATTTAGGTCTTTTGCTTCTGTAGTTTATGGGGCAGTCCTGAGACCTGTAACTAGTCGGCCATGATGGATCCAGGTATAGACACAATGGAGAGACTCACCTAAAATGTTATCTAACCTTTACATAGCTGCACGTAAGACATTGAGAACTATGTTTATTTTATCATAATAACCTTGATGTACAAAATAATATTCAAGTCCTTGTCACTTTCAATTGATGGAGTTGTCTGTTGAGTAAAGAGCAAGATGAATAAAGAAACATCCTACTGGGCACACGCTGGTTGAATCAAAGTTGTTTCCACGTAATTTAAATGAAATGACGTAGAACCAAAGTGGATTATACGTTGAATTGACGTCCGTGCCAGTGGGATGTCTGTCCTTAAATGTATTGTTTACTTTAACAATTTGATTGAACCTTGAATGATTCATCCAGGTTAGGCTTGCTGAGAGAAAAACTATTTTTAAAAGAGAGACCAGCTAGTCCTAGGTGGCATTTTCCCCTTTTTTTGTCAATGGAGCCACATCAAGGACAAGATGGTGACAGGAACTTACCTGTCCTGGTGACAAGAACTCAGCTTTATTTACTTGTAGTATTACCCTTGCCTGTATAAAAGGATAACACTCCCTGGCCCCAACAGCATATCCATTCAATGCTCTCTCTTTCAAAAAACAAACAACAACAATGTTTAGAACTACCACCCAGATGGTTTCCACCTCTAAATACGAGCCCAGATATTTACCATGTAGTTTTGCACCTGTGACATACACTCTCCACTCCACACCTAAGACATGTCTGCTGTCACAGACTTCACTGACTCCTGCCTGTAAAAGAAAAAGCAATTGCCTATTTTTCTCTCACTTTTCTTCCCGTACTCCCGGGAAATATTTTCTAACGCAATTTCAGAACGATCCCACACACCCATGAAGAAATGTTTTTCCTTTGTTGACTCCGTGCAAGGCTGCATCTTAATAGTACAGAGTGGATTCCTCATCTCTTTTCCCCCATTTGCTCTGATGAGAAAGAACCAGCCTCCAGAAAGCTATTTCCCAGACATCGACTAATTATGCATTTACCTGTAATATGTTTTCAGGTCAACACAGATGAAAGAGAGGAAATTAAGAGATGAGAGGAGGACATTTTCAAGTATTGAGATGCACCCCATGTATACCCCTGTGTGGAGCAAGGCATCAAAGGCACCTGGGTGATTGGCACGGTTTCTACGATTTCCAGGGGCTGGCTTTGATGAAGTATGCTGTGGTGCGCCTGCCAGGCTCGCTGCCCGACTGTGGCCTCAGTAAAATAAGCAATCAACAGCCATGGCTGTGGCTCCCCCAGAGCATTCACTGTGTGTGTGTGTGTGCGTGTGTGCGTGTGCGTGTGTGTGTGTGTGTGTGCTTTTAACCTTTATGCAGAATAGATTATCTGCTGGGGTAAAGGAGAGGGAAAGAGAAAGGGGGATACCTAGTAGAGGACACACACTGACGCACACTCTGACACACACTCTGACACACACATAGACTTGAGTGGTGTCAAACGGCAGAGGGACTGAGTCCCGCTCGGACAGCAGGTACAGCAGGTGCTCACTGTAGCCTTCCTGACCAGAACCCTCCCTCTATCACACACGCACACACACAAACACACACACACACCATGAACCAAAAGAGACTTTCACAAATGGCAAGATATTGTTTTCAACTCACCAACTGATATTTGTTACAGTCAGGAAAACATGGCAGACTTCAGGCATACTGTCCAATAAGGGTACAGTGCCACCTATTGGTAATGCCCTGAAATAGAGCAGGGGAGGTACTGCCCAAATTATATCAATTTCTGTTCCGTTTCTGTTACTATTAGGCTACGGCCACACTTAGGCGCATGAACACCTACAACATTGTTCATTTTTTTCTGTCAAAGGTATATCTCAAGTCAACTATTGTCGGATGAGAAGCATACTTAAGAAGGTATGTTTTTTGCCAGACAATGTCAGACAATGTCCATTGTCCTATGCCTCCTACTGAAAAAGCATTGGCTCCATCCAAAATTCTCAGACATAAAATCCCAGTTTGTCTGCACCCATTTTCCAGGAAGTGTCTGTGTTCATGTTCATGTGTGTGTTCATGTGTGTGCATAAGTGTTTTTGCGCATGTGCAAGTATGTGTATGTGTGTTTGATGTCTGATGTGTGAGTGTTCCGGTTCAACCTACAATTAAACACAATTAGTCTGTAAGAGTGACAGACAGCTGTGGTGAAATAGCTGAACCTGAAATAAATACTTCCCTCTCTATTGATTAGACCATATGTGCCTAGTCCTCTGAAATCACAGAGCTGGCCACAAGAAATAAGACTGTTACTTAAAGGAGCCTATGTCTTTTCACATTGCCGGTAATATCTTTAAATATTCAACAAAATGCAAATGATTGAATAAAAAGAAGTAGCAGCAGTACTTCAGGTATTCCAAAACAATCACAGGTGCTCTTGGAGGGGAATAGTACTGGAAAAACAAAAGGAAAACGTATAACCACAAATTAGTGCCACTGCATCACAGTGCTTGAGGCATCACAACACTACAGAACTGGGTTCAATCCCAGGCTGTGTCACAACCGGCCACAACCGGGAGTCCCATAGGGCGGCTTACAATTGGCCCAGCATCATCAGTCTTAGGGAAAGGGTTTGGCCGGGGGTTTTACTTGGCTCATCGTGGCATAGCGACCCCTTGTGGCAGGCCAGGCGCCTGCAGGCTGAGTCCGGTCATCAGTTGAACAGTGTTTCTTCCGACACATTGGTGCGGCTGGCTTCCAGGTTAAGCGAGCGGGTGTTAAGAAGCGCGGTTTGGCAGGTCATGTTTTGGAGGACGCATGACTCAACCTTCGCATCTCCCGAGCCAATTGGGGAGTTGCAGCGTTGAGACAAAATCACAATTAGATATCACCAAATTGGGGAGAAAAAGGGGATAAAATATAAAGAAACAAAAAAACTTTAAATGTGTGGACTAGTTCATTAGTGTCAGTTGATGACAATTCTCCCAGATCCGGGAGGGGTAGTTCTGTTAAATTACACCAACGTGTTTTGGCTGTCTGAGACACCATGTATTTTATTTATGAACTTCCCCACACGTTAAAGGCTTTTTAACTTGCACACCCACATCAGTGCCTGGACTTGGGTCTTTTTCATGCCACTAAGCACTTATTTGATGCTATATTTTGTTTCTTCTTCAAAATACAGAAGATATTCAAATGACAAATTACAAATGATCTCGTGACAGCAGCATGAAGCTAAGAACTAGTCGGCTTTATATTTGGCCATCCCCCATTCCTCGTGGGATGCTCAAATTTACCCAAACCCCAGTGGATCGCTGCATATAGGCTAGTGAGGAGAGGAGCATGCCATTCTCCTCTCATCTGAATAATATTAGAGAGGATAAATGAGGGCCATTATGAGCAAAGAGAGCCTCAATAACACTCCACAATCGAATCACAACATTGCAGGGACCATGTCGGCTCAGCAGTGCCTGAACTCATTTAAAACAAGCCCGCAGCTGGGCTCCTCTCCAACTTGCCTAGTAACCTGCTAAGCTGGTCCACCACTGAAATCCTTCCCCCACAAATGGAATCTCTCCACTCCACATTGTGAGGACGGTGAGTGAACTGCAAATACCATGTCTTCTAGTCCCCTTGAGCCTTATGGTTGAGACATAGTTTTATTAGCTATACATTTGGTTTTGGTTTTAATCCGGTCTCACCATAACGTTCATCTTGTGAAACAGTTCGGCAGCATATTCCAGGACCATGGAGCAGAACGCTGTGACAACCATGCAGGCAGTGATACTGTGCATCTTATCTGTTTTCAAATGTCCTTTACTGCTCACTGACCAAATATCTCATCATTGATGTCCTTACATTGTACCACCAATATATTACTTAGTTATTTCTGCTATTACCTGTAAAATAAATCACCGGCCTACTCACAGTTTACATTGATGAGAAATTTAACTTTAAGGTTTAACCACCCTTTTTTTTACATTCCTTTGAATCCCCTCCTATTCTACTTTAGATAGCATGCAGATGCCAAACACACACAGTTTTACCCCATTTTTCATACAAGCTCCCATCAAACTTATTTTAGAGGCTGTAAACCATTCCCTGGAGTGCTGTCACAGACTCTGACTATAGTCGAGAGAGTATGTCAAGGATATGTACGCAGCGGCACACTCCAAACTGTCAAGTCACAAGAGGCACGTACACACATGCATGCACACACACACAGCTCAGAAACCTCACACACCCTCATTACCATTTCTCCTATTCTTTAGTTCAGGTCCTGTAGACCCATGTCTCCATGGAATTTGAGAGTAAATAAGAGCGTGTTGGAACTAGATTCGTCAGGCAATGCACCGTGGCCTCTAGGAAATTGGAGTCAGTTTCTCAAATTAGCTGCTGCGTTGTGAATCCAAATGGAATAATTTGCGGCTGATCACTCACGCCACCTAGTCTGTTCTCTGCATAATTTCTCCATCTCAGACTTGTGTACTATGGAAAAGATTTGACATTTCTGGGTCAGATCTTGATGTTTTTTAAGCTTCAGCTGAAAATGGATACATGGGGAGCGACTATTTCTGTATACATAATGGTATATTAATTGCATAATAAAGGCATAATGAGTTCCATGATCGAAATTAAGGTTTGAGGTTTGCCCTGGATCATGCAGCACATGCAATGACACAGACCTACACACAGACACACACACACAAACACACACACACGCACATGTCCACGGTGCCTCTCAGTCCGTATTCCCCTTAGAAATAGTGAAGAGAAGCTAGATTTCATCTCTTGAAGCTGTATCCCTTCTAGCCACTGCCTACCTTGTCACAATCCCAGTCAACCTTACAAGCAAACTCTGAGGCAGCAACAATGTCAGAGAGAGCAACACATGAACAGCTGAGGGGATAGTGACAAGGGAAGAAAGAGAAAGAGGGAAATGCAGGGATACAAATTTGAAAGAGAATGTACAGTAAAAGATGAGTAGCGAGAGAGAGAGAAAAAGAGAAAAAGTGATAGAAACAGGCAGTGAGAGACCGGTGCTCCGGAGCGCTGAGCCAGTTAAACGTTTTAAGATGGTGGAAATGTTAAGATGTTAAATCATAGACAGTGCTGCTGAGGACCAGCATAATCATAAAACACAGAGGCTCCCTGGCCACAGCAGATTAGACGGATGTTACTAAATAAAATAATCTTACACTTACAGGGTTTATGTTACTTTTTGACCCAGAGCCAACCCTTGTGTTTCTTTTGAGTAGTCCTGAGAGTCTTCATGATTTCAGAAACATTGAAGTTGAAATCAAAGCCTTATGTTGAGTAAAATGTTTAGAACTGTCACACTGCTCCCGCTTCCCCTCTCTTGCAGTCCCAGTCAAGTGCGCCGGGCTGCCCATCATTGCGCACACCTGTCACCATCTTTGCACGCATGAGTGCTTCATTGGACTCACCTGGACTTCATCACTTTATTGATTGCCTCCCCTATATCTGTCTATTCCTCAGTTTCATCCCCGTGTCAGCATTTATGTCATTTTGTTTCCCTTGTCCAGACACTGTCCGTGTTTTGTTTCATGTCTGTTATGTGAGCGGACCAAGTACTTTGAGGTTGCTCTAAATCGGAAGGGTGAAATGAACGCGTCAGGAAGCAGTTTTCTTTATTGAACAAAGTTCTCTATTGAGGTATTTCTTTCTTCTTAAAACACTCAATCAAGGATGATCACTCAAGGAAAACACAAATCTTCTTTTTTTCAAGAACAAGAAACATAAGGAGAGTATCTTTAAACTATAACATAAATCACGGGTGTGTCACCGCCTTCACGATACGTCCGTGGAGAGATCCCTTCAGGTGGTCGTCTGGATCCGTGGTGACCATTTCCAAGAGGTGGTGTGTCCCCTTCTTCTCTCTTCCGAAAGGTACGTCCACTCCTTTGTAGAAGCAAACACTCTTTTCTTTCTCCCCACTCTGCCGGATCGCTCCTCTCTCTTGTAGGGGAAAGAGAATAGCTCATTATTACCATCAGCTGTGCTTAGTTGCCTCTGATCACCTTGACTCACATGCCAGGCTGGGCTACTGTTCGTGGGAGCAGCCTGCCTTCTGGTGGTCCTTCCATATACCTCCTCAGGACCAGACCGGAGGGCCGGGTGCCAGACGTGCCGTATTGGTCACGTCGGGAGAGCGTCCTCATTCCCGTTCCTCAATCCAGCCCTGTGGAGGACATGGAAAGACAACGGTTATAAAGCAAGAAACCATCTGGCTATTCTGTTGTTACTGTTTCTCTTACCGGCCATCCACGTGAGGGGAGCATGGTCAGTAACGAGGGCAAACCTACACCCGAGAAGGTAGTACCAGAGATAATTGAGGGCTCACTTAATGGCTAGGGCCTCTTTCTCTACGGTAGCATATCTCTGTTCCCGATCACTGAGCTTCCTACTTATAAAGAGAACAGGACTCTCTGCTTCGCCTTCAACCTGAGTTAGGACGGCTCCGAGCCCCATATTTGAGGCGTCTACCTGCACAATGAACTTTTGGGAGAAGTTAGGAGCCTGCAGGATGGGATCAGAGCACAGGCTATCTTTTAGCAACTGGAAGGCGTCTTCCGTCTCGTCCTTCCACGCTACATGGTTTGTCAGGTTTTTATTGATGAGGTTTGTGAGGGGGTTGGCAATGGTTGCATATCTAGGGATGAAACAGCGATAATATCCCATTACCCAAGACTCGGATATCCCGCTTCGTCTGGGGCCGAGGCCAGTCCCGCTTCGTCTGGGGCCGAGGCCGGTCCCGAATGGCCCTGGCCTGTGGGCGTACTTTTCCATTCCACCGAGGTGTATCCTAGGTATTCCGCTTCGGACAGACCCAGGCAGCATTTTTTTGGATTAGCCGTCATGCCCTGTAGCCTCCAGGCTCACGAGCACCGCCCGTAGTTGCAGAAGGTGGCTATCCCAGACCTCGCTGTGGATGACCACATTGTCTATGTACGCCACCGTGTACTCTTGATGGAGCTGTAGAATGGCATCCATGAGGTGTTGGAAAGTTGTCGCAGCCCCATGCAGTCCGGGCATCCTCACATACTGGCCTCTCCAGTGTGGCATCCTCACATACTGAAAAGGGTCGCCTCAAATCAAATCAGTGTGGCGAAGGCAGTCTTTGGGCAGTCCTCCGGGCTGTGCCGGGTGGAGCCACCAAGATGTTCAAATGTTCATAAATGACCAGCATATCCCTTTGTCAAAGCATGGCCAGGTGGACTGGGGACAGCAAGGAGTCATCATGAGGTAGAACTTGGCCTTTCCTCAATGCAGGTAGCCTCCAGGAGTTCATTCACGCGGGGCATGGGATACGCGTTGAACGCAGAGATGGTGTTTACACTCCTAAAGTTGTTGCAGAGGCTCATACTACCATCAGGTTTGGGGACCAGGACTATGGGACTGGACCACTCACTCATAGATGGCTCAATCACCCTCATCATCAGCATCTCCCTTACCTCATTCTTTGCGATGACTCAACGGGCCTCAGGAATCCTGTAAGGCCGGATATGCACCTTCTTGCCAGGTTCAGTGTGGATATGATGAAACAGGACATCTTTTTTACCTGGGAAGGGCGAGAATACCCTGCTGAATTGCATAATCAGCTTGTCTAGCTGACTTGACTGCTCCGGCAGGAGAGTTCGGCTACGGCACACCCGTAGCAGGGCCTCTTTTTCCTTGTCCTCCACAGCCATCAAAGCCACACCCTCCTCTCTCCCATGGTACTTCTTCAGCAGGTTAATATGATAGAGTTGGACATTCTTCCTCCTGTCCGATTGCTTGATGAGGTAATTGACCGGTGAGACCCTTTCCGTTGCCTCGTAAGGCCCCCTCCACTGCGCCAGTAAGCTGTGTTTGGCCGTGTGCACAAGTACCATCACTTTCTGTCCCACGGTGAACTCCCTGGGTGTCGATGACTTATCGTGGGCCTGGGCCTTGAGTCCATTGCGCCTTCTCCACATGCTCCTTTACTATGGGCCCTCATCAGGGTAAGGCTCACCTGGGAGAAAAGCATGAACAACATCTTGGCGATTCCCTTTGATGACATGTTGCGAAGGGGTATGGCCTCTGGGAACGTGGTAGCGTAATCTACGACAACCAGGATGTACTCGTGTCCTCTGGCGGATTTCGGGAGGGGTCCCATGAGGTCCATAGCGATGCGTTCGAAGGGAGTCTCTATAATGGGGAGAGGAATCAAAGGATTATGCAGGTGTGGCCGTGTCCTTAATTTCCTCCGATTACCTTGTGTCACAAGCTGGGCTGGGCCACTGTCTGTGGGAGAAGCCTGCCCTCTGGTGGTACTTCCTCAGTTATTTATTGAATATTCACTCCCTGTACTATCTTCTTGTCTCCCAGTGTCTGTCCTTACAGAATGCTGACACCAATATTGGAGGCATCAACCTTTTTTTAAGTTGGTGAGGTCGGGTCCAGGTGCCGCTGCCGAAGAAACCGGGGATGCCTCAGCTGGCTTGTCAGGCTTCCATGCCTTAGCTGGCTTGAGAGGTTTTCTTTCCTCTGTTGGCTCGGAAGGCTCCCATCCCACGTCATGCCTCGGCCGGCCCATCGGGCTCCCACGCCTCGGCCGGCCCGTCGGGCTCCCATGCCTCGGCCGGACCATCGAGCTCGCCCAGGTGGGACGCCGATGGTGGCCCGGGAGGGGGGTACTGTCACGCCTACTCCCGCTTCCCCTCTCTGGCTCTCGAGGGCACCGGGCTGCCCATCATTGCGCACACCTGTCACCATCCTTGTGCGCATCAGCACTTCATTGGACTCACCTGGACTCCGTCCCTTTATTGATTGCTTCCCCTATATCTGTCTATTCCTCCGTTTAATCCCTGTGTCTGCTATGTTTTCCTTGTCCCGACGCTGTCACTGTTTTGTTTCATGTCTGTTATTCATTGAATACTCATTCACTGTACTTGCTTCTCATCTCCCAGCTTCTGTCCATACAAGAAAGTGTTTATCTACTTCAACATTGAGTTCATTTACAGTGCTGGGGCTACAGTCTGGGGATAGTTCAGTGGCTGAGGGAATATGAATTTTGCTTGACTTAAAACTGAATTCACAGGAGGGGCAGAGGGTGTGACATGGGTGTGACATGGGTTCAGAACTGAGATAAATGATCAAAAGTATGTGAATGCCTGATCATCGAACATCTCAATCCATATAATGGGAATTAATATGGAGTTGGACCCCCTTTACTGCTATAACAGCCTCCACTCTTCTGGGAAGGCTTTCCCCTAAATGTTGGAACATTGCTGCAGGAACTTACTTCCATTCATCCACAAGAGCATTAGTGAGGTCGGACACTGATGTTGGGTGATTAGGCCTGGCTCGCAGTCGGCATTCTAATTAACCCAAAAGTTGTTAGATGGGGTTGATGTCAGGGCTCTGTGCGGGCCAGACAAGTTCTTCCACACCAATCTTGACAAACCATTTCTGTATGGACCTCTCTTTGTCATGTTGAAACAGGAAAGGGCCTTCCCCAAACTGTTGCCATAAAGTTGGAAGCCCAAAACCTTTAGAACGTCATAGTATGCTATTGCGTTAAGATTTCCCTTCACTGGAACTAAGGGGCCTAGCTTGAACCATGAAAAACAGCCCCAGACCATTATTCCTCCTCCACCAAACCTTACAGCTGGCATTATGCATTGGGGCAGGTAGCGTTCTCCTGGCATCCACTGCTCCAGAGTTCAATTGCGGTGAGCTTTACACCACTGCAGCCAATGCTTGGCATTGCGCATGGGATCTTAGGCTTGTGTGTGGCTGCTCTGCCATGAAAACCCATTTAATGAAGCTCCCGACAAACAGTTATTGTGCTGATGTTGCTTCCAGAGGCAGTTTGGAACTCGGTAGTGAGTGTTGCAAATGAGGACAGACGATGTATAGGTGCTACGTGCTTCAGCGCTCGGCGGTCTCGTTCTGTGAGTTTTGTTGGCCTACCACTTTGAGGATGAGCCATTATTGCTCCTCGACGTTTCCACAATAACAGCACTTACAGTTGACCATGGCAGTTTTAGCGGGGCAGAAATGTGCCTTGTTGGAAAGGTGGAATCCTATGATAGAGCCACGTTGAAAGGCACTGAGATCTCCAGTAAGGCCATTCTACTGACAATATTTGTATATGGAGATTGCATGGCGGTGTTTTGACTTACACCTCTCAGCAGAGAGTTTTCCGAAAATAGCTACATCCACTAATTTGAAGGGGTGTCCACATACTTTTGTAGATATAGTGTAAGAGATCATTGAATAAGTTTGCTGACAACAAAATTAAGACACTCATTCAGAGGCTGTAGTGTAGTTAGTATGTGTTAATAATTCCATATCTGGCCATGTCTTATGACTTTAAATTCTTATTTCTTCTTATTTCATGTTTTCATGAACATAAGTCAGAGTATAAGGCAATACTCACTTCTAACTTTTCATTTCAAAATTAAATATGAAAGTCCATATGTGACTTACCACCTGGATTTGGTCTTATGTATAAAAATTTGAAATTGTGTTTTTTACAATGGGAAAGTAATTCTGCTTTGAACGTTTTGAGAAAATGGCCTTTGAATGTTTTGGTATGTAGTGAAGAGCTCTTCTTTGTCTACACCCATTCAGCATCATTCACACCCTATAAGCTTTAGCCCCACCAATCTCTTTTGCTCTTGGAGCATTCAGAGCACACACTTGACGCTCTGGCCGATGATTTGTTTACCTCTGGATAACATTAAAACAACCTAACCAGCTGTCACGAGTCCGACCGAGGGTGTTTCCCCTTCCCGGGCGGGTGGCGCTCGGCGGTCGTCGTCACCGGCCTATTAGCTGCCACTGATTTGTTTTTCCTCCCCCTCCTTGTATGTTTAGTGGTAGCACCTGTTCATGTTTAATTAGTTTGTCTTTATTAGACAGCCGGCCCGCCTGGTTGTTGTGCGGGATTATTTCAATGTAACCTTCGGCTCTGTTGTAGAGGTACGTGTTAGTGCCTGGTCGTGATTTTTTCCATTGTACATTTTGATTCCCTGTGGTTGGGAACGTAACTTTTGTGAGCACCCTGTGGTGCGTTGGTGCTATTAAAAGACGCACAGCATTGAACTCTGTCTCCTGCATTTGACTCCACACCCACGACACCCGGAGCATTACACCAGCTTTGCTGGCAACAATTTCATTACGCTTTTTTGCCAACATTTACTGACACCGGGCGTATTCAACGGGTGTTGTACACTTTAGCTTAAGGTATGTAGCTAGCTAGCTAGGTAAACAATTAACCTAGCAAGGTAAACAATGTGTAAGATCATACAAGTCACATAATTTAGCTAACGAGCCAGCCAGCTAATGTTAGCTAGTTAAACAACAATGAACATAGTGCCAAATCATGTCGTTACTACTCTGCATGAATCTGCTGGAAACTAACCAACTGGCTTCAATGTTAGCTAGCTAACATTAGGCTCTGACTTGCAAAGCAAACGGTTCTGTGATACGAATAATAACGTCATTCACGTAATGTTATCTAGGGAGCCAGCCAGGTAATGCTAGCTAGCTAGCTAACAGTACACTTTAGCTTGAAATTAAACCACTCTCTGAGACATGTAATATCTCAAAATGTAGCTAGCTAGACGATCGTACTCATATACATCTTCATGCATGATGGACGCTTCTCCCTGTCACAGATGCCATGCCACAGTTGCCCTTAGTTTGAAGATATAATCCAGAGACAGGTGTTTTCTCCAGCTCTTTAGCTATCATACTCTAATTGCACGAATTTCAAAACTCGATCCTCCAGAAAGAGTAACACTTATGCAGCTCCACAATATGATATATGTAAAAAAATATATATAACAAAAAATATGAGTTTGACAGGATTACCAATACAGGCTGACCAGCTCAAATCGCCAGAAGCCTTCTATTTGGCAGACCAATCCTCTCTCCTCTCTCGGCATGACCAGCCTACTCATTATCTCAGGCTAGTGGGAAGGTTGCTGACTTTTTCTGTGGCTTAACCAACAAGGCTCATAATTTAACAATTGTATTAGTATTTACAGATGGCATACAAGTTTGTTATTAAGGCACATGAAAGTTCACCAAAAAACGCATTTTGATTTTTAAAAATCTAAGTATATTCAAATGGCTCTCCTGTGAAGTCGTGACTTGCAACATACGCCTAGTTTCCTGAAACGGGTCACATATGTTAAGTGTAAAACGGTGTGTTTGTATATATGCACCATGGTGTGAATGGATTTCAAACTATCTTCCGTCCTTTACTTTCAGTTAAAAGCTGATGAATTGAATTGAAAGGTTATGTCCATGACATTTTCTTGGTGTATAAAGTTTGGTACTTCTTTGTCAGGTGAATACTAACCGTGCACATTGATGGAGTTGCAATGAAGCAGCAGCACCTACGAGTCTACGAGTAATTCAGAATTAGCACGGGACTAGCAATCCCGGATCCGGGAGCGTAATCATAGCCTCAAATGAATTAGTATAACGCAGCAGACATAAATACCCCTAGAAACTTTTCCTATTCATGAAAATCGCAAATGAAATATATTCAAACACAAGCTTAGCCTTTTGTTAATCACACTGTCATCTCAGATGTTCAAAATATGCGTTACAGTCAACGCTAGACAAGCATTTGTATAAGTTTATCATGGCATAATGCTATGCTAGGCTCTGCTGGCAGCAGGCAACATTTTCACGAAAATAAGAAAAGCAACCATATTAAATAATTTACCTTTGAAGAACTTCGGATGCTTTCACTCAGGAGACTCCCAGTTAGATAGCAAATGTTCCTTTTTCCCAAAAATATTATTTTTGTAGGTGAAATAGCTCCCGTTTGTTCATCATGCTTGGCTGAGAAATCGACCGGAAAATGCTACCACTACAACGCTCCATAATATCGACAGAAACACAGCAAACGTTGTTTAGGATCCATCCTCAAGGTGTTTTTAACATATATATCCGTCGAGGCAATTGGTTTCTCATAAGAAGCGATTGGAAAAATGGCTACCTCAGTATTTTACGCAAGATTTTCTGCGGGAGACACCATGTGACCACTTGCTATATATGGTCCCTTACGGATATTCTTCAATGGAAATGCGTAAAAAGACGTCACAATGCTGTAGACACCTTGGGGACTACGTGGAAAATGTAAGCTCATTCGAAGCTCATTCACAGCCATATAAGGAATCATTGGCATGAGGCGGTTTCAAAAAATGCGGCACTTCCTGGTTGGATTTTTATCTGGGTTTCGCCTGTAACATCAGTTCTGTTGCACTCACAGACAATATCTTTGCAGTTTTGGAAACGTCAGAGTGTTTTCTATCCAAAGCTGTCAATTATATGCATAGTCGAGCATCTTTAAGTGACAAAATATCTTGTTTAAAACGGGAAAGTTTTTCATCCAAAAATTGTAATAGCGCCCCCTAATGCTTAACTGGTTAAAAGTTCAGCTCTAAGTCACTAATCGGGTGAAGTACTCTAAGTGCTCGAAGAACCTCACAATATTTTGTTCAGTTCTGATTCCTTGGCAAAATAAAGCATAGAGCTCCATTCTAAATCTGTTACATTGGTATTGCTTTACGTCTCCTTTCTTCCACACAAAGGCGATGACAGCATTAAGCACTTGTTATAAAGAGTTAGTGCATTTGTATCTTCTCAGATCTAAATTAAATAAATGTCTGTTGACAAATTCAGGTTCCATCTTATCAGAAAATTGAGATTGTATTTCTGTGATGGGGAGAGGCAAAACAAGGCGAGGTGTGGTGACACTTCAAAAGCTAGCGGCTGGGATTAGGTACTGTTGGGTTGAGTGGTTTTGTTTGGTGTGTGTAGTGATGGTGGAGGTTGGGGTGGTGTGGGATGAAGGTGGATTTTTAGGGTGAGTTGGTAGGATGCATGATCATATCGCTCTCAGGAAAGAGGCAGGGCAGAGTGTGACCTCCTCTGATGCCAAGAGAGGGCTGGGTAAGAGGCAGGGTGAGAGAGTGGAAGGGAGTGAGAGACTGAGAGTATGAGGCTCCATCGTCTCCAGCTCATGCATTTATTAGTGTGTGTGTGTTTGTGTGTGTGTGTGTGATCGTCTCCAGCTCATGCATTTATTAGTGTGTGTGCGTTTGTGTGTGTGTGTGTGTGTGTGTGTGTGTGAGTTTGTGTGTGTGTGTGTGAGAGAGAGAGAGAGAGAGAGAGAGAGAGAGGCTCCATCATCTCCAGCTCATGCATTTATTGGTACATAACTACAATGACACCAGATGGCACACAGTGCAAATCAAAGAATTACGTTTTTTCAGTCCTTCCATCAGAATTTAAATAAAAGTCTTCCACACTGTACATAAATATTTTTTTAATTGTTTGTTGTTTCGTTGATGCCATTCAGTTCACTGATCAAACAATCAAACTACTACTTTGCACACCACCAAATCTTCAGGATATATATTTTTTGTCGAGGTTGTCATTGTAAAGTCTGCACCCTTAGAAATAATACTGCCGCATGCATACGTATCTTTTGCCCCCTCCAGCCCAGACTGATAAGGACCCACAGAGGGTTTCTCTATCTGCTGCCTGTTCTATTCACAGTGGACGGCAGAGCACGCAGCTCCAGTCCTATCTCCAGCCCCATCTCCCCTCGGTCGCACTGTGCCAGACAGACAAGAACCTGCATAAAAATAACCAGAATGGAATATCAATGGAGCAGAAACATGTCAGCAGGCGGATACAGCCAGGAAAACATTGCATCATTACACTCAGTGTGGGAAAGCACAGGAGCCTGTTTCATACACAGGACAGGCCAAATCTCCAATGACTCTGTATTCCCCATGTTGTTCAAAACGGAACAGTATAAAGAAAGGGTTCTGGCCAACTGTAGTGTGGTGTAAAGGGAAGTCCTTGGAGACACAACCAGAAGAATTACAACAAAAGCTAAGAAGCTATTCTCATTGACAAACATTTAAGGAGAGGCAGAGCGACAAGATTTTAATTGACATAATATGTACATAAACTTACATTTACATTACATCCTTGCCTTACCTTTTGTGGTGGGTAGCAACATGACATTCTTGATCAGCAGCTTGAAATGTACCGTAGATATCAGTAGCTACTGACTAGCCAGTAAGCTTGCAAACCATTCAACAATGCAAGCATTTTTTAAAAACATATTAGCTACAGTCTTGAATAATGCAACAATTCACAAGCATGTGCAGACAATTAAAGGATTTATTTCATTATTTGTATTGTGCATAAGCTAAATGTACCTTGCAAGAAAATAACACAGCTAGCCAGTAACATTAGCATGACAAACATGAACACTTACCACTCTGATACAAATATAAAAGTATGTTTTCAGCGTATTAAAGTTACCTTAGATCAATCCAGGTTTCATTTGATCAATATCATGGAAGTCATTATATGAGGTAAAGGCTAAATTGCAAATGAAAATGTTGATAATTGCCCAGGTGAATTGATCAGCTTATTGCTGCATGTTTCTTGCAGTGGCCCTTTCTTAAATATACAGTAACAATTTCAGAATGTAGCAGGCTGTTACTGCAAATTTACGTTTCAGTAATGTCTCTCGAGAATCAATGCCTCTCGAGAATTTCTTGAAATTCTCCTTTCTTCTCGTCAATGAGAATAGACACTAAGAACAGTTTTGGGAGAATGGTACAGTGTGTGGGGGTGTGCATAAATGTGTGTGTGCATGAAAGTGAATGTGTGTTGAGTGCATGTCTCACCAGGCTCTTGTATGAACAGATCCCCTAGGGTTCTCTGCTCCTCTGCTAACGAGATGCTCAACTAACAAACGGAAGTTTAACATAGTATCATTGACGTGAGTTTACACCGAGTTGTAATTATGAACGTGACTAAGGACGAACATGTTTGAGAATGTACCATACAACATGTATGAAACACATGCCCCTGGCTTAGTCTGAATGGAGCCCACACAGGGTTGTCATTAAAAGTGCAGTAGTTAAATGTAGAACTGTCATTAAAGCAATAGTAAGTCAACAGCTAAACATAGTGTTGCCTGGCTGGGTCAGGCGTCAGGCCCGGTGCTCACATTAAAGTGCACAGTGCACTAAATTATCAACGTCAGTGGAGGAGTAGATCATGTGCTGTAGAGAATCATCGGTGCTTAGCAGCGATCAAAGACAAGTGGACGCTAGCCAGGCAACTAATGCAGAACGGGACCTGATATGATTTTTATCCTGTTGGAGTGGGCAGATTTATAATTGCGGGGTATAATGGACTTATGCTACTCAATAAAGTTCAGAGAGTGTCCACTGCAGTGTGCAGGGAAGTGTATGAAAGCAGAGCTGAGCTACCTCCTTTTCTTTCCCCCTTGGCCCCTCTGGTCAGATCCAGTAGAGGTTAGTTGGGACCAGAGAGAAGCTCAATTAAGAGCTGGTCTCTTCTAACTCCAATAAATGTTCACCTCTGGGATATTAACTCTGCTCTCGTCCCTGCTCGTTATGCTATTTTCAATCATTTTCCCTCAGCCACGAGAGAGAGAGGGGTTGTCAGGTCAGTACACCTCTATGACCGTTTCACGCCCACCTCCCATTACCGGTTACGTGCAGTGAGATTCATCATTGTTCTGATTGTGTGACAGGGTCGACTCTCTCTGCGTGGGATGCCGGCTTGTGAAGAGCACTCAGAGTTAACAGGCAGTCTATTATAAGGCTGTAATTGGCTGATTGGCAGGGGGGAGAAAGCAGCACTGGCTTGTGAATGGATGGCCAAATAAGGCCATTTGTGTGTGTGTGTGCGTGAGTGTGTGCGTGAGCGTGTGTGTGCGTGTGCGTGTGTGTGTGTGTGTGTGTGTGTGTGTGTGTGTGTGTGTGTGTGTGTGTGTGTGTGTGTGCATGGATGTGTGTTTGTTCCCCAGGGTAAGGGTACCTATTAAGGGCTGTTTTCCTCCACACACTCATTGTTACAGTACCTGGTCCTCTGTGATTCCTTAAACCCACTGTCTCCTCGCTCTTACAACACATCTCAGTAAACTATCAACCCAACACAGCTCAGTAGACTATCAACCCAACACAGCCCAGTAAACTATCAATACAACACAACCCAGTAAACCATCAACCAAACACAGCTCAGTAAACTATCAACCCAACACAGCTCAGTAAACTATCAAACCAACACAGCCCAGTAAACTATCAACCCAACACAGCCCAGTAAACTATCAATACAACACAACCCAGTAAACTATCAACACAGCGCAACTCTGTAAGCTATCAATACAACGCAACCCAGTAAACTATCAATACAACACAATCCAGTAAACTATCAACCCAACACAGCCCAGTAAACTATCAACACAACGCAACCCAGTAAACTATCAACACAACGCAACCCAGTAAACTATCTTCCCAAATTTCCCACTGTTCTATGAAAGTCAAAAAACAGTCTTTGTTATTTATAATAAACTCCAAACTATAATTTGCCTGGACATTGCTCAATGTTAACCTCCATATTTCTGTATGCTCTTGCCAGGGGCCCCAGTGTCTCCTTGGCGGCTTTCACAAGCTCAATAATAATAGGCAAAAAACCATTAGACCCTTATACAGAATCTTTCACTGCGGATATTTTCAATCAGCTCTTTTATATTGCAGAAGCTTTTCCCAGTAGGGCTGTGTGAAAGGTGGACGGAACACAGTCAAATGACCAGTGTTAAATTCAAAAGTGATCAACTCCCATAGAGTTGTTTTAGCAACTGGCAGTGCCAAATGACCCCTAGCGTCAGTGGTGATAAGTGGTTTCAATTGCTAAGGTATAACATTTGACTCTATTAGTGTAGACTTTTACTCAGTAATTGTAAACATCATCACAACCCCTAGCCTTATGCTAGTTTGTTCTCTTTATTTCAGCTGCTTACAATATATTAGGATTATTCTGATTAAGGTGAGTTGGTTATTTAGCCAAATTACTGCATTTTCGAGTTGTGGGTGAAGCTTATAGATTAATATTGTGGCCATTGCATTTGCAGCTAGCTGGTCTAGCTATCTGCGTTTCCCACTCGCTTTATCACCAGTTCATTTTGGCGGTCTTGTAAGACTTCTCCTAGAACATGACAACATAATATAGTGACTAGTTGGAATTATGAGTTTATTTTACTGGACTAATTAGACCATGTCCATACTGTATTTCAGGACAGTAAATGTAAGTTGAATAGTCTGTTTGCTGTAGATTGGGACCTGCTTCAAGTAATATCAGACATGATCCAATATACTTCATAATATACTTAGCATGGCTAAGTAAAGGAGTATTGATGAAAACGTTTGTAGTTATCCTTAGATTAGTTGTATGATGGCGCCAACAGAGATGGTCGCCTCGCTTTGCAATCTTAGGAAAATATGCAGTATTTTGTTTTTTTATGTATTATTTCTTACATTGTTACCCCAGATCTTACCCCAAATCTTAAGTCTTATTACTTACAGCCAGGAAGAACTATTGGATATAAGAGCAGCGTCAACTTACCAACATTACGAACAGGAATAAGACTTTCCCGATGCGCATCCTCTGTTTGGACCACCACCCAGGACAATGAATCGGATCCCAGTAGGCGACCCAAAACAACAGCAGCGCCGCAGAAGGGGCAGACGGAGCAGTTTTCTGGTCAGGCACCGCAGACGGGCACATCGCTCAACGCTCCCAATGTCCAGTCTCTTGTCAACAAGATAGACAAAATTTGAGCAAGGGTTGCCTTCCAGAGAGATATCAGAGATTGTAACATTCTCTGTTTCACAGAAACATGGCTCACTCGGGATATGTTATCAGAGTCAGTACAGCCATCGGGTTTCTTCACGCATCGCGCCGACAGAAACAAACATCTCTCTGGTAAGATAAAGGGCGGGGGTGTATGCCTTATGATTAACGAGTCGTGGTGTGATCATAACAACATACAGGAACTGAAGTAATTTTGTTCTCCTGACAATCAAATTCATTCTCTACCAAGAGAATTTTCTTTGATTATAATCACGGCCATGGTATCCCCCTCATGCAGACACCTCGACGGTCGTGAAAGAGCTTCATTGGACTCTATGTAAACTGGAAACCATATATCCTGAGGCTGCATTAATTGAAGGTGTGGATTTTAACAAAGCTCATCTGAAACCAAGGCTCCCTAAATTTTATCAGCCTATCAAATGCGCGACCCGGGCTGGCAGCATTCTGGATCATTGCTACCCTAACTTATGCAACGCATATAAAGCCCTCCCTCACCCTCCTTTCAGCAAATCTGACCACGACTCCATTTTGTTTCTCCCAGCCAATAGACAGTAACTGAAACAGGAAACGCCCGTGCTCAGGTCTGTCCAACGTTGGTCCGACCAATCGGATTCCACGCTTCAAGGTGGCTTCGATCACGTGGACTGGGATATGTTCCGGATAGCCTCAGATAGCAACATTGATGTATACGCTGATTTGGTGAACGGGTTTATTAGCAAGTGCATCGTGATGTTGTACCCACAGTGACTATTAAAACCTTCCCCAACCAAAAACAGTGGATTGATGGCAGCATTCACACAAAACTGAAAGTGCGAACCACTGCTTTTAATCATGGCAAGGCGATCGGAAACATGACCGAATACAAACAGTGTAGATATTCCCTCCGCAAGGCAATCAAGCGTCAGTATAGAGACAAAGTAGAGTCGCAATTCAACGGATCAGACACGGGACGTATGTGATAGGGTCTACAGTCATTCACGGATTACAAAAAGAAAACCAGCCTAGTCGCAGACACCGACATCTTGCTCAAATTAAATTAAACAACTTCTTTGCTCGCTTTGAGGACAATACAGGGCACTGACACAGCCGCTACCAAAACCTGCGGGCTCTCCTTCACCAAGGCCAATGTGAATAAAACATTCAAACATGTTAAACCTCGCAAGGCTGCCCAGACAGCATCCCTAGCCACGTCCTCAGAGCATGCGCAGACCAGCTGGCTGGTGTGTTTACGGACATATTCAATCAATCCCTATCCCAGTCTGCTGTTCCCACATGCTTCAAGAGGGCCACCATTGTTCCTGTTCCCAAGAAAGCTAAGGTAACTGAGCTAAATGACTATCACCCCATAGCACTCACTTCTGTCATCATGAAGTGCTTTGACAGACTAGTCAAGGATCATATCACCTCCACCCTACCTGACACTCTAGACCCACTCCAATTTGCTTACCGCCCCAATAGGTCCACAGACAACGCAATCACAATCACACTGCACACTGCCCTAACCCATCTGGACAAGAGGAATATCTATGTAAGAATGCTGTTCATCGATTACAGCGCAGCATTTAACTCTCCAAACTCGTCATTAAGCTCATGACCATGGGTCTCAACCCCGCCCTGTGCAACTTGGTCCTGGACTTTCTGATGGGCCACCCCCAGGTGGTGAGGGTAGGAGACAAGATCTCGACCCCGCTGATCCTCAGCACTGGGGGCCGACAAGAGTCAGCATGCATGACTGCGTGGCCATGCATGCCTCCAACTCAATCATCAAGTTTGCAGACGACACTACAGTGGTAGGCTTGATTACCAACAACGACGAGACGTCCTACAGGGAGGAGGTGAGGGCCCTCAGAGTGCGGTGTCAGGAAAACAACCTCACACTCAACATCAACAAAACAAAGAAGATGTTCGTGGACTTCAGGAAACAGCAGAGGGAGCACCCCCCTATTAACATTGACGGGATAGTAGTGGAGAAGGTGGAAGGTTTTATTGTTCCTCGGCGTACACATCATGTACAAACTGAAATGGTCCACCCACACAGACAGCGTGGTGAAGAAGGTGCAACAGCACAACCGTAAGGCTCTCCAGAGGGTAGTGAGGTCTGCACAACGCATCACCGGGGGCAAACTACCTTCCCTCCAGGACACCTACACCACACAATGTCACAGGAAGGCCAAAAAGATCATCAAAGGACAACAGCCACCCGAGCCACTGCCTGTTCACCCCGTTATCATCCAGAAGGCAAGGTCGGTACAGGTACATCAAAGCTTGGACCAAGAGACTGAAAAACAGCTTCTATCTCAAGGCCATCAGACTGTTAAACAGCCATCACTAACATTGAGTAGCTGCTGCCAACATACTGACTCAATCTCTCGCCACTTTAATAATTAAAAATTGGATTTAATAAATGTATCACTCGTCACTTTAAACAATGCCACTTTATATAATGTTTACATACCCTAAAATAATCATCTCATATGTATATATTGTACTCTATACCATCTACTGCATCTATGCCACAAGGCCATCGCTCATCCATATGTACATTTTCTTATTCATTCCTTTACACTTGTGTGTATAAGGTTGGTGTTGTGAAATGGTTAGATTACTTGTTAGATATTACTGCACGGTTGGAACAAGATGCACAAGCATTTCGCTACACTCGAATTATAATCTGCTAACCATTTGTATGTGACCAATAAAATTTAATTTGATTATATAATGTGTCATGATTGAAATACAAATGTAATGCTTTTTCATCCATGTTGGCCTTATCTTGTACCATTAACTGCTTTCAGACATAGTCGTTCTGAACAGGGTGAAATTCAAAAATATGTCAAGATCATTGACCTAACACTTGAAAACCTTTTGATTGGAGGTAAACCTTTAATTTGTGTTTGGAAATAAATGTATTGTTTTCATACATTTACAAGGTAATCTGATTACTTTTACCATTACAATTGCAATTCTAATTGGCGGTTGTTGTTTATAATGTTTGTCACAGCTTTCCTGAAATTTGAGATCCCACTTACTAGTTTATCAGAGGCAAAGCTGTGTGATGGGTCTGGAACTGAAGTTGATGGGGATGGGTTTGAGGAGCTGGTGAAACGGCCAGATCTTGGTGTTTTTTTAAGCTCACACTGAACAATGATGCTAAAGGTATGTGCTGGTTTTCAAGTCTTGGTTACTTGTGGCATTACTTTCAATATAACCATATTTGACATGCCTGTATTGTCATCTTTGTGTATTTCAGAATCTTCCTTGATGAGTCCTGTCTCTGCCAGTTCTGTGATGGGTGGTTCAGACCATGAGTCGGATGATACAATCATTTTGAGCGAGGATGGGAGCCCCTCACAAACGTGTCAAAGATCTGATGACAAAGCAAAAAATGTATGTTTGTATCTCATTCTTCAATTCACTTGCCATCAAATGGATTTTTCACTGCAGTTTTTTTTTTACAGATAATGAAGAAAAAGCCTAGTGGAGAGGTTGTCATCAAGGAATACTCAGAAAACTAAAAGCCTGACTGACCGCACACAGACGAAAAATTATCAATATTCTTGTTTTGGCGATGACAGAGACTGACTGGTACGTTTAAAGGAAAGATTCATAATGAAAATTGTTGAGCATTACTTGCTCCCATATCTGCTGAATGTTAAAAATGACTTCTGTATCAATATCTCAGTCACATAATTGGTTAGACTACTGCTGACTATCCACTGCTATTGGTAGAAGATTTATCATGTATCAAACTCGATGGGCATGATACTGATTCAAAAATCTCTCCTGATATTTAGCTGACTGGGGACCAACGCTGCTTGTGAAGATTCTGATTGACGCCTAAACAAAACATTATATTCTTGTCAGGACATCACCACCTCGCAGAGTGAGATAAATGTTTGCCCGAGGCATCGTCTCCTTGTTCCTTACCTGAAGGATCCCTACATCGCAAATGGATATGTAAGTACACATTACAACTGATAAAAGGCATCTGCTTTTAAGTCGTCTGATATGGTGTCTGAGCAAATGGGACTTGGTTATTTGATTTTTTTTTTCAAGATTAGTAACCATGTTCATTTTCTTAAGGAACATTGTTACGACCCTATTAGTGGAGAAGGGTACCTCTCGTATAGAATCAAAACCGTTCAGAGGAATATGGCTTCATCTGAGAAACGGCCCACTCAACTATACTCTGAAGGGCCAACTGCTGAGAGGGAGTCCAGTCCATCCACTTTGGTTAACCTGAGTGAAGACCAGTGCAGAGAGGCTATTTCTCTTATGAAGCATTCTTCTGATGAAGAAACAGTCAAACAGAAGATGAAATTGACATTTGAGTGCAGGAAGAAGATGGCCCATGACCCAAGTAAATACTCCACCATCCTAAACACATTTCCACACTTTCTGGATGTGAAGGGCTTGGTAAGACTTTTTTTAAACAGTTGTATGTTGTATAACTTGTGTTTAATCTCTAGATGCCAATTCAGGTTGGCCAGTAATGTGTAGGCTGGTGATTTTACTCAAACTCTGTTTTGGAGGTTAAAGTAGAATGTTTTGTGAGAAAGAAATTGCCAAGAATCTGAAGATCTCGTACAATGGCGTGTATTACTCCCTTCACAGAACAGAGCAAACTGTCACTAACCAGAATATAATGTCCATTTACATGGGGGGAAAGTAAATAAATTAACACTGAAAAGAGTAAACACATTTTTACTCTAATAGGAGTCACCCTAGATCAACACTAGTGAGTGTCACTATAATGATGAATGACACTCAATGAAATAGGGTGCAGGCCAGGCAGCAGGCTGTTAGCCAGCCTGCCGGCATAGCGGAGTCTGCCACTAGCACAGTCAGTGTAGTCAGCTCAGCTATCACCATTGAGACCGTGTCTGTGCCTCGACCTGGGTTGGGCAAAACTAAACATGGCGGTGTTCGCCTTAGCAATCTCACTAGGATAAAGACCACCTCCATTCCTGTCAGTATTGAAAGAGATCATGATACCTCACATCTCAAAATAGGGCTACTTAATGTTAGATCCCTTACTTCAAAGGCAATGAACTAATCACTGATCATAATCTTGATGTGATTGGCCTGACTGAAACATGGCTTAAGCCTGATGAATTTACTGTGTTAAATGAGGCCTCACCTCCTGGCTACACTAGTGACCATATCCCCCGTGCATCCCGCAAAGGCGGAGGTGTTGCTAACATTTACGATAGCAAATTTCAAAAATAAAATGACGTTTTCGTCTTTTGAGCTTCTAGTCATGAAATCTATGCAGCCTACTCAATCACTTTTTATAGCTACTGTTTACAGGCCTCCTGGGCCATATACAGCGTTCCTCACTGAGTTCCCTGAATTCCTATCGGACCTTGTAGTCATAGCAGATAATATTCTAATCTTTGGTGACTTTAATATTCACATGGAAAAGTCCACAGACCCACTCCAAAAGGCTTTCGGAGCCATCATCGACTCAGTGGGTTTTGTCCAACATGTCTCTGGACCCACTCACTGTCACAGTCATGGACCTAGTTTTGTCCCATGGAATAAATGTTGTGGATCTTAATGTTTTTCCTCATAATCCTGGACTATTGGACCACCATTTTATTACGTTTGCAATTGCAACAAATAATCTGCTCAGACCCCAACCAAGGAACATCAAAAGTTGTGCTATAAATTCACAGACAACACAAAGATTCCTTGATGTCCTTCCAGATTCCCTCTGTCTACCCAAGGACGCCAGAGGACAAAAATCAGTTAACCACCTAACCGAGGAACTCAATTTAACCTTGCGCATTACCCTAGATGCAGTTGCACCCCTAAAAATTAAAAACATTTCTCATAAGAAACTAGCTCCCTGGTACACAGAAAATACCCGAGCTCTGAAGCAAGCTTCCAGAAAATTGGAACGGAAATGGCGCCACACCAAACTGGAAGTCTTCCGACTAGCTTGGAAAGACAGTACCGTGCAGTACCGAAGAGTCCTTACTGCTGCTAGATCATCCTATTTTTCTAACTTAATTGCGGAAAATAAGAACAATCCGAAATTCCTTTTTGATACTGTCGCAAAGCTAACTAAAAAGCAGCATTCCCCAAGAGAGGATGACTTTCACTTTAGCAGTGATAAATTCATGAACTTCTTTGAGGAAAAGATTATGATTATTAGAAAGCAAATTACGGACTCCTCTTTAAATCTGCGTATTCCTTCAAAGCTCATTTGTCCTGAGTCTGCACAACTCTCCCAGGACCTAGGATCAAGAGAGACGCTCAAGTGTTTTAGTAATATATCTCTTGACACAATGATGAAAATAATCATGGCCTCTAAACCTTCAAGCTGCATACTGGACCCTATTCCAACTAAACTACTGAAAGAGCTACTTCCTGTGCTTGGCCCTCCTATGTTGAACATAATAAACGGCTCTCTATCCACCGGATGTGTACCAAACTCACTAAAAGTGGCAGTAATAAAGCCTCTCTTGAAAAAGCCAAACCTTGATCCAGAAAATATAAAAAACTATCGGCCTATATCGAATCTTCCATTCCTCTCAAAAATTTTAGAAAAGGCTGTTTTGCAGCAACTTACTGCCTTCCTGAAGACAAACAATGTATACGAAATGCTTCAGTCTGGTTTTAGACCCCATCATAGCACTGAGACGGCACTTGTGAAGGTGGTAAATGACATTTTAATGGCATCGGACCGAGGCTCTGCATCTGTCCTCGTGCTCCTAGACCTTAGTGCTGCTTTTGATACCATCGATCACCACATTCTTTTGGAGAGATTGGAAACCCAAATTGGTCTACACGGACAAGTTCTGGCCTGGTTTAGATCTTATCTGCCGGAAAGATATCAGTTTGTCTCTGTGAATGGTTTGTCCTCTGACAAATCAACTGTAAATTTCGGTGTTCCTCAAGGTTCCGTTTTAGGACCACTATTGTTTTCACAATATATTTTACCTCTTGGAGATGTTATTCGAAAACATAATGTTAACTTTCACTGCTATGCGGATGACACACAGCTGTACATTTCAATGAAACATGGTGAAGCCCCAAAATTGCCCTTGCTAGAAGCATGTGTTTCAGACATAAGGAAGTGGATGGCTGCAAACTTTCTACTTTTAAACTCGGACAAAACAGAGATGCTTGTTCTAGGTCCCAAGAAACAAAGAGATCTTCTGTTGAATCTGACAAGTAATCTTAATGGTTGTACAGTCGTCTCAAATAAAACTGTGAAGGACCTCGGCGTTACTCTGGACCCTGATCTCTCTTTTGAAGAACATATCAAGACCATTTCAAGGACAGCTTTTTTCCATCTACGTAACATTGCAAAAATCAGAAACTTTCAGTCCAAAAATTATGCAGAAAAATTAATCCATGCTTTTGTCACTTCTAGGTTAGACTACTGCAATGCTCTACTTTCCGGCTACCCGGATAAAGCACTAAATAAACTTCAGTTGGTGCTAAATACGGCTGCTAGAATCCTGACTAGAACCAAAAAATTGGATCATATTGCTCCAGTGCTAGCCTCTCTACACTGGCTTCCTGTCAAAGCAAGGGCTGATTTCAAGGTTTTACTGCTAACCTACAAAGCATTACATGGGCTTGCTCCTACCTATCTCTCTGATTTGGTCCTGCCGTACATACCTACACGTACGCTACGGTCACAAGACGCAGGCCTCCTAATTGTCCCTAGAATTTCTAAGCAAACAGCTGGAGGCAGGGCTTTCTCCTATAGAGCTCCATTTTTATGGAACGGTCTGCCTACCCATGTCAGAGATGCAAACTCGGTCTCAACCTTTAAGTCTTTACTGAAGACTCATCTCTTCAGTGGGTCATATGATTGAGTGTAGTCTGGCCCAGGAGTGGGAAGGTGAACGGAAAGGCTCTGGAGCAACGAACCGCCCTTGCTGTCTCTGCCTGGCCGGTTCCCCTCTTTCCACTGGGATTCTCTGCCTCTAACCCTATTACAGGGGCTGAGTCACTGGCTTACTGGGGCTCTCTCATGCCGTCCCTGGAAGGGGTGCGTCACCTGAGTGGGTTGATTCACTGATGTGGTCATCCTGTCTGTGTTGGCGCCCCCCCTTGGGTTGTGCCATGGCAGAGATCTTTGTGGGCTATACTCGGCCCTGTCTCAGGATGGTAAGTTGGTGGTTGAAGATATCCCTCTAGTGGTGTGGGGGCTGTGCTTTGGCAAAGTGGGTGGGGTTATATCCTTCCTGTTTGGCCCTGTCCGGGGGTGTCCTCGGATGGGTCCACAGTGTCTCCTGACCCCTCCTATCTCAGCCTCCAGTATTTATGCTGCAGTAGTTTATGTGTCGGGGGGCTAGGGTCAGTTTGTTATATCTGGAGTACTTCTTCTGTCCTATTCGGTGTCCTGTGTGAATCTAAGTGTGCATTCTCTAATTCTCTCCTTCTCTCTTTCTTTCTCTCTCTCGGAGGACCTGAGCCCTAGGACCATGCCCCAGGATTACCTGACATGATGACTCCTTGCTGTCCCCAGTCCACCTGGCCGTGCTGCTGCTCCAGTTTCAACTGTTCTGCCTTCTTATTATTCGAACATGCTGGTCATTTATGAACATTTGAACATCTTGGCCATGTTCTGTTATAATCTCCACCCGGCACAGCCAGAAGAGGACTGGCCACCCCACATATGCTCTCTCTAATTCTCTCTTTTTTTCTCTCTCTCGGAGGACCTGAGCCCTAGGACCATGCCCCAGGACTACCTGACATGATGACTCCTTGCTGTCCCCAGTCCATCTGACCGTGCTGCTGCTCCAGTTTCAACTGTTCTGCCTTATTATTATACGACCATGCTGGTCATTTATGAACATTTGAACATCTTGGCCATGTTCTGTTATAATCTCCACCCGGCACAGCCAGAAGAGGACTGGTCACCCCACATAGCCTGGTTCCTTTCTAGGTTTCTTCCTAGGTTTTGGCCTTTCTAGGGAGTTTTTCCTAGCCACCGTGCTTCTACACCTGCATTGCTTGCTGTTTGGGGTTTTAGGCTGGGTTTCTGTACAGCACTTTGAGATATCAGCTGATGTACGAAGGGCTATATAAATTAATTTGATTTGATTTGATTTGATATAACACCCAAAGTGTTGATTACCTCTTAATGTCAAATTTGATCAACACCGGCCAGTGCAGTGTTAACTTTTTGCACTCCTCAGTGTTAAATCAATCAGTGTACTTTTTACTCTGTGTAGAGTGGGACCATATGTACTTGCTGACAGTGTTACATTTAACACTTTCAAATGTACTGTTTGGAGAAGGTGAGCAGAGCTGCGTAGACAGTCAGCCTTCCTGTCTAGATTTTCTATGCTCCTTTTAGACAGCGCTCAATGCATGTTTTGTTTAACAAAAGGCAGATTCATGCGTAATGGTGAGAGATCTGCTAACAGAGCAGCGATCAGGAGATTGATATCAGAAAGGTCCTCATCTTCCTGTTCTCTGAATGGGTCTGTTTATCTTCCCTTTTTTTATGTCAGACCCAACAAGTAAACAGGAACATCATTCCACAACACAAAGAGCTACCTAAATAGCACAATTAACTTCGATGTGTACTGTCTGTGACCTTTTTATCAGACAATGGATGAGAGAACTATACTGATTTCTGCTGCTTTGAGAGGTACAATATGTGACTGAGGTATTATTCATGCCCGAAAGAATAAAACCCCAATATGCACCATTATTTTAATAAACTAGGCTTTAAACACAGAGCATCTTTGTCAGGTTAAAAGTTAAAGAACACATCCCCAGGCAGAGGGGACCTCCCAACCTCTCACATATAATGAACACCTATAGCCTTTAATTAGGAATCCATTAGGGCTTAACACAGGATCCAGCACCTCTGGTCCGCATGTTTTTTTTACTGTTCATATCCACCTGTGGGATGGGAGGTAGGTGAGGTCAGAGGAGAGGCCAGGCTGAGACCTATAGGCTGTACGAGAGCGAGTAAAGGAGGGAGCATGTAGAGAGGAGGGAGCATGTAGAGACGGCCCTGAACACAAAGAGGTTGGCATGAATTAACCTACCTTATCACGAAAGAGTGGGAAAACTGTGCATGTGGTGCACAGAGCAGAGCAGACTAGTGTTTTCTCACATTGCCCTGGAAACAGGTTCCCTCTACTACTCAGCGAGGAATCAATTATTAATCGCATGTCCCGCTCCCCGCTTTACATAGTCGTTCAAAAACAGCATTTGTTTGGTTGCCATGGAAATGCATAAGGGAATTCCAATTCAAACTGTGGGGTCTGTCTCACTTTACCATGCAATCAGAATGTGCATTCCATATTTTTCAGTGCTACTTTATTAGGCAGTAAATGTTACTAAATACACATTAGCAAAATTCAAACGCGATCTGTAGAATTGCAGATCATTTGCTATGATTAATTCAACGGGAGTGTGTGTGTATTTGTGTGTTTGCATGCCTTCTTTGTTTGTTTGTTTGAGTGTGTGTGTGTGTGTGTGTGTGTGTGTGTGTGTGTGTGTGTGTGTGTGTGTGTGTGTGTGTGTGTGTGTGTGTGTGTGTGTGTGTGTGTGTGTGTGTGTGTGTGTGTGTGTGTTACAAACGGTAAAATCAATGACGGTGTTGATCCAAACAGCGTTATGCAGGGCTGCAGGGGACTATAAGTTTATAGTGTATCCCTTTCCACACCAGCCTAACACCAAACTCAATTAATGAAACGGGTTAAACAAGCAAAAAGTAATTGTCTGGTTCCTCAGAGAGCTCTTAACCATCTGTAGGATCATGCTTCTACAAACACAATCAGTAAACTTTCACTCAGCACACAGCGCAAAAACGGCCGCGGTAATCCTTAATCACGTGAGGAGTGATTATTAATTTGCCAAGTCAGTCAGAAACTCACAGGTGTGTCTTTAAGTCAGCCTTCTGGACTGGCGGGGGCAGATAAAGGCAATGTATCAACTAGTCAATTATAGGACCACTGTAAAAAGGACTTGGCAGTTAGATGAGCACAGTTACTGGCTGTTTCGGATGGGACTCTGTCATTCTTGTCTCATTCGGCTGTGTTTTCCCATGCAATGTTTCAACAGTTGTGTTCCGTCATGAGAATGTGTTCTATTTAGTCAACCTTTATGGTACTTTGTAAAAAAAAAAATTAAATACAATTTTAAATAAAACTAACGCATTGAATGTTCAATGCTTCCTTCATTGAAAGTAGAGTTACACAGCTTGTGATTCAGACAAATAAGACACTAAGATAAAGGGAAATATCTAATTCTCCTCTGACTTTTAATGTGACAGACAGTCAAAAGCAGCCCATGCATGATGAGCAGTACTCGATAGGTTATGACCCTTGGGGTATATACAGACGTAGGATCTTAATTTGATCTAAATGGACTTCACAAAATAGACGGCATCACGAGGAAGGAAAATTATGTGGATATATTGAAGCAACATCTCAGGACATCAGTCAGGAAGTTAAAGCTTGGTCGCAAATGGGACTTCCAAATGGTCAATGACTCCAAGCATACTTCCAAAGTTGTGGCAACATGACTTAAGCACAACAAAGTCAAGGTATTGGAGTGGCCATCACAAAGCCCTGACCTCAATCATATAGAAAATC